>NC_047089.1:258193536-259393536 GCF_902459505.1 Geotrypetes seraphini
TCCCTTTACCTACTGTTATTTCCTCTATTCTACCCCAAATGATAAATTGTAACTTTTATCCTTTCCTACCTAGCTATATGTTTGTTCAAGTTAATTGTCTTTTATTAAATTGTGAATCTTTCTTTAATTATTATATTTTTGTTATGTACATCGCTTAGTGATTATAATAGGCGATTAATCAAATTCTGTTAATAAACTTAATAAACTTGATATCCCGCTCTCATGGTGGCCAATCCAGGTCACTAGTATTGGGCAAAACCCAAAGAATAGTCTTTGATCTTCCACTTCAGGTAATAGAGGCCAACAACGTGCTCGCTTTTAAGAATAAATGGGATAAACATGTGGGTTCACTTCGAGGAAGTGCTTAGGGGGTGGGTTATCCGAGTGGGCAGACTTGTTGGGCTGTCAGCCCTTTTCTGCCGTCATACTCTGTTTCTATGTTTAAGTTTTATTAACATTTTTTATACCGCTCAATCAAACTTCTAAGCGGTGTACAAATAATTAAAAAAATGGGGAGTTAGTGAGAGAATAATACACAAACTTTAGACAAACAGGAACAAGAGGGAAAATGGAAAGACATACAATAATCAGAGAAAAGTGAACCATTTTGTTTGAATTTTTTTACATAATTATAATTTATGATTAATTGATTCTTATATATTTATGAGTGTTTTAATGTCAGTTGGATAGTTTAATTATAATTGTAGCTATAGTTTATACGACAGGACCAACATCTATTGGATCAATTTTTTTTAGGCACAACAGGAGAAACACCTCTACAGGATACAACTCACACAAACACAGTGAAGATGACCGAAAGGGTTTCAATTTTCAAACTTTCAAAAAGACTCACCACGTACTTGTTTCAGCCCCATGGCCTGCATCAAGAATCTACAGACACACAACATGAATACTCAACTCTCGAGAAACACTGGATCATCCTGCACATTGTCCCCTTTCCTTTGCTGTAATTATGTTCAGATCTTCCATGCTTTGTCCCACAAGAACTTGAAACATTGCTTGACATCTTGCAGTTGCGATTAAAACCAGGCTGAAGATGGTTAAGGGGCTGGAGGAGTTGCTGTATAGCGAAAGATTAGAGAAACTGGGCCTCTTCTCCCTTGAAAAGAGGAGACTGCGAGGGGACATGATCGAAACATTCAAGGTACTGAAGGGAATAGACTTAGTAGATAAGGACAGGTTGTTCACCCTCTCCAAGGTAGGGAGAATGAGAGGGCACTCTCTAAAGTTAAAAGGGGATAGATTTCGTACAAAGTTCTTCTTCACCCAGAGAGTGGTAGAAAACTGGAACGCTCTTCTGGAGGATATCGTAGGGGAAAACACCCTCCAGGGTTTCAAGACTAAGCTGGACAAGTTCCTGCTAACCTTGGACGTACACAGGCGAGGCTGGACTCATTTTAGAGCACTGGTCTTTGACCCAGGGGCCGCCATGTGAGTGGACTGCTGGGCACGATGGACCACTGGTCTGACCCAGTAGTGGCAATTCTTATGTTCTTATGAAGCTTTGGAAACATATTACAGCAATTTGTGTGGGTATAAAAGGAAAATATCGACCATCTAGCAGAACAGAGACTTTCCTCGATTACTGATGTTACAGGTTTTATTTTTCTATTTTAGACTGGTTGCTATATTTTACTCTCCTACTCCGGTTTGGTTTCATTTTGCATTACTGTTCCTGTTTTGAAAAATTATAAATAAATAAAAATATTTTTAAAAAAGAAAGATGGTATGTAAACATGTTATAAATACCCCCTTTTTATGAAACCACATTAGGCTTTTTTATCGCTAGCTGTGATGGTTTTAGCTCCGGAGCTAATATCACTGCGGCCAAATTACAAAAACTAGGGGACACTCGATGAAGTTACAGGGAAATACTTACTCAGAGAATAGTTAAGATCTGGAACGCGTTGCCAGAGGATTTGGTAAGAGCGGATAGTGTAGCTGGTTTTAAGAAAGGTTTGGACAAGTTCCTGGAGGAAAAGTCCATAGTCTGTTATTGAAAAAGACAAAGGGGAAGCCACTGCTTGCCCTGGATCTGTAGCATGGAAGCTACTCTTTGGGTTTTGGCTGGGTACTAGGGACCTGGATTGGCCACCGTGAGAAGGGGCTGCTGGGCTTGATGGACCGTTGGTCTGACCCATTAAGGTTATGTTTAGATTATTATGATCCAGCTTGAAAAGATGCAGCTTCCACTTCTAAAGAGGTCTAGTAATAATCTGCTGCACCTTCATTTCATTCCGAGATGCCTTAATTAGAGAAAGTCTTCAGTTCAAACTGGTTCTTCAAACGTATTAGAAGCACATTATCCAAATGCCATTGAGTTAAAGTTCATTAAACTCAAATTATGGATCAAATTTCGTATGCTCCAATTCCTGATGCATTTCCAGCTCTTAAATACGAGTTTGCCTGTAGTGTCCATTTATTGATTCATTTCATTTATTTGTTTACTCATGCTTTGGCCTAAATATTTTTTTCTCCCTGTCTCATATATTCACTTTAAAACCTGCTTATTTTTTAACACAAATTAAAAAGTTCTAATTTGAAACCTTAATTCTGTGAGTGTTAATTTATAGGGTAATGTATGTTAACTAGATTTTCAGGCTGTGCTAACGACCTCCCAAATGACACTCCGAGCACCCTCTTGTTTCAATCTCTTCGTCTTGTGCATCTACAGAAGTGAATCGTAGCATAAGCGCCAGTGATCATCACATGAGGTGGCTTGATATCAAGAAAGAGCTGGAACGATGGCAAGAGACCTGTGATGGGAAATTAAGAAAAGCAAGTTTAACCACAAATTGTCATCTGATGGTCAGATTTGACCTGTGTCCAGGCTCTTTGCTATATTCAGTTGTCAATTGAGCCTTCTTCTACCTTCCATCGATTGCTCTCATTTGGAATGCAATTCCACTTACGATAAGAGATTTCAATTCTTTTCAAAACGTTTAACGAACCACTTCTCTTAATCTACGATTTCTGGTCTTTATTCCTTTTCCTTCTTTTTCTTTTAATTTGTTATTACTATCAAATTCATGACTTAACCGAGTTAAGCTCCGTATTCTTGGGGATGACCAGATCTAAAAACTGAACGTGTAGTTTAGTCGTTTAAGCTAGTCTTGCTTCTTCCCAGATGAAACTCTTGCAAACTATCCAAAATACCGCAATTCATCTTTTGTCACATGCTCGGCACTTCATTCGCCTCTTTTGTTTCACTGTCATTGGCTCCCATTTTCATCGTGCATCCTCTATAATAAAAGCCTAAGCATGTATGCACACTTAGGAGGCCGTGATCCCTGCCGCCGTGCTGTGTGCTTCCATGGCCGCATTCTATTTGCAGTGCATGGGGTGGCTTGCGGTGCATGCACGGGCTTGGGGTGCAGTGGATTGAGCGGCGATTTGTCTCAGCAACAGCAGGAGTTTGAGCGTGGGTGCTGCGAGGTGTCCCATGCTGGTAAGAAGTGGAGGGGGAGAGGGAAAGGGAGCTGCTTTGGGGGGAGGGGTGTGCTGGAGGGCAGACATCAATCATGCTTTGCTCTAAGAAAGGGGGGGAACAGAAGGGGGCCATGGAAAGACAGGCAGGCATGGCACAACAGATAAATACAGGGACAGGGGGAGGTAAAATGAAGGAGAAGGGCTGCTGCTGGACAGGGGGAGCAGTGAAGAGGTGCTTCTGGACAGGGGGTAGGTAAAAGGAAGGGAGAAGGGCTGCTGCTGGACAGGGGGAGCAGTGAAGGGGTACTGCTGGACAAGGGTAGGTAAAACGAAGGGAGAAGGGCTGCTGCTGGACAGGGGGAGCAGGCAAGGGGTGGTGGTGGACAGCCGAGGAAAGAGAGAGACAGAAAGAAAGAAAGATAAGAAGACAGAAAGTGGCCAAGGAGAGAGAGAGAGAAAGAAAGAAAGACAGACACACACATCTATTCTAGCACCCGTAAACATAATATCTTGACTTTATCTCATAAAGCCCCACATACAAATATACCTCCTTATCTTTGATCTCAGTTTATAGCTTATTCTCCTCTCCAGCAGCACCATCTCGTAATTGTTTCCGTCTATAGAGTCAGTCCAACCTGAATCAACTAGACATACTGCCCAATATTTAGCACCATTTGGCCAGTCAGGAATGGCTCCTGGCTGGCAAAATAGCACTTAGCCAACAAGTATTCAACAGGAAATTGCCAGTTATCTCCCACTGAATATCTAGTTCAGTAGATTGGTCGGTGACCGCCTATGTTGCATGACAAAGCCAATCGCTGTCAATTTTCAGCAGCTCACTGGCTAAGTTCGGCAGCTAGATAACTCACCTAAAATGTTGGTCTATCTTTGGCCGCTAAGACTTAGCTAGCCAGACGCTAAATAGTGGCATAGCTGGCTATGTCTCAGTTGGCCAAAAATAGACTGGAAATTCAGTGCTGGGTTCACCACCACAGAAGGGCAGTTATAACGCATCATGAAGGCAAATGAAACGAAATTGAATCAAAAAGGAAAACACTCATACAACAATGGTCTGTGTTTTTTTCTAACAGGCCCCTTCTTTTTGGGATAAGATTCCTTGATTGGAAGAGCTGAGGGCAATTACAAGACATTCAGGAGACTTTTGAAAACATATTTATTCAAAACTTTCATGACTAATTGATGTGGTCCCTCTTCACAAAAGTGGTTGCAAAGAGGAAGTTGGAAACTACAGGCCGGTAAGCTTCACTTGGTTACTGGAAAATTAATGGAAGCGTTGCTGAAGAAAACATAAGAATAGCCTTACTGGGTCAGACCAATGGTCCTTCAAGCCCAGTAGCCCATCCTCACGGTGGCCAGTCCAGATCATCAAAATTCAATGGCAACAACCAGGTAAAAAGAGTAGCAACATTCCATGCTTCCGATCCAGGGCAGGCAGTGGCTTACCCCGTGTCTTTCTCCAGGAACTTGTCCAAATCTTTCTTAAAACCAGCTACGCTATCCGCTCTTACCACATCCTCTGGCAACGCGTTCCAGAGCTCACCTATTCTCCGAGTGAAAACATTTTTCCTCCTATTTCCCTTTAACTTCATTGAGTGTGCCCTAGTCTTACCCCCCTCTTCTTCAAAGCTGCGCTAGTTGCTGCCGTGGCAACAGCCCCGAAGCCCTTAAAATGTCTATGGGCTTCGGGGCCGTTACCATGTGGCTTTATAGAAGAGGGGGATTTGTAATTTTTGACAGAGTGAAAAATCGATCTACCTGTACCCGTTCTACTCCACTCAGGATTTTGTGGACTTCGATCATATCTCCCTTCAGCCGTCCCTTTTCCAAGCTGAAGAGCCCTAACCTTTTTAGTCTTTCCTCATACGAGAGGAGTTTCCTTTGCATATTGGTGCTTATTGATATTCCTTCATTCAATTTTGAATCATCTTCCAATCCAATTTGTGCCCTTGCAATATCATTCTTGACTATAAATGCAACTCCATTTTTTCTCTGATTTTCATGTCCCGTATGTTTTTTCTGAAGAAAAGTGATTTCTGTCCACTTCAGATCACTAATGCCCAGAATGCCAATATTAAGATGATTCAGGTCGTTTTTGACCATGGTCAAGTGACTTAGGTCATTGTTTGCATTTCCAAGTCCAATTGTAATTCTGTCTCAGTAACCAAAGGACTACAATATGTGTTCTGGCCAGATGCTTCTAACTTAATATCCTTGATTTCTGAGTTATTTAGTTTCGGTCCTGGAGCATAGGATTGAGTACTGCTACTATTAACTATGGCTATAGTGCTACTAGACATATGCAGCGCTGTACATCAAAACACAGAAGAGACGGTCCCTGCTCAAAAGAGCTTATAATCTAGTCAAGACAGAGATACTAGACAAGAAGGTGCATCAATACCTAGTGCTCAGGTGGGGGAACTACAGAGGGAATGAGAAAACAGATATTGGGGCTTAGCAGGTGGGTTGGAGTTTGCAATTGAAGTAGCGTCAAAGTGGGCTTTGGGTCTTGATTTGAATATTGCGAGAGGCGGAGCCTGACGTATTGTGTCAGGATTCTGGAATTTTGCCATTATTTGGAATCCCCAAAGAGTACCAACATTCCATGAAGAATCTCCAAAGAGTAATAACGTTCCATGTTACTACCACTACTAATCATTCCTATAGTGCTACTAGACATACGCAGCGCTGTACACCAAAACATAGAAGAGACAGTCCCTGCTCACAAGAGCTTACAATCTAGTCAATATCCTGAGCTCAGGATTTCTCCTTTTAGCGTGAAGAGATCATTAATGTAAATGTTCAAGAGAACTTGTTTCAGCTTTCATTCCTGCCTCACTCTCCAAACTTGTCTGAAACTCGTTGTCTGCTTGCTGTTTATTTGTATCTTACGGCTGATCGATGCATACACTGATTTAATTATATTAATTTTCCCCCAATTCCACTTCACATTAGTGTAATGTTGAAGCCACGATGTCAGGAAGAATGAAATGCTTTTATAAAGTCAATGAAACGCACAAATGTTCTCCCGGGGGGGGAGTGTTCTTCGCATTTGTATTGATCGGCACTTGTGAGATAAAAATATGATCTCTAGTTTGGAGCATTGGGAGAAACCCAGTCTGGCTTCTGGCAGGCATTTGCTTTCCGTTAGGAATCCAGTACTCCTTGTTAAAAACACAACAAACGGTTTGCTCGGATCTCTCTGCAATTATTAGGGAGGGATGGTAGCTCCACATTTATAGAACAATCTAATTAACCCCCTGACCAGGTTTTCCGTAAACGACAAGAAAGTAAAATCAGGTTAAGTAATTTCATGACTTTTTCCTTGACCTGTATGCTCCTGTATTTGAGCATTTCATTTAAGGAGAAGGTTACCAGCTTGGGCTACAATTAAGACGGGTTATTTCAGCACAAATTCATGAGACTTTATGCTAAAATAGCATGACTCGTGGTAAAGTAACCCATCTTAACTGTAGCTCGCATTGAGAACTCCCCTCCCCCACACCTTAGAATCCTCTAGAAAAAGGGATGTACACAAGTCCAAAAGGTTAGCTTCTTTTTCCCCAAATTGAAGCCATGTTGTTGGTTCAGTTTTTATATCATTTTGAATATTCAATCATTTTAAAATGCACATTAGACTTCTTTGATGCAAACAGATTAATAGATTAGAGCAGTGGTAGGCAAACTCATTAGTCAAAAGAGTTAAAATCAGCAGTACAACGATTAAGATTTTTTTTGAGAGCCATACCCCGTGCCCGCTTGCACTAAGATGGCTACATCAACCCAACTGACACCCCACTGGTGGACAAAGTGCCAGGTTTTGAAAAACTATCTGAACCCCGAAATCCAGACGTCGGGTAACCCTACCCGGAAGCAATTGAAATATATAACCTGCTCAGTTTCAGATAACTTTGATTCATATGTTTTAATATTTTTTTCTGGCTGCTTTACTGATTTATGTTTATAAAACATTGGTTCTCCTTACAGTAGATCATCTCAGAAGGGTTCTCTGGCTTCAGCTTAGATCTCCGTCTTGTTTTTGCATTAAGGTTTTACATTCCTTATCAAACCAGGATGCCTTAAATGTGATTTCTTTGCTCTTTTATTTCTTTTAAATTTCTGTTGTAGTTAGCAATGCCAAGACCACAAAGAGCTGTGTTAAAAGTTCAATGCCAACACACTAAAGGTCAATAAAGGCTTTCATTGTAGGAAAAAAAAACCTAAGAAATAAACCATTTACTGGTCTAAAAAACATCCAAGAAAAGTATATCCATTATTCAAACCATGTCATACCCCCCTCCCCCCAATGGCAGCGGGTTTCTGACAGAGACAGTCTGGAGGCTTACTTTGATTTTTAACCAGTATTGATCTGTTTTGCACTGAAACTGAATGGGAACAGTTGTGACTGCCACCTGTTGGGGACAAAGGGCAATTGCATCCTGTCCACTTAGGTTATGCAACAGAAGGGGGTTATGTAACCATGCAAATGATGCACTGAAGGATGAAAACACTGACATTTTTGAGGGCTGTTGTGACTTGTTTAAAAGTGGGCCTTGGGTGGAAATAAAGCTTGTGGGTTCAGATGAGTGGGAAGATTATAAACCAAAAAGAGCTGAATCAAAAATAGGAGAGGGGAATCCACTCTCCCTCCTCCCTGAGTCTAAAGGAGAGGAGAACTAGTTGGGTGAGACAAGACCACTCCCCCCCCCCCCAAGCTAGATGGCTCAAACAAAGAAGCCTGTAAAGCTTAGAGTCATAGCTGTGCATTTTGCTCAATTGAGAGGTGGCCCGTCTTTTTCAGAGCTGGTATACTACACATGGGCAAAGGAAGTCCACTAGGGTCACTCCTGAAGAGTTGGGCCAATAGCCCAGAGTGTGGGTCGGTACTAGCAGCCCAGCAGAGGAACCAGGCTGCTGGGGTACAGGTGTGCATTAGAGAATGACACGGTGACAAAATTCATCACCGTTCCCGTCCCCGCGGATAACCGCGGGAAATCATCTTCATGTCATTCTTTAAGGAGAGAGGGAAGAATCAGAGTATGAATGGCCACAACCACTGACCCGCAAGCTTTGCTTTGAAGAATGTTGTGTAGAAGGACAGAGGATGAAATAGACACTAGAAAATGACATAGGCTTATTTCCCGCGGTTATCCGCGGGGACGGGGACGGTGATGAATTTTGTCACCGTGTCATTCTCTAGTGTGCATATACATAGGTGGAGTCTGGACAGATTGTGAGAACTTAGGTGATCAATTTAAAGATGGGTATTGAAGCTGTTGCCCTGAAAGAAAGCAGGTTTATAGTCTAGGTTCTGACCAGGTGCCCAGCTTTAGAATTGCCTCTCACTGGCTTCTCGTGCGCTTATAATTAAGTTTTATGTGTACGCGGTGAGTGAGAGAGAATTTTCCTTGCCCAGCTGAAGATGAAATTGTTTCCTTTCGGCCTCTCAGCGTTAAATCCCAAAATTCAATGCCAGGCCATGTTTGAGCAGCAGGGCGGCAATTGTCCTACTCTGGGTTACGACTTTTCTGTGGTCCTGTTTATGCAGTTAACCTGGCTGATTAATTACTAAACATCATCACTTAGCTGGCCGAGTGCCAACTCTGCCCCAAAACAGCTGGTTTTAATTTCAGCACCACCCAGTTATTTTCAGTGGTTTAACTGGTTAAGTGCCATGAAAAATTAGAGGTTAGCCCCGAATGAGCAATTTAACAGACATTTCCATCTGTGCATCCATTTCTCCCATAAATAATACATAAGTAGGGCAGCCTTATAAAGTGTCTTTATCTAGCTTTGAATGCAGCATATTTCTGCATCCATAATTTTTCACTGCAGGTCCCAATCAGGGAAATTGTCAGAATTCTGCATTGCAAAATGTACATGGCAGCTGCATCGACTTCCTCCAGCAGCCAGCGGTACACACTCTTTGCATCTGCATGCGAGACGCTGCGCAAACCGCAGAGTCATCTGTAAAATATAGTCGAAAGCATAAGGCAGTCTCAGAGAACTAATTAGCTTATCAAAGTGCTATCTGTGAGATACGAGCAGATGCATTCAGCATTTTTCCCCTGGACACAAAATGGAACGTTTGCACCATAGAGAAGAACTGGAAAAGCTCGCTCTTAAACTAGACCTTTGTTCAGGGGCAGGATTTAGCAGATCTCGGGGACCAGGAAATGCTTGCCCTGTATCAGTCAATACACTACTCCAAATAACCTGCCACTGGAACTTACAAAAGATACTAACAGCAAGGCAGAATAAGTCACTAGGTTCAAAGGCGAAAGCCACTGTGAATGTAAACACAACCGAAAGAATAATGTAATAAATAATTAATAAATTAATGTGATAAGATAGAAACATAGAAACATAGAAAGATGACGGCAGATAAGGGCCATAGCCCATCAAGTCTGCCCACACTATTTACCCACCCTCTTAAGTCTACTGACCCCCTAAAGAATAATTGTAATTATACTGTCACTCTACTGACCCGCTCATTCAGTCCTAGTGACCCTATCCCTTGGCATGACCTCGTAGGGATCCCACATAGGTATCCCATTTGTTCTTGAAGTCTGAGATGCTGCGTGCCTCGACCACTTGCACTGGAAGCTCGTTCCAATGCTCAATCACTCTCTCCGTGAAGAAGTATTTCCTGGTGTCTCCACGAGCTTGAGCGGATGTCCTCTTGTGGTCGAGGGTCCCCTGAGAAGAAAGATATCATCTTCCACCTCTACCCGTCCCGTGATGTACTTAAATGTCTCAATCATGTCTCCCCTCTCCCTACCCTAAGTGTGAGGGATCAGCGAAAGGAGAATTTCTCCAGCACTTCACATAACAAGGAAGAGGCAACCATGCCCCCACTTGCACACCATCATCGGGTGCCTTAACTCAAATTTGCGAATGAATCCACAGTGATACAACTAAATAACATAGGTGAAATCGCTCATTGAGACCACTCTGAGAACCCCCCAGCCAGCTCCTCCCGGCCGGCTTGGATTTATACCATTGATTTTTTTTTCGTCTGCGGGTTCCTGATGAAGGGACGCTGAACTCCCGAAACCGGGCTTGGTTGAACCGGGTATCCAGGGGTGTATTGACCATCTTCTCTCCGCCCTTGCCGCTCGACTTATGAAGATTATTCTAAGCTAAGTCTATTATTATCGTTATTTCTTGAGGAGTTGGCTGGGGGGTTCTCACAGTGGTCTCAATGAGCGATTTCACCTGTGTTATTTAGTTCTTTCACCGTGGTTTGATTCACAAATTTGAGTTAAGGCACACAATAGGTACCCGATGATGGTGTGCAGGTGGGGGCATGTTTGCATCTTCCTTTATTAATTATTTGTTACATTATTCTTTTGGTTGTGTTTACATTCACAGTGGCTTTCGCCTTTGAGTTACCACTCTTAGAACCTAGTGACTTATTCTGCCATGCCCTGTATCAGTGGCATGAAATGTTGCTACTCCTTGGGTTTTGGCCAGATACTAGTGACCTGGATTGGCCACCATGAGAAATAGCTACTGGGCTTGATGGACCATTGGTCTGACCCAGTAAAGCTAGTCTTATATTCTTATGCCCCTGCATATCATATATTTTGGTATTAATGATTCTCAGTAAAATCTATAATCTGCCAACATATACATTATTCCAGAAAATGAGTCTCTTTTCTGCAGAAAACTAGCTATTATGTTATTTTGATGGTGTCTTGCAAAATACATTTAAAAAACAGGAAACAATTGCCTTCATTTTCAGTACGATTCACTCATGGGTATCATTATATTGATGTGCAATTTAGGAATGTAGAAACCAGAACTGTTTTATTACCTGAAAAATATTCTTCCCGTTCCCACTGCAAATTAAAAACACATTATGCTGGCGTGGAGAGTGACTCTCTACTTGTTAAGGGGATAATGAGGGTGATTCCCAAACAGGGCACCCGGTAGGAGCTTAGTCATCCACATACGTACGATGAGCGCTTAGGGCAGCCATTTTGATGGTGTGTTCTCTCCACCCAGGACACACCCCTTTGGCCAAAAATATACATTTTATTATTCTGAGTGTGAGTAGCACCTACACATTGGGATTTTTCGACAGGACTTTATTTCGGGCACCTTGCAGTAAGCCCTCTTAAGCTGTGGCAAGCACACGTTGGCGCTCAACACAGCTGTATTCTAAACATTTACACACATAATCCACACCATAATCTTAATGTCTAATCTATAAAGTACCTGTGATCTGGATTGGCCAATGTGGAAACAGGATGCTAGACTGGCTGGACCATTGGTCTGACACAGTATGGCTGCTCTTAAGTTCTTTGCTTTTGAGACAGACCTAGGGGAAGTCACTAGGATTGGTCACTCTTTGAGGATTCTGTCTGGAATGTTGCTATTCTTTGGGGATTTCGCATGGAATCTTGTTACCTTATGGGGTTCTGGAATCTTGCTTACTCTTTACAGTAGCAAAAGAGTCTCAAAAACACAGCAATTCAAAAGTACAGCACTGCCTTGGCAGCCAAACTCACGTCCATTAATTCAGGTGTTGTAAACAATTCCTCTGAAGCCAGCTCTCCCTGAAGCTCCATCGGCTCCTCCTGGACTGGTGCTGCAAACTCTGGAGTGGACCCAGATTCCTCCACTTCTATCAGGTCTAAGGCCTTACCCTCACTTGAGCCTGAAACCTCTTCCTTGGTGAGAGACCTGTGCTTTCTTCCTAACCTCTTCAACAACCAATCAATCTGCTGGCTTTTCATGTGGGGAGCCACACCCTGCCCTGGCTGAGCTGGGTCTCTCTCTGGCTCCCCCTATGGACACTAGGGAAATGACATTGCTCCCTATTACCAGGAAGAGGTTTAAAACCTATGTTAGTAGCACTGCTGTGTGAAGTGTTGTGACTGGGTAGGGTTTCCCTGTCTTCCCATTCTGGGTCTGTGAGATCATCAAGCTGGTCTGACTGGTACTGTGAATTGGCCTTGGAAATCCCCTTTTTGGGCTTCTTGCCACCCTTTCTACCAGATTTAACAAGGACCACGGCAGGCACAGAGTCCACTTGTGTGTAGTCCCCTGTCAAATATGGCTATTTAAGAATAACTCAGCTAGAGACACCAGTAAAATGTTCAGTTTCTAAGTTTTAAAAAGGCAAAAGGTAAGATTTTGGATTCATTGTCTTTCGTTCACCAAGTGGCCATAGTTTGGAATAATTAGCTAATGAGTCGGGGTGATTAACTAGGTGATATTTCAGAAAGTTGGAAAACTATTGTATATAAAAAAAAACATATACTCAGGTGATTGGATTCCTTTTATGTCATTGATTGGTTTCTTTTCTGTGATCCACGGGTACAATTGCTATTTTCACTTTTAAAGCTCTTCATCCTACTTAGTGAATCCTATGTTCCTGAACATATGCTCAGCTCTGTAAACGATCATCTTTCATATTACCTAATCCCTCAACAGCTTAGTGAGAACCAGTAAACCAAAGTGCCTTTCATTTTCTAGCACTTCATTCGGGTCAAAGCCGTTTTATCATGGTGAGTTAATTGTGGCCATTTCAGCATAATGAACTGACCACAATGAATTGTCACATTCCAAGTCTAGGTCTAGATGTATGATTCAGATTTGGAGCAGCAATTGCCTCCCTCCCCCCAATTAAGCCCTTCCCCTTCCCTTGGCAGCAGTGATTGAGCCCCCTTCAGCCATCAGCACTCCAGTGCCCTCACCCAACTTGCCCTCTACCATGGCCTCAGCTCAAATGCTATCTCTAATGATTCCTCGGAACCAGGAACCGTGGATGGAGAGGTGGGGGTGCAGGGCCACGCTTTCTCGCAGATTGCAGGTAAAAGGGAAGAGCAACTTACAAAGACCAGTGGCAGATTCAAAGAGGATCTTCAACAAAAATGCCTCTAAACAATACTATAATTATAATAAACGTATAGACAACTATGTTAGAATGTGCTCAGAACCCCTGACACACACCGGTCATCTAGACTGGTGGTTCCCAACCCTGTCCTGGAGGCCAGTCGGGCTTTCAGGATAGCCTTCATGAATATGCATGGAGCAGATTTGCATGCCTGGCACCTCCATTATTCATGAGGGCTATCCTGAAAACCCAACTGGCCTGGTGGTCCTCCAGGACAGGGTTGGGAACTACTGATCTAGACAAAGACCATTGGGACGGAGAACCATCATGGCTACATTCTGTTCTCCATTAAATGCATCTCATTGTGTCCTAAATGTCTATAATGAGGAAAAAATAGCTACTTATCTGAACAGATGGTCTACTTATACAGCTCCCTGATTTCTTTGTTGCAGATGTCAAACATAAGTATTTCTAGATGTCAAGTCCAAAACTGATGACTTCTTTGCTCTAATAATTCATTTTCCTTGTCCTATTAGTTAATTCTTGTGTAAACAGAATCGAACCCTTAGTTGGGATGACTTGGTATGCAAGACCAAGGATTGGATTGTATTGGAAAAGTACAAGCAGTGTTAACTCTGCTCACTCAATGTGAAAATCTCCAAAATAGGTGACTAAATTTGAAAGCGTCATAGTGGAAAAACACTGTTCTGTTCATACGTACCTTAAACTCTGCAGTCCAGTTAACTCATACTGTCAAATGATGTTCAGAATATGATTTATGCTACCTCGACACTTATCCTTTTTCTCCTCTGTCGCGAGACTTGTGATACCTTTTATTGGGCTTTTTGTGGGCTATTTCTTACCTATCTTGCTGTGTTTAGATATTACTTCTGAGACATATGCTAACTTTTCCTTTTTGTCACAAGATAGATAATCGATCAACTTGTTGTACGTTTTGTTACTGGAACACTTATTATATACCATCTCAAGAAAGATATAGAGGCGCTAGAAAAGGTTCAAAGAAGAGCGACCAAGATGATAAAAGGGATGGAACTCCTCTTGTATGAGGAAAGACTGAAACAGTTAGGGCTCTTCAGCTTGGAAAAGAGACAGCTGAGGGGACATAGGATTGAAGTCTACAAAATCCGGAGTGGAGTAGAATGGGTACAAGTGCATCAATTTTTCACTCTGTCAAAAATAACAAAGGCTAGGGGACACTCGATGAAGTTACAGGGAAATACTTTTAAAACCAATTGGAGGAAATTTTTTTTCATTCAGAGAATAGTTAAGCTCTGGAATGCATTGCCAGAGGATTTGGTAAGAGCGGATAGTGTAGCTGGTTTTAAAAAAGGTTTGGATAAGTTCCTGGAGGAAAAGTCCATACTCTGTTATTGAGAAAGACAGGGGGGAAGCCACTGCTTGCCCTGTATTGGTAGCATGGAATATTGCTATATCTTGGATTTTGGACAGGTACTAGTGACCTGGATTGGCCACCGTGAGAGCGGGAATAGTTAAGCTCTGGAATGCATTGCCAGAGGATTTGGTAAGAGCGGATAGCGTAGCTGGTTTTAAAAAAGGTTTGGATAAGTTCCTGGAGGAAAAGTCCATAGTCTGTTATTGAGAAAGACATGGGGGAAGCCACTGCTTGCCCTGTATTGGTAGCATGGAATATTGCTATATCTTGGATTTTGGACAGGTACTAGTGACCTGGATTGGCCACCGTGAGAGCGGGTTACCGGGCTTGATGGACCATTGGTCTGACCCAGTAAGGCTATTCTTATGTTCTAATTATGTTACTACTAGTACAATAGGCTGTGTCATGTGTATGCTATCAATTGTTCACCTTGTATTTTGTTGAAAATTTAATAAAGTCTTTGAACTAAAAAAAAAAAAAAAATTAGCCTAGACAATAGCCTATATTGTCTCTAAGGAATTTAAAACCTTATAGGTGTGTCTCACTGGCAGAGCTGCTGCCTCTGCACCCAGAGGTTGCGAGATCCTTGTGACTTAATCTTCCATTACCCACTGCTTCAGACTTGGGACTTCTGCACCTGAGGTCTCACCGACCCTAATGCAGGTTTCTCCTTTGCTCTCAGGCAGGGGTTACATGAATTAGCTACAACAAGTTGCAATTGACAAGAGGCTAGATGGTCATTAGCCAATCTCCAGGCCTTTTTAAGGTTGAAGCAAGCACTGGTAAAATTTGGTGTGGCTTTCCTTGAATGCTAATGTCCCTGAGAACAAGAGATGCCGGTGCTGGAGGGGGAGGGGCTGCTGTAACTAGTCCCTGGAGGTTTTTAGTCAGTTATAATGCAAATGTGAGCATTTTAAATGTTTCTATTACCCAGAATTCAGACTGCCACACTTCTTTAGCAACCGAATAAAGCTCCTCATACATAAATGAGGAACTTGTTCTGAGTCATCGAATGCATACAAATGTGCAATTACTGTATATTACATCAAGAGTCCCTGAGTTTTCTAGATATTAGGAATTGAGTAGAACAGTCATGGAAGCCCACCTAACCAGAGGGGGTTTCACTAGATTAATAATGAATATATGCAAAATAAATATAGCAGTTCTATTTATTTATTTAATTCATTTGTTTTCAATCCCGGTCTCCCCAATGAGCTCAGAATGGGTTACAGGTTAAAAATACATAATTTGCAGGCAATGGTTTACAATTTGCTAGACTTACTGTATAATTTTTACTGCCTTCTTGATATGTACATTTCTTGTGTTTTAATCATACGGCAACAGACAGGGGATCAGGTAAAGAGGTAAGTTTCATGGACCTTCTGAGGAATCTACTCTGTGGGGGTAGTTTCCAGTAGCCAGGGTCGTGGTTTGGGGCTATGTATATCAACTCAGTCCTGGAGTCCCCCCTTGCCAGTCAGGTTTTCAGGATATCCACAATATCTTTCATGCATATTCATTCTGGATATCCTGAAAACCTGACTGGCAAGTTTCATGGGCCTTCTGAGGAATCTGCTCTGTGGGGGTAGTTTCCAGTAGCCAGGATCGTGGTTTGGGGCTGTGTATCTCAACTCAGTCCTGGAGTCCCCCCTTGCAAGTCAGGTTTTCAGGATATCCACAATATCTTTCATGCATATTCATTCTGGATATCCTGAAAACCTGACTGGCAAGTTTCATGGGCCTTCTGAGGAATCTGCTCTGTGAGGGTAGTTTCCAGTAGTCAGGGTCGTGGTTTGGGGCTGTGTATCTCAACTCAGTCCTGGAGTCCCCCCTTGCCAGTCAGGTTTTCAGAATATCCACAATGTCTTTCATGCATATTCATTCTGGATATCCTAAAAACCTGACTGGCAAGTTTCATGGGCCTTCTGAAGAATCTGCTCTGTGGGGGTAGTTTCCAGTAGCCAGGGTTGTGGTTTGGGGCTGTGTATCTCAACTAAGTCCTGGAGTCCCCCCTTGCCAGTCAGGTTTTCAGGATATCCACAATGTCTTTCATGCATATTCATTCTGGATATCCTAAAAACCTGACTGGCAAGTTTCATGGGCCTTCTGAGGAATCTGCTCTGTGGGGGTAGTTTCCAGTAGCCAGGGTCGTGGTTTGGGGCTGTGTATCTCAAAGCAGTCCTGGAGTCCCCCCTTGCCAGTCAGGTTTTCAGGATATCCACAATATCTTTCATGCATATTCATTCTGGATATCCTGAAAACCTGACTGGCAAGTTTCATGGGCCTTCTGAGGAATCTGCTCTGTGGGGGTAGTTTCCAGTAGCTAGGGTCGTGGTTTGGGGCTCTGTATCTCAACTCAGTCCTGGAGTCCCCCCTTGCCAATCAGGTTTTCAGGATATCCACAATATCTTTCATGCATATTCATTCTGGATATCCTGAAAACCTGACTGGCAAGTTTCATTGGCCTTCTGAGGAATCTGCTCTGTGGGGGTAGTTGATTCCAGTAGCCAGGATCGTGGTTTGGGGCTGTGTATCTCAACTCAGTCCTGGAGTACCTCCTTGCCAGTCAGGTTTTCAGGATATCCACAATATCTTTCATGCATATTCATTCTGGATATCCTAAAAACCTGACTGGCTAGTTTCATGGGCCTTCTGAGGAATCTGCTCTGTGGGGGTAGTTTCCAGTAGCCAGGGTCGTGGTTTGGGGCTGTGTATCTCAACTCAGTCCTGGAGTCCCCCCTTGCCAGTCAGGTTTTCAGGATATCCACAATGTCTTTCATGCATATTCATTCTGGATATCCTAAAAACCTGACTGGCTAGTTTCATGGGCCTTCTGAGGAATCTGCTCTGTGGGGGTAGTTTCCAGTAGCCAGGGTCGTGGTTTGGGGCTGTGTATCTCAACTCAGTCCTGGAGTCCCCCCTTGCCAGTCAGGTTTTCAGGATATCCACAATATCTTTCATGCATATTCATTCTGGATATCCTGAAAACCTGACTGGCAAGTTTCATGGGCCTTCTGAGGAATCTGCTCTGTGGGGGTAGTTTCCAGTAGCCAGGATCGTGGTTTGGGGCTGTGTATCTCAACTCAGTCCTGGAGTCCCCCCTTGCAAGTCAGGTTTTCAGGATATCCACAATATCTTTCATGCATATTCATTCTGGATATCCTGAAAACCTGACTGGCAAGTTTCATGGGCCTTCTGAGGAATCTGCTCTGTGAGGGTAGTTTCCAGTAGTCAGGGTCGTGGTTTGGGGCTGTGTATCTCAACTCAGTCCTGGAGTCCCCCCTTGCCAGTCAGGTTTTCAGGATATCCACAATGTCTTTCATGCATATTCATTCTGGATATCCTAAAAACCTGACTGGCAAGTTTCATGGGCCTTCTGAGGAATCTGCTCTGTGGGGGTAGTTTCCAGTAGCCAGGGTCATGGTTTGGGGCTGTGTATCTCAACTCAGTCCTGGAGTCCCCCCTTGCCAGTCAGGTTTTCAGGATATCCACAATATCTTTCATGCATATTCATTCTGGATATCCTGAAAACCTGACTGGCAAGTTTCATGGGCCTTCTGAGGAATCTGCTCTGTGGGGGTAGTTTCCAGTAGCCAGGGTTGTGGTTTGGGGTGTGTATCTCAACTCAGTCCTGGAGTCCCCCCTTGCCAGTCAGGTTTTCAGGATATCCGCAATATCTTTCATGCATATTCATTCTGGATATCCTGAAAACCTGACTGGTAAGTTTCATGGGCCTTCTGAGGAATCTGCTCTGTGGGGGTAGTTTCCAGTAGCCAGGGTTGTGGTTTGGGGCTGTGTATCTCAACTAAGTCCTGGAGTCCCCCCTTGCCAGTCAGGTTTTCAGGATATCCACAATGTCTTTCATGCATATTCATTCTGGATATCCTAAAAGCCTGACTGGAAAGTTTCATGGGCCTTCTGAGGAATCTGCTCTGTATGGGTAGTTTCCACTAGCCAGGGTCGTGGTTTGGGGCTGTGTATCTCAACTCAGTCCTGGAGTCCCCCCTTGCCAGTCAGGTTTTCAGGATATCCACAATATCTTTCATGCATATTCATTCTGGATATCCTGAAAACCTGACTGGCAAGTTTCATGGGCCTTCTGAGGAATCTGCTCTGTGGGGGTAGTTTCCAGTAGCCAGGATCGTGGTTTGGGGCTGTGTATCTCAACTCAGTCCTGGAGTCCCCCCTTGCAAGTCAAGTTTTCAGGATATCCACAATATCTTTCATGCATATTCATTCTGGATATCCTGAAAACCTGACTGGCAAGTTTCATGGGCCTTCTGAGGAATCTGCTCTGTGAGGGTAGTTTCCAGTAGTCAGGGTCGTGGTTTGGGGCTGTGTATCTCAACTCAGTCCTGGAGTCCCCCCTTGCCAGTCAGGTTTTCAGGATATCCACAATGTCTTTCATGCATATTCATTCTGGATATCCTAAAAACCTGACTGGCAAGTTTCATGGGCCTTCTGAGGAATCTGCTCTGTGGGGGTAGTTTCCAGTAGCCAGGGTCGTGGTTTGGGGCTGTGTATCTCAAAGCAGTCCTGGAGTCCCCCCTTGCCAGTCAGGTTTTCAGGATATCCACAATATCTTTCATGCATATTCATTCTGGATATCCTGAAAACCTGACTGGCAAGTTTCATGGGCCTTCTGAGGAATCTGCTCTGTGGGGGTAGTTTCCAGTAGCTAGGGTCGTGGTTTGGGGCTGTGTATCTCATCTTAGTTATGGAGTCCCCCCTTGCCAGTCAGGTTTTCAGGATATCCACAATATCTTTCATGCATATTCATTCTGGATATCCTGAAAACCTGACTGGCAAGTTTCATGGGCCTTCTGAGGAATCTGCTCTGTGGGGGTAGTTGATTCCAGTAGCCAGGATCGTGGTTTGGGGCTGTGTATCTCAACTCAGTCCTGGAGTCCCCCCTTGCCAGTCAGGTTTTCAGGATATCCACAATATCTTTCATGCATATTCATTCTGGATATCCTAAAAACCTGACTGGCTAGTTTCATGGGCCTTCTGAGGAATCTGCTCTGTGGGGGTAGTTTCCAGTAGCCAGGGTCATGGTTTGGGGCTGTGTATCTCAACTCAGTCCTGGAGTCCCCCCTTGCTAGTCAGGTTTTCAGGATATCCACAATATCTTTCATGCATATTCATTCTGGATATCCTGAAAACCTGACTGGCAAGTTTCATGGGCCTTCTGAGGAATCTGCTCTGTGGGGGTAGTTTCCAATAGCCAGGATCGTGGTTGGGGCTGTGTATCTCAACTCAGTCCTGGAGTCCCCCCTTGCCAGTCAGGTTTTCAGGATATCCACAATGTCTTTCATGCATATTCATTCTGGATATCCTAAAAACCTGACTGGCAAGTTTCATGGGCCTTCTGAGGAATCTGCTCTGTGGGGGTAGTTTCCAGTAGCCAGGGTTCTGGTTTGGGGCTGTGTATCTCAACTAAGTCCTGGAGTCCCCCCTTGCCAGTCAGGTTTTCAGGATATCCACAATGTCTTTCATGCATATTCATTCTGGATATCCTAAAAACCTGACTGGCAAGTTTCATGGGCCTTCTGAGGAATCTGCTCTGTGGGGGTAGTTTCCAGTAGCCAGGGTCGTGGTTTGGGGCTGTGTATCTCAACTCAGTCCTGGAGTCCCCCCTTGCCAGTCAGGTTTTCAGGATATCCACAATGTCTTTCATGCATATTCATTCTGGATATCCTGAAAACCTGACTGGCAAGTTTCATGGGCCTTCTGAGGAATCTGCTCTGTGGGGGTAGTTTCCAGTAGCCAGGGTCGTGGTTTGGGGCTGTGTATCTCAACTCAGTCCTGGAGTCCCCCCTTGCCAGTCAGGTTTTCAGGATATCCACAATATCTTTCATGCATATTCATTCTGGATATCCTGAAAACCTGACTGGCAAGGGGGGACTCCAGGACTGAGTTGAGAAAGACTGGGCTAGGGCTTTGTGGCTCTCATGAAACCTCAAGATATGCCTCTAGGACTGGGTGGGGCAGTAGACAAATCAGATATTACAGCTGTGTAAACTCTGTGTTGCATTTGGAATTTTTTAATTCTTTTCAAACCTCCTGGAGAAACCTATCAGAGTTTAACTGGCAGATCTAAGGAAAATGGAAAAAAAGCATCTAATATAGATGGAACCACAATCTAATTGTGAGAGTTTGAGCCTGGGGCAAAGTCCTTTGTAATAATAAGCAGACTGAGTTCACTTTCCAACTTTCTTTCTTACTTAAGTACCACCTATCAATGAAGACTGTCCTAGTAGTCTTTACATTAAGCTACTCAAACATTTTTCCCCATCTAGGAAAAGAAAATAGGATCACGGGCTTCCGGTTTATTCGAGGATTCAGTTTAAATGTGCTAACATTATATTCAAAAATTTTCATGGGGGTTTTCTCTGTTGGTCTCCATTTCTTTTAATTCCCCACGGTTGTTACACTCAAGAACTTCTCAAAGATATAAACTTGTTTTCCCCTTTTTTAAAGGAATTAAAACATTGAGGTATATCTCTCGTTCCTTTGTAAAAGTTTGGAACGATTTTCCTTCTTAAATTAGAATCTTACCTCTCTACATAATTTTCATAAATTATAAATTATAAATAAACGCTACTGTTTCAGAAATAATTGATGGATTCTCCCAGTTTACATTGAAGATTGTAATAATGTTCTCATTTTGGTATATATATTAACTTAATGAGCTTGCTTTATGTAAAGAATTAATTACTGTAAACCAAGTCGAGCCCTATAACAGGGATGACCCGTATAAAAACCTAAAGGTTGGATTGGATCTGTCCCGGTGGACTCACAAACGACCTAATGGAGGAAGGGCAATACAGAGTTAAGTGGTGTACCCAGGGTCACAGGAAGCAGTGATGGGCTTGAACCCATAACCTCAGTGTGCTGAGGCTACAGCTCAAGTCACTAGGCCACTCCTCCTTGTATCCTATTTTCAAAAACAGAAATGCATATAGTATCTGGTTAAGAGAACGATTCAGGATTGCAAGTGAATGGTCCTGGTGTACAACTCAGGGACTTCCTCCTCATGCTGCAGAATTTTGAATGGATTGAAGGGGAGAGAGAGGGTTTAGTGGAAGACCTGTGAGAAAAAGTTGAAGTAATCTAGGCGAAAGGTGATAAGAGTATGAAGATAGGTAGATGTTCACTCTTCCAAAAAGTATGAAGCCTAGGAGGCATGCAATGAAACTTCTAGGGAGCACATTTAAACAAATTAGATAAAATATTTCCTCACTAAGCTTGTAATTAAACTTTGGAATTCATCACCAGAGAAGGTGGTAAAAAAACCAGTTAGCTTAGTAGGGTTTAAAAAAGGTTTGGAAAATTTCCTGAAGGAAAAGTCCATAAGTCATTATTAAGATGGACTTGGGAAAATCCACTGCTGTTTTTCAAGGTTAAGCAGCATAACATCTATTTTACTCTTTGGGATCTTGCCAGGTAATTGTGCTGGGCTTGACCACTGTTGGAAACAGGAGACTGGGCTTGATAGACCTTGGTGTGTCCTAGTATGGCAATGCATGAGTTCCCCAAAAATCACCACAGACAGTGTTTAAATATTGACTCCAAAAGAGTATATATATATATATATATATATATATATATATATATATATACACTAGTCTTGTAGCCCGTTACATTAACGGGTGCTAGAATATATGTGTGTGTGTCTCTCTTTATTTCTTTTTCTCTCTCTCTCTCTCTCCTTAGCCGCTTTCTTTCTTTCTTTTTCCTTGGCTGTCCATCACCACCCCTTGCCTGCTCCCCCTGTCAATTCTCCCTTCCTTTTACCTCCCCTGTGTCCACCACCACCCATTCACAGCTCTCCTTATGCAGCAGCAGCCCTTCTCCCTTTGTTTTACCTCCCCCCTGTCCAGCAGCACCTTTCCCTCCCCCCATACCAGTTCCCTGTGCACCTGCCCCTGTGTCTTTCTTCTTGTCTTTCTGTCTCCCTTCCTCCCTCTGTCTGTGTGTCCAAAGCAGCATTCCCTCCCCCTTCATTTCCCTGTGCACCTGCCCCGTGTCTTTCTGTCTCCCTTCCTCCCTCTGTCTGTGTGTCCAAAGCAGCATTCCCTCCCCCTTCATTTCCCTCCCCCCACACCAGTTCCCTGTGCACCTGCCCCTGTGTCTTTCTTCTTGTCTTTCTGTCTCCCTTCCTCCCTCTGTCTGTGTGTCCAAAGCAGCATTCCCTCCCCCCACACCAGTTCCCTGTGCACCTGCCCCTGTGTCTTTCTTCTTGTCTTTCTGTCTCCCTTCCTCCCTCTGTCTGTGTGTCCAAAGCAGCATTCCCTCCCCCTTCATTTCCCTGTGCACCTGCCCCGTGTCTTTCTGTCTCCCTTCCTCCCTCTGTCTGTCTGTCCAAAGCAACATTCCCTCCCCCTTCCATTTCCCTCCCCCCACACCAGTTCCCTGTGCAGCAGCATTATTGTTTCCTCTACCCCCTTTCCCTTCCCACAGTAGCAACTACAAACGCGGGCCCGAGTCCTTTGGCGGCCCCCCCCTTCCCTTCCCTTCCCCCGGGTCCGACTACACATGGCGATTCAAGCAGCGTGTCCAGCAGTCTTCACACGCTGCTTTGGGTCCTTCTACTGGCCTGATTTACTCTGGCACGTCCGGAGCAAATCAGGGCAGTAGAAGGGCCCGAAGCAGCGTGTGAAAACTGCTGGACACGCTGCTGAAATCGCCAGTCGGGGCGGCAAAGGACTTGGGTGCCGGGCAGCGGAAATCTTCTTCTACCTTGCCTCTCCTCCACCGTAGGGAGTCAGTGCCGGGAGCTTTAACGGTTGGTGGTTCCGCGTTGAAAGAATCCCGCGCCTCTTTGAAAACTGTCATGCCGCTGGAGGCGGGAGGCTACGGAGAGGGCAGGGGGTGAGCCGCGCATGCGCACTTCCTAGCTACAGCTCACAGAAAACGGACGGACGCTTAGGAAGTGCGCATGCGCGGCTTACCATTTTATTATATTAGATATATAAAGCCTTACAGAAATCCAGAAGAAACATTGTGAAAGTCTTTTTAAATGTAATGCAATATACGGGGAGAAAATTCAGGAATAAGATTCTAAATTGTGTACAGAAGAGGTAAAACACTTCCTGCTATCTTCAGCACACCAATTATGCCATAAATAGGTGTAAGATTTTCTCCAATCATGTACAGATACTGTATAACACATTCTTAACCACTCTTGTCCCCAAAACAAAATCAAAGCTGCATTTGCCACAGATCTGCGGGTGCCTAGTAGCGCTATAGAGATAATTAATAGCAGTAGTGGTAGATCTTTTGATCATACCCTAAATATATCAAATGCTAGCACTGTGCGTGAGTCAGCTGTACTGACTGTGATATCTCTTAACCAGGTGACTTGGTTTAATTAACTCCTTAACACCTTAACACGATACACTGCACTGAAGTTTTGTGACATACATTTGTAATGGAAGCCATTGACCCTAGAGATAATAACGGCAATGATATCACTTATATTGCTTCCAGTTTCTCATGAAATAGTAAATGACAGCAGATAGAGACCTGAACGGTCCATCTAGTTATGCCCATTACAAATACATGATTAAATTCACTTCTCTTCTTTGATATTTCTGGGCCATAGACTAAAATCCACCTGATATTGTCCCAGGTTCCAAATGCTGAAGTTGTCATCTAAGCTCACTCCAGTCTATCCAACCGTCCCGTTGTTTGCAGGAAATCTACCATAAAGTCTGGTCAGTAACATCCTTATGTTCGAAGTTACCGGAGTTCCCATCAATGCCCTCCCCAACCCATCCTACACCAAATCACCATACAAGTCTATCTAATACTAGCCTTAGTTCTTTAATTTATACCATTTGTTTTCTAATTGGAGATCCTCTGTGTTTATCCCATGCTTTATTGACTTCCATCGCCGTTTTCCTCCCCTCTAGTGCTGCCCAATTTGCGATTCGAATCGATTCACTGATTCACTTTGGGTGAATTGATTTGTTTTTGCAAAAAAATCAAACTCACCGATTCGTCGGCCCCCTTGCTAGAGACCCGTTTGGGCTTTCCCTCTGCCACCGGAATCCTTCCATCTAATGTAACTTCCGGTTTTGCGATAGGTCTGTGGTTAGACACCAGAGAAAGAGACACTTTGGAGTTCTTAACAATTGGTGTGAAAGTAACATGGCCACCAGATAGTAGAAATAATAATTTATCAGACGAGTATGACAACCAGTTAAATAGATCCAGCTTAAAATTCAATGGTGCCATTTTCATTTTCATTGTTGGGGAGAGTGATCCAAAATACAATAAGAATTAGCGTATGCAACCTTGTGAACCGCTTCCAGAAAGAAAGGTGTGGACTCAAATCACTGAAGGTAGTGGAAGTAGTGTTTTCATCAAGGAACATTTATTATTTATTTGTTTATTCTGATTTCTATCCCATTCTCCTGGGAGCTCAGAACAGGTTACAATTGACATTCCCCTTAAAGTTACAGGACAATAAAATTATAGGTATTTGAAGAGACAGGTGAGAAGACGTAGAGAGAGAGAAGGGGAGGGGGAGCGTGGTAGAAAACTAGAACGCCCTTCCGGAGTCTGTTATAGGGGAAAACATCATCCAGGGATTCAAGACAAAGTTGGACAAGTTCCTGCTAAACTGGAACATACGCAGGTGAGGCTGGACTCATTTAGAGCGTGAGCGGACTGCTGGGAATGATGGACCACTTGTCTGACCCAGCAGCAGCAATTCTTATGTTCTTATGTTCTAAGGGAAGAGGGGGATATAGATGGGGGAGTGGGGGGAGAGAAAGAGATAAAGAAGTGGAGCTAGGAGGAGGTTGTCCATTAGCACTGTTCAATTGGTTCTACAAATTCACCTTTTTTCATGTAAAGGGTAGAGTAAGAAAATTCTTGCACTGGAAGGCAGCCATTGCCTAAAGCATCTCCATTCTGCTCACCTGAATTTGAATTTTTCCTCTGTGTCCTGCAGACCTGCATTGGTCTCATGAATCCCCAGGGATCCAATGAGTACGGGTCAAGAGCCACTGTGAGAAAGCTACAGAAAGAAACAGCATTCCTTGAAGAACAAACTCATGAGCTAAAGCCCTAGATAGAACTGTAGAGCTGTGTATGTCCCGTGAACTCCTTTTTCATAGGGAGGAAAGCTGTTGAGTGTGCCAGACCTTGATATAAGCTGCTTTTCTTCGTCATATGCATGCTTTGTTTAGACATCTGCTTAGGTCAAGCAGGGCGTCAGAGTTTTTGCCCCAACGCACAATCAATTTATTAATTTGGGGCCAGGACCCCTTCAATATTGCTCCAGGAGGGCCAGAAGCTATTACCATACAGTCTGTGTCCTCCTTGCTCTCAGTCAAACAGGCCACACTGTCGGATGTGCTCTGAATCATATAACGTTTACTGAAATTATTGGGGTCAGTTTATTTCATTCGCTGGTGATAGAACCTTTAAGGTAGCTGCTGTCTCGAAAAAATTTCATTTGACATAGAAGGTGCTACAAGGGTCAGCCCTACCCTCTTTGTGAGTTCTCGCCTAAGTCTGATCCAATCATTTGGTTTGAATATCTATTGCTATGCAGATGATGTTCTGATAGCTGGAAGAATTGATCTTTCAGCACCCAGCTGGATTTCAGGTAGACTGAATCCGCCATGAATAACAACAATTCCAGTGAATAGTTTAAAATATCTTGGAATCATAACAGATTCGAAATTAACTTTTGAGGAGCAAATTTCCTTAATAATAAAAAAAGATTTTACATTCTTAGACAGTGGAGTGTGATGAGACATTGCTTCAATGAAGCTGCACTCCATACGCTGATACACGCATTGTTCATTTCTAAATTCGATTATAGAAATGTGAATTTTGTTGGTATCACAAAGGCAAATATAATACATTTGCAGACATTACAAAGCACGACAATTCAGTTGTTAGGTGGGGTATGTTAATATTATCATATTTCGCCTTTGTATAACTCAGTCTCTCAAGAACATAAGAATTGCCACTGCTGGGTCAGACCAATGGTCCATCCTGCCCAGTAGTCCACTCGCGCAGCAGCCCCTAGGTCAAGACCAGTGCTCCAAATGAGTCCAGTCTCACCAGTTTAGCAAGAACTTGTCCAACTTTGTCTTGAAACCCTGGAGGGTGTTTTCCCCTATAACAGACTCCGGAAGAGCGTTCCAGTTTTCTACCACTCTCTGGGTGAAGAAGAACTTCTTTATGTTCGTACGGAATCTATCCCATTTCAATTTTAGAGAGTGCCCTCTCATTCTCTCTACCTTGGAGAGGGTGAACAACCTGTCCTTATCTACTAAGTCTATTCCCTTCAGTACCGAAAGCCTGAAGTCATAATGCCGTTGTACAGGGCCATGGTGAGACCTCATCTGGAGTACTGTGTGCAATTCTGGAGGCCACATTACAGTAAAGATGTGCGTAGAATTGAATCGGTTCAGCGGACGGCCACCAGGATGATCTCGGGGCTCAAGGGTCTCTCGTACGAAGAGAGACTGAACAAATTGCAGCTCTACACTCTCGAGGAACGTAGGGAGAGGGGAGACATGATCGAAACATTTAAGTACCTCACGGGACGTGTCGAAGTGGAAGTTGATATTTTCTTTCTCAAGGGACCCTCGGCCACAAGAGGGCACCCGCTCAAACTCAGGGGCGGAAAATTTCATGGCGACACCAGAAAGTATTTCTTCACAGAGAGAGAGTGGTTGATCATTGGAACAAGCTTCCAGTACAGGTGATCGAGGCAGACAGCGTGCCAGACTTTAAGAATAAATGGGATACCCATGTGGGATCCCTACGAGGGTCAAGATAAGGAAATTGGGTCATTAGGGCATAGACAGGGGGTGGGTAAGCAGAGTGGGCAGACTTTGAAAAGGATTAGGGCCCCAATTCCTGCCCCATACTTTCTCTGTCTCTGTCATTTGGAAGTCGGGTACCTGGGGACATATCTTAAAGACCAGAAATCATCTTCCAAAACATGTCCAAATTTTATTATGAGTTTCACATCTTTTATATGAATCAGGTTTGTCAGCATGTGTCAGCATGTGACGTAAACACAAACCATATATGGACACAGGTCACATGAAACTTTAAAGACATCAGCATTTTTTCTATCTGGAGACTGAAGTCCACAGAGGGTCAGAAAAAGCCTTAACCAGCAGAGCTTCTAATCTAAATCTGTCTGTAAATACGGCTTAACAAAACAATTGAATTCACTTCACAACATCTCTGTTCAAACATACATGTCCTTGTAGTATTTTCAAAGAAAGAAAGACAAACAGGGTCTGGCTTTTACAGCTTGAAAACAAGGCCTAAGGACTTGATACGTGTCCCTTCAGACTTGATGGGCTGTAGCCCTTTTCTGCCATCATCTTCTATGTTTCTACCTTAAATGTTTCGATCACGTCCCCTCGCAGTCTCCTCTTTTCATGGGAGAAGAGGCCCAGCTTCTCCAATCTCTCACTGTACGGCAACTCCTCCATCCCCTTAACCATTTTAGTCACTCTTCTCGGGACCCTTTTGAGTAGTACCGTGTCCTTCTTCATGGCCCGGTACAGCGGCATGATAACCTTCTCTGATCTGTTTGTGATCCCCTTCTTGATCATTTCTAGCATTCTGTTCGCCCTTTTCGCCGCTGCAGTGCATTGTGCAGATGGCTTCATGGACTTGTCGATGAGGACTCCCAAGTTCCTTTCCTGGGAGGTCTCTCTAAGTACCGCCCCAGACATCCTGTATTCGTGCAGGAGATTTTTGTTACCAAAATGCATCACTTTGCACTTATCCACGTTGAACCTCATCTGCCAAGTCGATGCCCATTCCTCGAGCCTGATTATGTCACATTGCAGATCTTCGCAATCCCCCTGCATCTTCACTACTCTGTATAACTTCGTATCGTCCGCAAATTTAATCACCTCACTCGTCATACCAATGTCACTTTTAGGATTCATTTTAAAATTCTGAAAATAGCTCATAGTGCCTTAGGTTTGTTAACTAATATTCCATATATACCGGTATGGTCATTGAGGCATCATCATAGAGCATCTGGTGTTTGGACTAGGAAAAGAGATTTTTTTTTTGGAATAATCTGTCAAAATCATTATGTGAAAAGGAAGACCCCAAAACATGTAAAGTGTTATTTACAACTCACTTTTGTACACAGGCATTTGAGGGAATATAGTAGGGATTTTTAAGATGCTATAACCTAAGATGAACTATACTGAGGAATAGGACGTGTGCGTATTCTTATGGGGTGGAGGTGGGGGATAAGCTTTCCTGTAATAAATTATAATCCTTTGTTCTTTTATGTGTGTGTGTTTTATATATAAGAAAATAAGAACATAAGAATTGCCGCTGCTGGGTCAGACCAGTGGTCCATCCTGCCCAGCAGGCCCCCAGTTCAAAGACCAGTGCTCTAAATGAGTCCAGCCTCACCTCCGTACATTCCAGTTTAACAGGAACTTGTCCAGCTTAGTCTTGAAACCCTGGAGGGTGTTTTCCCCTACAACAGGCTCCGGAAGAGCGTTCTAGCTCTCCAACAGTCTCTGGGTGAAGAAGAACTTCTTTACGTTTGTACAGAATCTATCCCCTTTCAACTTTAGAGAGTGCCCTCTCGTTCTCCCTACCTTGGAGAGGGTGAACAACCTGTCTTTATCTACTAAGTTTATTCCCTTCAGTATTTTGAATGTTTTGATCATATCTCCTCTCAGTCTTCTCTTTTCAAGGGAAAAGAGGCCCAGTTTCTCCAATCTCTCACTATATGGCAACTCCTCCAGCCCCTTAACCATTTTAGTCGCTCTTCTCTGGACCCTTTCGAGTAGTATCATGTCCTTCTTTATGTACGGCAACCAGTGCTGGACGCAGTACTCCAGGTCAGGGCATGATAACCTTCTCCAATCTGTATCATTTTTAAATTGTAAACTGCTTTGATCTGAAAAGTAGAGTGGGATATCAAATTTAATAAAAGATAACATCGTACCTGTGACTGTCTGCAAGGAGATATGATGGATGTGACCAGGAGATATTGCCATTAGGAACTGCATGGATACTTGATTAACTGTAGATTTCTTGTATGGGGCTTCTGAATGGAACCCGTAGAAAGTTCTACATTATCTGTGTGTCTGTTGGCAGGTCAAAATGTGACATTGTATGATGGTCTGGGGCCTGCAGCTAGGTGAGAGACAGATCATGCGACATCTTTTGATCTGCCCATTGCATGACTGGCCCTGGAATGATTTATCAAAATAAGTAGAAGTTAAGAAGACCTGAGTTTTCTTTGTTGCTATTTGATCCATCTTCCCTTGCTGGTGATTGGGGATCAGCAGCATATAATCTCACTACTTTGGGTGATTCAACCAGGTACTATGACCTGGAAAAGCCACTGTTAGAAACAGGACACTGGCTAGATCCAACCCGATGTGATGACTCTTATGTTCTGGCTTATTCATTTAGCAATGTGCAAAAGGATAACTGCACAGGCTGGCCGGCCCTGTGCGATCCTGAAGAACATCAGGTCACACCTCATCCCTCCCTTGTGTCCACTTCTATTGCTATTAGGTAGAGTTTTTGAATAATCTAGCTACTATCTAGGTCCGGTCCTCAAGATCTACTGGCAGGCCAGGTTTTCAGGATATCCACAATGAATATGCATGAGAGAGATTTCCCTGCACTGCCTTCTTGGAATGCAAATCTTTCTCATGCATATTCATTGTGGATATCCTGAAAACCTGACCTGCCAGTAGATCTCGAGGACCGGACTTGGGCAACCCTGACCTAGATGATAGGTCTGTATTCGCGAATCTGATATAAGCAGTTACGTCTGCTACATATATGACTGAAGTCAGCCATGATTCTTTAACCATTTGTAGCTCAATACTGGCCTCATAGCTCACACATATATTATTAAAGATCTTCTGACAAATTAAGAACAAAAACCCCCTCAGAATGCAAATACAAATGGATTTAAATGTCATATTGTACAGCTTGCAAGAAGCTTCCAGATTTCTGTGGCAGTGTGAAGGTTCTGAATGTAAAGTGATGCATCTGTGTTCACAGCAAGCTGGAACATTTTAGCTTGTTGCAATGTAACTCATTCATCTCAAGAGCTCAGCATTTATTTCATTACCCAGACACAATTTGGCTAACAAATTTACAAACATGTTAAATACAAGACAAAATCCTCAAAGAGTAGAGAGCTTGTTCAAGCAAGTCTGGGTCAAGGGAGTGTTGGCCATAGAAACCCAATGCATTTCGAACACAGTCATGCAAAAAGAAGAACACTTTCCCTGGAAAATACTGGAGTGTTATAAAAATTAATATTTATGGAGTCACACTTATATTATCCTACTGCCTTTCCAGCCTGCCTTCAGCTGTCATGGCTTTGATACATAGTTCAAAAATTACATAAAAATGATTAAATTAAACTGATAAGCTGGAAATCAAAATATATTAGAATTATTAGGTACCAGGTTTAAATAGCCTTGGCCATGTGGTGTTTATTCTAATAACCTTCTTGCTAGGTAGAATTACCCAACCCTTAAATTGATATTTTTGGGAGCTTAGAACACTCCAAAGGAGTAATTTTGAGCATTTTCTTTCCCCATGATAAATATTTCAACCCAGCCTTTGGCCTTTTAAAAATAATTACACAAAAACTAATTAGCAAACTCCCAATATGCTTTGCTCCAATTACAAAAGACTTTAATTTACACCGCAATGGTGCATGCCAAGCTCTCAGAAACATGGGATCAGAAGGAGATATTAAGAGACCATCCTTCTCTAATGCTGCTTGATGAATACCCCCCTCTCCCCCAGTGATCATAAAGTAGATCATGCTATAATACATTTTCATGTAAACAAGTTCAGAAGAACCTCTGAGCCCTTCAACTACAACCAAATTCTACTGTAGAGGCGTTTAATTTTCAAAAGGGTGACTATGATAAAATGAGGAAAATGGTTAAAAAGAAGCTAAAAGGATCAGTTGCAAAGGTTAGGACTGTAAACCAGGCATGGATGCTATTTAAAAATACCATTGTGGAAGCCCAGACCAGATGTATTCCACAATCAGCAAAGGTGGAAAGACGAGAGCTGGCTTGGTTTAAAGGTGAAGTAAAAAAGACTATTAGAGCCAAAAAAAAAACATCCTTTAAAGAATGGAAAAAGAATCCTAATGGAGAAAATAAGAAGACACAAACACTGGCAAATTAGAGGCAAAGAAAGCTAAGAAAGAATATGAAGAGAAACTTGCAAAAGAGGAAAAAACTCTTTTTTTTTTTTTTAGGTATATCAAAAGCAGAAAACCTGTGAGGGAACCTGTGGGACAGTTGGATAATCAAGGAGCAAAAGGGGCACTCAGGGAGGATAATGCCATAGCGGAGAGACAATGAGTTCTTTGCTTCGGTCTTTACGGAAGAAGATGTAAGAGATCTATCTGAACTGGAAATGGTTTTCAAGGGTGATGATGCAGAGGAACTAAAATAAATCTTGGTGAATCTTGAAGATGTACTAAGCCAAATGGACAAGTTAAAAAGTGATAAATCGCCTAGACCAGATGGCATTCATCAGTGGCTCCCAACCCTGTTCTGGAGGACCACCAGGCCAATTGGGTTTTCAGGCTAGCCCTAATGAATATGCATGAGAGAGATTTGCATATAATGGACGTGACAGGCATGCAAATCTGCTCCATGCATATTCATTAGGGCTAGCCTGAAAATCCAATTGGCCTGGTGGTCCTCCAGGACAGGATTGGGAACCACTGGTATATATCCCAGGGTACTAAAGGAACTCAAACATGAAATTGCTGACCTGTTGATCTATAGCAGGGGTGTCAAAGTCCCTCCTCGAGGGCCGGAATCCAGTCGGGTTTTCAGGATTTCCCCAATGAATATGCATTGAAAGCAGTGCATGCATATTCATTGGGGAAATCCTGAAAACCCGACTGGATTCCAGCCCTCGAGGACCGACTTTGACACCTGTGATCTATAGCCTGTTGCTAAATTTGTCTGTAGTACCTGAAAATTGGAGTGAGGCCTATGTTATATCGATTTTTTAAAAGGGTTCTAGGGTAGATCTGGGAAATTATAGATCGGTAAGCCTGACCTCGATGCCAAGCAAAATGATGGAAATAATTATAAAAAATAAAATTGTGGAAAACGTAGACATACATGATTTAATGAGACAGAGTCAGCATGGGTTCAGCTGAGGGAGATCTTGCCTCACAAATTTGCTTGACTTCTTTGAAGGTGTGAATAAACATGTGGATAAAGGTGAGCTGGTTAATGTAGTGTATTTAGATTTTCAGATCGTTTTTGAAAAAGTTCCTCATGAGAGTCTCCTGAGAAAATTAAAGAGTCATGGGATAGGTGGCAAAGTTCAGTTGTGGATTAGGAATTGGTTATCGGATAGAAAACAGAGGGTAGGGTTAAGTGGTCATTTTTCTCAATGAAGAGTAAACAGTGGAGTGTCATAAGGATCTCTACTGTGTAGCGTGGCCGTCCCTTAGGGTACAGCAGGCACCGGCACACACCACTGATAATGGCCCCGGCGTGCTTCCCCAAGTAGGAAAAAATCCCTAGTCTATAGCAATCAGAGTGGCACACAGGTAAGCTTTCAAAAATCAAATAGAATTTATTTGGCATTCAGGATTGAATGAGAATGCAAAACAAAATGGGTCCTGAAGTGCAGCCAATCATATAAGGAAAAAACAAAAATCAAACTTTCTCTCACCAGCCTGATCTGGTAAACACCCCGAGTGCTCAGTTTTTGTCCCAGGTAGTTATCAAAACATGAATCATAGCAACATCATTATTCAGTTAAAAAAAACATTTCACTTCAGGCATTGAGGATTTCCACTCCTTTCAATGTTCCAAGGAATGCAAGGTTGGTAGATTTACCAAATCGACACTTTGCCAAAACAAAAAGCAATAACCCACAAATCGCTCCACAGAGATGACAGGCAAATCCTGCCCCCAACCTTAAGGTCTATAAAGCTCCAATGAAGACCAAACAAACTGTCCAGGTAACATTAGTCTTACCTCTGCCTAACTGTAGCAGAACTCTTGCCTGAAGCGGCAGCCATCTTGAAGGAAAAAAAACCTTCACTAGCAGGTTTCAAGGGACCAACTTTCCCCTTTCAAAAGTCCAAACAAGTTCACCAACATTCCAGTAGAACTTTCAGTCAAAAAAAAACAACAACCTTCCTTAGAAGCAAGTACTTACCCTGGCAAACCAAACAAAACTCATGCAGAAGGAAAAAAAAAAATCTTGGCAAAAAGCAAACAGTCAGTTCAACTCACTTTCATATCTTCTGCAAATGGAAGCTCAGGCAGGGCATTCCATCCATGGCTTCAGGCACATTGTTCTCCTGATAATCCTCTCCAGCTTCAGGTGACTGCATTTCAACATCCTCTAGCTGCTGGGGTTGTGGAGGCTCCTCCAACATAGGAGTTTCCCTGGGCTGCCTCCTTGACTGTGGTTCCCAGTCCTCTAAGTGCTGCAGAGCCATGCCCAGCCCTGCATGGGGGATGATCTCTGCTCAGCTCTGACTGCCTCTCAGCCTTTTTAGCCTTCAATTTCAAGATGGATGCCCTTAAAGGGGCATAACCCTATTTTCCCTGACTATGACTTGAGTTCTGTTGGGGCTCAGACTGATCTGTATATTCCTGATCCTGGGCTGCAGGGACACACTGATCAGCCCTAACTAGTTCAACAGGGTAGTTTCTGGGTCTCCTAACTGGCACAAGGCTGGTACGGGAGTTGGGCTTGTGACAACTGGGACTGGTGCTATTTAACTTATTTATAAATGATCTGGAAATTGGAACGAGTGGGGTGATTAAATTTGCAGATGACACTAAACTGTTCAAAGTTGTTAAAATGCATGCTGATTGTGAAAAATTGCAGGCGGACCTTAGGAAATTGGAAGACTGGGTGTCCAAGTGGCAGATGAAATTTAATGTGGACAAATGCAAAGTGATACACATTGGGAAGAATAACCTGAATCACAGTTTCCGAATGCTAGGGTCCACCTTGGGGGTTAGCGCCCAAGAAAAGGATTTAGGTGTCATCGTAGATAATATGTTGAAACCTTCCTCCCAATGTGTGTTGGCAGCCAAAAAAGCAAACAGGATGCTAGGAATTATTAAAAAAGGGATGTTAACAAGACTATAGATATTATAATGCCCCTGTATCGCTCCTTGGAGCGACCTCATCTGGAGTATTGCGTTCAGTTCTGGTCTCCTTATCTCAAGAAAGATATAGTGGCGCTAGAAAAGGTTCAAAGAAGAGCTACCAAGATGGTAAGGGGATGGAACTCCTCTCATATGAGGAAAGACTAAAAAGGTTAGGGCTCTTCAGCTTGGAAAATAGACGGCTGAAGGAAGATATTATTGAAGTCTACAAAATTCTGAGTGGAGTAGAACGGGTACAAGTGGATCGATTTTTCACTCCGTCAAAAATTACAAAAACTAGGGGACACTCAATGAAGTTACAGGGAAATACTTTTTAAACCAATTGGAGGAAATTTTTTTTACTCAGAGAATAGTTAAGATCTGGCACACATTGCTAAAGGTTGTGGTAAGAATAGAAACATAGAAACATAGAAAAAAGCAGCAGAAAAGGGCTATAGCCCACCAAGTCTGCCCATTCCAAGTATCCCCTCCCCTGAATTTACTCCCTTAAAGATCCCACGTGAGTATCCCATTTTCTCTTAAAATCCGTCACGCTGCAGGCCTTTATCACCTGGAGTGGGAGTCTGTTCCAATGATCCACTACTCTTTCGGTGAAGAAGTACTTCCTGGAGTCGCCATGAAACTTCCCTCCCATGATTTTCAGCAGATGCCCTCTGGTGGTCGAGGGTCCCATGAGCCAGAAGATATCATCTTCTGACTCGATGCGTCCCGTGATGTACTTATATGTTTCAATCATATCTCCCCGTTCTCTTCTTTCCTCAAGTGAGTACAGCCGCAATTTCTTTAGTGTTTCTTCATACGTGAGATCCTTGAGCCCCAAGACCATCCTGGTGGCCGTTCGCTGAACCGACTCGATCCTCAGCACGTCCTTTCGGTAGTGTGGTCTCCAAAGCTGAACACAGTACTCCAAGTGAGGCCTCACCATGGCTCTGTACAACGGCATCATAACTTCAGGTCTCCTGCTGACGAAACCTCAGCGGATACACCCCATCATTTGTCTTGCCCTGGAGGAAGCCTTCTCCATGTGATTGGCAACCTTCATGTCCTCACTAATGATCACCCCTAGGTCGCGTTCCGCCGTGGTCCTAACCAAGGTCTCACCATTTAGTACATAAGTTCTACGCGGGTTTCTCTTACCCAGGTGCATTATCTTGCATTTTTTAGCATTGAAGCCTAGCTGCCAAGTAGTTGACCATTGTTCCAGCAACAGTAGGTCGTGTGTCATATTATCAGGTAATAAGCTTTTGCCTACTATGTTGCAAAGTTTGGCGTCGTCGGCGAACAGTGATACCCTTCCTCTAAGTCCTTGCATCATATCTCTTATGAATAAGTTAAATAGAATTGGGCCCAGGACCGAGCCCTGCGACATTCCACTGATCACGTCCGATGCTTCGTATGGGGTACCGTTCACCACCACCTTCTGAAGTCTACCGCTCAGCCAATCCCCAACCCATGTAGTTAGAGTGTCTCCTAATCCTATCGATTTCAGCTTGTTCAGTAATCTTCGATGAGGGACCCTATCAAATGCTTTACTGAAGTCCAAATATACCACGTCCAGTAACTCTCCAGCGTCCAGTTGTCTAGTAACCCAGTCAAAAAAGCTAATCAGATTAGATTGGCAGGATCTACCCTGGGTGAACCCGTGTTGGTGTGGATCACGCAGTTTTTCGTCGTCTAGGATTGTGTCAAGATTCTGTTTGATCAGTGTTTCCATGAGTTTACACACTATAGACGTGAGACTCACTGGTCTGTAGTTTGCTGTCTCTGTCCTGCAGCCCTTTTTGTGGAGTGGGATTACGTTGGCGGTTTTCCAGTCCAAGGGGACCCTTCCTGTGCTTAGGGAAAGATTGAAAAGAACAGATAATGGTTCTGCCAGGACTTCCCTTAACTCCCTGAGCATTCTGGGGTGTAGGTTATCCGGTCCCATGGCTTTGTTTACTTTGAGTCTTGATATGAAACACAACCTACTCCTATTGGAGCAATGGTCTAGGACCTGGCAACTGAGCTTCAATGCCAAGAAATGCAAAGTCATGCACCTTTGCAGCCAAAATCCATGCGAGACTTACACCCTAAATGGCGAGATCCTAGCAAGGACTGTTGCAGAACGGGACTTGGGGGTAATCATCAGTGAAGACATGAAGACTGCCAATCAAGTGGAGCGGGCTTCATCTAAGGCTAGGCAGATCATAGGATGTATACGTAGGAGTTTCGTCAGCCGCAAGCCTGAAGTCATTATGCCATTGTATAGATCCATGGTGAGGCCTCATCTGGAATACTGCGTACAATTCTGGAGGCCTCATTACCGCAAGGATGTACTGAGGCTTGAGTCAGTCCAGCGAATGGCCACCCGGATGGTCTTGGGGCTCAAGGATCTCCCGTACGAGGAACGGCTGGATAAATTACGGCTATACTCACTCGAGGAATGCAGAGAGAGGGGAGACATGATCGAGACGTTCAAATACCTCACGGGCCGTATCGAGGTAGAAGAAGATATCTTCTTTTTCAAAGGTCCGACGGCGACAAGAGGACATCCATGGAAAATCAGGGGCGGGAAATTGCACGGCGATACCATGAAATACTTTTTCACCGAAAGAGTTTTTGATCGCTGGAATAGACTTCCACTTCAGGTGATCGAGGCAAGCAGCGTGCCTGATTTTAAGAAGAAATGGGATCGTCACGTGGGATCTCTGCACAGAGATAAATAGGGGAGGGTCATTGGGGTGGGCAGACTAGATGGGCCGCGGCCCTTATCTGCCGTCTTTTTCTATGTTTCTAGACGCTACTGGGCGTAAATTCGAAATCTTGAAACGGGTCTTTCTGGTTATCTCTCGTCTGCAGCTGTGGACCAGCTCCCGGCACTTCGCGGGTGAACACTGAACAGAAGTATTTGTTTAGTAGTTCTGCCTTCTCAGAATCTGATTCCGCAAAGTTACCGTCCGATTGCTTCAGGCGTACTATCCCATCTTTGTTTCTTTTCCTGTCACTAATATAGCTGAAGAAAGATTTATCCCCTTTCTTAATTTTCCGTGCTAGCTCTTCCTCCATTCGGAGTTTGGCTTCTCTGACTGCTGTTTTGACAGCTTTAGATCTGTCTAGATAGCATGGATAGCATAGCTGGTTTTAAGAAAGGTTTGGACAATTTCCTGGAGTAAAAGTCCATAGTCTGTTAATGAGAAAGACATGGGGGAAACCACTCCTTGCCCTGGATTGGTAGCATGGAATGTTGCTACTCCTTGGGTTTTGGCCAGGTACTAGGGACCTGGATTGGCCCCCTTGAGAACGGGCTACTGGGCTGACCCAGTAAGGCTATTCTTATGCTCTTATGTTTAGACACGATGAAGAAGAAGCTTCAATCCCAGTGTTCTGTAGGGTTATGAAATAGAATAGTTAATTAACACCTCTCACCTGGTTAGAAGTCAGAATAAACGTACTTATAATCTCTGTCCCTGGCAGATTGGAAAGGGGGGAAGAAGAGAGAAACAGAGGAGAAAAGAAACCCTCCCTAGAAGGTTACTCATGCACAGAATGTACTTACAAACATCAAAACAACACTGACATATTAATACAACTTTCATATCATAGAACAGAACTCTGCTGTGCAGTTATGTCATTCTAAATTATATATTTCTGAGTTCATTCTTGGGCAAGTATAAAATCCTGAGTGCTGAAAAGTTCTCAGCCCAAGCATGCTGAGAATGACGTGGATATGGCTCAATCAATGATCTGAAACAATGTCAAAACAGAGAATTTTGTTTCTGCAAATTAACGCTCAAAATTTAGGAAGTTCCTCGTCATTCAATTTCCTACCCTGCCTTTCGGAGTTTCTATAAATCTCTCTTTTCAAAGTAAAAATGTTGGGGGGGGGAGGGCAGGATTTGGGAAGTTTGGTATCTGAATCTACTTGGCTCTCTTCTGACTTGAATTCCCACTCACACCATATCCTGCTTTTCCTATGTGGCACTCCCAATACATCATTTAACACCTGGTGGAACAGACCTAACTCCATTATCCAGCTGATTAACATAGAAACATAGAGTATGACGGCAGAAAAGGGCCAACGGCCCAACAAGTCTGCCCACTCAAGAACCCTCCCTCCTCGAGAGTCCATCTTTTAAGCATTCCTCTGGAGCGACCCCACCAGACGGTCCCATCGACCCTTGAAGTCGAGCATGGTACTGGCCTCAACTACCTGACGTGGAAGACCATTCCATCGATCAATTACCCTTTCGGTGAAGAAGTATTTCCTGTTATCCACATGAAATCTTCCACACCTGAGTTTTAGCGGGTGCCCTCTTGTCGCCGTGGGACCCGTAAGATAAAAGATTTCTTCCTCCACCTCAATGCGGCCCGTGACGTATTTTAATGTTTCTATCATGTCCCCCTTTCTCTGTGCTCTTCTAGAGAATATAAGCGCAGCCTGTTCAGACGTTCTTCATATGGGAGATCCTTGAGTCCTGAAACCATCCTAGTGGCCATCCGCTGAATCGACTCCATTCTCTTCTCATCCTTTTGATAATGTGGCCTCCAAAACTGAACACAGTACTCCAGTTGAGGTCTCACAATGGATCTGTATAATGGCAGTATAACTTCAGGCTTTCGGCTGATAAAGCTTCTTCTAATGCATCCCAGCATTTGTCTTGCCTTTGCTGACACTTTGTCCACCTGATTGGCGGATGATTACTCCCAAGTCCCGTTCTGCTGCAGTTCTTATTAGGTTTTCACCATTCAGGGTGTGTGTTCTGCATGGATTTCCGTTACCAAGGTACATTACCTTACATTTTTTGGCATTAAAATTCAGTTGCCAAGTACTGGACCATTGTTCTAGTAAAAGTAGGTCCTGTTCCATGGTATCAGGCATGGTTGCGCCGTTAGGTTCTGCCACACTGCCCACAACATTGCATAGTTTAGCGTCATCAGTGAATAATGTAATTTTGTCTCGAAGTCCCTGAGGCAGATCCCTTACAAAGATATTGAATAGTATTGGGCCCAAGACCGAGCCCTGCGGTACTCCACTGGTCACTTCCGACGTGTTTGAGGGAGTACTGTTCACCATCACCCTTTAAAGTCTGCCGCTAAGCCAGTCTTCTACCCATGCTGTTATTGATTAGTATTCATTATAGATCAACTGTGTTACCTCATTCCATCCAGTCAGCTGGACCTTTAGTGAGGGCAATGGCTATGGTGCCTTCAACCTAAGGCAAACCATGTGGAGATGTAGATCGTGCCCCATCTGTTTATAATTCTCTGTAACAAGAGAAAAGGTCGACCCAGTTGCTCCACAGTAAAAAAAAGTCCAGAGAATGAAAATGAAAAGAAACTATGGAGGAGGATGTTCTTGATGGTTATTTACTGATGTATTACACAGAATATCAAAGTCATAATCCACAGGACCTTTCTCACCGGAGCATATGTGGATTATAACTCTCTTCTACACATAGGGAGCTTACATAACAAAGAAGAACTTTCAAGACTCCTTACCACATGACCAATTTACCACTATTTCCACAGAAAATAAAAGAATCCATAATAAATGGGCTACAGTAGACTGGTAGATTGCAGTTTGCCACAGAGAGGCATCCACCAACTGGGCTGTAACTGGGAGGGAGTTTGAGAGGCAGGTGTCCCTCAAGGCTGGAAAAATGGTGGAAGTGAAAGAACTGGCTAGTAAGAGGTGAAATATCAGGAATAAGGCTGCCTTGATGCTCGATTGTGGGGAGGGGAAAAGGAAGAAGAGAAGGAGGTCCAAGGTGTCTGGGTCCAGGTCTTCTCGGAGTCAGGTTATTTGGGAATGCAGCCCAAAGTAGGTGGTAAACTTTGTCTAAGGCTAAATACCGGCACAAGTCTGATAGCGGACAAGTACTGTAAGGGAAAGTTGAAAAGAGATTACAATGAGGGCAGAGGAGCCACAAAAATCCTTGTTTTCATCACACTAAATTGTCTAATTATAATTATAACTCCGAGGAGAGGGAAAGAATACAGGGAGGAACAAATGGAATCTTGGAAGACAGGGAGAAGGAGCAAGGATTAGACGATGGATGGGGGAATCGGGAGCTATATGAAAACCCTCCAACAGCACAAGTTTGGCAGTTACAGTAGATCAGTTTAGCTCTTGTTGGTTGGTAAATGCAAAGTAACTACATTACATGACATTTATTGACTTCTCTCCCACTTTAACCTTCCAGAGGAAAATGGAAATTTCCAGGGAATTACAGTTCAAATCTTAGATATTGGATTAGCATTGCAGGACATATTTCCTAAATAACATTGCTTTGATTTCTTTCTGGAAGATTCTGACAACATCTTCAGTTTTGCTGCTTGGAATGAATTTGGCCTTCTAACCTTTTTAGCCTTTTGGTTTTTTTGATTGAGGGGTAAGAAAAGGGATTCATGTTTCTGAGGCCTATTTGCTTCTTTTGTTCTGCTAACTTGGAGCATAGCCCTGTAGTGCTTTAAACGGCAGGCAATAGAATTTGAATAAGATTCGGCCTTTCACTAAAGAGGATTGTGTTTCTCTTATGTCTCCCCTTCCACTTCTCTCTTCCAAAGAACATACTTTGGGTTCAGCCTCTTGTACCCTGGCCCTTTTGAACTTAGTAATTAAGGTGGGATCTCACTAGTGATCCCTAATCTGGAAATATGCTCCTTTTCTCCTGCTGTTTATAGAAATATAGAAATTTGACGGCAGATAAAGGCTAAATGGCCCAATCAGTCTGCCCATTCGCAGCATCCACTATCTTCTCTCTCTAAGAGATCCCAGGCTTTCTTGAATTCAGACACAGCCTCTGTCTCCACCATCTCTTCAGGGGACTGTTCCATGCATTTCCGTAGATTACTCTTGAGCCTCTTGACTTCATCCTATGCCCTCTCATTCCAGAGCTTCCTTTCAAATCTAATGTTCAATTTCTGGGTCACTCTATGCTTATCTAGGTTCAAGGCGACTTGCAAGTCAAGAAGTTTGCATTCCATTTAGGAGTTACAAGAATGATTTATAAAGTAAGCAGTATACTATTAATGAAAGAGACTCACCTCATTCACATTTATTCTACATAATTTTATAACTCAGCTATACCGCAAGCGTTCACTGCCGCTTTACTACACTACGATTATGAATACAGCGGTCAGAATGATTTATGGCCTGAAGAAATTTGATCACGTTACACCCTTTTATCGCGAATTGCATTGGCTTCCAATGGAGGCCCTGGTATTGTTTAAAGTAGGCTGTTTCTGGTACAGCTCCTTCCTACTTAGTCAATAGATTTTCTTTAGCATCATACAGACATAGTAGAAGAACTCATCCTTTGTTCAATTTTCCATCTGTCCAGGGTTGCAGGAGTAAGAGATTTCTGAATCATACTTTGGCATCTCTTCATGACAACGAATTCCGAATATTGTTCCTTTGGCCATTTTAGAAAACAATTGAAGACCTATCTTTTTTCTGAATATTTGACTGTTTAACGAATCATCTTATTTCATGCTATCGTGGTCGGGGACTCAATCCTGAGAGGAGTAGACAGCCATATAGCCGGAGGGAGAGAGGACAGACTGGTAACATGTCTCCCGGGGGCAAGAACAAAAGACATCATCAACAATATCGAGAGGATCCTGGAGGGAGCCGAGACGGAGGAGACAGCAGTAGTGATCCACATCGGAACCAACGACATCAGCAGGAGAAACTTCAACAGGACTACACTAACTGACCAGTTCAGGACCCTGGGGAGGAAACTGAGACTAAGGACAAGGAAGATAGCCTTCTCAGAGATCCTGCCAGTACCGAGAGCGGACACAAAGAGACAGAGCGAACTACAATCATTTAACTTTTGGCTGAGGAGATGGTGCGAGGAGGAAGGCTTCCACTTTGTTAGGAACTGGACTACCTTCTTGGGGAAGAACAAGCTCTACAGAAGAGATGGACTGCACCTTAGCACAGCTGGGACGAGGATGCTGGCACGCAACGTCCAGAACGTCATAGACTTGGCTTTAAACTGAGAAGAAGGGGAAAGCCGATAGTCGACCTGACCTCGACACATCGGACATCAGTACCTGACAAAGGTACTGAACTGGGACAGTGCAAAAGAGGACTCGGGTCTGAGGGTGTATGGGTTGAAAAAGGACCTAGAGACGCATTGCAGGGATCGAGGGAACAAATGGACCAGGTAAGCGGCACCAACACAGAACAACAGGAAACAGAGGGGCAAAGTCATTGTGAAAAAGAGCCCAGGACTGAGTGGGAATTAGGAGAGCAGAAGGTGCAGGGGAAACAGGCAGAGGACGTCACACACACACAACAGGTGGAGGATGAAGCCCAGGGGCTGGCAAACCATGAGGGAAACTGCAGGAATACCAAAGCACAAGGGAAACAAAGAGAGAGGACAAAAAACTGGGTCTTAAACTGCCTATACACAAATGCTAGGAGCCTGAGGGCCAAAATGGGAGAACTGGAAATCACAGCCAGCGATAAGGACCTAGACATAATTGGAGTCACAGAAACGTGGTGGACTGAGGACAATCAATGGGATGTGGCCATACCAGGGTACAAACTATACAGGAGAGACAGGACACATAAAAAGGGTGGAGGAATAGCGCTGTACATAAAAGACTCCATACCATCAGCCAGGACGGAAACAACAGTACGGGCGGATGGCCTGGAATCACTATGGGTTAAGCTACAGGGAGGAGCAGGAGCAGACATTAAATTGGGTCTGTACTACCGCCCACCTGGACAACCGGAAGAAATCGACCAGGAGATGGAGGCTGAACTGAAGCAGGTATGCAGAAGCGGAAATGTGGTAGTGATGGGGGACTTCAACCATCCTGGGATAGACTGGAGTATTGGGCACTCAAACTGCGCAAGAGAGACAAAATTCATAGAAGTCACGAGGGACTGTTTCATGGAGCAGCTGGTCACGGAACCAACAAGGGGCGATGCCACTCTTGACCTAATCTTCAACGGACTAGGGGGGACAGCAAAGGAGGTGGCGGTATTACCCCCACTAGGCAACAGCGATCACAACATGATCCAGTGCAGGCTTGAAATTGGATCATCAAAGGGGAAAAGAACCACAACGACGGCACTCAACTTCAAAAAAGGAAATTATGATGCCATGAGAAAAATGGTGGGAAAGAAGCTCAAAAGCAACATAGGGAAGACGGAATCCGTAGAAAAGGCCTGGACCTTATTCAAAGAGACTGTACACAAAGCACAAAGCATATGCATACCCAAGTTCAGAAAAGGGTGCAAAAAAAATAGAACAAAAAACCCAGTGTGGATAACAAGTGCAGTGAAGAAGGCGATAAGCGACAAGAAAGCATCATTCAGAAAATGGAAAAAAGACCAAACAGAGGAGAATCAAAAAGGGCACAAAGAACACCAGAAAGAGTGTCACCGAGTGGTTAGAAAAGCAAAAAGAGAATACGAAGAGAGACTGGCAAAGGAAGCAACAAACTTCAAGTCGTTCTTCAGATACGTCAAGGGGAAGCAACCGGCGAGAGAAGAAGTGGGACCATTGGACGATGGAGACAGAAAGGGAGTTGTAAAAGAAGAGAAAGAGATAGCTGACAGGTTAAATGAGTTCTTCACGTCAGTCTTCACGATGGAAAATATAACCACCATTCCGGAACCCGAGGAGATCGTAATAGGAGACCAATACGATAAGCTTGTCGATTTAGAGGTAAGCCAAGAGGATGTACTCAAGCAGATCGACAGACTAAAGAGCGACAAATCGCCGGGTCCGGATGGCATTCACCCAAGGGTACTCAAGGAACTAAAAGACGTAATAGCGGAGCCACTTCGACAGATATGCAACCTATCCTTAAAAACCGGAGAGATCCCGGAGGATTGGAAAATAGCAAATGTCACGCCCATCTTCAAGAAGGGCGCAAGGGGGGACCCGGGAAACTATAGGCCGGTGAGCCTGACCTCAGTCCCGGGAAAGATGATGGAGGCACTGATTAAAGACAGCATCTGTGAGCACATCGAAAAAAATGGGCAGCTAAAACCGAGTCAACATGGCTTCTGTAAGGGTAGGTCATGCCTCACAAACTTATTGTACTTCTTTGAGGGAGTGAACAGCCAGGTGGATAAAGGGGAATCTATAGACATCATTTACCTTGACTTCCAAAAAGCCTTCGACAAGGTGCCACACGAGAGGCTGCTTAAAAAGATATGGAACCACGGGGTACAAGGGGAGGTCCACCGATGGATCAAAAACTGGCTGGCAAACAGGAAGCAGAGGGTTGGCGTAAAGGGCCATTACTCAGACTGGAAAGGGGTCACGAGCGGAGTTCCGCAGGGGTCGGTGCTGGGACCGCTCTTGTTCAATATCTACATAAATGACCTAGAGGCGGGAACTAAGTGTGAAGTCATTAAATTTGCAGATGACACTAAACTATACAGCAGGGCTCAAACCAAGGCAGACTGCGAGGATCTCCAAAAGGATCTAACGCAGCTGGAAAAGTGGGCCGAAAAGTGGCAGATGAGCTTCAACGTGGGGAAATGCAAGGTCATGCACGTGGGGAAAAAGAACCCGATGTTCACATACAAAATGGGGGGAACACCACTAGGGGTTAGTAACCTGGAGAGAGACCTGGGAGTGATGGTAGACGCAACACTGAAGGCATCGGCGCAATGCGCCACAGCCTCCAGGAAAGCAAACAGAATGCTGGGTATCATTAAGAAGGGTATTACGACCAGGACAAAGGAAGTCATCATGCCGCTGTATCGTGCAATGGTACGGCCGCATCTGGAGTACTGTGTCCAGTACTGGTCGCCGTACCTCAAGAAAGACATGGCGGTACTTGAGGGAGTACAAAGAAGGGCAACCAAACTGATAAAGGGAATGGAAAATCTCCCATATACTGACAGATTGAAGCAGTTGGGACTTTTCTCCCTGGAAAAGCGAAGACTTAGAGGAGACATGATAGAAACCTTCAAGATCCTGAAGGGCATAGAAAAAGTAGACAGGGGCAGATTTTTCAAATTAAGGGGCACCACAAGCACAAGGGGGCATTGGGAGAAATTGAAAGGGGACAGGTTTAGAACAAACGCTAGGAAGTTCTTTTTCACTCAGAGGGTAGTGGACACATGGAACGCGCTTCCAGAGGCTGTTGTAGACAAGAAAACATTAAATGGTTTCAAAGAAGGTTTGGATAGATTCCTAGAAGAAAAAGGGATTGGGGGGTATAGATAGGTATAGACCATTGCTCAGGCAATGGGCCTGATGGGCCGCCGCGGGAGCGGACCGCTGAGCAGGATGGACCTATGGTCTGCCTCAGCGGAGGCAACTTCTTATGTTCTTATGTTCTTAACATGTTTACTTTTATAACTTTTTGTAAACCGCGTTGAACTTCTGATTACGCGGTCAATAAGCACAATGTTATGTTCTCTTTCTTATTCGGTATGCATCAGCTTTGTTCTTCTACATGATAACTGACAGATATCCCAGATTTTGAATTATTTGTACCGAAGCAGAGCCTCCAATCTCTGGACCATTTCTCCAGGTTTTCATATCCGCTGTTATTTTTTTCCTCTTCTTCTTAGAGATGTTTCTCTCAAGATCTCCTACAATATTGAGCCTAAAGTATTGAAGAGAAGCAGACAAGCTCTGAGCCCTGGGATATCCTGCAGAGCAAAACAGGAAAACAGAGAAAAATGAAGGCAAACAAAGACCATATGGCCTATCTAGTGAACTCCATTGTCCACCGCGCTCTGAGTTTTGCTGCTTCCCAACACTCAGCTCCATTTTAATATATCCAGAAGGTTTCCAAACCTAATAAGAAAGAAAAGACAAGATATTCTGGTTTGCTCAAAACACACTGCTGTATCAGTAGCTCTTAAGTAGAGATTACCGTGAATTACTCTGGAATAATAATTCAACATTGTGGGCTCAAACTGAATCACCATTACTGAAAATGCTAGATAGAGCTTTATTTCAAAAAAGCTGATTGAAATCAATCTTGTTTGTTCCTACCACAGCCATTAATGGCTTTTCCTTCAGCCTGCAGCGCTCATCTGTATACATACAGTAAGCACTTGATTGGCTTCAATTATTTCTTCAAACATTTACAGTAAGAAAGACAAACCACAGACATGGGAAACTGCTGCATGTTTGCATTTTCATAATACGTCGGTGAATCACCAAAACTTGCAATGGCTCCACAGCTGGGCTGAAGGGTGGAGACGGTCCCTAGAGATTTCATGCTACGACCGTGGACATTTCACCGTCGCTTTCTCTGTTTTTATGTCTTTTTCCAAGGTACTGAAATTGTGAGAATGAGTTTCAAAGAACGCAGCTAATTGCAAAGTGCAAGCAAATTCTTAGCAGACATTCTTTGGGGATTATGAGAACATATGGATGATGAAACGCCCTGCCTACCTACCTTGTGCCAGCTGTTTTGTGTGGGTGACCAACAAGGGAAAAACTGCAGAGGTGCATCTAGAATGAGACAGCCTGAAAAAGGCTCAATTTAGCTCTTTACTTATTTATTTCCATAATGGCTTTACATTTGAAAAAGAATTAGAAAGACAAATATAACGCGTAGCCCACATTATGGAGGAAGAGAAAGACACAAAAGGACAAATACAAAGCCAAAGAAAAAGGAACACATTTAACAATGCTAAAACAATAGGAGCCAGATTCTGTACAAGCTGCCTAAAAAACCTAATGCTGAGTGCTGAAATTCAGACGCAGTTTCTATTCTGGGAATCCCACTTAACTTTCAGCGCATCCGTTTGCACCAGCTGAAATGTGGTGCCAATCCTCGTGCGTAAATTAGGAGTGGATCCCCCTTAGTCTATAGCTATTCACACAAATCCAAGGAACGCCCCCCCCCAATCCCGCTCCTAAATGCACGCACATAACTTAATGAAAACTAATTATCACCAACAATTGCTCATTGAGATCCCAATTATTGGCGCTAACTGGCTCATTATTCAATTAAATTCCATGCCCAAATGGGCACGCAAAGCTTTAACACTTTTTATAGAATTCAGGGCTAGATGCCCACAAAACCAACACATCTTAAACGACAGGTGAAACCCCATCTTTATGGTCTTGAAAACATTTCTCCAGATGTGTTGGATCAGACAAAATGTCGTCTACAGTACAGTTCCCTGAACAAAGACTAGGGGGAACTTGATGAAGTTAAAGGGAAATACTTTTTTAAACCAATAGGAGGAAATAGTTTTTTCACTCAGAGAACAGTTAAGCTCTGGAATGTGTTGCCGGAGGATGTGGTAAGAGCAGATAGCGTAGCTTGCTTTAAGACAGGTTTGGACAAGTTCCTGGAGGAAAAGTCCATAATCTGTTATTGAGATAGACACGGGGGAAGCCACTGCTAATATTTAAGTTTCTGCCAGGTACTTGTGATTTGGATTGGCTACTATGGAAACAGGATACTGGTCTAGATGGACCCAGTAAGGCTATTCTTATGTTTTTATGTCATGGAATCTAAGTGTCCTCAAAGAACAATTTATGCTGCTGAGTCCAGTTTTCGATTTGTCCATGAGCATCTGAAAGTCTTCTGTACCAAATATGGAAATGATCCTTTTTCGTAAAACATTCCTTCAAATTCATAGTTTCTATCAAAGGCAAAACAAGCTAGCAAGGTGATTCTCAAGGAATTAACTTTTGAATGCTCCAGAAACTCTGTCCAGACAAAGAATCACCTCAGTTACGAGATGAGACTTCAAAGGTAATAACAATGAGAAACAATTATTTCCTCATACTTAGAAAGAGACAGAATTTCTTTTAAATATCTTTATTAATTTTCAAATGTTAACAGTGCCAAACAATAAATTTTAACTTCCAAAAATTAAGTATCAGTGGACAATAGAACAACAGATGATCCAACGTCCCTATATTAACATGACAATGTCAGCGTCTATTAGACTTAGAACTGTCTATCTTTTGTAAATGAACTGGGGTCCAAAAAATCCTATGTAACAAGAAAAAACAAGTTTGTCTCATAGATGCATTTTAACCTCCAAGTCCTTTAAATATTTACCAGCAAGGAGTCCAGTAAAAGGAAGAATTTTAAAAATGCAAATTTCTATTTCTACGAGAATTTTCAAATATTTCTAAGTTTTGATCAAAAGCAAAACTGTCTCATATAACTACTGCTTCCATTTTTTGGCCACACTTATCTACAACTGTAATTTTAGCATCCAATAAGTCCTGGCAATTTGGTAATGATGAATTTGTCAAATTGATCCAGTATTATAGAGTTTTGTTTGAGTTTCTCTGGCTCCAGTAACTCCCCCACATCTTCCTCGGTTAATATACCTAAAAAAGTTTTTTTACTGTGCCTCATGTTATCATAATCTCCTGTGCAAACGTATTCCAGGGATTATATCAAATGTGATTATTTTTTGATCACTGTTATCAATTTATCTATTTCTTTTTTTATTTATACTTTATATTGTTGAGGTATCGAATCTCTGTAATATTCATTCTTTTCTTCCAGACAATGCATATTTATATCCTTCAAAGTAATATATAGATTTTATATACAAAACCTTTTATTCTGCTACGTTAAGCTTTTTAAGAGAAGAAAGCTGTTCTGCAAATGAGTCCAACTCACTAGAGAATAGTTGTTCAAACCTCACAGTACTGGTGGGGTTTTTTTCTGTTTCTTGCAGTGCAAAGGAGTTTGAAACCATGAGGAACGGAGATATATTTGTCCTTCCAGGTGTGATAAATTCCTACTAAGAGCAGAACCATATTTCTTTCTTAAAGTTGTGCAAGGTTCCCCTTTTATTATTCTAACATTTATCATCTAGGAGTCTTTTCCTTTCATTCTTTGTTACTATTTTTTTCTGTTTGTCGGGGTTTTTTTTACATGCACTATTTTGATTACCACGTTGTAAATTTTACAATGTATGTTGTTTTGAAATAATTAAAAAATCGATGGAGTAGATTTTTGTTAGATTTAATTACTGAATACATCTACATGGATTGGAAAAGGAGGCAATGTCTGGAAACCAGTACAGTATGTATTAATGCTTGAAGTATGGGAAACAAGATTCTGGATCTAGAAACTGTGATGGAAGAAGAGGAGTTGGATACAGTGGCAATTACGGAGACGTGGTTCATGGAGAACCATGTGTGGGATGTAGTTATACTGGGCTATAATCTGTTCAGGAAAGACAGGGTAGGAAGAAAAGGAGGGGGAGTATATGTTAGATGATTATAAGCCACACAATTGCAGGATCTGCAGGGAAAGGAAGAGGCACTGTGGATCAATTTGGAAAGAGGAATTGGTGAAAATATTTACATTGATGTGAATTACAGGCCTCCTTCACAGACGGAAGAAGTAGGTAGAGATTGCTTGTTTTTGCTACAAAGCTGTCTTTGGGAGTCTTCCAGTTTACCTAATCTCCCAGTTCTCCCCCAACGAGTCCAACAAGAGCACTCGCAGAACAAACCTATTTAATTACCCCTCCTTGAAATCTTACCAATACAAAAAGTTTCTAGATAGAATGTTATCATTCCAGGCAGCCAGGCTGAACACATGGCTTGGAAAGCCCATACTTGAGGCCACTCCATACGCAGACTTTAGAAAATCCCTGAAAACTCGACTGTTTAACAAATTCTAAATTCCCATACCCAACTCTTCCTCGCCATGACCCTTCCACCTCGCCCCCTAATTCCAAGGCCCGAAACTAATGATACTTTCCACCTTAAATCTCATGTACTGACATAATGTATCTTTATGGTAACCCACCTGTATCCCTTACACTGACAAAATGCACCTTGATAGTAAACCACTTGTATTGTAACCTACTTGCATCCCATGTACTGACAAAATATATCTTTACTGTAATCCACTTGCATCCCATGTACTGACTAAACGTATCTTTATTGTAAACAGTTTCTATCCCATGTACTGTCAAATGTATCTTTATTGTAAACCGCTTCAAACTTCACGGTATAGCAGTATATAAGAAATAAATTATTATTATTATTATTTAATAGTAGACATTCAGAATATATCTAAAAAAAGGGAAAGTCTTGCTAATAGGTGATTTTAACATGTCAGATGTTGATTGGGGTATCTCTATTGCGGGGTGTTCTAGAAGTAGGTTCTGGAATCTCTACAAGGAGAACTGTTCCAGCAGTTGGTAATGGTACCCATGCGGGATGGGGTCATACTGGACTGAGGCCTAGATTCTCAAAAATTTGCATTAAAAACCAATGGGCCGCTGTCACAGCCATTATAATAGCAATTTTTTAAAAAGTGTCTCATGCTCCAAAAAACGCTCATGTAAATCAGGATGGTGGAGAATAGCGAAGATTTGCTAAATTTGCATGTGCCCATCGCTGGTGATAGCGACAGACACATGACTAGAATAAATGCAAAAAAGAAAAAAAAAGACCAACAACAAATCCCGCATGGGTCAAAGATTGGCTGAGTGGTAGACTTCAGAGAGTGGTGGTTAATGATACCTTCTCTAAAACGTCGGAGGTGACCAGTGGTGTGCCGCAGGGCTCGGTCTTGGGCCCGATCCTTTTCAACATATTTGTAAGAGACATGACTCAGGGGCTTCAAGGTAAAATAACTTTATTCGCTGATGATGCCAAACTATGTAACATTGTAAGTGACAGCGATTTGTCTGACAGCATGACGCTTAGTTTTAACGCTAAAAAATGCAAGGTCATGCACCTTGGCAACAATAATCCGTGCAGAACGTACACATTGAATGGAGAAATCTTAGCAAGGACTGAAGCAGAATTAAATTTGGGAGTAATCATTAGTGAAGACATGAAAACTGCCAATAAAGTGGAGAAGGCTTCATCCAAGACCAGGCAAATGCTGGGTTGTATCTGGAGAAGCTTTGTTAGTCGGAAGCCCAATGTCATAATGCCATTGTACAGAACCATGGTGAGGCCTCATCTGGAGTACTGCGTACAATTCTGGAGGCCACATTACCGTAAGGATGTGCTGAAGGTTGAGTCGGTTCAGCGAATGACCACCAGGATGGTCTCGGGACTCAAAGATCTATCGTACGAAGAAAGGGTAAACAAATTGCGACTATACTCTCTCGAAGAACGTAGGGAGAGGGGAGACATGATTGAGACGTTTAAGTATATCACTAGTCGTATTGAGGTAGAAGATGATATTTTCTTTCTGAAAAGACCTTCGGCCACAAGAGGGCACCCGCTGAAAATAAAGGGCGGGAAGTTTCATGGCGATACCAGGAAGTACTTCTTCACCGAAAGAGTGGTTGGCAATTGGAATGAACTTCCAGCACAGGTTATCGAGGCCAGTAGCGTGCCAGATTTTAAGAACAGACGGGATGCTCATGTTGGATCTCTAAGAGGGAATGGGACATTAGAGTGTGATCTCTCACAGGGTAGTTAGAAGGGTGGGTGGGTCAATAGAGTGGGCAGACTTGATGGGCCTTGGCCCTTTTCTGCCGTCACTTTTCTATGTTTCTATGTTTTCTATGTTTCTAGTTTCTAAATCGAACTGCCTATAGAAAGAAAATGGAGAAATGTAATCAAGAGCCCCAAAAAACAGCATGGAGAAAACTAAACCAACAATACAAACCAAAACTGAAAGAACAAAGATAGACATACTACTCCAACCACATAGATACTAAAAAAACTATTCCAATTAATAAAAGAACTCACAGACACCAAACCCTACCTGGCCAATAACGACACCCCTCCACCCTCAGCCACCCTTTTAACTGAATACTTCAAAAACAAAACCACAACTGCCAGGACTAACTTTACTAGAATCCCTACTCACCTAGAAGAGATCACATTGCCCCCCACAGAAAAAGAATCAGTTGCAGCAGACAGTACCTGGTCCCACTTCTCCTCTATACAATGGTCAGACCTTAACAAACTCTATAAAAAATACAGCCTCAGCCACTGCCCCCCCATACCTGCTAAAAACCTCCAGTACTTTATTCCACGTTCTCCTCTTACAATGGATACAAACTTTGCTCACAGACGGCCTTTTCTCCCAAGACCTCAGTGAAATCATCATCACCCCGATCCTAAAAGACCCAAAAGGAGAAACAGATCAACCATCCAACTACAGACCCATAGCCTCAATACCACTTTATGTCAAGCTAATGGAAGGCCTCGTAGCTAAACTCCTCACTAATTACCTAGAAAACCACAACTTACTCCACCCTACGCAGTCAGGTTTCAGAACCAATTACAGGACAGAGACACTACTAGGATCCCTCATAGACACAGCTAGACAATACCTCAGCACAGGCAGAAAAATGCTGATTATACAACTAGATCTCACCACAGCTTTTGACCTGGTAGACCATGACATCCTACTACAAATACTAGATTCAATAGGAATCATAGGTAAGGTACACACATGGTTTCAAGGATTCCTACAATCCGGGACTTACAAAGAAAAATCAGAACCTTAGTCCAACCCCTGCGGTGTACCCCAAGGATCACCTTTATCTCCCACACTCTTTAACCTCTACATTGCATCCCTCGGCACCTGTCTAGACAAATTAGGCCTAACCTCCTAAAGCTATGAAGACGACATCACCATTCTCCTTCCTTTTGATCAACCTGCACCCTCCATGACAGACACACTACACAGAACTCTGGAAACAGTGGCAACATGGTCCATAATTAAATTGTAAGCTCTTCTGAGCAGGGATCGTCTCTTGTACCTGGTGTACCTGGTAGCTCTATAGAAATAATAAATTGTTGTTCTTTCAAAGACCTGAATATTCAGTGGCAGTATCAGATTAAGTCTGGCTCAGAATATCTGGGTCTAATTCAGCTGCTGCTGGAAGCACTTTTAAAAACTGACCACTGAGGTCTGGATATGAACCTCTGTGTTGCTATGGTTAGTGTCAGGGACTTCAGAGAGATTTTTGTGAACACCAACCTTGCAGTGCCACTGAAAATCCATAGACAGGGAACTGATATGTTTATAATAGTTTATTGACCCAAGAGTTTCTAGTCACATAGTGGTCTCTGGAAAAATACCTATTTTTTTTGCCAGATTGAGTGACAGTTTGCTGAGTTAGGCTTCCCACATCCAGGCTGGCTGGGTTGCAGTCAGTCATACACATTGTGTAGAGTGACACGTGGTGGCAGGTTTTGTGGTCCAGTATAACCCATTCTAGAAGGATCCCTGACACATGGTTCCTAGCTGCAATGAGTGTAATAGGAAGAGAAAAGAGGAAAATAATGTGAATGGACATGTGGGAATGAAGGATGAGGCAGCAGAATCCCAGCTCTGGTTCTGACTGAGGAAATCTTTCTGCTAGACCCATTTTAGGAAATGAATGACCCCCCACCCCTCTCCCCCGAGAAGAGGTACTACCATAAGAACCTAAGATAGCCTTACTGGGTCCATCAAGCCCAGTAGCCCATTCTCAAGGGGTTCCCCACATTCGACTATCAGGGTTTCTGAGTCTGTGTCCGTTGTGAGCAAAATTCTTCAGAACTGCAGACTCTATTACAGGGAAAATAGAGCAGTGGCTTTTCTTGCAGGAGTTGTGTGTGTGTGTGGCGGGTAAATTATCGACTACATTACTTTGATAAGGGGCTTTGGCTTACATCCTAGAGGCTTATCTCATGGCACTCACAGCAGTGTAAGCTAGACAAAACACATCTGATAAAAGACGGTCGTAAATCTCAGTCAGTGCAGAGGTGCCTCTGGGGTATTTTATGCAAGGTGACTAAAACAAATTGTTCTGCAAAATACCACGGAAGAAGTAAAGAATCCTATAGACTGCAGTTTCAGATTAGGGGCACACAGGATTTCCCATCTCTACTGCTAATAGCATCCTGGTGCTTACTGAAAGTGGAAGGCCAGAAACTGCCAAAATGCACCCCTAGTAGGGATTCCATGTTCAATAAGTCAAGTGAAATCAGAATCGACAGAGTGAACACAGCTCCTGATCCAGCTCGCTGCTGACTCTGCGATATGAAGGCAGCCTACACGGAATTGAAAAGGATCTGGAGGTAAATTGGACGCGACATCTGAAATGCAAGACAGAAGGTTCTCTATGAATTATTTCTATAGCACTACCAGACGCACGCAGGCAGCGCTGTACAGAGCCACGACGGAGACAGTCCCTGCTCCAAAGAGCTTACAATCTAAACAGACAAGACAGACAAACAAGATGTCATGGATACAGGTAAGGAGAAGGGTTAATCTGCTGGCTGGGTTGGAGGGCGGAGGGGAGTACAGAACAATCGAGCCATTGTGACATCACTGATGAGGTTGGCTCTTATTGGTGGAATGAGGCATTATGACATCACAACCTCAGCTCTGCTTCCCAAAGACTGAAACTCTTCACACTACTATGAATTATTTCTATAGCGCTACCAGACGAACATAGCGCTGTACAGAGTCACAAAGAAGACAGTCCTTGTTCCAAAGAGCTTACAATCTAAACAGACAAACAGGATGTCATCAGCACAGTTAAGGTGAATGGTTAATCAACTGGCTGGGTTGGAGGGCTAGAACCACAAGACACTTTCATAAGTTCATTTGCCAGGGATACTCAAAGTAGCTCACTAATTTTAAAAAACATGTTTGAACCAAGCGCTTTCTGCTCTGTGATTTTTTACCATGAAATTCACCATCCCCATTTTGTGGTTAATATCTTGATACTAATTCACAGTTAACAGTTGCTGGTACACCACTAGTGAAGTTTGCTAAGGTTTCGTCCACTGCCTTCATAGGGCAGAGAGGGCAAGAAGCAGATCCCTTCCCTGAAACCCTTGACTTGCTTAAAATCGGAAGAGGTAACATAGTAGATGACGGCAGATAAAGACCCAAATGGTCCATCTAATCTGCCCAACCTGATTCAATCTAAACATTTGTTGGGGTTTTATTTTTCATAGCTATTTCTGGGCAAGAATCCAAAGCTCTGCCCGGTACTGCTCTTAGGTTCCAACTACTGAAGTCTCCATCAAAGCTTACTCCAGTCCATCTACACCAGGGATCTCAAAGTCCCTCCTTGAGGGCCGCAATCCAATTGGGTTTTCAGTAGACTGGAATATGCATTGAAAGCAGTGCATGCACATAGATCTCATTCATTTTCATTGGGGAAATCCTGAAAACCCGACTGGATTGCGACCATCAAAGAGGGACTTTGAGACCCCTGATCTATATACTCCCAGCCATTGAAGCCCTCCCCAGCCCATCCTCAACCAAACGGCCATATACAGACACAGACTGTGCAAGTCTGCCCAGTACTGGCCTTAGTTCTTCAATATTTACTATTATTTTCTGATTCTAGATCCTCTGTCTTTATCCCAGGCTTTTTTGAACTCTGTCACTGTTTTCCTCTCCACCACCTCTCTCGGGAGCACATTCCAGGCATCCACCACCCTCTCCATAAAGTAGAATTTCCTAACATTGCTCTTGAATCAACCTCAACTTTTGTCCTCTGGTTTTACCATTTTCCTTTCTCTGGAAAAGATTTTGTTCTACATTAATACCTTTCAAGTATTTCAACATCTGAATAATATCTCCCCTGTCCCTCCTTTCCTCTAAGGTGTACATGTTCAGGGCTACCAGTCTCTCCTCATACGTCTTTTGGCGCAAACCTCCTATCATTTTTGTTGCCCTCCTCTGGACCGCCTCAAGTCTTCTTACGTCCTTCGCCAGATACGGTCTCCAAAACTGAACACAATAGTCCAAGTGGGGCCTTACCAACAACCTGTACAGGGGCATCAACACCTTCGTTCTTCTACTGGTTACGCCTCTCTTTATACAGCCCAGCATCCTTCTGGCAGCAGCCACCGCCTTGTCGCACTGTTTTTTCGCCTTTAGATCTTCGGACACTATCACCCCAAGGTCCCTCTCCCCATCCGTGCTTATCAGCCTCTCCCCTCCCAGCATATACAGTTCCTTCCGATTATTAATCCCCAAATGCATTACTTTGCATTGAATTTTAGTTGCCAGATTTTAGACCATTTCTCTAACTTTTGCAGATCATTTTTCATATTTTCCACTCCCTCTTCGGTGTCTACTCTGTTACAAATCTTGGTATCATCTGCAAAAAGGCACACTTTTCCTTCTAACTCTTCAGCAATGTCACTTACAAACATATTGAACAGGATTGGCCCCAGCACCGAACCCTGAGGGACTCCACTAGTCACCTTTCCTTCCTTCGAGCGACTTCCATTAATCACCACCCTCTGGCATTTGTCCGTCAACCAGTTTCTAATCCAGTTCTCCACTTTGGGTCCTAACTAGAGAATGACACGGTGGCGGTTTACCCGCGGCCACCGCATTTTAGCCGCGGGTCACCCGCCGAAAACGGGGAAGAAAACTAGCAGTCGCTGCGGCGACGGGGACAAGGCCATTCACTGCCCGCGGGACGGTGAATGGGTCTTGTCCCCGCAGTGAGGCATGAAGGATCGCGCGGTCCCCGCAGCTCACACCCGCCTGCCCTATCGATTCTAGTGTTTAGCCAGCTCTCTCCCTTCTCCTCACCTTAGTTTGTAGATTTTCTTTTTCGGCGACCCGCACGCTATCAGAGAGCCGCGCAATCGATGCTGCTCAGTTTCGATCTTCTGCTCTGACGCAACCGGAAACAGGAAGTTGCAGCAGAGCAGAAGATTGAACACTGAGCAGCCGCGCGTGCGCGGCTCATTGGGAAAGCGTGCAGGTCGCCGAAAAAGAAAACCTATAAACTAAGGTGAGGAGAAGGGAGAGAGCTGGCTAAACACTAGGATCGATTGGGCAGGCAGGTAGTGGCTGCGGGGACCGTGCGATCGCTAGTGTTCCGGGCTCAAATTGTAAGGAGGGAGTGAAAGGGAAAATGATTCTGGGCCAAGGGGATGAAGTCGGAAAGAAAAACCCACAGCAGGAAAGAAAGGGAAGGACTGGCAGGTGAGCCAGATGCTAGAAGCAGGGGGGGGGGGGGGGAAGAAAGAGGGAAAAAAGCTAGATGGGGTTGAAAAGAAGAGACACACTGGTATGGAAGAGGAAGATAGGGGAAATCTGGACACAGGAAGGTAACAGAAAGAGGGGAAATTATGTGCATGGGGCATAGGGACAGAGACATAAAGGGGACATGCCATGGGGATGGTATATGGACACAGGGGGGGGGCAATGACAGATACATAGGGGAGATATTAGAAATGGGGAAAATAGGAGCACAGAAGCGAGATGGTTTGTGGGGATGGGACAGGGACCGAGCTTGCAGGCTCCAGTGGCTTGCACAAATTACATTGTAACATGCCATGAAAATAAGAGGGAGGAAGGTAGATAGGCCACGCGAGAGGAGCTGAAGGGTAGTAGAAAGGAACAGATGGTAAAGGAAGAAGGGAAGGGTGGTTTTGGAAAGGAATAGAACAGACATTGAAGGAGGGTGGAGAGGAACAGACCCCCAAGGGAAATGTGGAAGACAGAGTGGGAAGAAGACAGATGCCAGACTATGCGGGAGCGGAGGGAAGAAGATGGGTGCTAGACCAATTGGGGGGGGGGTTAAGGGAGAGGCACAGTAACAGCAAATGGAAGACGCAGAGAGAAGACACACAGTGGATGGAAGGAATTCAATGAGAAGATGTGGAAAGCAGAAACCAGACAACAACGGTAGAACAAAAAATTATATTTATTTATTTATTTTTTGCTTTAGGATAAAATAGTATATTAGTTGTGTTGATAAAAATTTATAAACAAAGCCCTGCCAGCTGAACATCTCTTTCTCTAGTTCAGCAGCAGGAACTTTGATTTATAAGGAATAAGCTAAATATTACAGTACTAAGGCTTATATGGATGCAGCGGGGACGGGGACGGGGCGGTGAATGGGATGGCAGTGGCGGTGACGGGGCGGTGAAGGGAACGGCGGTGATGGGGCGGTGCAGAGGATGGTGGGCAGGTGACGGGGCGGTGACGGGGACAGATTTTTTCCCCGTGTCATTCTCTAGTCCTAACTTCAACCTTTCAAGTTTGTTCAAGAGTCTCCTATGAGGAACCGTGTCAAAGGCTTAGCTGAAATTTAAGTAAATTACATCTAGCATATGTCCTCGATCCAGCTCTCTGGTCACCCAATCAAAAAATTCAATCAGGTTCATTTGGCACGATTTACCTTTAGTAAAGCCATGTTGCCTCAGATCCTATAACCCATTAGATTTTAGAAAGTTCACTATTCTTTCTTTCAGCAACACTTCCATTATTTTTCCAACAACTGAAGTGAGGCTCACCGGCCTGTAGTTTCCCGCTTCATCCCTGTGACCACTTTTGTGAATAGGGGCCACATCCGCTCTTCTCCAGTCCCCAGGAACCACTCCCGTCTCCATAGATTTGTTGAACAAGTCTTTAAAAGGACCCGCCAGAATCGCTCTAAGCTCCTTCAGTATCCTGGGATGGATCATGTCCGGCCCCATCGCTTTGTTCACCTTCAGGTATGAGATAGTAGCAAGGAAGCAACTTTCTGAAGTCAGTCAGTGGATTAATTTTTAAGATTGCTATAAGCCCTGAGGAAAATAAGAAAGAACACTGAAGTATGATGAAAAAGAGGGAAATCTTGTGCGCTCTGAGTGTTATCATTGTGTCACATCCACACATGCTCAGAAGCTCTTCAGACGCGGCCCCGAGCTCAGGAGAGAAAACGAGGTTTGTGTGGGGTGGGGCTGGGGGCAGAATAGGATGGGTCCTGGGGTGGAGTAGAGTGAGGTCACATGTCCTCTTTTTTACTTAATCAAATATGGTAACCCTAATTAAGCCTCCTGTGAGGAACCGTATCAAAGGCTTTGAGAAATCCTATAAAATACATGTAGGCCTTGATTCTATTTAAAAAACACTTAAAGTTAAGCATCTAGACTGGCGCACCTAGACTGGCGCACCATTAGAAATTAATTCTAAACAATTTAAGAAAATTAACTATCTGGTAGGCCATTAGGTCTTGACCAGTCGCTTTTTTCAGATAGCTAAAAGCATTGCTTTTTTTGTGCATCATGAATCAATACCAGAGTATCAATTGCTCAGCTAGTTTACATGGTATTTCAGTATTAATGACCTTATTTGCATGGCCGGATTGGAGAATGAGAGATCATGCAGAAAACCATGTGGTGAGCCATTTTTTGCATTGGGCCAGTCAAAAACGGTTTAGCGATGATCGTTAGACGATCGCTGACTTTAGTGCATCTGGGCCTGAGTTCTCTGTGGGGAGAAACAACATCAAATTGAAACCACTGGTGGACTCCTGGAAGGTGCTGATGCCACCACTGCACATCAAATTAGGCCTAATGAAACAATTTTTCAGAGCTCTAGATAAGGAGTCAGTAGCCACCAAGTACCTTCAAGACATATTCCCTAATCAGTCTGAGGCAAAGGTCAAAGCTGGTGTCTTCGTCAGACCACAGATAAAGAAGATCTTAGACTGCAGGGAATTTCCCACAAAGCTAACTTGGAAGGAGAAAGCAGCTTGTAACAGCTTTGTCATAGTACTTTGGGGCTTCCTGGGCAATCACAAGGACAAAAACCATGTGGAGTTGGGTTGAGAATCTGGTGAAGAATTACAGTAAAATGGGTTTAAGATGTCGCTCAAAGTTCATGTCCTTGATGCTCATCTTGAGACATTCAAGCAGAACATGGGAGTATGAGGGGAGATATGATTGAAGTCTACAAAATCCGGAGTGGAGTAGAACGGGTACAAGTGGATCGATTTTTCACTCCGTCAAAAATTACAAAGACTGAGGGACACTCAATGAAATACTTTTAAAACCAATAGGAAGAAATTGGTTTTCACTCAGAGAATAGTTAAGCTCTGGAACGCGTTGCCAGAGATTGTGGTAAGAGCGAATAGCGTAGCTGGTTTTAAGAAAGGTTTGGACAAGTTCCTGGAGGAAAAGTCCATAGTCTGTTATTGAAAAAGACATGGAGGAAGCCACAGCTTGCCCTGGATCGGTAGCATGGAATGTTGCTACTCTGGGGATTCTAGAATCTTCTTACTCTCTGTGATTCCGGAATCTTGCTATTCTTTGAGATTCTGTATGGAATGTTGCTATTCCTTGGGTTTTGGCCAGGTACTAGGGACCTGGATTGGCCACCGTGAGAATGGGCTACAGGGCTTGATGGACCATTGGTCTGACCCAGTAAGGTTCTTATACTCAGAGGAGCAAGGATATACTAGGATATGCCACTACCAAGGACAATAAAATGAGAACATGACTGGAAACTATATCTGGGACTGATTTATGAAAGTGACTCACAATATAATTGCAAATCTTGAAAAACTATTCACGTCTAAATCTTCTGTGGTCATCTTTGTATAACTTCAATATAAATGCAAGTTAATAGTGATTCATATGTTGCTTTTTATTACTTTATAAAATGAAAAGATGAAAATTTGGCGTTTTTACATTTTAAATAGGTAAATTGCTAAACTTTATGGAAAGAACAGACATTTTCTATACTTTTTAAGCATGAGAAATTAGGAAATTACACTTACTGCCCAGGAATAAAAATCGTGTTACATAAAAAAATAATCGTGTTACATAGTATAATGTACTATTTTGTGGTTCTGAAATTTAGTTGACAAGACACACTCTTAACAGGTTTTAAAATTATCTACCATGAATATGCATATGAATGATTTGTATGTTTTGCCTCCATTGAATGCAAATTTATCTCATGAATATTCATTGTGGATATCCTAAAATCCAGACTAGCTCAGTGATTCCCAGGGACTGGCTTGATGATAATCACTGGTCTAGAGCAGTGCTTCTCAACTCAGTCCTGGAGTACCCTCTTGCCAGTCAGGTTTTCAGGATATCCACAATGACTATGCATGAAAGAAATTTGCATATAATGGAAGCAGTGTATGCAAATCAGGTTTATGCATAGTCATTGTGGATATCCTGAAAACCTGACTGGCATGCGGGTACTCTAGGATCGAGTTGAGAAACATTGGTCTAGAGCAGGGATGTCAAAGTCCCTCCTTGAGGGCCGCAATCCAGTCGGGTTTTCAGGATTTCCCCAATGAATATGCATGAGATCTATGTGCATGCACTGCTTTCAATGCATATTCATTGGGGAAATCCTGAAAACCCGACTGGATTGCGGCCCTCGAGGAGGGACTTTGATACCCTGGTCTAAAGTGACCACATAGCCCCATGTCAGGAAGGACAGCCTGAGTCAGGCCTGGTTTTACCCTATAGAGAAGTAGACTTGCAGATTCGGGGAGGGGGGGGGGGAGAGGAAAGCATGAGCTTATTCCATTTAATTTGGAACCAGAACTGGCCCACAGCGGAAATCCATGCAGGACGTACTTCTTGAATGGAGATACTTTAACTAGGACTTCAGCAGAACGAGATTTAGGAGTAATCGTCAGTGCAGACATGAAAACTGCCAATCAAGTGGAGAAGGCTTCATCTAAGGCAAGGCAGATATTGGGTTGTATCAATAGAAGTTTCGTCAGCCGAAAGCCTGAAGTCATAATGCCGTTGTACAGGGCCATGGTGAGACCTCATCTGGAGTACTGTGTGCAATTCTGGAGGCCACATTACAGTAAAGATGTGCGCAGAATTGAATCGGTTCAGCGGACGACCACCAGGATGATCTTGGGGCTCAAGGGTCTCTCGTACGATGAGAGACTGAACAAATTGCAGCTCTACACTCTCGAGGAACGTAGGGAGAGGGGAGACATGATCGAAACATTTAAGTACCTCACGGGACGTGTCGAAGTGGAAGATGATATTTTCTTTCCCAAGGGACCCTCGGCCACAAGAGGGCACCCGCTCAAACTCAGGGGCGGAAAATTTCATGGCGACACCAGAAAGTATTTCTTCACAGAGAGAGTGGTTGATCATTGGAACAAGCTTCCAGTGCAGGTGATCGAGGCAGACAGCGTGCCAGACTTTAAGAATAAATGGAATACCCATGTGGGATCCCTACGAGGGTCAAGATAAGGAAATTGGTTCATTAGGGCATAGACAGGGGGTGGGTAAGCAGAGTGAGCAGACTTGATGGGCTGTAGCCCTTTTCTGCCGTCATCTTCTATGTTTCTATGTTTCTACATAAGTAAGAAATAAGTCTAGCCATCATTGTTATTGTGCTGAGATAGAGAAACCCAGGTCAATTAATCTTATTTATATTAAAAAAAGCAAGCAACATTTCCTGTTTCTAGCAATTATGAGAAAAAAGCAGAATATTTTTGTGTTGTGTCTCAGTGTATTTATAAATTATTTCTGAAGCCTCAAGAAGGGTTAGACGTTCACACCTGTCATGCAACACAAGTTTTGCCAGCTTTAAACTCTTGCTTTACTATGTAAATTATACTGAATAAATAATTTGGAATAAGCTAATGAGGAAAATGTGGGAATGGAATCTACGTTTTTCACGCTATAACATTATCATGCAATTTTAGATTGTTGAATCTACCTCCTGGGCAGAATTTTCTCTCTTGATTGGAAAATTAGTATTGTTCAATCCTTTGAAACATTAATTCAATATAATTTTTGGATGGCTACTTTCTCTAGTTCTTGTGAGTTTCTGCTATGGCATGATTAGTCTTCAGCTGCAAAAGTGCAGGGAAGGTGGGACCTAAGTTAGATTTCACTTGCATTTAAACCAAAAGCACGATGTTTCATAATATGGTCCATTCTACTTCTCTATTTAGTCCATGTTGCTCCTTACGAATTAACAGCCGTGAGACATCTCCTCCACCTTCCACTCATAACACAGCCAACACAGAAAATTTTAAGTCCTCCAGGGAATAATTCAACTGACTCCAATGCTGAATCAAAGGAGCATTTATGTTTTTTAAGCTTAAATGTTCTGCCATTCTCTGTTTTATCATTCTACATGTGCTCAATATATAATAATTTACAAGGGCATTGAGTACAATAAACCACTTGAGTTATTTTGCAGACAGAAGAGTGTATAAACTTATAGATTTTGCTCATTTTTGAGTTGATGAAGTGGTCTGTTTCCAATGTATATTTATAATGAATACACCCACCACATTTCCAATGAGCTAAGGCCTGGATTCTCTATAAGGTGCCGATATCAGCAACCGTGCATGCCAATCACGTGACAACACCATACAGAGAATCATGCCTCTGGGAAAGATAGGTACTTGAAATGTAGACCTCTAGGATGTATCTTTGTCGTGAATCGCTCATAAGAACATAAGAAATGCCTCCACTGGGTCAGACCAGAGGTCCATCGTGCCCAGCAGTCCGCCCACACGGTGGCCCAACAGGTCTAGGACCTGTGCAGTAGCCCTCTATCTATACTACTCTATCCCTTTTTCCAGTAGGAAATTGTCCAATCCTTTCTTGAACCCATGCTCCGTACTCTGCCCTATTACGCCCTCTGGAAGCGCATTCCAGATGTCCACAACATGCTGGGTAAAGAAAAACTTCCTAGCATTCGTTTTGAATCTGTCCCCTTTCAGCTTTTCCAAATGCCCTCTTGTTCTTTTATGTTCTGAAAGTTTGAAGAATCTGTCCCTCTCTACTCTCTCTATGCCCTTCATGATCTTGTAGGTTTCTATCATGTCCCCTCTAAGTCTCCGCTTTTCCAGGGAGAAGAGCCCCAGTCTCTCCAGTCTTTCAGTGTATGAAAGGTCTTCCATGCCTTTAATCATTCGTGTCGCTCTCCTCTGAACCTTCTCAAGTATTGCCATATCCTTCTTAAGATACGGTGACCAATACTGGACACAGTACTCCAGGTGCGGCACTTTATGGAGCCCAACACCAATTTTGGCATTAGCCATGGCCATAGTAGCATTAGGCGCAATTCCAGAACCTTTTCTTTAGATACCAGTAGATGCTTTAAATTTAGTTATTTGCCATTTGAAACAGCATTTCCCTCTTAACTTAGACACTGGTAGGGCGCCTACCAGTGCCTAAGTTAAGGTGCTGTTTGAAGAATTTCCCCCTAAATGATCATCTCTTCTTGATGCCCTCCTAACCAGGAGCACATCAATAGATTACCCAAGTTTTTCTTTCTGTGGTATAAAATCAGGCTGGTTGTGAAAACACTGAATGGAATTGCAGAACATGCCAATAAGTTAGAATTATTCCCCATAACGAAAAAGCCCTGAGAGAATACAGCAACACACATACTAAAGATTTGGTGCTCCAGGTCACTTTAGACTACATTAACCATTCTCATTGGGCATAAAAAGCTCACTTATAAGTTTTCTTGATCAAAGATGGTGAATAGCCTCGTTACAAGAATTGTTGAACCATATTCTCATCTTGATTTCAGAATTCATGTATAGATATGCAGAGGGCAGTGGTCAATGGAGATCACTCTGAGGAACGGGATGTTACCAGTGGTGTGCCTCAAAGTTCTGTTCTTGGGCCTGTTCTTTTTAACATTTTTATAAACGATATTGCTGAAAGGCTGTTGAGTAAGATTTGTCTCTTTGTGGATGATACCAAAATCTGCAATAGAGTAGACACCCTGGAAGGTGTGAATAACATGAAGAAAGACCTGGCATAGCTTGAAGAATGGTCTGACATTTGGCAGCTAAAATATAATTCTAAGAAATGCAAGGTCATGCATTTGGGCTGCAAAAACCCGAAGGAACAGTACAGTTTAGGGGGTGAAGAACTTATGTGCATGACGGAAGAGCGGGACTTGGGTGTGATTGTATGTGATGATCTTAAGGTGGCCAAACAGGTTGAAAAGGCGATGGCGAAAGCTAGAAGGATGCTAGGGTGCATAGGTAGAGAGGTATGGCCAGTAGGAAAAAGGAGGTATTGATGCCCCTGTTTAAAACTCTGGTGGGACCTCATTTAGAATATTGTGTACAATTCTGGAGACCACACCTTCACAAAGATATTAAAAGGAGTCGTTCCAGAGAAAGACTACTAAAATAGTGTGTGGTCTTTGTCATAAGGTGTATGGGGACAGATTTAAAGATTTCAATCTGCATACTTTGGAGGAAAGACGGGAGAGGGGAGATAAGACTTTTAAATACTTACATGGTGTAAATACGCATGTGTCAAGTCTTTTTCATTTAAAAGGAAGCTCTGGAATGTGAGGGGATAGGATGAAATTAAGAGGTGATAGACTCGGGAGTAATCTAAGGAAATACTTTTTAACAGAAAGGGTGGTAGATGTATGGCACAGTCTCCCGGAAGAGATGGTGGAGACAGAGACTGTCTGAACTCAAGAAAGCATGGGACTGGCACGTGGGATGTGTTATAGAGAAGAAAAGATAATGGTTACTGTGGATAGACAGACTGGATGGGTCATTTGGTTTTTATCTCCCATCATGTTTCTAATCTCTGCAAACACAAGAATTGTCCCGCAGGTATATTGATCTTGTTTTCTGGATGAAGACTCACGTAATGTAAGAGGGAATCTTCAACAGAAGCCATAGGGAAACCTTCAGCTAGTAGTTTGAAGATGAGGGCAGAGCAGACAGACAAGTTGGGATAAGTAACTGCACTTTCATTAAAAAAAATACCCTGGTTCAAAATTATGCCAGAGGTGGGCTTGGAGTGTTACTTATCAGGGCCCAGAGGAAAATAACCTACTGATTAGATTAATGTTGAGGTTAGGGTCTGTGGTTTATAGAGGCCAAAAAACCTAGAGCCCAGTTAATAAATTGATACAGGAAGTTGACTGGTATATTAACATAGCCCTCTAGGCCAGTGGTCTTCATTACTTTTCACATGGGAGTCAAATGAGCTCTGGGAGAGCCACCTAATATCTTCCCATGTGAGGCCATGAGACTACTGACCAATGTGTGCCAATGACACCCACCCACCAGCCTGCCTTCAAAACCTTTTATTGGGTATATCATCAAAGTTGAATTCTACTCCTCTATTCAGAGATGCCTTGTCCTTCAAGCATGTGGCTCTTCCCATGATCCACTTCCCCCCTTTCTGTCATGGGGAGTAACAGAAAAGGGAACTTGTCTACTGCCTTTTTGTTGCTCTAAGAACCAGAGAAAACTGCAAAAAGGAACTTGCAAAAGAGACAAACTAAAAGGCAGTAAAGTCAACGAGTTTTGAGAGTGGTATTCTGGCTATAAAGTGTGTGACAGGGTTGCAAACCCTCAATAAATATATGTGTAAATAAAATGTTATAATTATAAAACGGGATATCCTCAGTGTGAAGGATTAGCGAGGGGAGGAGAACCTCCAGCACTTAACACATCAAGGCAGAGGCAGAAAGCCCCCACCTGCACACCATCATTGGATATCTCACGTGTGCCCAACCAAAACTGTGAAAAAGAGTGCAGTGAATAATTACTAAATCACACAAATAAATTAAATTAAAGCCAAAACACCACTCTGAGAACCCCCCAGCCAACTCCAAAAGAAAATAAACTCAGACTTAGCTTGGATTGAAGAGTGGACAAAATCCTCGTAATAGCAGAAGTCCAGAAAATGACTAATTCAAAAAATGATTCTTCAGGCAGGGTTCAACCAAGCCCGGTTTCGGTGATAAGGTGTCCCTTCGTCAGGAACCCATTAGGACTGAAGAGCAGAAAACACTGGAGGGAGGGGGCTAGGGGGTTTCTTTCTGCTTCTGTATGGACCTTTTCGGTCTCCGACAAACACAGAAGACTTTATCTTGTCTGCTTTTGCCTGGTTGTATTGTTGTGTTTTCTAAGTTCTAATAAAGATATAAAAAAAAAAAAAAAAAGATACAGCACTACATACGCCTTTCATAACATAACATAACATTGTGCTTATTAACTGCATAACCTTAAGTTCAACGCAGTTTACAAAAGATTATAAACAGTTAACATAATCTAGGACAGGGGTAGGCAATTCCGGTCCTCGAGAGCCGGAGCCAGGTCAGGTTTTCAGGATATCCACAATAAATATGCATGAGATAGATTTGCATCTCAAGGAGGCAGTGCATGGAAATCAATCTCATACATATTCATTGTGGATATCCTGAAAACCTGACCTGGCTCCGGCTCTCTAGGACCAGAATTGCCTACCCCTGATCTAGGAGATAAAATAAGTTAATTAGCCAGTCTTCAGCTGTGTTCTAAAATGTTTATAAGAATAAGCTGTGAGCAACAATGATCGAAATTCTTTGTCGTGGGAAGCTGCCTGAAACGCTAAAGTGTGATTGAGAAATTTCTTCTTTTTGCAGGCAAAATTAAACAGAGCATGAGTTTTTCTGCTATGTTTGTATGAAGCTTTAGGAAGTCTATTAACCAAACAGAGAGGAGCTGTGCCATATAAAGCCTATAGAAATGCTAAATGGTACAGTTGAAGTAATAGGTGCTAAATTGATTCATTCTGATGATAAGAGCATTAATAGGGATGTTTATGAGAGATCAATCCTTGGCCCAGTATTGCAGAAGGGCTGTCAGATAAGGTTTGCCACTTTGTAGATGATGTCAAAATCTGTAGTAGACACGTTAGAAGGAATGGAAAGGGGGTTGGTCTTGATATACCGTATTTTTCCCTCCATAAGACACACTTTTTCTATCCCCACAAAGGGGGTGGAAATAAAGGTGCGTCTTAAGGAGCAAATGTAAAAAATCTCCCATAAAACCCCAGTACAGTGCGCTTTCGGTGCTCCTGTCTCGGTTCCCCTTCTCTCTTCTGGCAGCGGCACAGCGGTGCACAAGGCAGGCGCGCACTTTTTGCGTGCCTGCTTGGTCCCTCACTGCACTCGGAATGGCTGCCTGTCAGTTGTTGTCCCGCGAATGCAGCGAGGGACCATGCAGGCATGTAAAAAGCACGCTGGAAAAGAGCAGGGTAACCGAGGCAGGAGCGCCAAAAGCACACTGGACCACCGGGATGGGGAAAAAAAGGTATCGGGGGGATGAGTGGTACCTGCTGTTGCTGTTGCCTTTGCCTTGGGGCTGGCTGGCTAGCTTGGGGTTGGCTGGCTAACTTGGGGCTAGCTGACTGGCTGGCTTAGGACTGGCTGGCTGGCTTGAAGTGGGTTGGCTGGTTGGCTGGCTGCTGTGGGGCTGGCTGGCTGGCTTGGGACTGGCTGGCTTGGGGTTGGGTGGGTGGGGGCTGGCTGGCTTGCAGTAGGTTGGTTGGTTGGCTGACTAGCTTGGAGTGGGTTGGCTGGCTGGCTTGGGACTGGCTGGCTGGCTGGCTGCCACTACACGTGCCTACCATTAGACGTGCCCTGTACCCTGTCCCAGCCTACCACTAGAGGGGGGACAGGATACAGGGCACACACTATTTGGTTCAGAATTTTTTTGTCTTGGTTTTTCTTCCTCTACAGGTGGGTGCTTCTTATGGTTAGATGCGTCTTATGGAGCGAAAAATACGGTACTGCCTTTCTAGGGTTACAATCAAAGTGGGACTTATTTTCTAAATACGTGGGGCAAAGGAAGGTGAAGTGACTTGCCAAGGCATAATTTATTTTGAGTTTTCAATCCAGTTCCCCTCAGCTGATGAGGACTAAGGACAAGCCACTCGCTTTTCTTATACCTCACCATAATAGGCATAGGAGGCTGGCCTTTGTCAGTTGAAAGAAAACTCTGGAATGAAGGGTCAAGGGATAAATACTATTGTAAGACAATATTTACTTAGATAAACGGTAGTGGATGTATTGAATGGTTTCCCCGTAGAGATGATGGAAATGAGGATTGGATCTGAAATCAAGAAAGCCTGAGAAAAGCACAGAAGATCTTTAAGGGAGAGGGAGGGATTGCAGACGTTAGTTGGTATGGATGAACAGACTTTATAGGCTGTTATTTAAGTGTTGAATTTTAGGCTTTATGTGATATAATACTTGGGATGGTCCATTTTCTGTATTGTATTGATCCCTGCAATTTCTTATCCGCCTAAAATCCAATTGATCAGTGCAGAAAACAAATCTGTTAAATTAAATTAAATCTGGTCTCTATCTGCCATAATTTTCTCTGTTTCATGAGATTTTCGGAGAGGGCGGGAGCCGGAAGGCACTGAGCATGTGCAACAGCCCAACGTAGAAGATTGGCGTCAGGCTCTTTCAACACTGGCACGCATATGGTAAGCACAGTGCCAGTCAGTAGGGGGAGGAGGTGGACAGCAGAGCCAATTATTTTGGGTGTGATCGGAGGAGAACAGTGCCAGTGGTCTGGGGGAGTTTAGAGTGGGAGGACAGCAGCGACAGTGGTCTTCAAGGGGGCTCGGAATATAAACTCTCAAGCAACCAGAAACTACATTTATCCAACATCTAATGATCCCCCTGGGTGCTGGTTAAAAGAGCAACATTCCACGCTACCGATACCAAGGACAGCACTGGCTTCCCCCATGGCTGACTCAATGGACCTTTTCTCCAGGAACTTGTCCCCAATTTTTTAAAATCTATCTATGTTAACTGCGTTCCAGATTTTAACTATTCTCTGAGTGAAAAAAGATATGACCTCCTTATTGGTTTTAAAAGTGTCCCCTAGCCTTTGTAATTTTTGATAGAACAAAAAACGGATTCACTTGTCCCCGTTCTCTACGACTCCGGATTTTGTACACTTCAGTCAGCTGATTCTTTTCCAAGTCCTAACCTGTTTCGTCTTTCCTCGTACAAGAGGAGTTCCATCCTCTTTATCGTCTTGGTCACGCTTCTTTGAATCTTTTGTAGGGTAAAGGAGATGGCTTTTTTCTGTCTGGTTACAATCAAAACAGTTTATATATTTTAGATAGGTGCTTATTTCTTTCTTTATTTTTACAATTTCTCTACCTGGGGCAATGAAGTGTAAGTGACTTGCCCAGAGTCCCAAGGAGCTGCAGAGGCAGCTGCTCCAATATATATTTTTTAAGATATGGTGACCAGAATTGAATGCACTATGGAGGTATATATAGGCATTATAATAGTCTTATTTACCATCCCTTTTCTAATAATTCCTAGCATTAGATTTTTTTTGGCCACCTCTACCGCACATTGGGTGGAAGGTTTCAGCGTATTGTCTACGATGACACTTATGAGATCTTATTATTTGGTGCTAATCCCTAAGATGGACTTTGCCTTCTGGTAACTATGATTTGGATTATAAATACGAGGGACTGCAGATAAATTCTCAGCCCAACCAAGAAGAGAAACTTACAAGTCATTCCACACTTTTCATGACGCTTCATTTCAATGATATGAAATGAAACCAGAAGTGTCAAGAAAAGTGTGGAATGACCTGTAAGTTTCATGACTCCATATCCTTTTCTTCTTGGTTGGGCTGAGAACTTTCCAGCGGCCCCTTATAGTTCATACTGTTTGTGAAGCGTCCACTCACTTTCCCTGAAAGCAGACAAAAAAAATGCCTACTTGACTCTTGCTGAGCAAATGTTTAGCTGGACTTTGATATAAACTTTTCAAATAATTCTCCTTCGTTCAGTTTCCAAAAGCGCTTCTCAAAACTTATATTTTCAGACACAAATTAGCCTATTAAAGGTACCTCCTTGCTCTACCCTACAGATCTTTAGTTTCCTTTCAAAGCATTTAATTTTACTGAACAAATTATGCTGATTTTTCAACAGTTTTGATGACAGATGGCAAGACATTGTTTAAGACCTATGAATAGAAGCCAAATGTATTTTAAGCAATGGTTAAGGATTATCTTTTCATTTGTGAATTAGTGAAATTTCTCTATTTTTTGTACTACATTAAAAAGCAAATTCTTTTTCAAAGTGACTTATTTAACTAATTCCCTAATAACAAATTTCTAAGACTTGAAAACATTCAGAGGATAAAAGGACAGGGAAAGCTATTCACGGTCATTACCCACTAGGGCTATTCTTTTTGCAATTAAAAAGATATTCTTCCTTTGTTCACTCCATGGCTGGGGCACCATATGGCTAGACTTGTTTTCCTTCAAATACGTTTCCATAAACAGCTGGAGAGCTGTTTTCACTCTTAAGAATGCACAGATTTTTCAGACACTTAGTAAGGATTGAAACAAACCTGGTATCTGCCCTGCTTTTCATATCAGCATTGTAGGAAATGCTCAGATTTATGATTCAAGAGTGTCAGGTTTGTTCCTTGTCACCTGAGAAAAATATGTGACAGCTCTTATGGGTTTTTTTTTAAGATTTCTAGACATTCATCATTAAATAACTGTTCCCAAAAAAGACAATTTATATGTGTGATTCTAATCAGTTTATATATATAGCTTTGGTTTCTGATGGATAGCAAAGGTAAAGACATCACATAGACCTCTTAGAAAAGCTGAATTAATGCAGTGAACAATGGCAGAAAAAGGCCAAATTGACCCATTCCATCTGTACAGTTGAGGTGCTTTCACTTGGGAGGGATGTGATCAGGCTAAAAGAATTGACTTCCTCTTTCACTAAGCAGCAGTAGAAGCTTCTACCATGGTCCAGAGCACTAAGGGCCAGATTCTATAAAAAAAAAGTCTAACTATAGGCCTCCAAATAAAGTGGATAATAAGCCCAATTAACGACTTTAACAAGCAATAAAAACATAGAAACATGATGGCAGATAAAGGCCAAATGGCCCATCCAATCTGCCCATGTACATTATACACTATCTCCTCCTCTCCCTATTGGCTAAGGGGCTCATAATAAAAAAAAAAAACAATGTTCAAAAAGTGGCCTAAATCGGTACTTGGACGATCAAAAAGCCAGATCGTCCAAGTACTTATAATCAATGCTGGTTTTAGATGTATCTAAAACCAACTTAGGTCTTTCCCCTGCCTCTAAACGCATAGAGTGAAAAGAGACATGGGAAAGGTCAGGAGGTGGGCCGACATAGACTTAGTCATACAGCACGTATAACCAAAAACTTGAGCAGGTTGCCCAATCGGAACTTATACATTTTGATTTAGACCAAGTCAAAATAGGTATAAGTTCTGAACAGGGGTTGCTAAGCTGATCGCAACCTGCCCTCCCCCCACGGCAGTTCAGGGGGGGGAATCACGATCGCGGCAGGAGAGATGTTCAATCTACCCCCTACCCCCGAACCCCGAAACAATACTGGCAGGAGGGAGCCCAACCCATCCTGTCGAGGTGACCTGCGACCCCCACCCCCTGAAACAATACCGGCAGGAGGGAGCCCAACCCCTCCTGCCAAGGCAACCAATGACCTCCCTTCTCAAATACGGGCAGGAAAAATCCCAGGCCATCCTTCCATGACGCACCTCCCCCCCCCCTAAAATACAGGCAGGAGGGATCCCAGGCCCTTCTGCCCACGATGCACACTCCTGTGACCTACCCTGAACCCCGTGAACCCCCAACACCCACCTCCCTCACAACAATGAGCAGAGTTTTGGCTCTACCCTGCTCATAAGTGCACTGAAATGATGATAATTGTACAAATTTTTCCCATAAAATATTTTTTATTCAAAGTTTACAGACAGTCATGTTTCAAGGCATTCATTTGTACAATGGAGGAACAAGTCAGAGAGTGTAAATGCAACTTCCCTGACTTAACACCCTCAAAATTCTGTTCTGCTAGGTTCACTTACATATACCTAATACATGATGACACTTTTCTGCCTGCATATAATTGGTGAAGAATACTTGATACCATATAAGGCGCTTGTATGCATATTGGGGGAGTGTCTGTCCCCCTCACACAAGAAAAGGTATTACAATATACTTACAGAGGAAAAATTATCCATACACACAGCTTTAAATCATTTCTCCTTAACAGTCAAACTGCTGCTCCCATGTTACTGAGTCACTTAAGAGCATGCACTGAAAATCCTGTGTCTCAGCGAAAGAGAAGGGGAGTGGCCAACCCACTCCCACAAAACCTACATTTTCCTATATGAATCTTCCAGTACAATTTTTAGAGGTTATTATTTTTCAATCTGAACCCTTGAATAGGAAAGTTCCTACATTAATAGTTTACTAAAATTATATTCATTGTATATGCTTTTTGTATATCCGATTAGCATTTCTAACTTTACCCTGCAAAAAAAAGAGGGAACCCCCTCCCCTGGAATGTAATCTCTGTAGTAAGAAAAGTCCATCTCTATAGCAACCAGGTCAAAAGCCAAACCTTATCTGACACAGGTCTTTGGAGAACAGACTGGGCACACATTGAAACAATGGAACTTCATAAAACTAAGCTACAGCCTGGGTGTATCTTCTCTGGTTTTCAACAGAGCTTATATATGAATTATAGTGACCTGAGAGAAGGCCTACTCCTGTTTCCAGTGACCTCAGCACAAAACACATATTTAGGTCAATATATTATCCCATATTTGTCTTATTGTGTTCTGGCTTATCCAATTGTAATTTTATATAGCCATTTATAAACCTTTCTCCTCTGCCCGTGGATTAGGTCCTTATCTTATAAATCAAACCCTGACTAGTAAATCCAGAGCAATGGGAGAAAAATATAATGGCTATTTTATTTTTCATGCTTGCCCATTCCACCACATATCTGTCCATTTTTAATAGGCTGCCACGCCCAGGTTTAAAAGAGCCTCATCAACACCCCCCCTGAACTTACATGAAGTTGGCCGTTCGGACAGGTCCCATGCCTGTCCACCCGGCAGGCCCTCCATCCTTCGAATGGCGGGCCTAAGGCCTGATTGGGCCAGGCACCTAAGGCCCCGCCCACAGGAGGGGCCTTAGGCGCCTGGGCCAACCAGAATTGGCTCAGTTGCCTTAGGCCACTCCTGTGGGTGTGGCCTTAGGCACATGGGGCCAATCCAGTTAGGGGTTAGGGGTGGTTTGGGGGTTTTAGGGAGGTGATCGTGGGTTCGGGGGTGGTCACAGAAGGGTGCGTCGTGGTCAGGATGGCCTGGGATCCCTCCTGCCCGTATTTGAGAGGGAGGTCATGGGTCGCCTCGGCCGGAGGGGCTGGGCTCCCTCCTGCTGGTATTGTTTTGGAGTTTGAGGGGGTGGATCGCGATCGCAGCAGGAGAGATTGGGCATCTTTCCTGCTGCGATCGTGATCCCCCCTGAACTGTCGTGGGTCACGGCAGTTCAGGGGGGCGATCGCGATCGCAGCAGGGGAGATGAGCTATTTAATAATAGTTTATATACCGCAGGACCGTGAAGTTCTATGCGGTTTACAAAGAAAGATGGTACAAATAGATTGAACTTAACAGGGTGGGAGCCACTGTCCGCACTCTTCAACCTCTCCCTTAGTACAGGCAGCGTCCCGTTGGACTGGAGGACGGCTAACGTCATTCCACTCCACAAGAAAGGCTCAAAGATGGAGACAGCAAACTACAGACCAGTGAGTCTAACATCGATAGTGAGCAAACTAATGGAAACTCTAATCAAACACCAATTGGATAAGATCCTGGATGAGGAGAATCTACGGGATCCCCAACAACATGGATTTACTAAGGGGAGATCATGCCAATCCAACCTGATCAGCTTCTTTGATTGGGTGACGGGGAAGCTGGATATTGGGGAGTCCCTGGACATCGTGTACCTGGACTTTAGCAAAGCATTCGATAGCGTACCACACCGCAGGTTACTGAGCAAGATGAGTTCTTTAGGATTAGGTGACACATTGACGAAATGGGTTGAGAACTGGCTTGGAGGTAGGCTTCAAAGGGTGGTGGTGAACGGCACCCCCTTCGAAATGACGGAGGTGATCAGTGGAGTGCCACAGGGCTCAGTCTTGGGCCCAATCCTATTCAACATCTTTATAAGGGACTTGGCAGAAGGGCTTCGAGGTAAAATAACATTATTCGCCGATGACGCCAAACTAAATAATGTAGTGGGCAAATGCACAACAGACGAAGATTCAATGCCCGACAACATGATGCATGACCTACCGTATTTTCACGCAAATAACGCGCACCCGTATAAAACGCGCACACGGGTATAGCGCGCAGAAATCACGATGATATGTACAAAAACTTTGGTATACCGCGCTCACGGGTATACCGCGCATGCTGCCCGACGCTCCTTTCGCCCGCCCTGACTTTCCGTGCGCTGTCCCGACTCTCCGTTCACCCCCCCTGACTTCCATGCACTGTCCCCCCTTGAAGGTCTGTCCCCATCCTGAAAGCCTGATGCCCCCCCCGACGTCCGATACATCCCTCCCCCCGAAGGACCGCCGACTCCCCAACAATATCGGGCCAGGAGGGAGCCCAAATCCTCCTGGCCACGGCGACCCCCTAACCCCACCCCGCACTACATTACGGGCAGGAGGGATCCCAGGCCCTCCTGCCCTCGACGCAAACCCCCCTCCCCCCAACGACCGCCCCCCCCAAGAACCTCCGACCGCCCCCCCAGCCGACCCGCGACCCCCCTGGCGACCCCCACGACCCCCCCACCCCCCTTACCTTTGGTAGTTGGGCCAGAAGGGAGCCCAAACCCTCCTGGCCACGGCGACCCCCTAACCCCACCCCGCACTACATTACGGGCAGGAGGGATCCCAGGCCCTCCTGCCCTCGACGCAAACCCCCCTCCCCCCCAACGACCGCCCCCCCCAAGAACCTCCGACCGCCCCCCCAGCCGACCCGCGACCCCCCTGGCGACCCCCCCACCCCCCTTCCCCGTACCTTTGGTAGTTGGCCGGACAGACGGGAGCCAAACCCGCCTGTCCGGCAGGCAGCCAACGAAGGAATGAGGCCGGATTGGCCCATCCATCCTAAAGCTCCGCCTACTGGTGGGGCCTAAGGCGCGTGGGCCAATCAGAATAGGCCCTGGAGCCTTAGGTCCCACCTGGGGGCGCGGCCTGAGGCACATGGTCGGGTTGGGCCCATGTGCCTCAGGCCGCGCCCCCAGGTGGGACCTAAGGCTCCAGGGCCTATTCTGATTGGCCCACGCGCCTTAGGCCCCACCAGTAGGCGGAGCTTTAGGATGGATGGGCCAATCCGGCCTCATTCCTTCGTTGGCTGCCTGCCGGACAGGCGGGTTTGGCTCCCGTCTGTCCGGCCAACTACCAAAGGTACGGGGAAGGGGGGGTGGGGGGGTCGTGGGGGTCGCCAGGGGGATCGCGGGTCGGCTGGGGGGCGGTCGGAGGTTCTTGGGGGGGGGCGGTCGTTGGGGGGGAGAGGGGTTTGCGTCGAGGGCAGGAGGGCCTGGGATCCCTTCTGCCCGTAATGTAGTGCGGGGTGGGGTTAGGGGGTCGCCGTGGCCAGGAGGGTTTGGGCTCCCTTCTGGCCCGATATTGTCGGGAAGTCGGCGGTCCTTCGGGGTGGGGGTTCGAGTGGTCCTGCCGGGGGGGGGGGATGTATCGGACGTCGGGGAGTCGGCCGGGCAAGAGGGCTTGGGCTCCCTCTTGCTCCGATCGTGGATGCGGGTGCGGGTGGGAGCGCGTGCGAGCGGTCGTTTGGGGTGGGGGTGCGAGCGGTCCTGCTGGGGGGGTGAATCGGGCGTCGGGCGGGGTGGGAACTATGTTTTAAAACTTTTGTATACCGCGCTCACGCATATAACGCGCGAGGGGTATGCGCGGTAGGTAAAAACGCGTATAACGCGCGCGTTATATGCGTGAAAATACGGTACTCCTATTGGAGCGCTGGTCTAGGACATGGCAACTCAACTTCAATGCCAAAAAATGCAAAGTTATGCACCTGGGCAGCCAAAATCCATGCAAGTCTTATACCCTTAATAGCGAGATCCTAGCAAAAACGGTAGCAGAACGAGACTTGGGGGTAATCGTCAGTGAGGACATGAAGTCTGCCAATCAAGTGGAGCAGGCTTCGTCCAAGGCAAGACAAATCATGGGCTGCATACGAAGGGGTTTCGTCAGTCGTAAGGCGGAAGTCATTATGCTATTGTATAGATCCATGGTGAGGCCCCACCTGGAATATTGTGTGCAATTCTGGAGGCCGCATTATCGCAAGGATGTGCTGAGACTGGAGTCGGTGCAGAGAATGGCCACCCGGATGGTCTCGGGACTCAAGGATCTTCCATACGAAGAACAGCTTGAAGAATAGTTTGAAATTTGGCAGCTAAAATTTAATACTAAGAAATGCAAGGTCATGCATTTGGGCTGCAAAAACCTGAGTGAACGGTACAGTTTAGGGGGTGAAGAACTTTTGTGCACGACCGAAGAGCGGGACTTGGGTGTAATTGTATGTGATGATCTTAAGGTGGCCAAACAGGTTGAAAAGGTGACGGCGAAATCTAGAAGGATGTTAGGGTGCATAGGGAGAGGAATGGCCAGTAGGAAAAAGGAGGTATTGATGCCTCTGTATAAGACTCTGGTGAGACCTCATTTAGAATATTGTGTACAATTCTGGAGGCTAAAAAGGATGGAGTCGGTCCAGAGGAAGGCTACTAAAATGGTGCGTGGTCTTCATCATAAAGCGTATGTGGACAGACTTAAAGATCTTAATATGTATACTTTGGAGGAAAGGCGGGAGAGGGGAGGAGACGTTTAAATACCTATGTAATGTAAATGCGCATGACTCGAGTCTCTTTCATTTGAAAGGAAACTCTACAATGAGAGGGCATAGGATAAAGTTATGAGGTGATAGGATCCGGAGTAACCTAAGGAAACACTTTTTTACAGAAAGGGTGGTAGATGCGTGGAACAGTCTCCCGGAAGAGATGGTGGAGACAAAGACTGTGTCTGAATCCAAAGGGCCTGGGATAGGCACTTGGGATCTCTCAGACAGAGGAAGAGATAATGGTTACTGTGGATGGGCAGACTGGATGGGCCATCTGGTCTTTATCTGCCATCAAGTTTCAATGTTTCTATAACCATAAAATTCTATGACATCAGCCTTAGCCAATAGTAAGAAAGAGATACAAATGTTGAGAGCCTTAGCCTATAAGGAGAGGAGGAGATAATGGTTGCTGCGGATGGGCAGACCGGATGGGCCATTTGGCTTTATCTGCTGTCATGTTTCCATGTTATTGACATGTGATCGGCAGCTGCTTTCTAGAGAATCTGGACCATTGGGTTTTGTTTTTAAATGAACCCATATTATACCCCACTGTTTTGGACTGTAGTGATCTCTGGTTCAGGATCATGGTGAAAAGTGAATAATGAAATGTAAACAGATTTTCTATCATATCTCAATTATGTATTTATTTCTCAAGCAGCAGATTTACTGCAATTTAACATGAAATGTAGCATAACAACATGTGGCAGATTGTAAAGAAAAAAAAAATTCATAACTAAGACAGAGAAATAGAAGAAGAGAGAGAAACTTCTTAGCAGCAATAGGATGATAAAGTAATGGCATGTATCACTCAGTGATCATTTTCTGAGCAATTCTCAAAGTGATTCAAGAGGCTCAAATACTTCTTACCAGCCTTAGTCATTGTCTAAAAATTACCCTTCTCTAAGCCCAGGTGTGTTGAAATGCAGAGCAGAGTGATAGCAATGTTTCCAAATTACTCCATCTACTACAAATAATACACATACTTTAGATTGTACACAAACGCCAGAAGCATAAAAACAGATTGGAGAGTTAAGCCTGATTTGAAAACAGGACACTTACTGTATGTGAGAGCACCCAGAATGGATATGATCTCACACCCAAAGGAAGCTCTAGCTTTAATATAAACATTCAATGACACTTTAGCAGAACACAAGTGAACAAAAATCTTCAGCCTAGAGAAGAGCTGGCTGATAAAATACTGAGTGGCATGGAAGGGGTAGGCGTGAAGCACTTGTTCACCCTTTCCAAAAAATACTAGGACTTAGAGGTATGCAATGAAACTACTAAGTAGTAAATTTAAAACAAACCGGTGAAAATATGTCTTTGCTCAATGTGTAATTAATCTCTGAAATTTGTTGTCAGAGAATGTAGTAAAATCAGTTAGCTTAGCAGGGTTTAAAAAAGGTTTGGATAATTCCTAAAAGAAAAGTCCATCAGCCTTTATTAAGTGGACTTGGTAAAATTCACTGCTTATTCCTTTTGACATCTTGCCAGGTAATTGTGGATGGAGCTGGCCACTGAGAAACTAGGCCACGAGAAACTAGGTTCTACGGACCTTCGGTCTGATCCAATATAGCAACTCTTATGTTCTTAACCATTTTTAATATATGTGGAACTGTCATACCAGAGGCAGTGAAACCTCTTAATTCAATGCTAAGGTTTCAACTTGAAACTTCTGCACTTATAATCATCAGTCCCTTTTAAATTTACTTATAAAGCACTTTATCCAGAGCAATAATTTTCAAAAGAGAAACTCAAATCCAATTAGCACTTATCTTTTGAGCACTGTCCCTCTAGTTAATTGTGCCAAAACCCAAATGCCAATGTGATTGCATTTTGGGCTGTAGTTCTGTATCAGGGTAAGACACTCTGCTCTTAATGATAAGGTTTTAGTTTCACTAAAATAGAAATATTGTTCAAAGAACATTATCCCCCTTTTTACTGAGCTATGGTCGAGGTTTCTACTGCAGCCCGGCGCGCTAAATGCTCCAGTGATGCATCGGAGCAGTGTCAGGGCACTTAGCACCCCGGATCATGGTAGAAACCTCTACCGTGGCTTAGTAAAAGAAGGCCTATTTTATCTTCAGATCAATAAACTATGGCTATATCTTCGGGTAAGCAGATCTCTTGTTGGGCCCAAACCCTTTGTGCCATTAGACTTCCAGGTATCCCAAAAATTGTGGTGGAAGGAAGTACAGTATGTGGACATGTTTTTGTTGTTGGCCAGGGATGCGATAGGGGGTGACAGGAAGAAGAGTGAGGATGGTAAGGATGATGAGAAATAAAGCAAAGTCTTGGGTTCTCAAATCCATTTTTAATGGACAGGGTTGGGCAGTAATATGTGATTGGTAATATATTACTTTCAAAAGTAATGGGTAACTCTGGTATATTACATTGTTCAGTAATGAGTAATATAATGTCTAGTTCTTTATACATCTACTTTTTAGTGACACCCATCCAATTTTTTTTGTTACTAGGCCCATTATTGGGCTGCTTCTGGTTTCAGGCAAACTTCCTGTTGAGTGAAATTGCATGAGGTGATAAGATGGCTGGATCTTCAACATATAAGCTGAAGAGTGATGAAGTGGCATAAAATCCTCTTCAATCAACTGTTGATTGTAACCAGACAGCATGAAGTAATTTTTCTGGGCGAGTACTGCAATGTCATGACTAGCAGTTGCCTTTGAACATCCTACAAACTGAAGCTAAACGTTATTCGAGCTCTTTGCTATCTACTTTGGTCAAGTTGAAAATGAAGCTGACTAAAGTTGGTGCAGACCTTAAATATGCCTCACTTGTGGAGTTGAGGAGTGGCCTAGGAGTTATAGTAGCTGCCTTAGCACCCTGAGGTTGTGAGTTTGATTCCCACTACAGCTCCTTGGGACTCTAGGCAAGTCCACACTTCATTGCCCCAAATACAAAATATGTACTTCTCTAAAATATGTAAACCGCTTTGATTACCACACAGAAAAAACAAAAACAAGTCCTTTGCCCTTTACAATCAAGCTATTGTGACATCACTGATGAGGTTGGCTCTTTTTGGCGGAATGAGACATTATGATATCACAGTCTCAGCTCTGGTTACCAGAGACTGAAACTCTTCACACTAAGGGGGGATGTTAGCAACTTAGGCCACCGGTAATGGAGTGGTCTAGTGGTTGAACCAGCTCCCTCAGCGCAAAGAAATATGACCATGTCTCTCCCCTTTTAATCGATGCTCACTGGCTGCCTGTCGAACATAGAATTAGTTATAAAATTCTATTATTGTCCTTTACAACTCGTTCACACAGTCAACCAGAGTTTATCGATAGACTTCTTACTCCCTACTATCCTGCTAAGTCTCTTTGCTCTGTATCACAAAATCTCCTAGTTCTACCATCTTTAAAACTAATTAATACATTGCGATTCAATAATTTCGCCGTCACTGCACCCTCCCTTTGGAATTCATTGCCTAATCATTTACGAATGGAATCTTCAATAAAATCAATTTAGAGTAAAACTCAAAACATTTTTATTTGAGGATGCTTTTGGATAAAACAGTCCTTCTTAGGACTAAATCAACTACAGTCCCTTTCCCTACCTATTGTTTTACCCCTAAGTGTGCTTTATTCAAATATTGTAGTTCAGTCCCTCTTTTCCAATTGTGTGACATTAGTATATGTATTCTACTGTAAGGCCCAGATTCTCTAAAAGTGCGTCCCGATTTTAGGCAGCTGTAGACGTCCTACAGCTGTCTAATCAGCCAATCGGGATGCACGTTTTTTTTTAAAAAATGCTCCCCAGGCAGGCCGCCTATATTGAAGGCGAGGCCCGCAAGACACCTAGGACGCCCGGGAGAGGCGTCCTATTCAGAATCGGCCTAAACTAAACCCCGATTCTGTAACCGGCGTCCATGTTACAGACGCGGGTTAGAGAATCGGGTTAGATTAGACACGGCCCGCTACACTTATCGCGGCAAGGGATCTCTCTGATTGGCCAATCAGATCTTAGACTTAGTAGGGATGGGCGGACCCGCTATTCCTAAGGCCTGATTGGTCCAGGCTTCTAGAGCCTGGGCCAATCAGGCCTTAGGCTTCGGCGGGATGGGCCGGGAAGGGGCGGGCGTGCCTCATTTCGACGAGGCGTGCCTGCTTGCTCGACGTGCAAGACCCATCTGTAAGAACAGGTTTGGTGGAGTGGGGGTTGCGTCTTCGGGCAGGAGGGATTGGGCACCCTCCTGCCAGCGACCGATATTGTCGGGGGGGGGATTGGTAATGTCGGGGGGGGCGGTCGGTAGTGTCGGGGGGGGCGGTCGGTAGTGTCGGGGGGGGGTGCATCTTCGGGCAGGAGGGTTTGGGCACCCTCCTGCCAGTGATCGGTCAGGGGCCACGGCCCGCTATACTTATAGCGGCAGAGATCCCTTGCCGCGATAAGTATAGCGGCCGCGTTTACTTACAATGTAGACCAGCATTTTGCTGGCCTACATTTTTAAGCTTCTCATCTACTAGGGAGATGCGTAGGGCCGCCTAGGTTCAGCCTAAGGCCCGCCTAAGGCCCTTAGACGAGCTTAGGCATCTTGCGGGTCTCCCTAGGCTCCCGGAGGCGCCTTCAGGCCTGCCTGGGGAGCATTTTTTTAAAAAAAACGTGCATCCCGATTGGCTGATTAGACAGCTGTAGGACGTCTACAGCTGCCTAAAATCGGGATGCACTTTTAGAGAATCTGGGCCTAAATGTCTACTAATTTAATACTGTTTTGTATAATTATTTTAACCCTAATTTTTTTTTTTTTTTTAAAGATATCTCTTTTATTATTGCTGTACATCGCCTAGAAAATTTGAATAAGCGGTATAAAAATTTTTTAATAAACTTGAAACTAGTTCAGTTCCCACCGCAGCTCCTTGTGACTCTGGGCAAGTCACTTAACACTTCATCAGCCAGGTACAAAATAAGTTCCTATCTAAAACATGTAAACCACACAGAAAAAAGCAGTATCCAAATCCCATTCCACTACATCAATGTCCCAATGCTAAAGAATATTATTTGGGTATGTACTGTTCATACATAATGAACCTTATATTTATGCCCTCAGTGGTGACTCGCTTCACATGAGCTCTTGACTCACTCACCTCTGGTTCATGCACGTCAATTTAGGATTTGATGAGTGTTTTGGTCATTATCTTGACTGCAAAGATTTGATTCTGGTTGCAGTTATGCTGCCACAATTTCATCCTCATTACGTTGAAGATGATCAAATAAAGATGAATCCTCAAGTGTCTGCCCCATGCTGGAGGAACTGTGGAGCTAGAGGCACAGTGAGGCATATCTGGTGGATCTGTCTGAAAGCGTGAGAGGCTTTTTGGAAAAGTATCCATTTTCAGATTTTACAGACTACAGGACTGAAGATACCTTGGGACCTTGACATCTTTCTTTTGAACAAGGACATACCTGGTTGCTGTATGCTTCTAAACTTTGGCTTCGACTTGGAAGAATCCAGGTGTTTCTATGTTGCTGAAATGGAAACTTAGGGCCTCTTCTATCAAACTGCACTAGCAGTTTTTAGGGCAGAGAGCCACTCTCAATGGCCCGTGTTGCTCCCAATGCTCATAGGAACTCTATGAGCTTCAGGAGCAGTATGGGCCATTCAGCTTGGCTTAGCGCAGTTTGATAGAAGAGGCTCATAGATTGTATTATGTATAAAAAATGGAAAAGCTCACTGCCACTAAGCATTATACTCTTGCTGGATAGCAGAAGATCTAGGGGTCTGCTTGCAACTTGAGCTTTTTGGGTAAATGAGGCATCACCTCTCTTCAATCTTTGGTGGTGTTTTAGTTAAAAATTTTTAAAAAGGGTGAATAAAAGGAGAAGTTTCATATGCTATATAGTTTTTGCCTTTTTCTGATCTGTATTATAATGAAAGGTGTTTGCTAAATGACTTGTTCTGTTTATAAGTTTCAATAAAAAAAAAGAAACAAAGATGAAAAACAAAAAACTTCTTTTTGAAGCAGTGAAGACAGTGAACCTGTTATCAAAACAAACTGCACCAGCTTCATGCTGTAGTGATTGTAGTGATGTAAATGACTTCCTCTGTTTTCAGAACATTGATGGCAGTGACAGAAGTGATGCTGCTGCATTGGACCTATTTCTGAATGACAATTCTTGTGAAGCAATAGTGTAACATAGTTTCCTCATATCATGTCACTGTTTTTGAAGTATATAGCAAAAGAAACTCGGATATGTGAAATATCAATGAATATACTGTGCCACACTTTCACAAGAGATGATAATGTCACAAATAAGTGAAGGCAGTGCTGCTTTAGTTTAAAGGGGTGTATATTTCAAAAACGGAGGAAAAAGCCTCAGACAAATGCCCTCCCACCACCACAATGGTGGATAAAGGTGGTTGGGTGGTAACCTCATTGGCAGAAAACCTCCATTGCACTCTCTATTATGTAAACTATAAGCAGGGCTGTCTATGCAAATGATAGATGAAAAAAACTTTCAACTTATCTATGATCGGTACACCGACGATGGCCAGCGTTTCACCAACTTGCTGCCTTAGGGTGTAACAGAATCTGATCAAACTTTTAAGCGGGACATGAAGAACGCCTCCTCTGAAAAAAAAGGAGGCGTTCTTCACGTCCCGCTTAAAAGTTTGATCAGATTCTGTTACACCCTAAGGCAGCAAGTTGGTGAAACGCTGGCCATCGTCGGTGTACCGATCATAGATAAGTTGAAAGTTTTTTTCATTTATCATTTGCATAGACAGCCCTGCTTATAGTTTACATAATAGGGAGTGCAATGGAGGTTTTCTGCCCATGAGGTTACCACCCAACCCCTTTATCCACCATTGTGGTGGTGGGAGGGCATTTGTCTGAGGCTTTTCCCTCCGTTTTTGAAATATACACCCCTTTAAACTAAAGCAGCACTGCCTTCACTTATTTGTGACATTATCATCTCTTGTGAAAGTGTGGCACAGTATACTGTTTTTGAAGTATAACATGGGTTTGTCTTCAAGTGCTCCTGTTGAAAGTCTTTTCAACATGGGTGGACAAATTATGACTCCAAGAAAATGCAGACTAACAGACAAACATTTTGAAATGCAATTGCTCCTTCATTGTAACAGGAACTGTTTAGTTAAAGCATTAGTAGGTGTTATACTTGATATGAGGACTCTGCCATTGGTCCCATTTCTAAATGGCACTTCAAAAACTGGAACCTTATCATCAACCATTCTGATTGAGCAAGTTTTTGTTTTTCTGCTGGTATTGATGTCAAAAGAAGGCTCTTCTGGGTGCTGCCACATTGAGGTCTGCTGAATATAGATAATGTTCGATTTCTGCTCTATGGTTGTAGAGCCAGGAAGTGACATCAGAGGGAGTGTCAACACTGGCGCAAGCAACAGGCCAGAGAAGCTGCTCGCACTGGTGAAGATTTAAAGAGGTATGGTGGAAAGGGAGGACGCAAGTGTGGCATGGAGGGCGCAGAAGGAGCGGAGGGCACGGGGTATGCAAAAGGAAGGCACAGGGGGTGCCACCACCCCAAGAGCCTCCTACCCTCACTAAGCCACTGGATGGGGAAGTGGTGGTAAGCAAATTTTTCACTCCATGCTTACCTTCCTATAATGACCTCACTGAAACGACCAGAACGGAACCCATCTACACCACATTCTGGAAAGAACTGAAAACCTACCTCTTTGACACTTGAATATCTCAGATCTTCCCCAGCCCAAATGTCCCCCCCCCCAATGTCTCCTCCCCTTCTCTCCCTGCCTTTCTCTGCTTCCTCTCACTTCTCTTTGTAAGATGCCTTGAGCCTGTTTAGGTATGTGTGACACAGAAATAGAAGATTAGATTAGATATAAGATAGCATTTGATGGAGTTTGGGAAAGGATCATGTGCAGTGAACACCATGGATTTGGGGCAAAAGAGGATGGTTTGTCATTACTGCAAATCTTGCCTGTGGGAAAGTGAACATTCTGCTAGTGTAAAGGTTAGTTCATCACCGACTGACCTTGAAATTGTTACAAGCTGAGGGTTTATAGTTGCTGGGGAATTGGGGAATGATTTGAATGCGATAACCATTTCTGCGAATGCCAGTGTTATGACTTTCCTTTGCTAGAGTCTGTAGTGCTCCAGTCTAGTGCAGCATTGTTGACATTTGAGTTGCCAAGTTGAAATGCCTGATTAAATATTCAGGTTCTAGTACAGAAGGCCACCGTTTATGGGGGTGATAAAAACGGAAATGAATATTCGAAACTGTCAATTAGGAGCCAGAGGACAAGACAGTAATTGCCTCCTTGTTGAATTTCCTCACTGCAGAAAGAAGGAAGCCTGTACACCCAGATTACAGAGGGAAACTTCAGCTGGAACAGCAACATCCGAACCGACCCTTCCTGCTCTGGAGGGGCCACTGGCTGATGATTCATCTGATAAGACTAGTTCCTTGATGTTCAAAAGAGAGACATGGAAAGGGCTTGTGTGTGCTAAAACAAACAAAAAAGCTTTGGAATATGATAAAAGGATTTGATGATTGGAAAGCCAGCCTGGCAAGCTGCAGTGTGTAAGTAACACTTTCCTTCATCAATCACAGCAGAGACTCCACACGGGTCATTCTGATGCAGTTTAGCAGAATATCGATCCAGCTTTGGAAGGAGCAGCAAAGAAACAGAAAGAGGAGAGGCAACGTGGCTCATTTGCATATTCCGGGGGAATTCAGTTGGACAATTTGAAGTCATTACTGTGGCAAAACAATAATTTCATAAGCCTCAGTGTATAGATTTATTTTTAAAAATGTATTTAAAAACACCCCTAACAACAACAGTGAATCTTCATTTACTGATTACAAAGAGAGAATCAAGTGTTAGATGGAAGGACGATTCACCGTGACCAGTTCAATACGGCTGTTTCAGTTCAACGAACTACTTACGATGAATTGTTCAATTTCAGTGTTGGGGGGGCAGTGCTCCCCACACTCCCCATAATTTCAGTGTGTTGAGGGGAGGGGTGATACCATGCACCTCCCCCCCATAAAAAGTCAGCGTTTGGGGAGGTGATGCCCCCCCACACACACACACTCCCAAATTATACCCTCCCCCTCTCCTCCTTGTTCACGATCTGGCACTTCTGCGGTGGCTGGTGGGGAGAAAAGCTGCCACAGGAGCCTCTGCAGGTACCGTGAAGTCCAGCCTCCCCATAATGGGACGATGAATCGCAGCTATTTCATTGCAACCGCACTCAAATGTCCCACGATGAATTGTTCCGTTCTGAGGGCCACTGGTCCATGGTTTCCATGTTTCTGCTGTGTTGAGATGTGTCAGACCTCAGGTGATCTCCAGCTCACCCCTCACATCTTCCTTTGCCACTACTACTCAACATTTCTATAGCACTGCTAGACGCAATTTTCAGGCAGATGCCTCGATCCAGATGCCTGCATAGCGCCTAATGAGTTAGACGTTGCCCCAAAATTATTTTTTTGTTTTGTTTTGATGGCGCTGTTTTATCAATGGCGCCAACTGAATCAATTGAAAACTTAAGTCAGGTGCCTAACACCAGGCACTTGTAGAATCAGGATATAGAAGAGGGAGTCCCTGCTCAACAGAGTTTACAACCTCATGAAAATGGACAAATAAGGAATTAGGGCAGTGTTCTTTAATGCAATGGCTGGGCTCCATCATCATTCAGATATTGTTTCTGCTCCAGAGTGCTTCTCTATCCAAGCTCCACACAGAAGGGGAAAATTGATATAATAATAAAAAAAATTACTCGCAACAATCCAACAATTCTGAGCGAGTTACAATCCAACAACATAATTAAAACAATATCTCAAACTACGAAAAAACATAAAAACAAATCATTTCATAACAAAGAATAATATTCTTCATAACTCATTCATTTACCAAAACAAACATACACAACACAATAAAAAAACATTCACATAAATAATTCCTACTCAATCATTTACCAAAACATTTCTGGAAAAGCATAGTTTTAACCAATTTCCTGAACTGAAATAAACTGGTAGCATTCTTTATATCTAATGGTAATGCATTCCACAACATTCTACTCTGCACAGTTAAAGCGTGCCAGATGCCAGCCAACTTTATCTGTTTAATAGATGGAACCTCAAACCGATCTTATCTTCAGATCGTAAAGTGCGATACGGAAGAGAGCTAAGTAGAGTTGGACATTTGCCCTTCAACAGCTTAACGATTATACAAACCGTCTTAAATTCTACGCGATAAGCAATATGCAGCCAATGAAGATGATGCAAGATAGGTGTAATGTGGTCAAACGTGGATACTCCCACAATCACGTGAGCCTCTGCATTTTGAGCCAACTGTAATGCTTGAATCATGTACTTTGGATGGAGAGAACGAGTTGGAAGCTTGCATAGAATGCATTTAACTTATTTATAAATGATCTGGAAATTGGAACGATGAGTGAGGTGATTAAATTGGCAGATAACACTAAACTGTTCAAAGTTGTCAAAACGCATTCGGATTGTGAAAAATTGCAGGCGGACCTTATGGAATTGGAAGACTAGGTGTCCAAGTGGCAGTGATAATATGGACCAGTGATAATATTCAAGACCCCAGTTAGACTCGGGGTGTGCTCCCTTGTTTTGGTGTTTGACATCCTTATCTTCATTGTTACACATGATCTAGATTTGCTAAACAGTTCTACTCACGTGAACACTCCTGCTGCCATTCAGCACAACTCCCCCCCCCCCCCACCCAACACATCGTGGCATGAAAGATGCCTAATCTCTCCTGCCGGTAACCCCCGGAACTTGCGCGATAGCGATCTTCACCGGCAGAATACAGAGAGCTTGGTAGGGGCACATATTTATATGGGAGACCTGAAATGATTTAGGTTGGATACAGATGCATGTTTGCGATCAAGTTGGTGTGGATCTGACCATACAAGGGAAATGCAGGGTACACAAAATAAGAATTATTCAGTGAGCATTACTGTGCACCGTAGTATTTACAAGGTTAAGTCACACATTCCTATCTGTGCAGATTCCAAAGCAAACACTATCTTCCTTGCTTCCAGTGTGTGTCTGTGCTAAAGGGTCCAACTCACCCCCCACCCCCAGCCCACCCCTGGACCCCCCTCCACCTCCACCTCCACCTTCACCTCCACCTGGACCCCTCAACCCCCAGCCTTCCCTAATCTTTTTTTGATGGATGGATGGACTGGTCCTCCCTCCGACCGGCTGATAGGCCTCTCTTTGTCTGAATGGCGGGCCTGCTCCTTCCTGGTGCATTGTGGGATGTACCGGGGAGGAGCCTAGGGCCTGATTGGCCCAGGTGCCTAAGGCCCCGCCCATAGGAGGGGGTTTAGCACTTTGGCCACTTTGGAATCATAGGCCCCTCCTTCACCTAAAAGTTCTAGGCATTTTGGACTAATTTTTGGAAGAGAAAGAGGTATAAAGATAGACGACTTAGCGGCAAACGCCTGGATGTATAAGCAGACGATTCTCCCCCCTCCAAAAAAACCCAAACAAACATATTTTGGATGCACTTTTTGAGAATGGACAGTTTCCAACTGTGGGTGACTAGCGTTTTAGGCCCTAAACAGACTTAGACGTATTTTTTTTATTTTGCTCCTCCACATCTCATAACTAAATAAATAAATAAAATAATTCTGTCTATATAAAAACCTAAGAATTGCTTCTAAAGTTTCCTGTATTCTAAAGTCATTAAAGCAGTGAATTTTTTTTTTCATGGTTAAATGTTCCCCTACTGAGTGGTCAATTTATTATTTTTTGGAACAGTTTTTGTTATGTCTTTGAAGACTGATATGTATCCTCAGTTTTTGACTTGTTTACTCTGATGATTATCCCTCTTCGGATTTTTGGGCCTTGGACCACATATAATCGTACATTTTTGAATGTAGGGTCTGTTGATATGTTCTGTATAACTTTCACCATGTTGCCTTGCAAGGAGTGTCTGTGGGAGAAGAGGTAGAACTTTTCCACTTTTAGCATGGCCGTCTGTGTTAGGTACCATCGACTTGTGTTCGAGTCCTAGAAACTTGATGAATTATACATCTAAAAAGAAATCCGTTTTGTGCCAAGTTCCTCCAGCGTCATCCTCATGGCCATCTAAAAGGGCTTTTCCCCATTCCTTTAATACTTGGCCATGTGCTAATGAAAGCATTAGAATGGACCATCGAAAAACGACTGTCTCAGGAGAACTTACTGCCTTCTAATCAGTTAGCAAGCTAGCTGATTAGCACATTCACGCTCATTCTCTGTTCTGACACCCCCCTCCCCCCAATAAAGTAAAATCATTACTGCCCTCTTAGCACCCACAAATGGCAATACTAGCATGGAACACTTTACTGCATTCCATGTAAGGCCATTTTTGTTGCGTTAACACTTGATGCAACTAAGAACTGATCTATTATAAAAAATGACTGCAGACAAAGACCTGAATGGTCCATCCAGTCTGCCCAATGGTTATAGACTCTAGAAGCTTCCAACTGCTGGAGTTTCCATTGAAGCTCACTCTCATCATTTGCAGAATATAGACCGTAAACCTCTTCAATTTATACGGTTCATTTTCTAATTTGAGATCCTCTGTGTTCATCCCACGCTTTTTTGAATTCTGTCACCGTTTTCATCTCCACCACCTGCCTTGGGAGAACATTCCAGGTATCCACCACCCTCTCCGTGAAAAAATAATTTCCTAACATTACTCCTTAAGTCTATCTCCGTGCAACCTCAATGTCCTTCCGTGGAAAACATTTGCTTCTATAAAGGGCCCTTTTGGTTATTTATCTTTTATCGATAACAGTGTAAAATGTTTTACAGTTTTTCTTAGGTTTTCTACTTCTGCATTATACGTTACAAAAAGTGATGCACATTCCCTGATTGTCCTTTCCTTGGACTGTAGTAGGGTATTTTTTTCTTGGAGATGATTTGGGGATTAGATCCCTTTTGCTTAAAGAATTCTGTCAGTGCTTTAAGGTGTTTATTCCCGTCATATGGGTCACAGCAAATCTTGTAGCTCGGCCATATATAAAGGATCTTTTTTTTTTTGTTTCTTTTCACTTGTGGAGGGTGGAAATTGGAGCTAGGAAGTTGGTTGCAGTTGATTTTCTGTTCCTGATGTTTGTGGTGAAATACTCAACCAGGCTGTGCCTCGGAGCTGAGAGGCTGGTCTAGAAAACATATATTTGTTTTCAAGAAACCATTTTCTATAAATATAGCAGTTTGCCGGAGCCCTCGGTTCGCCTTTTCTAAATGTCAAATGTAGTTGTGCAAATTAGCAGCATATTTTATTTAGAGCTAAATCATTGTTTTTTGTGGGGGGTTTTTGTGAAGTCTGCTTGCCCTTTCCTTGACAATAAAGCTGAAACGGTCTTTGTGCAGGTCACCCATGTAATCTCAGCGTAACAAGCAAACATTAGCAGATCCGGTCTGGGAACTTGCGAGAGAGCACAGGCAGTCCTCGGAGAGAACTTAATGCAAATTGGCACCGGCAGGAATACTGAGCTTTACATAATATACAGCAAATTTCAGGGACTATTAAACAAAACAGTTTTAAAAGTCCCATTATTTACTTAGCGTTAATGAAATATATTTATGTTAAGATAAACAAACTTACATATAGATCTGATTATTTATGACATCCTGACTAGAGAATGGCACGGGGAAAAAAAATCTGTCCCCTTCACCGCCCCGTCTCCGCCGTCCCCTTCACCACCCTGTCCCCGCAGCATCCACCCTTCCCTCTCAGCACCCGTTGCGCGGTCCGTGCATCTCCCTTCCTCCCCCTTATCTTTTCGGCGCGTTTTAAGGTTTCAGACTTCTTAATAACCGCCAGTGTTCGTGCAGTAGTGTGCGTGTGTGGGTGGAAGCTTTTCCTCTGACGCAACCGGAAATTATGTCAGAGGAGAAGCTTCTGCCCACACACGCATGCAACTGCACATACACTCTGGCGGCTGACAACAAGTTTGAAACCTTAAAACATGCCGCAAAGGTAAAGGGAAGGGAGGGAGATAGATAGATAGATTCAGGTAGGTAGGTAGGAAGGAGGGAGGGGACCGCGCACATTTCTTCCCTTAACTGCGGGGACAAAGCCATTCACCGCTCTACGGGGAGGTGGATGGTCTTGTCCCTGTACCTGCGGTGAGCACCTTTCCCCCACTTTTTCCACAATTTTGGCAGGTTACCCGCAGCTACTCGCGCGTAACATCCACTGTGTCATTCTCTAATCCTGACTTTGCAGAAGCACTTCCATGCTCAAGGAAGGTCCTCCAATCCATTGACAAAGAAACGATTGACTGGTCAGAACTCAGGTCAGCTCTGTTTCTGATCTTTTTCCAATATTGCTCTATAAAATGTTCTGGTTGTTCAATCATTGGAAACACATTGGTCTTCTTGAGCGAATTGAAAAATCCAAAACCATAATAATTAGTAGGCGGCCTTTCTTTCAGGTCTGAAGACTCTCCAGGACCATAGAAGTGAAAAACACTGGTCCGATTTTCTACAGTTTAGGTGTCTACAAGGAACAAAAGTTGAAGAGGCTGCCACTCTTTGGCCCCTTTTAGCTCTGGCCTGCAAGATAAATGCTCCAATGCTCATTCAATTCCTATGAGCAACGGAGCATTTCCCTCGCCAACCTGCATTGAAATGCTCTACTGAAGTTTGATAAAAGGGGGCCTTAGCTACTATTTGAGGGTTTTGCTATTACCATCCCTACGAGAGGGTGCTGAAAAGTTCTCAGCCCACCAAGAAGAGAATGATGTGGATATGGTTCCATCAAAGATCTGAAACAATGTCAAAACAGAGGATTTTGTTTCTGGAAATTGGCATTTAATGAAATAAAATAATGTATATACTCGAATATAAACTGGGAATTGTGGGCCAACAAAATGGTCCAAAAACTGGGGGTCTCGGTTTATATTCGGATCAACGCCCATGCACCACCACCCCCCTCCCCAGAACTGTTGCAGGCCTCAGCAGGGCCTGTTTTAAGACCTGGTGGTCCAGCGGTGGGCCGGGACAGAAGGGATCAAGTTTCAGGTTTCAAGTTAATTATTGATTTGATATACCACCTATCGTAAAGTCTAAGCGGTTTATAAAATATAGTTAAAAATAGATATTAAAAACAAAGGGGGATAAAACCAGAAGTAAATATACACAACAACAAAGGCATAAACATGACACACAAGGGAGGTAGGATGGATTTGCAAGAGACAAGTTAATTTAATCATGGATATAACTTATGGGCAGACTGGATGGACCGTTCAGGACTTTATCTGCCATCATTTACTATGATTTATATTTTTTTAAAAAATACGGGAAAGAACAAGAGGAGGGAAGAGAAAAAATTGTGTTCTTTATTCTTCAATCCTGAGAATAAGCCCAATTATATACTGAATGAATCTTTAAAGAGAAATGTTTTAAGAAGAGATTTGAATTTTAGGACACGTTCTTCTTGCTAAGATGATGTGGAAGGGCATTCCATAAGGTTGGTGCCACAAATGGGAAAATAGTTTTACACTTGGTATCTTAAACAATATGGCGAATTGATGGGATGGAGAGGAGATTTTGTTGGTTAGAGCGAAGTGATCAGGTAGTAGTTATAGGGAATTAATAATCTATCAATAAATGCGGGGAATGTTCTGAATTTGATTTGAAGGTAAGAAATAAAATTTATATGTTATGCGATGGGATATCCTTCCCGTCTCCTGACTAAGTACTTTTACCGCCTTCCAACCTTCCTGACATACAGTACCTTTTAAATGCCTGGTGAGCCACCGGTGGGCCAAAGTAGGAGAAATCATCTTTCACTCCTGCCCCATGGAGAGCTGCTAGCTGAATGCACCAGGAAGGCGAATGCCCACTATTTTGAAGAAGCAGACTTGCTGGCCGGAGGGAGTAGGCATCCTCTGGCCAGCCTTATGTCAAAAGGTATGGGGGGAAGTTGGGTTTTGGGGGTGTTGGAGTGGGTATTTGGGGGTTCAGGGAGTGACATGGTGACATAGATGGCAGTTAGAGAATTGAGGGATAGGCATCTATTCATTAGGGCAGATGCAATTCTGTATAGGAAATCGGTACGTGATTCTCAGTCGCTTCATAGGCTGATGCTGAGACCAGCGTCCTATACAGAATCAAGCCTTAAGTATGTAATTATGGGGGTCATTAAAAAAAAAAAAGTCCAATTAAAAAACATCCAAAACAAGCCATTTTGCATGTAGTCGGGGACAGCCTTTTTAGTAGACTGGCCACACACACATGCCGGCAGAGCAGTTGGACACCCAAGAGAGCACTACATGAACTCCACATAAAGGGTCCCATAACCCTCTTACATTGTATTGGGAGCCTTCCAGAACCCATATAGGACAGGCTAGTCTCTGTATCATGGAGTTTCCCGAATCTTGATTGATGGAGATATAAAAGAATCCTCTTGCTTACAAAGTCTTTTAATTGTGATACTACTTACTATCAAGGATCCGTCTAGCTGTCTTACTGTCTGTGCACAGAAAAAAGGGAAGAGGCTCTAAAACCATGAGCTGCAGCAGGCGGGTGCCACAGCAATGTCTAACAAGAGGAGAGACTGAAAAGATATAAGTGGCATGGAAGGGGAGCCTGCCCTGCTGCCATAGGAGAGGAACGTGGGAGCTGTGAGTAGGGATGCAGGAGGGGGAGATAAGAAGAGGAAATCCTAGGCTCTGAGGTATTCAGTCACACAGGTTTCTGCTTCACGGAGGCCTCTACTCTGGGGGAAAGAGCTGCATGGTCCTGTTCCAATCCAGTAGGATCTACAGAGGGAGGGAGAGTATTTAAAAAGCTAAAGGGGCACTAGAAATGGAGTGCATGTTTTGGATAGGGGGTGGCGTGATGAAACCAAATTGTCTTTACTGAAGGAAGGGGTAGAGGATCTGGGAGGGAGGAGTGCTGGAGGAAGAAGATCGGTTGATGATGTCACCACCAGCTTTCCATAGTGTTCAGCAGGCCAGAAAAGAGCTTCTAAGTCGGAATCAGCCCACAATCAAATATTCAGTGACAAATAATCTAATCGGACTTAAGGATATATCCAAAGGTATATCCGATATATACGACGACGATCCTACTTACATTTCTTACCAACTACTGGAATCAACTACCCCCACAGATACGATTCCTCGAAGGACTCCTGAACTTTAGGAAAGCAATAAAAGTCTACCTCTTCACCTGATCTACCTGCCTATTGCCTATCAAAACAAGATTCTCTGTGCAGATTAGTTAGGATAAACACTTTGTATCGTAAATATGGCAAAATGTAAACTGTTTGACTGTATCTTATGTATGTTATCCTGTAACTCTTTCTGATCTCATTGGGGAGAACGGGATGGAAAATAAATTAAATAAATAAATATATCCAAAGCAGTCTGAGCAACTAATGAGCAGATAAGAAAATAAAATAGATGATATGAAGCATCAACAAAATCATTGTCCAACAAGACACCCGTGTGCAGTGTTACACTAAAGGTACAGGATGAGTAATGAGATAAATCTAGGGGCATGATCTACATTTCCTTGGGCTGTCAGAGACTTACTTCCAGTTCATTATTTTCTTATTGGATTGCATTTGGATAAAGCAATATTTCCTTATATCAAGCATACTGTATTTGGATTGATGAACAGTTCAAACGTAAACAGGTTGAAAAGTTCACATATAAGAGAAAATTCTATAGAGTTGTTCCCACACATGCATGACCACTTACATGAATTAATGACCTCTTTATAGGATGAGTGCATAAAATTATGTGCAGAAGTAAGGTTCATCTAGCCCAGGATCCTGTGGCCAACAGTGGCCAATCCAGGTCACAAGTACCTGGCAGAAACCCAAATAGTAGCAACATTCCAGAATCTCAGAGTAGCAAGATTCTAGAACTCCAAAGAGTAGCCCAAAAATAATCCCCCAAAGAGAGCAACATTCCATGTAGAATCCCCAAAGAGTTATAAGATTCCATGCCACTGATCCCAGAGCAAGCAGTGGCTTCCCCCATGTATGTCTCGATAACAAACTATGGACTTTTCTTTCTTAAAACCAGCTACGCTATCCGCTCTTACAACAACCTCTGGCAATGCATTCCAGAGCTTAACTATTCTCTGAGTGAAAAAACATTTCCTCCAATTGGTTTTAAAAGTATTTCCCTGTAACTTCATTGAGTGTCCCCTAGTCTTTGTAATTTCTGACGGAGTGAAAAATCGATCCACTTGTACCTCTTCTACTCCACTCAGGATTTTGTAGACTTCAATCACATCTCCCCTCAGCTGTCTCTTTTCCAGGCTGAAGAGCCCTAACCTTTTTGTCTTTCCTCATATGAGAGGAGTTCCATCCCCTTTATCATCATGGTTGCTTTTCTTTGAACCTTTTCTATCGCTGCTATATTTTTCTTGAGATAAGGAGACCAGAATTAAGCCCAATACTCAAGATGAGATCACACAATGGAGCAATATAGGGGCATTATAACAGTCTTGTTAACCATCCCTTTTTTCATAATTCCTAGCATCCTGTTTGCTTTTTTGGCCACCTCCGCACATTAGGAGAAAGGTTTCATCATATTGTCTACAATGACGCCTAGATCCTTTTCTTGGACACTAATCCCCAAGGTGGATCCTAGGATCTGGTAACTGTGATTTGGGTTATTCTTCCCAATGTGCATCAATTTGCATTTGTCCACATTAAATTTCATCTGCTACTTGGACGCCCAGTCTTCAAATTTCCTAAGGTCTGCCTGCAATTTTTCACAATTTACGTGCATTTTAACAACTTTAAACAGTTTAGTGTCATCTGCAAATTTAATCATCTCACTCATCGTTCCAATTTCCAGATCATTTATAAATAAATTAAATAGCACCGGTCCCAGTACAGATCCCTGCACTCCACTGTTTACTCTTCTCCATTGAGAAAAATGGCCATTTAACCCTCTGTTTTCTATCCAATAACCAATTCCTAATCCACAACTGAACTTTGCTACCTATCCCATGACACTTTAATTTTCAAGGGCCTCTCATGAGGAACTTTATCAAAAGCTTTCTGAAAATCTAGATACACTACATCAACTTTATCCATATGTTTTTTTACATCTTCAAAGAAGTCAAGCAAATTGGCGAGGCAAGATCTCCCTCAGCTGAACCCATATTAACTCTGTCCCATTAAATCATATTTGTCTATGTGTTCCACAATTTTATTTTTTATGATTGTTTGCACCATTTTGCCTGGCACTGCTGTTACCACATCCTCTGGCAATGTGTTCCACAGCTTAACTATTATTTGAGTGTGTTTTGAATGGCTTGCAATGTTTTCTTTAATTTCAGAATACCCTAAATCTGAGTCAAAATTATTGATCGAACCAAGATCTTAAATTAGGCCATATCAAAGTATATATGAATACTTCTGAGTTTCCTGAGATGAAAGTACATTTTTTTGGTAAATGATTTAGCTGAGTCTCCAATGATAGTGTACTATCTAAGTAGAAACCTAAAATTTTAATAGATGATTGTGATTTACGAGGGTGGTTTAAAAACTTTGGTAAAAAAGCAAGTTAAACAACATAGTCTCCATCGAGGGTTATATACACAGTCCAACAAGTTTCCAGTTTTTTCATATCTTAGAAAAAATAGCTTATGAAAAAACTGGAAATGCGATGGACTAGGGGGTTGATTTTATAAAAGGCATTTAGATGAACTGGTAGCTTGAAGCATCTTTCCAATTGCAGCCTGAATAGATCCAGATTCCAGCAACCCTTGGGGTGTCGTGTCAGTCTTGCCTTCAAGAAGTCACAATCCCAAAGCAGCAGCTGCACCCCCGCACATTAGTGGGCAGTTTTTGGCGTTCTGGAGGGCATGGGAGCAAATTTCCTCAGATCGCTGGATTATATATCTTATTCAAAATCGAGTTCTATCACCCTCCCCTAGATGTGTTTGTAGATTCTCCAGTCAGATGATCAGACAAGGAGGCCAGGGTCCGAGTGACAGTGACATTCACATCATAGAACTAGTCTCCAATAAAGAATCTGACTCTGGCAGACACTACATATACTTCATATTGCCCCAAAAAGGTATTGAAGATTGGAGATTGATTCTGGATCTCAAGTTTGTGTGGCCCTCACAGTACACCGATTCCATATTGAGATGGTCTGGTCAGTAATTGTTGCGGTAGCACTTGGGGAATTTCTAGCCTCAACAGATCTGACAGAGGAGTATAGAAACATAGAAACATAGAAGATGACGGCAGAAAAGGGCTATAGCCCATCAAGTCTGCCCACCCTACTGACCCATCCTCTTAAGTCTATACCTAGCGACCGATATTCCAGTTCGACCCTCGTAGGGATCCCACATAGGTATCCCATTTATTCTTAAAGTCCAGCACGCTGCTGGCCTCGATCACCTGCGCTGGAAGCTCATTCCAACGGTCAACCACTCTTTCTGTGAAGAAATACTTCCTGATGTCGCTATGAAATTTCCCGCCTCTGAGTTTGAGCGCATGCCCTCTAGTGGCAGAGGGTCCCCTGAGAAAGAAGATATCATCTTCCACCTCGATACGTCCCGTGATGTATTTAAATGTCTCAATCATGTCTCCTCTCTCCCTACGTTCTTCTAGAGTGTAGAGCTGTAGTTTGTTTAGTCTCTCCTCGTACGGGAGACCCTTTAGCCCTGAGATCCTCCTGGTGGCCATCCGTTGAACCGATTCGATTCTAAGCACATCTTTACGGTAATGTGGCCTCCAGAATTGTACACAGTATTCCAGATGAGGTCTCACCATGGTTCTGTACAATGGCATTATGACTTCAGGCTTCCTGCTGACAAAGCTTCTACTGATACATCCCATCATCTGCCTTGCTTTAGATGAAGCCTTCTCCACTTGATTGGCAGTTTTCATGTCTGCACTGATGATTACTCCTAGGTCTCGTTCCGCCGAAGTACAAGTTAAAGTTTCTCCATTCAAGGTGTAATTTCTGCATGGATTACCGCTACCGAGGTGCATAACCTTACATTTCCCAGCGTTAAAGCCCAACTGCCAGGTCGAGGACCATCTTTCCAATGTAAGCAGGTCCTGTGCCATACTATCCTGTAAAGTACATTCCCTTACTATATTGCATAGTTTAGTGTCGTCGGCAAATAATGTTATTTTACCATGAAGCCCCTGAGTCAGATCCCCTATGAATATGTTGAAAAGGAGTGGGCCCAGGACTGAACCCTGCGGTACTCCGCTGGCCACCTCCGATGTTTTAGAGAGGGTACCATTTACCATTACCCTTTGTAGTCTTCCACTTAGCCAATCATTGACCCAAGTAGTTAGTGTTTCTCCTAACCCCATCGATTTCATTTTGCTCAACAGCCTGCGGTGTGGGACGCTATCAAATGCTTTACTGAAATCCAGGTACACGATGTCCATAGACTCTCCCAAGTCTAGCTTCCTTGTCACCCAGTCAAAGAAGCTGATGAGATTAGATTGGCAGGACCTACCCCCGGTGAATCCATGTTGATTGGGATCCCGTAGATTTCCCTCAGACAGGATCATGTCTAATTTGCGTTTAATTAAAGTTTCCATGAGTTTACACACTATTGATGTGAGACTCACCGGCCTGTAATTCGCAGCCTCTGCCCTGCAACCCTTTTTGTGTAGAGGAATGACGTTGGCTGTTTTCCAGTCCAAGGGTACTCTCCCCGTGCTTAGGGAGAGATTGAAGAGTGCATATCCCTGGCTCACAGGAAATACCTGAGATTCCATGTCTTGCAAAGGCATTTCTCGTTAGCGGTCCCACCCTTTTGGGTTGGCAATGGCTTCATCAAGGTGACGATGGTGGTTACAGCTTATCTCCACAGGATGGGTATTCAGGTACATCCATACTTAGACAATTGGCTGATCAGAGCCCCATCAAAGTCGGAGTGAGCTAGATGTGTGGCAAGTGGTAAATCTCCTACAGGATTTGGGCTTGATAGTCAACTTCAAGAAGAGTCATCTAGAACCGACCCAAAGCTTGCAGTATATGGGAGTCTTTAACATGCCTGATGTAGATTGGAACACACTCTCAGCGACTACTTATGATAGCAGGAGGATATTAACGTCCATGAAGGGAGTACGGCTCAAACAATTGGTATTAGAGCCCACTAGGTCCCAGGCCATCCTGGACCTGGTACTTACGAACAGGGAAAGCGTCTCAGAGATCTCGGTGGGAGAACCGCTAGCCACCAGTGACCATAACATGGTATGGTTCAACCTCAGGAAAGGCTTCCCTAGAACACAAACAAAAACAAGGGTACTCAATTTCCGGGGCACTGACTTCACACGCATGGGAGACTTCGTCCATCAGACGCTTCAGGTTCAAGAAGTGACGGATAATGTGGAGGTTATGTGGTCAACCTTGAAATCAACCCTTCATGAGGCAACTATCCGCTACATAAAATCAGTAACTAAACAACAAAGAAAAAAGAAACCCCAATGGTTCACTGATGAGGTCTCGTACCTCGTCAAGGATAAGAAAAGAGCGTTTCTCTTGTACAAACGCACGGGGGAAAAAGAAGCAAACATTGAATACAGGACAAAGTCTGCAGCGGTCAAAACAGCAGTCAGGGAGGCCAAACTTCGAATGGAAGAAACACTAGCGAAGAACATTAAAAAAGGGGACAAATCCTTCTTCAGGTACATTAGCGACAGGAAAAAGAACGCAGACGGGATAGTACGCCTTAGAACGCCAGACGGGAATTATGTGGAAACAGATTCTGAAAAAGCCAAACTACTGAACGATTACTTCTGTTCAGTCTTTACCTGCGAGGCGCCAGGGCAAGGGCCACAGCTGGAAGCAAAGGAAAGCAAGGAAGACCCATTTCTGAATTTTGAGTTCACACCAGCTGATGTTTACAGAGAACTTTCAAGACTCAAGGTGAACAAAGCCATGGGACCGGACAATTTGCACCCAAGAGTGCTCAAAGAGCTGTGCGATGTTCTGGCGGAACCGTTAGCCATGCTCTTCAATCTCTCCCTAAGTACGGGGAGAGTCCCCCTGGACTGGAAAACAGCTAATGTCGTTCCTCTGCACAAAAAGGGTTGCAGAGCAGAGGCTGCGAATTACAGACCAGTGAGTCTCACATCAATAGTGTGTAAACTCATGGAAACTCTACTTAAAGGTAAATTAGACACGATAATGGATGAAGGGAATCTAAGGGATCCCTGTCAACATGGATTCACCAGAGGCAGGTCATGCCAATCCAATCTTATAAGCTTCTTCGATTGGGTGACAGGAAAGCTAGACCTGGGAGAGTCTCTGGACATAGTGTACTTGGATTTCAGTAAAGCTTTCGACAGTGTCCCACACCGTAGACTATTAAACAAGATGAAATCGATGGGTTTGGGTGAGAAACTAACTGCATGGGTCAGGGATTGGCTGAGTGGAAGACTTCAGAGGGTGGTGGTCAACGGCACCCTCTCTGAGACATCGGAGGTGACTAGTGGAGTGCCGCAGGGCTCAGTCCTGGGACCATCCCTTTTCAACATATTCATAGGGGACCTGACCCGGGGGCTTCAGGGTAAAGTAGCACTGTTCGCCGACGATGCCAAACTGTGTAACATAGTAAGTGAAAGTAACCTCCAGGATAGTATGACACAAGATCTGATCACGTTAGAAAACTGGTCCTCGACATGGCAGCTAGGCTTCAACGCTAAAAAATGTAAGGTCATGCATCTCGGCAGAGGAAATCCATGCAGAACATACTCCTTGAATGGAGAAACGCTAGCTAGGACTTCAGAGGAACGGGACTTGGGGGTAATCATCAGTGCAGACATGAAGGCTGCCAAACAAGTAGAAAAGGCCTCATCAAAGGCAAGGCAAATGATGGGATGTATCAATAGAAGCTTCGTCAGCCGTAAACCTGAAGTCATTATGCCACTCTATAGAACCATGGTGAGACCCCATCTGGAATACTGTGTGCAATTCTGGAGGCCACATTACCGGAAAGATGTGCTTCGAGCTGAGTCGGTCCAGAGGATGGCCACTAGGATGGTCTCGGGGCTCAAGGGTCTCTCATACGAAGAAAGACTGGGCAAACTGCAGCTCTATACCCTAGAGGAGCGCAGGGAAAGGGGTGACATGATTGAGACATTTAAGTACGTCACGGGTCGTGTCGAGGTGGAAAACGATATATTCTTTCCCAAGGGACCCTCGGTCACAAGGGGGCACCCGCTCAAACTCAGAGGAGGAAAATTTAGTGGTGACACCAGGAAGTATTTCTTCACAGAAAGGGTGGTAGATCACTGGAACAGACTTCCGGTGCAGGTGATCAAGGCCACCAGCGTGCTCGACTTCAAGAATAAATGGGATATCCACGTGGGATCCCTACGAGGGTCGAGTAAAGGAACTAGGTCATTAGCATTCAGACTTAATGGGGTGGGTCAATAGAGTGGGCAGACTTGATGGGCTGTGGCCCTTTTCTGCCGTCATCTTTCTATGTTTCTAAGTCTGCTTCAATATGGTGAATGGCTGCATCTTTCTTCATGAGCCACACAAACAGAAGCTCAGGAAGCAGATTGCAGATCCTAGGTTTGATGGCAGCCAACCTGGAGGTGGTTTGCTGGACAAGGGTGCACATACATCCCCTACAGAATTTTCTTCTCTCTCTATGGTCCCTACATTGTCATTCCCTCAAAATGTAGCTTCCCTGGAGAGTGGAAGCGAGAAACAGCTTGAGCTGGTTACTCCAGGTAGACTCCTTATCGAGGGGTGTTCCTCTTTGAATTCCCTCATGGGTGATCCTCATAAATGACACCAGCCTGTTAGGCTGGAGGGTCCCACTGCAGTTGGTGTCCAGTGAAAGGCTGATGGTCTTTCCATCAGAGAAAATGGTCCTTAAATAATTTGGAAGTGAGAGCCATTCGGCTAGAATTAAGGACACTGGAAAAAGATCTGGAAGGCAAGCAAGTCAGAGTGTTCTCAGACAATGCCACCATGGTAGCATATGCAAACAGACAAGTGGGCACCGAGTGATTTGTTATGTCTAGAGGTACAGATTTTGTTCAGATGGGCAGAAGCTCATTTTCAGGTGCTTTCCACAGTCCATGTAGCAGGAATGAAAAATATACAGACCAACTTTCTCAGTTGGCACACTCTATACCTGGAAGAATGGTCCCTGTCCCATAAATCATTTGATCTCATTGTGCAATGCTGGAGAAATTCAGTGATAGACTTGATGGCTTCAGCCAAAAGCAAGATGGTGAATTGCTTCTACAGCCAAAGAGATGAACCAGGAAGCGCATGGATGGACATGTTGGTTCAGCCCTGGCTGGAAGAGAGTATGTTTTATGTGTTTCCACTGTGGCCCCTGGTAGGCTGGGTCTTTCACAGAATCACGACTCAACTTGCGATCCTAGTAGCCCCAGATTGGCCTCACCGGCCATGGTATGTGGATCTAGTCTGGCTGCAATGGGACAGATGCCTCAAGCTACCAGTTCATATGGGGCTACTCAGTCAAGGTTCAATCCTGTGATAAGCAGACTATGCCTGCTAGGAGTGTCCCTAGTGCAGGTCCCAGTGCTAATCCAGATCCTGCCCATAATCTTCCATGTCCACCATTTTCTGTCTCTGAAACTGAATTTCCTTCTAGGGCCTGTAGAGGGAGTAGGAGAGCAGCAGTGGTAGGTTCCCATCCCCTTCTGTGTCCCAAAGTGAATAACCGGAAATCCTTTCCACCTGAGGGTTGGGGGCGGGGCTGCAATCTGCTATCCCTGAAGACTAGGCTCCTAGAGAATCAGAGGAGAGAGGAACTGCAGCAGGAGAGGTCACAGTGCTCAGGGCTGGGAGCTCCTGATAGCAGCCAAGCTCCTGAGGCTATAGAGTTTTCAGAGGCTGGAGAAGAAGTACCTTCCAGTCTGTGTGAGGAACCGCTTGCTATGGAGTTGGAAATAAGCCTGAAACTAGTGTTGTGCTGGCTCCTGAAAGTGCTCCCATGGAAGTTTGCCTCACAAAAGCAAGTATCTAAATGGTTGCTGAAGTGTACTGCAAGTTTGTTTTTGCCTGCTTTGTTTCAAGAGCTGCATAATTCTGACTCATGCTAAAGAGTGAATTTTTCTCTATGCTGAAGCTAAGCAAGGACTTTTATTTTGAAGTTTTGTTTTTCCTTTTGAAAGCTTGATTGTACTTTCTCCTTGAGGAAAGTGTACTGTGGTACGCGGAGACAGTGGGGTTTGCCCCGTGTTACAAGGTGGGATAGTGGGCCTAATAATTGGCAGTTAAGACCACACGGAGCACACTGTCTTTCCAGCATTCAGTTGCTGAAGAAGCCAGTATTACTGCACTGACTTGGAGTTTTGTTTTTGGTTGAAGAGTTTTCCTTTCTTTTGTAATGGACTCTAACTGGACTATAATTTGAAAGAAAACTTACCTCTGAGGAAGAGAGTTTTTTTTGTTGTTGTTTGAATTTGAGCTCTTCTGGTTTCTCAACCAGAGACTGCTTTCTAAACTTAATTTGAACTGTGTATGGGAAGCCCGTTGGCTTTGGTATTTTGATCCTGACAAGCAAGTTACTGTTTTTTCCTGCTTTGACAATTAAAGGTATTCCTTTCCTTGACACTGGGCCTATTGCTTTTGGATGGTGTTCCTTACATTGAACGCTGAAATAACATATCCTTGTGCAGCCCACAGCGGCTCACAAGAGTTTACTTGTTACCAGGGATCCCAGGGCACTCGGCCTGGAGCTTGCTGGTTACAATCCACATAAAGAACCCAGATCGATTTGGTCTTATGCCATGGCTATTGAGCGCTCAGCCTTAGTATGCAAAGAGTATTTGGATGTAGCCATTTCTACTCTTCTACTTGCTAAAAACCCTTTGACTGTTGTGACCTACATCAAGGCCTGAAGAGATTTTCAGCTGTGGTGCACCAACGATAATGTGGAGTCCTTCATGGCTCTGATTCTGGTGATTCTTGCATTTTGCCAGGTCAGACTACAGAAAGGCCTGGCAGTGGCATGATTTACTGTTACAGATTCTGGGGCAATTTGGATTAGCTGGCGATGTGCTGAATTGGTTTAAGGAATTTCTTACCACTGGATCCTAGAGTCAAAATGGATGGGAAACTTTCAGAGAATTGGTTCGCAACCTCTGGAGTTCCACAGGTTCCCCATTGATCCCCCCTATCCTTCCTAAGGTTCTTATGTTCTCTTTGGAAGCTGAATTGGAGAAGGCAGATTCCAGGTCTTGATATGCAGGGATGATATTACTTCTTTTTGTCACCAGTGATTTCTAGCTTAAATGAGGAAAATCAAGAATATCAGAAAGTATCTCCTTAATTAGTACATGGAAAACTACTAATTGACTTAAACTGTTTCTTTAAATTGGTTATGTTAGACACTAATTTTGCGACTTCCTTTGACATTGATAAGCTGTCTTTAAACTAGAATCCTCAATACAACTAACTGTTTCAGCCCCTCCTCCTAAACCTCCCTTCTCTACTCCTTTTTCCTCTTCCTCTTTGATCTGTCGCCTTCAGCTTGTATACATTTGTGCGACTCACAAATGGAAGATTAGATTAGAATACAGAAGAACATAAGAATAGCCTTTCCGGGATCAGACCAATGGTCCATCAAGCCCAGTAGCCCGTTCTCACGGTGGCCAATCCAGGTCACTAGTACCTGGCCAAAACATTCCAGAGTCTCAAAGAGTAGCAAGATTCTGGAACCCCAAACAGTAGCAACATTCCATGCTACCGATCCAGGGCAAGCAGTGGCTTCCCCCATGTCTTTCTCAATTAATGTTAGCATTCCAAGCGAATCAAGTGGTTAAAAGCTCTTTTCAGCTCCTACATAAATTAAAAATAGTACAGAAATATAATCAGCAAGATAGATTTAGACAAACAGTTCAATCATCGACACTAGATAAATTGCAGAATAGTCTATTTGGGGCTGTAGAAAACATCTTTTAAGGAGACTGCAAACAATAAAAATTAGATGGGCTGCAAAATGTTGTAATCTCTGTAAATATGACAGAATTATTCCATTGTTTATTAGGCTGCATTTGGCTTCTGATTAAAGCCAGAATTACGTTTAAACTCTACTATTTGGCAAGGCAATGGCGGAATCGAAATCTCTAATGTAATGTAATGTAATCTATCCTTTTACAAAGCCAAGGTAGCGTTCTCGCAAGGCAAATGTGGCAAAACCCATTTAATTCTTTCATTTGTGGCTTTATGTTTCGATTTCTTTGCCTGTCAAGTTCTAACATAAGATATCTAATTATTAAAAACACAGCTATTTGTTGATGCCTACATGTAATATGTTGGATGTGGACAGTAAAATGTTTCAGCTAGTAACCATGCAATATGCTAGCTAGGAAGAGAGAATAGATACTGGCTGGGTATTGTGTGTCGATATCTGCCTTCTTCTATGTATGGTTTTTTGGAAACCACTTAGATTTAGGCAGTATATACATTTTTTTAATAAATAAATAATACATATGTAACTCTACTGGTGTAACTGTTCCTAATTCTCGTTATTTTTCTATGGCAAAAGCATGGAACCTATTGTCCCCTAAGATAAGATCTGTTTAGTGAAAGTGCTGTGTCTCAAGAATAGTAAACTGTTACTTATTTTATTTAGTTATTATATGTGGCTAAAATAAAAACAATGGTGTCCCCTTGGAAAGAAGGGTTGAATTTAGGCAGCCGAATCTGCATTAAAAACAACCCTTTACAACTAGTAACATCTTTAAAAATTCTAGGAATCTTCTTTGATATGAAACTTTCATTCCACGAGTACATTAGTAATGTAGTGAAATCCCGCTTTTACAAACTCAGAATGATTCGATCAATATCAAAATTTGTAGAAAAAAAATATCAGAATGTATTAATTCACACGTTAGTAATCTCGAAATTAGATTATTGCAATTCACTGCTTAAAGGGATAACTCAAAAAGAAATAAAGCGTCTTCAAATAATTCAAAACGCAGCAACAAAACTCATCTCAAATGCGAAGAAATTTGATCATGTATCACCGCTCCTGAAGAAAGCTCACTGGCTCCCAGTTGTACATAGGATTGATTATAATATTATTAACATTCAAAATGATTAATATAAAAATGCCAGAATTTATACATAACCTGTTAATACCATAAGAACATAAGAACATAAGCAATGCCTCTGTAAAACTTTTATTATTGTATTTCGCCTAGAAATATTTTATTTTATTTTTTCATTATTTATATACCACTTATATTCAGGTACTTTATCATAGTTCCCTATCTGTCCCAGTGGGCTCAAACTCTGTCTAGTGTACCTGGGGCAATGAGGTGACTTGCCCAGGGTCACAAGGAGCAGCGAGGGATTTGAACCCACAACCTCAGGGTGCTAAGGCTGTAGCTCCAACCACTGTGCCACACACTCCCTTAATAGGCGACTATATCAAATTTTAATAAAAGTTGAAACTTGATAAACTGTACTTACAAAATAAATGCTGTACTGTAGCTCTTAATGTATAATCCGCCTTGAACTTTGCAGTACAGGTGGAACAGCAGAGACAGAACATAGGATGACGTAGACAAGCCTGTGGACAACAGTTAAAGTTACCTAAGAGGAACAATTAGGGAAATGCAAAGAGAGACTACGTGAGAGGTGAGCTTTAGTCCCAGCCAAGGATAAGGGACCAGGTAGCACTGAGATATAAAGATCTGGCAGGTCCATTCCTCTTTATAAAAATCTCAGACCCCCTTTCCTTTCATGACACAGGGCATCGAGGGATTGAATGATAATCATCTTCTGGTTAATAAGAGATATTGCACATAACCCAGAGGAGAGTAAAAGCAACCCAGCCGTTCTTCCTCCCAGTGGTTGCTCTGTACTGGGACCTGGCCAGCCGTGGCAGTCACTGATCGAAAGAACGATGCTAGGATCATGCACACACAAACTAGAGGGGTTTTGTATCTTTAAACTAATGCCCTTCCACCAGCAAACAATTCGCGGTTTCATGCATAATTAATGTTAACACAGGCCTAGCCTTGAAAGAAGAGCTGTCAATGAACACTCACATTAATTTATTATCTAATATGATAGCAGGAACTTTCTGCTGATTTATTTCAACCAGCAGTCAACCACTGAGTATCTCATTTGCTTGCCAATTATTATGGTCTGGATGCATAGCCATCCATTTGTCAAAATTATCCCATCTGCTCTACCACATCACTGAGTACCTATTAAATCACTGTTACAGCCTCGTCTAGTCCAGCCGTCCTTAAACTGTGTCTCTAATGACATTTTAGACCATCAGCATATTGTTATACTGCAACTAGTAGAAAGTGATTTGGAATCAAAAAAAAGTGCTATGTAAATAAATATGCATTAAATATATTTGGCATAATTTGAAAAGTCATGCAATTCCTGGTGTCAGAAGCACCACCATGCAATACAAAGTTTTCCCCATAGATCTATTTAGAAATTCAGAGCACCCGAGGCACTGTGTTTCATTTGCTCAGTTAAAGACGCAAATGTTTTCCAGACATTTTAATTTGCTAGTATAAATAATCATTGGTTCTCTTGTGGAAGACAGGAGGATTTTTACACTTTGTTAAGCTAATCGTGACTGTTACTCCTGTCCAGGATATTAACTCTGAGCATTGTAAGTCCAGTGTTTCAACTTCTTGTGCTTCAGTGGCCATTTTTGGTGAAATTTTGCTATGGAAGCACTTGAGTTCCTGGCTTGTTTCTCGGAGGTTAAGAATTTGGGTGTGGGGCCACAGGTTATATACTCCATGCCTCTATTTATTTATTCATTCTGTTCTCCTAGGTTTACATGAATTTATTCAGCTACTCAAGCATTTTCCCTGTCTATCCTAGTGGACTCGCACTCTATCTGGGGCAATGGGGGGATTAAGTGACTTGCCCAGGGTCACAAGGAGCAGTGTGGGATTTGAACCCACAACCTCATGGTGCTGAGGCTGTGCCACTCTAGAAATCAAAATGTAGTAAAAGTCCCAAATTGATTTCCAAAAATTCAAAATAAATGGACAATAGAATAATAAATGATCAAGTCCCTGCTTCGAGATGACTTAGAGCTGTCCAGTTTTTGTAACCGAACAGGAGTCTATGTAACAGAAAAAAACATGTTTGTCTCATCCTCCAAGTCCAAATTTGTGGCCATTGAGATGCAGAAATTTGATGCTTGATCTCAATGCTCCAAATGTCTCTCAGACCAGTATTTGGTTTCTTTTTAATTAATCCAGTTAACAATTTAAACCACTGAGCGGCCTGGTGTCCCAGGTAGTCCGCCTGAAAGCATAAGAACTCCAGACTATATTGATTATTAAGATTTTTCCATTAAGGGAACCCCACCTGAATGGCCTGCTTCAGTTGCATCCATCTAAAACTTTGTGATTTATTGCGGCTCTACACTCTAGAGCACAGGTGTCAAAGTCGGTCCTCGAGGGCCGGAATCCAGTCGGGTTTTCAGGATTTCCCCAATGAGATCTATGTGCATGCACTGCTTTCAATGCATATTCATTGGGGAAATCCTGAAAACCCGACTGGATTACGGCCCTCGAGGAGGGACTTTGACACCCCTGCTCTAGAGGAACGCAGGGAGAGAGGGGACATGATTGAGACATTTAAATACATCACAGGACGTGTCGAGGTGGAAGATGACATCCTCTTCCCCAAAGGACCCTCGACCACAAGAGGGCATCCGCTTAAGCTCAGAGGAGGGAAATTTAGTAGTGACACCAGGAAGTATTTTTTCACGGAAAGGGTGGTAGATCACTGGAATAAGCTTCCGGTGCAGGTGGTCGAGGCCACCGGCGTGCTTGACTTTAAAAGTAAATGGGACATGTACGTGGGATCCCTACGTAGGACGAATCACTAGCATCTAGACTTATCGGGTGGGTCAGTAGAGTGGGCAGACTTGATGGGCTATAGCCCTTTTCTGCCGTCATCTTTCTATGTTTCTATGTTTCTATTGAGACCATATTTATGTTGCAACTGTGAAAACTCAAGCAGTTTACCATTAGAGATAACATCATCTAATATAAGTATACCTGCTATCATCCAATACTTCCAGATGACCTTAAAACCGCCAATTTGGATCTTGGAGTTCAGCCAAATAGTTTGATTTGTAGATTTGTGAATTGGAATAGTTGTTAAATTACTTACATATCATAATGTTTTCCATGTATCAACTAATATTCTGTTATCTTTATATAATCTAGGCATTTTGATACTGAGAACATGGCATAATCTCAGAGGAAACATGAGGCGCCATTCCAACCATAACCAATCTGGGATATTACCGTATCAACAGGCTATGGGCGGAGCCTGGCGCATAATATAGGATTGATGATACCTATAAAAGTTGGTGAAAATTTACCCCTCCCTCTGTAATTGGTTTTTGTAGAGATACTAAAGCAATTCTAGCCTTTTTGCCCAGCCAAATAAATTTTGTAAGAATACAATTTAACTTTTTATAAAAGGACCCCTGAAAAAAAAACTGGTAACATACCCATTTGATAATAAACCACAGGCAAAATCATCATTTTAATAGTCTGAACTCTCCCCCACCAAGAAAGATGTAGAGGATTCCATTGACCACACATTTCTGTTACTTTCAGTAATAAAAAATTTTTCATTAACAAAATATTGCAATGAATAGATATTATTTCCCTGTTTTGTACAAATGAAAGAATGGGGTGGGGGAAGGGGGGAATTTATTATATGGTTTATGTGTTATGAGATACTGAAGGGATGGAGGGGAAAGAGATAATTCAATTTAATATGAAGAATGTAGAATTTCAAGTGATGTACTTAAGTTAAAATGGTGTAACTTTTTGATGCACTTTTGATGTAAGTATAAAAACGAATAAAGAATTTTTTTTAAAAAAAATTTTCATTCACTTTCTTTGTTTCTTCCACCGTGTTTTTTATCCAAATGCCTAAATATTTTATTCCGTCCTCTTTCCATAGAAAGGGGAATGTTTCAAGTAAACCTTTTGTACAAAGGACATTAAGTAGAAGAATTTCTGATTTACTCCAATTTATCCTGAAAATTTTCCAAATTTCTCTCTCAATTCTAACAAGCGTGGAATGGTTGTTTCCGGATTTCTCAAATGAAGCAGAAACTTTACATTCTCGACCTGACTAAGGAATACCCTGAATCTCCTTCACTTGCTATATAGCTAATAACAAGGGTTCTAATGCAATATCAAAAAGCAGAGGAGATAAGGGACAACCTTGTCAAACCCCCCTCTGCAGACTAAGACACTCTGAAAAATTATTATTAATATACAATCTAGCAACAGGGGAGCTGTACAATGTTTAAATCATTTGTCTAAATCCTGAATCTATACCAAACCATTCCAATGCTTGATACATGACGGTCCACTCAACTCGATCAAAGGCCTTCTCTGCATCCAGGGATACAGAAAAAGCCGGGTCATTTTTCTATGTCATTCTCCCAGGGGAGCTCAGAACGTTCAGGTACTCAAGCATTTCCCCCTCACAATCTATCTAATGGACCTGGGGCAATGGGGGGATTAAGTGACTTGCCCAGGGTCACAAGGAGCAGCGTGGTTTTGAACTCACATCCTCAGGGTGCTGAAGCTGGAGCTTAACCACTGTGCCACACTCTCTACTACTACTTATATAGTGCTGAAAGGCGTACGCAGCACTGTACATTTTGACATTTAATAGATGGTCCCTGCTTGGAAGAGCTTACAATCTAACTTGGACAGACAGACATAACATAGAGGGTTGGGGGATGCAGAACCCAAGGTGAGAGGAGTTTGGAGTCGAAAGCACTCTCAAAGAGGGGGGCTGTCATTTATAGAAGGTCCCTGCATAGAAGAGCTTACAATCCAACTTGAACAGACAAACACGACATATAGGATTGGGGATGCAGAACCCAAGGTGAGAGGAGTTAGGAGTCGAAAGCACTCTCAAAGAGGTGGGCTGACATTTATAGACGGTCCCTTTCGGAAGAGCTTACAATCTAACTTGGACAGACAGACATGACATAGAGGGTTGGGGATGGAGAACCCAAGGTGAGAGGAGTTAGGAGTCGAAAGCACTCTCAAAGAAGTGGGCTGACATTTATAGACAGTCCCTGCTCGGAAGAGCTTACAATCTAACTTGGACAGACAGACATGTCATAGAGGGTTGGGGATGCAGAACCCAAGGTGAGAGGAGTTTGGAGTCGAAAGCACTCTCAAAGAGGGGGGCTGTCATTTATAGAAGGTCCCTGCATAGAAGAGCTTACAATCCAACTTGAACAGACAAACACAACATATAGGATTGGGGATGCAGAACCCAAGGTGAGAGGAGTTAGGAGTCGAAAGCACTCTCAAAGAGGTGGGCTGACATTTATAGACGGTCCCTTTCGGAAGAGCTTACAATCTAACTTGGACAGACAGACATGACATAGAGGGTTGGGGATGGAGAACCCAAGGTGAGAGGAGTTAGGAGTCGAAAGCACTCTCAAAGAAGTGGGCTGACATTTATAGACAGTCCCTGCTCGGAAGAGCTTACAATCTAACTTGGACAGACAGACATGACATAGAGGGTTGGGGATGGAGAACCCAAGGTGAGAGGAGTTAGGAGTCGAAAGCACTCTCAAAGAAGTGGGCTGACATTTATAGACAGTCCCTGCTCGGAAGAGCTTACAATCTAACTTGGACAGACAGACATAACATAGAGGGTTGGGGGATGCAGAACCCAAGGTGAAAGGAGTTAGGAGTCGAAAGCACTCTCAAAGAGGTGGGCTGACATTTATAGACGGTCCCTTTCGGAAGAGCTTACAATCTAACTTGGACAGACAGACATGACATAGAGGGTTGGGGATGGAGAACCCAAGGTGAGAGGAGTTAGGAGTCGAAAGCACTCTCAAAGAAGTGGGCTGACATTTATAGACGGTCCCTTTCGGAAGAGCTTACAATCTAACTTGGACAGACAGACATGACATAGAGGGTTGGGGATGGAGAACGCAAGGTGAGAGGAGTTAGGAGTCGAAAGCACTCTCAAAGAAGTGGGCTGACATTTATAGACGGTCCCTGCTCGGAAGAGCTTACAATCTAACTTGGACAGACAGACATGACATAGAGGGTTGGGGATGGAGAACGCAAGGTGAGAGGAGTTAGGAGTCGAAAGCACTCTCAAAGAAGTGGGCTGACATTTATAGACAGTCCCTGCTCGAAAGAGCTTACAATCTAACTTGGACAGACAGACATGTCATAGAGGGTTGGGGATGCAGAACCCAAGGTGAGAGGAGTTTGGAGTCGAAAGCACTCTCAAAGAGGGGGGCTGTCATTTATAGAAGGTCCCTGCATAGAAGAGCTTACAATCCAACTTGAACAGACAAACACAACATATAGGATTGGGGATGCAGAACCCAAGGTGAGAGGAGTTAGGAGTCGAAAGCACTCTCAAAGAGGTGGGCTGACATTTATAGACAGTCCCTTTCGGAAGAGCTTACAATCTAACTTGGACAGACAGACATGACATAGAGGGTTGGGGATGGAGAACCCAAGGTGAAAGGTGTTAGGAGTCGAAAGCACTCTCAAAGAAGTGGGCTGACATTTATAGACAGTCCCTGCTCGGAAGAGCTTACAATCTAACTTGGACAGACAGACATGACATAGAGGGTTGGGGATGGAGAACGCAAGGTGAGAGGAGTTAGGAGTCGAAAGCACTCTCAAAGAAGTGGGCTGACATTTATAGACGGTCCCTGCTCTGAAGAGCTTACAATCTAACTTGGACAGACATGACATGACATAGAGGGTTGGGGATGGAGAACCCAAGGTGAGAGGAGTTAGGAGTCGAAAGCACTCTCAAAGAAGTGGGCTGACATTTATAGACAGTCCCTGCTCGGAAGAGCTTACAATCTAACTTGGACAGACAGACATGACATAGAGGGTTGGGGATGGAGAACGCAAGGTGAGAGGAGTTAGGAGTTGAAATCACTCTCAAAGAGGGGGGATTTTAACTGGGCCTTGGACACTGTCAGGGATGGCGCTCTCCCCTTGAATATGGTGCTCCCTTGAACTCTGGTGTCAGTCTCAACTCATGTCCTCCTAAGCTGTGTTTTAGTTCCCTCTTAGAAGTGTGTGTGTGGGGGGGGGGGGAGGAGGAGGCCCCATTCTTTAACCTCAGTTTTGAGGGTAGAGGCTATGTGGATTGGCCAAAACATCTGCCAGTGACTCCACACTCATTTTCTGGTGTAGCTCTATGAGTAGAGGTGCCTGGAGAAATAGCCTCATGAGATATTTTGCAAATGGCCTCAGAACTGAAGATTGAATGCTTAGGAGGAGTGTGTGGTGCAGTGGTTGGATCTATAGCCTCAGCACCCTGGCATTGTGGGTTCAAACCCCGTGCTGCTCCTTGTGACCTTGGGCAAGTCATTCAGTCCTCCATAGCCCCAGGGACGCTAGAGAGATTGTGAGCCCACTGGGACAGAGAGGGAAAATACTTGAGTGCCTGATTGTAAAACCGCTTAGATAAATACCTAATAAACTTGAAACTTGTAGTTGTCTGAGATTACCAAAGAGATGGTTGATCTTTCTGGGAAACAAGACTTTGGAAACTCAAGTTTCAACGCTACTTCATTCTCAGCGTAATTTTGACTGCAGCTCTTTAAATTCAGCAGCTGTAACACAGGTGGACAGGAGGATTTTGCAAGTGATGTTAACCAATCCTCTTAAATTAGAAGAGGTTTTCCCCACAGGGGGTCTGAGGCTTTTCCTCCTTAAACAATTGTTTCTGTGTTGCTTCTGTTGATTCTAATGCAGACATGGGCAGCTCTGGTCCTCGAGAGCCGGAATCCAATTGGGTTTTCAGGATTTCCCCAATGAATATACATGAGATCTATTTGCATGCACTGCTTTCAATTCAGATTGTCGATAGATTGCACTCTTGAATGGTTCTGCCCTTTTGACTAAATTGTTTCTTATTGTATTATTGCTTTGGAAAAATGTCCCAGATTCTGAGGGTGAAATGACTGATGATAAAGGTAAAATCTTGTTAAGTTAAAGAAAAGGCAAAAAAAACCCCAAACCTGGAGAAATAAAGCAGAATGAATCATTTTCTGGCGTCAGTGTAGCAACTCATTTTTCTAATAACAATGAGGAGACTACAGATAATCCAAAATATTGCTATTAAAATCATCTTCAAGGCTAAAAAATTTGACCATGTTTCTCATCTTCTTAAAAAAGCCCATTGGTTACCCATCACTCACAGAATCTCATTCAAAACTCCCCCCCCCTGTTCACTGACAGGCTTTTAATCCCTTACGAATCCTCAAGGTCACCGAGACCTTCTCCTGACTATTCCCTCAATCAGACAGCTCTTTTTATGATACAACGCGAAAAACCATTTACTCGGTAGTTGCGTCCACACTTTGGAACGCCCTTCCCCTAACACTAATTGAAACAATTTTAAAATCAATCTTAGAACTTTTCTTTCCAAAAATGCTTATGAGATCTATAATTGTTATAATGGGGGAGAAAAATGCAAAGATGCCGGTTCCCGACAATCCCTCTCCCCGTCGATATTTTCCCGCACCCTTTCCTTTTATTTTTAACATTGTTCTTACCCCTTTTCCTTTAGTTTCAATCCTTTTTTGTCTTAATTGTCACTATTGGTTTATTTGTCTGTCCCCCAGGTTTTTAATTCATTTTTAATATTGTAAAGATGTAAACCGCTTTGGTATATCAAGTCAGGCTCAACTTGAATAACTATTATCATGGCCTATTCTTTTCTTTTCTTAATTGTTATTTGCTGATTCATCTAAGGATCAACATGTTATGCTCTGGACACACATTAATTCAGACAGTACATTTGAGAATAATTTATTTTGTTTTAATCCTACAGTATTTCCTGACATTCATCTTAGACAATAGAGGATAATGCTAGCAAGTCCTGGCCTATGAACTTAATTGGAATAATTTAGCTTACTATCTCATCTCCTTAATATATGAAGTTAATTCAATATGGTGCCAGGATAGTACATTGAAAATGGCTCCCATGCAACACTCGACTTCACAGGACACAGTAATACAGTCATCAGTTGTGAAGGATGAACCTTTCACTATGAATTAAAAGACTATCATACAACGCTAACCTGATACTGACTTCTCGTGCTGTCTAAAAGCATATGAGACGCCACTTTTTAAATCTCTGAAGCATTACTGAGATTTGAAAATGATCCTTTATCCAAATTTTGAGATTTTGAGAAATGTGGCTAGTTGGATGAATGAAAAAGAGCACCGCTTATGTTTCTAATCATCAGCTCCAGACCCTTTTTGATCCTGGAGAAAAATATGTTATGTGTAGGAGAATTTTCAAAGCCATGTGCATGAGAAAATAGCTGTTTGTGAGTATGAAACATAGAAACATAGAGTAAGACAGCAGAAAAGGGCCTACGGCCCAACAAGTTTGTCCACTCCAAAACCTTCCCTCCCGCAAGTCTGCCCACTTAATCAATACGAACCCTCCTCCCTGGGGTATCTATCTTTTGGGCATAGCTCTGTGGTGCCCCCACCTGCTTATCCCATCGACTCTTGAAGTCGAGCACACTACTGGCCTCGACCACCTGGCGTGGAAGATCATGAACTAGGGGTACAGCCAGATGTCAGGTTGCTGAACTCAAAGCGGGGGATCAAAGAATGTTGCTCCCCCATGACCTCACAACTCCGCATACTTGAGTTAGCCCCAAACCCTGCCAGCACAAACCCTCTTCCAGCTGAAGCTTTGTGCTTTTCTTAGGCTACTACCACCAAACAAGGCCTCCATCCCGACGCATCCTCAGTTTTTGCAAAACTAGCCAAGGCCCACTCCTGTGCATGCTCAGTTCTTGTACATGTACAGGAGGAAGGAAGGTTGGGCTTCCCTTCTGCATGCTCAGTTTGTTTGAGAGGGGAAGTGTACTGGTACCATATAGACTTCGACTGAAGGAGAGTCTCTGACTGCTAGCCAAAGCAGAAGATAGTGCCTCAGTTTTGGGGGGCTTAAACCCAAATTGAGAGAACTCAGGCCTCTAATTCAGCCCTATATTTATACTATTGGTAGAAACTGACTTGTTTTAAAGTTCTCCCTCATTAAAAACAGAAGGTTCATCAAGCCTGATTTCTCCAGCATTGAATTCCAGAATTTAATTGCATATTATATGAAGATATATTTTTCTGGTTTGTTTTAAATCTACTCCTGAGTAGTTTCATCACATGCCTCCTAGTCCTAGTATATGTTCTGTCATTTTGCCCTGCACTAATGTCAGACTCAGCAGTCTGGTCCAGGTGATTTCCTACTGTTTAGCTTGTCAAATTGACCCATTACATCTTTCAGTGTTATTTGTTTGTGTTTCTCTTATTCATCAGAATTGAATATCATTTCTGGTACTGGTAACTCCTCCACATCTTCCTCAGTGAAGGCTGAAGCAAATAATTCATTTGATCTCCCTGCTATGGCCTTGTCTTCCCCGAGAGCCCCTTTTATCCCTCGGTTGTCCAGCAATCCAACCGATTCTCTTCCTGGCTTCTCGCATTTAATATACCTAAAAAAGTGCAATCTTCTTATCAAAAGGCATTCAACAAAATACCTCATGAAAGACTTATGAGGAAATTAGAAAGTCATGGGATGGGAGGGAATGTCCTTTTATGGATTGAGAACTGGTTGAAAGATACAAAGCAGAGAGTAGGTTTAAATGGTCGATATTCTCAATAGAGAGGGGTAAATAGTGAGTTCCCCACACAACCAGGCCAAGGGTAGAAAATAGATTCACATACAACTAAACTCTTAAATGTTATTGTCCATGATGGTAAAAGGCCATCAAGTTTCAAGTTTCAAGTTTATTAAATTGTTTGATTAAACGCTTTTCCAATTTCAAAGCGTTTTACAAAAATAAAAACAGAATTTAAAATAACAAAACTAACTTATACATAATGTTCTACTAAATGAACAAGGGTAACATCCTTAGGACAAGAAGAAAACTAGAAACAGTGGGAAAATGGGGAAGAAATACAATTTTTGTTTAAAGAGTACATAAAAGGAAAACACATTAGGGAGATAAGGAAAATAAAAAGGCCAAAAAAATGTCATTAGAAAAGTATAAAGGTTTATATTTAAGGGAAAAGAAGTTAACTGATATTATTGTGCAGAGATTAACTGATGTTATTAAAAAAAGAGAACTGTCAGTTAAATGCTTCTTTAAAAAGAAGACACTTTAAGTTCTTTTTAAAAGTTTGCAAATCTTGTTCTAATCTTAAATACAAAGGGAGAGAATTCCATAACATTGGGGCAGTAACAGAGAAAATTGAAGCACGGCGGGTTCCGATAATTTTCAATGAAGGAACATTTAGGGTAGATTGAGAGGCTGATCTGAGAACTCTGGACGAACTGTAAGGAATCAGGAGCCTATCTATAAAAGCAGGAGTATTGGTTTTTAATGTATTAAAAACTAGGAGAGCTATTTTATAATTAATCCTGTAAGATATAGGCAGCCAATGAGCATTTTGTAATAGAGGTGTGACATGATCAAACTTTTTAGAACCTGAAATAATCTTTATTGCAATATTTTGAATGAGTTGAAGACGTCTTATATCCTTTTGGTAAACTCCTTTTAATATGGAGTTACAATAATCTAATTTTGCGATAACTAAGGAGTGAATTAATGTATTAAGAGAAAATGAATCGAGAAGTGGGGCAAGCGAACGGATCATCCTTAACCTGTAGAAACAATTTTTAACAAGAGCACTGATGTGTGCTCGGAAAGTGAGATCCATCAATTTAAGTGTGCAATATAGAGTGTTCTTAAGAAGAGGAGGAAAAGTCTCAGACTCAAACCCGTTGCAATATGTTGTTTTGCAGATTATTCACATATGGGGAGCAACCATATTGGCATAAAAAGCTCCTCTCCTTCCCCCACATATCGTTAATGTTCATAAAGAAAGATATGAAATTGACCTTGCGTATTTTTCCAAACACCTGTGTCATTTTAAAAACTCTCTCTGTAACCTGAAAATAACAACTAATGAGATAATTAAATTTGCTGATGATACAAAGTTGTTCAAAGTTGTTAAATCACAACAGGGTTGTGAAAAATTGCAAGAGAACCTTGTGAGGCTGGAAGACTGAGCGTCAAAATGGCAGATGGCGTTTAATGTGAGCAAGTGCAAAGTGATGCATGTGGGAAAAAGGAACCCGAACTATAACTATTATGATGCTGGGTTCTGTGTTAGGAGTTACTGCCCAGGAAAAGGAGCCGTTGAAACCCTCAGCTCAATGTGCGGCGGCTGCTAAGAAAGCAAATGGAATGTCAGGAATTAAGTAAGTTGTTCTATATGAGTTGTTTCTCCATGCTCACAGGAGCACCCTTAAACTGTACTATCTTATACATAATAGTAAGGTCTCTCTATTTTCTGACCTTACAATATGCTGTCACTAATAGTATACTTGCTCTTATTCTTATTCTTATGCTTTCTTTCTTTCTTTTTATTCCTTCTGGCAGTAGTGTCTACCTGGTATCCTGGTTTTACCATTTGTTGTTTCATTATAAAGGTGATAATTACTATGTCTTACCATCGTATACAATAGACTATGGCTGATTTACATATCATCTCTTTTAATGTGAATGGTTTGAATCATCCTATTAAAAGGAAGAAGATAACTAATTATATGTTAAATAAACATCCCGATGTGATCTATTTACAGGAAACCCATCTCCCACCTGCTGCCGCTTCTAAATTTGATTTGAAGGGATATTCCACTCATTTGTATTCCCCTGCGACTCAGAGAAAGAAAAATGGAATATCAATACTTTTCAGTGATAAACTATCCCCTATCATTCACTCTGTTAAAACAGACTCTGATGGAAGGTGGTGTCTGGTACATGCTGCGTTGCACTCCGTGGATTTTGTGTTCCTTAATATTTACGCTCCTGTTTTGGATCATCCGGATTTTTTCAAAGACCTTCAGCTGGCGTTAGTTGAATATGACTCTTGTTCTCGAATATTGGGCGGAGATTTTAATCAAATTCAAGATATCTATATAGATCGATCATCCTCTTGCAAACCCTCAAAATCTAAATCTTTTGCAGCTCTACATGCTTTAAAAGAAGCCTTTTCTCTTGTAGATCCATGGCGTTTACTGCATCCCAAAGGTAGAGAATATTCACACTTTTCACCACCACATAATACCTACTCGAGAATTGATTTCTTCCTTCTCTCCTCCTCTCTCATTCAAGACGTGACAAATACTTTCATACACCCAATAACTCTTACAGATCATGCAGCTATTTCATTACATTTATCTATTTCTGCCCCACATAAAGAATCTCCCTCTTGGCGACTTAACAATACTCTGCTTTTAGATGAGGTAATAGTAGAAAAAATCAAATCTTTTACTACGGAATTTTTTGAAATCAACACCAAAGATCCAGAAATTTGTCCTTCTATTATTTGGGAAGCTTACAAAGCTTCTCTCAGAGGTGAATTGATCAAACTTGCTTCCTGGAAAAAAAAACAATCCATCCAAAAAGAAAAAGAACTGGAAACCTCTATTAAAAATTTAGAACTACAACATATGTCCAACCATCTACAAGATCAATCCATGCTCCAACGTATTCAAAACTTAAAATATGAATACAATACTCTAATCTCATGTACGGCCCGTCGTGACATTTTCATTTCCAACTCTGGTCACTATATGGGAGATAATCTTATGGGTCGCCCTTTGGCTAGATATCTCAAAACTAAATCAAAACGCTTGCACATCTCAGCTGTTCAAGATTCATCAGGACAATTAGCCAGAACCAGATCTCTGATTTCTTCCCAATTTGAAAAATTTTATACTACCTTATATCAATCTGATTTTTCAGCCTCTGAAATGGATTTAGACTCATTTCTATCCTCACTAGCTCATCCAACTATATCGGAATCTATTAAAGCAAAACTGGATGCTCCTATAACTATATCTGAGATTGAAAATGCTATAACCTCTCTACCCACCGGGAAAGCTCCGGGCCCGGATGGTTTTACAAATGAGTTTTTCAAATGCTTTCGAACCCTATTGACTCCTCAACTCCTTGCATATTATGATTTCCTTCACTCCACTCCGGACAAACAATTTAATTTCGCTGAGGCCACGATTGTAGTTATTCCCAAGCCAGACAAAGATGCTACTCTGGTTAAAAATTTTCGTCCTATCTCTCTTCTTAATTTGGATTACAAAATTATGGCTAAATTACTTGCACTAAGACTCACCACAGTGATCCCATCTCTCGTACATGGAGATCAAACTGGATTCATCAAATATAGATACATTGGGGATAATCTTCGTTTATTTCATCATATCAATGCTCACGCCAAATCAATGTCGGATCCAGTGATTGGTCTAGCCATTGATGCCGAGAAGGCCTTTGACCGAGTGGAGTGGCCTTTCTTATTCCGAGTTCTGAAATGGTACAACTTTGGTTCTTTCTTTACAGACTGGATAGAAACATTATACAGACAACCCACGGCTCGTATCTTGATTAACAACTCTCTCTCTAATAGATTTTCCCTCCATAGAGGTACCCGTCAAGGCTGTCCTCTTTCACCATTATTATTTGATTTAGCATTGGAACCTCTATTGACAGCTATCAGACAATGTTCCTTAATTAAAGGTATTCCGTCGTCCAATCGAGAGATTAAACTAGCAGCTTACGCTGACGATATTCTTCTCTTTCTAAAAAATCCTCTTATCTCTTTACCTCATTTTATCCACATCGTATCTCAATACTCTCAAATATCTGGATATTCTGTTAATTGGGAGAAATCAGAGATTTTTCCGCTAAATGATCACATTTCCTCCTCAGATCTAGCTCATTTTCCTTTTCCATGGTCACAGGGAGCTGTAAAATATTTAGGGATTTTAATACATAAAGACCCATTACTTGCTCAGGATCTCAATATATCTAAAATCAAAAACTTAGTTTCAAGTACTACATCTCGTTGGTCCCCGCTTTATTTGTCCTGGTGGGGTAGAATAGCCTCTATTAAAATGACCTTAGCCCCACAAATTAATTATACTCTATCTATGCTTCCCCTTCTCTGCCATAAATCATTCTTTCATTGGCTTAATATGAAAATTACTGAATTTATTTGGAACAAGAAAAAACCTCGTATTGCTCTCGCCAAGCTGAAGGCCTCTAAGATTAATGGTGGCTTAAATTTACCTGATTTTTATTATTACTACATCGCCTCCTTAGCCAAATACGGAGCTCACTGGATTGTTGACTCATATCCACAGGATAAACCAGCATGGTTTGAAATGGAATGCTTTTTATGTGCACCACTACACATCTCTTGCTTCCTTACAGTGTCGATACCTAGACACTTGAGAAAATATTCTTTGTTGAGTGCAACGCAACATGCTTTTCAACTATTAGATGCAGCGGCTGAGATCTCTGTTGCTGAAGGCCCACTTATGTCCCTTTGGAATAATTCTAAAATTCAAAATAAGGGTAGATCCCTTTCATGGAAGAGGTGGCAACGGGCAGGGGTGTGGTTTGTTCATCAATTGATCTCCTCCACTTCATTTATCCCATTTGATACTTTTTGTTCTGTAAACTCACTCCCATCCTCTATATATCCCCAATGGCTTACGCTTACTGAAATACTAGCTAATGTACAAATGCGCCCTGACTTTATGACCTCTCAACAAACTATTCGTCACTGGTCTACTTTGGCTTTACTGAAAGGTAGGGCGATATCTCTTTTTTATAGCATCTTAAGAGATCACACCTTCACCTTTACACCTCAATCCATGAACCATTGGGGCTCTATCCTAAAGACCACGCTTTCTGAAATAGATTGGGAACTCTTCTGGTCATCTACAAATCGCCCTCTATTATCCTCAAGAGTTTCGCAATCAATGTTCTTTGTTATGTGGAATGCAGTATGGACTCCATTTCGAATGTGGAAAGCGAAACTGAAACAAGACCCTACCTGTTGGAACTGTTTGAAAGAGCCTGGAACTCTTGATCACATGCTTCTTCACTGCACTATGGTTCATTCCTTTTGGACTCGTATCTGGGACACCATAAAATCTATTACCAAATGTTCAGAAGCTATTTCCATAGACATTATAATCCTTCGTTCTCAACACCCTTGTTTCGCACTATCAAACTGTCCTCCTAAACTTATTGACACCATGATTGTGACAGCTCTTATGCACATTTTGAAAAATTGGAAGTCACCCACACTACTAGACTACACCTTTTGGTGGAACTCCTTAAGCATGTACCACAAATTCGAATCATATGCATATGAAAAGAACACGATATCTCGTTTATCTACAAATTTGGTGCGAAATAAATCACCTTGGTCATTCTTAGATTCATATGTTCATTCTGCCTTGTAGACACTTCTGCCTCTCTCTCTTTCTCTCTCTCTTTCTTTATCTCTCTTTTTTCTTTTTTATTTCAATTCATCTTCTCTGCTTTTCTATCCTTTCTATTTCTTTTCTTAGCAGTTTCAAATACTCTGAATTCTTCTTACTAATCTACTATATGCAAATAACAGCAATTATGGTTTCTTTTGTTTCTAAATCACTATTTCTTATTCAATTTTTATGTATTTGAACTGCTTTCTGTATATTACTTATAATATTCAATAAAATTAATGAACAGGAATGTCAGGAATGATCAGGAAAGGAATGGAGAACAAAGATGGAAATGTTATCAGGCCCTTGTATCGTTCTATGGTATGGCCACACCTCAAATATTGAGTGCAGTTCTGATTGCCATATCTCAAAAAAGATGTAGCCACTCCCGCTCTCTGGTACCCTGGCCCCTCTCTATCCTCTCAGTTTTTTCCTATAACCCTTCATTGGATTTCCTTTTTATCCTAACCCTGTAAACCTTGCCGAGCTCTACGCTTGCGGAGATGGTGCGGTATACAAACCTAAGGTTTAGTTTAGTTTAGTTTAGAAAAGGTACCAAGAAGGGTGACAAATATGATAAAAGGGATGGGATGACTTTCCTATGGGGAAAGACTAAAGCAGCTAGGGCTCTTCAGCTTGGAGAATAGACGGCTCAGGGGAGATATGATAGAAGTCTATAAAATAATGAGTGGAGTGGAAGGGGTAGATGTGAACTGCTTGTTTATTGTTTCCCAAAATACTAGGATTAGGGGGCCTATGATGAAGCTACTAAGTAGTAGATTTAAAACAAATTGGAGAAATCAGTTAGCATAGCAGGGTTTAAAAAAGGATTGGGTAATTTCCTAAAAGAGAAGTCCACAGGCCATTATTGAGATAGTTTGGGGAAATCTGTTTTATTACTTGGGTTGGCCACTATTGGAAACAAGATACTGGCCTGGGCTTGATGGGCAATTCTTATGTTATGATTAAGAATATTAGGGCTCCTTTTTACAAGCCATGGAGAGGTTTCTACTGTGGCCCGTTGAGCTAAATGCTCCCAAGTTCATAGGAATTCTATGAGCGTCCGAGCATTTACCTCACCGGTCTGCAGTAGAAACCTCTACCGCAGTTTTGTAGCAGCCAGTGTTCATTTCCTTTCATTTAACAACTTATATTGTGCAACTTTCAGGCAGTGTCTATATGTCTGTAACGACTGATGTGTATTGCAATTGATTCAGAATGTGAGATGGGCAGGATACAAGTGTTTTAAAATAAAAAATGATGATGTTTCCTGGCAGCCTCCTTGGTTAAAACAGGCTCTGTGACACATAACACACACTTCTCTCTTTGAGCCTTGCCCTTCGTAAGTGCTCCTCTCAAAAGAGCGCCTCCGTCTGCAGTACGTAAGCGACAGAAGGCTCAGGCAGTCTAACTAGATGTGCTTGGAAATTCTTTACAATCAGACCTCTGGCGTCCGATACAAATGGGATAATTTTGGTTCCATTTACGAAGGTATATCGTGTGAAAATGAGCCCCTTCGTCACCTTTCTTGTTCGCTGGTCGCAATTGTCCATCCTCAAGGATTTCATCGACACTTCTATTAGAAGGGTTGCCCTTCATTTTCTCCTTTGCAATAATATCTGCTTTTCTTGCATTAAAGCTTTTTATCTGGACTGTTACGGTTTATGGGTTTTTTCTATTTAATATAGACTGCCTTTCCTAACAATAGAACAAGGTCATTTACAATGATAAATAAAAATGAAATAGAATACAATTTCAATACAGAATCAAGAAATCGTGAAGAGAAGAGAAGCCCTTGAGTACACAATCATACTTTCTGGATATATGCAAAGATGACCTACAGCAGGGGTGTCAAAGTCCCTCCTCGAGGGCCACAATCCAGTCGGGTTTTCTGGATTTCCCCAATGAATATGCATGAGATCTATTAGCATACAATGAAAGCAGTGCATGCAAATAGATCTCATGCATATTCATTGGGGAAAACCCGACTAGATTGCGGCCCTCGAGGAGGGACTTTGACACCCCTGGCCTACAGCAATCACAGTAGAAATAAAGACTATACTCTTCAAGAAATCCCTGACAAAGTACCTTCCTTCCCCCCCCCCCAATCTTCTTCCTGATCCCCAAATCAACCTGACCCTCTTTTTACCCTCTCTAAAAATAACCAGAGATCCTCTATTGTAACCCTCCAGCTATTACTCTTCTGTAATCCGCCTTGAACTGTAAGGTAATGGCGGAATAGAAATCTCTAATGTAATGTAATATAATGTATTTACTGGAGGAATTATATTCCATGAGGGAGATTGGGAGAAAACCTTTCTTAGCTCAGTCACAAAACAATAAAGATGGCCCTAAGAGGTTGTTTTTTCCCCAATGGCATCATCTCTGTGCGCTTTTCTCTTTAAATCATTTAAAGTCCCTGGCTGCTTTTTTTGGGTAAGGAAATCATACTTAGTGTTTGGATGCAACCGACCGCACCTGCTTACTGGGCTTGGAGGAACCGCTTTCATACTTTGATGCTTTCGAAGCAACGCCATGTCCGTTTGTCTTTCAAGCGGAAACAAGTTTTCTTGCAGACCTGGGACTCCTTCATTCAATCGCCATCCTCTAGGGCCAGAAGTTTGGTATTAAGTTCATTTTAATCTTGTCCTCAGATATTTCCCTGGGTGAATGGTATGGTGTATGGAAGAGTTTGAGTGGTTGGTGTGGCTGATGAGGTTTCCGGGGGGGATTGGGGGAGGAGTCTCTGCTAAGCGATTTCTGAGAAGCATAAGAACACAGCTTGTTCAGCATACACCATGGTTTTCTCTGACCAGAAAGTGTGTGTGGGGGGGGGGGGGAACCTAACTATTGTTGTACTTTTTGTTTTCTCCAGATTGGTGTGCTAATGGTTTGCTGTGTTTGATTTAAACTAAAAGACTGAAGGTCAACGCTCTCTTGACCAGGTGCAACTCAGTGCAGGTCATTCAGCTACCAACAAATACACCCCCTCTTTTACAAAGCCGCGCTAGTGTTCTTAGCGCCGGCCACCGTGGTAACCACTCTGCCACTCCTAGAATTCCTATGAGCATCTGAGCTGTTACCTCTGCGGCTGGCTAGTGCGGCTTTGCACAGGAGGGAAACAGTAACACAGGAATGATGGCATAGTCTGCCCAGTCTGTCGAGCAAGGTGTCCAGAGCCTTGCCTGCCACTCTGCACTCTCCACCATTCCAACCATATAGGGCCCATACTCTTGCCTCAACGGCCATGTTGCATTTTATTTATTTAGTATGGACAAACTTTAGTGAGACAGACTTTACAGCAAAGACATAGTGGACATAGGGTGATTTAAATTGCAGCATTTTTAGTGTAGATATAACAGGGAGGTAAAATAGCTTTTCTTAGCAGGTGGGTGCATCGTTGTTGTTGGAGAATGTGGAAGTAATTCAAGTTATATTTGCAGTGGCATGTGAGATTTAGTGAGCTTCTGTTTGGTGTATTAGGCGGTGCCTTTGCGATCCATCCATCGGGTCATTAAGGAGCCAAAGACTATCTCGTAATCTAATGGATGGGGGGATGATGTGCCATAAGAGTGCTTTCAGGCTGTCTCAGACGTGAGTGAGCAGCTCATTGATAGGACCAGTCATTTTTCTATTTGGGATCTCAGTGATCAGTTGGGGACATAAATTTGTAGTTTTGATGCTATGTAGGTTGGTGTCATATTGTGGAACGTTTTGAAGGCTAACACCAAGGCTTTAAAGGCGCATCGTTTTTGGATAGGCAGTCAGTGCATGGATGTTAGTGCAGGGGTGACATGGTTGCATAAGCCCAGGTTTTTTAGGAGTCGGATTGCGGCATTTAGAGACAGGAGAATGTTTTTGCGGGTAAGCCCATTAGTTGCGCGTTGCAGTAATCTAAGCGGAATAATACAAACGCATATAGTAGGTGGGTGAAATCGTTCTGAAAAATAGCCACGGAGGGACTTTAGTTGGCAGAGGTAATAGAAGGATGAAGACACTAATTTTGATACATGGTCTGAGAGCGACAGGTTTGAGTCGACAATCACTCCCAGGCTGCGGACGTTGTCTTTAGCTGTAAGGGTATCATTTGCCCAGGAAAGGGATGGAAGGCCTGCATGTTTCCCCCTTCTCTCTAGTGTTCTCTGGCCTCCCGGTCTCACCTTCAAAGCTAACTGTGGTGGCCTGCATAGGATCGTCGGTGCTGTAGCGATCCTAGCAAGCTGCCGTTGGCCTCCACAGCACATTCCCTGTGCCACGGTCCTGCTCCTGATGTCAGAGGCTAGAGAGAAGGAGGGAAGTTCTAGGATTTAAGGGCAAGTTAGATGCATATCTCCTCGAAAGATGCATAGAAGGATACGGGTGACTAAGTTTTTGCTAGGTTATATCTGGCTGGGCCTCTGCGTGAGCGGATCACCGGACTTGATGGACCTAGGGTCTGATCCGGAGATGGCGGTTCTTATGTTCTTATGTTCCTTCAGGGGGGCCCCCTAAATCCGCAGAGCTGAGAGTACCCAGCGCTGGCGCTTATGCAGTACTTCCCGACTGACCCTCCCCCTCACCCCCTAAGGCAGCAGCAGTAGTGGACGGCCAGCAAGAGGCAGTGCTTAGGACAAGCTGTTCGCTACCGCTCCTGCTTTAGGAGACCCGAAGGTACAGGGAGGAGGGTTGGTCACCGAATCGGCAAGCCCAATTTTTTTAGAAAAGGCATCGGTTCGAATCGATTCACCAAAGTGAATCAATTCAAATCAGTGAATCGGGCAGCACTACCACCTACAGGCAAAAGATCATGTCCAACAAGCAAAACAATTCTCCATGGAGCCTCCCCCTCAAGCACACCCAGCCACTGCTGGGTCCTGACTGCCAAGCAACAGGAAGAGGGAGTGTGCATCAAAGGGGGCAGGACTCATCAATGCCTAGAATGTGCCTGAGCAGGAGGCTCCTCAGGGCACCATCATGCCTGCTGAACATGGTCTCCCATCCACAAATGGACATTTCGAAGAGAGGGGGACCCCGGAAGGGAGAGGGCAGGAAAGGGACAGATGGAGATGCCACACTGTATGCTTGGGGGAAGGTGCAGGACCGGGGCAAGGAGGCACTCTGTGCTGCAGCCTAGACCCAAGTAGCATTAGCACCCCTGCCTCTCCTACGCCCTGTGCGACTGTACTGCCTGCACAGAACTTGTTGCGGCCTCTGCACATACGCAGTGAGCGATAAAAGAAGCCCTAGAGCTCACGCCTAAAAACTGGAGATACAGAGGTAACTTATAGTGTTCTAGGTTCTGTGCATAGGTTTCGGTCTCAGCCAGGCTCCACCTATGTTTACATCCACCTGTCAAATGCTTGCCCTGCAAAATACACACACTACTTACAGGATTGCAGCACGTGTACATTTGCACGCATAATTGGCATGATGTAGCAGTTAGCATCTTCCTTCTAGAAGTGATTGCTTTGGCAGTGCAGATGTGCCTTTCACATCTATGTCCTCTTGGAGATCATTAGCAAACACACGTCTTCATTTCAACGTCGGTGGCTCTGGATCCTTCTGTTCTCTTTATGCCACACTCCCACACATTTCCCACAGTAACAAAGGCTTCGTTACACTGAGATCTCGCCCTGTTCTGTGCCCACAGGAAAAACACTGACAGGTGAAGCTGAGAAACAAGAAAGAAGCTGAGTTTAAATGCTAAACAGCGAAGCTCACTCCAGCCCCAAGAACGAGGTCCTGGCAATAAAGGAGCAGACAGGCCAGCCGCAAGCTAAGGAAGGTATTTTTTTCAATATCAAATTGGGTTACGGAAAGATATTTCGCTCCAAGGGCCTGATTACCTGTCCAAAATATAAAACAGAATTGGAAAAAATTCAATTAGTAGAAGAAAATAAAGCCTTAATAATTGCAGTGCCAGCTACCTGATCTTCCTGTTTGCAGAAAGGTAATTACTGACCCTGGTTAACACACAGTTATGTCTCCTCTGGTCAAGAGATGTCCGAGCTCCTCTGCTCTGTCACTGTCACGCTCTTGGTGTGTTGCAGCAGTTCAGGAGTCGGATCTGGGCTAAATGCACAGAAATGTGGCACCAGTTCTATGGCACACTTTGTATCATCATATTTAATTTTCATAGTAGAATTAAATTCTGTGTGTGAGAGAGAGAGAGAGATAGCTTTGCTTCTGGGAGTTACAGATGAGGTAGAACTCATATTTCAGTGGGTGGGTGGGGGGAACTGATCACAGGGATGTGAGAAAAGGCAGAACAGGGACTGTGGATAGGATAGGGACAAGGAGAACTTGGGGGTCACACTAAGAAAACGGGAGACGGAGGAGGGGAGTTAAACGATTTGGAGAGGTAGGGAATAAAGGAAGAGAGGAAAATATTGGACACCATTTTGGATTACCACTGTTATTAATTTTCTAGGATGCTAACAGATGTACGCAGCGCTGTGCATAGTCGTGAAGGAGACAGTCCCTGCTCAAATGAGCTCACAATCTAATCAATAAAGACAGACAAACAGGATGCCGGGGAGGGGATTTATGATCTGAAGAATTATGATCATGTTACCTTTTTCTATCGTCAATTGCATTGGTTGCCGGCTGAGGCATTAACAGGTCACATCCCAGAATATCTTATGGAATCTTTTATCATCGTTAATTCCAAACATTCTAGGAAATCGCATGCGCTATTCTCTTTTTCCATCTGCAAAGGGTTGTAAGTTTAAAAACTTCCAGGAGCGTCTGTTGTCTTTTCAAGCAGCTTAATGGGCTAAGGACCTGAATTATGTATTTACATTTTCTAACTCCTACCAGCAGTTTCGATGGGCTTTAAAAACTTATTTTTTTATAGAATCTTTTAGAAGTTAGATCTTTGTTGCAGTATTCACCTGTATTCTTTATCTTTTGTGAACCGTGGACAATATGAAACCTTCTGCCCAATGTGCGGCGGCAACCAAGAAAGCAAACAAGATGTTAGGAATTATTAGAAAAGGGATGGTAAACAAGATTGAGAATGTTATAATGCCTCTGTATTGCTCAATGGTGCGACCTCACCTGGAGTAATACATTCGGTTCTGGCCTCCTTATCTAAAAACAGATATAGCGGCACTAGAAAAGGTTCAAAGAAGAGCAACCAAGATGATAATGGGAATGGAACTCCTCTCGTATGAGGAAAGACTAAAGAGGTTAGCGCTCTTCAGCTTGGAAAAGAGACGGCTGAGGGGAGATAGGATTGAAGTCTACAAAATCCTGAGAGGAGTAGAATGGGTACATGTGGATTGATTTTTTTTACTGCATCAAGATTTACAAAGACTAGGTGACACTCAATGAAGTTACAGAGCAATAGGAAGAAATATTTTTTCACTCAGAGAATAGTTAAGCTCTGGAATGTATTGCCAAAGAATGTGGTAAAAACTGTTAATTTAGCTCTTTTTAAAAAAGGTTTGGACAAGTTCCTGGAGGAAATGTCCATAAATTGCTGCTACTACTTGGGTTTTTGCCAGGTACTTGTGACCTGGCTACAGGGATACGGGATGATATGTTGGTTCTCAATGCGGCTAAATCTCTACAATACTGTTCCCCTGTAAGGAAGGGATAAATCTTCACTCCTCGGTCCACCTGACCTCTACGCCATTAAATAATGTATCCTATGTTAAAATCATGGGCATCACTCTGAACAGTTAACTGACATACCACACGCAAATTGGTATTGTGGTCCAAAAATGTTTCCATCGAATGCATCTAATTTGCTCCCTATCTAAGGTCCTCGACCCCACAGCATTAAACATACTCATCCATTCTTTGGTCATTTCTTGCCTGGACCACTATAATTCATTATATAAAGGAATAACAATGAAGGACATTAGACGTTTACAAATCATACAGAACACTTCCACAAGAATAATCGAAAATGCCAAAAAATATGATCATATTACACCACTCCTGATAAAAGCACACTGGCTCCATAGAATAACATATAAAATCACACTCAACCTTTAAAGTGATCCAAGACAATCAACCAGACTTCCTTAATAACATCTTAATCCCATTTACCCCAACCAGGATACTCAGATCCCAGTTTCAAAACTTATGAACAAACCCTTTGTGGATTGTTTTTAAGTTATTTGGATGCTTATTAAACTACAAACTGGTACATCCGATTTCTTCTACAATCTTTTTGGTTGTTTGGTGTCAACATGCTTTCAAGCATTTGTTAAATCTTAAAATGACTCTTTGTAGTGAAAAGATTGAGATCCTGCTTTCAAACAGACACATACACGAACTGACATCTTATAGATACAACGAAGGCACTTCCAACAAATGCTTACATTGAGATTATAAAGAACAAGAGGGCTCATAGGGAGCGACTAAATTAGCCACCACCAAAGATAAATCCTGATGCAAGGCTTTGTACACTAAAACCACAATCTTACATTTTATCCTCCAAGCAAATGAATCAATGGTCCCTATGAGAAATGCCCCCAGAAATGCCCCCAGTGCTGCCCCATTCTGGGCTATCTGCAAGGCCCTTATAGCCTTGTGAAGTAACCCACACAAAAGAACATTGCAGTAGTCCAGATGCAGCTGCATAAAACACTGGAAAAGCTGCCTAAAATTTGTCTCAGACAGCAGATCTTGAAGTCTTGGGGGTGGGGTTGCAATCTACTGTACACTGTTTAACATTGCTAAACTCCTCCCGTAGATTGGCAAAGTCTTCTCTCATATCTGACATATCTTGCTTCGTGTCTATTATTAGATGACGAATCGAACGGAGTTCTTCCATGATAGAGGCAGAGGAGGCCTCATCGGTTTTTCCGTCGTGAAGAGGGCTCGGTGCTTTTGCGCTTTCTGGGCTTTGCTGTTGATTAGGGAACACTCCAAAAAGCAAAGATATGGTGTTTTTCTTGATGTATTATAAATTGGTGCTGGAGCTCACTCACCACACGTCCATCTCAAACGGTGCTCACCAGTGCCCCCGGGGCTGCAATTTCCTTGTATATTTTATAAAATGCATGCATTCAGGCTACAATGCACACCTATTTTTCACCATCTTCTCAACTGGTTCTGGGTGGCTGTTTTATAAACTATACTAATACCAATGTTGCCTCTCTAACACTGGCTTGATATAGACCCTTTTCTAAGTCATCCCTTTTGTGTGCATACTTGTAAAATTGTAAAACAAAACCAGACAGATTGAGAAGAAGAAATGAAATTACTTCCCATACCATTCCTGAAAGGCACAGAACCATGAGCAGAAAGCTTAAAAATAAAATCAGCTGCTTGAAAGAAAAATAATAACACGTCTGTAGAAGAATTGATCCAAAACATTCTTCCATTTCAATCATTGTCTTCATTGTACATGTCAAAGTTGAAAACCATAAGAGTGACAACAAGCAAAGCAGGTGTCTGAACATTTCACAAGGTTTTCAGAGTAGAACTTGGACACCAAAGCCTAACAAAGATCGCACCGTCTACTACAGATTGGAGCCCACGATTCTAATATGACAAAATAACGATAATAAGAAAATAACCAAATCCAGTCTTCACTCTATCATGCTGATATATCACAATGGGGGTTCTCAGAATGCCCCCTTGTCACTGATTCCACCCAATGATGTGATATAAATTAATTTTATGCTTTTTTTTGTATATTTTGTTATAAATTTATCTTGACTTCATATTAAATACTCAGTTCTCCATATACTTTCATTTCATTTCCTGAATGCTAATTGTATTTAAACTTAGGGCCTCTTTTACGAAGCCGTTTAGCGCAGGCCGCTGCGGTAACAGCCCCGAAGCTCATAGAGATTTAAAGGGCTTTGGGGCTATTGCCGTGCGGATTTGTAAAAGAGGGGGTTAGCTTTATGCTGCTCTTGCACTAGTCCCCACCAACGCGTTTCGAATCTTCCTCAGGACAGGGGTTTGTGCCGGAACTACAACAGAAATGCAATGTGTCAGACAGGAAAACCAAAACTACCCAAACATTCAACAGATAGGGAAGAACTCTTACCAATGCATAAGTGTATTCACTTCCCTAACATAGCGACCAGCTTCCATTACAAAATGGCCGCGGCGTCTCCCCTGACGTCATCCATAGCAGACTCACTCAAACACGGAAGGGAACCATTCAAAAATTTAAAGGGCTAACACACTCAGTCACTTGTCTTGTTCAGACCTATGCAGTGGCGAAAAGGGCAAACAGAATGGTAGGAATGATTAAGACGGGGAGAAAGTTATCATGCTGCTGTACCAGGCCATGGTACGCCCCTACCTGGAATACCCAATTCTCCCCATACAGACACCGTTGACAATTCCTACAACTTTTATGGAGCCCCTGATGAATTTCACGATGATGTTTACCAAAACTGGAATTCAATAATTTGCCCAAATTCTTGGATCGAGTGTAAGAAAATATAGGGATCTCCCCCATGTTATGATTAATCAATCTCACTACATGCCAGTATTTTCGAATCACCTGACTAATACTGCTGGATAGGAGGGAGTAAGGTTGAACAAACGTCAAAAGTTGTTCAGTCATTTCTTTCTGATGATATTGCAATAACAAAGAACGTTGCACATATTTGGCTCTCAAATACGCTTGATGCACTATGGATTGTGGTTGACCTCTCAAATAAAACCTACGTTTCATTTTGTGCACCTGGATCTTATATTCACTAAGCGAATGGCAGATCCTGCGTAATCGTAGGAACTGGCTAATAGGAAGATTCGCTTTTAACTTATGAGGATGAAAACTGTGGTAGCGAAGCAAGCTATTTCTAGCAGTAGATTTACGATAGATAGTTGTAATCAAATGGCCCCATTCTTTCATGATCATAAGGTCTAAAAATGAAATTTCTTGACTCTGTATAGAAGCAATGAATTGAATGTTGCTATCCATTTGATTTAACCATGACAGAAATTCATCAAACTATTCTTTAGTAGAAGTCCATATACATAGCATTTCATCCAAAAAATGTTTCCATACCTTGATGTGTTGAAAACAATCTAGATTAAGCACATGGATTAAAGAAAATGGATGCTGAAATCAATGCTCCCAAATGAGCGTCCGTCTTCAATATGGCGACCATGACCTTTCACCTTAGTTTCATAGAATTCAGACATATGGAGCAACTGTAATGGAGTTTCTGAGTTCTAATATATTTTTGCCCCTCAAAAATATGCAAGGACTCCCTAACAGTTCTCTGAACTATTTTTCTGCCAAGTTAGACAACCTTTGGGGAAAACAATATGGCTTACTTTTGTTCTTGGAGTGGAGTCTTTCTTGAAGTAAGGGATTATGACTGCTGGCTTGGGCCTCAGATAACTTTCTTGTATGCATTTGCTGGGATACCTTCTCCCTAAACCTATGAGGGGGTGTGAGAAGTTCTCAGCCCAACCAAGAAGAGAATGACGTGGAAGTGATTCAATCAATGATCTGAAATGATGTCAAAACCCAGAATTTCGTTTCTGCAAATTCTCAACAAAAACTCTTTTCAGCTACATTGGCAAAATAACACTCAGAATTTAGGACGTTGTTATCTGCCATGGTTAGAGACAGGGTACTAGGCTTGATGGCCCATTGGTCTGACCCAGTATAGCTGCTCTAATGCAAGCCTATTGTAGGACAGTCAAGCCATTGTGACATGATGGGTGAGGTTAGCTCTTAGGCATTGGTGGAATGAAGCATTATGATGTCACAATACCAGCTCTGGAATGTTGCTACGAGGGGGTGCTGAAAAGTTCTCAGCCCACAGAAGACAATGATGTGGATATGGTTCAATTAATGATCTGAAACCATGGCAAAACATAGAATTTTGTTTCTGCAGAAATAAGGTAACACTCTTTTCAGCTACAGTGGCAAAATAATGCTCAGAATTTAGGAAGTTTCCACATTTTATTTAAAATGTGATAAAACGCTTATAAATATTTCTAAATGATTTACATGAACCAACAGCAAAGTCTCCAAAACTGGCTATAAGAGAAATTTGACTTTAAGCTCCGCTTTATCTCTAAATCTGGTGGTGGCTATTTTAGAAGCCCCATTCCTGTTCTGGACATCTGAAAACGTGCGTTTAGATGTCCATATTGCGTAGACTTCCAAATCCGGATTTGCCAAAGCTATTACTGGCCTAATTCTACATATGGCACCACATGTCGTGTGCAGAAATTTGGGTCTGTGCCCAATTTCCGTGTGTAATTGAATTGAATAACATGCCAATTGGCACTATTAATTAGGCACTAATGACCAGTTATCAGAGCTAATTAGCATTAAGTTAAATGTATGCATGTATTTTTATATCAAAGAGAAAATATTCCAGTATGATGAAAGTCATAAGGAGGAATGAGATACACGATCCTCAGAGGGTCAAAATACCCGAAAGTTCAAATGGGTGATAACCCATAGAACCCGATCTTCATGGGATCCAAATGTAGCTTATATAATATATTTTTTCTTTTTCCTAATCTTCTATCCAATGATGAATCATAAATCATTTTTACTTAGCTTATATTTAGTTTATAGCAGGGAGCGCCTCCACCAACATGTCCATGTTTCAGACACTTTCCTCAGGGTCGAGGTTCCCAAATCGTACTCATGCACACGGTAGAAATCGCTCCATCCAAGAGAATTTCATGCTAAAAGTAAAAATGATTTATGATTCATCATTGGATAGAAGATTAGGAAAAAGAAAAAATATATTATATAAGCTACATTTGGATCCCATGAAGATCGGGTTCTATGGGTTATCACCCATTTGAACTTTCGGGTATTTTGACCCTCTGAGGATCGTGTATCTCATTCCTCCTTATGACTTTGCAGTGTATTAGTATCATCATACTGGAATATTTTCTCTTTGATATAATTTACATATGAATTCCAGTTTCTGTATAGCCATACATTTAAGGACTGCATGTATTTTTAGGCACCTCCCTAGGTCACCTCCCAGGTCATCTTGCCTGGTCAGCAGATAGATGCCTCTGTACCTCTCAGAAGAAATCACCAACCACCACTACCTTTTGCTTCCTAATGGGGATTTCAAGCTTCTGATCCTCCTTTTCCTGGGATGCTTTCATATCTTCCACTTCCACTGCTGCATGCCAGTTCTTCATTTGGAGGGCAAGTGGTGTCATGGCATTCATCCTGCAGGGTCTCATGATCTGTGTCCTAACCCCTCTCACCTTGGGTTCTGCGTCATGTCTCTCTGTCCATGTTAAATTGTAAGCTCTTCCGAGCAGGGACCGTCTATAAATGTCAAAATGAACAGCGCTGCATATGCCTTTCAGCACTATATAAGTGATAAGTAGTAGTAGTAGTAGTAGAAAAGAGAGGAGGGAAAGATGTCATATCAGGCTGGGGGGAAGAGGGAAGATGGAAAGATGCTAGCTACAGGGTGTGGGAACAAGGGAAGAGGGGGGAATAGGTTGAAAATGGAGAGAAGAGAAAGGTCAATAGGGGATACAGAGGGGAAATGCCGAAAGCGTCTAGATAGGCACCAGAGGGGGATAATCCTGAAATAGGGTTGATGGGGATGCAGATGAGACAATGCTGAAAAGGGGAGGAGGCGATAGGGACACAGAAGAGACAAAAGTGAAAAAGGACATTGAGAAGACAGGGACACAATGAAGATTCTGGAAAAGAGGTGGAATGGGGACTCGTACAGACGCAGAAGGGAAATGCTCGATCAAGGAGAGATGGAGGGGGCTCAGGCTGGATGAAATGAGGAGAAAGAGGGGCACAGACCTTGGAAACAATGAGAGCATGAAGAGAAGACGAGGGAAGCAGAAACCAAGAGATAAAGTAAGAGTTAACAAACATTGATCATTTGAAAATGGACATAAGCTGATCTTTTTATTGCACAGGAGTCGGGGACATGCAGAATGTGGCTTCTTAGGGTGCAGCTTCATTGGCAACTGACCTGTACAATCTTATCCACAATAACTGATCCCTAGAGCTGTTAATCACTAGCTTCTAACCTTGTTAATTCTACTCAATTTGTAGCATCTTTTAATCATTGTAAACCGCAGAGAACTTCACGGTCCTGCGATATATAAACTGTTATTATTTTTATTGTTGTCTACAGATTCTGGGTGAGAGTGTATCTGTGTTCTGTGTGTGTGAAAAAAGACAGACTTTTCTGTTGGCAATGACTAAGCAGCATCGATCTGTACTAATCTGGCTCGTTTAGTTTTACAATGGCTGGATTGATGTTCTAGAGCCCACTGCAGTGTTTAAGGTACTGCCTTTTCCTAGGTATAGGGTTACCAGATGTCCTCCTTTTGAGGACATGTCTGGGGGTCCGTACGGCTTTTCAAAACCCAGCGCTTTCCTCCACATCGGATCAGGTGGGACCGGGCAGGGCCGGATTAAAGGATAGGCCCAGTAGGTACATGCCTAGGGGCCAAAATGGTCAGGGGGGCCCACTGAAGGAGACCACTCAAAAAAAAATTTTTGCAGATAGCGAGGGGGGCAGGATAACTGATGGAATTGCCTGGGATGGAGAGAGAGAGATTAGGGGGCAGATGAGGAAGCAAGGAGAACTTGTGCCATCAGGTTCAGGCGCATATGGGAAAGCAACAGCAGCGGTGAGGAGCCTTCACCTCCTCACCACTGCTGCTGCTTTCCACCATGCTGGATGGGGGGAAGAAGATAGAGTTAGTGAGATAGAGGAGGGATGAAAGAAAGGGGGGGCAAGCTGTGAGTAGACACAGTGAAAAGAGGGAAACTGATGACTGAATAGTAAGAAAGAATTTAATTTAAACGGAGGCAGGAAATAGAGAAGGAAGAACAAAGAAGGGAAGAGAGAGGAGAATTCCCAGAAACCAGGGAGACAGATATCAGATCTGAGTGGAGGAAATGAGAAGAGAGAGACACTAAAAACCACAGAGGGGAGAGAAGGAGAGATGGAATGAGAGAAATGCCAGACAATGGGGGGAACAGAATGAAGATGATGGATGCTAGACCAAAGAGTGGCGGGGGAGCAGAAGGAGAAGTGGCAGAGGGAGGTAGAGATTTTCTGGAAGGGGCAGACACTGGATAGAAGGATGCGAATGACAAGAAGATGAGGAAAGCAGAAACCACATGACAGAGGTAGGAAAACAATTCTATTTTTTATTTTATTGCTTTAGGATAAAATAGTATTGTAGCTGTGTTGGTAAATGTTTAGAAATAGAAATAGTGATCGTTTATTGGACTAATTTTTATATATTTTTGGCTAACTTTTAGAGACCAAATTCTCCTTCCTCAGGTCAGGACAGGATACTGTAACAGCAGTATACTTTACTGACCTAAGGGAAGAGGGTTTAACCTCTGAAATCTAATTAAAAAATAATATTATCTTATTTTCCATTTTTTAAATTTGTTAATTTGTAAAGTGATTTGTTATTTCTCCTTTTTCCAAATTTACATCTGCTATCTTTATATTTTGTTCAGTATTGGGGGATATGCACCACTGTTTCTTCACCCCTAAACTGTACCGTTCTTTCGGTTTGTAAACAAGGCAGCATGCTGAATGCTTTGCACTGCTCCGATGGTCACAGATTTCCTGTGATCGTCAGAACAGCGCAGAACATTCAGCCCGCCAGCCAGTGCTAAAAACCTCTTCCGTGCTTTTGTAAAAATGAGGGGGGGGGGGGAGTTTAGTTTGTGATCATATATTCCATACTGGGTGAGGGTGGTTCTGTGTCCTGTGTGTATGAAAGACATGGTTTTCTGATAGCGTTGACCAGCCTTGGTTCCTGGGAGCACCTTGAAAAATAAACCTGATTTTAATCTCCTTATTGGCTGCCGATCTTCTTTTGTTCCATGTTGGATTCTTTGGTGGACCACTTGCCTTGTTGTTTTGTTACAAATTAACATACATGGAGTGGAACATACTAGAGTAGTTACCCATATGTATATATGTTTATACATACATATGGGTTACAGTTGGACGACATAGAGTGAGGCAGTTGAGAGGAGTTGCAAACTTGGTTATTAATATAGACTTATGCATTTGAACACTTTTATATACGTATGGAAAGGGTTCAGAGTTAAAGTCCTGGGCAAGTAGGTGGGAAGGGAAGGAAGGGGGGTTTGGTCAGAGATGTTTGGGGCTTGCATAGAACTGGCACTAGTATGGATATCTTTGTTATTTGTTTTGAATTTTATAATAAAAGAAAAAAAGAAATACAAGTGGAAATAAAGAAATAAATAAGAAAACAGGTAAATAAATGTGGGCGGGGCATGGCTAGGGGGCCCAGTGTACTTGTGTGCCTAGGGGCCCTCAAAGAATTAATCCTGCCCTGGGACTGGGGCGTAATGGGGTGGGAATGGGCAGAACTGGATGGGCCTGGGGGGTGGGCCTATGACTTGTACATTATTACTAAAAATAATTTTTTCATATAGAGGAGAAGGAGTTAAAAACTGATCAGCCCTGGATGTCACATGCGCTAGATATGCCACTATCTTACCACCAATGCCATAATGGTTTCTTGGTGCCAAGTGCATGGCACTGGGGCATCTGTTTTATAAAGTCACGGTCAATGCACTGAAGACCGTTCAGTTCTTATGGACTTCAGTGCATTTACCATGGCAGCCGGTGGTGTAGAAAGGGGGATGAGGAGTGTGGACCATCCTGGGCGCCATCTTGGTGGGGGCACCGGCACCTCTCTACCTCTCCCCCATGCCATGCCCACACCCTCCCTTCCCTGACCCTTCCCCCGTACCTCTTTAAATCTTGAACTACTCTGTCCTGCTGCTCGCGCCAGCCTGGCTCCCTCTGAAATCACTTCCAGGTTGCGGGGCCAGGAAGTGATATCACAGCAAAAGCCAATGCCAGAGCAAGCAGCAGACCTGAAAAGCTGCTCACGCTGGTGAATATTTAAAGAGGTACGGGGTGGGAAGGGAGGACGTAGAAGGTGCAGGGGAGGGATACCACCGCCCCAGGCGCCTCCTACCCTGTCTTTGCCACTGATGGCAGCATTGCTTCTGTGGCTCTGTAAAAGGGGCCCTAAGAGTTAGCAAAATCCTATGGACTATCAGGGGGACAAGCCAAAGGTCAAGTGCAGCTTTGAAGAAGGTCCAGACTGGCTGTGCCGAATGACCTTCCACAGTGGCATATTCCCTGTCACAGATGCAAATTAAAGACCTACCAGGAATTAAAAAAAGGAATGTGCCACGAACAGTCGTGGCCAGAGTAATAACCAAGAACCACTTTCACCCTGTTCTTATCTCCTCCTTGACCGTACTCCTTCTTATCCACCGACCCCTTTGTCTGATCTGTCCTCAAGATTTTAACTACGAATACCTCCCTTTTTTTTTCCTTTTTAAAGTTTAGTATTGTAAACCGTCTAGATAACCTTCGTAGATGGTATATCAAATATCAAATAAACGTGGAAACTATGTTATGTTACTGTTGGATCTGAAGCTGAGATGTCTTTGCTCATCTGTACACATTAAAAAAAATAATAATGTTTTCTCCATAAGGAAACCCCCCCCCCCCCACCCCTTCATTGTATGGATACTTAATAAAGCCTCAGTGGCAAGAATAATCTGGTCTCCTCAGTCATTCCCTCGGGGTCACCCCTGCATTCCAGTTCTTCTTTTTTCTTAATACATGATTTGAGATGTTCTTTTCTCACGATTCTCTAAGGTATATTTATTTACCTTACATTATTGTAAACCGTTTTCACCTCTAACAATTTTTTGCAGAAACTGGTAATGATTTAGTAGCATCTTGCATTTCTACAGCTTTCGCCCATAAAGCACCAGGCAACTCAGTAACTCATTCTCGTGTCTTTCCTTCTTTCCTCCATTTTTCACAGCTGTGCCTTTTGCCAGTTCTTCAGTTTGGATCGTGTGTCAGCATCTCCCTTAAATCAACCGCTAAGGCTCCGTAATTTTGATGCAAGCTATTTTTGCTAGTTCAGACACCGGCATCAAGTGTGAGCTGTAAAGGTTTAAAGCTAAGCCTGAAATGAAGCTGCTAAAATCAGAGTCTAATTGTTCAAACAAAACGCCGGTACCACTTCTGCCTGAAGGAAACAAGGTTCTGCAAAAGTGCCATCACTGTTAGGAGCTTGAATCCGTACAACAGAGATCATGGAAAGGTTTTAAGACTCTCAGGTTCACACTATCCCCCAAATTCTGTAAATGGCTCCTAAAGTTAAAATAGAAACATGATGGCAGACCAGTCTGCCCATCTGCAACATCCACTATCTCCTCCTCTCTCTAAGAGATGCCTATCCCAGGCCCTCTTGAATTCAGACACAGTCTCTGTCTCCACCACCTCTTCCGGGAGACTGTTCCACACATCTACCACCCTTTCCATAAAAAAGTATTTCCTCAGATTACTCCGGAGCCCATCACCTCTTAACTTCATTTTATGCCCTTTCATTGCAGAATTTTCTTTAAACTAAAAAAGGCTCAACTCAGGCACATTTACATTACATTCGTCCAAGGCAAGACAAATGATAGGCTGTATCCGTAGGGGTTTTGTCAGCAGAAAACCTGAAGTCATAATGCCGCTGTACAGATCCATGGTGAGACCTCATCTCGAGTATTGTGTTCAATTCTGGAGACCACACTACCGAAAAGATGTGTTGAGAATTGAGTCGGTTCAGCGAATGGCTACCAGGATGGTTTTGGGGCTCAGGGAACTCACGTATGAAGAAAGGTTAAAAAAACTGCGGATGTACTCACTGGAGGAGCGAAGAGAGAGTGGGGACATGATTGAGACCTTTAAGTATATTACTGGGCGTATAGAGGTGAAAGATGATATCTTCAGTCTTATAGGGCCCTCGGTAACCAGAGGACACTCGCTGAAAATCAGGGGAGGGAAATTTCAGGGTGATGCGAGGAAGTACTTCTTCACTGAAAGGGTGGTAGATCATTGGAACGAGCTGCCTCAGAGGGTGATTGAGGCCAGCAGCGTGTTAGAGTTCAAGAGGAAATGGGATATTCATGTGGGATCTCTAGGAGAGTAAGAATCAGGGAGTGGGTCATTGGTATGGGCAGACTCGATGGGCTATGGCCCTTTTCTGCCGTCAATTTCTATGTTTCTATGTTTCTACATACGTTAATCTATGCAGGAGTGTGTGGCGCAGTGGTTGGATCTAAAGCCTCAGCAACCTGGGGTTGTGGGTTCAAACCCCGTGCTGCTCCTTGTGACCCTGGGCAAGTCACTCAGTCCTCCGTAGCCCCAGGTACGTTAGATAGATTGTGAGGGGAAAATACTCGAGTACCTGATTGTAAAAACCGCTTAGATAACCTTGGGCTGATTGTATATCAAATCCTAATAAACTTGAAACTTGAAACACACAACTTAATACATAAATTTGCCTAATTGACACCAATAATTTGCAATTAAAACTAATTAAAAGTTACCTGCATGAAACTATAAAAAGTATGAACTAGTTGCAGTGTGCAAATTTGAAAGAGGGGCAGATTGGGGCGTGACTCCGTTGGACCCCTGACAAAGTGACCGTAGATCTTCTTCTGCTTATAAGCCATCTTTTCCCTCATTGAAAGGTGTTCAGTCAAAAGTCTTCCGTTCTGGCTCTTTTCTGTTACTTTACGGAATGAATTACCCATCAGTCTGCGCTCAGGCGCTTCCTATCAAACCTTTCAAAAAAGATCAAAAACTTTCCCGTTTTCTGATATTTTGATAATTCATAGAAATTTTTAAATTAATATACTGTGCAAAGTTTTAATGTAAACTACATCGAGCCCTCTTTTGCAATAAAAAAATGAAGGATTAGATTACAATATGCCTGATGCAGACATAGATTAGGCACTTAGGCCTGGTTTTAGCTGAGAGGCCTTAGTGCAATTCTAGAAAAATGTAGGCGCTCCTTGTAGAATCATACAAAGCATTATTCTATTCAGTGCTGAAGCTTTAGGCAACAACTCCTCTACGCATATGTCCTCTCCAGAATGGACTACTGTAACTCCCTATTCAATGGACTAACCAAAAATAATCTCAAACGCCTCCAACGTGTCCAAAATGCAGCTATCCGCCTCCTACACAACCTCAACTACCATGATCCCGTCTCCCCAGCACTCTGCGCTGAACACTGGCTCCCAATTAGCCAGCGCTGTGCTTTCAAGGCCCTAGCAGTAGCCCACAAGAGAATTTATGCCACCACCCCCTCCTACATAAAATCTAAGCTTCCCATCTACACCCCCACTCGCACCCTCCGCTCAAAATCGGAAATACGCCTATGCATTCCCCCTGGAAGGTCCCTCCTCTCAGAAACTGCCCGCAAACGATCCTACAGCCACTTCATCCCACATCTCTGGAATAAACTCCCCCCCCAACTCAGGCAACAGAACTCTTTATTGACATTCCGTAAAATGGTAAAGACCCTCCTCTTCAACTAAAGGTCTCCCTCAGTCTACACCCCCCCTTAAACCCCACCTCTCTCTTCTCTCCCCTATTTAACTTCTCCTAAATTTCAGTATAGTCCTCTCTTAGTCTGTACTCTGATAAATTGTCTATACTCTGAAAAATTGTCTGTAGCCTGATAAATACTGCTCAATCTTGTATGTCCAAGCACCTAAACCTATTGCACATTTATTTGCCTAACTACTTCTACTGTGTATGTTTACTTGTAGACCGTTCTGAGCTACTGGGAGAACGGGATATAAATCTAAATAAATAAATAAATAAATAAAATAAAAATAAGTAGAATTTGGCCCTTTGTAGGTAATTTGATAAATGTTCACGTGTATAAGACCTCCTTTAAAATTGCTCCTTGTGTAGCGACTACCAGATTTTACTTGCGTAAAATCCAGACCCATATACCCGCCCCAGACCTGTCCAGTTCCACTCCGTTGTGCCCACACCATGCCATGGCCCAGCCTCACCCCCTCAGCCTGCTCTCATCAGTCTGTAGAGTATCTGTGCATACATGGATACGACACGATGACATCACCACGCTGCATCCGCACGTGCACAGACGCGATCTGAAGAGGAAGCTTTTCAAAACTTGGACAAAGTGCCGGGTTTTGAAAAGCTGTCTGGACACCCGGACAGTCTTCTAAAAAGAGGACATGTCCGGGTAAATCCGGACAGTTAGTAACCCTATCCTTATGTAATGGCACATTATATGATGAGTAGGTCCATTCTTGTGTATTTAGGGGCATGGTTTGGGCAGATCATGGGAGTAGTTCACGTGTATCTTTATGAGGTAGACTTCAAATAAGCACCTACTTGGCCTCCCATCCTAGGTGACCTGTTATCAATTATGTGGCATTTCTGGGACAATTCTATAACTTGACACTTTGGGCAACAAATTTTAAATGGCATCTTGGCACCAAGAATCCACTATATACAATGTGGCCCAAATCAGTATCAATTTAGGCCAGATTTACAGGGATGGCTAGCGTAATTTGGTGTGTACCATGCAGTGTGCATAATTTATAGTCTACTATAATTTAGATGTGTTGGTTGGCACCATGGCAGAAGTCAATCAAAGTCAATATGTTAGTATTTCAAACAGGGAATGTAATAAAGTCAGGACTTAGTTATAGTTGAGCTCAGTCACTGTTCTTTGGAAGTTTTACAAGCAGTCTGGTGAAAGTTTTCAACGGGGGTTGTTTATGAATATTTGAGTCACCCCTGATGCAGCAAAGATGTGAAACTGAGATTTCTTGAAGACAAACTGAGATCTTTTTTCTCCGCAAAATCTTTTTTCTTTTTTGTTTATATAGGGTTTACGTTTAACAGGGACGTTACTGGGGCTGTTCTTAAGTTGACAATACTAAAATCTGCAAAAGTTCAAGTTTATTCTTACTTGATATACCTCCCATTGACAATGTCATCTGAGTGGTTCACAATGTACCCTAGAAAAGAGAAAGAATTACAACATTGTAATAGTGGGAATAGATAACGTGAAAGTCCTCTGTGTTCCTTCCAAAGTCGAGATTTGGAGTGAGATACCAATCACCTGGGGGGGAGGGGGAAAGAGGTTTTAGAGGATGTTTGACATTTGCAAGAAACACCCTGGAAGGTGTGGATTATCGAATGTGGCACCTACAAAGTATCAATTGAGTTATCGACACAAGACGAACTGATAGCTGCGCCTCGATTATGGAATTCTTTGCCAGGATATATTAAAGGAGAAACTGCACTAGATAAGTTTAAAAGTTTTTTGAAAACGTTTCTTTTTAGAGATGACTTTGGAAATTAAAATTCAAACTTATTTTTATAGGTCTTTTTTATTAAACAAATATACTTCTGCTTTTAGCCCCTTCACATTTTTGACCCTTCAATGGTATCTTTCTCAAAAAAAATTTTGGAGTTCCACCCCCTTTTCCCCATGTATTCTGTTAGTTTGTCTATTTTTTGTTAATATATGTGTGAAATGTTTTTATTACCCCTTTTTTACACTTGTAATTCACTTTGAAACTATGTTATAAGCGTTTGCATCACATTTTAATAAACATGAAACATTGAAAATGTAGGGTCATGAGTTGGGCTGCAAAAACCCGAGGGACCAAAGAAGAATTGCGTTCTTTTAGGCAATTATTTTTTGATGTACATAGACATTCTTCATTCTCAGTTATGGCCCCTGTTCTGTGGAACTCTCTCCCCACTTACCTTTGCGAAGAAAAATCGTTCGTTGCATTTAAAGCCCAATTAAAGGCATTTAACTTCTCTCAAGCATTTTGCTCATAGTTATTTTTTGTTTTGTTTATATTATGGGGGTTCATAGACAACGGTGCGAAAGACAAAAGCGCGTGCCACCGCGCCGCTCTAAATTACAGTTTTTAGGGGCTCCGATGGGGGTTTTTGTTGGGGAACCCCCCCAGTTTACTTAATAGACATCGCGGCGGCGTTATGGGGGGTTTGGGGGGTTGTAACCCTCCACATTTTACTGTAAACTGAACTTTTTCCCTAAAAACAGGGAAAAAGAGAAGTTTTCAATAAAATGTGGGGGGTTACAACCCCCCACACTCCCCACAACGCCCCCACAATGCGGCGCGATGTCTATTAAGTAAAGTGGGGGGTTCTCCCCCCACGCCCCTGTGTCGGAGCGCTAAAAACAGTAATTTAGAGCGGCGCGGCAGCGCACACTGCGCTCAATTGTCTGGGCGCGCCTTTGTCCTGGCGCGCTTTTGACCTGACACCTATTATGGGTGCCCCTTTTTTTCTTCCCTTCCCTTGCCTCTCCATAGTAAATTTTAAATAAATAAAAAAACTTAAACTATATCCAGTGCCACTTCGGCAGATATGGTGAGATTCTATTACCCTTTCTCAATCCAAAAATCAAATTGCTTTATTTTGTAGTATTTGCAATCTATGTTGTAAGGATTGTGAACAATTCGGATATATAATATTACGGTAATCAATCAATGACAAAACGAATGATTTGGTGGAGGTATTTGAGCATTAAGTCAACCCATACACCTAGACTTTTCACAATTTTCTGAAATTGGATTTTACCCTCTCGTATGGGATTTATAGTCGAGAATGGCAGGTCAGTGTCTCGAGTGAACTCCTTCCTAAAGGCAGTAAATAAATGCAAATTAATGCAAATTAAATAAAAATACAATTTCGCTCTGATTTTGTAATGACAAGAGCTCTTGTTGGATATTTGGTTTGGTAATATAGCACAGAAATTATGTGCTTGGCCATTCCTTTTCCTTTCGAGACAACATAGGCAAAATGGGTTTCACAAGTTTGAGTTCAGATGGGGAATTATGCAAAAAAATTCAATTACATGCGCTATCATCAATTATGCGGAAAAGGATGTGCGCATGTATAATTCCTCTGGGAGAATTCTCTCTAGGTTAAAACACAGCTACCTATTTGAAGTTAAAAAATTAAAAATAGAGGATTAAATGTAATCATTTGAAAATCACCCAATTCGACAGGTAGGAATTGCTCTGGAACTTCAGCCAAATTAACATTTTCAATCTCAAATCCCCCAGCAGATTTTGATGGCATATTTTTATACTTTTCCCGGTCAATCCATGGGGAACAGTTTCACCATTTCACATTCATGCCGTGCGGACTCTGGGCTTTCAGTGCAATCACTGCCTACTTTGCCTTTCACTTAAATCTGTCCCTTCAACTTTTGCACAATGCACTCGAAACCAGCTTTAAATGTATCTTGTGAAGCTTGAAGACAATTCATTTTACAGCTGAAATGAGTTTTTAAACTGCTTTCCAAAGTAAGAAAGATAAATGGGTCCATTGTGTGCTTTCACTCGGCGGCACAGGGCCATTAGCAGAGCTGGTTGGCTCCATTCACATCCTGTTCTATTTGCCTTCAAGTCTCCAAAAGCTGAGACCATCAGATAAAAAATAAAAAAAAACAATGCCCATAAACTAGAGACAGATGAAATAATTAGCTCATTTAATTTCCCTCTAATTCAATTTCACTTTCTGTATTTTTGTTAGTGTCTCCTGTGATGTTTGACCGATGGCAGCTGCTGCTGAGTCGGACGCTCTGCTCTAGCCTGCCTTCTGGACACCCCGCAGGGGATGGAAGGAGAGATGGCTGAGCAGGTGGGGACACTTGGAAGGGGACACTCAGCCCTTTCCTAAAGGATTACAGATTCATATTATTCTCTCTGTCAGATGAAAAATGAATTTTGAAAAGTGAATATTCTAATGTATGTAATGCATGAAGAACATAAGAACAGCCTAACTGGTCCTTCCGGCACAGTATCCTGTTTCCACAGTGGCCCATCCAGGTCACAAATACCCAACAAAAACCCAAATAGTAGCAACATTCCAGAATCTCAAAGATTAGCAACATTCCGGAACCCCAAATACCATGTTTCCCCCCAAATAAAACAGTGTCTTATATTAATTTTGGGGCCAAAAAATGCATTAGGGCTTATTTTGGGGGGATGTCTTATTTTTTTCATGTGCAACAATCATCTCTCCCTTCCTCTCCTCCACCCCATTTCTTCCTCTTTCTTTATCCCCCCCCCCACCCCATGTGCAACATCTTTCTATCCCTCCTTCCCATCCCCCTGTGCAGCAGAACTCCACAGACCCTCCCACCATGAGACTGACATACCTCCGCTCCGAGGTCTCCTAAAGCAGCAGGGATGGGAGTTGATGAATCGATGAGTCCAATTTTTTCGGCAAATCAAGCAGCACTAGTATCAGGGATGGAATCAGGGAGTGTTGGGGACATTCAGAGAGGGGGAAACTTTGGGGATTGATATTAACTAGGGCTTATATTAAGAGCATCTTTAAAAATCATGCTAGGGCTTATTTTTAGGATAGATCTTATTTTCGGGGGAACAGGGTAGTAGCAACATTCCATCCAATCATTGAGCGGCGTGGGACCAGGCAGGAAGCGCAAAGGTCGCACTCCTATGTCGCACCGCTCTGCTCTGCTTCTAAAGACAGCCCAGGAGAGCACCACAACTTCGGGCTAGTGGCTTCAGGTGCGGGCGGCTTCAAGTGCAGGCAGCTTCGGGTGGGCTCCTTCAATGCGACGGCTTCTAACTGGACTGCAGGCGGGAGGCTTCAGGTGCGGGCAGAGTCGGGCAGCTTCCTTCACTACGGGCAGATTATGGCTGTGGGCTGGCTGCTTCGGGTGTGGGTGGCTTCAAGCTGCGGGCAGGTTGCTTCAGGCTGCTTAGCACCAGACCACTAGATACACCCCCCCTGTAGAGGAGGAAATTTTTTTATCCTTGGCTTTTCCTCCTCTACAGGGAGGTGCGTCTTATGGATGGGTGCGTCTTATAGACCAAAAAATATGGTATTCCCTTAGATTACTCAGGAGCCTATCACCTCTTAACTTCACCTATGCCCTCTCATTGCAGAGTTTCCTTTTAAATGAAAGAGATTCAACTCATGCAGATTTATATTACGTAGGTATTTAAATGTCTCTATCATATCTCCCTCTGCCGCCTTTCCTCCAAAGTATACAGATTGACTAATCCAGAATACTGCAGCCAAACTGATCTTCTCAAAACGCAAGTCTGACCATGCCTCCCCACTCCTTGCCAAACTTCATTGGCTCCCAATAATCTCCAGAATCCATTTCAAATGTTCCTGCCTGGCTTTCAAGATCATTCACGGAATCCTGCCTCCTCTTATCCCACTGTCTTTCAACTCCTCCAGTCCCGACTCCTCCAGAACTGCCCAAAGGCTTAAACTAGCCTTCCCCTCTCCACGCGGCATCCACTATTCAGGCAAACTGGGAAAATCCCTTCTCTTCAAAATCACAGGTCTTTGGAACGACCTCACCACCCCGCTGCGGAACCTGAGCTCCCTTCAGTTATTCCGCAAACAACTGAAAACCTGGCTTTTCAGCAAATTGTAGCTCTATCCTTCCCCCCTTTCTCTCCCCCTTTCTACACATAAGTTCATGTAATCCTTTTTCTTCTTCTCTACCCACTATTTTAAGTTCTTGTAAACCGTGTCGAGCTCCATTCTCATGGAGATGATGCGGTATATAAACTTAAGGTTTAGATTAGATTAGATTAGAGATCTTTAAGTCTGTCTCCATACGCCTCATAACGAAGACCACGCACCATTTTAGTAGCTTTCCTCTGAACCGACTCCATTCTTTTTATATCTTTTTCAAGGCGTGGCCTCCAGAATTGTACACAATATTTGAAATGAGGTCTCACCAAAGTCTTAATCAGAGGCATCAATACCTTTTTCCCCTGTTCCAGTCATGGTGGGGGAGGCTCACTCTTGTCCACTCACGGAGCCTTCGCTCAGCCTTTGCTCAGTTAGCAGAGGAACCCTTTGTTTTCTTCAGCCTGTAGTTGCAGTGCCAGTCTGGGATAACCCCCCTTCTCCTCACAGGTCTTGGCAGAGGATCGGGCAACCAAAGACCTCATGTTTAGTGAGACAGAGAGATGTATTTCCTCCCAACCCCACGCCATTGCACAAACATTGTTGATCATATGAGGGTTCTTCAAAAAATGTTCATAATTTCATATTTTCACAGGAAATTGTTGGGGTGGGAGAAGTGGTAAGAGGGTGTGTTAGTAGGACCCTGGGAAAACAGGGTGATTATGTGGAAAAGTGATGAAATTTGTTTTTGAGATATTTAACAAATAGTGTTAAAAAAATAAAAATAAAAGTGTGGAAACCTTTTGAAGATGCCTTGTATTTTCACAACATCCACAACTGCATCAATCTTCTTAGCTCCACCCATATAAGGCAGTTCTAGCAGCTGCCTTCACCATATTTTCCCCCAGGAGAACATCTCACTTCCTGCTCTACAGCTGAGGCATTCTCCTGGAGTGGGGGGGGGGGGGTGCCACATTTCTATGCTGGCTATGCCTATCTTTGTGCAGCCTTATCACACTGTTTTATCACCTTGGAGAACCTCAGGTACTATCGCACCAAGGTCCTATCGGTACAAATCAGCCTTTCACGTCCCTTGGATTTCTATTCCCCCAAGTGCATCACTCTGCACTTCTTCACATTCAATTTTAACTGCCAAACAGACCAGTCTAACTTTTGCCGATCACTCTCTATGGGGTGTCCAACCTGTTGTAAATTTTGGATTGGATTTATTGATTTGATATACCACTATTGACAACTAGGCCTAGACAGCGGAACGCTATTTGGTTGGAGGGGGGGCCCAAGGAGTTCCACCCTAGCCCCAGCGGAATCCTGAGGCACGGCCCATCACCAGCTCCCAACTCCACCCTCTATCTCCTCCTGATGTTGTACTTTAAATCTTTGGGGCAGCCGCCTTGCAGCGTCAACGAGCAGGCCTGTCCCTGGAAGTAGAATGAAGGGTTCTGGGGCAGGCCATTCATTGACGCTGCATGGCAGCTGCCCCAAAGATTTAAAATACAAAGGTGGGTGTCAGCCTAGCTATCGCTACCATTCAGCATTTTTAGTTGGCATTACTTATGTCAGCGAAGGCCTATGGGAAATTATATCAATCTGACTCTGGCATGGGAATGCAGATAGACCCTGAGGGCAGGGAAACTGTTTTAAGTATCCCTGATATGTTTTAAGTAGCCCTGATTGAATCATGACTAGCTAAAAGGTGTTAATGTCTGATTAAGAGGGTGCTTAGGACAATGGGTCCAGGTGCACAGATCAAGCAGATAGGCTGCTTGAATGGGACAAAGAAGCCAGAGAATAATCCCATCTTCCATGCTTGCAAGTATCACACCCTCCTTTATCAATTAAATTAACCATTGTTTCAAACAGTTTACAAATTCTAAACAGAAAGATACTGGGACATACAAGTTTCTATATTCAGAATAAGATTCCAAGGTATAAAAGCCTCCTCTCTGCTCTATCAATCTATCTATCAATCTATCTATCAATCTTTCTTTCTATCTCAGGAGGAGAGGGGTCTTGGCTCTCTCTCTCTCTCTCTGGCTCTTCCTAGAACTTCTGACTCTCTGTCTCTTTGTTTCTGGACTCTGTAAGGCAGGGAAACTGCTTTTCTCTCTACTTAATTGTAATGCTTCATTGTAATGCTTATAAATATTGCTTTTCTGTAAGACTATTTCTATAATATATTCTTTATGCAACCACCTCTGGCTGTGCCTATTATTTGATTCTACTTCCTGGTGAAACTTCAGTGAGGGAACTGAACCTGGGACCAGGTGTTTGTCAGGGCGCCTTTCACTTAACCCCTACCACCATACCTTGGGGGTGCCACTAGCGAAACTGACATTTTGGGGGCTTGTCTGGGAATTGAACCCATTCAATCAGGGCTACTTAAAACATATCAGTGATACTTAAAACAGTTTCCCTGCCCTCAGGGTCTATCTGCATTCCCATGCCAGAGTCAGATTGATATAATTTCCCATAGGCCTTCGCTGACATAAGTAATGCCAACTAAAAATGCTGAATGGTAGCGATAGCTAGGCTGACAGTGGGAAACAGGTGGGAGGGCAGGCACCAACCTGCAACCATCAATTATGGGGGGGGGGGATGGCCCCTGTGGCTTCCCCCGTTCCAATGCCTATGCAACTAGGTATTAAGCTAGGGTCAGCAGACGTTCAGATATCCTCCTATGTCCGGGTTTTGAAAAGCTTCCAGCTAGCAGCAATCAGGACACCATTTGTACATGCATGGATGCAACGTGATGACACCACGTGCATAGCATAAGTGCATGTGTGTGACATCGTGTCACCACAGCATATGCACAGATGCTCTCCCGACAAGCGAATAGGTTGAGGAGGTGGGGCTGGGGGTGGAATGGGGCGTGATTTGGGTGGAACAGGGCGGGGCTGGGGGTGGGGCCATGGGTCCAGATTTTCGCTTCCAAAAAGCTGGTAACAAAAAAAAAGCATAAAGAACACTCATGGTTCACAGCATCACATGTTAAAGAGTTTAAAATTAATTCAGCATATCACTTACAAAATTGATAAAGCACAATGACCAACCACGTGAGATAGGCTCAGACTGCCTTCAGATTGCAACAGTTTATGCAAAGTACTGCTGGAATAAAATAGACTTGACCATCTTACGAAAAACAGGGTAAGAAAAATCACTATGGAAATTATGCAAAGGCCAGGGCCAGCATGAGAGAAGGTCAGCTTCCTATTGATAACACTTTAATTGTTTTCAGTCTCGGAATGATCCACAGAAAGGCAAGTGGAGCCCACTGAGTTGATCCTGTGGAGTCATCTGAGCCTTACTTTTCAATCATTTACTGCTACTTCTATTTCCAGAATGTGGCATCTCTCTTCCCTTACATTGCCAGCAAACCATAGACGCACTTTCAGACACAGGTGGAACAAACAAGACCAGTCTGGCAGTCTAATCTGTAATCAGAGTAATTATCAGAGACTGCACATACTGGGCTAGATGGACTCTTGGTCTGACCCACATAATTAAACGAGGTTAATGTTTACAAGAGGTAAATCTACATTAAGAAATGAGGATTCTGATTCCGAGCCATAAAAAGAACAAGAAATGTCTCTGTGACCCTCATGTAGGATGATTCATGGGAAAGACAGTACCCAGCTCATTAGAAATCAAACGAACCGCTTTCCGGAGGAGTTGATGGCGCAGATCTGCTCTCTGTGACCTGATTCCTACTGCCTCACTAGTTTCACAGTTTAACTGGCCATGAAACATGAAGGAACCAAGAGGTGGACAGAAGAATTAATTAGACCATTTCTACGAGAAACCCTGCATTGATCCCTCAGATTTTCTTTTGAGAAATTATTGGGTCATTAAAGCTTTGTAGTCATTGTTTCCTGTACACAAAGCGTGTTTGAAAAATTCAATAATGGAAAAAAAGTCATGCATACATAATACAAAATCTTTTGTCTCATTATCGATCAGAGAAGAGTCCCTGAAATTTCTTTGGTGTAACACAATAGCATTTTCATTTGCAACTTTTGAATTTTCAATTTTTCCCCCAATTTAAAAAGGACTAATTCAAAAGAATTAGACAGGAATGGTCTCTAGTCTTTACATTTAAAAGGACTTCCCTGACTGTATATGCCCAAGAAAAAGCCAGGAACAACATGATGCAATCAAATTAACATAAATTCTCAGTTTGTCAAGGTTTCCCATAATGTTCTGCTATATAATCCAGTGATACAGAAGAAGCCATTTTGTTTAGCAGTGATGACATTGAAGCCACACATCAAGGCCTTACTTAATAGTGAATGAGAAAATAAATCAACCAGGTAGAAACTCCTCTGAATGGCGGAGAAAAGCCTGAACTAAAGTATGTAAAGCAGGATCCTTTCAACACTCCTTCAACAGAGAGCAAGGTGGGCTATAGAAAGTCAAGAGCAAAGTAAGTCTTGTAGGTGGGTGCATAGGAGCCAACTTTTCAGAATTATTGGAGGTGCTAAACCCAATAGAAATTTATTCTCCCTGATCATGGTTATGGCTAGATCCTGCCAGTGGATACACAATCAACTTGCCTGCTCCAGATGTGAACGCATCTAGTTTTAGCTCTGCGACACCTGCGTCACTTCTGTTGCTGCACAAAGCAAACTAATTCTCAATGCAAAGACACCTACATGTACGGAATTTGTAAAACAGGTTCTTATGCAACTTACTGTGGCACAACCAAAGCAGTTTACAAATTACAAACAGGTACTATATTGTCTCGGTCCCTAGTGCAATGGAAGGTTAAGTGACTTGCTCAGGGTCACAAGGAGTCACTTAACCTTCCTCTCATTTTCAGTCCACTGCACTATCCACTGGACTAGTCTAGGGATGTAAAGTTTAGTTGGCATCCCGCTACCTACGCATGGACTTCTCAGATATGTAAGATACCACAGATGGATTACCTCTATCCTATTTATTTTATGGAGTCCCTTTCTAGCTTTCTTTGCTTTTTATTTCATTGTAAACCACACTGGCCTATTTATCAGGAATTTGGAATTAAACCTTACAATGCTGACCTTTCTTTATGTAGCTGGCTTTGAGTGCTTATCTACCTCAAGGCGGCTAAATATCTCCAACTTGCATGAAGCTGACCTACAGAAGATGCTTCACTCTGTTTCTTATGATTTAGCTCAATGGTGCAACCTCACCTTGAGTATTGCATTCAGTTCTGGTCTCCTTATCTCAAGAAAGATATAGTGGCGCTAGAAAAGGTTCAAAGAAGAGCGACCAAGATGGTAAAGGGGAAGGAACTCCTCTCGTATGAGGAAAGACTAAAATGGTTAGGGCTCTTCAGCTTGGAAAAGAGAAGGCTGAGGGGGAGATAGGATTGAAGTCTACAAAATCCTGAGTGGAGTAGAGCGGGTACAAGTGGATCGATTTTTCACTCCATCAAAAATTTCAAAGACTAGGGGACACTTGACGAAGTTACAGGGAAATACTTTTAAAACCAATAGGAGGAAATTTTTTTTCACTCGGAGAATAGTTAAGCTCTGGAATGCGTTGCCAGAGGATGTGGTAAGAGCGGATGGCTTAGCTGGTTTTAAGAAAGGTTTGGACAAGTTCCTGGAGGAAAAGTCCATAGTCTGTTATTGAGAAAGACAAAGGGGAATCCACTGCTTGCCCTGTATTGGTAGCATGGAATATTGCTATACCTTAGGTTTTGGCCAGGTACTAGTGACCTGGATTGGCCACTGTGAGAATGGGCTTCTGGGCTTGATGGACCATTGGTCTGACTCAGTAAGGCTATTCTTATGTTCTTTTGTCTTTTTAGCGGTACTTCAAGGTAAGTTATAGGAGGTCCATTTGCTACAAGGTGCTGTGAGTGCTTTCAAGCCATGGGACCTCTTTACTAATAACATGTTAAATGCATAAACGTAGTCCTGAATTAGGACCAGAGACAACACAGGGTTAACAGATGCACCTCTGTTCACAAGGAGGAATATTGGGGGTTGCAACACCCTGCTCTAACCATTAGGCATTTCTACCTCAACTAATCCATAGTTTCTCTATCTCTCTGGGCCTTTTTAGGTTCTAGGCAATTTATAACAAGAAAACCCATGGAAAAATTAACAATATATATATATATATAATAAATTAAACAAACATTTTTAAAAATTACTAAAAAATAAAAAAAAGCCTTCAATTTCTTTTGAAAGCTCAGATAACCTGTTTCTGATCCCACATTTTGAGGTAAAAAAATTTCCAAACAAAAATAGAATAAAAATGAAACCTAGAGCTGGATTGATGCCCACAAAGTGCTCTCTTAGCACTCTTGGTGAAGAAAAAAGTAAAATTGAATGAGCAAATAGTGAAAAGAACATGATAAACCAAGCAGCTATTTTAAAACAAATCGGCTTCCAAACAGACCCATCCGCCTTTTATGAAGCCGTGTTAGCATTTTTTATCACCGGCCGCGGCATAAAAGCTCTGATATTCACAGAATTCCTATGAGCGTCAGAACTGTTACCGCTGTGGCCTGCGATAAAAAAAAAACCGCTAATGTGGCTTCATAAAAGGGGAAGGGGAGGGAGAGAGAGCATTCTGGAAGATTAATACACTTGCAGGCTTAGAGACAAATTCAGCCTCTGCGGGCACGCAAGATTTTATGGCTTCGGGGTATCTCTACGGATTGAACAATTCAAAGAAAGAGAAACACTGTGTGGTCACTCCAAAATGACATCCTACAAAAACTCAGTAATAGTGATATCAACAGGTACAATGAGTTAAAAAGACCTCAATTGCCCCTATGTCATAAAAAAGGAGTTTTTGCAATGACAACTGAATAGGGTTGAGGTTCTTATCATGGGTCAAAAACCTCGTTGTAACACCAGTAATTTTTGATAATTAATCCACATCCTGCCACCAAATTTAAGTGTGATTAAAAAAAAAATTTTTTAAAGAATTTTTCAGACAAATCGAAATGATCTTGATGTCTCTAATAACTAAATATGGAAGAGTCACAATACTATTGACAGACTCAGTCAGCTGTATAGAAATTTGAAATAACACTTATCTTGAATGGCCCAACGGAGGCCTGGCCGTTTCAGCACAACGGAAGATGGTCGTGTTTTCAGCAAATCACGTGAAGATTTTCAAATCAGCTAACAGCTGTTGTCACTGGGATTAGGGCTCCTTATACTAAGGTGCACTAGTGTTTTTAGTGCGCACAAACCCCGTGCTAAGTGAAAAATCCTAACGCAAGCTCTAAGGAGGTGTTAGCGTTTAGCGTGCTAGGCGCATCCTAAAACCTCTAGCGTACTTTAGTAAAAGGAGCCCTTAATGTCGGCTTGATCATTCTGTTCATTCATGGCCGCCATATTAAGGGCTCTTTTTACTAAGGTGCGCTAGTGGTTTTAGCGTGCACTTAGCATGCACTACAATGCCATGCACGCTAAATGCCAATGCCTCCATAGAGCTTGCGTTAGGATTTTTCATTTAGCGCGGGGGAGCCCTTAGTTATTAGAGACAGCAAGACCACTATGATTTGAATGAAAAACTTTTTAAAGATTTTTTTTAAATCACACTTAATCTAATCTAAACCTTAAGTTTATATACCGCATCATCTCCATGAGAATGGAGCTCGACACAGTTTACAAGAACTTAAAATAGTGGCTAGAGAAGAAGAAAAAGGATTACATGAACTTATATGAAGAAGGGGGGGAAAGGGGGGAAGGATAGAGCTACAATTTGCTGAAAAGCTAGGTTTTCAGTTGTTTGCGGAATAACTGAAGGGAGCTCAGGTTCCGCAACGGGGAGGTGAGTTCGTTCCAACGGGGAGGTGAGGTCGTTCCACTTAAATTTGGTGGCAGGATGTGGATTAATTATTGAAAAAAAAAAAAGTAAATGTTTTTTCACATACTGGTGTTACAACGAGGTTTTTGACCCATGATAAGAATCTGAACCCCATTCGATTGTCATTGCAAACACTCCTTTGTTTTTTTGACATAGGGGCAGTTAAGGTCTTTTTTTCCTCGTTGTACCCAATGATATCCCTATTACTGTGTTTTTTGGGGGGGAATCCCATTTCGGGGTATCTCTAACCATATGGTCATAAATTAAGAAGGAACTTTTTATTTAAAGTGCATTCCCCATTTGAAATATGGAAGAAACTATGCAACTGTACTGATGGTTTTTCCGTATGAAAACTAGAGGGAGACATTTCTGTTTTCTGTTTTCTATTTCTTTTCAGAGCTGGTGGGCTTTAAGGAGCATTTCCCTGGACTTTCCACATGAGTGGCTGATTTTTCTGCAATGAACTGCTGGATTCCTAGGTGTATTTCAAATCCTTGTAAAATCAAAATCAGGGTAAAAAAGTGATTTCAAGTAAAAAAAAATTTTTAAAAAGTCGTACAACATGATTTTAAATCATCCTTTCAGTTTCTGTGATTTGAAATCATACCCAGCACTGCCCATATCTGCACACGTGTGCCATGTTGAAACTTTTCAAAGAAACTTCTTTCAGAAAACTTGTATTTCTTTAAAAATGTGCATCATCTGTCTAAATTATTAATTGACTGGTGTCACTGTTGTAATTATTCAGATTCTTTTTAATTGCCTCCGTAATGATTTTCCACAGTCACTTACCAGCAGTAGATTTCATTAGCAGAGGGGAGGAGTAACTGAATGGTTAGTGTAGTCGGCTAAGAACTGGTGGACTTGGGTTTGATTCCCTCTAGGACAAGTCACTTAACCCCCTCTGTTGTCTCAGGTACACAATTTAGTTTAAAAGTTCACTAGGGACGGAGAAAGTACCTACACACTCAAAAATCCGTTTTGGTTGCATATATGAGCCTGAGAGCTAGTCTCGATGGGTGACCTTAACACGGGGCTGGTAGGCCTGTGTTGGCGCCCGTTGAGACCTTACTGGGAAGGTCCAGGGGAGGTGATTTGGTGGTGGCAATTCCTGCCGAAGGGGATTTGAAATGATTGGCAGAGGGGGTTCTGGGTAAGAGGACCTCAGAGGATGCAGAGCTTTCCTGGTTCTCGGAGGTGGGTTTTTGGGGCCAGTTGTGGCTGCTCAGGAGGTTGCTCAGGGTGCCAGGAGGGCGGTTATCCCAAGCTACTGGTTGCTGGTTCATCCGGGGATGAGCGGCAGGCCGACTGGAAGCTGTACCTTTGGATCGGGTGACCTTGGGAAATGGGGAATGGAGGTACATGCTATCCCCCAGACCCTTGCTGACATGGTAGGGTCAGGGGTTATAAATATTATTAGGCTTATTTTGGTAGCTCAGGGGTGTTCTGTTTGCTGTTATGGTTGCCAATAAACATAGCTGTGTCTATGACCATGTTAAAGGGGGTCCTATAGGTGCAGCAGGTGTTTCTTTGTCCCTGGAGAGTTCCCAATCTAAGTATATAGCTAAGGTAATGTAAGGTCAGGGAGACGCAGGAGGATTTGAACCCAGGCTTCCCTGGTCCCTGCTCTTTCCACTCCTTTTTACAAAGGTACGGCAGTGGCTGCCACTCGGCACACTCCTCAACAGCCTTTAAAACCTTGTGGGTGTCGGAGCTTGCTTCAGTTTGTGGCATTGCATTGCTGAGAGCTCTGTTTCTCAGCCCTGGTCTGACCTGATCATTCTTCATAAGTGGAGAGAAACAGATGCCTGGCTATAGCTTTCTTTGGAACTTAATGGAATATTATTTTGTGAAACCTCATATTTAAGATTGCATTATACTGCTCTCATGTGCAGCTCATTTCATTAGATTAATATAGTTCAGCCTGGAAAACAAGCCTGATGGAAGCATTAGTGATAGAGCAAGCTGTCTAGAAATTCAAGCTTCCGCACACCATCCTGTGGTCTGCGCAGTCTCACACTCGCGCGTGAGTAACAGGGGTTTGAGCTACTCTGGGGGTACTGCCAGGCATTTGAAATCTGGATGGCAGAACGGATGGGGGGCTTGATGAACCTTTGGGGACCCCCTAAAACACATCGTGTGTTCGTTTTTTTAATATCTTTATTCATTTTAAAGCCAAAAATAAGTGCAACATATTTCACAGACATTTTACACTTTAACAACACTTAAATTCTATCAAATTATATTTATGATAAAATACATATATCATCCCCCCTTTATACATATCCAATAATTGCACTCTAATTATAAGTATCTCCCCACCCCCCTCCCTGGACGTGCATGATCAAAGGGCAAAATCAACAATCACTCCTTATAGAATTCTGTCAATGGCTCCCAAACATCCATAAATTTCCTATAATGTCCCTGTTGTATGGCCATCATACGCTCCATTTTAAAAATGTGGCAAAGAGATTCCCACCAGAAAGTATAATTTAACCGATCCCAGTTTTTCCAATTCCTCAAAATAAGTTGTATGGCAACCCCTGTCATAATAAAGAGAAGTTTATTATTATGGGAAGATATTTGGCTTTTGGCCCTCATTAACCTGCCAAATAGCACAATATTATACATTAATGCCACTGGATTTTCCTATAATTTATTCATGATCCCAAATGGATCTCCAAAATTTAAGTATCAATGGACAATAGAACAGTAGATGATCCAATGTCCCTATATAATGCAATTAACCTTAGAAGTAAAACAGAGCCCCTCCCTTCTCCACCTAATCAGACACAATGGCTAAAAACTAGTGAGTCAGAAATATAGGCTCTATACCACCTAAAACACAGTATTTTAAACAAAACTGCAGGTTCTATCAGTGCTACCCTAAAACACAGGATTTATAACAGGATTTTCCCTACTTTAGTCACCTGAGCCACAGGCACCAGAAATATAGGCTCTATACCACCTAAAACACAGTATTTTAAACAAAACTGCAGGTTCTATCAGTGCTACCCTAAAACACAGGATTTATAACAGGATTTTCCCTACTTTAGTCACCCTGAGCCACAGGCACCAGAAATATAGGCTCTATACCACCTAAAACACAGTATTTTAAACAAAACTGCAGGAAGAGGAAATAAGATTTAACAGAGGAAAGAGAAGGATTTTTTTGTGCTTTTTTTTATATTTTTTTAGTAAGAAACAGGGAGGAGAAGAGAAATTAAGCAGATATAATGCTGAAAACCAGTGAAAAGCTGAAATATGAAATGCTGAAATATGAAAATCTGAGTAACTTAGCTTTTAGAAGTTCACAGGGCAGCCTTGTTTCAGACAAATGGTGACGGAACCCACAAGGGAAAAAGCGATATTGGATCTGGTCCTCACAAATGGAGAGAGTATCTCTAATGTTCGAGTGGGTGCTCACCTGGGTAGTAGCAATCATCAAACGGTTTGGTTTGATATAACGGCTAAAGTGGAGAGCGGCCGCACGATACTTAAAGTCCTAGATTTCAAACGTACGGACTTTAATGCAATGGGAAAGTACCTGAAGAAAGAGCTGTTAGGATGGGAGGACATAAGAGAAGTGGAAAGACAGTGGTCTAAGCTGAAAGGAGCGATAAAAATGGCTACGGACCTTTATGTGAAGAAAATCAATAAAAACAAGAGAAAAAGGAAGCCGATATGGTTCTCCAACCTAGTGGCTGAGAAAATAAAGGCGAAAGAGTTGGCGTTCATGAAATATAAAAAAACCCAAGAAGAGGAGAGCAGAAAGGACTACAGGGTGAAACTGAAAGAAGCCAAGAGAGAGATACATTTAGCGAAGGCACAGGCGGAAGAACAAATGGCTAAAAATGTAAAAAAGGGAGATAAAAATTTTTTCAGATATATTAGTGAAAGGAGGAAGATAAAAAATGGAATTGCTAGGCTAAAAGATGCTGGGAACAAATATGTGGAGAGTGATGAGGAGAAAGCAAATGTGCTAAACAAATACTTCTGTTCTGTGTTCACAGAAGAAAATCCTGGAGAAGGACCGAGATTGTCCGGCAAAGTTACACGAGAAAATGGAGTAGATTCTGCGCCGTTCACGGAGGAGGGTGTTTATTAGCAACTTGAAAAACTGAAGGTGGACAAAGCGATGGGACCAGACGGGATCCATCCCAGGATACTAAGGGAACTCAGAGAGGTTCTGGCGAGTCCTATTAAAGACTTGTTCAACAAATCTCTGGAGACGGGAGTGATTCCTGGGGATTGGAGGAGAGCGGATGTGGTCCCTATTCATAAAAGTGGTCACAGGGATGAAGCAGGAAACTACAGGCCGGTGAGCCTCACTTCAGTTGTTGGAAAAATAATGGAAGTGTTGCTGAAAGAAAGGATAGTGTATTTCCTTGAATCTAATGGGTTACAGGATCCGAGGCAACATGGCTTTACAAAAGGTAAATCGTGCCAAACGAACCTGATTGAATTTTTTGATTGGGTGACCAGAGAGCTGGATCAAGGACATATGCTAGATGTAATTTACTTGGATTTCAGCAAAGCCTTTGATACAGTTCCTCATAGGAGGCTGTTGAACAAACTTGAAGGGCTGAAGTTAGGACCCAAAGTGGTGAACTGGGTCAGAAACTGGCTATCGGACAGACGCCAGAGGGTGGTGGTTAATGGAAGTCGCTCGAAGGAAGGAAAGGTGACTAGTGGAGTCCCTCAGGGTTCGGTGCTGGGGCCAATCCTGTTCAATATGTATGTAAGTGACATTGCTGAAGGGCTAGAAGGAAAAGTGTGCCTTTTTGCAGATGATACCAAGATTTGTAACAGAGTAGACACCGAAGAGGGAGTGGAAAATATGAAAAAGGATCTGCAAAAGTTAGAGGAATGGTCTAATGCCTGGCAACTAAAATTCAATGCAAAGAAATGCAGAGTAATGCATTTGGGGATTAATAATAGGAAGGAACCGTATATGCTGGGAGGAGAGAAGCTGATATGCACAGACGGAGAGAGGGACCTTGGGGTGATAGTGTCCGAAGATCTAAAGGCGAAAAAACAGTGTGATAAGGCAGTGGCTGCTGCCAGAAGGATTCTGGGCTGTATAAAGAGAGGCGTAGTCAGTAGAAGGAAGAAGGTGTTGATGCCCCTGTACAGGTCATTGGTGAGGCCCCACTTGGAGTATTGTGTTCAGTTTTGGAGACCGTATCTGGCGAAAGACATAAGAAGACTTGAGGCGGTCCAGAGGAGGGCGACGAAAATGATAGGAGGCTTGCGCCAGAAGACGTATGAGGAGAGACTGGAAGACCTGAATATGTATACCCTAGAGGAAAGGAGAGACAGGGGAGATATGATTCAGACGTTCAAATACTTAAAGGGTATTAACGTAGAACAAAATCTTTTCCAGAGAAAGGAAAATGGTAAAACCAGAGGACATAATTTGAGGTTGAGGGGTGGTAGATTCAGGGGCAATGTTAGGAAATTCTACTTTACGGAGAGGGTGGTGGATGCCTGGAATGCGCTCCCGAGAGAGGTGGTGGAGAGTAAAACTGTGACTGAGTTCAAAGAAGCGTGGGATGAACACAGAAGATTTAGAATCAGAAAATAATATTAAATATTGAACTAGGCCAGTTACTGGACAGACTTGCACGGTCTGTGTCTGTATATGGCCGTTTGGTGGAGGATGGGCTGGGGAGGGCTTCAATGGCTGGGAGGGTGTAGATGGGCTGGAGTAAGTCTTAACAGAGATTTTGGCAGTTGGAACTCAAGCACAGTACCGGGTAAAGCTTTGGATTCTCGCCCAGAAATAGCTAAGAAGAAAAAAAAAAAAAATATTTAAATTGAATCAGGTTGGGCAGACTGGATGGACCATTCGGGTCTTTATCTGCCGTCATCTACTATGTTACTATGTTACTATGTATATTGAGATGACAGTGCCAGCATCTATTAGACTTAGAACTATCCAAAAAGCACATCATATGTTCTTATATCATTAGTAACTTCATCAAATGCTCATTTTCTTTCCCTGACACCAAAATCAGAGACAATGTTAAAAAAACAACCCAAAACAACCCTCAAATTCTGAAAGATAAAAACTGATGTAAATAAAGCAACTGTCTCTGCATTCAGCAAAACGGAAGCTTTCTGTGTCCTGTTGCTGACTAGGAGGTCACTGAAGACAATGTCACATCTAAGTTTCATGGAAGTCTGCTGAAGCCTTTTGTTTTCTCCTCCACCTTCTTCCCTTGAATTATTAACATTTTCAGTAAACAATGAAAGCAAAATGTTAGATTAGCAGAAAGAATACATACTGGGAGTCATGTATATAGGTTTCGCTGCAAGTGCGTTGAGATGTTCCAGGTGCATACTTCAGATGGAGCAGAGAGAGTGCAAGGGGTACAGCCCCTGCCATGTTTTAATGTGCGTATCATAGTGCTTAAGCTGACCGAGCCTGAAACATAGGTTGAAGCCATCAACATGAATCCCCCCTCCCACCCATTGTAGATATTCGCTGCCATTTATTAGTCAGGAATAAAGACTATTACCCTGACCCTGGAACAGAGTGTGCAGAGCATACGATAACTCAGTATCATGTCACCCAGGAAATAGGAGAATGCCACCCTACATCAAGATAACTGAGGCTGACCTAATCCACTATCTATTTATTTGCATTTTTAAGCCCATCCTCCCAAAAAAGCTCAGAATGGGTTACAGGAGTGCATACACAGTATAGGTCAAAGAGAAGACAATGAGCACATAATTTGATAACAAGTAATACAAGCACCAAGAGTTACAGAGATGGCTGGTGTAGGTCAGGGAAGATAACTCGTATGTTAGTTTAAATATGGATCTAGATCAGTGGTTCCCAACCCTATCCTGGAGGACCACCAGGCCAATCGGGTTTTCAGGATGCATGGAGCAGGTTTGCATGCCTGTCACTTCCATTATATGCAAATCTCTCTCATGCATATTTATTAGGGCTATCCTGAAAACCCGATTGGCCTGGTGGTCCTCCAGGATAGGGTTGGGAACCACTGATCTAGATGATTAACATAATTGGGGAGTCTTACTAGGGTTCTTGAGGCTGGGATGTTTGAGGATGTGGTTACGTAAAACGGAAGGTTTTCACTGCCCTCCTAAAGTTCCTCTTGTGCTCTAATAGATGGGGGAACAAGATTCCTCAGTTTAGGTATGAAGAGGCATGCCTGCAGGCTGATTCTGTTTTGAGGGAGTGACTGGGGGTAAGGCTAGTCATCTCTTTCCTTAGGACCTTAATGGTCATCCGGGGTGTACATTGGTAGCTTGGGTATCATGTAGCTTGGTATCCACTTTTGGAAGATTTTGAAGGCTAGAACTATGGCTTTAAAGATGCAGCATTTCTTGATAGGTAGCCAGTGAAAAGATGCATGCGCTGGGGTGATGTGGTCATGGATGCTCAATTTTTCAGTGAAGGGATCTGTTTGGGATCTTCGAAAGAAGTTTGGAAAAATGAGCTAATATAACTTAATGTAGAAATCAGTTTCGTGATCAGTCCTCTCTAGTTTAAACAACATTCTGACAAGCAAATTTTGAGCGACTTATAGTGCATTCAGCACAGTTATGGGTAAACCCCAAAGCACTGAATTACAATAATCTAAGCACAACAAAAACATGGACTGTAAGATTATTTTGACAGTACCAAAACTCAGGTATGGCCCGAGTTTCCTCAACAAACGCAATCTGAAAATAACTTTCTGTATCAACACCTGGATATGCCCTTAAAAGTGAACGTCGAGCCAACTAGCACATTCAGATATTTCATCTCTTCAGAGAGGTTTATAGGGGTGCCCAATAGTAGAATTGAATCCGTTAATCATGTATTTGTAATGGGTATAACTAATAGGCAGACTGGGTGGACCATTAGGGTCTTTATCTGCCGTCATTTACTATGTTACTCTGTTACAGAAATCCAGGCTCAAGTCTCAGCCTGCCTGCCTGACATGCTACATGAATGTTTCACCGCCATCTAAAGTAAAACATGGCCAGGATGGAACTCCTTATCTTTTCTCCTAAACCTGCCTCTCCTCTCCCTACATTCTCTACTTCAGTCGATAATGCTCTCATCCTCCCTGTCTTGTAAGCTCGCAAACTCAGGGTCATCTTTGACTTGTCTCTGTCCTCTTCACATATCCAACAAACTGCCAAACCATATTGCTTCTTTCTATACAACTTTGCTAAAATCCAAAGTTATCTATACCCTGGTCTCCTCTTGCCTGGATTATTGCAATGTGCTTCTTGTGGGTTTCCCGCTAATCCGTCTCTTCCCCTTCAATCTGTTCAGAATTCTTCTGCTTGCCTTGTATTCCACCAGAATCATTATGCTCATGTTACACCTCTCCTCAAGTCACTTCATTGGCTTTCTGTCTACTTCTCTATACAGTTCAAATTCCTCTTACTGACCTACAAATGTACCCACTCTCCGACTCCTCAATATTTCTCTTCTCTTATCTCTCCCTACACCCCGCCCCAAGAACTCCGTTCTTCTGGTAAGTCTCTCTTGTCTGTACCTTCTTCTCTACTGCCAACTCTTGACTGCCCCTTCTGCTTTGCTGTGCTGTATACTTGAAAAACCTGCCTGAATCAGTACTCCAGGCTCCATCTCTGGCGGTATTCAAATCCAGGTTCAAAGCCCACTTTTTTGAAGCTGCTCATTCAAAAGCAAAGGTTCTAGACTTAAAAAAAAACTAACTTTGTTCGGATGAGTATTACGTCAAGGAATTGTCTGGATGGGAACATCTGGAAGGAGTAGAAATGCAGAGGGCAAACCTGAAAGGAGTTATTGTAAGGGCGACAAACCTTTTTGTGAAGCAAGTAAATAAAAGTAAGAGGAAAAGAAGGTTGCTTTGGTTTTCAAAAGTAGTAGGAATAAGAGGTTGGCTTTCATAAGCTACAAAAGATCACGGAAAGAGGAAGACAGGCAAAAATATGTGGAAAAGTTAAGAGAGGCTGGTCAAGTAGTCAGGAAAGCAAAGATACAAATGGAAGAAAAAAATAGCTGATATGGTAAAACAGGGAGATAAGAAATTTTTTAGATATATCAGTAATAGGAAGAAGTGCAAAAGTGGCATTGAGAGACTCAAAAGTGAAGGGGAGGAATATGTAGAAGCTGATAAAAAAAAAGGATGAATTGCTTAACAAATATTTCTGTTTTGTGTTCACGGCTGAAGTGCCAAGAGTGGAACCTCAGAGGACAAACACGAATAGGGATGGAATAGTGGTGGACCCTGATTGATTTTCAGAGGGTTGTATTTGTGAGGAGCTAGCTAAATTAAAGATATACAAAGTGACGTGGTCGGATGGTGTACATCCGAGGGTGCTGCAGAAACCTAGGGAAGTTGTGGTTGCTACGCTTACTGACATTTTCAATGCTTCTTTAGAGTCTGGAGTGGTACCGGAGGACTGGAGAAGGGCAGATGTTGTCCCTCTCCACAAAAAGTGGAAGTAGGGAATTACAGGCCAGTAAGTCTGACTTCTGTAGAAAGGAAATTAATGGAAACACTTTTAAAACAGAGAATGGTGACGTTTCTGGAATCCATTGGATTGCATGACTGGAGCCAACATGGATTCAATAGAGTTGGTCTTGTCAGACAAATCTGATCAATTTCTTTGACTGGGTGACCAGAGAACTGGATAGGCCCCAAAGTGATGGGCTGGGTCAGGAACTGGTTGAGTGGAAGACGACAGAGGGTAGTGGTCAATGGAGATCGCTCTGAGTAAAGGAAGGTGTACCTCAAGGTCCCGTTCATGGGCCTGTTCTTTTTAACATTTTTATAAACGATATTGCCACAGTCCTGTCAGGTAAGATTTGTCTCTTTGCGGATGATACCAAAATCTGCAATAGATTAGACACCCAGGATGGTGTGAATAATATGAAGAAAGATCTGGCGAAGCTTGAAGAATGGTCTGAAATTTGGCAGCTAAAATTTAATGCAAAGAAATGCAAGGTCATGCATTTGGGCTGCAAAAACTCAAGGGAACAGTACAGTTCAGCGGGTGAAGAACTGATGTGCACAACAGAAAAGCAGGACTTGGGTGTGATTGTATGTGATGATCTTAAGGTGGCCAAACAGGTTAAAAAGCTAACAGGGAAAGCTAGAAGAATGCTTGGGTACATAGGAAGAGATATGGCCAGTAGGAAAAAGGAGGTGTTTATGCCACTATATAAGACTCTGGTGAGATCTGATTTAGAATATTGTGTACAATTCTGAAGATCACACCTTCAAAAAGATATAAACAGAATGGAGTCGGTCCTAAGGAAGGCTACTAAAATGGTGTGTGGTCTTCATCATAAGGCTTATGGGGACAGACTTAAAGATCTTAATATGTATGCTTTGAAGGAAAGACTGGAGAGGGGATATATGATAGAGACGTTTAAATACCAACGTAGTGTAAATGCGCATGAGTCAAGTCTCGTTCATTTGAAAGGAAGCTCTGGAATGAGAGGGTAGAGGATGAAGTTAAGAGGTGATAGGCTCAGGAGTAATCCAAGGAAATACTTTTTTACAGAAAGGGTGGTACATGTGTGGAATAGTCTTCCGGAAAAAAGTGGTGGAAACAGAGACTGTCTGAAATCAAGAAAACGTGGGATAGGCATGTGGGAGATAGTGGATGGGTCATTTGGCCTTTATCTGCCATCATGTTTCTATGTTTAGTATAAAGCTCTGCGTGCATTTGGTACTGATTAAAGCCCAGTGTAACCATATCCTAGTCATGGTTCTTTATTAAACACATCTCCATGATCACTAGTAAATCCAAATCAGCCTCTTCCATCACAGCCTCTAAACGCAGAATGTAATAGAAGATGCTGACCGTCCATATCAGACCAATGCAATGCTTGCCATGTTCCTTGAAGAAAATGAATTCTGGACATCATTTAGAGAAGCGTTCTTATGTTTTATTTATAAAAATATCGAGCTTTTCTTAAATTCCAATTTTCTTTTATGTCCAGTGTATTTGCACTGCATAGAGGAAAAATATATATGTATTATACAGATGAATTTCTAGCAGATGGACACTGTCATAAAAGAGAATGCATAAATGCAACCTGTTTTAAAGCCTCAAATAGCATTAGATTTTTTTAAAGACCTTATTTTGATTTTTATAGTCAGAGTGTACATAGTAAGCAAAGCAAATTATTTATGCCATAATGTTCTTGGCTGAAATTGCAACTTTTAGACAGTAATATAGAGATTGCAGAATGGAAATATTTCTCATTATACCCCAAACAGCTATTGTGCAATTTCTAAGTCAAGGTAAAGCAAGCTGTTCCGGCACTTCCACTGCCTGGCAGACATACTGGATCGCTGCATCAAGTAATGTCCTAAATGAAGACTAGGCAAAGCCCAAGAGAAACATTTAACAACTCAGGCTTTTGTGAGAACAGATAATGCACTCACCATAGAATATTATATGTTGCAAATGTATGCAGATTAGAAAATGCCACCAGGGAAAGCAGAGGAGCTGCAGTAATAAAAACAAACGTCCTTGTTTAAACCAGTGGCGTTTGAATGTCTTTTACCAGAAATTAGAGAGGGATGCATTATGTATGAGGTTTCAGAGCTATTTTCTCTGCTCGCCTCATTCCATCGGTGTTAGTGAGAAGCAAAGGTTGCCTCAAAAGAACAAGATCTCCAGATCCCTGTGGGGTATTGGATCTCACAGTAAAGTCATATACACACATTCAAGGAAAACAGTGAAGGCTCTAGACCTAAAAAAAAAAAAAACACCTAACTTTTCAAGATGGCAGAACACTTGAGTGAGATGGTACCTGGAAGGCAACATCTGAGATAAGTTTGAGTATTTTAAGGGCATTTTTGGCAGGAAAGAAAATAAAAAATAAGAGGAAAAGAAGGCCATGTTGGTTCTCAAAAGTAGTAGCTGAAAAGGGAAGGAGAGAAAGTTTAGCCTTCATACACTATAAGAGGATGACTGGTGACAATGTCTGGAAAGGCTAAGAGAAGCTAGTAAAGTAGTCAGGAAAGCAAAGCTATAAATGGATGAAAAATTCACCAATACAGTTCAATGGAGGGACAAGACAATTTTTAGATATGTTCATGACGGAAAGAAGAGCAAAATTGGCATTGTGAGACTCAAGAGTTAAGGGGAAGAATAAGTAGAAGCTGGTGAGGATAAAGCAGAATTGATAACTAGTTCACTCATTGCAATGCTTTGGGTTTTTTTTTACCAGGCTCCTTTAATTTGGAATGAACTTCCTATTCTTGTTATATCAGAGGGTTGTTATACAGTTTTTAGAAAACTTCATAAAACATTCTTGTATAAGAAATTTTTATCATGAATGTTGATGCCATATTTAGTTTGTAATTGTACATCTGTCATGATGTTCTAACTGGGTTTATCACCAGAATATATATATTTTTTTGTAATTATTTTTATTAGAAAGGGTGCAATTTAATACTTCAGTTATCTGCTTTGAACTCGTAAGGGCTTTGGCAGCATAAAAATTGTAATGATTGCAAGACCTGAGGCACCATTGTTTTACTAGAGGGAGCAGGAACCACAGTGGAGGACATGAAGAACCAGATGACCAAAAAGTATTTATATATATATATGAAAGGCAGAGCATGAAAGCAATTACACAAATGAATGCGATGCAAAGATAGATAAAATGGAATAAGTATAATATAAAAACCATAAAGAGAGGAGTAGCGTTAATAACGCTTGCTACCTGGTATATTGATGAAAGTGCAAAGTCAAAACTGAAAACACCAACACCTGTTAAAAATTGAAACAAGAAAAAGGAAATATGAGATAAAATTTAAAACTGAGAATTCTAATAGAAAAATATGAGAACACATGACTGACTCGAATGCTAAAGTGCTTATGGTGAAACAACAGTGAAACCGAAGTAGCAATACTGACACAGAGCTTTTTGGATCATTGACAACTATTTACATAGTAACATAGTAACATAGTAACATAGTAGATGACGGCAGATAAAGACCCGAATGGTCCATCCAGTCTGCCCAACCTGATTCAATTTAAATTTTTTTTTTTTTTTTTCTTCTTAGCTATTTCTGGGCGAGAATCCAAAGCTTTTCCCGGTACTGTGCTTGGGTTCCAACTGCCGAAATCTCTGATAAGACTTACTCCAGCCCATCTACACCCTCCCAGCCATTGAAGCCCTCCCCTGCCCATCCTCCTCCAAACGGCCATGCACAGACACAGACCGTACAAGTCTGCCCAGTAACTGGCCTAGTTCAATCTTTAATATTATTTTCTGATTCTAAATCTTCTGTGTTCATCCCACGCTTCTTTGAACTCCGTCACCGTTTTACTCTCCACCACCTCTCTCGGGAGCGCATTCCAGGCATCCACCACCCTCTCCGTAAAGTAGAATTTCCTAACATTGCCCCTGAATCTACCACCCCTCAACCTCAAATTATGTCCTCTGGTTTTACCATTTTCCTTTCTCTGGAAAAGATTTTGTTCTACGTTAATACCCTTTAAGTATTTGAACGTCTGAATCATATCTCCCCTGTCTCTCCTTTCCTCTAGGGTATACATATTCAGGGCTTGCAGTCTCTCCTCATACGTCTTCTGGTGCAAGCCTCCTATCATTTTCGTCGCCCTCCTCTGGACCGCCTCAAGTCTTCTTACGTCTTTCGCCAGATACGGTCTCCAAAACTGAACACAATACTCCAAGTGGGGCCTCACCAATGACCTGTACAGGGGCATCAACACCTTCTTCCTTCTACTGACTACGCCTCTCTTTATACAGCCCAGAATCCTTCTGGCAGCAGCCACTGCCTTGTCACACTGTTTTTTCGCCTTTAGATCTTTGGACACTATCACCCCAAGGTCCCTCTCCCCGTCCGTGCATATCAGCTTCTCTCCTCCCAGCATATACGGTTCCTTCCTATTATTAATCCCCAAATGCATTACTCTGCATTTCTTTGCATTGAATTTTAGTTGCCAGGTATTAGACCATTCCTCTAACTTTTGCAGATCCTTTTTCATATTTTCCACTCCCTCTTCGGTGTCTACTCTGTTACAAATCTTGGTATCATCTGCAAAAAGGCACACTTTTCCTTCTAACCCTTCAGCAATGTCACTTACATACATATTGAACAGGATTGGCCCCAGCACCGAACTCTGAGGGACTCCACTAGTCACCTTTCCTTCCTTCGAGCGACTTCCATTAACCACCACCCTCTGGCGTCTGTCCGACAGCCAGTTTCTGACCCAGTTCACCACTTTGGGTCCTAACTTCAGCCCTTCAAGTTTGTTCAACAGCCTCCTATGAGGAACTGTATCAAAGGCTTTGCTGAAATCCAAATAAATTACATCTAGCATATGTCCTCGATCCAGCTCTCTGGTCACCCAATCAAAAAATTCAATCAGGTTCGTTTGGCACGATTTACCTTTTGTAAAGCCATGTTGCCTCGGATCCTGTAACCCATTAGATTCAAGGAAATACACTATCCTTTCTTTCAGCAACACTTCCATTATTTTTCCAACAACTGAAGTGAGGCTCACCGGCCTGTAGTTTCCTGCTTCATCCCTGTGACCACTTTTATGAATAGGGACCACATCCGCTCTCCTCCAATCCCCAGGAATCACTCCCGTCTCCAGAGATTTGTTGAAGAAGTCTTTAATAGGACTCGCCAGAACCTCTCTGAGCTCCCTTAGTATCCTGGGATGAATCTCGTATGGTCCCATGCCTTGTCCACCTTCAGTTTTTGAAGTTGCTCATAAACACCTTCCTCCGTGAACGGCGCAGAATCTACTCCATTTTCTCGTGTAACTTTGCCAGACAATCTCGGTCCTTCTCCAGGATTTTCTTCTGTGAACACAGAACAGAAGTATTTGTTTAGCACATTTGCTTTCTCCTCATCACTCTCCACATATTTGTTCCCAGCATCTTTTAGCCTAGCAATTCCATTTTTTATCTTCCTCCTTTCACTAATATATCTGAAAAAATTTGAAAAAATTGAAGGAGTGCTTTGTTTTATGCTTTCAGACTCCTGATGCAGGCCTAGTGGCCGAAACACGATTCGTGTTGGGTCATCTTTCCATTTGAGCCACAAACTCATCTATTTGAACGTCATAAACGTCTTTGGTTCTTTATCACCTCCACTGAGGTTTCTGCTTGCTTTTGGACTTGCAGTGGATTTGTCTTCTGTTTTTTGTTTACTTGAGGTAGGTCTTGTCAGATGAATCTGATTAATTTCTTTGAATAGGTGACCAGATAGTCAGATCGAGGGAGAGAGCTAGATGTAGTATATTGAGATTTTAGCAAAGCTTTTGACATGGTTCTGCATTGGTAACATAAGTAAACTGAGCACGCTCAGTAAGGGCCCTAAAGTGGCTGGTTGAGTGGGAAGCGACAAAAAATAGTGGTAAATGATGCTCACTGTGAGGGAAAGAGTGTTACCAGCGGTGTACTGTAGGGATTAGTCCATGGTCTGGTTCTTCTTAACATTTTCATAAGCAATACTGTTAGAATACCTATTTGGTAAGATTTGCCTCTGTATGGATGATATCAGTGTATGAAATAGGAAAGACATGCCGGAAGGTGTATATATCATGAGAAAGGATTTTGCAGATCTTGAAGAATGGCTGAGAATTTGGCAGTGCCGGGTGATGATTTCTAGTGATCTTAAAAGGATTGTGAAAAATTGCAAGAGGACCTCATGAGACTGGAAGACTGGACATCAAAATGGCAGATGAGCAAGTGCAAAGTGATGCATGTGGGAAAGAGGAACCCAAACTATAGCTTTGTGATGATGGGTCCTGTGTTAGGAGTCAGTGCCCAGTAAAAAGATCTTGGTGTCATTGTTCAGGATACGTCGAAACCCTCAACTCAACGTGGAGCGTCGGCTAAGAAATCAAATAGAATGTTAGGAATTGTCAGGAAAGGAATGAAAAACAAAGATGAAAATGTTATAATGCCCTTCTATTGCTCTATGGTACAGCCACACCTCGAATACTGTGTGCAGAATTAGAAAATGATAAAAGGGATGGGACGACTTCCCCATGAGTTAAGGCTAAAGCGGCTAGGACTCTTCAGCTTGGAGAAGAGATGACTCAAGGGTGATATGATAGAGGTCTGTAAAATAATGAGTGGAGTGGAAAAGGTAGATGTGAATTGCTTGTTCACTCTTTCCAAAAATACTAGGACTAGGAGGACAATGTGTAATTAAACTCTGGAATTTGTTACCGGAGTATGTGGTGAAATCAGTTAGCTTAGCAGGGTTTAAAAAAGGTTTGAATAATTTCCTAAAAGAGAAGTCCAAAGGCCATTATTGAGAAGGCTTGGGGAAAATCCACTGCTTATTCCTAGGAGAAGCAGCATAAAATCTGTTTTACTACTTGGGATCTAGCTAGGTATTTGGGACCTGGGTTGGCCACTGTTGGAAACAGGATACTGGGTTTGATAAACCCATTATGGCAGTTCTTATGGTTATCTACAGTATAGGATTGCAGAACTGAGCCACAACTTAGTGGGGTTTCTGAAAATGTGATTGGAATTACTTTCATTGAATATCAAATAACTTTTAATTAAGTGCAATCCTTTTTTTTAAAGCAGCTTTCATACACAGAAATGGATTGTTCCACATTGAATAAATGCATGAAATGTCGCAGATTGATACATCGATCTTCCTTGTTCTATCCCCCCCCCAATAAAAAAGCAATTAATTTTCAAAGAGACACTCCATTATGGAAACTAATATGCAATTACACTATCAGCAGTGAAAATATTCTGTATAGAAAAGGCACAGAAGACTCATATTAGACTTCTTCATTACAGAAAGGTAAGGTAGGATGAAAATCTGTTCCAGTGCCACAGGACAGATGGCAGACACAGAAAAATATTATCATCATGCATACCTTCATCTGGATCAAACAAATTGATCTGAGAGAAAACAGAGGAAAGAGAGAATTCACGAAAAGCTCTTTTAACAAATGATTACTAGAAAACTGAAAGTAACCCTTCTCCTGGTAATTTGTTTAAAATGCAGCATTTTGACAGTGCAGTAATTGCTCAACCTGTAGATCTGGTGACCCTTTTCATGCTTTTTTTGTAAACATAGTTTTCCTTTGATACCTTCAGAATGCGCAAGAATCAGATTTGTTAAAATGGACTGTATTATTTGCAATTGTTCCATTCGATGTGATGGCTCCCACTTTACTAAGGTGTGTTAGCGTTTTAAGCGCATGCAGGTAATTACCATGTGCTACGCCAGCTCAATGCTGGCGTTAAGGTCTAGCACGCACTATTCCGTGCATTAAAAGCCTAGCGCACCTTAGTAAAAGGAGCCCTAAGGTGGCAACACGCTTTAGTAAACTCACCGGAGCAGATAATCCACCTGGTCTCCTCCTCCCTCTTTACCTCAACCAGGATCAGCAACACCCATCCAAGGGAGTGAGATCCAAGAGAATATTCAACACTCTCTTCCTATACATCGCTACAAAAACCTGGAACCCCCTTCCAAACCCCATAAGAACAGAACTGAACTACCTCACCTTCAGGAAAAGACTGAAATAACTCTGCCCTCTCTCCATGACAACGTGATGTACCATGTCCCCATAATGATGGATGGGCTTCTTGTCGTGTAAATTGCCTTGAACCTGTATTCAATAAGTTTGATTAAGAAATCCTGATTAGATTAGATTAGTTTGTTCAAGTGTTTAGTAACTTTAATCTCTGCCAGAAAGCTAAAATAATTAGAAAATTAGAATGCCCACTCACTCCTGCCACCTAGTGGAATCTTGCAGTATAAATGCTAGTCACATGACTACCAAATAAGACCAAAATACTCTTAATGGTAACACTACTTTGAATTTAAAGCCACAAGTCATGACAACCATTTTGAGACCCAGAACTAAAAAAATCCTCATTCTGTGTTTGCTAATTTAGGATGAACAATGGTTTAGAAGATTATTACTGTAGCCTGTACTGCCTTAGTTATCTGTATCTTAACTTCATCCTATGCCCTCTCATTCCAGAGCTTCCTTTCAAATGAAAGAGACTCGACTCACACACATTTACACCACGTAGGTATTTAAATGTCTCTCAAGAATCCAAATCGCAATAACAAAATATAAATACAATCAGCAAAAAATTGTTATTAGCCTAGTGGTGGAGATACCCCATGAAAGTACATTCAAGGGGTATCTTGTCACCGGCAGCCTCAGGGCAATGGGTCCTGGGACACTGGGACAAGGAATACTCTTGTGTGCCGCTGCGGGCAGCACAAGGAAGAAAAATAAAAGTTCAAGAAAAGGAACACCACCGCACTAGGGAGGTAATTTTCAAATGAAAAACGGGTTTTAATCTTTAAATCCAAAAATGAACAAGCCGGCCTGCTTGTTTCCTCATAACTCAGTCCAAAGCAAAACAAACTTGTCAGGATTTTTACATAGCAAACATAGTCCCAGAACATCCAAAACTGCAAAATTAAACAGTCCCTGGGGTGAATGCTGTTTCCATGCGGTTCCAAACCTCAAAAATGCAAGTCTCTCCTAAAGCTGTAAATGGCTCCACAGCCCCTCATAGTTCCAGCTTGGACAGTTTCAAAGAAAAGAAAAAAACCAGTATTTTCCTTTCTGCTGTTCACTTTATCTTGAACCAGCACTATGGAACTGATCCACCCAGCAGCTGACGTGCTGGCCATGCAGTGTGCTCCGCATGGTAAAAATGTTGCCAAAATTAGGCCCTCTATCCCACCACTTTGAACGCAGGGCAAACCCCACTGCCTGGGCTTAGAACAATTCAATTTCAAAAGAAAAAAACAACAACAAGACAAGTCTTTCTCAGTTCTTAAAGGAGCTCTCACAATACTCCAGCTCTCCCAGGATTATCAAAGGAGAACTTCAATACAGTTCAAATAGGTAAAGCTTCAATAACCCCCCTAGGCAGTTTTCACGCTTGCTTTTTAGAACATCAAACTTCCATTGGTTGGACTCCATTCTGAAGCTCAGCGGTGAGCTCTGGATCCAGCTCCATGTCTTGAGGAACTTCAGACAGGCAGGGAGAAGGTTCTACTCCAGCCTCAGTTAGCTCCATGCATTCAGGCTGTGGACTGCCATTCAGAGCTCTCAGCCCTGAGCGTCGCTGCCAGTTTTCTAACTGCAGCCGTTCCTGTTCCCTCTGTTTCTCCTTCTGCCCCTCCAACAGTTCAATTCTCAGGTTTAGAAGTCTGCAGCCACGCCCCAAACTCTCAGGTGCAGAAGATTTCCTAACAACTACCCTATGACTGTGTGGGGGAGGGGAAATCTGCAGCTCTGCTCTCTGGCTCCCTCTACAGGGTAAAAAAGGAAAGTCGGGCAACTTGGCAGTTTGGGGTTTAAATGGCCCAGAATGAGAAGTGTCTGCTTTTGACCTGTGCACTGCTCTGGGGACACTCCTAGCAGGCATAGGCTGCATACCACAATCTCTACCACTAGGCTAATAATTTTTTGCTGATTGTATTTGAATGACTCTATCATATCTCCTCTCTCCTGCCTTTCCTCCAAAGTATTGAGATCTTTAAGTCTGTCCCTATACGCCTTATCATGAAGACCACACACCATTTTAGTAGCCTTCCTCTGAACCGACTCCATCCTTTTTAAATCTTTTTGAAGGTGCGGCCTCCAGAATTGTACACAATATTCTAAATGAGGTCACACCAGAGTTTTATACAGAGGCATCAATATCTCCTTTTTCCTACTGGCCATACCTCTCCTTATGCACCCTAGCATCCTTCTAGCTTTCGCCATCACCTTTTCAACCTGTTTGGTCACCTTAAGATCATCATATACAATCACACCCAAGACCTGCTCTTCCGTTGTGCACATAAGTTTTTCACCCCCTAAACTGTACCGTTCCCTTGGGTTTTGCAGCCCAAATGCATGGCCTTGCATTTCTTAGCATTAAATTTTAGCTGCCAAATTTCAGCCCATTCTTCAAGCTTTGCCAGGCCAGGTCTTTCTTCATGTTATTCACACCATCCGGCGTGTCTACTCTATTGCAGATTTTAGCTAAGCCTTTTGTCCCCCTGGATAAACGTTATTGATTATTATCAGGCCCAAATTTCTGGCTGTGCATAATTATTCAGTATGAACATAAGAACATAAGAATTGACACTACTGGGTCAGACCAGGGGTCCATTGTGCCCAGCAGTCTGCTCACGCAGCGGCCCTCTGGTCAAAGACCAGCACCCTAACTGAGACTAGCCCTACCTGGTGTAGTAAAGGGGGTGAGGGAGGAGTCCACCCCGAGTGCTATGTTGGTCAAGGCGCCAACACCCCTCCTCCTCTAGAGGTATGAAGGAAGGGGGCATGCATGGCATGTGGGATCGGGGAAGGAGAGAAGAGGGGGGTGCCACCGTCCCAGGCACCTCTCCCCCTCGCTGTGCCACTGTATCTATTGGTTTTCCACAAACACATCTTTTAATATGCCCTATGGTGAATGAGGAAAGTGAAAACACTTGCATTAAGTTAGAAATTTCCTATAAGTGATGACTGAATTCTTTTTGGCTACACAGTACATACTCTATGTCATTCAAGCGCATGGTATACTGAAAATGTTGGCCCCTCTCTTGTCTTCTTCTTGGTAATGTATTAACCCATGACCTTTTGTGAAGATTAGTGGTCTCTTTTGTGAAATTTTCTTCTGAATGCAAATGAGTTCCTGATTCATCTCTATTGAGGGCAAAAGTCTCCTTGAAAGTTACCAAACGGTGCCATTGTCAAAAAGCTGGAATATTGAGTAAATAAATTACAATCACAGTCATAAAGATGTGCCCCCCATTTTGTATGGTGATGGACAGAAATTTAATTTCAAAAACTTATATAGAATATCTTATGCAAATGTTCAAAGTTAAAGGGGCAAACTAGTCCCTGTTCCTGGTAGGAAGCCGCCCTCCAGCCCAATACTGTGCAATGTGTGAAAGAGGCTCCCAGCAAGCTGAGCCCCTCAGAAGCCTCAACCTCCACCAAAACAGAGTTCTAAGCTCCACTGAAGCACTCTCCGGCAGCTCACCATGACGTGATGCCCTTCCAGTGATCGCTTGCATTCTTCTGCATTTGCCAGGCTTTCTTTCATCATCAAGACCTTCAACGACATTGTGATCATCCGAATAGCTAAAACCTGGAGAAAGGGCTGAAGATTCAGCAGAAGTTGTATCATTCTAAATTAACACGTTTATGTGCGAGAAATTTCAAAAGACAGAGAAAGTAAGATCGAGGATCATTGAATGCTATTAAAATAATTTCTTTTGGTTGAATGTCTTCCTATTAGACATTAAGCATTTCAGAACTGTTTTGAAATCCCAGCCTAATATAAATTATTCAAAATCCCTAACACTTCTTGCCAAAAGGATTTCAGTAAAATTAGAGCTGGGCATATCTTTACAATAATTAGTAATATCAAGTTTCCAGAGGAAGCTGCAGGCAAAAGACTTAGTAAAAGCTTCTAATATTTGAACAGAAGAATAAATCTCCATGGAAATGAGATTTTTAATACACTAATGAGGTTTAGTCTTCTGGGGTAAACACTTTTCTTTTACAAAGCATTTCCCCTCATATAACAGAAACTAAGAGTCTTGTTTGCTTCAGAATACAAAGTATGAAAGTCTGTCTTGTAAATGGTTTTCAGTAGTCACAATTAAAGACTCAGCCAACCCAATTAATATATTGATAGACTTAGGAATTCCAAAGGAGAGAGGAGCCAAAAGCATGGGTGTGCAGTAAGGGTCATTCCCTAAACGCAAGACTTTGCTGTGGAAAAAGAGCTTAAAATCCCTCCAAAATTTTCTTGCTTATTTTCAATGTCACAAGGCGATGATAGCTAACTTTATTTTTGATTTTATTTAAAATATTTCTAATCTGCTTAATAAACTAAGCGGCTCCCAATATCACATTCACAAAATCATTAGACAAAACTCCATTTGCCAGGCTTTACAAAGTTAGGGTTACCAGATCTTCCTTTGGGAAAATCCAGACCCATGGTCACGCCCCCAGGACCACCCAGTTCTGCCTCTTTCCCACTCTATTCCACCCCCCAGCCCCACCCCCAGACAGCATCCGCCCATGTGCAGACATGACACAATGATATCACAACGTTGCAAGCTCGGATGTTCCTTTTTGACGCAATTATGTCAGGAAGCTTTTCAAAGCCAGGACGACTGGTAACCCTATACAAAGCCACACTTAAAATTCTAGCCCTGTTAGAAAGAAATCAGAATTCTACACTAACTTTTCTTCTAACAGAGTAAAATGACCCAGTTTCAGTAGAGGCTGTGTTAAAATGGGCCAAAATGACTACATAGTCCTCTATGAAACTTCCCACATTAGCCTGAATCAAAGTAAGCAATGGCTTTTGCAGTACAAACACATTTAACTGAACAGCAAAGGGGCATTTCCAGGCCTAGGAATAGGCTGGCATGACAGAGAGAGCAGATGCTATTAGACCAATCCTTGACATCCCACAACTCAGCAGCCACAAAACAGGGTGTGGTTTCTCTAAAATGGCCCATGATATGTGTACCGTATATACTCAAATATAAACCGAGGTAACCTTTTTTTCCCCCAAAAAGAAGGATAAAAGGTTGACTCGAATGTAAACCGAGGTTAGAAATCTGAGTATGTGAGCGTCGTTTGTCAGGGATCATCACGCCATAAGTAATCACAAATTTTTCAGTTGGGGGCTGCTTTGAGTGCAAAAAAGCTGAAGGAGAGCTGACAAATATTTTCCTACTTGGGACCACAACACCAACCGATGCTTCTGGACTTCCATCCTCATCTGAACACCTGGCCTCAGTCACACATGCAGAAAACAGGGGGGGGGGGGCACCCTTTTCAAATACAAGCCCACAAACTAAAAGTACTGTTGTACACAAACGAAACCCTATTAAGTCAGACTCTGCATACAGAGTCCAAAATATAAAAACAACAGATGTAAATTTTCAAAATTGACTTATTTCAGTCCCTAAATTGAAAATAAACACATTGTTCCTACCTTTGTTATCGAGCAATTTTATTTTTCTGATCATCTTGTTCCATCTGTGCTCTTAACTCTGTTTCCAAGGCCTCCTAATGCTTTTCTTTCTTTCCTTTCCTTCACTTTTTATACTACATCCTTCTTTGACACTGATTTTCATATTCAGTTTTCTTCCATTTTTCTGCCTCCATTTCTTCGCCTTCCCTCCATCCACACCATCTCCTTCCTCTCCATTCCATCCATGTGCCCCCATTCCTTTTCTCTCTGCCCCTCCCATTCAGCATCTCTCCTTTCTTTCTTTCTCCCTCCACCCCCCCCCTCAGTTCCACCAAAAGTTCTACCCGGTTCTGAAGCCCACCTCACCACAAATTCTACAAAGAGGTTGCCGGCATGGGTGTGATTCTCTTGCACTGCCCGCTGACCTCCTCTGCAGTCCATCCAAGCAGAAACAGGAAGTACAGAGGAGGTCACTGGCAGCGCTGGAGAATCAAGAACAGTAGCTTGGGCACTCCTATCTTCCACTACCTGCTCCCCCCTGCCCCAGACCGACATCGTTCAGAGCATTGGCAACAATTTCCAAAGCATCGAGCCTGTAAGTGTGATGTCGGTCTGGGGCAGGGGGGAGCAGGTAGTGGAGAAAAGTCATATTGCGGAACGCTATAACTCGATATCCACCTATACTAAAACTTGGTCATTACTGTTGGACCACTGTAAATCAGACCTTTGATAATTGACTGGTCGAATCTACCTGCAATGTTTTGTTTTATATTTTGATAGACCTTCCCGATTATGTAAAGACCCTTCTCCCAATTGGTATACACTTCTTAATTCATACTTCTTTTCACTACAGATGTTATTTTACTTATCCGAAATTCTTATTCAATCCTCCTACCCTATGTACTTAGATTTGCTGTATTTTCCACTCCCTTCAACCTTCTCTATGTATAACTATTCTTTCTCTGTAATTTGATATACTTGACGAATGTTATTTCTATTTGTCTTGTGCTTCTCTTGGAAGCCTTTGTTGTATTACTATTTTCATAACCATAAAACCAATAAAATGTTATGAACTGATAAAAAGGAGTGAGAGAGATAGGAATGGAGGGCAGATCGTGTTCGGTGGTTAGCCCTGCCCCTAGCAGCCATTTCTTCACTTGGCCTGCCTTCCAGCCCTCAAGGGCTCAGCAGACCAGGCCAGTCTTCAGACGCAGCACAGCGAAGGGGAAGGGAGATCGAGTTGTCCCCCCTTCACTACACCAGAGGGCAGATCATGTTCGGCAGTTAGCCCCACCCCCAGCAGCCATTTCTTCACTGGGCCTGCCTCCCAGCCCTCTTAAGGGCTCAGTCAACCAGGCCACCTCCCTCATTACCCAGTCCACCTTTCCAGCCCTCTTAATAATAATAATAATAATAATAATAATAACTTTATTTTTCTATACCGCCATAGTCAGGTGACTTCTAGGCGGTTCACACTGTAAGAAGGCTGGACATTCAGCGAATAACAAGGTCACAATACAATACAATAAGTCAACATACAATACAAGACAAAACAATACAATACAATACAATACAATGAGTGTATACCACACAGTACAATATAATACAACGAGTCTAAATATAATACAATACAATAAGTCTAAAGACAACACCACACATAAGTCTAATACAGTATCGTACAATGAGTCTAAATATAATACAATAGTGAAGAGGGGAAAGTTACAGATTGGGGTTCAATGGGTAATGAGTAACTGAGTATTTCTTTAGAACTTCCATTTGAATTGGAGTACTATGGATAGCGAATATCTGAGTACATGAGGGGCATCTTGAGAAAGAAAGAAAGGCGTTTAAAGGGAGGGGAGTCCTAGTGCGGGAGGGGACGATTTTAGTCCGTGAATTTTTCGAATAGGGCGGTTTTGATCGATTTGCGGAATGCACTGTAAGACAGGTTGGGTTTGTTTATGTAGTTTTTCAGCCAAACTTGCTGTCTGTTCGCTTGGAACTTAAAGGTTCTATCCAGGAATGATTTGTATCTGCAGCCCGTAATCTTTGGGTATGCAAATATGTTTTTGTTTCTGGTCGCTCGTGTGGGGTTGTGTAGGATGAAGTGAGTTTGTAGGTATGAAGGTGCTAGTCCCCAGACTTGCTTGAAACAGGTGCAAGCAAATTTGAATAGTATTCGCGCTTCTATTGGAAGCCAGTGCAGCTTTTTATAGTAGGGGCTGATGTGGTCGTTTTTTCTTAGTCCGAAAATTAGTCGAACGGCGGTGTTTTGTATTAATCTCAGTTTTTTTATTGTTTTTTGTGGGATGCCCAAGTAGATGATGTTGCAGTAGTCAAGAATGGATAAGATCAATGCCTGTACCAGCAACCTGAATGATGTTGGGTCAAAGTATTTTTTTATGGTCCTTAGTTTCCATAGCGTGTAAGGGCTCAGTGATCCAGGCCGCCCCCTAAAAAAAAAAAAAAAAATCTGCCCCTGTGGTTTCCACTAACTTTCATCATGAAGCCACCTCCTTGGTTCCTTCTTCTCCTACTCTGCTTATTTCTCAATACTTCTCACTGCTCGAAACCTTTTTCCCCCAATATATTTGACTCTACTAATGTTAGCGAGATCTGTCCTGGCCTTAGAATCCCCGTGCAGGTGCACACCAGAAACTATCACTTTTAAAAAAACCCTCGAGGTGTTAACTAATGCTTCTTTAAAGCCTGTACCTACTGCCAACTTGCCCAACCTTGCCTCTGACTCCATCACTCCAGTCCCGACACTATATTGCAATGCCAGATCAGCATGCAACAAGACTCAAATATTAAATGATCTACTAGGGGATTTGGATCCTGGATTCTTGTGCATTACGGAATCATGGATCACAAAAGATTATTTATTTACACAAAATGAACTCTGTTCCCATGGCCTCTTCTCTTCCAGAAATAGCCAGAAAGGAGGAGGCCTGGCACTTCTCTACAAATCATTCCTTGATGTTCAGCTCCTCGAAAATTGTAGTGATACATCACTAGAATATATACTAGCTACAGTCAATGATGAGCTCTGTTATCACCCATTGGGCATTTTGTTACTATATCGTCCACCCTTGGAATAAATCCTCTGAACTCGTTTTCGAGACCATAACCAACGCTTTCCTAAAGTTTCAAAGATTACTGATTATTGGTGATATTAATCTTCACCTAGACGATAACACCAGCAAAGATGCGATTGATTTCAACAACTTTCTCACCTCTCTGGGCTTTCCCTTTCCCGAGTCCTCCCCAACCCATGAAAAGGGGCACGCTCTGGACATCATCAGCTTCCTTGACCATACTGATTACAAATTACTGATTTAGCCGAAGGTGTTTGCTGGGAACATGTCCCTTGGTACGACCATTTTCTAGGTACTTTCTGTCTCCCCATTTTCATGTCTCACCTTGGGGTTCAACCCTGTGCCACAAAATCTATTACCTTCTGCAAAAAAATTGCGAGTGAACAGTTCTGGACCCAATTTCTTAACCAGTTTTCCTTCTGTCCTAAGCCTGTTGCCCCGGAAACAAACTGGCATAACTGGGTAAACCTCTCTGAGACTACCTACTGCTCTCTGACTCCTCTATTCACTAAAACTGTCTCCTACTCTCGTAAGGCCCCATGGTATCTTCCATACCACAGAGCACTGAAGCAGAAATGCTGAATACTGGAGCGTCAATGGAAAAAATATCAAAATCCCCTGTGGATAGACAGTCCTGGAGGGACAATATTAAGTTCTACAATAAAGCACTAAAACAAGTAAGGAAGAATTTCTACGGTGATAAAATCACCAGATCCAGTAACCAGAGCAGTACATTGTTTAACATCTGGTGCTCCTTAACCTCTAAAATCGACTCCTCTATACCCCCCTCCTCTCCAACAGCGGACGACCTAGCAAAATTCTTCAATGAAAAAGTTACCACTATAAGAATCTCTTTTCCATCAGCAGTCACTTACAACTCTCTGGTACCCTGCGATACTAACCCTATCCCAGTAGACAGATCCTGGACAGTCTTTGAGCAGGTATCTGAAGCCACAAATTAAGATCCTGCAAATGTGCCCTAGACCCGTTTCCTTCTTACCTATACGAGAAAATTCTCACGCAGGCTATTTCATCTCTCACCAGACTCATAAACTCTGCCTTACTATCAGGCCTTTTTTTCCGCAGAAATGGGTCACATTGCCTTGACCCCATTACTGAAGACAGCCGACCTAGACCCATCCTAAACTAAACTAAACCTTAAGTTTGTATACCACATCATCTCCATAAAGATAGAGCTCGACACGGTTTACAGGTAATTCAATAAATGAGGGAAGGACATAATAAGCTATCGCCTATAGCAAATATTCCTCTCCTGACCAAAATGCTAGAGGCTATCATATCTACTCAGCTCTCATCTTATTTAGAGAGATTCTCCATTGCCAATATGGCTTCAGACCCAATTTCAGCACCGAATCCCTACTGGCCTCATTAATTTCAAAGGTTCAACAACTACAATCTTGAAACAAGTTTGCTGTCCTATTACAATTCAATCTATCTATGACCTTTGATGTTGTCCACCATGATATTCTAATTTACCATCTTTCTGAGATAGGCATTGACTCCGCAGTCTTAGACTGGTTCTTGAAATTCTTACGATCCCGCTCTTACACTGTTAACATGAATGGCACCATGTCTTCTCCTTGGAAACCATTATGCGGAGTCCCACAGGGATCACCTCTGTCCCCTATTTTTTTCAACATCTATGTCTTCTCTGAAACTCTTCCATCTATCTCCCATTGAAACATTATATACATATGCAGATGACATCCTTGTCCTTCTTGAGATAGACTCAAACCTTACTAACCTCACTGAGAATATAATAGCATGCATAACGAAACTTCAATCCTGGGCCCTTAATGCACAAATGAAGCTGAACAAGTCCAAAACAAAACTTCTCTGGCTTGGCCCAAAATTAGATCAGCTACCTACGCTCATTCCATTACTTTCTGGTCCCACACTGCAGATTGAATTCTCAAGCAAAGTTTTGGGCATTAATATTGATTCTACATTTTCTTTTAACGACCATCTCAACTCTCTGGTAAAAAAAAAATGTTTTTTCAGTCTTCACAAGTTAAGGAAAATGTGATCCTGCTTCCGCCAACAACATTTTGCTGTCCTTTGCAATCAATCATTCTTTCCAGACTGGACTACTGTAACTCCATCTATCTAAGCTTAACCAAGAAAAGTCTTCAAAGACTTCAGCAGATCCTGAACACTGTGGCTAGGTTGATCTTCATAAAAAGTAAATTTGATCATGTTTCCCCGCTTCTGTCAAAACTTCACTGGCTTCCAGTAATTTCTAGGGTTCACTTTAAATGTACCTGCCTAACATTCAAGGTCCTATATGGCACTCTTCCTCCCCTAATTCTTCTATCTTGGAATTCTTCAAGACCTGACACTGCCAGATCCACCCAAAAACTTAAACTATCTTTCCCCTCGTTAAAAGGCATCACCTATTCGGGAAAATTGGGAAAATCTCTTTTCTTCAAATTCACTAAGCTTTGGAATAACATTCCTGCCCTGCTGCGGAATCTGGGCTCCCTCCAATTATTCCATAAGCATCTGAAAACTTGGTTATTCTCAAAAATGTAAATCTCTCCACTCTCTATAATCACTAATTCTTATTATGTTTTCCCTTCCTTATTTTAAAGTTCCTGTAAACCGTGCCAAGCTCTATCTTTATGGAGAGGATGCGGTATATAAACTTAAGGTTTAGTTTAGTTTAGTCATTGAAGGGATAGAAGTGCTAGTCATCGGAGGGGGGAGGGGGGGAGATAGCATTTGGTCATTGGAGGATAACAGCATTGGTCATTAGGTAGGGAACGGAGGGAAAAAAGCACCATCATTAGAAGGTGGCTTGAATATAAACCGAGAACCCCATTTTGGGGCCATTTTTTTGGCCCAAAAATCTTGGTAAGACTCCAATTCCTAAACTGTGGCAAAAGAGGCCTCAGCATGCTCTGGATGTCCAGAGAGCAAAGGGGCATGTTATGGGCAGGAATCGAGCGGACTTCAATCTGGACATACCCCAGCCATAATCAAAGCTTTCCTAGATGCATTGGGAGGGGAAAGCCCTGTCATTTGCAGCACGCGGCCCTGTAGGCAGAAGGGAGTGAGCTTCCCTGCTGCTGTTTGCAATTCCAAAGGTATGGTGGGGGGGGGGGGGGTTCCAAGGATGTGGAAGGTGAGGCCCAGTAATGTTGGGGGGGAGGCAGAGATGTCAGGGGATTCGGGAGAGGTACGGGATGCAGAGGGATGTCAGGAATGTGAGGGAGATGTGGAGGATGTTGGGGTGTAGGATTCTGTGGCTCAGCTGATCCTGGTAGGGGGATTCCCCATCAGCTGAGCCACCAGGAATCACCAAAACTAGCTCAGTTGATTGGGATTCCTTCTGCTGCGATCAGACAAGTTGTTGATGGGCACGTCTACAAAATTTGTTTTTGTACATTTTTCATATGGCCGTTTTTATTTTTGAAAATGGGCAAAAAGGACCAAAACTTATACCTAGTTCATTTTCAAAAATAAAAAGGCTAGACATTTGGCAGCTTTGAAAATGGACATTTTTCCTGCTTGGTTTGTGGACGTCTTGCTCTAAACGTCCAACCTCAGACTTAGGTGCACTTTTGATTTATGCCCGTCCACGTACCTAAATAAACGTAAGCGGAGGAATCTTGTGGCTTTGGAGAGCCATTCCCATAACATCAGTAGGATAGAGGTAGCCATGGCTGATTACATTCGAATGGCAATGTTAACAAAATCTCTGTGGAATTGACGTCCTCAAGGGTTATAGTAAAGTGAATCCTCACAGTGAAAGAGCAAGAGAACATGCTAATTATTTATTTATTGGGATTTATTAATCGTGCTGGAAGCCCCTGAGTCTACTAACATCTCCTAACCATGAACCTTCCTCTCTATATTCAACCAATGCCTAGATCTCCCAAAATGCCTCTGACAAGCCTGGTGTCACCTTGCTGACCTTTTTCACTCTTTCCAGTTAAGAGGCAAGACGCTGCGCTTGCTTTTTCTTTCTTCTCATGCATCCCTCCATCACAGCTGTTCAACTAATTAAAGTAATTGAAATCAATTAGCTTCAATTATCAGCAGTTACTTTTTCATCAGTTTTACTTGCAAATGCTAAATCTGGCATTTCTAGCTTGTTTAATATTGTTGTAGCTATTCCCAGCTGCAAAGTTGAACAATTTTTCCAGGTTCACATCAACCTCTGTTTTTCCAGCTTTAACTAACTCCCCCAACAGAATTCTTTAATGAAAATAACTCTTCCGGCTTGTATCTCAGAAGGCAGACACTAGTGCGTAGTACAATTTTCATTTAACCATGGACTCAAGTAAGCTTGCAATGCAATTTTGACTTCAATATTACTTTTCGCTGTATAGAGAAAAAGAATAAATGTAATTTGTCTGCACGTGTGTATGTACTTTTGTGGTACTGATACAACCTCCATCTATATCTTATCAACCGAGTTAAAGTCCAGAAATAAATTTGTCAGTTGAAGACCTTAAATACCTTTCATGTCTCTCTTTGACCATCAGGTTTGTTTTTCTTATATAGTTTTTAATTTTTAGTTGGGCATTAGATCATACAGTAACAAAATTAGGATTTTTTTTCCTTTTAATTGATGTACATTGCACTGATGTTGTAACAAAGAGCGGTATATAAATACAAATAAACATGATAAAGGGGATGGAACTCGTCTCGTATGAGGAAAGACAAAAAAAGTTAGGGCTCTCAGCTTGGAACAGAGACAGCTGAGGGGAGATAGGATTGAAGTCTACAAAATCCTGAGTGGAGTAGAACGGGTACAAGTGGATCGATTTTTCACTCCGTCAGAAATTAGAAAGACTAGGGGACACTTGATGAAGTTACAGGGAAATACTCTTAAAACTAATAGGAGGAGACATCTTTTTCAATCAGAGAACAGTTAAGCTCTAGAACGCTTTGCCAGAGGATGTGGTAAGAGCAAATAGTGTAGTTGGTTTTAAGAAAGGTTTGGACAAGCCAGGTACTAGTGACCTGGATTGGCCACCGTGAGAACGGGCTACTGGGCTTGATGGACTATTCTTAGGTTCTTATTTATTGCCAACCAGCTTCATCCACTGATAATGACAGTCCTAAGGCGTGACATTTCAAATTAATGCTCTAACTTAAAGAAGGTTATTTTAGAAGCTGTGTATGGAAATAGTGGAACCTGCATGTGTAGTGTGTACAACAGGAATGCTGACTGTAGAATCTCTTAAGGCACACACAAGTGACAGCAGAGGGAAAGCAATTATTCTATAGCCTCTAGGAGCTCCGTTACCTAACTGGCTGCACTAATGCATACAATTTTCTGGATTCAAAATCTCTCATTCATGTAACCCCTTAAAGAAATAGCAAATTTAGGCACTAGTACGAGACTTTTCCAGTCAAACTAGGTAGAGGCTGCCAAGAGATGCCACTTCTTTCCTGAAAAAAACAAAAGGAATTGACCCCAAAATATCCACAAAGAAGAAAATCCAGAGAAAACAAAAAAAAACTCCGTGGAGTGACGATGTTCCTGAATGGACTTTATTTGAAAGTGTCAAAGTTCCAAAGGTACACTGAAATCATCCACATAAAATAATTCCATCCACATAAAAATAAATCATCCACATAAGAGCCTTAAAGGACCTAGTCCGCTAGGGATACAGGACCCAACACGGTCCGCGTTTCAACAAAAAGTCTTCTTCAGGGGTCCCTGGGGGGTCCTATAAAGGTGAGTACGTGGGAAACAATTGTGTGATGAGCCGGAAGTGAGACACTGCTTGCATTTCCTGAATGGATGCTTGTTTGGAATGGTTGTTGCTACTACATGTACTTCTCATGGGACTTTATGCATTTAACTAATGGCTCTGTATTCATGAGACCTTCGGTAAAAAAGGTTCCATTCCCACAGAGGTAATTCTCTATGGATCGGCTGAAGTGAACCACTGGGATGATACATGCTACAATGGAAGTTATGCATATAGCCAGCAGTTCCAGGCTTAATGCCACCTCAATGCATGGTATAATGCTTGCGCCTACCTGTAGAGAGGTTGGCATGTATTCTATAACTCACATGCCTCAGTGCTGAACATATTCCTAACCCACCCATGCCCTAACGTGGGGTTTTCTTGTGTGCTAAAGCTATTCCTTTGTAGCCATAAAACCCCTGATTCTCTATTAATGGCCATAAGTTAATATTTAACAGTCACACATGACTTTGGGACTGTGTACTTTCAATCAACATATTATTTAGGTCAATATAATAATATATTGATTGAAGGTGCATATTCCCGAAGAAAGATGGGCAGACTAGATGGGCCATTGGGCCTTTATCTGCCATCATATTTCTATGTTAAATATTTTGAGGTCGACTTGTGGGAAAGAACGTTTTGTTTTGCCTCACTGAAGTGATTTGGAATTGTCATTAGCATGCTGCCATTTTTAAAAATTACTGTTTTGAAGGTGGTAAAGATTCCTACGTTATTCTTGTGATAATCAGTTAGCATACAATAATGTACAGTAGATGTAACTGATTAGCACAGAAATACCCACTCTCTGCTCCAACATGCTCTCCCAAAAAATTATTAAGTGCAAAGTTATCGCAAGAACTTTCAAAATCTACTGTGTGATTCCACAGAAGTATATTTTGGGCCTCATTCTGAATAGGACACCCAGTCTCAGCAGCCACCCAAGTAGTTTTTGAGAATTGTGCATGGGCGTCCTATATAGAATCACATATGTCCTAACCCCGCCTAACCACCCCTATTCTCTAACTGGCATCCATGTCACTGATGCTATTTAGAGCAGTGGCTCCCAACCCTGTCCTGGAGGACCACCAGACCAATCGCGTTTTCAGGGTAGCCCTAATGAATATAAATGCCTGTCACTTCCATTATATGCAAATCTCTCTCATGCATATTCATTAAGGCTAGCCTGAAAATCTGATTGGCCTGGTGGTCCTCCAGGACAGGGTTGGGAACCACTGACTTAGAGAATCGTGTTGCCGATGAGCTGATCACGGCAAGGGAATTTCCATGCTGTGATCTGCTGAGTGGCAACGGCAGGGAACCCCCTAACCCCACTGCAAGTTGTCAGGTAGGAGGGATGCCAACTCCCCCCACACACATTGCCCACGGTAGGAGGGATCCCTTAAACCAGTGGTTCCCAAACCTGTCCTGGGGGACCCTCAGCCAGTCAGGTTTTCAAGATATCCTTAATGCATATGCATGAGAGAGATTTGCATACCTGTCACTTCCATTATATACAAATCTCTCTCATGCATATTCATTAGGGATATCTTGTAAAAACCTGACTGGCTGGGGGTCCCCCAGGAAAGGTTTGGGAACCACTGCCTTAAACAATCCCTGGCAGGAGGGATGGCTACTCCCTCCTGCTGACCCCCTCCAACATCCCCAGTAGGTGATTCTTTCACAGTTTGTGACAGGAGGGATTGGGTATCCTTCCTGCCAGGGCTTGTTTCACGGTTTGTGGCAGGAGGGATTGGGCATCCCTCCTGCCACGGACAGTGTGTGTGTGTGTGGGGGGGGGGGTTGGGGTTGGCGGCATGAGGGAGTGTCTTACTTTTAAGGTGCCTATCGCGGTCCTAGGGAATCATCCAGGGCCACTTCTGGGCAAAACCCTAGGCGCCTCCCTGTACCCTTGACAGATGCCTATAGTGTAGGAAGCCTGTTTCGGGTTGTTTTTTTAGACAGTGGTAGGATGCCTACTGCAGCCTACAATCGAGATGCCATTTACAGAATACGGCCCTTTATGCTGTGTTAGCTGTATGTTAGAAAACATTCCCCTAAATGTTCCATTTAATAGTCAGATACTGATATAACTTCAACTTTAACTATCAAGCCCATATTCCCTATCTCCAGGCTAGTGTCTAGTACATGGTTAATATCATGAGATCCAAGTAACAATTCTGTCTTTTTATATTTGATTTTTAAGCTAAACCTAGTTAACCATTCTACAGTCGCTTGAAATCTTGCCAGACCTGGCATTGACTGAATTCCATCTTCAATAACAAAAGGAACATAAATCATTATATCAACACATAGAGATGATAATGGACTTTATAGTACTTAATTATTTCACAAGGGATGGATATATAGTTTGGACAGCAAAGCTGAAAGGGCCAATCCCTTAAGGACTCCCCGATTAATTGTATACCAATCAGAGACAGCTCTTTAAGATACCAAGAAAACCATGAAGCAGGAGCACAGAAAGGAGGCAAGTGGTTGATTGGAGCTATGTGACCCATGATCCTCACTAGAAGCCATTTCTAGTGATATGCTTGATATGCTTATTCCTAGCATAAGCAGCAATAAATCTGTTTTACTACTTGGGATCTGGGTTGGCCACTCTTGGAAACAGGATACTGGGCTTGATGGACTTTTGGTCTGTCCCAGTACGGCAGCTCTTAGGTTCTTATGTGAGCAAAGTATAGGACAATCAAGCCATTGTGACATCACTGATGAGGATGGCTCTTAGGCATTGGTGGAATGAGGCATTATGACATCACAATCTCAGCTCTGGAATGTTGCTACTCTTTGGGTTTCTGCCAGGCAGTTGGGACCTGGGTTGGCCACTGTTGGAAACAGGAAGCTGGGCTTGATGGACCTTTGGTCGGTCCCAGTATAGCAATTCTTATGCTCTAATGTATACAAACATGTAAGTAATAGACCCAGCTTGATAGAATTTGTAAGCTACGCAAGAAAATCAAACTAAACATAATATAATACAATACAGTGTCTTATATACTATAGTTTTCTGAAAGGAATTTATGTGATTTACATTAAGATTTAGATCAAGTTCTTGAATTACATTGTTAGAATGAGCGTTGGTGTAGAAGGAAGGGGTGAAGGGTCAGAAAGTGATTACAGTGAGAAGAGATAAGTCTTTAGTTTCTTTTGGAGTTCAAGGCAGATGATGGGTTGTCTTAGGTGTATTGGCAGTTTGTTCCAAATGAGAGGTCCTTGGTATTCAAAGGTAGTTTTGAATATCTTCTTTCGCTGTTGAGGAGATGGAAAGGATCACTTGTAGTGTTGTGTAGTGCATGACCTGAAGAAGGAATCTACTACTTAGTATCTTCATCACATGCCCCCTAGTTCTAGTATTTTTAGAAAGAGCAAACAGGGGATTCACATCTACCCTTTCAGCTCCACTCAGTATTTTATAGACCTCTGTGATATCTCTCCTGAGCCTCCTCTTCTCCAAGTTGTCCCATCCTTTTTATCATTTTTATCGCCCTTCTCTGTACCTTTTCTAATTCCGCTATAATTCCGCTATATCTTTTTTGAGATGCAGTGACCAGAACTATCTATCCATGTCTTCTCTATTCCTCATAACAACCGACTACTTTGTATTTATATGCTTGCTTCATAACTGCTCTATATACCAGATCATATGATATGTTGCTTTCTATGTACTCCTAATCACATTGTAATCCTATTGAATTATAAATTGCCTTGAATCTCATTAGGCAAAGAGCAACTCAGAAATTGCAGATTAGATTAGAATTTCACACAGTATTTGAGGTGTGGCTGCACCATAGAGTGATGCAAAGGCATTATAACATTTTCATCTTTGTTTTCCTTTCCTTTCTTTTCCTGATAATTCCTAACATTCTCAGCTGATCAAAGGGGAATAACTGAAACTCATATATGTAATAAAGCCCATGACCCTTGACTCTTAACTCAACAATTGATTCTGGAATCACATTCAGATTCTGATTACAAATTAAGAACTGAGACACACTCAGGATCTCATTCTGGAGAAAGACCTGAGAGATTTTCAAACCTCTGCATTCATGAAGGTTCTCATTATGAGATAATGAAAAGTATAATTTCCATGCTACGTTCTCAAATTGAGAGACATTATTCTAAGTATGATGAACTCTGAAAATAAATTTACCTACCAGAGACAAATTCTCTTATCATTTCACTATTAATTTCCATTTTGAAAGGTTATGATAAACAGTTTCAACACAGTGTTTAATGTAAGAGTATTTTGAATGACTTTCATAGAGCACGGGCTTAACTGGAATCTCACGAAGGAGGACTCAATTTCCCTATCTGAGGCTTGTTGATATTGATATAACACAGCCCATCATATATTATTACTTTCACATAGCAGGAGATGAGACGGATGATTGCACTTGAAGAAGGAATGACCCATGAAGTGAGCTCTCTAGAATAGGTACCAACAGGAAGGGTGGAGAGCTGTCAGACTCTTCCCTGCCGCGGCCAAGATCATAGTAATATCATGCTGTCATTAATGTAGAAACACTAGAATGACAACAAGAACAAAAAATTAACATTTCCATAAAACCCCTGATATTTTCTCCACAGATGACAGCTTATGTGTAGTTGAAGCTTATGTTAGAACAACGCAAGACAAGATGGCGTTTGGTGGTTTTGTCTGCTCATCTGTATTCATAACAGCAAGGCTTCTTAGCAGGTCTATTAATCAATGTCAGTTGCTTCTGAGCAAATCCATCAACGTGGATCATGAATCATCATGATCATAAATTTATGCAAACAGCCAGAGGGTAATAAACAAGGGGAATTAGAATAAAAACGCAGTGAATGTCAACCAAATCAATGATATCTAATTCGTATAGACTCAGAAATTATAACTATCTAACTCAGGCAATCACCGAGTTCCTTAATAGCTGTGTGTGTTGGAACATGCTTGTCAGAAATTAAAATGGAATCACCAGCAAGTGTCTAAAACACAAAAACTGTCAATTTTAAATTACATGGCTGACTATTTGATGAAAATTAGAACCACATTAATCTACTGGAACAACCAGAATGCTAAAATATATTTTAGATCAAGTGTAGGTCGCTGAATTCTTTCCTCATACTCAGGGCCTAAAAATATAAACAAAAAAATAATGTTTGCATTTTGTCCATTCACATCCCCTCCATGGAATCGTGGGCAAATATAGCAAGGAGGTTCCGATTATTTGCAGAGCTGAGATCCTGTTCAGATTCAGCAGATGCTTAAGAGGCAAATGAAACAGACTCGTCATGGAGCATTCTGAAGGCCAATAGCACAATTTTTACTGACTCTTGAAAGATAAATTGATTCACTGTAAAAGACAATGTTTTCTTCAAGTGAGTGAAATCTTATTTGGAGAAGGATCACAGTGAAGCAGATGGTGGGATGGATCAGTTGAGTGAAGCAATCTGCTGGGGAAGTTCCTTGTTGATGGCTTAATAGTTTAGGGTTTATGCTCATAACCTCAAGCCATGGTAGCGATTCCTAGGCAGCAAATGTTACATGGCCCACTGAATCACATTTGCCACACCAAGACTCACTACTTCAGCTTTGTAGAAGAGGACTTTGAGAGTTATGTACTTAAATTGGTTTCTCTGAACATTTACTAGGACTGAGTGGATATATTTTTACTGAAAATTTATCTGAGTTCTTAAATTTAGCAGCATAAAACGTATATAGTAATAGGGCTAGATTTAGGGCAGGAAAAAGTCGTGAGGAGCTCAGCACGGATGTTCACCACTAGGCTCATAGGCCGCATTTTTAAGCTCCTAAATTAAGATGAACTTTCAGCTGAAAATTTATGTTTCTAAGGGGCCCTTAGAAACTGTGGTAAGCATTTGTGCGTGCTTATCGTGCATTAAAAAGTCTTACTACAGGGTGTACACGGTAGTCCTGTGTGTGTATACTGGGCGCTAACATAATTTTTTCTAAGGTGTGAAGAGTAAGGCCCAGATTCTGTATAGGATGCCAAAATTGGCGGCCACCTAATAAGCAGCAGCCGATAACGTGTCAATCATGTGATGACATTGTATAGAGAATTGCACCTCCGCAAAACCAGGGTTTTCCAGGTCTACATTTCTGGCACCTATCTTTGCTGGGAATCAGGTCTACATAGGCGCTTTAAGCCACCTAATGCCACGTCATTAGTGGCATTAGGCAGTCTAAAGCGCCCATGTAGGGGTGATTCTGGCACTAAATTTTTAGGCGCCTTGAACTCAAAAATGTCATTTGAACGGCATTTTAACTGAGTTTTGGTGCCTACGAGTGCCTAAAAAAATCGGCGCTAGTAAGAGAATTTGGACCTTAATGCATGATTGAAAAACATAGAAACATGATGGCAGTTAAAGGCCAAATGGCCCATCCAGAGCATCCACTATCTCCTCCTCTCCCTATTGGCTAAGGCTCTTAACATTTGCATTTCCTCTCCCGATTGGCTAAGGCTCTTTACACCTGTATTGTGAGGTCATAGAGCTTTATGGTTAGAGAAACAGAGAAACATGACGGCAGATAAAGGCCAAATGGCCCATCCGCAGTATCCACTATCTCCTCCTCTCCCTATTGGCTAAGGCTCTTAACATTTGCATCTCCTCTTCCTATTGGCTAAGGCTCTTTACACCTGCATTGTGAGGTCATAGAGCTTTATGGTTAGAGAAACAGAGAAACATGACGGCAGATAAAGGCCAAATGGCCCATCCGCAGTATCCACTATCTCCTCCTCTCCCTATTGGCTAAGGCTCTTAACATTTGCATCTCCTCTCCCGATTGGCTAAGGCTCTTTACACCTGCATTGTGAGGTCATAGAAACATGATGGCAGATAAAGGCCTAATGGCCCATCCGCAGCATCCACTGTCTCCTCCTCTCCCTATTGGCTAAGGCTCTTAACATTTGCATCTCCTCTTCCTATTGGCTAAGGCTCTTTACACTTGCATTGTGATGTCATAAAGCTTTATGGTTAGAGAAACATGATGGCAGATAAAGGCCAAATGGCCCATCCCCAGTAACCATCATCTCTTTCTCTCTCCGAGAGATCCCACGTGCCTATCCCAGGCCCTCTTGAATTCAGACCCAGTCTCTGTCTCCACCAGCTCTTCTGGGAGACTGTTTCACGCATCTACCACCCTTTCCATAAAAGAGCGTTTCCTCCGGAGCCTCTCACCTCTTCACTTCATCCTATGCCCACTCATTCCAGAATTTCCATTCAAATGAGAGATGCAACTCATGCACTCTCTCTCATGCTACTTAATTTAGTATGGATAGTACTTTGCAGTGACCTTCTGCATAACTACATCACAATCAACTCACAATGGCCATGAGAACTCTGCCCCAGAAGATGCCTACATGCGGGTTGCATAAAAGTGTACACTTTCCATATACATGAATCTCTCTCCACTCAACCCATTGGGAGTTTTATACAAGCTTTAAAACTACTACTTATCACTTATACAGTGCTGAAAGGTGTATGCAGCACTGTATATTTTGACATTTATAGACGGTTCCTGCTTGGAAGAGCTTACAATATAACTTGGACAGACAAGATATGACAGAGGGTAGGGGATGCAGAATCTAAGATGGGTAACAATTCCTTATCCCAATGTTCCAACCCTATTTGTTCTCTTTTCTCCTAAACATTGTAGTTCAACCTGTTTCCCTCATGTTTCATGTATTGTCAGAGTCTTAAAGTATGCTGCTTTTTTTTTTCTATAACCCTGTTTTTATATTGGGAAATCGCACTGGATCACGACATTGCGATCAAATCAAATTTTAAATAAACTTGAAACTTGAGAGGAGTCAGGAATCGAAAGCTCTATCAAACTTTTAAACAGGCCTTGAACACTGCCAGGGAGCCCGTCCTAGGGATTCGGGCAGCTTGTTCCATGCATACGACACAGCAAGGCAGAAGGGATGGAGTCTGGAATTGGCAGTTGAAGAGAAGGGCACAGGAGGGACTTAGCAACTAAGCGGAGCTCATGGAGGGGGAATTATAGGGGAAGAGAGATAGTGAGGGGCAGCTAAGTGAGGGCATTTGTAGGTCAGTAAGAGGAGTTTGAATTGTTTTTGGAAATGGCGGGAAGCCATGAAGTGACTTTAGGAGAGGAGTAACGTGAGTGAAGTACCTCCATAGAGTCCATCACACTCCTTCTTTGACGCAGGTGCAAATGTGTGTGAGATCGTGTGTCTTCTATATGGCCTTTATAAAAGGGACATCCTGCTATGAAATCAGCCCTCCTAGGGCCAGATGAAATATAATAAATTCCTCTTGGGAATTCTGTTATTTTTGTTGTCACTGTTGTCACTTCACTATCACCACATTTGCTCTTCCATCATTCTTATCTGTTAGACCAGAAGGTGTAAACCAAAGAAATATGGCCTTGATAACAGTTTTCTTCAACTGAAAAAACACACATTCCTCAACTGATGATAGTGAAACAGATACTGTGCTCTGTTTCAAAGATCCTAGTTGCTTGGAAATATGACTTTCCCATTAATACATTTGATTATCTCATCCATATGCATGCAATTTCTGTTGCATATGCAATACAAAGAAGAGAGAAATGATGGGTTTAAAGCTGTGGTCTCAACTCGCGGCCCGCCAGGTACTATTTTGAGGCCCTCGGTATGTTTATCATAATCACAAAAGTAAAATAAAACCATTTCTTGATCATAGAAACATAGAAACATAGAAACATAGAAATAGACGGCAGATAAGGGCCAAGGCCCATCAAGTCTGCCCACCCCAGTGATCCTCACTATCTATCTTTGCGGATAGATCCCACATGTCTATCCCATCTGGCCTTAAAATCCGCCACACTGGTGGCCTCAATAACCCGAAGTGGAAGACTATTCCAGCGATCAACCACCCTTTCAGTGAAGAAGAACTTCCTAGTGTCACTGTGCAGTTTCCCGCCCCTGATTTTCCACGAATGCCCCCTTGTTGCCGCGGGACCCTTGAAGAAGAAGATGTCTTCTTCCACCTTGATGCGGCCCGTGAGATATTTGAATGTCTCGATCATGTCTCCCCTCTCTCGACGCTCCTCGAGTGAGTAGAGCTGCAAAGTCTCTTTCATTATAAATGACTTATAAGACTTAGCCAAAAGGAAAGATTTACAAACTATAAAGAGTTTTACCTCATTTCTTTAATAAGACATTAACTATTTTTTCTGTGGCCCTCCAAGCACCTGCAAAGGGTTTGAGTTTGAGACCACTGGTTTAGAACAAATAAGTCAGCCTTTATTGGTTTTGTTTCCATGGGAAACCCAAAAAACACTGTGGAGTGACGATGTTCCTGAAATGGACTTTATTGAAAATATCAAAGTTCCAAAAATACAATTAAATAATCATGGCCTTTTGTTTCCATGGACCAGATAATACATGTACATCTCAGAGTACTATATGAGGGAGTCTATAGAACTGTGCTACTTCCTTACAAGGTGAGAGGCACGCCCCCTGCTGGACACTTCTTACCCACAGCACAGGACATCCCAGGAGTATACTGCTACCCTAGGAAGGGGGTGGGGAAAAGAGGAGACCAGGAAGCAACTGTAAAGCACATAAATGGCACGGCGAGGATGAGAGCGGGAAAGCCCCGAGGAGGAGAGGAGAAGGGAAGTTTGCTGAGGAATCCCCCTGTCTCTTGCAGAGCTGGACTGAAGGTAAACCACAGTGATATGCCTCTATCTGACTCCAAGCCAGTGGCATACTAAGGGAGGATAGGGTCAGACTATGAAGGACGCTGGTACCTCTTCTCCCTTCTGCCCCCTCCCCCCATGCATCTTCTTTTTTTTAGTTCAATCATCTTTATTGGCACAGTATTTTCATTTTATAACATACAGCGAGTCATTGACCAAATGCAGATCCAGATACATGACATACTCTGTTATGTACGACCAATAACACTAATTGCTGTTCGTGCCAACATTGGCTCCTTTCTGACATCACTTCCTGGTCATGGGACCAGGATGTGACATCATAAGGGAGCCTACGCCAGCATGAGCAATAGGTGGAGTATGCTTCTCAAGCTGGTGTTTTATATGGGGTTGTAACCTTGATACTGATATTTCAGGGCAGGAGAGTCAGCAAGGATAGTAAGTGACTGGTCCTTAGCAGTCGCTTCTTTTTTTTTTTTTTTAATAATTTTTATTGAGAAAGAAGCCAAAACCACAACAAAAAACAAAAGCCATAGTACAAGATTATACAAAGACAATGCAAACAGTCCAGGATCGGTAATTCTTCTGCTTAGTGAATCGATGGCTTTCTACTTTTGCATGCCATTTCCCCTCATTTGCATGGGTGGATCAAATCGGAGATTGATCGGGAAGCTGTTCAGTGAATCGGGTCGGGGTCAGGTTTTGTGATCGTCAGGACAGGATCGGAAGGTTTAGCGAGGCTGGAAGACTGGCAGACGACGTTTAATGAGAGCAAGTGCAAAGTGATGTATGTGGGAAAGAGGATCCGGAACTGTAGCTAGGTGAAGCTGGATTCTGTGTTAGGCGTCACTGCCCAGGAAAAGGATCTAGGTGTCATTAAGACCCTAAAGAGCCTATGCTCATGTGTCTAGGAGTCTAGGAGAGCAGCTCTAAAATTATCCTCCGCCTGTACAGTGGAAAAGATCATCCTGTAAAATCACCATAATTTCATCATCAGCAAATTGAACCCAAAGAATTTGAAACTCGTAGTCTGCCACTGCAGCATCTGTTAAGAAGCTACAGCAATTTAAAAGTTTAATATAGCCCTCACACTAATGGATTACATTAATTAGATTTTTAAGCAGTTCAGTTGAAAGTGGTGTTAATGATTAACTAAATTTATATTAAACAAAAAAGCTGCTGCAGTGAGTCAGCTAATGAGTCAGCAGAGCAGGGCGAGCCGAAGCGGAAAGGCTGACCAATAAAGACAGGAGAAATACGCTTCTCTCCAACCCCACGCCAGCTCTGGGGTATAACTTGATTCTTATATACCACAAGAGTTCCAGGCGGTTTACAGCAAGAGAAACTGAACAGTCAGCGACATGTACAAATCATAAGAAATACATCATATGCAAATCAGCTAGAACAGTAAAAACTTAGGGCTCCCTTTACGAAGGATTAGCGCACAAAAGGAGGCAGTAGCAGTTTGCACGCGCTATTCCTTGCGTTAAGGCCCTAACGCGCCTTCGTAAAAGGAGTCCTTAGGTTACAAATCTATCAAATTTACTAACTTCCTGAAACACGTGGAATAATTTTACCAAGCCAGTCAAGAGTTCTGTCAAAAAATCTCTTAAATCGACAGACTTTTACTGTTGGAAAGGCAAATAAATGAACTGTACGTGTGGACTTGTAGACTGGAGACATACCAAATATTGATTTAAAACAAAAACAGGCAAATTTGAACAGGACTCTTACCTCCATCGGCAACCAGTGTTGTTTAGGGTAATAGGCTCCCATTTTTTCAAACCAAAAATCAACCGTACTAATGAATTCTCTATCACTCGTAATCTTTTTTTTTAAAGACTTTACCTCTCTCTTTTAGGTCCTAGTTCACGCTTGCTGTCTAACACCAGCTCTGACAGGATACACATTTCAAATCTGATATATTGTAATCACAAAATAGAAAATAAAATTATTTTTTCTATTTTTTGTTCTCTGGAAAACGGCTAATGTCATTCCACTCCACAAAAAAGGATGCAGGACGGAAGCCACGAACTACAGACCAGTGAGTCTCACATCAATAGTGAGCAAACTAATGGAAACTCTAATCAAACACCAATTGGATACGGTCCTGAACGAGGGGAACCTGCGAGATCCCCGTCAACATGGGTTCACAAAGGGGAGGTCTTGTCAATCCAACCTGATCAGCTTCTTTGACTGGGTGACGAGGAAGCTGGATACTGGGGAGTCCCTGGACGTCGTGTACTTAGATTTCAGCAAAGCATTCAATAGCGTACCACACCGCAGGTTGTTGAGCAAGATGAACTCTATAGGTTTGGGTGATACCTTGACTACATGGGTGGGGGACTGGCTAGGAGGTAGACTTCAGACGGTGGTGGTGAATGGCTCCCCCTCAGAAATGACAGAGGTGATCAGTGGAGTACCGCAAGGCTCGGTCTTGAGCCCAATCTTATTCAACATCTTCATAAGGGACTTGGCTGAGGGGTTTCAGGGTAAATTAACGTTATTCGCCGATGATGCCAAATTATGCAATATAGTAGACAAGAACACAACAGAACCTGACATCAAATCCAAGACCGATAGTATGGCACATGACCTCCTCCTACTGGAGAATTGGTCCAGGACCTGGCAACTAAATTTCAATGCCAAAAAATGCAAGGTCATGCACCTTGGCAACAAAAACCATGTAAGACTTACAGTCTTAATGGTGAGATCCTAGAGAGAACTGTAGCGGAACGAGACTTAGGGGTGATCATCAGTGAGGACATAAAGACTGCTACTCAAGTGGAGAAAGCTTCATCTAAGGCCAGACAAATCATGGGTTGCATACGCAGGAGTTTCGTTAGCCGTAAGCCCGAAGTCATAATGGCGTTATATAGGTCCATGGTGAGACCCCATCTGGAATATTGTGTGCAATTCTGGAGACCACATTACTGCAAGGATGTGCTGAGACTTGATTCGGTCCAGCGAATGGCCACACAGACGGTCACAGGGCTCAGGGAGCTCCCGTATGAGGAACGGCTGAATAAATTGCAGCTCTACTCCCTAGAGGAACGCAGGGAGAGGGGGGACATGATCGAAACATTCAAATACCTCACGCGCCGTATCGAGGTAGGGGAGGATATCTTCTTCTTCAAGGAACCCACGTCAACACGAGGGCATCCGTGGAAAATCAGGGGAGGGACATTGCATGGCGACACCAGGAAATACTTCTTCACCGAGAGGGTGGTGGATCGATGGAATGGTCTTCCGATGCAGGTGATTGAGGCCAGCAGTGTGCCTGATTTTAAAGCTAAATGGGATCGAAAGGTGGGATCTCTTCGCAAAGGGAGGTAGGGGAGAGTCATTGGTGTGGGCAGACTTGATGGGCCTTGGCCCTTATCTGCCGTCACTTTCTATGTTTCTATTTTGGTTTTCCATAATGTTGGTCCCAGTTGTCTATCTTCTACTAATTCTCTTTCCAATGTGTGCTGTCCATTTTTTGCTCCTCTTCTCCAGCATATTGATTTTTCCCTTTCAACTTTCCTCCTTTTTCTTTACAGCCTCTGTACACTCAAATCTCGCCCTCTTTCCCATCCTTCTCCTTTTTTTAAATATTTTCCATCTCCTCTTATTCTGTACATCTCCCATCTCACTCCTGTCCCAGCCTCCTATTAAATTCATGTAAATCATTCTGAGCTCCCAAAAATTGAATGAATAAATAAATAGTGTAAAAAGTGTCTGTCTCTGGGAACATAAGAGCATAAGAATTGCCGCTGCTGGGACAGACCAGTGCTCCATCGTGCCCAGCAGTCTGCTCACGCGGCAGCCCTCTGGTCAAAGACCAGCGCCCTGAGACTAGCCTTACCTGCATACGTTCTGGTTTAGCAGGAACTTGTCTAACTTCATCTTGAATCCCTGGAGGGTGTTTTCCCCTACAACAGACTACGGAAGAGCGTTCCAGCTCTCCACCACTCTCTGGGTGAAGAAGAACTTCCTTAGGTTTGTACGGATTCTATCCCCTTTTAACTTTAGCGAGTGCCCTCTCGTTCTCTTCACCTCATAGTTCATCCTATGATGTCACGATGCCTCATTCCACCAATAAGAGCCAGCTTTGCCAGTGATGTCACAATGGCTTCATTGTCCAATACTTGGCTCACTTTTACTACATTTTGATTTCTAGAGTGGTGCAGTGGTTAAAGCTGTAGCCTCAGCACCCTGAGGTTGTGGGTTCAAACCCATGCTGTTCCTTATGACTCTGGACTAGTCCTCCATTTATCCAGGTACATTAGAAAAATTGTGAGCCCACTGGGACAGACAGGGAAAAATACTTGAGTACCTGAATAATTCATGTAAGCGGTTCTGAACTCCCCTGGGAGAATGACATAGAAAATTGAATAATTGAATAAATAAATGTATACCAAGGGGAGGGGGTTCAGATGTCAAGAGGGGTTTACAAAGGATCTTATGTCAATGGGGATTTTAGGATTTGGGAAGCTGGGAGTGGTGATTTTACAAAACTGCTGTAATACATATGTGGGATAAGGCAGCGTTTTTCTTCCTTGTATTTGGCCGAGTCTTTGTAAGCCACCTCGACCTGGATGTCTCAATTTTCATCTCCACATCTTTTCTAAACTTCAGCTTTATACCTACTGCTAGAGGTAAGTGAGACTCTTTTCACGAGAATATCGTTTCTCTTCCTGTTCGCTGAAAACACATCAAAGAGGTGGAGGGAGACAAAACTCAGCGGGAATAGTGTATGAATCAAAATGGCCATCAATCCAGCCACCACCTCCCCCAAAGATATGATATCTAAAATGCAATTTCCAAATATGAAATGAAAGCAGAAGACAAGCACACGGGAGCTCAAGGCAAAGTAGCTTCATGAATCATTTGGTCTTTATCTGCCATAATTTTCTATCCTTCTATGTAATACATTAACTCGTAACATTTTCATCTTGTAAACTCAAGTTTTTACACTTTTCAATTTGGGTCTGTAAAGTTGTATTCATATTTGACTCAGCAAATACAGTAAATCATTCTTGATATCAATAATTCCATCTTTGGAATGCTTTACATATAAATCGACACATTTTCTCAATAGAACAAACACAAAACATTAAATTATATTGAAGTGCTTGTTAAACAGCTTGTTGGTATAATAAAGAAGCAAACACAAATTGACAGCTTCTGTTGGATTTTAACTGGAGCAAGCAGCGCCGCCAAAGCCATTAGACCCGTCTTTCCTAATCATTTTATGTCTATGGCCTCCAGCAAGCGCTCGGCCCCAACCCAATTTTGCCTCCTATCGGCTATTCTTATCCTTAGCTAACTTATCACCAATGTCTATAAGGGGATCCAGGAGAGATCTGGGAAAGTACAAAACAGTGAGCTTGGCATCAGTAACAGAGAAAATAAGTTATAAAGATGAAATTACTGAACACAGACGCAAGTGGACCTTTGGATGACCAAGGAATAAAGGGAGCACTAAAGGAGGACAAAGCAATCGCCAAAAGACTGAACACATTTTTGGCATCTGTATTTACTGAAGAGAATATATACAACATACCGGAACCCATCAGGCTATATGCTGGAAGCGAAAATGGGAAACTGACAGGGTTAACGGTCAGTCTAGAAGAGGTATGCAGGCAGATTGATAGGCTTAAGAGCGATAAATCCACGGGACCGGATGGTATCCATCTGAGGGTCATCAAGGAACTGAAAGGGACTATAGCTGAACTGCTTCAGCTAATAGCCAATCTGTCAATCAAATCGGGAAAGATTCCAGAGGACTGGAAGATGGCGAATGTTACGCCAATCTTCAAAAAAGGTTCGAGGGGAGACCCGGGAAACTACAGACTGGTGAGTCTGACATCGGTACCAAGAAAAATGGTAGAGGCGCTGATCACCTTGATGGACACGGTCTGATGAGGGCCAGCCAGCATGGTTTCAGCAAAGGCAAATCTTGTTTGACAAACTTGCTGCACTTCTTCAAGGGAGTAAACAAGCAGATAGACAAGGGCGACCCGGTCGACATTGTATATCTGGATTTCCAGAAGGCATTTGACAAGGTTTCGCATGAACGACTATTTCAGAAAATTGCGAGTCATGGAATCGAGGGTGAAATACTCACGTGGAAAAAAAAACTGGCTGGAACTTAAGAAACAGAGAGTGGGGATAAATGGGCATTACTCGGACTGGAAGAGCGTCACTAGAGGGTGCCGCAGGGCTCAGTGCTTGGACCCGTAATCTTCAACATCTTTATAAACGATCTGGACATAGGTACGACGAGTGAGGTGATTAAATTTGCGGACGATACGAAGTTATTCAGAGTAGTGAAGATGCAGGGGGATTGCGAAGATCTGCAACATGACATAATCAGGCTCGAGGAATGGGCATCAACATGGCAGATGAGGTTCAACGTGGATAAGTGTAAAGTGATGCATGTTGTCACAACCCTAGCCCTAAAGCTCGGCTGGTGCCAGGAAAGGCTATTCCTAACTCTGGCCTGGCCTTGAAGAGGGCTAACCATTGTGACAGGCTGGACACCAATGGTAAGGAGGGCTCTGAATTCCCATTCAAAACCCAGCTCACAAAACCCTGGGGAGGGGAGGAATATGGGGAGGACAGCCTGGAACAGCCTCACAGCAAATCCACCAGGTCAGCTAACTCACAGCTGCAGGGCTTAATTAAAAGCTCAGGGAAATCTAAGTACAAGCTACAGGCTGCCCTGCCCCCACACAGAACTGGGCGTGGTCACCTCAGTGCTCTAGAGCAGTGTTTTTCAACCTTTTTTGGGCAAAGGCACACTTGTTTCATGAAAAAAATCACGAGGCACACCACCATTAGAAAATGTTAAAAAATTTAACTCTGTGCCTATATTGACTATATATAAAGTAATTCTCTTGAATAGGAATCAAATAAACACAAAGAAAGTATTTTATAATGCTGCCACCGCCATCAACACCGTTGGTGGCGGTGGCACTCAAGTGGCTAAAGAGCCGCAGTTTGCCAGCCTAGGGACAACACTGGAGGGTGGCCAGCTGTGCACCCCCTTGGGACGTAAACCCGGGGTGGGGGAGACTGCCCCCCCACCCTGGTATGCCACTATCTGTACCTCACTCCCTCCCTATGACCAAAAATTCTCCTTTCTTCTATTCCCCGTGTACACAACCATCTCTTTCCCTCCCTTCCTCTCTCCAAAGTCCATGCCTTCTGTGTCCAAACACTCATTCCCTCCCCCACCTCAGCATCTCTTTCCCTCCCTTCCTCTCTCCCAAGTCCATTTCTTCTGTGTCCAAAAACGCATTCCCTCCCCCACCTCAGCATCTCTTTCCCTCCCTTCCTCTCTCCCTCCCTTCCTCTCTCCCAAGTCCATTTCTTCTGTGTCCAAAAACGCATTCCCTCCCCCACCTCAGCATCTCTTTCCCTCCCTTCCTCTCTCCCAAGTCCATGCCTTCTGTGTCCAAAAACCCATTCCCTCCCCCACCTCAGCATCTCTTTCCCTCCCTTCCTCTCTCCCAAGTCCATGCCTTCTGTGTCCAAAAACGCATTCCCTCCCCCACCTCAGCATCTCTTTCCCTCCCTTCCTCTCTCCCAAGTCCATGCCTTCTGTGTCCAAAAACCCATTCCCTCCCCCACCTCAGCATCTCTTTCCCTCCCTTCCTCTCTCCCTCCCTTCCTCTCTCCCAAGTCCATTTCTTCTGTGTCCAAAAATGCATTCCCTCCCCCACCTCAGCATCTCTTTCCCTCCCTTCCTCTCTCCCAAGTCCATGCCTTCTGTGTCCAAAAACCCATTCCCTCCCCCACCTCAGCATCTCTTTCCCTCCCTTCCTCTCTCCCAAGTTCATGCCTTGTGTCCAAAACGCACTCCCTCCCCCATTTTGTGTTCCGTGTTTGCCTCCCAGCCCATCTTTGCAACTTTCTCAGCAAAACGAAGCTCAAGCCGCGAGGCTTGTCTTCTGCTTCCTGTCTGCCCTGCCGCGCACAAATAGCCGAACGGAAGTATTCTCTGACGTCAGCACTGACGTCGGAGGGCAGGCTTTGCTTAAGCCCTCCCTCCGACGTCAGCGCTGACATGGGGGAACGCTTGCGATTGGCTATATGTTAGCTGCAGGGCAGGCAGGAACAGAAGACGAGCCTCGCGGCTCGAGATGTATTGAACTCCGCCTGTCCCCCGTCCAGCTCTCTCCTGTCCACGTGGGGCGGATCGCCCCTCTTCCTAGACTGGTGGTACTGCCCTGATGGCGGCCCTGACCGTACGGCACACCAGGCAACATCTCTGCTCTAGAGGCAGCACTGAGGAGGAACCAGTCAGTTTACCCTGGGACAGCCCAGGAAGGAGGTTCGCAGGATAGCTCTCCTGAACCTCAGAGCCTTCAAGATATTGAAATGGTGGATGCAGCCCCTGTCTCTGAAGCCAGCCAGCCAGCCTACCCAGAAGCCATGGAATTTATGGACACTGCCATGGATTCAGAAGCAACTGCAATGGATGAACTGCAAGTGCAACTGCAAGTGCTTTACCTTTTTTGCTGTGCTTAGTTTGTGGACTTTTGGGATTTTGAAAACCTGTATGCACCTGTTTAGAGCCAGTGAGTAGTGCTGGGCTCTCACTGCAAGGTGCCTGGAACCTGGGAGTTTTAAACCAGGTTTATTTTGCTTGGAAGTATTTGTTTGTATTTGCCTTTTGGAGACTTCAATGAAACTGCAATATGGACTTTGTATAGGGTGATAGTGGGGAGAATCCACTCAAGATCCTGGGTGGGATTGTGGGGCCATTTATGGCAACTGTTTAAATGCAGATTTAAATAAGTGGATTCAGCTACTCCCCTCCCCCACCAACTACTTCTAAGTTGGTTGGGACAGGCCTGAGTACAACACTTTCATTCCTCAAGGAAAGTGCTTTAGTCTTATTCCTGCCTGATTGCTAAAGGCAGATTTTCTAAGGCTGGACTATTACAGACTAAGGAACTACTCTCCTGTTATACCTGCAAAGAAGGTTTAGGTTGTTTGTTTTTGCAGCCCAGTTATTCTTTCATGTTTGCTTTTGTTCATGGAAAGAATGAAGTAGACCCTGTTCAGGGTTCGTGAACTCAATAAATTGGGACTTTATTTTATTATGAACTTTATTATTCCTGACCATTTTTGTGTTCCTTTATTGACCAACAAACCAGCAGGACTTCCAGCCTCTTCTGGAAGCACGTGGGACGCAGGCAATTCTGGGCGCTGACCGGGGCCATAGTTCAAGCCGGCACCGGCGGTGTCACAATGTCGGTAACAAAAATCTCATGCATGAATACAAGATGTCCGGGGTGGTACTTGGAGAGACCTCCCAGGAAAGAGACTTGGGAGTTCTGATCGATAAGTCGATGAAGCCGTGCACGCAATGTGCAGCAGCGGCGAAAAGGGTGAACAGAATGCTAGGAATGATAAAGAAGGGGGTCACAAACAGATCGGAGAAGGTTATCCTGCCGCTGTACCGGGCCAAGGTGCGTCCTCACCTGGAGTACTGCGTCCAGCACTGATCACTGTACATGAAGAAGGTCACGGTACTACTCAAAACGGTCCAAAGAAGAGCTATTAAGATGGTTAAGGGGCTGGAGGAGTTGCCGTACAGCGAAAGACTAGAGAAGCTGGGCCTCTTCTCCCTTGAAAAGAGGAGACTGAGAGGGGACATGATCGAAACATTCAAGATAATGAATGGAATAGACTTAGTAGATAAAGATAGGTTATTCACCCGCTCCAAGGTAGGGAGAATGAGAAGTTAAGAGGGGATAGATTCCGTACAAACGTAAGGAAGTTCTTCACCCAGAGAGTGGTAGAAAACTGGAATGCTCTTCTGGAGTCTGTTGTAGGGGAAAACACCCTCCAGGGTTTCAAGACTAATCTGGACAAGTTCCTGCTAAACTGGGACGTACCCAGGTGAGGCTCCACCAGACCCGCCCAAAGATATAAACTATCCTTCCCCTCTATACATGGTATTCTCTATGCAGGTAAACTGGGAAAATCCCTTCTCTTCAAAATCACAGGTCTTTGGAACGACCTTACTATCCCGCTGCGAAACCTGGGCTCCCTCCAATTATTCCGTAAGCAACTGAAAACTTGGCTTTTCACTAAAATGTAATTTTCTCTTCCCCCCTGTACGAAACCTCTACCCTTATTCTTCTCTTACTATATATAAGTTCATGTAAACCTTTTTCCTTCTCTTCCTATATTTAAGTTCTTGTAAACCGTGCCTAGCTCCACATCTGTGTAGATGATGCGGTATATAAACTTAAGGTTTAGTTTAGTTTAGTTTAGGCTGGACTCATTTAGAGCACTGGTCTCTGACCTGGGGGCTGCCGCGTGAGTGAACTGCTGGGCAAGATGGACCACTGGTCTGACTCAACAGCGGCAATTCTTATGTTCTTATCATTACATTGATGATCCATTCTAATTAGAAACTATGGAAAACTCAATGACAGCACTTAATTTGAGGCGTCTGAATTTTCAAATAACTCATTCTCTCTTGCTTGACAAACTTACTGCACTTCTTCGAGGGAGTAAACAGGCAGATAGACAAGAGTGACCCGGTCGACATCAGAAGGCGTTCGATAAGGTTCCGCATGAATTGCGAGCCATGGAATCAAGGGTGAAATATTCACGTGGATTAAAAACTGGCTGGCGGATAAGAAGCAGAGAATGGGGGTAAATGGACAATATTGGGACTGGAAAAGTGTCACCAGTGGAGTGCCGCAGGGTTCGGTGCTCTTCAACATATTTATAAACGATCTGGAAATTGGTATGAGTGAGGTGATTAAATTTGCAGATGATACAAAGTTATTCAGAGTAGTGATGGAGCATCAATGTAATGATAAGAAAAGTCATATTTCCTCCATCAATGACGTTCTGCTTAAAAATCCCACACCTTCCCATTCACTGAGGCAACTCCAGCAATATCCAGAAAGAATTTCTCCAGATGTGAGAGAAGAAATAAATAAAAATCCAACTATCTTATAAATGACAAGAAATCAAAGAAAAATAAGTGATCAAACAGGTGATACAAAATTATAGAGTTGTTAAATCAAATGCAGACTTTGAGAAATTGCAAGAGACTTTGAGGCACCTAATTGAAACGAAAATACATTTAAAAACCCACCTAAATCAACACTTGGATGACCTAAAACAGTGATTCCCAACCCTGTCCTGGAGGAACACCAGGCCAATCGGGTTTTCAGGCTAGCCCTAATGAATATGCATGAGAGAGATTTGCATATGATGGAAGTGATAGGCATGCAAATTTGCTTCATGCATATTCATTATGGCTAGCCTGAAAACCCAATTGGCCTGGTGTTCCTCCAGGACAGGGTTGGGAACCACTGACCTAAAAGACAGGTCGTCAAAGTGCCAATAAGCGAAACAGATTTTAAACGTATCTAGAGGTATCTTAGTCATCCTGCAGCAATAATCAAAAGTTTGACGAGGTTGCCTGGACGGAATATATATGTTTCAATTTAGACAAAGTCAAAATAGGTATAAGCTCTGATCGGGTTGCAACTGAGCTGATTGTGGCTGCCGTGATCATTTTAGCCCAGGCAACCCATTCCTCCCCACCCCCCTCCACAAAGACTACCAGCAGGAGGGATGCCCAGGCCCTCCTGCCAAACCCCCCCCCATAGCTGCTCGTAACAATTGCCGACACTCCCCCCGAATGATCGCTGGCAGGAAAGATGCCCAATCTGCTGCCAGACACCCTCACCCCCATATTGGAATAAAGATGTCTGAATTCAAAAGGGCCTGGGATTGGCACGTGGGATCTCTCGGAGGAGGAAAAAGAGATAATGGTTACTGCGGATGGGCAGACTGGATGGGCCATTTGTCCCTTATCTGCCATCATGTTTCTGTTTTTAGGAAACTTTTCTCTAGAAACAAAACAAACAAATAGGAGGAAATATATTTTTTTATTCAACAGAAAGTTAAGCTCTGGAACTTGTGGTAAGAGCAGTTAATGAGGCTGTGTTTAACAAAGGTTCAGACAAATTACTGGAGGTAAAGTCCATAAATTGTTATTAAGCTAATCCTACTGTCTCTACTTGAGATTTCCTTCCATTCCTTCTGCTATTATGTACTTCTTGATATCCTGTGCCCCTTTCTTACACAACCATCTACAACCTTCAATTTATCTCTAAAGTCTTGGAGATACTCCCAGTTATCTCCATTTATTAAAACAAAACAAATTCTCTTCATCCCATACAAGTGGATTTTCAAACATGCCATTGTACAGAGTCTCTTTATCTTAGTCTATTGAAATAGATCAAATATAGCATTTACTCCGAGCATTGATTCTATCTCTGGCATATTTTGTTTAGTTAACCAAGTCCTACTGTAAGGATTCAGTTCTCTCCTGGTTTTCCTCTGACCTTCAAAATCACAGCTACTTGGTTTGTCAGATGAGAAGGTTGACTATAGTTCTTCAGTAAGTGTATTGTTGTAATAACTTTAACTTTTTATGATTGATTTAATCCATAAAATGTGGAGGCTGCATGGTTACATGCATGAAATTCTTGAGAAAACTTTAAAAGCTTTACAGGATCTTGAGGAAGGATCATCTAAATATTTTCAGAATATAGCGTTCGAGTTGAGTCAAGGAGCAAATTTAAATGCTTGTTCTGGATATCCCGGCTGGGCTCATTCTTCTCTTCACTGCAGAATGAGCCCTTTGTTATTAAACATACCACTGAAGCTTTAACATTGTGCCCTCCAGGTCGCTCGGATTTGCTGCACCAGTGGCTTCTAATTAATGTATCTCATCTGATTCACCTTTATTACACTGCAGTAATCCATCATATTCTTCATCGTAACATGCTCGTTAGTGCGCCATCCCATCACTGCTCAGCTTCGCACTTTCTCAATGAAGCTGCCAATACAATTTGAAGTGTGATTTAATCAGAATAAACATTATAACCAATTTGTCTTAAATCAGCTCAATTAATTTATTAGCAAAGTTTGCTTCGGTTAATTCATCTTTCATTACAGGGACAATTTTATAACTTTTCCACGTTAGCAAAAAGTGCAGACTTGGCCTGATTTTCAAGCAATAGTTAGGAATGTGCGTTGTTTTTGGTTGGTTTTGTTTTTTTAATTTATTAAAAATATTTCTTACAATGTTACAAACAAAGTAAAGACATGGATCACGGAAATCAAAAAGAAGAACAATATTGGAGGAGGGAAAGCAACCAGCCTCCCCTTTATTTTCCTGATCTGAAAAAAATCCGCTAGGTTTTACTACCCTGCAACGGGTCCTAGAAAGCGTCATCTTTCTCTTGGATATGTAGAAAACATTTGCAAGGGAACTGAAGGAAATCAGTTGCTCCCAACTCAATAGCTTTAGGTTTCAAAGCCAAGAAGGCTTTCCTCTTGAAACATCGAAACTTTATCTCTACCACATTTTTTCTCTCTATTTCTAAAATAAGGTTTCATGGTGAGAATTTTATCTAATCCATTTAGACAGGAAATTAAGAAAGAATCGTGTCTTGGGATGTGCATTGGTTTTAAATGCCATGGGGAACGTCAACATTTCTCAAGCTGTTCCATGTCATTTGAACCCTGAAATGATAGAAAGAAACCCAAAATTTCAGGGGGAGTTTCCATGTTGTCAACACTGCACACTTTAGCTAAACACTGTTCGCTATTGCAAGATAATACCTGCTACTGTAAAATACTCCTCACCCACTGCAAGACAATGGGTCTGATTTTCAAAACACATGGACATCTCAGATCCAAATTGCAAATCTGGAACAGGAGAATTTCGACATCCTACACTGCAGTTCATCCAAATAACAAGGGGGCATGTTGTGAATGTGTTTAAAGCAGGACTAGGCAGGGTTCAGATTAAAATGTCCAACAGCCATAATAGCACAGAAAGAAATGTCAAAGTCTAAAATAGAAGGAAATTTTTATTTAGAACATCAGACCATCTTCACGAAGGCCAATTCAAGTCACAAGTACCTGACGAAAAAACCCCAAATAGTATCAGCATTCCATGCCACCAATCCAGCGCAACCAGTGACTTCTCTCATGTCTGTCTCAACACCAGTTTATGGACTTTTCCTCCAGGAACTTGTCAAAACCTTTTTTTTTAAACCAGCTACATTAACTGCTCTTACCACATCCACTGGCAACACACTCCAGAGCTTAACTATTCTGAGTGAAAAAACATTTCCTCCAATTGGTTTTAAAAGTATTTCCCTAAAGCTTCATCGAGTGTCCCCTAATCTTTGTAATTTTTGACAGAGTGAAAAATTGATCCACTTGTACCCGTTCTACTCCACTACGAAACTTTTCTCTAGAAACAAAACAAACAAATGCTGACCTGACATTGGGAACTTACATAATCCGGACAATGCTGGGTTTTGAAAGTCCCTCCAGGCATCCAGACATGTCCTCTAAAAACAGGACATGTCTAGGTTTCCTGGATATCTGGTAACTAAATAAATAAATGTGTCTGAAACAGGTCTAGGTAAAAATGTGTCTTTTAAGACTCGAACCATTATTACTGAAAGACCTCCTTATTTGGGGGCTGCTCTAGTCCCACCCAAAACAAGCTCCCTTGCTATTTAGACAAACTTTGCATAAAATGTTCGTATTCTGCCTGTTTGAAAATCATAATTTAGAAGAGGAAGTGACGTCATCTTGCCGAATGGCTGCTTAGAGCAGGAGCTCCGTCGGGGCTTTTGAGCATTATAGTACTTTGATCTTCCAGCACGTGTTTTCTGCCGGTATTTTGGGACATTTGTGCTTACCATGGCGACTCGCAAGCGCCTTGATAAATTTAAATGTTTCAGCGAGGCTGCGGACAAATCGAGCTCCGAGGGGATTGGAGGTATGGTGAAGAAAAAAAAAAAGATGGCGGTGGGACCGTCGACCCACTCGGAGTCCGAGAATGAGGGCATTACTGACCAGATGGGGGATGATTGTGAGGCGCCCAAGAAATCCATGGCAGCATGGTTTCAGGAACTGAAGGCAGAGATCATTGGGGTACGAGCTGATGTTAAGGCGGCGGTAGAGATATAAGCTCTTACTATTTTTCCTATTTGTCTTCAGGATCTCAGCGACACCACTCACCGCTCAATATGTCTCATGGCGGTATAGCTTTACATGCCATATTGTCACAGATCCACAATATCTATTTTGTGCTAATTGAACCCCTTAAATATCATTTACTACTTATAAATACTCAATAGATCCGACATTTTAAGCTCACATTCAATCCTTGAGAAAGTGCTTTTTAGCGAAACATGTTGGATCTACCTGTAGACAAGAACACTTCAAAAGATATGATATTGTTATTTACTCTAGAGCATGCAAAATATTAAATCTATTGACTATTTATAAGTAGTAAATGATATTTAAGGGGTTCAATTAGCACAAAATAGATATTGTGGATCTGTGACAATATGGCACATAAAGCTATACCGCCATGAGACATATTGAGCGGTGAGTGGTGTCGCTGAGATCCTGAAGACAAATAGGAAAAATAGTAAGAGCTTATATCTCCATATGAATCATATAGAACACTTGGAATCCAAAATGAATGATTTTTGCATTAGATAATTGATATTTCAAGTACAAAATTCAAATAATTGGGTGGTCTGTGCATTCTGGAGCATCAGATGGAACAGGCTGGGGGTGGAAGCTCTGGAGGGGGAAAGGGACAGCAGTGACATTTAATGGTCTATAGCAGTGGTTCCTAAACCTGTCCTGGGGGACCCCCAGCCAGTCAGGTTTTCAAGATATCCCTAATGAATATGCATGAGAGAGATTTGCATACCTGTCACTTCCATTATATGCAAATCTCTCTCATGCATATTCATTAGGGATATCTTGAAAACCTGACTGGCTGGGGGGTCCCCCAGGATAGGTTTGGGAACCACTGGTCTATAGCCTTAGGATGCCAGGCCTCAGGCCTCACTTTAGAGAGGATTTCATGACAGTCATCTTGTAGGTTAATATTCTCCAGCTTTCTACTAACCCCATTTAATGATTCATGAGCAGCTTAGCATACATTTGAATAACTATTTCATCATTGCTCTAGGCTACATTAAATCAATGTCCACATTAATGAGCATTAACATGCAAAACTTTGTTATATAACTTATAGACACAGAGAACATGATGGCGGAAAAAGACCTTATGGTCAATCTAGTCTGTCCCTGCAGACCAAATATTTTTCTCTAGTTCAAGTACCTTTCTAATAACATAAAGTTAATTTCTAATTTTAATTACATTAAATTACATTAGTGATTTCTATTCCACCATTACCTTGCGGTTCAAGGCAGATTACATATGAGTTGTCAGGACATTCAGGAGTACATTAGGAGTTGTCTGGACATATTCGGAGGTGCTAAGGGTGAAGTGGATTGCAAATGGGGCTTGAGAAGGATCTTGCTGTGTTAGTTTGTCTTTATGGAGTTTTTGAATAGCAGGGTTTTTAACGGAGCCTTTTCTTCTTGTGTCAGTCCAAAGCTATTCAATGCACCTCTTCCTCCAGCTGAATCTGTAGAAAATGTTTTACACAACTAGACTCTTCAAACAAGCTTTTTCAGAAAGATCATTGTTCAAGGGTTTTTAGATTTGTATTTATTTTTTTATTTATTAAAAATATTTACAACTTGCATTACCTACCATTCTTGGAGGGTACATATGAACATACATAAAAAGATCAAGGATATAAAATCAAACACAGTAACATGTCACATGAACGTACTGGCCGATATTCAGCCGGCAGCAGTCGGCATTTTTATGTCCACTATTGGCTGTATTCTTTGATCTTTAATGCCATGGACCGTTCAGTTTATTGGTCATCATTTACTATATTATTGTCCTTCTCAGGACTGAAAGTTGTGCATCGTCATAGTGTGGAGGAAGGGAAGGGTGAGAATGAAAAGACTTTCCAATATGGCAAAAGGTAGAGATAATTCCCAGGAGGTCCGAGTTTTTGGTTTTGAAAGGGTCACAATGTGAGTCTGCAAGAGAGAAATTTGGAAACAAAGAAGGCATCTCTTCAGGAAAGTGGTTGCTTCCCAACTGGAGCAATTGCCAAGAGTTTATCTCGGCAAGCACTGGTTCTACTAGATTCAAACAGACAGTCTGTCATTTTCACATTACTCCAACAAAATGCATGGCAAATCCTTCACACATCTCTGCCAAAGGATGGTGGATGGACACCTGGGTACCATTATTTACAGAAGAAACACTAGCTTGACTGTGAAAATATGTACCATGCAAATAGAAGTCAGGGAGCCAAGAAACTGAGAGGAGTGATTTCTAGTATCCTTTCTTCAGCCTCTACATCTTTTCCCACGTCATTGGCACCTAATAAGGACTGTGACATTGGAACAATGACACTTTCTTGGATCCAAATGCCTTGTATGAGCTCTCTGTGTTTTTAAACACTTTGAGACCATGAGCAAGTTCTGAAACACACCGACCTCCAGACTCTTTCAAAGCTGCATCGTTTTAGGGTAGTAGAGGTTACTCAGCTCTACAGGCCCTGGAGCAAAACATTTCACACATAACAGTGGATTCTTGATGCCAACTGCTGGAGTTTGAAGAAATGTGATCAAGTAATTACATATTTTATCTCAGAAAAATCTATTCTCTTTCTAATTGGAAGCATGGATTAATAAGAGAAAGACAACATGGATTTGATCAAGGCAAATCTTCCCTCACTAGATAAAGGTGAGCCAGGTGATATTGTATATCTGGATTTTCAAAAGACATTTGATAACGAGGGCCATTTTTGAAAAAACATCTATGTCCGATTTGGACATTTCCCACAAAACATCCAAAATTAGGGAAAGAGATAAGCCCATTTTTGAATGCGGCATCGCTAGACGTCCATCATCGATTTGGATGTCTAGGTTGTCAGAACATCTAGACCACCAGAACGTCCAACTTACAATGATCAAATGCAGTTCATTTAGACATGGGAGAGGCCAGCAATCTGATGGACTTGCCATATATAGGGTTGCCATATGGCTCCAGAAAAAGGAGACAATGAAAGCAATGGAAGTAAGAACATAAGAATTTCCGCTGCTGGGTCAGACCAGTGGTCCATCTCACGCGGCGGCCCTCTGGTCAAAGATTAGTGCCCTAACTGAGACTAGCCCTACCTGCATATGTTCTGGTTCAACAGGAACTTGTCCAACTTTGTCTTGAATCCCTGGAGGGTGTTTTCCCCTATAACAGCCTCCGGATGAGTGTTCCAGTTTTCCACCACTCTCTGGGTGAAGAAGAACTTCCTTATGTCTCAATATTTGTGAAGCAATCATAAAATCTAAATTAAGTCTACTTCACTTCAGGCTGTTATTTATCTTCTGTCTTCTCTTCGCAACGATTTTCATTCATTTATATTTAACATAAATGTCAGCATAAATAACTGAAAGTGACCTCAGTGGCTACACTTGAACTTCTTGTTTCATTTTAGTTCAAGTTTACTGCGCCTAGCCTCCTCATTGGCCTCTTCAATGTTCTCAGACTTATTTAATTCTATATCAAAAACACTTATCTTAAAATTTTATGCTGTTCGGGGCTCCGACATGAATTCACGTTTCATGACTAGCTGTCTCAAGGAGCATCTCCTAAAGAAATTCATAAGTCATTTTGTTACACTCTAATACAACAACATGACTTACACCATCAATAATTTAAACTTCCCACCTTTCAGAAAGATTCATCATCAACTCCGTTTTATTCTAAAGTGGTGGCGGTGTCTCCCCACTTATTTTTATACTAACTTATCACCTTAGTGCCGTGCAGTGTAGTCTCTTTGATTGTCCTCCCAGAGCAGGGTCTGAGATGGTAACAATAGTGGTTTCCCTGGATGTTAAATAAGTCAATGAACTCTGTCCTTGCAGACTGGTTAATTTGTTTGTCAATGATGACATATATTTTTACTGCTTTTTCTGTTTGCTCTTCAGGATACACGTTTGCCATACAAATCTTGGTGCATGACCTTCCACAGAGGCCTTCTCCACACACCACTGTGCAGTTTGTAGTGACATTCAGTAGTGATACTTGCGCTGTCTCCTTTTCCACGCCATGGCTTGACTCTGAGGCAGAGGTTCACAGAGAGGATGTAAGGCACTTACTCGTATGACACTATAACATATTGAGTGGAGTGGAAAATATAGATGTGAATCGTTTGTTTACTCTTTCCAAAAATACTAGGACTAGGACATGCGATAAAGCTACTAAATAGTAGATTTAAAACACACCAGTAGAAATATTTCTTCACTCAATGTGTAATTAAATTCTGGAATTCATTACCACAGAATGTGGTGAAAGCAGTTAGCTTAGCAGGGTTTTAAAACTGTTTGGATAAGTCTTAAAAGGGAAGTCCAAAGACCATTATTGAGATGCCTTGGATAAAACCTCTGTTAATTCCTAGGATAAGCAGCATAAAATCAGTTTTAATACTTGGGATCTAACTAGGTACTTGGGACTTGGGTTGGCAACTGCTGGAAACAGGATATTGGGCTAAATGGACCTTCAGTCTGTCCCAGTTTGGTCATTCCTATGTTCTTGCATAGTGTGCATTTAATGGACACTTTATAGTCCTTGACCATGTGCTTGGATGAAGAGCAACATTTATAGCAAATTATATTTTTTCTTAGCAGTTCTTTTTTGCTCTCTTCTCACAGTGGCCAATCCAAGTCACTAGTACCTGGCCAAAACCCAGGTGTAGCAATATCCCATGCTACCGATCCAGGGCAAGCAGTGGCTTCCCCCATGTCTTTCTCAATAAACAGACTATGGACTTTTCTCCAAACATTTCTTAAACCAGCGATGCTATCTGCTCTTACCACAACCTCTGGCAATGCGTTCCAGAGCTTAACTATTCTCTGAGTGAAAAAATATTTCCACTTATTGGTATTACCCTGTAACTTCATCGAGTGTCCCCTAGTCTTTGTCATTTTTGACGGAGTGAAAAATCCATCCACTTGTACCCGTTCTACTCCACTCAGGATTTTGTAGACTTCAATCATATCTCCCCTCAGCCATCTCTTTTCCAAGCTGAAGAGCCTTAACCTTTTTAGTCTTTCCTTATACGAGAGGAGTTCCTTCCCTTTATCATCCTGGTCGCTCTTCTTTGAACTTTTTCTAGTGCCACTATATCTTTCTTGAGTTAAGAAGGCCAGGTGAAGTCACACCATGGAGCAATACAGAGGCATTATAACATTCTTAGTCTTGTTAACCATCCCTTTTTTAATACAGTGGTACCTTGGTTTACGAGAATAATTCGTTCCAGAAGCATGCTCGTAAACCAAAATACTCGTATATCAAAGCGAATTTCCCCATAGGAAATAATGGAAACTCGCTTTGATACATTCCCACCCCCCGAGGCCAGCGGCACTGCTCTAACCCCCCCCCACGAGAACCGGCATTGTTCCCCCCGAAGGCCCCCCCGCGATCCGGCACCCTCCCCTCCACGATCCGGCATGCGCAGATGCTCAAGGCCCAGCAAGACGAGGAGGCCGATCTTCAGGCACCGGCACCAGCACATAGGACATGCCGTTGCCGATGCTGAAATGACAGTAAGAAGCAGGTTCGGGTGGGTCTGGGGGACTTCAGATTGCGGCGGGGGGTGCCGAATCGCGGTGGAGGCACCGCTCGCAAATCGAGGCATGCTCGGTTTCCGAGACACCGATTTTGCGAATGTTTTGCTCGTCTTGCAAAACACTCGCAAACCGGTGCACTCGTAAACCGAGGTACCACTGTAATTCCTAGCATCCTGTTTGCTTTTTTGGCCGCCGCTGCACATTGGGCAGAATGTTTCATCATATTGTCTATGATGACACACAGATCCTTTCCTTGGACACTAAACCCCAGGGTAATAATAATAATAACTTTATTTTTCTATACCGCCATAGTCAAGCGACTTCTAGGCGGTTCACATTGAAAGAAGGCTGGACAGTCAGCGAATAACAGGAAGAATAAATAGAAAAGTTACATGAAAATTGGAGTTACCTGAGAGATTGAGTTAGCATTTACAGCGGGGAATATCATAGTGAGAGAGGGTCGTCTGTTTAGTCAATGAATTTGTTGAATAGGGTGGTTTTAATTGATTTTCGGAATACGTTGTAGGTCAGTTTGGGTTCATTTATGCAGTTTCTCAGCCAGACTTGCTGTCTATTCGCCTGGAATATGAAGGATTTGTATCTGTAGCCTGTGATCTTTGGGTATGCAAAGATATTTTTGTTTCTGGCAGTCAATAAACTGAGTGAGTCCCATGTGTGCCAATGTTTTGCATGCCATGTACATTGCTAGATCTTCTCTCTCCGAGATCAGTAGGTATCTGTGGCTGACTACTCGCTGCTATGTGCCTGGAGATGGGTGCAGAGTATGGCGTGTTGGGTGCCTTTTGCTTAATCACAGTGTGCTGAATTGTGTGTGGCTGTGCAGTCTTTACCTGAGCCCAGTTCCTGTGCTTGAAATGAAGCATTTCTCTAGATCGAGAGCCAGTGGCAGTGCGTCCTTGCGTAGGGATCATGTTTCACCTCAGATTTGCTTCTCTGCTGCACAGGAACATGATTTCCCTGACCCCAGTGACTTCTGAGTCAGACTGTGATTGCTTGCTCTCATGCGCTGAAGGCTGGGCCTTTACATATTCTGCTGTGCGCTAGGCAGAATCCCCCACTATGATATGGCTAGGGTTGCCAGATTTTACATTCGTTCCCGCCCCCCAGGCCTGCCCATCCCCGCCCTAGTCCTGCCCCCACTGCTTGCTCTGGTTGGGCATGCGTGGATGCCCTCTTGCGCAACACAATTTCAGGGGAAGCTTTTCAAAACCCAGACAAAGTGCCAGGATTTGAAAAGCTGTCTGGATGTCTGATAACCCTAGATATGGCTAAGCTGACTCTCCCCGCCTTCAGGCCTTGTGGCTTCTTCAAGGGCTTTCGCCTCAGCCTCAGTGGTGGTTACTTCCTTCTCTTGCTGGATATAGGTGACATATAGCTCTGCCTCTTTGCCAGGTACTAATGACCTGGATTGGCCACTGTGAGGATGGGCTGGGTTGGCCTCATGTGCCTAAGGCCCCACCCATAGGAGGGGCCTAAAGCAACTGGGCCAATTCCGGTTGGCCCAGGCGCCTAAGGCCCCTCCTATGAGTGGGACCTTAGGTGCCTGGCCCAATCAGGCCCTAGGCCCGCCATTTAGAGGATGGTGGGCCTGCCGGCTGGCCGGGCTTGGGACCTGTCCGGCCGGCCAACTTAAAGTAAGTTGGAGGGGGGGTGTCGGGAGTTGTGGGGGGTGTTGGGGTTAGGGGAACCATTTGGGGGTTTGGGGTGGGTGATCGGGGGAGTCGATCGGGGGAGTCGCGGGGTGTGCGCCTCGGCAGGAGAGGTTGGGCTGCCTTCTGCCAGTATTCATGGGGGGGTTTTCACAGCAGGGGAGATTAGGCAATCGTTGCGGTGGGGGATGGGCAGGTTGCAGGGGCTGCTGAACTGAACGTGGTAGCCGCGATCAGCTCAGCGGTCCCTGTTCGGAACTTAGACCTGTTTTGACTTGGTCTAAGTCAAAATGTATAAGTTCCGACTGGGCAACCTGCTCAAGTTTTTGGTTATACTTGCTGTATGACTAAGTCTAGGTCAGCCCATCTCCCGCCCTTTCCCCTCCTCTAAAAACACCTCTTTTCACTCTGTGCGTTTAGAGGCAGGGGAAAGGCCTAAGCTGGTTTTAGATACGTCTAAAAGCAGCTTTGGTTATCGGTACTTGGACGATCTGTCTTTTTGTCCAAGATTTAGGCCACTTTTTTTTTTTTTACTATTATGAGCCCCAAAGGGTTTTAATATTTTCCTAAATGAAAAGTCCAAAAGCCATTCTTAAGATGGACTTGGGGAAATCCACTGCTTATTTCTAGGATAAGCAACATAAAATCTGTTTGGTTTTACTCTTTTGGGATCTGGATTGGACACTATTGGAAACAGGATACTGGACTTTTTGGACCTTTGGTCTGTCCCAGTGGGGCAAGTCTTATTTACTAGGATTTATGTACCATCTTCATGAAGGGATTCACTCAAGGCAGTGTACAGCGAGAATAAGTCAAACCAAAGTAATAGACAATTGTATTCAAATAACAATACAAAGTATGGCATAGTCTGTCCCTATATACTCAATGATGTGGGACTAGTGAGAAAATTAAAGAAACGTAGAAACATGATGGCAGATATACGGAGACAGTCCAAACTACCTGAATAACCGCCTCATCCACAACACCGCAACCAGACATAGGAAAACCCACACCCCATTCTCATACCCCCCAATTAAGGAGGTCAAACGGAAAAAACTATATGATGGCCTCCTGGCCACTCAAGCAGCCAAACTAGACAACCAAATCGCCAATCTACTGACGGCATCCCTCGACTACAAGACTTTTAGAAAAGAAATAAAGACGATACTCTTCAAGAAAACTCTGAAAAAAGCAAGTCTCAAACTCCACCTCTCACTAAAGCCAACTACCCCAAACAAATAACCTTACCCATTTCTCACTCTTTTTGAAAATGAACAATTTTTTTTTTTTTTTTGTAAATTCTTGTAGTAATACATCTTGGATAATTCTTTTGTAATCCGCCTTGAACTGCAAGGTAATGGCGGAATAGAAATCCCTAATGTAATGTAATGTAATAAAGGACAAATGGCCCATCCAGAGCATCCACTAACTCCTCCTCTCCCTATTGGCTAAGACTCTTAACATTTGCATCTCCTCTTTCTATTGGCTAAGGCTCTTTACTCCTGCATTGTGAGGTCATAGAACTTTATGGATATAGAAACATAGATCACCACCTAAAGATATTCGTTCAAAAAAGTCACGTTATCAGAGATTATTAAGAACAGGAAATTAGAGGACATTGCTCAATCTGTTCAGTTACTCTAGACCAGGGGTCTCAAAGTCCCTCCTCGAGAGCCGTATTCCAGTTGGGTTTTCAGGATTTCCCCAATGAATATGCATGAGATCTATTTGCAAGCACTGCTTTCAATGCATATTCATTGGGGAAATCCTGAAACCCCGACTGGATTGCGGCCCTCAAGGAGGGACTTTGAGACCCCTGCTCTAGACTGCACTTCATTCATAAATCCTAGTGATAATAAAAAAAACAACTTGAGATCTTTGACGTCCTGTGAAACTAGTGGGGTTATTTATGCAATGCAATGCCCATGTAACTTATTATACATAGGTCAGACGTCTAGACCTTTTAAAACGAGAATAATTGAACACAGATCCTGTTTTACTTGCAATAAAATGGAGGCACCTATGGTACAACATAGCGTAGATTTACACCATTCATTCCAAGAGATGCGTTGTTGGATTATTGAAAAAATTTTCAACCACAGAAAGGGGGCGACTTTAAATTATTATTACGACAACGTGAACAAAAATGGATTTTTAGATTGCAAACATGTGCCCCCAGGGGTTTGAATGTCAAAGTAGAATGGAGAGCCGTTTTTTAAATACTGTACACCTTTTCGAGTTTTTTGCTAAGTTTGAGAAAAGGCTCTCTGATTGGACTGTTTGAGTTTGATCCTTCTTGATTGGTGTTTGCAGACGCCGAGTCGCCATTTTCTGGAAGAAGATTTTTGAAGCAGTTGCTCATTTTTAAATGTAAATGGTATGGATAGCATATTTGAAGTTTGCCATAATGAAAATATCAACTGACTGTGAGTATTTTGTTTGTTTTCTTAGAAATTCCCCTGAAGCAGCAAGATTGCGAAACAGGGCCTGTCGGGAATTATAAGATGATCTTCCAAAATTGAAACCTGAAGGGAGAGAGGTGATCTTTTCCGTGTCAGAAGACTTTATTGAGATAAGTGCGGGTTTCCTAAACTTTTCTAGTACTTTTATTGAAAGAGACTTTAAAAACATTTATTTAGAATCCAGAGCATTGATTGCACTTTAAACGGAGTTTTTCTTTTGACCGAGGATGTGTTACCTATGACAACTAAGCAATTGTCATAACAGTTTCCTGGGTTTATTCTCGGGGAACACTGAGGTCTTTTCTCCGTGGTAGGTTCCTGCTCTTAATAATCTCTGATAACGTGACTTTTTTGAACGAATATCTTTAGGTGGTGATATAGTATTTTTGATATTCTGCTTGATTGACTATATTGTTTATAGAAACATGATGGCAGATAAAGGCCAAATGGCCCATCCAGTCTACCCATCCACTATCTCCTCCTCTCCCTATTGGTTAAGGCTCTTAAAATTTGCATCTCCTCTTCCTATTGGCTAAGGCTGTTTACACCTGCATTGTGATGTCAACAGTGGAGTGCCACAGGGATCTGTACTGGGACCAGTGCTATTTACCTTATTTATAAATGATCTGGAAATTGGAATGACGAGCGAGGTGATTAAATTTGCAGATGACAGAAACTATGTAAAGTTGCCAAAACACAGGAGGACTGGTGAAAAATTGCAGGAAGACCTTAGGAAATTGGAAGATTGGGCATCCAAATGGCAGTTGCAATTTCCCCTGGACAAATGCTGTGGCCTGGAGCCCATCCCGTGCAAACTCTTTTCAGCTTTGAAATGCTTTCCCTACAGTTTTTCATCCAGTCATTGTCATTTTAAATTTAGACCAGACTATAATTATGTTTTTGTTTTAATTAAGAAGAACATTACATTTCCATCTTGGAATTAAATTGCCTCAGACCTATGACTCCAATTTTTTTTCTTTTAACTGTTTAGAGGAGTGTTCTGACGACTGTCTGGCTCTTATCCTGCCAGTGGCAAAGTTGCATCAGGAAAAGTTTTATTTAATAATTAGTTACTTAGCATTAAAAAGACACGCGCTGAGATCTAAATCTAAACTGCAGTGTTTGCCGAGGGCTGGCAAATCTAATAGGCTCATGAAGCCTCCCTGCTGCTATAAATGAGGCATTACTGAGAGGTAAGCAGCCCCGGGTTTAAGATCATTTACAATTCTCACACTGCAAACAGCCGAAATCAGGTTCCAGCCAGGTCTCCAAAGGATTGCTATCTGCATGTTTACCAAACACCTTCTTTACCTGAATTACACAAAGGCAGCATTTCTGTGATCTAATAAAAAGGGGACCATAGTTAATTAGCCTTACTAAGATCAGCTGTTCATAATTAAACAATTAATATGCATTCTTCCCAACAGGAAAGCACAAAGCTGGGCTTCAGGCATCTGAGATCAGCTCTATGTCACCTGAGCCCACTGGCTGCCCTATACTTTCCTGTTCCACTAGGGAGGGAGGGGTAAGTTGATTGCAGTCAGTCTTTTCGATAGTGTAGCTACAGTATAATCTGGATTTCATTGTAATAGTGCAATAATCTTCTAGTCTTATTTTAAAAAAGGTTTTGCTGTGTTCTTTAGTAACCTAGATTCGTGAATCAAATCCGAAAAATATTTTTTTAAACAGAGATCAAGAGTGCTCAGAGCCGTGAGATTTAGCAGCCGAAGTTGCTGGAATCTGATCAGTCAAGCTTTGTCTTGATAAAAAAAAAAGTGAGAGGCTACAACAGAAAACTACAGTAGATCAACACCACAACAAAACCCCAGAAAAAATGATATAAAAGTTTATTTTGGGCTCCTTTTGCAAAGGTACGAGAGCGATACTGCCGTGGTAAATAAATCAAATGAGCTTTGGTGTATTTACCGCATCAGCATCATTACCATGGATTTTGTCACAAGCCCGAGTCCAATGCCGGCCTTGTGCCAGAAGCACAGGCTGTGTTTAAACCTAAGGCAGAACACATCCTGGTGAAATCTGGTAAGGCCCCTTTAAATCCTCCATTTTGTGGAAAGCTGGCTAAGCAGGGGAAAAGGCAACCACAGCTGAAGGAAGTTCAGCCCCGGAGTAGGGCTGGGCGTGGTACAGCAGCTTGGCAGCATTTAGAGAGCTGGCTGACCAAGAGGAAGAGAGACAGAGGAGAAGCTCTCAGGTGGAAGGAGCCTCCAAGTCCCCCTGAGACAAGGGACCATTGAAATGTTGGACACAGAACCAGATGATACAACCCTGGGAAATCCTGAAGGTGAAGCTATGGATTGTAACACTTTACCAGAGGTGGGACTATGTGAGGAAATGAAAACCAATTAGTTTGGAATTGCTTTTTATGTTAGGTTTTTTTTTTTTGAATACTTCCATTTCTATTGAGCATAAGGATTTTCCTGAAGTCTGCTACCTAATGAAATGTATGCTAGCCCAAGGTGTGCTTGTATGGGAAGTTTTTTTCTTGCTTACCAAGAGGGCTGCTGAGGAAGGAACTGCAGCAAGTTCTTATTCAGAAAGTGTGAATATCCTGGGAGTTTGAGACAGGATTTACACAGCACCATGGTGAATAATTTTCAGGTTTTTTTCTTTTCTATTGATAACAAAGAACCCTTTAACAAATCTGCCAATCTTTGTTACTGCATTTAATGAGGCAGCGCAGCGCAGTGCAGTGCACCATGCATAGTTGGCCTATTGACCAATAAGACTCTGGTAGAGTCAAGGACCATCAAGAAACTCTGTTACACCTGGGACATTGTTAAAGAACTTTGAGACAGGTATCCAGACCAGGCTGGTTACTATCATATTATGTTGTATGTTTTTGCCAAAGACCTTTTGGAATACATTTTCTTTTGATGCATTTTTTTTGGACTTGTCAGTTGAACAATAAAATTGTTTTTTTGTTTCATTACTTACCTGTGTGAGGCCATCCTGTTTATACACATAGGTTAAGTTTATGCACAACAGGGACTTCCTACATCTTGAGGAAGCACGCTGGGGAGAATATTAGAAGCGTGGGCCGGTTACTGCGAGCCTTGAGGGCCGGCCACGCTACAATTTGTGAAAAGGGATCTTTATGCACATGGACCAAGTTTCACCCCAACCTAGGGCTGCATCAGGAACATCTTACTGTTAATAAATTTATTTATTTATTGCATATTTCTAGCCAGGTTTGGATAACTTCCTAAAAGAGAAAGTCTATAAGCCATTATTGAGATGGCTTGGAGAAATCCACTGCTTATTCCTAGGAGAAGCAGCATAAAACCTGTTTTACTCCTTGGGATCTTGCCAGGTACCTGTGATCTGGGTTGGCCACTGTTGGAAACAGGATACTGGGCTTGATGAACCTTTGGTTTGTTCTTATGTGAGCCAAGTATAGAACAATCGAGCCATTGTGACATCACTGCTGAGGTTGGCTCTTAGGCATTGGTGGAATGAGGCATTATGACGTCACAATCTGAGCTATGGAATGTTGCTACTCTTTGGGTTTCTGCCGGGTACTTGGGACCTGGGTTGACCACTGTTGGAAATGGGATACTGGGCTTGATGGTCCTTCATTCTGTCCCAGTGGAGCAATTCTATGCTCTTATGACTAAAATATAGGAGGGTTGCAATGAACACAGAATAAAATACATGAACAATGAAGAGGTTTTGATCATCTAGGAGATCCCCATCCTGACTGATAAAAAGCTGGATGCCAAAAAAATGGATGTAGTAGTATAAGAGGAAAATGCCAGAATCGCATCGATTATAGAGGTGTCGGTCTGAAGCAATTGCTCGGTGAATTGTGTGGAGAAAGGAAAGATCATCAAATACCAAAAAATGCAGTCTGCGACTCGGAAAATTTGGCAGAATGTTTTTTGAGTGCCACAGGCTAGATTCAAAAGAACTTCCAAGCACACTTGGAGAAGTTGCATCGTATGAACTCCAGAAGGCACAATGCAAGTATTAGTGTAAGCATTAGCAGTAAACTTGAAAGACTAAGATCATACTCCATTTACTCTAGCTTAGCAATGAGGTGGATTCCTGTGGAGCAGAGAAGCCAGGAGTAATAGTACACCAATGGACCGGTGGAAATAAATTATTTCATGCACCGGCAAACTACTAAGACTGAAATTTAAAATAAACCCATCTCCGCCCCGTCCCCGAGAGCTCGGTCCCCATAAACCATCTGATCCCATCTGCACAAGCCTCAGTTATGATTTTATATTGAACGTATTTTATTAAAGTATAAAAAGAAACAATATTCTATACAATTGTCATGTTATAAATACAAATAATACAGAGCAAGGATCAACAAAGCCCCTGTCTCCCCTCCCAAATTATTACAGAATGGTACATAGAAATATCATGCTAACAGAATACCGCAGTCGCACATGACAGAAATAGTGTTCAGGGAGTGCAACTAGGGCAACTGCCTCCTGGTCAGAGAGCACCCTAACCCAGCTGGAAGCTAAAGAAGCACTGCCTGGGCTTTGCAGTCCCCAGTTATGTCTAACACCAGTTCTAGCAGGATACATATTTTAAATCTGATATATTCTAATCACAAAATAGAAATAAATTTTTTTTTCTACCTTTTGTCATCTCTGGTTTCTGCTTTCATCTTCTTTTCACTCTCTTCCTTCTAGTGTCTGCCCTCTCTGTCTCTTCAGTCCAGCACCTGCCCCTTCCATCCACTGTCTGCCCTCCCCCCCCCCCTTCCATATGGTATCTGCCTTCTTTCTATGCCCCTCTCCTCTTTCCATCCAGCCTGTGCCCCCTCTCTCCATTTTACATGATTCATTCCAGCTTCACTACTCTCTTCATTTTTATCTCTCCTACACAAGATCTAGCATCTTTGTCCCTCTCTGCTTATTTCTCTGCTGACCTCTTCCCAGCATTAATCTCTCTCTACTTTCTGATTCCTCTGTCTCTCCCCTTTCCCTCATCTGATCTCTCCATTCCACCCTGACCCCTTCCCCTCCTCTAACCTCCCTGCCAGCTGTTTCCTTCCTATTTTCCTTCCTCCCCTGTCCAGCACTATCCCTTCCCTCCTCCCCCTTATCCAACAGTAACTCTCTTTCCTTCCCTCCTCCCCTGTCCAGGAGTACCCCTTCTCCCTTCCCTCCTCAGCAAATTTTTTCTTCTCTCTAGCCTAGTGGCAGCTATGTGTTCTTTTAACTTCACTACATACCTTCCGCTAGCAGTAGTTTAGATGCGGTTTCATCAGGCAGCCTCGGGGCCTTTGCTAGGCTGGCCCGCTTCGATGATGCAAGGCGGATTGACCTAGCAAGGGCCCCGAGGCTGCTTCATAAAATAATGTCCAAACTACTGCAAGCGGCAGCTGTGTGCTGAAGTTAAAAGCACACAGAGCTGCCGCTGCTGGTCCAGGAGTGGGGAGACAAGATAAAGGCAGGAGGCCCAGCAAATGCAGCGAAGGCAGGAGGCATAAGCAGCAGGAATCCCAGCGATGGAATCCCAGCGAAGACAGAAGGCATACGCAACAGCAACAGGAAGTTGCAAGTCAGCTGACGCCGGCAACGGAGCCTCTCTTCCTGCCCAGTGTGCAGTTTGTGGAGGGGACCCGAATCCTTCGTGGACCGGCAGGAAATTTTTGTGGACCGGCACCAGTCCACGGACCGGCAGTTAAAGAACACTGCAATAGACAGTCATTGCTCAGAAGAGCCTGCAATCAAATCTGGACAGACAGACAAGGACATAGAAGGGTTGGTGAGTCAGAAATTGTGATCAGTCCCATCAAGACCATCAGTAGAGGTCTTGGAGGAAGATGGGAGAATCATACACAGAGTATGCGATGCCTGTGCAGATGTGCCCCCAGATTCTCTAACCAGTGGCCGCTGATTGCATGTCTATCACATGACAGGACGCCTGCTGGCTCAGCTGATTGGGAATTGTGAATAGCTGAACTGGTCTATCCGCATATGCCTTATGACGAAGACCACACACCATTTTAGTAGCCTTCCTCTGGACTGACTCCATCCTTTTTATATCTTTTTGAAAGTGCGGTCTTCAGAATTGTGCACAATATTCTAAATGAGGGTTTGCCGGAGTCTTATTCAGGGGCATCGATACCTCCTTTTTCCTACTGGCCCTACCTCTCTCTATTCATCCATAAATCATCATTAAACATGAAGGAATATGTTTTCTACTTAATACCTAGTGTATCTGAATGTGATTTAACTAGAGCTACTACTGAAAAAGGCGTGAGTAAATTCCAACAGGTCTGAAAATAACTAACTAAAGAAATGTATGTTTATAAGAAAGTTCTGAGCAGCTGAAAGATGGTTTAGGGACGTTCAAACTTTCCAGCACTTCAATAACCTGAGACTTAAGGCAAAAGGCAAAAGACAGTTTTTCTCATTCTGTGGCTCGGAGAAATCTTTATTGAATAAGGTTCCTGGCAAGAATGTTATTACCTTAGATTTCAGGATGGTAACTTGCAGCCATTACAGCTTCAGTGCAATATCGGTTTGTTCAGTGGGAAAATGCTGAATCTTTTCTTAAAGATGGTTAATAAATCCGAGTAGAATTTGTTTTCACTTAGAAACAAATTGAAAAAGTAAGGACTAAAGCAAAATTATGAAGCAACAAGTTTCAAGTTTATTGAAAATATTTGATTTAATCGCAAAATCCAAATCCAATGCGATTTACATTTAGCAAAAAATTAGGTTAAAATAAAAAATTTTTAAAAACAGGACAATTAATACTGATTATAATGAAATAATGCATATTGAGAGAGGAGAAAAAAAAACCCAAATAAAAAGGGATCGGTAATAACAGATGTTGTGATCGTAGACTCCAATACCCAACGACAGAATCATACAACCAACCACATTTATAGACCACCTCGCCTTAAAATAAGGAGAGATACAAAACAGTTTACAAATACCCCCTCCCCCGATAGCGGCAGTCACGTGGCAAACGCTCTATCACCTGTTCAATCCCATTGGGTGTTGAAGTGATTACCGTAGCTTTGTAAAAGGAGCCTTAAATATATCAGTACAAATTTATAGCAAAACCGTCATTAAAAAATCATATTCATAAGAAAAAATTCCAAAGAAAAGACATGCTTTTAGCCAGCAATTTTGATCATTTTTCTTTTAACAGAAGAGGTAAAGAGTTCCATAGATCTGGACCAGTTTAGAAATTGATAGTGATTTCGAACCTTCTGACAAAGTAATGTCTCAACTAGCAACTGGCGTTTTCAATTCATGACATGTTCTTGATGGATAACACAATGAAGCAGGCGGCACAATGTGCAGCGGCCTCAAAAAAAGCGAGCAGAATGTTGGGCATTATCAAAAAAGGTATCACTACCAGAATGAAGGAAGTTATCCTGCCACTGTATCGAGCAATGGTGCGCCCACATCTGGAATACTGCGTCCAATACTGGTCGCCATACCTCAAGAAGGACATGGCAATACTCGAGAGGGTCCAGAGGAGGGCAACGAGGATGATAAAGGGTATGGAGAACCTTTCATATGCCGAACGGTTGGACAGGCTGGGGCTCTTTACCCTGGAGAAGCGGAGACTGAGAGGGGACATGATAGAGACTTATAAAATCATGAAAGGCATAGAGAAGGTGGACAGGGACAGATTCTTTAGACTAGCAGGGACAACTAAAACAAGAGGTCATTCAGAAAAACTGAGAGGAGACAGATTCATAACGAATACAAGGAAGTTCTTCTTCACTCAGAGGGTGGTGGACACCTGGAATGCGCTTCCCGGAGAGGTGATAAGCCAGAGTACAATTCTGGGGTTCAAAAAGGGACTGGATGACTTCCTGGAAGCGAAGGGGATTACAGGGTACAGATAGAGGTACCTTACAGGACATTGAGCGAATAGGGTATGGATATTTTAGGTTAGGTAGGGAACACTTTCAGGTCATGGACCTGGGGGGCCGCCGCGGGAGCGGACTGCCGGGCACGATGGACCCCTGGTCTGACTCGGCAGAGGCAACGCTTATGTTCTTATGTTCTTATGATCTTGCATAAGTTTGTGAGTCAAGAGCAAAATCTTGACTTGATTCTGAATTTCACTGGAGAATAGCACCGGGTGAACACTTTAAGGTCACTCTCGGTTCAGGATATTGAACTTTAGAATGTTCTCTCTTTGTGGTTGTGCTGGTGGTAGGTGGCTGTGGCCTGCAACTGGCAACCGCTAGGCGTTCTCCCTCTTTCCTTTTCAATTCTCTCTGCCTTTAAGATTTCTATTTGTTGGGGTCGATAGCCAAAGCGATTTACTGGGCTCCAGGTTGGTTCTTTGGACTAACTGGTCACTGTCAAGGATCATGACCAATATTCAGCAATGGCTAAAATTCAGTCTTTTCTTGAAACCACTTGAACGCTGAATATCATACTTAGCATAAGAACATAAGAATTGCCGCTGCTGGTCAGACCAGCGGTCCATCGTGCCCAACAGTCCGCTCACGCGGCGGCCCTCTGGTCAAAGACCAGCACCCTAACTGCGTACATTCCGGTTCAGCAGGAACTTGTCTAACTTTGTCTTGAATCCCTGAAGGGTGTTTTCTCCTATAACATAGAAACATAGAAATAGACGGCAGATAAGGGCCACGGCCCATCCAGTCTGCCCACCCCAAAGACCCTCCCCTACCTTTCTCTGTGAATAGATCCCACGTGTCTGTCCCATTTGGCCTTAAAATCAGGCACGCTGCTGGCCTCAATAACCTGAAGTGGAAGACTGTTCCAGCAATCAACCACCCTTTCCAGAAGAGCGTTCCAGTTTTCCACCACTCTCTGGGTGAAGAAGAACTTCCTTATGTTTGTACGAAATCTGTCCCCTTTTAACTTTAGAGGGTGCCCTTGGAGAGGGTGAACAACCCGTATTTATCTACTAAGTCTATTCCCAGTGACAGTGTACCCTGCTTTGGAAACCTTGAAATCGATTGCTGAAACCGAGCATTGAATTTCGGGGCATAACACTGAGTGCTGTTGACTGAATATTGAACCCATTATGCTTTGACTATTGGGGGGTGGGGGCATAATTTAATGTAAACCATCTTCATAGTGCACTAGTTAGGCAGTATATCAACTCAATGTAAAACTTGAGAGCAGGTAGCCACTCCGGTGCCTGTTAATTCACGACACTAATTTGACACTAGTCCTAATGTGAACAGATAGATTATTCCAAATTGTAATGGCAGCGTAAGCAAAAGAGGAGTTGAGCTGTTGTTTATACCACACTTCTCTAATCTGTGGAAAATTTAGTAATAATGTACCCCAGAATCTGGTGGAAGAATAATGCAAATGAGAAAAGAGCAAAATCAGATTATATGAAGAGTCCGTCTGTAATATACGACGAACTATGCAAGCTGGTTAAGGCTTAATTCGCCTCTGAACTGATAACCAATGAAGATTCGTATATGCTAATACAACACTTTCATATTTTTTAGACCAAAAATTAATCTAACCACAGTATTTTGGAGCACCTGCAATTTTTTGATCAGTTTTGATGTTAAGTTCCAATATAAAAAATTACAGTAACCAAGTTGAGGTAACACTGAACCAACAGTGCAAAATGATGTTCAAACAAGCACTTCACTAGCCTAAGTTTCTTCATAATATATAAAATCTTTCTCCATAAATTAGAAAATTGATCTTCAAATGTAAGAGAAGAGTCTAAAAGAATATCCAAAACTTTAGACGTTTTATCTACTTGCAGGGAAGGAACAGAAGATAGTGAATTCTTTTTTGTTATGATGCTTGAATTGGAAGTTGTGATATTTCACTGAAATTAGGAGTTCATAAATCCTAACCTTTCTTAAAGTAGAGGGTATATACCCTTTTTTTGATTTCCTTATTATTTCATTAAGATTTTTCTCTCCCCAAAATGTGGGCTTGACGGGATTTCTTTGTTGACTATCTGTGATATAAGTTGTATACATAAGTTTGTTTTATTCCTTATCTTTGTACATTTACTTGGTTGTTGTAAATTGATAAATCTGCAATAAAAAAAAACGTTAGCATAGAGTGGAAAATTCGCTTGTAGTGGAGGTATTTTGTGGATGGCAGGTTTAGTTGAATTCTGTTAAGGATTCTTTTTGATGTTGACCAAGCAGTAGAGAATAGTTGGATGAGAGGGGCTGCTGAGTTTCTGTATAGAATCGTGTAGGAAACACGACGATTTGAAAATTATTCAGGATGATATTGGGAGCCAATGTAGTTGCCTGATGAAGGTTGTGATTGAATCAAATTTCTTTAATTTGTAGATTAGTCTAACGGCTGTGTTCTGGATGAGTTGCAGTTTGTGGATAAGAGTAGTATTGATGCCAAGTTGCAATAGTCCAGTTGAGGTAGGACCATCATCTGAACGATCAGATTAAAGTGGTGTGGGTGGAAGTATGATCTTGTGAGTCGCAGTTGACGCATAGTGTAGATAGTATTTTTCCAAAGGTTAGATATTTGTGGCTCCATTGTGAGAGTGTCATCTAAGATGCAGCCTAGTACCTTGGTAGATTTTTCCATTATGAGAGTGATGCCTGAAGAAAGAGTGAGGTTATTCTGTTGTGCATTCTGTTGTGAGGTGTGGAAACCAATGGCTTTGGTCTTAGTGGCGTTCAGTTTCAGCTTGTTCGTTGCCCAGGTTTGAATTTTATCTATATTGTTTGAGATTTTTTCAGCAATATTAGGATGGTTTTTTTGTTATGGGATGATGAGGAGGATGGCATCTGATAAGATTGGCTGGAGATCTTATCATCAGCCCATAATAAAGACCTTGTGATCTGGATTCTCCTAACGTCAGCATAAGATAATACAGTTTTGTCTTCCATTTTGATGTATCCCAGTGAGCTCATGAATAAATTGAATAGGACTGGGGATAATGGGGAGCCTTGTGGGATGCCACAGAATGCCTTCCAAGGGTTGGAATATGCCTTTTGACCAAGTATTTGCGATTTTGTAGGAAGTCGGCAAACCATTTCAGTATAGTCCCTGTTATTCTGATTTCCGAGAGTTTGGTTAGGAGTAATTGGTGGTCGGCTGAGTCGAAGGCTACGGAGATATCAAATTGGAGCAGTATTGCCTGATGACCCGAGCTTAGCAACTGTTTGATTTTAGTGATTAGAGTGATGATAAGGAGCTTGGTGCTGTGTTTTATTCAGAAGTCATATTGGGATGTATGAAGGCAGGAGTGTTGCTCTATGTATGAAGCTAGCTACTTGCTGACATGGGACTCAAGGATTTTAGTGAGGATGCCAGCAATCGGTCTGTAATTAGATGCTATGGAGAAGTCTGCTTGGACTGTTTTTGGTATAGGGGTTAAGGCTATTTTACCCATTTCTTTGGGTAGATGCCCTTGGTTCAGGGAGCTATTTAGCAGGTTGGTAAGCCAGCTAATGATATGATGCGGAGCTGCAGAAAGAAGGAATGAGGACAGTTTTCTAGGGAGCTGCTTCGTAAGGCTAGCTTTGATATTAGTTTATTGGATCAGGGATGGAAAGGTTAGTGAATGAAGACCAGATCTGGTCTGCTTTTCACCTTTCCTGCAAATTATAGATTGAGATCTTTAAGTCTGTCCCCATACGCCTTATCACGAAAACCACATACCGTTTTAGTAGACTTCCTCTGGACCGACTCATAGAAACATAGAAATAGACGGCAGATAAGGGCCACGGCCCATCAAGTCTGCCCACTCCAATGACCCTCCCTATCTATCTTTGCGGATAGATCCTTTTTATATCTTTTACGCCCTCCAGAATTGTACACAATATTCTAAATGAGGTCTCACCAAAGTCTTATACAGGGGCATTAATACCTCCTTTTCCTACTGGCCATACCTCTCCCTATGCAACCTAGCATCCTTCTAGCTTTCGCTGTAACCTTTTCAACCTTTTTGGTCACCTTAAGATCATCACGTATAATCACACCCACGTCCTGCCCTTCCATCATGCACATAAGTTCTTCACCCCCTAAACTCAGGTTTTTCCAGCCCAAATGCATAACCATGCATTTCTTAGCATTAAAGTTTAGCTGCCAAATTTCAGACCATTCTTCAAGCTTCGCCAGGTCTTTCTTCATGTTGTTCACATTATATATATTTTATTGTAACTCGCTCAGAATTGTTGGATGATTGGGAATAATAAATTTTTTAATAAATAAATAAGACAAGCTATGAGAGGCTTTGAAGTGAAGCTTGCTTTGAATAAACCTGAAACAACCTAAAGAGGCAATTATTACAAGGCCCGACAAGGTCAGTATTTTGGCAAAGTCGTCTGCATCAAGTAGTGAGAAAGCTTCATGGATCATCTGGCGACACTGTTATCCAATGGAAACAGAAACTTTAATGATGTTATGACTAGACCCGGATGCCAACTGCAGAAGCCTAAGAGAAGACAAGGAATGGAACATGATAGTTGGATTCAGTTGGATTCAGTTGGAAGTGGATTACAAACAGAATGTTAAGAAAAAAACCTTTAAAACAAAGATGTCTTCCATTTTGTTTTGAAACAGAGAAGTAAGATGAACCAGTTTTGAAATCTCTAGGTAGAGATTGATAACAAATAGACGGCAGTGAAAACAACCATTTATAAAGCATACCTTGAAAAGAGAGCGAGAGTAAATGAAAACCAAAGCCACCTGCACAAGAGATTTGAATACCGGTAGGGAAAGAAAATTGTTTAGCTGTTAATCCTATTACACCAAATAGAGCAGAATGCAATTGAATCTTGAGTCAAAACTCAATGAAGCCAAATGCAAAGATGTGTCTCTTTTCCTATTTGCTAATAACAGGAAGTGACAGGGAAATGTTGACATATCTGAAGTCTTTTTTTTAAAATATCTTTATTCATTTTGAAGCCATAAGTAAGTGCAACATATAATACAATCATATTATACTATAAAAGCACTTAAATACAATTAAAATTATAATCTATGACAATAGATATATCACCCCCTCCTCCATAATTATATTCACAAAGTACACTCAAATTAAGAAATTAAAAATATGATCCAACCCACCCTGAAGTCTTTTCAATCACATTCACATCCCTACTTTGTGCAGGGTGTGGAAGGCAAAGCTGAAAGTCTTTGCTGTTTTGGAGGTGGGGGGGGAGGTTGTATAGGAGAGGGACGTCAGTTTCTGTTTGTTTTGCATTTCCTTCCACTGGAGACTTCTGGAATCTCGGGATACTTTTCAATGCAAAATTCTATCCCTGAAGGAAGAAGAATTGTAACATTGCAATCACAATATACATTAGCAAAATGATTACAAAATAGATCTAGAAACATAGTGACAATATTTACTATTAAGAATTATGAAGGGCAGATGAATCTATTTTTGAAATTATTAGCTAATCCGGATTTTCACTAATGTGAGCTCTATAAAATTAAAAGTTGCAATATTCCCAGTGTATGAGGTTATTAGCATTTTGCATCCCGCTGCTTGCTCAGGGATAGAGTTAATCCATATTTTATTCCTAAATAAGTGCAGACAGGTATTAGTCACTGTTCATTCTTTAGCTGGAGTTAAGTGAGTAGCAGTTCAGTAGCTCTTACACAGAATAATGGTATTCAAAAATCAATTACAATTTTAATTAGTGAAGTAACACATTGTACTTGTAAAGACAGAGCCCTATGTTAGCCTGTCAAATACAGTTGGCTAGAGATTGCACTTGTAAGCTTAGCATAAGTTGAAAGATATGAGCTTCAGTGTAGAAAGGTCCAAACGTTTCTTAGCCCTTTCGAAGATTCGTCTCTCTCTAACTAATAAAGCTTAATGGCTGGCAGTCAAATGAGATAAAATTATCAAGCAACTGTGGACAATGTAAGTCTTTTGTAACAACCAGTAGGTTGACATGTAAACATTAGCACATGCAATGGAAGCTACCAGTGTTTTTTTCTGCCTGTATTGAAATGCCAGCATAGGTGCAAATATGTATCAGCAGGAAATATGAACATCCTCCTTCGGGTGTCCTGTTTTCCATTTCCAGCCCCTAAGCAAAATGAACATAAGCATATAACAGTTGCCACACTGGGACAGACCAAAGCCCATCAAGCCTGTTTCCAACATTGGCCACCAGGATCCTGTTTCCAACATTGGCCAACTCAGGTCCCAAGTACCTGGCAGAAACCCAAAGAGTAGCAACATTCCAGAGCTGAGATTGTGATGTCATAATGCCTCATTCCACCAATGACTGAGAGCCAACATCATCAATGATGTCACAATGGCTCTACTGTCCTGTGCTTGGCTCACATAATAACATAAGAGCTGCCATATTGGGACAGACCAAAGGTCCAACAAGCCCAGTATCCTGTTTCCAACAGTGGCCAACCCAGATCACAGGTTCCTGGCAAGATCCCAAGGAGTAAAACAGGTTTTATGCTGCTTCTCCTAGGAATAAGCAGTGGATTTTCCCAAGTTCTTTATAATAGCCTATGAACTTCTCTTTTAGGAAATTATCCAAACCTTTTTAAACCCTGCTAAGCTGATTTCACCACATTCTCTGACAATGAATTGCAGAGTTTGATTGCATGTTGTGTGAAGAAATATTTTCTCCGGTTTGTTTTAAATCTAGTACTTAGTAGCTTCATTACATGCCCCCTGGTCCTAGTATTTTTGGAGAGAGTGAACCTTGTGACCCTGGGCAAGTCACTTAATCCCCCCATTGCCCCAGGTGTGAGCCTGCCGGGACAGACGGGGAAAAATGATTGAGTACCTGAATAAATTCATGTAAACCGTTCTGAACTCCCCTGGGAGAACGGTAGAGAAAAATTGAATAAATAAAATAAAATAAAATAAATAAATAAACAAGCGATTCACTTCTACCCTTTACATTCCATTCATTATTTTATAGACCTCTATCATATCTCCCCTGAGCCGTCTCTTTTTCCAAGCAGAAGAGCCTTAGCCACTTTAACCCTTCCTCATAGGGAAGTTTATTTTTTATTTTTTTATTTCTCCAATTTTCTATACCGTTCTCCCAGGAGAGCTCAGAACGGTTTACATGAATTTATTCAGGTACTCAATCATTTTTCCCTCACAATCTATCTAATGTACCTGGGGCAATGGGGGGATTAAGTGACTTGCCCAGGGTCACAAGGAGCAGCATGGGATTGAACCCACAACCTCAGGGTGCTGAGGCTGGAGCTTTAACCACTGTGCCACACACGCTCCCTAAACCTTTTATCATTTCCGTGGTCCTTTTCTAAATGGACATTCTTTTATTGTAGTTCAAAACTAGCTGATGCCCCGGCGTTGCACGGGTATTTAATTATAGCAATAACACTGTAAATGGATTCAAATAAAGATACTTTATAGTGGTGAATGAAAGTATTTTTTACAGCTTAATAAAAAGTACAATATTCAAATTATAAAGTGAAATATTTGACAAAATGAATACAATACAACTAACGCAAAACGTGATTATAAACAACAATTTTAGTTTCACCTCCTGGAGTAAGAACATATAAATTCTTGGGTGAACCCACCCTTGAGCAAGCAACATAGAGTTGTGGGCCGTAAGACCCCCAGAACATCACCCAAGGTAGTGAGGGATCTGCATACCAAGTTTCGTTCAAATCGGTCCCACAGCTATTTACATTTTTTCCATTGACTTGAATGGGTGAAATCTGATTTTCTGTTTGTAGCTCCGCCCACGTGTGCAGGGAGGCCGGGAGAAACCCAGAACATATCACCCCAGGTAGTGAGGGATCTGCATACCAAGTTTCGTTCAAATCGGTCCCACAGCTTTTTACATTTTTTCCATTGACTTGAATGGGTGAAATCTGATTTTCTGTTTGTAGCTCCGCCCACGTGTGCAGGAGGGCCGCGAGACCCCCAGAACATATCACCCCAGGTAGTGAGGGATCTGCATACCAAGTTTCGTTCAAATCGGTCCCACAGCTATTTACATTTTTTCCATTGACTTGAATGGGTGAAATCTGATTTTCTGTTTGTAGCTCCGCCCACGTGTGCAGGAGGGCTGCGAGACCCCCAGAACATATCACCCCAGGTAGTGAGGGATCTGCATACCAAGTTTCGTTCAAATCGGTCAAGCCGTTTGTGAATTACTGTGAGAATGGCAGCTTTTTACATTTTTTCCATTGACATGAATGGGTGAAATCTGATTTTCTGTTTGTAGCTCCGCCCACATGTGCAGGAGGGCTGCGAGACCCCCAGAACATATCACCCCAGGTAGTGAGGGATCTGCATACCAAGGTTCGTTCAAACCGGTCAAGACGTTTTTGAATTACTGTGAGAATGGCAGCTTTTTACATTTTTTCCATTGACATGAATGGGTGAAATCTGATTTTCTGTTTGTAGCTCCGCCCACGTGTGCAGGTGGGCCGCGAGACCCCCAGAACATATCACCCCAGGTAGTGAGGGATCTGCATACCAAGTTTCGTTCAAATCGGTCAAGCCGTTTGTGAATTACTGTGAGAATGGCAGCTTTTTACATTTTTTCCATTGACATGAATAGGTGAAATCTGATTTTCTGTTTGTAGCTCCGCCCACGTGTGCAGGTGGGCCGCGAGACCCCCAGAACATATCACCCCAGGTAGTGAGGGATCTGCATACCAAGTTTCGTCCAAATTGGTCACAGTGAGAATGGCAGCTTTTTACATTTTTTCCATTGACATGAATGGGTGAAATCTGATTTTCTGTTTGTAGCTCCGCCCACGTGTGCAGGAGGGCCGCGAGACCCCCAGAACATATCACCCCAGGTAGTGAGGGATCTGCATACCAAGTTTCGTTCAAATCGGTCAAGCCGTTTTTGAATTACTGTGAGAATGGCAGCATTTTACATTTTTTTCCATTCACATGAATGGGTGAAATCCGATTTTCTGTTTGTAGCTCCGCCCACGTGTGCAGGTGGGCCGCGAGACCCCCAGAACATATCACCACAGGTAGTGAGGGATTTGCATACCAATTTTTGTTCAAATCGGTCAAGCCGTTTTTGAATTACTGTGAGAATGGCAGCTTTTTACATTTTTTCCATTGACATGAATGGGTGAAATCTGATTTTCTGTTTGTAGCTCCGCCCACGTGTGCAGGTGGGCCGCGAGACCCCCAGAACATATCACCCCAGGTAGTGAGGGATCTGCATACCAAGGTTCGTTCAAACCGGTCAAGCCGTTTTTGAATTACTGTGAGAATGGCAGCTTTTTACATTTTTTCCATTGACATGAATGGGTGAAATCTGATTTTCTGTTTGTAGCTCTGCCCACGTGTGCAGGTGGGCCGCGAGACCCCCAGAACATATCACCCCAGGTAGTGAGGGATCTGCATACCAAGTTTCGTTCAAATCGGTCAAGCCGTTTGTGAATTACTGTGAGAATGGCAGCTTTTTACATTTTTTCCATTGACATGAATAGGTGAAATCTGATTTTCTGTTTGTAGCTCCGCCCACGTGTGCAGGTGGGCCGCGAGACCCCCAGAACATATCACCCCAGGTAGTGAGGGATCTGCATACCAAGTTTCGTTCAAATCGGTCAAGCCGTTTTTGAATTACTGTGAGAATGGCAGCGTTTTACATTTTTTCCATTCACATGAATGGGTGAAATCTGATTTTATGTTTGTAGCTCCGCCCACGTGTGCAGGAGGGCCGCGAGACCCCCAGAACATATCACCCCAGGTAGTGAGGGATCTGCATACCAAGTTTCGTTCAAATCGGTCAAGCCGTTTTTGAAGTACTGTGAGAATGGCAGCTTTTTACCTTTTCTCCATTGACATGAATGGGTGAAATCTGATGTTCTGTTTGTAGCTCCGCCCACGTGTGCAGGTGGGCCGCGAGACCCCCAGAACATATCACCCCAGGTAGTTGGAATTACTGTGAGAATGGCAGCCTTTTACATTTTTTCCATTGACATGAATGGGTGAAATCTGATTTTCTGTTTGTAGCTCCGCCCACGTGTGCAGGTGGGCCACGAGACCCCCAGAACATATCACCCCAGGTAGTGAGGGATCCGCATACCAAGTTTCGTTCAAATCGGTCAAGCCGTTTGTGAATTACTGTGAGAATAGCAGCTTTTTACATTTTTTCCATTGACATGAATGGGTGATATCTGATTTTCTGTTTGTAGCTCCGCCCACGTGTGCAGGTGGGCCACGAGACCCCCAGAACATATCACCCCAGGTAGTGAGGGATCCGCATACCAAGTTTCGTTCAAATCGGTCAAGCCGTTTGTGAATTACTGTGAGAATAGCAGCTTTTTACATTTTTTCCATTGACATGAATGGGTGATATCTGATTTTCTGTTTGTAGCTCCGCCCACGTGTGCAGGTGGGCCGCGAGACCCCCAGAACATATCACCCCAGGTAGTGAGGGATCTGCATACCAAGTTTCGTTCAAATCGGTCAAGCCGTTTTTGAAGTACTGTGAGAATGGCAGCTTTTTACCTTTTCTCCATTGACATGAATGGGTGAAATCTGATGTTCTGTTTGTAGCTCCGCCCACGTGTGCAGGTGGGCCGCGAGACCCCCAGAACATATCACCCCAGGTAGTTGGAATTACTGTGAGAATGGCAGCCTTTTACATTTTTTCCATTGACATGAATGGGTGAAATCTGATTTTCTGTTTGTAGCTCCGCCCACGTGTGCAGGTGGGCCACGAGACCCCCAGAACATATCACCCCAGGTAGTGAGGGATCTGCATACCAAGTTTCGTTCAAATCGGTCCCACAGCTTTTTACATTTTTTCCATTGACTTGAATGGGTGAAATCTGATTTTCTGTTTGTAGCTCCGCCCACGTGTGCAGGAGGGCCGCGAGACCCCCAGAACATATCACCCCAGGTAGTGAGGGATCTGCATACCAAGTTTCGTTCAAATCGGTCCCACAGCTATTTACATTTTTTCCATTGACTTGAATGGGTGAAATCTGATTTTCTGTTTGTAGCTCCGCCCACGTGTGCAGGAGGGCTGCGAGACCCCCAGAACATATCACCCCAGGTAGTGAGGGATCTGCATACCAAGTTTCGTTCAAATCGGTCAAGCCGTTTGTGAATTACTGTGAGAATGGCAGCTTTTTACATTTTTTCCATTGACATGAATGGGTGAAATCCGATTTTCTGTTTGTAGCTCCGCCCACGTGTGCAGGTGGGCCGCGAGACCCCCAGAACATATCACCACAGGTAGTGAGGGATTTGCATACCAATTTTTGTTCAAATCGGTCAAGCCGTTTTTGAATTACTGTGAGAATGGCAGCTTTTTACATTTTTTCCATTGACATGAATGGGTGAAATCTGATTTTCTGTTTGTAGCTCCGCCCACGTGTGCAGGTGGGCCGCGAGACCCCCAGAACATATCACCCCAGGTAGTGAGGGATCTGCATACCAAGGTTCGTTCAAACCGGTCAAGCCGTTTTTGAATTACTGTGAGAATGGCAGCTTTTTACATTTTTTCCATTGACATGAATGGGTGAAATCCGATTTTCTGTTTGTAGCTCCGCCCACGTGTGCAGGTGGGCCGCGAGACCCCCAGAACATATCACCACAGGTAGTGAGGGATTTGCATACCAATTTTTGTTCAAATCGGTCAAGCCGTTTTTGAATTACTGTGAGAATGGCAGCTTTTTACATTTTTTCCATTGACATGAATGGGTGAAATCTGATTTTCTGTTTGTAGCTCCGCCCACGTGTGCAGGTGGGCCGCGAGACCCCCAGAACATATCACCCCAGGTAGTGAGGGATCTGCATACCAAGGTTCGTTCAAACCGGTCAAGCCGTTTTTGAATTACTGTGAGAATGGCAGCTTTTTACATTTTTTCCATTGACATGAATGGGTGAAATCTGATTTTCTGTTTGTAGCTCTGCCCACGTGTGCAGGTGGGCCGCGAGACCCCCAGAACATATCACCCCAGGTAGTGAGGGATCTGCATACCAAGTTTCGTTCAAATCGGTCAAGCCGTTTGTGAATTACTGTGAGAATGGCAGCTTTTTACATTTTTTCCATTGACATGAATAGGTGAAATCTGATTTTCTGTTTGTAGCTCCGCCCACGTGTGCAGGTGGGCCGCGAGACCCCCAGAACATATCACCCCAGGTAGTGAGGGATCTGCATACCAAGTTTCGTTCAAATCGGTCAAGCCGTTTTTGAATTACTGTGAGAATGGCAGCGTTTTACATTTTTTCCATTCACATGAATGGGTGAAATCTGATTTTATGTTTGTAGCTCCGCCCACGTGTGCAGGAGGGCCGCGAGACCCCCAGAACATATCACCCCAGGTAGTGAGGGACCTGCATACCAAGTTTCGTTCAAATCGGTCAAGCCGTTTTTGAAGTACTGTGAGAATGGCAGCTTTTTACCTTTTCTCCATTGACATGAATGGGTGAAATCTGATGTTCTGTTTGTAGCTCCGCCCACGTGTGCAGGTGGGCCGCGAGACCCCCAGAACATATCACCCCAGGTAGTTGGAATTACTGTGAGAATGGCAGCCTTTTACATTTTTTCCATTGACATGAATGGGTGAAATCTGATTTTCTGTTTGTAGCTCCGCCCACGTGTGCAGGTGGGCCACGAGACCCCCAGAACATATCACCCCAGGTAGTGAGGGATCCGCATACCAAGTTTCGTTCAAATCGGTCAAGCCGTTTGTGAATTACTGTGAGAATAGCAGCTTTTTACATTTTTTCCATTGACATGAATGGGTGATATCTGATTTTCTGTTTGTAGCTCCGCCCACGTGTGCAGGTGGGCCACGAGACCCCCAGAACATATCACCCCAGGTAGTGAGGGATCCGCATACCAAGTTTCGTTCAAATCGGTCAAGCCGTTTGTGAATTACTGTGAGAATAGCAGCTTTTTACATTTTTTCCATTGACATGAATGGGTGATATCTGATTTTCTGTTTGTAGCTCCGCCCACGTGTGCAGGTGGGCCGCGAGACCCCCAGAACATATCACCCCAGGTAGTGAGGGATCTGCATACCAAGTTTCGTTCAAATCGGTCAAGCCGTTTTTGAAGTACTGTGAGAATGGCAGCTTTTTACCTTTTCTCCATTGACATGAATGGGTGAAATCTGATGTTCTGTTTGTAGCTCCGCCCACGTGTGCAGGTGGGCCGCGAGACCCCCAGAACATATCACCCCAGGTAGTTGGAATTACTGTGAGAATGGCAGCCTTTTACATTTTTTCCATTGACATGAATGGGTGAAATCTGATTTTCTGTTTGTAGCTCCGCCCACGTGTGCAGGTGGGCCACGAGACCCCCAGAACATATCACCCCAGGTAGTGAGGGATCTGCATACCAAGTTTCGTTCAAATCGGTCCCACAGCTTTTTACATTTTTTTGCATTGACTTGAATGGGTGAAATCTGATTTTCTGTTTGTAGCTCCGCCCACGTGTGCAGGAGGGCCGCGAGACCCCCAGAACATATCACCCCAGGTAGTGAGGGATCTGCATACCAAGTTTCGTTCAAATCGGTCCCACAGCTATTTACATTTTTTCCATTGACTTGAATGGGTGAAATCTGATTTTCTGTTTGTAGCTCCGCCCACGTGTGCAGGAGGGCTGCGAGACCCCCAGAACATATCACCCCAGGTAGTGAGGGATCTGCATACCAAGTTTCGTTCAAATCGGTCAAGCCGTTTGTGAATTACTGTGAGAATGGCAGCTTTTTACATTTTTTCCATTGACATGAATGGGTGAAATCTGATTTTCTGTTTGTAGCTCCGCCCACATGTGCAGGAGGGCTGCGAGACCCCCAGAACATATCACCCCAGGTAGTGAGGGATCTGCATACCAAGGTTCGTTCAAACCGGTCAAGACGTTTTTGAATTACTGTGAGAATGGCAGCTTTTTACATTTTTTCCATTGACATGAATGGGTGAAATCTGATTTTCTGTTTGTAGCTCTGCCCACGTGTGCAGGTGGGCCGCGAGACCCCCAGAACATATCACCCCAGGTAGTGAGGGATCTGCATACCAAGTTTCGTTCAAATCGGTCAAGCCGTTTGTGAATTACTGTGAGAATGGCAGCTTTTTACATTTTTTCCATTGACATGAATAGGTGAAATCTGATTTTCTGTTTGTAGCTCCGCCCACGTGTGCAGGTGGGCCGCGAGACCCCCAGAACATATCACCCCAGGTAGTGAGGGATCTGCATACCAAGTTTCGTCCAAATTGGTCACAGTGAGAATGGCAGCTTTTTACATTTTTTCCATTGACATGAATGGGTGAAATCTGATTTTCTGTTTGTAGCTCCGCCCACGTGTGCAGGAGGGCCGCGAGACCCCCAGAACATATCACCCCAGGTAGTGAGGGATCTGCATACCAAGTTTCGTTCAAATCGGTCAAGCCGTTTTTGAATTACTGTGAGAATGGCAGCATTTTACATTTTTTCCATTCACATGAATGGGTGAAATCCGATTTTCTGTTTGTAGCTCCGCCCACGTGTGCAGGTGGGCCGCGAGACCCCCAGAACATATCACCACAGGTAGTGAGGGATTTGCATACCAATTTTTGTTCAAATCGGTCAAGCCGTTTTTGAATTACTGTGAGAATGGCAGCTTTTTACATTTTTTCCATTGACATGAATGGGTGAAATCTGATTTTCTGTTTGTAGCTCCGCCCACGTGTGCAGGTGGGCCGCGAGACCCCCAGAACATATCACCCCAGGTAGTGAGGGATCTGCATACCAAGGTTCGTTCAAACCGGTCAAGCCGTTTTTGAATTACTGTGAGAATGGCAGCTTTTTACATTTTTTCCATTGACATGAATGGGTGAAATCTGATTTTCTGTTTGTAGCTCTGCCCACGTGTGCAGGTGGGCCGCGAGACCCCCAGAACATATCACCCCAGGTAGTGAGGGATCTGCATACCAAGTTTCGTTCAAATCGGTCAAGCCGTTTGTGAATTACTGTGAGAATGGCAGCTTTTTACATTTTTTCCATTGACATGAATAGGTGAAATCTGATTTTCTGTTTGTAGCTCCGCCCACGTGTGCAGGTGGGCCGCGAGACCCCCAGAACATATCACCCCAGGTAGTGAGGGATCTGCATACCAAGTTTCGTTCAAATCGGTCAAGCCGTTTTTGAATTACTGTGAGAATGGCAGCGTTTTACATTTTTTCCATTCACATGAATGGGTGAAATCTGATTTTATGTTTGTAGCTCCGCCCACGTGTGCAGGAGGGCCGCGAGACCCCCAGAACATATCACCCCAGGTAGTGAGGGATCTGCATACCAAGTTTCGTTCAAATCGGTCAAGCCGTTTTTGAAGTACTGTGAGAATGGCAGCTTTTTACCTTTTCTCCATTGACATGAATGGGTGAAATCTGATGTTCTGTTTGTAGCTCCGCCCACGTGTGCAGGTGGGCCGCGAGACCCCCAGAACATATCACCCCAGGTAGTTGGAATTACTGTGAGAATGGCAGCCTTTTACATTTTTTCCATTGACATGAATGGGTGAAATCTGATTTTCTGTTTGTAGCTCCGCCCACGTGTGCAGGTGGGCCACGAGACCCCCAGAACATATCACCCCAGGTAGTGAGGGATCCGCATACCAAGTTTCGTTCAAATCGGTCAAGCCGTTTGTGAATTACTGTGAGAATAGCAGCTTTTTACATTTTTTCCATTGACATGAATGGGTGATATCTGATTTTCTGTTTGTAGCTCCGCCCACGTGTGCAGGTGGGCCGCGAGACCCCCAGAACATATCACCCCAGGTAGTGAGGGATCTGCATACCAAGTTTCGTCCAAATTGGTCACAGTGAGAATGGCAGCTTTTTACATTTTTTCCATTGACATGAATGGGTGAAATCTGATTTTCTGTTTGTAGCTCCGCCCACATGTGCAGGTGGGCCGCGAGACCCCCAGAACATATCACCCCAGTTAGTGAGGGATCTGCATATCAAGTTTCGTTCAAATCAGTCAAGCCGTTTTTGCGTGATCGCGGCACATACACACACACATACATACACACATACATACCTCCGATTTTATATATATATATAGATTAAATCAGAAAAACCCCCATCAAATGCAGCTGGTAATTAAAAGAAGTGATTTTCTTAAATTTGACATTGTTGTGATTTTAGTCACATAAATCAAGGCTGATTTTTACTAGAACCCATATAAGTATGTCAGGAATTAGAACAGGAAGTGAGGTCATAAGAAAGGAAAGGTGTTCAATCACTGCTGTATGCATTGCATACAAGTCTGTCTATAAACTTTCTAACTGCAATGGTGGGCGGGTCACTTTTTATGTAATTGAATTAAGAATAAGTCAAAATTTCTGGTTGTCAAAGTGCAGCTCACCAATTAAAGCTAGTTTTCGATTCACACAGGTATAATTTATTTTCTAAATGTCCTGTAACCATATGTAAGTGCTGGTGGAGCTGACCTCAGCCTCAGTTATTTAACTCTTTCCAAGAGTTTTCGTTGTTTCGGCTGCTGAGAATCTTGATCTCCTTCACACCACTGCAGAGCATCACTTGGCCTGTCTCTTCCACATATGAACAGGGGAAGGTTTCAGTGGCTTCTCTTTCACTGTCTCTCACCATTAGTACAAAAAGCTTTCTGAAATAAAGACGTGCTCAGTTCTGTCCTTTTTTATCTACAATACTTTTCCATTATCTCAGGCATCTTTGAAAGATGACAAAAAGTCCTGGTTATCCTGAAACACGGTTTCTCTTTCTACTCCAGCTGCCAAGTTAAAGAATTATAATAATAATTTGTTACTTGAAAAAGCAGATTAAGGGAAACGATTTTCCAAGAGAATAAAGACCTGCCAGAGGTGAGTCTTGAACTGACGTTGCAAAACTTCTCCTGCATATTTCTGAACTCTAAATTTCTCGTCCTCCTGCTCTCCCCTGAGGCAGGAGGAATATTAGAGCTGCTTCCCTGCAGTGAGACCATGAAACTGTAACTGGTAATTAAGAGAAGTGAGTCATAAGGATTTCATCTCATCTCGGTTCAAGTTTAGAATAAACAAAGGATTAGCTAAGAGTGGAAAGAGGACTTGAGGCCTTTAGATCACCACAGGATTTTCGTGAGTTAATGTCTCCTCAACCCTCGTCACCTGTGTCATTGCCGTGAGACCATCGCTATCTTCTGCATTTGCACAGCTATAGCTTATGGGAGGCTGTGGTGGATGATGGATGGGAGATTCGGCCTCCTGTGAAACCTAGAGATGTGCAGAGCGAAACTATTGGTTCTGTTTAGTTCCCTTGTCATTTTTAAGATTTTTGTTTTATTTTCTGAGCCCACAAGAAACAAAGGAGCTACCTGCTGATATATGTGAACTGCTTTGGTTGTACTTGTATCGCTCTATGATACGGTCGCACCTCGAATACTGTGTATAGTTCTGATCACCTTATCTCAAAAAAGATATAACAGAACTAGAAAAGGTACAGAGAAGGGTGACAAAAAATGATAAAAGGGCCAGGCCTAACTTCCCTATGAGGAAAGTCTAAAGCAGCTAGGGCTCTTAAGCTTGGAGAAGAGACAACTCAAGGGTGATATGATAGAGGTCTATAAAATACAGAGTGGAGTGTAAAGGGTGGATGTGAATCGCTTGTTCACTCTTTCCAAAAATGCTAGGCCTAGGGGACATGCGATGAGGCTCTAAGTAATAGATTTAAAACAAACCAGAGAAAATATTTCCTCACGCAACCTGTAATTAAACTCTGGAATTTGTTGCCAAAGAATGTGGTAAAATCAGTTAGCTTAGAAGGTTTTATAAAAATGTTTGGATAATTTCCTGAAAGAGAAGTCCACAGGCCATTATTGAGATGGACTTGGGGAAAAACACTGCTTATTCCTAGGATAAGCAGCATAAAATCTGTTTTGCTCCTTGGGATCTAGCTATGTACTTGGGACTTGGGTTGGCCACTGTTGGAAACCTTGATGGACCTTCAGTCTGTCCCAGTACGTCAATTCTTATGCGCTACCAAAAGACAAGACCACAAATGCATTACCTGTCCTTATCCTTTCCTTTTATAGGGAGGGAAGGGTTGTCATTAATAGTGTGACCTGTTTGAAAAGAGGGCACAGTATGCATGAAGGAAAGCACAATATTGACACAGGAACCAACTGCTTGAGTCAGGACTTCAAGCTCCATTCCTGGCTGAAAGTCCTCTTTTTCGAGATTGTTTTTAACTCCTAACCCCACTTGCTCGTAAAGCCCCCATGCCTGAGAAACTACTGTAATACTCTCTACCAAGGCATAACCCAGAAGGAAATCTGTTGGAGAGGGTGGTGGATGCCTGGAATGTGCTCCCGAGGGAGGTGGTGACAGAGTTCTAAAAAGCCTGGGATGGACACAGGATCTCGAAACGGAAAATAATGGTAAATAGTGAAGAACTAGGGCCAGGACAGGGCATACTTGCACATATGGCCCTTTGGTGGAGGATGGGCTGGGGAGGGCTTCGATGGCTAGGATGATTTAGATGGGCTGGAGTAAGCTTGGACGGAGACTTCAGTAGATGAACATTACTGGGCAGAGCTTTGGGTTCTGGCCCAGAAGTAGCTAGAAAGGAATATTTAAATTAAATCTGTAATTTAAAGAGTGAGTAAGGTTGGGCAGACTAGATGGACCATTCGGGTCTTTATCTGCCATCATCTACTATGTTACTGCTGTTAAACTAATCTACCATGCAAAGCACACTGGCTACCCACCACACACTGCCTCACTTATAAAATATTACTTCTTGCCTTCAAAAGAAAAAACTCCCACCAACCAGCTTTCATTGCTAAACTTCTAATTCCGTATGCAGCTTGTAGAGCTCTTCGATCTAGTAACCATCCCTTCGACACGAGAACTCTTCTCTGACACTACCCGCAAATCCATTTTCTCCCTCCTACCGACCTTCGATTAGAAAACTCTTTAGATAAATTAAAAACCTTCCTTTTTAAAGACACCTTTACCCTTTAACCCTTGACTTCTTCGACAAATCATCCTCTTTTGCAGAATCTCTCTGATCGTCAATACGCTTCTTCTGAAGCGACTCCCCACCTCCACCCAAATGTATTTCCCTTTTCCACTTACCTCCTTTTATTTTTATTTTCCATCTCGATGTATGTAATAACTTCCCTCTCGTATTCGTGTTTATCAGTGCATCAAAGCTCCCTCCTTTTAGCTTAGACACGATTTTGCTTTTTATATTTTATTGTTAACTGTTTAGATACCTGTATGGTAAATGGTATATATATATATTTAAAAAAAGAAACTTGGAAACTCCCTAACCCCCCACTTGTCTGGTGTGTCAGTTTGATTCGATTGTGAATATTCAACTTTTTTTCCGTTCTTTCTGCAAGCACAAATAAAACAGGAGAGGATGTCAAGTCATCCCTGGGGAGAAGTCAGTGCTTGATGCAACATAAAACAGCTTTTGGGTAGCATTTATGAAAATAAAGGATCTGCTAATCTTCCACAGTAATTCACCATAAGGATCTCTTTTTTAGTTCAAATATTTTTATTAATTTTATAAGATAACTAAACAAAGTGTACAAGTGTTAACTAAAACATGAAACAATCCAACTGTACAAATCATGAGCAATAAAAAAAAAATTATCAATAGCATGTATGAAATAATACAACCAGATATCTCATGTCAAATGTATATAGCAGGGCCAGTACACACATTATTATATGGATCTGTATACAGAGATTTCTAATATATCCACCTTTCCTTCTGCACTTGCATATGAACAGCTGTAAATGGATTGGAAACCGCTTAAATAACTTTGATAGGCGGTATATAAATACCTAAAAGAAATAAACAAGCAGGAGCAGGGGCAGATGTCAAAGCTGAGGCCTACTCCTCTTCCCAATCACCTCCTGTCAATTATGGAGTTCATTTCTAAATATTTCTATTATTGTCAGTGTACATTGTGTAGACCACATTGATCAAGAGCAATATACCCTAAGAAACCATGACCCATCTATGCCACTCTCCTCCACATTCAAATCTGGTCCCTGGCACATGCCCTCTACATATCACATCACTTTCACACTCAATCAACACATCTGATCTTCCAGGTCCCCTCTAGAAATTCAATCACCCCTCCCACAGATATCATATCGCCCCCAAACTCAAGACCCTCCCACCTTACCCCTACTCTGGCCACACCAAACCTCCCTTTCGGCCCTACTAGAAATATCTAACTCCCATCCAGTCACGTCAAACATCCACAAGGCAGCTGTTAAGAATCTGGGGCCATATGAGCAATAAAACCAGGGGTGCAATTAGGAGGAGGGATGAGGGTATCTGCCTGGAGGGCTTTGGGAGAATTCAGTATGGTTGGGATTGGAATCTGGTGGGAATGTGTTATGTTTATGGGGGAAGTAACTCTGTGGTGGTGGGAAGGGGGGTTGGATGTGTGGGGGAATTGAATCTGTTGAGGGAGATTGGGTTTGTGAGAGGAATCCAATATACAGAGGGGTTGTTGGAAGGTCAAATTGCTAGCTGGCTGGGATGACCAGAGAACTAACATACATGGGGAGCTGATCAGGAAAGCTTTAAGCATGGGATCAATCATTTCCAAAGGCCACTCGAAGCACAGTGTATATGGGGAGGGGGGTTGTACATTTATTGTTTTATGTATAGTTTTTGAAATCTCTGTTCTCACTGGCCATGGAGGTACATTACACATGTACTGCTACACCTATGTTAGAAGAGACCGTAAGAACATAAGAATAGCCATGATGAGTCAGACCACTGTGGCCAATCCAGGTCACAAGTACCTGGCAGAAACCCAAAGAGTTGCAACATTCCAGACGGAATTCCCAAAGATTCCAGAACCCCAAAGAGAACCAGCGGAAGCAGTGGGTTCCCCTACATCTGTCTCAATCGCAAAGAAGATAAGAGCAGCCATACTGGGTCAGACCAATGGTCCATATAGGCCACTATCCCATTTCCTGGCAGTACCTGCTAGAAACTCAAAGAGTAGCAACATTTGGATGAGCCTGTTGCAAAATGCTACGGGAATTCTCCACATCCTGCCCTGGAGGTCTGAATTCCGTTCTCCGTGTTTTTTTCTAACAGGACTCCCAAAATTCACAAGAAGCTAATTTTGTGCATACTGTCTGATAGGAAACATTCAGAATCACCGGTAAAATCAGAAATGACACTGAAGATATTTTATCTTTAATGGGTTGCAAGCCTTTAGACCCACTTTGGGTTTTCTTAGGAAGAAATTCCTCTTCACATCACTGACTTGAACCCGCCCTACCTACCTTTCACTAGATTTTTATTTTATTTTACTTTATTTAATCTCATATTGCTACAGTGATATTTATCCAAAAACTTACCAAAGACTTTAAATATTTTTTACTACAGCTCATTTCAAATAGCAGAACTGGCAGAATAGTGCAAAAATTCAGATAAAAAATGTCATTTATACTTATCTTGAAAAGTGCTTTACCCCCTCTTCTATGAAACCGCGCTGAATGGCCTGCGCTGCTCCCGATGCTCATTGAGTTCCTATGAGCATCGGGAGCAGCGCGGGCCATTCAGCATGGCTCCCCGCGCTAGAAACTGCTAGCGTGGTCTCGTAGAAGAGGGGGTTAGTTTCTGCTGAAACAGTTGCTCATTTTACTTTCTTTTATCCATCCGACACAGCCTGCGTTTCACGGGGCAAACAGCACTCCCACTGCGTCATAAGCAATGCTGACACTCCTGCCGCTTCTCATATATTGTTATATAACACTATCTGCGTAGAAGAAATGTGGTGCCCTCTTGAATACATGCCCCTAAAAATGAACCCCTGGGTGATACAAAGTCATAGAGAGATCATGTATTTTCCTTTCCTCATTGCGAACTCCTCTACCATTGTATGAATATTACACGTTTCTGACTTGTACTCGTGTGCCACTCAGCTGTGAAGGCTGCCAGTGATATTAACAAAGTTCTCATTTGTTTAATGACTTTTTATCTCATTAGCGAATTTAATAAGCATAAGAAGATGCCTTTTTGCAATAACGAAGTTCGTAAAATACTACAGAGAACATTAGCAGCAAATCACATCCAGTGTAATAAAAGCCACTTGTTTATGTGTTCCAGGGTTGTCTGGGAAAGACACTGCACTGGAGTCACTGAGCAGAGCAGCCAAAGGGGAGTCGGACTATTTCTTGTCAAGATGGTGCAACCTGTACAACATGGTTAGTAAGGAGGCAGCGTCTACACAGCTTATGTAATTTTCAAGCTCTTACATGGTATATTTGCACCCTACTGCCTTTATCCTTAAACACCCAAAGATCTCTTGATTGAAGAAATATTCAAAAATAGAAAATCTCCTTTCCGTCTTTTAAGGAAATAAGATTAACAGGTAAGATCTGCCAGTTTTATATGGATAGATGAAATTGGAACACTTGCCTCTCTTCAGACTTTCCGTAGGTCTATGAAAAGGCTTTTATTTCAACAGTACTTAGATCATTTTCTCAGAGAATATGAATAATCTTTACTTGCTATCGATTGAGAACTCATTTATAAGATGACAGAAACTCTTGGATTAATTAACTTTATCTCACTATCTATCCAATCATGATATTCACTAGTTAACCAAGTCAAGCTCCCTATAGGAGATGATACGGTATACAAACTTAAGTCTTAGATTAGATTAGATGTAATAACTGTGCGAAGCTTAGCAAAACAGTTTGGTTCTGTTTTAGGAGAGAATTTTTGTGAATTCAAATTACCTACGAGTTTGGTCAAAGAACACTCAAATGCCCAACAGACGCTTCTGCTCAGAAGTAAGCAATGCTGCTTCGCGATTGAGTCTGTTCTCCAGCTCTTTGTATGACATCCATAAAGTCGGCACTCCTATATCCGTTTTCACCAACACTGAAGTTCCTGCTTTAATTGACTGTTACAAACCTAGGTGCCCCGATGCCATGGGGTGAGACCCTATTGTATAGCATCATCTGGATGCTAAGGGACCATTACAGGCGATAGCATATTCCGGTGTCGGTGCCCTGTTATAGAACTGCTTCTGTCATGGGTACGATAAAGTTTTGAAGCATTGAAAATGAGCAATTCCTATTAGTATAAGAAAACTTATTGAAGGAATTAAAGGAGATTTTTTTGGACGTATGATTACAGTTGTTCACCCATGATGCAACAGAGTAGCTGTGGCTGATACGCCTAAGGTCCTTTTCTCTTCTTGTTTTTCTGCAACCTCAATTCACATCTCTAGAACAGTGGTTCCCAACCCTGTCCTGGAGGACCACCAGGCCAATCGGGTTTTCAGGCTAGCCCTAATGAATATGCATGGAGCATATTTGCATGCCTGTCACTTCCACTATATGCAAATTTATCTCATGCATATTCATTAAGGATAGCCTGAAAACCCGATTGGCCTGGTGGTCCTCCAGGACAGGGTTGGGAATCACTGCTCTAGAAGACGCTGGTTTTTGACAAGACTGGCAAATTTCTTAATTAATTTTGGCTTTTACAAAGCTTCACTGACAAGCAGCACATACTAAATGCTGAGCCACCCATAAGAATAGAACGGGTAGTTTGGAATTTAGCATGCATTGCTCAGCAGTACAGTTCCTGGAGGAAAATTCCATAGTCTGTTATTGAGAACATAGAAACATAGAACATGATGGCAGAAAAGGGCCACGGCCCATCTAGTCTGCCCACACTAATGGCCCACCCCCTAACTACCTCCATGAAGAGATCCCACATGCCAATCCCATCTTTTCTTAAAATCTGGCACGCTGCTGGCCTCAATTACCTGTTGTGGAAGATTATTCCAGTGATCAACCACCCTTTCGGTGAAGAAATATTTTCTGGTGTCGCCATGAAATTTCCCACCCCTGATTTTCAATGGATGTCCTCTTGTTGCCGTGGGTCCTTTAAGGAAAAAGAGATCCTTTTCCACCTCGATATGGCCTGTGACATATTTGAATGTCTCGATCATGTCTCCCCTCTCTCTGCGTTCCTCGAGTGAGTACAGCTGCAACTTACCCAGTCGTTCCTCATACGGGAGATCCTTGAGACCTGAGACCATCCTGGTGGCCATTCGCTGAACCGACTCAACTCTCCGCACATCTTTTTGATAATGCGGCCTCCAGAATTGTACACAGTATTCCAGATGGGGTCTCACCATGGATCTGTACAACGGCATTATGACCTCGGGCTTACGGCTGACGAAACTTCTACGGATACAGCCCATGATTTGTCTAGCCCTGGATGGAAGAAAGACATGGGGGAAGCCACTGCTTGCCCTGGATCGGAATTTTGCTACTTCTTGGGTTTTGGCCAGGTACTAGTGACCTGGATTGGCTTGATGGACCATTGGTCTGACCCAGTAAGGCTATTCTTAGGTTCTTTGTACAAGGACCCATACATGACCTAATTTCTCATTTCTTGGGTTTCATGTTATAGATTTTAACAATCAGACATCAAGGACTGGAGGTCTCTATGTGGAGCACCCTGGAGGTGGAAATGGACACACTCAGGATTTTCTGACAGATCTCAGGAGACATTGGACTGGAACCTCTAAATTAAGACCCCTGCCCTTGAGCCCTAAGCCAAGAACACCCATTTGAGAACTCTCAGGCAAGGAAGACCCTGCCCCAGCACTCTCAAAGCAGCAGAACCCTGAACTGTACTCCTGAGCCAAGAAGATCCTCCTCTGGAAGCCACAGAGCAGGGATACACTGTGCTAGGACCCCTATCCAGGGAAAGCAAACCTGAGAGTCATAGATTGGAGGATCCTTGATCAAAAGTGTCATAGGACTAGGGAGATCCTGACCCACACACTCTTCACCAGTCAAACTATGTATCTATGCATCACCCACAGTGTAGGTGCCACTATGATCTCCCTGATCTGGAGAGTGTTTTCTGTCATTTTTAGCACCTGTTGCTGCCAGCAGTCATTTTAAAACTGGGAGGGTGAAGGTTCACATAAGGTCACAGTTTTCAGCTGAATCAGTACAATCTTTAAAATAATGGGAGTGGAGCTGAGATCACTGATTTCAGCTTATCTTGATGGCTAGAGGGTTAGGAAAGGGGTCTGGGTGAAGAAAGAGGGTGGGTAGGGGAATGACTTTGTAGAAAAAACAAACGTTTTACAGCCAAACCAAATGGCTTTTAGACAATATCATTCCACGGAACACTCTCTAATAGGCATGTCAACTTCCATACTCTATCATCTAGACCAGTGGTTCCCAAACCCTGTCCTGGGGGACCTCCAGCCAATCGGGTTTTCAAGATATTCCTAATGAATATGCATGAGAGAGATTTGCATACAACAAGTATGCAAATCATTCTCATGCATATTCATTAGGGATATCTTGAAAATCCGACTGGCTGGGGGTCCCCCAAGACAGGGTTTGGGAACCACTGATCTAGACCATCATACCTCTGTCCTTCTGATTTCAATCGACCTTTCATCAGCTTTTGATACTATCGATCATGTTCTTTTATTAGATAGACTTCAATCAATTGGTATTTCAGATCAGGTCCTTCTCTGATTTAAATCTTATTTTGATAATCGCTCTTCTACTGTTTTCTTTAATAATACTACTTCTGAAAGTTTTTCAGCACCTTATGGAATTCCGCAGGGATCGATTCTCTCTCCTCTTTTATTTAATATTTTTCTTGCTCCCCTCATGACCTTGTATCAATCCATTGGTTTTTCCGTATTTGCTTATGCGAATGACATCCAGCTCTTATAACCCTTGGATCCTAACAGTTTCCTCGAAATATCCGCTATAAATGGAAAACTTAAACAAATTCATCAATGGCTCGATTTAAATAGATTGGCATTAAACATCGATAAAACAAATGTCATGCTTTTTCCTTGGAAAGACGGTCATACTCTTTCCTCTCCAATCACCATTAAAGGCATTGCTTTGAAATTGATTCATAAGATCAGGATTCTTGGGATTCTCTTTGATGATAAATTAACCTATCATGATCATGTTAGTTATGTTGTAAAATCCACTTTCTATCGACTCCGCCAAATTCGTTCAATGTCTAAATTTTTATGCCCAAAATCTCTAAATATACTGGTTCATTCTTTGGTCATTTCCAAAATTGACTATTGTAATGCCTTGTTTAAAGGACCATCTCAAAAAGAAATTAGACACTTACAAATTATCCAGAATGCTACAATCAAACTTATTGAGAAAGCTAAAAAATTTGATCATGTAACACCCCTACTTGAGAAGGCACACTGGCTTCCAGTTGCTCATCGCATAATGTATAAATTATGTCTGCTTACTTTTAAGTCCATGATATTTAAAACCCCAGCATTCATCTATAAAGTTTTGATCCCATATACTGCATCTAGAGTACTAAGGTCAAATGACCAACATCTATTGATCGTCCCTTCTTTAAAAGTTATTAATACACGGCGCCAATCCATCTTCTCAGTTACTGCTCCTCAAGCTTGGAATGCCCTTCCAATTTATTTAAGAGAAGAAAGGGTTTTGGAAAATTTAAGAGCAAACTTAAGGGTTTTCTTTTTAAAGATGCATTCAATGATTAAATGAATTGCCTATGCCTTTAATTCTTCCATAATATTATAATGAGTTGTCTTTCCCCTTTCCCAATGTGTTATTTACCTTAATTGTTTCTTTTTGGAACTAAATTGTATTTCTTCTCTAAACTCACCTTATGCTTGACCTTGTATGTATTTAATGAATTTTATTATGTTTAACAATAGTTTTTGTTAGTCATGTCTGTTTCCCTCTATTCTGTCATTTTTAACTGTACATCGCTTAGAATTTGAAATAGGCAATTAATCAAATCTTATAATAAACTTGGAAAACTTGCATCCTCTAGTCCAGGCGTGGGCAATGAGGGCTGTAATCCAGTCAGGTTTTTAGGATTTCCCCAATGAATATGCACGAGATCTATTTGCATACAATGGAGGCAGTGCATGCAAATAAATCTCATACATATTCATTGGAGAAATCTTGAAATCCCTACTGGATTGCGGCCCTTGTTGCCCACCCCTGCTCTAGTCTCAGGATCCCCTACTAAGAATGTTCCTTGGTCTTGGGCCAGGTTGTTCCTGCTTTTGGGATCCTGGGGTATGGTGTCCTTGTTTTGAGGGGTTCAAGAGTAATATAACTCAGGCTCAGGGGTGCCAATGCTTTTGGAATGCTCTAGAAAGCTTCTGAAGATAAAATGGACTATTTTACCTCTAGTTCAGCATAATTTTTTTACCCACTTTACTTACCTATAAGCTGATTTTATGAATAGCTCTAAAGCAGTGGTTCTCAACCCTGTTCTGGGGGTCTCCCAGCCAATCAGTTTTTCAGAATATCCCTAATGAATATGCATGAGAGAGATTTACATATAATGGAAGAGACAGACATGCAAATATGTCTCATACATATTGTGACAGGAAAGAGTCTGTCACTGGTTCAAATTCTGATTTAAACCCAACCAGTAAGGAAAGTGTCCTGGTGTCTAGAGAGAGAAACTTGCCCACTAAGTCTGTTCCTAGCCCTAAGGGAAGACACGGAGGGCAGATCAGAGTGGATACTGCAGAGAACAGGATTCCTACTACACTCCCCTATCATTCCTTTTACAAACACACTGTAAGCTCTCAAGCTAAACCTCTAGACCAACAATCTGGCAGAGCAAGGGTTAAAGAAAGGGGAGGGGCAGAAATACACAGCTGGTTCAAAGCACAGCCTGGGGTTACCTAGAGAGACAAGGCAAGGCAGGAACCCAGTTGTAAATCCAGGCAGGCAATCAGAAACTCTGTCAGAAAAAGCTTCAGGGAAGGCATAGAACGCTATGCAGGAAGCCCAGTTCCAATGCCTCTGCCCCGTAAGCACTTCATTCTGGGGACAACAAGCTGTTCGAAGCACAGCTCCAAGGCAGAAGCTAGCCGGGAGAAAGGAGAAGCTCACACAGAGTGATTTTGAAGCTGTGTCCTCTAGTTCAGAAGGGGAGGAAATGTCTATAGAGAAAATGTTCTTGCCATGGAGAGTGACCATGAAATGGATTGGAATCCAGAAGCAGTAGAACGTGTGACTGAAGAAAGCATGTGTGAGTAAAATAGTGGTGGGGGGAAGGTGGTACAAGTTTGCTGGTGGTCTAAAAGGCTTTAAGGAATGAATGAATGTTTGTGAAATGTTTGATACTAGGAAGAGTAAAGCCAGGATCCATGTGTGCTGTGGAAGGAGGATGGTCTCGAAGCTTTTGACCCTCTGCCCCATTGTTTTAGCCCTTTGTGTTCTTCTTTATGATAAAAATGTGTAGTTCTATCCCTCGTTCCCTCAGTCTCAAATAAGTAAAGTCAAGGTCTGTTTTTATATGTTCTTTTTCCCCATTTTTATTTTGGAAATCACTTAGAAATTTTTATAAAACTAGAAACTAACATGGAGAAGACAAGGAATCCTTAAAAGGGAGGGGGGGGGTGGATTAGACAATCAAAATCTTAAAAGGATGGTATGGTTCTCATCTCCACTGCCCAGGGTTAATGTCTGGTCAGTGTTTAACTGAAGCACAGCAATTGTGACTAGTATTGCCTGATTCACCGATTCACTTCAGTGAATTGATTTGAATCAATTCATAGTAACATAGTAGATGACGGCAGATAAAGACCCGAATGGTCCATCCAGTCTGCCCAACCTGATTCAATTTAAATTTTTTTAATTTTTTTCTTCTTAGCTATTTCTGGGAAAGAATCCAAAGCTCTACCCGGTACTGTGCTTGGGTTCCAACTGCCGAAATCTCCGTCAAAACCTAGTCCAGCCCATATACACCCTCCCAGCAATTGAAGCCCTCTCCAGCCCATCCTCCCCCAAACAGCCATATACAGACACAGACCGTGCAAGTCTGCCCAGTACTGGCCTTAGTTCTTCAATATTTACTGTTATTTTCTGATTCTAGATCCTCTGTGTTCATCCCACACTTCTTTGAACTCCGTCACCGTTTTCTTCTCCACAACCTCTCTCGGGAGCGCATTCCAGGCATCCACCACCCTCTCCTTAAAGTAGAATTTCCTAACATTGCCTTTGAATCTACCACCCCTCAACCTCAAATTATGTCCTCTGCTTTTACCATTTTCCTTTCCTTTTTCTTAAAAAATTGGACTCACCGATTTCAGTGAGTCCTGAGTCTCCTTAAAACAGCATCAGTGGTGGCAGAGGCTGGCAGGCAGAGGTAGGCAGTGAACAGGCTGCTCCTGGCCTGCCCCACTTGGGGCCTTCCTTCTGCAGTGTCACTGGTGACATCACTGATGATGCGGCAGAGGGAAGCCCTGACAGGCAGGCCTTGAGCAGCCTGTTCACCGCTACTGCTGCTGCTTTAGGAGGCCTGAAAGTTTAGGTTTTACAGTGGGGAGAGGCTATGTTGATTGGGAAATGCTGCATAGGGAGATGGGAGGGAGGAACGGAAAACTACTGTACGGGGGGGAGGGGTGGTGGAAAGTTGCTGCACATGGGGAGAGAGAAGAGGAAGGAAGAATTGTTGTACATAGGGTAGAAGAGAAGAAGGGAGAGATGCAACAAAGAGATTGAAAGTAGTGAGAGGGAGAAATCTTGTATATGGTGGAGGGGAGGGATGAAAGAGAGAGAGAAATGTGCATAGCATGGAGGGCAGGGAGAGATGGTGTTTGGGAAGAGAAAGAAATGTTGCACATGATAATGGAAGGGAGGAAGGGAGAAATGCTGCATGGAGGGGAATGGAGAGGTTTGACCCAGGGCACAAGGCAAGGAGAGAGAGAGAGAGAGAGAGATGGTAGTCTAGACAGTGGGAAAGAAGCAGAAAACTTGGATATGGCAATGGAAGGGAAGGTACAGAGATGGAAGATGGATGGCAAGCCCAGAGAAAGAAAACATCAAATGGGCAGGAGACCCTGGTGAGCCAGTTAACAGAAGACAAACACAAAATAGAGCCTGGGACCAAAATGATTTGAATAATAAAGTGACCAGACAACAAAAGGTAGAAAAAATAATTTTATTTTCTATTTTGTGATTACAGTATGTCAGATTTGAAAAGTGTATCCTGTCAGAGTTGCTGTTAGACAGCAAGTGTAAGCTAAGACCTAAAAGAGAGAGAAAAAGTATTTTGTATTTTGTTTATACCATGGTACCGGTGTGGGGTGGAAAGGACAAAGGGGGGTAGGGGCTACAAAATTTAACCCGCCAATAGGCCAAATCAAATCAAATTTATTTTTCCTGAATTGGGCAGCACTAATTGTGACAAACCTAAGGAAAAGAAAGGGGGCCCGAACAGGGTCTAGCCCTGCTCTCCAGGGGCTCCTGAACATTGGTTCTCAGAGCCAGACTGGATTTAAAAGAGGCAGCTGACCTTTGTGTGGGCCAAAGCTCATTTTCAGGAGACTGAGCCCAGACAAGGGGAAGCTGTGGAGGCTGCAAGCGTAATCCAGTGCAAGTTGAACTGAGTAAGAAATGCTGGAACTGTGACGTGTTTTGTGGAGAGTATTCTTTTTCCTTTTCCTCTGTTGCCATTATTGTGTGGCACTCCAGGGAGCGCTGGGCTTTGAGCCTGTGGCGGAAGCTGGATCGCTGGCATTGCTAACTTACCTTTGCCTTCATGGAATGGCTCCGAGATATTGGATCAACTGTATATCTGAGCCTCCACTCAAGCTGCAGAGTTATATGTTCACAAGCTTTCTCTTGTGGACCTGGAGAGAGGAAGAAGCGATATGGATCGCTCTGAAAAGAGAAGATGGAACTTCTAGTCTACGTGGGTGTAGTCTACAGACCTCCGACTCAATCACAGCAAATTGATAAGGATCTGATTGTGGACATCCAAAAGTTTGGAAGGAAAGAGGAGGTTCTGCTGTTGAGAAATTTTAACCTGCCGGATGCAGACTGGAATGTTCCGTCTGCAGAATCGGAAAGAAGTAGGGAAACTGTGGATGCTTTTCAAGAGGCTCTGCTCAGACAAATGGTGACGGAACCCACAAGGGAAAAAGTTATATTGGATCTGGTCCTCACAAATGGACAGAGTATCTCTAATGTTCGAGTGGGTGCTCACCTGGGAAGTAGCGATCATCAGACGGTTTGGTTTGATATAACAGCTAAAGTGGAGCGCGGCCGCACGATACTTAAAGTCCTAGATTTCAAACGTACAGACTTTAATGCAATGGGAGAGTACCTGAAGAGAGAGCTGTTAGGATGGGAGGACATAAGAGAAGTGGAAAGACAGTGGCTTAAGCTGAAAGGAGCGATAAAAATGGCTACGGACCTTTATGTGAAGAAAATCAATAAAAACAAGAGAAAAAGGAAGCCGATATGGTTCTCCAAACTAGTGGTGGACAAAATAAAGACAAAAGAGTTGGCGTTTGTGAAATATAAAAAAACCCAAGAAGAGGAGTGCAAAAAGGACTACAGGGTGAAACTGAAAGAAGCCAAGAGAGAGATACGGCTGGCGAAAGCACAGGCGGAAGAACAAATGGCTAAAATTGTAAAAAAGGGAGACAAACATTTTTTCAGATATATTAGTGAAAGGAGGAATATGAAAAATGGAATTGCTAAACTAAAAGATGCTGGGAACCGATATGTGGAGAGTGATGAGGAAAAAGCAAATGTGCTAAACAAATACTTCTGTTCTGTTTTCACAGAAGAAAATCCTGGAGAAGGACCGAGATTGTCTAGCAAAGTTACACGAGAAAATGGAATGGATTCTGCACTGTTCACAGAGGAGAGTGTTTATGAGCAACTTGAAAAACTGAAGGTGGACAAAGCAATGGGGCCAGACGGGATCCATCCCAGGATACTAAGGGAGCTCAGAGAGGTTCTAGCGAGTCCTATTAAAGACTTGTTCAACAAATCTTTGGAGACGGGAGTGATTCCTGGGGATTGGAGGAGAGCGGATGTGGTCCCTATTCATAAAAGTGGTCACAGGAATGAAGCAGGAAACTACAGGCCGGTGAGCCTCACTTCAGTTGTTGGAAAAATAATGGAAGTGTTGCTGAAAGAAAGGATAGTGTACTTCCTTGAATCTAATGGGTTATTACAGGATCCGAGGCAACATGGCTTTTACAAAAGGTAAATCATGCCAAACGAACCTGATTGAATTTTTTGATTGGGTGACCAGAGAGCTGGATCGAGGACATATGCTAGATGTAATTTACTTGGATTTCAGCAAAGCCTTTGATACAGTTCCTCATAGGAGGCTGTTGAACAAACTTGAAGGGCTGAAGTTAGGACCCAAAGTAGTAAACTGGGTTAGAAACTGGCTGTCGGACAGACGCCAGAGGGTGGTGGTTAATGGAAATCACTCGGAGGAAGGAAAGGTGAGTAGTGGAGTCCCTCAGGGTTCGGTGCTGGGGCCAATCCTGTTCAATATGTTTGTGAGTGACATTGCTGAAGGGCTAGAAGGAAAAGTGTGCCTTTTTGCAGATGATACCAAGATTTGTAATGGAGTAGACACCGAAAAGGGAGTGGAAAATATGAAAAAGGATCTGCAAAAGTTAGAGGAATGGTCTAATGCCTGGCAACTAAAATTCAATGCAAAGAAATGCAGAGTAATGCATTTGGGGATTAATAATAGGAAGGAACCGTATATGCTGGGAGGTGAGAAGCTGATATGCACGGACGGGGAGAGGGACCTTGGGGTGATAGTGTCTGAAGATCTAAAGGCGAAAAAACAGTGTGACAAGGCAGTGGCTGCTGCCAGAAGGATGCTGGGCTGTATAAAGAGAGGCGTAGTCAGTAGAAGGAAGAAGGTTTTGATGCCCCTGTACAGGTCATTGGTAAGGCCCCACTTGGAGTATTGTGTTCAGTTTTGGAGACTGTATCTGGTGAAGGACACAAAAAAGCTTGAAGCGGTCCAGAGGAGGGCGACAAAAATGATAGGAGGCTTGCGCCAGAAGATGTATAAGGAGAGACAGGAAGCCCTGAATATGTATACCCTAGAGGAAAGGAGGGACAGGGGAAATATGATTCAGACATTCAAATACTTGAAGGGTATTAACGTAGAACAAAATCTTTTCCAGAGAAAGGAAAATGGTAAAACCAGAGGACATAATTTGAGGTTGAGGGGTGGTAGATTCAGGGGCAATGTTAGGAAATTCTACTTTACGGAGAGGGTAGTGGATGCCTGGAATGCGCTCCCGAGAGAGGTGGTGGAGAAGAAAACGGTGACTGAGTTTAAAGAAGAGTGGGATGAACATAGAGGATCTAGAATCAGAAAATAAGGCCAGTACTGGGCAGACTTGCACGGTCTGTGTCTGTGTTTTGCCATTTTGGTGGGGGATGGGCTGGGGAGGGCTTCAGTGGCTGGGAGGGTGTAGATGGGCTGGAGTAGGTTTTAACAGAGATTTCGGCAGTTGGAACCCAAGCACAATACCAGGTAGAGCTTTGGATTCTTGCCCAGAAATAGCTAAGAAAAAAATTAAAAAATTTAAATTGAATTAAGTTGGGCAGACTGGATGGACCATTCAGGTCTTTATCTGCTGTCATCTACTATGTTATTGTATATTAGAGGCTTTTGAAGAGACATCTTTTTTGCAAAATAAAGCATAGGTGTTGAGCATTTTCACTGGGTAATTTGGATGATATGTTGATGAAATTTATACATGTGTGTCTTCTGGGTGTTTGTAATGCTTACTGTGAACATGGTGTTGTAACCCACCTTGTTAAAGGAGAGGTATAACTAAATAAACCCCAGCCCCATCACAATATTCATTAGGGCTATCGTGAAAACTCAACTGGCTGGGGTCCTCGAAGACAGGCTTGAGAATCACTATTTTCAAAGAGATCCAGCTTTTGATTGTGACCAGAGGCAATTTTCAAAAACGTCCTTTGTCCTAAGATTGTGATCAGCTGAAAGAGAAAAGATCAATGTTTTCACCAATCTGCCTCAGAAGGAATTCGTGTACCTGCCCCACAGACCTCAATGGTGGCCTGGCGGAATGGAAGGTGCCACTTCAGGACGTCACCTGATGTTATTGACGTTCTGAACTCTCTGGGGAGGATGGGATAGAAATCTAAAGAAAGAAAGAATGTCACTGAATAGTGAAAGATAACGGACATTCATCTTGATTTAAGATTTTCATGTGGATAGCGAGCTGCAGGTGGCGTTTAAAGCTTGCATTTCTAATGAGCAGAACATGCGGATTTCAGGCCAGTTTTAGCTGTGGCATTGATTAATGACCTCAGTTCCTATGCTAAAATACACAATGAAGCTGCAGATATGCCTTCATTAGACTATGTTCTACTGTGATATGTTACATTAGAGTATTAATAAAACAAACATTTTCCTGTCACCTGAACTCCTTCCTCTTCTGCCCTTTTCAGTGCTTAGGTTCTGAGGAATCCCTTAAGACTCTGGCTCTTAAATCTGTCCTTTTGGGTTTTGAAGATGCCCCTAATGAATATGCATGAGGCAGATTTGCATATAACAGAGGCAACAGGCATGCAGATTTGCTTCGTGCATATTCATTAGGGGTATCTTGAAAACCTGACTGGCTGGGGGTACCCAGGACAGGTTTAGAACCACTGCCTTAGGATAAACAGTAGATCAGGGGTGTCACAGTCCCTGCTCGAGGGCCACAATCCAGTCAGGTTTTCAGGATTTCCCCAATGAATATGCATGAGATCTATTTGCATGCACTGCTTTCATTGTATGCTAATAGATCTCATGCATATTCATTGGGGAAATCCTGAAAACCCGACTGGATTGCGGCCCTCGAGGAGGGACTTTGACACTCCTGCAATAGATCTGTGCATCAGAGAGTATTCCTTTTCCATGGTATTTATTCTCAAGTGCAGTGGTGGAATAGCCATGTTAGTCCTCCTTTGTACTGTAAATATGCCATGGATTATTTAAATATCTCTCACCTAACTTCCAAAGTATACTGCACATATTGAGATCTTTAAGTCTGTCCCCATATGCTTTATGATGACGACCACTGACTAGGGTTACCATAAGGCTCCAGAAAAAGGGAGGATGGATCAACTTCTTATAAGAACATAAGAGTTGCCACTGCTGGGTCAGACCAGTGGTCCATCGTGCCCAGCAGTCCACTCACACGGCGGCCCCCAGGTCAAAGACCAGTGCTCTAAAATGAGTCCAGCCTCACCTTCGTACGTCCCAGTTTAGCAGGAACTTGTCCAGCTTAGTCTTGAAACGCTGGAGGGTGTTTTCCCCTACAACAGACTCCAGAAGAGCGTTCCAGCTCTCCACCACTCTCTGGGTGAAGAAGAACTTCCTTACGTTTGTATGGAATCTATCCCCTTTCAGCTTTAGAAAATCGCTGAAAACCCACTTGTTTGTTAAATATTTTGATTAATTTATTATGATCATAGTATCTCTTAGCACTGAATCACAAGGTAGCTGCGGCAACCCCACCGGTAGCGTAGTGGGGGAGGTGGGGGTGCCAGCACCCGTCCTGCTGTCTGCTCCCCGCTCCTTAGTATGACTGGGCCCAGCCACTGACCCTCAAGCCTTGTATTGAAGAATGCTGGTGTAGAGGGAGAAAGACACTAAAGTACTGGAAAAGTCCCCATGGACTGGAAAACAGCTAACGTCATTCCATTGCACAAAAAAGGTTGCAGAATGGAGGCTGCGAATTACAGACCGATAAGTCTCACCTCAATAGTGAGCAAACTCATGGAAAGACTTATTAAACACGAATTAGATACGATTCTGACCGAGGAGAATCTACAGGATCCCCAGCAGCATGGATTCACAAAGGGAAGGTCCTGTCAATCCAATCTGATCAGCTTCTTTGACTGGGTTACAAGGAAACTGGATATGGGAAAGTCTCTAGACGTCGTGTACTTGGACTTCAGCAAAGCTTTTGATAGCGTCCCGCACCACAGATTGTTGAGCAAAATGACTTCGATGGGATTGGGAGTGATATTGACGACATGGGTCAATGACTGGTTAAGCGGTAGAATCCAGAGGGTAGTGGTTAACGGTACCCCCTCCAATACATCGGAGGTGACCAGTGGAGTGCCACAGGGATCGGTCTTGGGACCGATCCTTTTCAACATATACATAAGAGACCTGACTCAAGGGCTTCAAGGTAAAATAACACTATTCGCCGACGACGCCAAACTATGCAACATAGTAGATAACAGCACCTTGCCCGACAGTATGGAACAGGACCTGCTCTTATTGGAACATTGGTCCTCGACTTGGCAGCTAGGCTTTAATGCCAAAAAATGTAAGGTCATGCACCTTGGCAGCAAAAACCCGTGCAGAACTTACACTCTGAATGGTGAGACCTTAGCTAGGACTAGGGCAGAACGTGATTTGGGAGTAATCATTAGTGAAGACATGAAAACTGCCAAGCAGGTGGAGAAAGCTGCATCCAAGGCTAGACAAATGGTGGGATGCATCCGTAGAGGTTTCGTCAGCCGGAGGCCCGAAGTCATAATGCCCCTGTACAGATCCATGGTGAGACCTCATCTTGAATATTGTGTTCAATTCTGGAGACCACATTATCGAAAAGATGTGCGGAGAATCGAGTCGGTTCAGCGAATGACCACCAGGATGGTCTCGGGACTCAAGAACCTCCCATATGAGGAAAGACTGAATAAACTGCAACTATACTCGCTCGAGGAACGTAGAGAGAGGGGGGACATGATTGAGACTTTTAAATATATCACGGGCCGCATCGAGGTGGAAGACGATATCTTCTTTCTTAAAGGACCTTCAACCACAAGAGGTCATCCGCTGAAAATCAAAGGTGGGCAATTTCATGGCGACGCCAGGAAGTATTTCTTCACCGAAAGGGTAGTCGATCATTGGAATGAACTTCCATTGCAGGTGATTAACGCCAGCAGCGTGCTCGATTTCAAAAAGAAATGGGATATGTATGTGGGATCTCTAGCCGGGTGAAGTCTGGGGGTGGGTCATTAGCGTGGGCAGACTTGATGGGCTACAGCCCTTTTCTGCCGTCATCTTCTATGTTTCTAATGATACGCAATGGTTTCCCACGGTTATCCTCGGGGACGGAAATGGTGATGAATTCTGTTACCGTGTCATTTGATGATTAAAATGTTTGGTTTCCATTTACCCCAGAGGTTTTTATGCCGATGAAGTAACTCGACCCTTTCTAGTCAGAGGCGGGCTCCTCCCCAATGGGGTTTATAGGCTTTTCCTCCATTTGTATTGATAGTGTGTCTGTTGTCTTACATATATTTTCCCAGCTTGTTTTATGTTTTCAACCCCGCTATTTATCCTTCTCCATTGAGAATATTGACCATTAAAACCCACTCTCTGTTTTCTGTCTTTCAGCCAACATTCAGACCAACACTGAAGCGTCCCTCCATGTGTGTAAGTGATTTTGCCACAGGTCTGAAACTTCACAAAACACATAAACAATGAATAAGCCCAAATTATGAAATTAAAGCAGAGTTTTCACTCTGCGGCACATGTAGCTGACTATTGAACGATGAACAACCTTCAGTCATAAGAGCCCAGACAAGCACAAATGCAGGAACATAACATATGAATTGCCGCAGCTGGGTCAGACCAGTGGTCCATCGTACCCAGAAGTCCGCTCACGCGGCGGCCCTTAGGTCAAAGACCAGCGCCCTAACTGAGGCTAGCCCTACCTGCGTATGTTCTGTTCCAGCAGGAACTTATCCAACCGTTTCTTGAATCCCTGAAGGATGCTTTCTCCTAAAACAGCCTCCGGAAGAGCGTTCCAGATTTCTACCACTCTTTGGGTGAAGAAAAACGTCCTTACGTTTTTACGGAATCTATTCCCTTTTAACTTTAGCGAGTGCCCTCTGGTTCTCTTCACCTCGGAGAGGGTGAACAATCTCTCTTTCTCTACAACCTCTGAGTCCAGCTGCTATGCACATTGGGGCATTATCCTCTATAGAAAGGGACTTGATTAACCAAGACTTTTAGAGCAGTTTACTTGTATGATAAAGAGCAATACAAATCGATTTTTGCTCAAAGTCTTTTGAAATGTTAATTTTCTCTCGAATAAGGTAATCAGGGACTATGATCGGGATCACAAAGTAGGAATAAAAACGGCAATTATCTCAGTTTTCATGTGAAATGTGCGATGATTTTAGCTGTACAAATAGAAATGGCTTTACTATGGATGTATTACTCAGTAAGATTGCTCACCAGCTGGATGTAAAGTCCGCCAGAGCTGAAAACCACAAAACACTTTACTGACTTCCCCTACCTCATGGAGAAAGCATAACGAAGCTAAAACTGAATGAACGGTACAGTATGAGCAACATTTTCCTTCACTTAACCCTCTGTGTGCTATAGAAATCTTCTGTTATCCCTCAGAGAAATAAACTCACGGTCTATTTCATTCAGAAATTATAGGACATGTTACTCTCCACTTAGAATTCTCAGATTATGTGCTTCATACCTTCTACCTTCTATTGCCAGATGGTGCTAGGCTGTATATAGAGAGTGGCATAAAAAGCAGAAGAGATGAGGTACTGATGCCACTATGTAGCTCATTGGTGAGGTCCCACTTAGAGCATTGTGTTCAATTTTGCAGACTGTATCTAGCAAAGGATATAAGAGGACTTGAAGCAGTCTACAGAAAGATGACAAAAATGGTAGGAGGTTTGTACTACAATACATATGAGGAGAAACTGAAAGCCTTGAATATGTATACCCTAGAGGAATGGAGGGACAGGGGAGATATGATTCATACGTTCAAATTCTTGAAAGGTATTAACTTAGAACAAAATCTTTTCCAGAGAAAGGAAATGGTAAAACCAGAGGGCAGCCCGACAGTTCTTCAGCAATATCGCATATAAAAACCTTGAGGCACATCACTGGTAACATCCGTTTCCTCAGAGCAATCTCCATTGATCACTCTGTCGCCTTCCACTCAACCAATTCCTCAACCAGCCGGTCACTTTGGGACCCATCCCAAGGGCACTCAGTTTATTTATTAGACGTCTATGTGGAACACTGTCAAAGGCTTTGCAAAAATCTAAATACACCACATCTAGCGCACATCCTCTATCCAGTTTAATTTGCTTACCAGAGAAGTCAGACTTACCAGCCTGTAATTCCCTACTTCTTCCTCACTTCCACTTTTGTGGAGAGGGACAACATCCTTTCTTCTCCAGTCCTCCGGTAAAACTCCCCACTCTAGAGAAGCATTGAAAATGCCAGTCAGTAGAGCCACCAGAACTTCCATAAGTCCCTTCAGAAATATACCATCCAGTTGCATCATTTTGCATACCTTTAATTTAGCTAGCTATCAAGAACACAACCCTCTGAAAATCGATCAGAGTCTATCACTCCTCCATCCCTATTCACATTTGTTTTCTGCGGTCGCGCTTCTGACACTTCAAACGTGAACACAGAACAGAAATATTTCTTAAGCAATTCAGCCTTTTCTTTATCAGCTTCTACATATTCCTCCCCTTCACCTTTGAGTCTCACAATGCCACTTTTGCACTTCTTCCTATCACTAATATATCTAAAAAAAAAAATCTTGTCTCCCCATTTTACCATGTCAGCTATTTTTTTCTTCCATTTGCATCTTTGCTTTTCTGACTACTCGACCAGCCTCTAACTTTTCCAGATATTTTTGCCTGTCTTCCCCTTTTTGGGATCTTTTCTAGTTTATGAAAGCTAACCTCTTATTCCTTACCTTCTCAGTTACTACTTTTGAAAACCAAAGCGGCCTTCTTTTCCTCTTACTTTTACTTACTTGCTTCACTCAGAGAGTGGTTGACACCTGGAATGCCCTCCCAGATGAGATTATTGCGGAATCGACCATCCTAGGCTTCAAGAGCAAACTAGATGCATATCTCCTTAAGAGAGGCATGTAAGGATATGGTGGACTATAAATTACAACAGGTGTACACCTGGCAGGGCCTCCGCGTGTGCGGATCGCCGGACTTGATGGACCGAAGGTCTGATCCGGCGATGGCATTTCTTATGTTCTTATGTTCTTATGTTTGTCACTCTTACAATTATTACCGACCCCCAGAGCATTCCGAAGAAACTGATAGAGAAATGACGGACGACATTAAACGCAACTTCAAAGGAGGCAACGCAGTTATCATGGGCGACTTCAATTATCCGGGGATAGACTGGAACTTAAGCACCTCCGACTGCGGTAGGGAGACCAATTTCCTGGATGCTATAGGTGATAGCTTCCTGGAACAACTTGTCAAGGAACATATGAGAGGAAACGCAGTTTTGGACATAATTCTAAATGGACTACGGGGACTGGCGCAGGGTGTAGAAGTAGAGGGGACACTGGGAACCAGTGATCATAAAATGATCTGCTTCGACTTGGACACGGAAACGAAACATCGATCCAGAACGACGGCCACGACGCTAAACTTCCGAAAAGGGAATTATGAAGGGATGAGACTCATGGTGGGGAAGAAGATCAAGAAGAGGATAAGCACTGTAAGGACGCTAGAGCAAGCATGGTCCCTTTTTAAGGACACAGTTACCGCGGCGTAAAATCTATATATACCACGTATCAACAAGGGATCCAAGAGGAAAAAGAAGGAATCGGTGTGGCTCACTGTAGCGGTGAAGGAAGCGATTAGGGACAAGAAAACTTTGTTTAAGGAATGAAAAAGGTCAAAAACGGATGAAAACTGGAATAGGCACAAACAGCATCAACGCAGGTGCCATAAGGTGATAAAAGGGCCAAAAGAGACTATGAGGAAAAAATAGCCAAGGAGGCGAAAAACTTCAAGCCATTCTTTCGATATATTAAGGGGAAACGATCCACAAAGGAAGCAGTGGGGCCGTTGGATGACCGAGAAATGAAGGGAGTACTAAAGGAGGACAAAGCCATCGCCAACAAACTGAACACATTTTTTGCATCTGTGTTTACCGAAGAGGATATGCACAACATACTGCAAGCCAACAGGCTATATGCGGGAAACGAAGACGGGAAACTGACAGGGTTGACGGTCAGTCTAGAAGAGGTATACCGGCAGATTGATAGGCTTAAAAATGATAAATCCCTAGGACCGGATGGCATCCATCTGAGGGTAATCAAGGAACTGAAAGGGACTATAGCTGAACTGCTTCAACTGATAGCCAATCTGTCAATCAAATCGGGAAGGGTTCCGGAAGACTGGAAGGTGGCGAATGTTACGGCGATCTTCATGAAAGGTTCGAGGGGTGATCCGGGAAACTACAGACTGGTGAGTCTGACCTCGGTACCGGGAAAGATGGTAGAAACGCTGATAAAGGACCACATCATTGAGCACCTTGATGGACACGATTTGATGAGGACCAGCCAGCATGGCTTCAGCAGAGGAAGATCTTGCTTGACAAACTTGCTGCACTTCTTCGAGGGAGTAAACAGACGGATAGACAAGGGTGATCCAGTCGACATTATATATCTGGATTTTCAGAAGGCTTTCAACAAGGTTCCGCATGAATGACTACTTCGAAAAATTGCGAGTCATGGAATCGAGGGTGATACGTGGATTAAAAATTGGTTGGCAGATGGGAAACAGAGAGTGGGAGTAAATGGACAATACTCGGACTGGAAAAGTGTCACCAGTGGAGTGCCGCAGGGATCGGTGCATAGACCCATGCTCTTCAACATATTTATAAACAATCTGGAAATTGGTACGATGAGTGACATGATTAAATTTGCGTATGATACGAAGTTATTCAGAGTAGTGAAGATGCAGGAGGATTGCGAACATCTGCAACGTGACATAAACACGCTCGAAAAATGGGCCGCGACATGGCAGATGAGGTTCAATGTGAATTAGTGTAAGGTGATGCATGTTGGTAACAAAAATCTTATGCACAAATACAGGATGTCAGGGGCGGTACTTGAAGAGACCCCCCAGGAAAGAGACTTGGGAGTACTGGCTGACAAGATGATGAAGCCGTCCGTGCAATGTGCGGCGGCGGCAAAAAGGGCAAACAGAATGCTGGGAATGATTAAGAAGGGGATCATGAACAGATCAGAGAGAGTTGTCATGCCACTCCACCAGGCCATGGTGCGCCCTCATCTGGAATACCGTGTCCAGCACTGGTCGCTGTACATGAAGAAGGACACGGTGCTACTCGAAAGGGTCCAGAGAAGAGTGACTAAAATGATAAAGGGGTTGGAGGAGTTGCCGTACAGTGAGAGATTTGAGAAACTGGGCCTCTTCCCCCTTGAAAAGAGGAGACTGAGAGGGGACATGATAGAAACATTCAAGATACTGAAGGGAATAGACTTAGTGGATAAAGACAGGTTGTTCACCCTCTCCAAGGTAGAGAGAACGAGAGGACACTCTCTAGAGTTAAAAGGTGATAGATTCTGTACAAACGTAAGGAAGTTCTTCTTCACCCAGAGAGTGGTGGAAAACTGGAATGCTCTTCCGGAGGTGGTTATAGGGGAAACTCCCTCCAGGGATTTAAGCCAAATTTGGACAGGTTGCTCTTGAACCAGTACGTAAGCAGGTAGGGCTTATCTCAGGGCACTGGTCTTTGACCTGGGGGCCACCGCAGGAGCGGACTGCTGGGCACGATGGACCACTGGTCTGACCCAGCAGTGGCAAATTCTTATGTTCTTATGTTCAGTTTTGCTCACTGCATTTAAGAACATAAGAATAGCCTTACTGGGTCAGACCAATGGTCCATCAAGCCCAGTAGCCCGTTCCCATGGTGGCCAATCCAGGTCACTAGTACCTGGCCAAAAACCAAAGAGTAGCAACATTCCATGGGCAAGCAGTGGCTTTCCCTATTTCTTTCTCAATAACCAACTGTGGACTTTTTCTCCAGGAACTTGTCCAAAACTTTCTTAAAACCATCTACGCTATCCGCTCTTACCACAATCTCTGGCAACGCGTTCCAGAGCTTAACTATTCTCTGAATGAAAACCAATTTCTTCCTATTGGTTTTAAAAGTATTTCCCTGTAACTTCATTGAGTGTCCCCTAGTCTTTGTAATTTTTGACGGAGTGAAAAATCGATTCACTTGTACCCGTTCTACTCCACTGAGGATTGTGTAGACTTCGATCATATCTTCCCTCAAATGTCTCTTTTCCAAGCTGAAGAGCCCTAACCGTTTTAGTCTTTCCTCATACGAGAGGAGTTCCATCCCCTTTACCATCTTGGTAAGAAATAATGCTACTCCTCCTCTTTTTCTTCCTACCCAAGTTTCCAAGTTTTCCAAGTTTATTATAAAATTTGAATAATCGCCTATTCCAAATTCTAAGCGATGTACAATTAAAAATTACAGAGTCGAGGGAAACAGACATGACTAACAAAACTATTACTAAACATATTAATATTCAATAAATACATATAAGGTCAAACATAGGGAGAGTTTAGAGAAGAAATACAATTAATTCAAAAAGAAACGATTATGGTAAATAACACATTGGGAAAGGGGAAAGACACTCATTATAATATTAAGGATGAATTAAAGGCATAGGCAATTCATTTAATCCTTGAATGCATCTTTAAAAAGAAAACCCTGTCTTTCCTGAACAGATTATAGCCTGATATAACTACAACTGAGTCTCTGTGATTGCCACTACATCCATCACAGCTTCTAGATCCAGAATCTTGTTTCCCATAGTTCAAGCATTAGTATATACTACTTTCCAGACATTTCCCCCTTTACCCATCCATGTAGAGGTATTCAGTGATTTACTTACTTGAGGGCTTTGATCACACTGTCTCATCACTCAATCGCAGCAAATTGATAAGGATCTGATTGTGGATATCCAAAAGTTTGGAAGGAAAGAGGAGGTTCTGCTGTTGGGAGATTTCAACCTGCCGGATGCGGACTGGAATGTTCCGTCTGCGGAATCGGAAAGAAGTAGGGAGATTGTGGATGCCTTTCAAGAGGCTCTGCTCAGACAAATGGTGACGGAACCCACAAGGGAAAAAGCGATATTGGATCTGGTCCTCACAAATGGAGAGAGTATCTCTAATGTTCGAGTGGGTGCTCACCTGGGTAGTAGCGATCATCAAACGGTTTGGTTTGATATAACGGCTAAAGTGGAGAGCGGCCGCACGATACTTAAAGTCCTAGATTTCAAGCGTATGGACTTTAATGCAATGGGAAAGTACCTGAAGAAAGAGCTGTTAGGATGGGAGGACATAAAAGAAGTGGAAAGACAGTGGTCTAAGCTGAAAGGAGCGATAAAAATGGCTACGGACCTTTATGTGAAGAAAATCAATAAAAACAAGAGAAAAAGGAAGCCGATATGGTTCTCCAACCTAGTGGCTGAGAAAATAAAGGCGAAAGAGTTGGCGTTCATGAAATATAAAAAAAACCAAGAAGAGGAGAGCAGAAAGGACTACAGGGTGAAACTGAAAGAAGCCAAGAGAGAGATACGTTTGGCGAAGGCACAGGCGGAAGAACAAATGGCTAAAAATGTAAAAAAGGGAGATAAAAATTTTTTCAGATATATTAGTGAAAGGAGGAAGATAAAAAATGGAATTGCTAGGCTTAAAGATGCTGGGAACAAATATGTGGAGAGTGATGAGGAGAAAGCAAATGTGCTAAACAAATACTTCTGTTCTGTGTTCACAGAAGAAAATCCTGGAGAAGGACCGAGATTGTCTGGCAAAGTTACACGAGAAAATGGAGTAGATTCTGCGCCGTTCACGGAGGAGGGTGTTTATGAGCAACTTGAAAAACTGAAGGTGGACAAAGCGATGGGACCAGACGGGATCCATCCCAGGATACTAAGGGAGCTCAGAGAGGTTCTGGCGAGTCCTATTAAAGACTTGTTCAACAAATCTCTGGAGACGGGAGTGATTCCTGGGGATTGGAAGAGAGCGGATGTGGTCCCTATTCATAAAAGTGGTCACAGGGATGAAGCAGGAAACTACAGGCCGGTGAGCCTCACTTCAGTTGTTGGAAAAATAATGGAAGTGTTGCTGAAAGAGTGTACTTCCTTGAATCTAATGGGTTACAGGATCAGAGGCAACATGGCTTTACAAAAGGTAAATCGTGCCAAACGAACCTGATTGAATTTTTTGATTAGGTGACCAGAGAGCTGGATCGAGGACATATGCTAGATGTAATTTACTTGGATTTCAGCAATGCCTTTGATACAGTTCCTCATAGGAGGCTGTTGAACAAACTTGAAGGGCTGAAGTTAGGACCCAAAGTGGTGAACTGGGTCAGAAACTGGCTGTCGGACAGACGCCAGAGGGTGGTGGTTAATGGAAGTCGCTCGAAGGAAGGAAAGGTGACTAGTGGAGTCCCTCAGGGTTCGGTGCTGGGGACCAATCCTGTTCAATATGTATGTAAGTGACATTGCTGAAGGGTTAGAAGGAAAAGTGTGCCTTTTTGCAGATGATACCAAGATTTGTAACAGAGTAGACACCGAAGAGGGAGTGGAAAATATGAAAAAGGATCTGCAAAAGTTAGAGGAATGGTCTAATGCCTGGCAACTAAAATTCAATGCAAAGAAATGCAGAGTAATGCATTTGGGGATTAATAATAGGAAGGAACCGTATATGCTGGGAGGAGAGAAGCTGATATGCACGGACAGGGGAGAGGGACCTTGGGGTGATAGTGTCCGAAGATCTAAAGGCGAAAAAATCAGGGTGACAAGGCAGTGGCTGCTGCCAGAAGGATTCTGGGCTGTATAAAGAGAGGCGTAGTCAGTAGAAGGAAGAATGTGTTGATGCCCCTGTACAGGTCATTGGTGAGGCCCCACTTGGAGTATTGTGTTCAGTTTTGGAGACCGTATCTGGCGAAAGACGTAAGAAGACTTGAGGCGGTCCAGAGGAGGGCGACGAAAATGATAGGAGGCTTGCGCCAGAAGACGTATGAGGAGAGACTGGAAGCCCTGAATATGTATACCCTAGAGGAAAGGAGAGACAGGGGAGATATGATTCAGACGTTCAAATACTTAAAGGGTATTAATGTAGAACAAAATCTTTTCCAGAGAAAGGAAAATGGTAAAACCAGAGGACATAATTTGAGGTTGAGGGGTGGTAGATTCAGGGGCAATGTTAGGAAATTCTACTTTACGGAGAGGGTGGTGGATGCCTGGAATGCGCTCCCGAGAGAGGTGGTGGAGAGTAAAACTGTGACTGAGTTCAAAGAAGCGTGGGATGAACACAGAAGATTTAGAATCAGAAAATAATATTAAAGATTGAACTAGGCCAGTTACTGGGCTGAATTGTACGGTCTGTGTCTGTGTATGGCCGTTTGGAGGAGGATGGGCAGGGGAGGGCTTCAATGGCTGGGAGGGTGTAGATGGGCTGGAGTAAGTCTTAACAGAGATTTCGGCAGTTGGAACCCAAGCATAGTACCGGGTAAAGCTTTGGATTCTCGCCCAGAAATAGCTAAGAAGAAAAAAAATTTAAATTGAATCAGGTTGGGCAGACTGGATGGACCATTCGGGTCTTTATCTGCCATCATCTACTATGTTACTTCTAGTTTAAAGCCCTCTTCAGTAGATTAACTAGCCTGCTGCCAAAAACACATCTCTTCTTTAATAGATGCATATCATCCCTGTTCATCAGCCCTTGGAAAAATCATCCCATGGTCCAGGAAGCCAAAACACTCTTGATAACACCATTCACATAGCCACACATTCATCTCTATCCTGGCCTTTACCCTCAACAGGGAGGATGGATGAGAATACCACCTGCGCACCTGACTGCTGTACCTTCTCTCCCAGAACCATAAAGTCACTTTTATACATTCGCAGGGGTACCTGGCAGTATCATTAATGCCAATGTGGATGAGCAGCGTCAGCATCAGGCTTGATGAGTCTTTCCATATCATCTTGGGTTTTGGCAGCAGGCAGACAGCATACCTCTTGCGACATCATGTCTGGTCCGGCAGATGGACACTTCTGTACCCCTCAGAAGGGAATCACTGACCACCACTACCTTATGCCTCCTAGTAGTCACAGATCCAGTAATTTTTGGGATTTCATGTTTTGGTCCTTCCTCTCCTTGGGATGCTCTCAGCTCCTCCACTTCCAGAACAGCATACTGGTTTTTCAGTTCAAGGGCGGGTGGAGTCACCGTACCAGTCTTTCAATGTTCCATAATCTGAGTCCAGCTGCCTTCCCTCAGCATAGCCTTTTCTTCCCCACTGCTGGATTAAATCTTTGACACTTCATGAACCATTTCATCGATATACCTCTCATTCTCAGAGATGCTTCTCAGCCTTGCCACGTCCTCTCTCAGTTCCTTTACTTCCTTCTTGAAGGATTCAAACTGAAGACGGCTCTACATGGAACCATTCCTTCTGCTTAGGTAACATTTTCTGTGTTATATATTTGATGTCACTGTATAACTCACCCTGAGTGTTTTATGATAAAAGGAGAGCCTTTGACTTGAATTAATTTTTTTAAAATTATGAAGTAATTTGCATGTCAAATTTCCTACTTTTATTTAACATTTAGATTTCTTGAGCTTGAATTACAGCTAAGAGCTTTACTTCTCCAGACACTGAGACACTGAATTTTGGCATGCAGGCCAGTTCCCCTGGGCTGCTTCTACGAGATGCATATAATATGGTCGAAATCAAAAATGACCTAGGGAATCCCAATTCTCTAAAAGTTCTTTTATGATGTAGGACAAATCAGCTTCCTCCACTTTCAAAGTATACTTCATTTAATGAATTTGAAAAGAAACATTTTTAAACTGATGATAAACATAGCTTTGAATCTGAACCTGCCGGACATAATGAGAAATGGTTTTCAATATAATCACCATCTTTATGCCTCTTATCGACACCCTGAGGAATCTTTCCTTTTCTGTAATGACTGCCCTCCACATCGTGATGCGAATCATTGTAATAAATGCTAAAGCAATGGCAGATGGGCTGTGTTTGCATCAATGGCCTCTTCCAATCTGGTCCCATTTTCACAGCCATATTGGTTTCAATGGGTCACTGACTGGCTTCCTTCAGAAAAAATACCCAGTGAGAGAAAGTGCCACCCTTGCATCAGGATTCCCTGGTCCTGCAGTGCCCCAGCAGGTTCACTAATCAAATTCAGGTCTTCCAGTCTTCCTCTTTATATCCATGCTGTGCATTTAAACTGGACAGCTAAAGAAAGCCAAAATGCCAGATATTTTTCTTGGGTTGCAATGGGTGGAACAGAGGCAGGCTGTCTTTGACTTCCCCTTTTCCTTATTTTTAACACTCAGGTCTTCTTCCTTATTTGCGTACCAGTAGTAATATTCACATTGTCACATTATTTGAATGCAAGTTATTTCCCACTAGTCTTACTGAATTATGTTACCCAAGCACCTCACTTTAGTACAATTGCAACATTTTCTCGCATAGCTGAGACTGGGAACTTTATGCATTCCTGGCTACTACTATGAATTATTTTTATAGCACTACCAGACATATGCAGCGCTGTACAGAGTCACAAAGAAGAAGACAGTCCCTGCTCCAAAGAGCTTATAATCTAAACAGCCAAGACACAATCAGGATGTCATGGATACAGTTAAGGGGAATGGTTAATCTGCTGGCTCTGGCAATATTATCATCTTAAAAGGTGGGTACCCCATCCAAAACATTTGATGATACATGAAGGTTAAGTAGAAGTTCCAAGGTTATCCCCAATCTCCACACCAGCAAATGCATTTTAAAATATGTCCTCCATGAAGCCCACTAGGCACATCCAGCTTGGAACCCCAAAACACTTCCATAGTGACCACGTTGCTCCCTCTCTTCCATATCCAGATTTGGCCTGGCAACTCCCCCCTCCCCTTAAACCTCTTCTTTCCTGGTGTTCCTCATCACCTTCACAGTTGGCGGCAGCGACAGACATTCACTTCCTGTACTGGCCCTGCAGGTTTTCCTCTGGTGTGTCCCAATCTCACTGAGATCACTTCCAGCAGCGTAGTGAGGGAAGGATGTGCCTAACATTGCTGCACCTTGTGCTCTCCCCACACTCTTCACTGTTGGGCGCCCCCCTCCCCCCCCCCCCACACATACTTCTTCTCTTTCACACCTATTCCTGTGACCAGGAAGTGACATCAAAGGAGAGCTGATGCTTCTCGCTTGAAGAGGTTGATGGGCAGAGTGGAAGAGAGGTACTGGCGCCCCTACCAAGATGACACCCCCTCACTATGCCACTGATTATTCACTTCCTTTTTCCTCTCTGGTGGAACATGGTAGAGGGAAGCCTGAGTGGTCAGCCCAGCCAGTGGATGTGTGCTGCTGCTACCGCCTGTGAAAGACCTGAGGTATGCTGAGGAGAGAAGTTGCCAGGCCCCAGACAGGAGCAAATGTTAGGTCTGTGGGAAAAGGAGAGGTAGTTTGGGAAGACCTATGACAGGTCTGGCTACACCACTGCCTACAACACTCTCCTCTATGTTAAATGTCTCTCCCATGGGGATGGCCTCATAGTCTACTACAGTAACATAGTAAGTGAGGGCAGATAAAGACCTGAACGGTCTGTCCAGTCTGTCCATACGTTATATCCATTAAAAAATACATGATTAGATTAACATGTCTCTTCTTTGATATTTCTGGGCCGTAGACTGTACAGGTTCCAAATGCTGAAGTTGCCATCCAAGCTCACTCCAGCCTATCCAACCATCCCGTTGTTTGCAGGTTATCTACCGTAAAATCTGGCCAATAACATCCTCCTGTTCCATATTAGTGGAGTTCCCATTGATGTCCTCCCCAGCCCATCCTACACCGAATCACCATATTTGGAACACAGACCATGCAGGCAACAGTGAGACAGGAATGAGTGGGGATCCTTTCTGTGCCTTTTGTTTACTAGTGCTCCAATGGTAGACTAAAGGGAATCAATTTAACAATGAGACAGAGATTGGATGATAGGTGCATGCCATCATGAGGTACCTTCACTTTACAGGTGAATATCCTATAAATGCCACCAGGGATTTGGGTACATAGTCTCATTGCCCCTTAATCTGGTAGTGTTCCCAAGTGGAAAGTTCACCACATTGCTTGATACTTCTTAGTATAACATGAAAGGCAAATTTACCATGAGCCTCGCTATTCTGTTTCCATGGTAATGAGCTGCTTTGCACACATTTGCATACAACACAGCACATTACTATTTCACTTGTATTTTGCCTGCCTGAGTTTTGGTGCATTCGGCTTTCTTCTTATGAGGATCCTTTCACGACAACTTACTGGTCCAGTAGCCTCCTGGATCCAGGTCTACTCCATCTTCACGTAGAGAGGAACCGTGGATCATTTTATTGCCATGGGCCTATCGGGATGGTTACAGTACTTTGAGGCTCGCATGTTATTTAAACTGGGCATTCTCTGTTATAAAGTCTTACGCGGCCAGGCGCCCGACTATTTGTTTACACCAAACCGTTCTTTATGCAACTCTACTCTATTTGTCTTCCCCCCAGCTTGAGGTTGTACTCAAAAGAGATTCCAGCAGCGTCTGCTTGCTTATCAGGCAGCGAACTGGGACAGGGAGTTACGTTCTTTATTCGCAAAGTCTTGTTCCTACTTACATTTTGGAAAACTACTAAAATCAATATTAGTTACAAAATTTCTAGAGCACTAATATGATCTTATGATAAGTTTTATAGATCACTGGGAATGTCCAGTTTTTGTGAACCGCGTCAATCTGTAAGGTTTTGCGGTGTAGAAATGTAAATGTAATGACTTACATAGTGACATAGGAAATGACGGCCAATAAAGACTTGCCCAGTCTATCCAGTCCACCCAACAAAGCAGCCAAAGCCACACCCCTTCTCTGTTCATGCCACAGTCACAATTACAAACAAGACTGTTGGCAATCCGTTAATTAAACCAACAATCCAACATTAGTGCTAACTAATGTAGCCCTTGAGGTAAGGAGTAATACGTACAGTATATTCCCCATGGCTGCAATTAAAGGGTGTCAACGTTTGGAGTTTGCACTTTAATAATAATAATACAATTTATTTATAACCCGCAATATCTTGCAGTTCAGAATCTGCCAAACGCAGTGAAATACATCCATAAACAGGTTCAATACATAACTGAAATTTCTTCCAATTTATCAAATAAATAAGTCTTCAAGGATATTCTAAATGTTTGATAAGAAAATGACTTCGAGAGCAAGTCACTAAGGCCAGGATTTTCAAAATCCTGCGTTAAAAAAGCGACGGTCTGCTAAGGCATACTGACTCTAAAGACCCGAGACATTCTTTAAAAATTGCGCATGCAAATAAGATCGCCAGACAGTAGCGAAGGTTTCCTACATTTCCATGTGCCTATCACTGATGCATTTTGATGCCCACTCTCCCAGTCTCCCAAGGTCCTTTTGCTTAAAGTCTAGTAAAAATATAGTTATTGAGCAATTAAAGCAGAATCACTTTTTTTGTTGTGCTCTGTTGTTGACTAAGAATTGGTTATTGGAGGGTGAATAGTGGTGTGCCACAGGGATCTGTACTGGGACCAGCGTTATTTAACAACTGGAAATTGGAACAAGTGAGGTATTTAAATTTGAAGATGACACAAAACTATTCACACTTTGAAAAATTTCAGGCCGATCTTAGGAAATGGGAAGACGGGACATCCAAATGGCAGATGAAATTCAATATGGACATTGGAAAGAATCAGTGGCGTAGTGAGGATGAGAGGCACCCGGGGTGGTGGCAGCCCTTTCCTACCCTCGTATCCGCCCCCTCCCTGATTCCGCCTGCCGTGCCCCCCCCCCCCCATACCTCTAGTTCAGGAGTCTTCAAGTCCCTTTGAGGGCCACAATCCAGTCGGGTTTTCAGGATTTCCCCAATGAATATGCATGAGATCTATGTGCATGCACTGCTTTCAATCCATATTCATTGGGGAAATCCTGAAAACCCAACTGGATTGCGGCTCTCGGAGAGGGACTTTGAGATCCCTGCTCCAGTTGAAGTTGTTGCTCGAACCAGTCAACAACGTGCCCCTCGCAAACCCATTGGCTCTCCCTCTGATGTAACTTCCTATGTGCATCACCTGGGAGAGCCGACAGGGTCACGAAAAGCACGTTGTTGACTGCTGGAAACAACTTCCGCTAGAGGTATGGAGGAAGGGAAGGGGACGTGCACATGTTGGGGAGGAATGGGAAGAGGCGAGGGGGAAGTGGAGAGGAGGATGTGTACCGGCATCCCCACTAACATGGTACCCGGGGCAGACTTTCCTCCCTTACTATGCCACCGGGAAAAATAACCCAAATCATGGTTTGCCTTTGCAGTCGGCACCCAAGAAAAAGATCTCTTTTATTTATTCTTTCATTCTCCCAGGGGAACTCAGAACGGTTTACTTAAATTTATTCAGGTACTCAAGCATTTTTCCCTCACAATCTATCTAATGTACCTGGGGGGATTAAGTGACATGCCCAGGGTCACAAGGAGCAGCTCAGGTTTGAACCCACAACCTCAGGGTTCTGAGTCTGTAGCTTTAACCACTGTGCCACACTCTAAAATTTTCCACCCAGTGTGAAATGGTAGTCAAAAAAGCAAACAGGATATTAGGAATTACTAAGAAAGGGACAGTAAATAAGACCTAATGCTCAATATGGCACAACCTCACCTTGAGTATTGCATCCGATTCTGGTCACCTGGCTAGAGTATTACCATTTAGCTGCCTTCTTATCTCCTAACACTAGGGAGCTCCTGCTAGAATTGCCCCGAACCTGCTTAACACATTTTACTAAAAGGCTTCCCTTGGGATTTTCACAATAGACACAAACCAGGAGAAAAGCCTCACTTAATCAGGCCCGTAAGCTTGCAGATAACAAGCTGAATTGGTTTCACGTTAAACACTCTGCACAGTAATATCAATCATGACAGCTCAGTTCTTCGAGATGTCTTACGAACTCAAGCTCTCAGACGTGCCAACTCGGTTCTTTGAAGATTCCACAATGGAGTTGAATTCTCAGAAGGGAAAGGGAGATTGCATACTCCAGCCCTTCTATAAGCAAGACATGATTGAATACAGTAATTATTTCTTTTTATTTAAAGATGGAAACAATACCCCAGAAAAAAAGAACAATAGTGTTTTCATAACTTCCCTTACTGTAGCTATCACTACCAGCAATTAACTCTGCTTAGAACACAAATTTTCATTTTAACTTGCAAAAAAAAGAAGAAGAAGTTTTGATTTATTTAGATTGGTAGGTCACTTTTCCAGAGGGAAAAACATGGCATACCATAAAATGGACAGAACAAATCATATATAGAAACAAAATGCAATAATGCATAACAATTCAATTCAAACGGAACCAATATATAGTAGCTATTACAACAACAGTAATATGTATTCATCTAAGGCCTCTCTTCTCAAGCCTGAAAGCAGGGGCCAGCACGGTAAATGCTTTTCGAAATTGAATGGGCTTCAATGAATCACCACTGTGGCTTTGTAAAAGGAACCCTTAGAGTATGTACATACATATCTCTTCATATTGATAACTTCCTAAGGTAGCAGGGAATATTACGGAGAAGTCCTATAGATTGAGGCGGCCATGTTTTATTTATGTAGAGGCATAGGCTAATCGTTAGAACAAGGACAGAAAACCTGAGGATGGGGGAGTGGGGGGGATTCAAATCCCACTTTAGCTACTGAGCAGAGAAGTAGGCTAATGGTTAGAGCAACAGGCTGGAAACCAGTAGGGCCCAAGTTCATATCCCATTGTGGTGTCTTTTGGCCTTGAGCAAGTCATTTAACCCTCTAGGCTTCAGGAGAAGGGAATGGCAAGCCTCACTGTGTGGTCAACAGGAATCAAATCTGACCCAAGGGCATGTCCAATGTTTATAAAGAAAGAATCTGTACATAAAAAACTAAAGAGGTTGTTCCAAATTTTCACTCTTTTCAGATTTTGCCAGGTATTTGGCCCTTGTTGGTTACTGTTGTAAACTGCTACTGCTACTATCCATTGGGTCGTTTCCAACCCTCAGATGGTCAGTAGGCCAGTCCTTGCCATGCTTCCCTGTTTTCCATGGCTTCTTTCAATTGCTTGATGTTCATTCCCATGTCATTCTTGATGGTGTCCAGCCAACGGACCTTTGGTCTCCCCTCCTTCCTTTTACCACTGACCATTCTGAGTAGCACCTTCTTTTCTAGTAAATTTGCCCTCACCACGTCCAAAATAGGTTAGTTTCTGTCTGGTAATCTTGCCTTCCAGGCAACTCTGGATTTATATGATGAAGAACATCTTTGATAAGGATGTGTAAGGTGTTGCCTGCAACACCACATGCTTTAGTTGCAACCCACCCACCCTATAATCCACTTGCAATTGAGCCACCAATTTGCCTACCCAAAAGTCAACATAGAAGGAAAGCGAAAAAGCAGTCCTAAATAATAAGGATTCAAAATCTGAGTTTACCAGTGATGGAACAACTCACACAATGATGACAAGGTGTCAAGCATAATTGGTCACCTAGCATCCAGGACAACTGCTCAACATCCTGTGGACCAGGAAACCCCAAAGCCATACTAAAGGAGAAACTGGTAATTTTATTTATTTTTTTTTTTCCATTTTCTATGTCATTCTCCCAGGGGAGTTCAGACCGGTTTACATGAATTTATTCAGGTACTCAAACATTTCTCCCTGTCTGTCCTGGTGGGCTCACACTCTATCTAATGTACCTGGGGCAATGGGGGATTCAGTGACTTGCCCAGGGTCATAAGGAGCAGCACAGGATTTGAACCCACAACCTCAGGGTGCTGAGGCTGAACCTTTAACCACCCTCCCTCTCTTTTAAACAATAAAGTACAAGAAATTAACCATCAAATATTTTGCTGACTGTCTGTTTATTACCTCCACCATTTGTTTGATATCACCCTTTCTGCAATTCTTGTTCCTGGTCAAATCTTGAGGGCCACAACAAATGTGAACAACTCCAGGAAGGAGATGGTTTTGGTTAAGCCAGATGCCACCCAGTCTTCTGGCCAAGGGGTGGGCCATCATGAGCTTTGACAGAATAGGCTGAGTCCCAGACCTGACCCAGCATCGGTATATAATTCTATCTCACAGTTGGAAACCTTGCAGCTCTATAAAGCCACGGTACCATCTAAGTTCTGCAAGAACGTCATTCAGATTCTAAGGTCTTGTTGAACACCTGCTGTGAATCACACAAAATGATGAGGTTATCACATCCCAATCACAGTTGCAGCCAGACACTGAGAGAAAGCACTGCCCATTGGGGTCACTCTGTAGGCAAAGTTCAAATTGCCCAGAAGTGATTTGAATGATGTGAAGATTTTTTAATACCTATAACCTGAACTGCATCACCTTTACCTCTGGTAATTGAGTAACCATTTGGATTGTGTCACTTTTAGAGTCTTCCATCTTGTCAATCACTAAGAACATAAGAATAGCCTTACTGGATCAGGCCATTGGTAGCCCATTCTCACGGTGGCCAATCCAGGTCCCTAGTACCTGGCTACAACCTAAGAAGTAGCGTTTTGCTGAGAAGAAGCTTCAGTGTTAAATGAAGAAGAGGAGGAGGAACTTTTTTTTTTTTCTTTCTCTTGGTATTCTTATTAGGTTTAGAACCCTTAGCAGGTCTTGCAACAGGTTGTGGTAAAAGCTGATAGCTTAGCTGGTTTTAAGAAAGGTTTGGACAAATTCCTGGAGGAAAAGTCCATACTCTGTTATTAAGACATGGGGGAAGCCTCTGCTTGCCCTATGTCGGTAGCATGGAATGTTGCTACTTTTGGGGTTTTGGCCAGGTACTAGAGACCTAGATTGGCCACTGTGTGAATGGGCTGTGTGAATGGGCTACCCAGTAAGGCTATTCTTATGTTCTTATACCAGTAGTCAATGATTCAGCTCCTTCTTCGACCATCATGAAAGAAGAAGCAGAGCCATGTTTATGTTTATTTTATTAATTTGATTAATCGCCTATTCATAATTTTCTAAGCGATTTACAATAAGATACATAAGCATTTTAAAAAACATACTAATAATATTAAGTAAAAGATAAAAAACAGACTCATGAACGTACAAACACAAGAACACATAACGATAAAGTGGAAAAGTTACATAATAAATGTTTTAAAAAGAAGAAAGGGAACATTCAAGGAAAAAACATGAGGAGGGATGACTTAAGTACAGTAATTAAAAGTATTTGTATTAAAGACTAAAAGCATCTTTAAAAAGGAAGGTTTTTAATTTATTTTTAAAGAGACTGAGTTCCTTTTCATCTCTTATGTATTGTGGCAAGGAGTTCCAAGTCTGGGGGGCCACAATTGAAAACATGTCATGACGTCTAGTACCTACTACTTTTAAAGAAGGGACTACCATCACCTGCTATTCCCTGTTCCACTTCAGAAATAGATGCAGCAGCACCTCAGATCCTCCCCGACCACTCTCTGGCACACCGGTTATAAAGGTACTATGGACAGTCTGACATTCACAGAAATGTGAGCTGGTCTGGCCCACGGAACCTGACAATTCCACAGATGGGTCGTCCCAGAAACAAGGGACCTTGAACAGTCTCCGAACCCATAACAACCTGTGAAGGCACAACACAGAAGCAGAGTCCACTCTCGTAACATCACTGTCTGAGCTTCACCCCATCCCAGATTCAACATTCCCTGTGGACATTGGGTTTGCATTTGAGTGGTCATCACCTGCTCAGAAAGGCCTGCTGTACTCCCGAGGTTAAAAAAAAACCTTGCAGGAAGAAGAATAGGATAAGAAGTTCAGCCGAGGCCCCATGGACCTTGCTGGGATTTGTCTGCACTGTAGCTTACCAGTCTCTGCCCCCAAGCTCAATAACTAGTACTCTGAAGAAGGCCCAGCAGGAGGCATGGAACCCACAGCAGATCCTGCAGCTCCGGAGCATCTCCTCTGCCCTGATCCGGATGATGCAGCAGTGCCACGATTCCCACCCAGACTCACTGGGGCAATAGGATCATATAGTGAAGTGGCCAGCCCGACATCCACACATGCGCTCAGAGTCAGGGGCCTAATAGCGGCTGCCTTTCCTTTTCCACCATCGTACAGTGTCCCCCTTTCGTTTCCTTTAAGTCTAGTCTTGTCTGTATAATTATTAAGAACGCCATTTAATTAATTCTGTTCTTTCTTTTTACAATATTTGTATTGTTATTGGTGTTTTTTAATTTTTAATTGTTAACTCGCTTAGAAACTTGATAAGAGATTGTATCAAATTTTAATAAAAACGTGAAACTTGATCCCCTTTCTGCTAACAGTTACAGCAATGTTGGCAGGGTCAATTCTTTGGATTTGCATGCAGGAATTATGGCAAGGGATGCCAAAGGAGGGGGAACCATTGGCCCTTAAAGAAGCCCCCTCTCCCTGCCTCACCAGACTCCATGACATGGATTAAAGCTGAAGGAGCAGGAAAAGCCCTGCGGGGCAGAAGGGGCTGCCTTAAGTATCCTGCTTCACTAACTGCCTTCAGGATTACAGTAGATTACAGATTTTAAATAAAGTTTACTAATCTGAGCTCTTACGGGCAAATTCTATAAATGGCGTCCCGATTGTAGGCAGCGGTAGGAGGAGGGTCATCTACATTGTAGGCATTTTCGTGAGCCAGGGAGGCGTGTAACGCTGCCTAAGCTTGCTCAAGGTTAGGCGTTGGCGTGGTATCACCCAGAAGTGGCCTTAGGCGAGCTTAGGTGGCCCTAGTTGGCTCCCTAGGACTGCGATAGGCGCCTGCAATGTAAGCCAGCAGCAAGGGAATCAGTTTAGCAGCACCCACTGCAGGGAACCCATCCCCCCTCTCCCCGGCAAGTTGACCAGCAGGACGGATACCCAGTCCCTAGTGCCAGAACCCCCAAAGCCACCCCCCACCCCGAATGTCTATGGCAGGATGAGTGCCCAATTCCTACTGCCACCCCCCACCTCCTCTGACACATCCCCCAGCAGGAGGCATGCCCAGTCCCTCTTAAGATCATTGGCAAGAGGGATGCCCACTCCCTCTTGCCACAACCTCTCCTGCAGGCGTACCCCCACCCACTCCGCTCCTTTCCAAATCCCACCCGGACTCCACCAGTACCTTTTTTCGTTGGCTGGCCAAAGGGATGCTTACTCTCTCTGGCCGGCAGGCCCACCTCCACAGAATGGCAGTCCTTCCCCATCCCGGTGCATTGTGGGATGCACCAAGGAAGGGCCTAAGGCCCTGATTGGCCCAGGTGCTTAAGGCCCCACCCATAGGAGATGCCTAAGGGATCTGACCAATCGGAATCTTCGGCCACTCTCAGTGCATCCCAGAATGCACTGGAAGAGAGGTCTAAGATTCCGGTTGGCCCAGGTACCTAAGGCCCCTCCTAGGGTAGGGGCCTTAAGCACCTGGGCCAATCAGAACTGTAGGCCCCTCCTTGGTGTATCACACGATACACTTGGAAGGGGAAGGTCTGCCATTCTGTGGAGGTGGGTCTGCCGGCATGAGGGAGTAAACATTTCTCCAACTGGGCAACAAAAAAAAGGTACTGATGGAGGGGAGGTTCCGGTGGAGGTACATGCCTGCAGGGGAGGTTCCAGCAGGAGGAAGTAGGCATTTTTCCTACCGATGATCCTAGGGGGAGGGTTGCCGGCAGGAGGGACTGGGATGTCTAGGGATGAGGGGGAATGGGTTCCCTGCCACAGCCGCTAAACTGATTGCAGCAGGGAGATTTCCTCGCTGCAATCAGCTCAGCGGCAACGCGATTCTCTAGCCGGCGCCTATGACATGGACACTGGTTAGAGAATCGTGGTGGTTAGCCGGACTGCGATTCTATATAGGACACCCGTGTACGATTCTGAAAAGCCGCTTTGGTGGCTTCTGAGACTGGGCGTGCAGTACAGAATCCGTCCCTTACTGTCTACACGCCACTTGCCACCTCCCCCTTCCATTCTAGGCACTGCACCGTGCTCCGTACCCTGGTGCTGCTATAAACTGCATCTCTAATAAGTTAAAATTGCCCATCGAGACTAGTTGTCAGGCTTGGGACAAACTTTGTTTAATGTGTGTTAAGATATGAATTAAAATTGATATAGGCATTTCATTTCTTATGCGCTGTAATTTCTGAGTAATGAAATATCAAGTGTCTGAAAGGATCTAATCTGCCTTAAAATGTATTAAAGCAAAGTTTGAAACTGTCTGACACGTCAATAGTGTTGGGGTACTTACCCAAGTGCAAACCTTTCAATAGAGTGAGCTCTAAGGATTAAAGCTGGTTTTCGGATGACCTGAGCAGTGGTAACTGGGACAGCTTTGCTGCCAGTGTGTTATCAGACTGTGCCAGGGATGAGGCTAGAGTTGCATTTTGCAGAGCTGTGATGCTGATACCCTTGCAACCTGCCAGAGGCGTCCCTTCCTAGCCCCAGGGAACCAGTACTAGGCTTGCCCACCAGGACTGGAGGAACCTAGGTAGCATTAAGGAGCTCTTTGGCTGCTCTCCCCTTCCTTGGACCTGTCCTCTGGAGTATCTTCTTTCAGGCAATCAGCATCTGCACAGAAGCTGAGAGTTAGGCGGACTAATTACAAGTTGTAATGAGCAGCACCTTGCAGCTGCTCCCAGAGCCGCAGGTTCCTCTTCAGCAGAGACAGGGAACAAAGAAGATGCCTTAGCAACCAAGGAGATTGCGCCAGATCTGTCTCCAGGGAGGGATCCCTGCTGGCAAGAGATTCCCAGCCCCTTCCTCCTGCTCATTTGCAGGGGCTGCACTCCAGTAGCCGTTGGGTGGCAGCAACACCGTGACTGGCTGCTGCAATCAAGTGAGCCCGGCTCTGTCTAGGCACTGCAGCTGCTTTTCTTCATGGCTCTGCCTGGCTTCTGTCGGTAGCCGGGGCTCAGGCCCCCTCTGCAATCATCTCTTCCTGCACGATCCTTGGGAAATGCACTTGCTCGTCTTTCTTCTGGTTGCCCCGGGGGGGCTCTGAGCCCCATCCCCCTTTGCTTTGCACCTGGATCCTGGGGGGGTTTTGTTGCTCAGCACTTTCAGAACTACGGCTAGGCGAGCTGGCCGGAGTTGGACGTCTACATGGAATTATTTGCTTTTGTCGCGGACACCGTGCAGTGAAATGGGGGGGCTGCTGAAGGAGCTGTGACCTTCCTGCCTGAGACCACCAGGTAAGATGCTTTTCCCCTCTGTGCTATTGCGAAACTTGGGGGCTGGGAAGCTGCAACGGGGGCTCGCACGATTGCTGCATTAGCCTGACGTCTGGCACTTCTGAAAAGCACTGCAGTTGGAATTTTGGCAGAGCAGATTTCGGGCTAAAAGGCTTTGTGTTTGAATGTGCATCACTGAAGCCTCCATTGCTACCAAATACAGTTGCAGTGGAGCTAAAAAGCCCTAAACTTTCAGCCCTTAACCCTAAGGCTGAGTTTTCTGATTCAGATGGAGGGGGGAGGGGGAGGGGGGTCTTTTCATGGTGCTCAGCTGGACAGAGCATTGTCCAGTCCTAGGAATATGTTAAAGCCACAATGACAGCTGGAAAAATGGTCAGACCAGCTTCTGCCAGGGGGATGGTGCCTTCAAAAATGTGCCCATAAAATCCCAAAGCCACGTGCAATGGAGCCAAGAATTATGTAGCTCACACTGAATACCTGGGTGGATTGTTCGGCTTCTTAAAGGTTGTATTATTTAAGGAGTGACTGACAGTTAATCCCACCAAAGCCTTGCAAAATATGAATCTTTGATGTTGCTCTGCTGGTTCTGTCTGTATTACTGGTGGGGTTTTTTTTTTACTACATAAAATCATATATGCACAACTCTCTGCTAGTGCCTGTAATAAGATCGGAGAAGAAGCACCGGTGTGGATTTAGAAAAAAAAGGTGCATGTTGCTTTGTTTTAATTGGTCCTATAACATGATGAAAGCGTGGGATGTCTGTCAGCAAGAGTGCGACCCTGGGAAGAGCATCCATCGATCACTTGCCTTAACTTTTGACATTCCAGCATAGGGAGAGAGGGAAGGAGATGAATCGATGATGCATATAAAGGGAGGGGGAGCGGGGGGTGTCCAGTGCTTTGAAGATCTAAGATGGAAATTTCCTGCTGGTGCTCGCTGGCTTCCAGGGAATTCATCCCTTTATTGGGGGAGGTGGGGGGGGGGTCACTGATGCACCGAGATTTGTAGCAAGGAGAGGTGGTCGCGTGATCGGTGCAGTTTTGAAGCAATGCCACTGGGGTGTCTGGAATTCCTAACCGCTCAGGTGTGAAAGATACCTTTAGAGAGGACACCCTTCCCGTGATAGCCACATTGCAGAAATCCTGGCTCCTGTCCATCCCAGTAAATACTGGCCATCCAATAGTTTCCACAGTCCTCTGAAGAAAAAAAAAAAAAAGGAAGATTCTCCAGAGCCTCAAGAACAGCCAGCGATTGAGCCCTACACATGTGACCCATGTTAATTCTGTTGCTAAGGGGCAAAAAAATGGGATAAACGGAGACTTGTACTTTCATCATTGAAGTCTTAGCAGACAGGGGGATGGGCAGTGTCTAGATGCCCCGTTTGAAAGGATTTACTGGCTACATTTTCAGAGCACCTTTGTACCACTCGTTTCCCCATCACCTGCGTGCTTTATTGTGAAACCTTGGCTTTGCACATCCTGGAGCAACCAGCAGAGGAAATAGATCTCACCGTATATTCATTTTCATTTGCTCAGCATGGAAATCTCACAGGTGTGGCTGAGGGGTTGTCATCATTTCATATCTCTTGCAGAATGACTGATAAGAACATCTGAATAAGTCCTCATTCCATCCTTCAGGGGTCAGGATGGCACTGTGACAGCCCACATGCAGTGAGACTAACTTGGCACAAGTTTTGTATAATATCATCAGAGCAATCTGCTTTCCATTTTTATTTGAATTGGTGGCAAGATTAATTGTAATATTCAATCATTTATTTCTCAAAGCATCCCTGGAAGCCTTTGACAATGTGAAATTGTGATGCTGGAGCCGAGAGTGCAATTTTGTGACATACAACTAAGGGAAATTAGGTTTTCAATATGTTATGTTTTCTTCTTGAAGGTTAGTATTGCTGTGCAAAATGCACGGATTTTTATTCTTATTAGACTTGGGATTTAAGTCTCTGCTGTTCACAGCTGGTCAGAAAATACAGATCCAGGGCCAGGATACTCCTTGTAGATCTTCTGGCTGTTGGTTTATCAACATATAATACCCATGCAATATTCTTCATACCATATTCTGAGGTCAGATCCACTTTGTTCCCGACTCCCCAGTGCAGTCAGGTGGCAGATCCCCCCCCCCCTCCTTATTACACAACTCAATCTCTGTCTAAAGACCATCTGTAGGACCCCACACTTGACTGTGAGCCACAAAATTGGCTGTGGAACACACAGTTCATGTAGCTCCACAGGCTGCAGCCGTTGTGTGGAAATAGGATGGAATTTGCCGAATGCTACGTGATCACATAGATTTATCTGCTGGTACAGAACATTGTGTTTCGCAGTACTCTCGCTGTCATATTGGTTATTTGCATTGTATGGAATAGTTGCACATAATTGGATTTACATCTGTTCTTACTATTAATCTGGTGGCGGGGTGGGGGGCTGTTAAGAGGTAATGTAGGTGGCAAGAACTCTGGTTATTGTATTCAAATGGAAAGCAGCTCTCTGGCTGAGCCCTTTGTCCTCTGGTGTGGTGACAATAGTTCTCTCCATTTAGCTCCAGAGGATGACTTGACCTTCAACAATAGGATGATCTGGATTGTACATTCTGCTCTCCTTAGAGAGTCGGCAGTTGGTTGGTCAGCAGGGGGCCGAGTGTAGAACATACATGTTTCCATACTTATCTTTTACTGTCTTCCACTTGAGGCAGATGGATTAAGCTGAATGAAGAGTAATGATTGCAAGACCCATCACCCAGCCATATCAATTTAACTGAGATCGCTCTGATGTGTGTGTAACAGATAGACCAACTGGTCTTCTGTCTGCCGTCATCTGCTTTTGCCCACACTTCCAGACATTATTTCAGATCACGTGTACCTGCCCTCAGCTTATGGTCAAATTATTTATAATTTACTGCAACAAAATAAATCAAGCACTGATTGATAGCAATAAAAAGAACTATTTTAGTAAGATTTGTGTTTAACGGACTTTGCTATACTTTTGCATTTCTTACCATAGTTCAGACGGGCCTGGGAGGTACTACGGAGGGGGTCTTTCTGAACTGTCATACTGCCTTTTGGAGCAAAGATATTTCTAGGTGGAAGGGACAGTCTGTGGTGGTCACTGGCAAAAGCCCATCTCAATGCTGTGGAGTTGCCAGTTGACCAGCATTTCACTGTGCTGACAAGGGACCCAAAACATAAGCAATGTGGGTGTCGATCTTCTGTCAACCTCCAGTCTCCATACTGCCAAAACAATCCTCTGCTTCCTGCCAGGTGGACCTCTTCCTACTAAAGCTGGAGCCAGTCCGAGAACTGATCGTTCTATTTTCAGCAGCTCTATCGGATTGTGGACGGATTAGAAATCTGTCAGTGGCTGCTTCGGTCCCAGACTCTGCTCTCTGGATGGCATAAAAAATGGTGTGTGGCCTGGAGGAGGAGTTGAATTGATGGCCCTGTGCACCTTTACAACCCAATATCGCTATCATTTGGGTCTTGGACGTCTAGTATTGCTCTTTCTTCTCTGATGGGACACAGCATTTCTGATATCTGGTGATTTTACAGTGCAAATTAACAAAGAAACATGACGGCAGATAAAGGCCAAGTGGCCCATCTAGTCTGCCCATCCACAGTAACCATTATCTCTTTCTCTCTCTGTGAGATCCCACGTGCCTATCCCAGGCCCTCTTGAATTCAGACACAGTCTCCGTTTCCACCACCTCTTCCGGGAACATTAAGGATCTGCAGTCATTTGAAAAGATACAGGATATGTTTTTTTGTACCTGAAACAGGATAAACCCCCAAATGTCAGGATTTCCATACATCATTAGCAGACTTGGAGGAGCTAAGGGAGACAAAGAGGTGCCTAGAGGAAACCTACAGGGACATTATAGAAAAGTCCCACCTCTAGTCTGGCAGCCTATATGCTGCCTCAGAGGAAGGAGGTCTTCTTAAAGGACAGAATCACCCTGGTGAAGTAGGAGGCAATCCTGTAGCCAGGACCTGCTCACCAGGGGATGCGATGTCCTCTTGCACCGAGGATGTGTCTCCAGTGGCTTCTGCCCAAGAGGGAAGGTTTAGGACAGCCATTATAGTTGGAGATTTGATCACTAGGCTTGTAGATAGCTGGGTGGCTGGTGGACGTGAGGATTGCCTAGTCACTTGCCTGCCTGGCGCAAAGGTGGCGGACCTCACATGTCACTTAGGTAAGATTTTAGACAGTGATGGGGAGGAGCCTGCTGTCATGGGACATGTGGCTACCGATGACATAGAGAAATGTGGTAGGAAGGTTCTGGAAGCCAAATTTAGATTCTTAGGTAGGAAGTTAAAATCCAGAACCTCCAGGGTACCATTTTCAGAAGTGTTCCCTGTTTCATGCGCTGGTACCAAAAGACAGGCAGAGCTCTGAAGTCTCAATGCATCTAAAGTCTCAATGCATGGATGAGGCAATGGTGAAGGGAGGAGGGATTTAGATTTGTTAGGAACTGGTGACATACTGGGGAAGGGGGAGCCTATTCCACAAAGATGGGCTCAACCAGGCTGCTGGCATCAACATTTAAAAAGGAGATAGAGCAGTTTTTAAACTAGAAACTGGGGGAAGGCTGACAGTTGCTCAAAAGAGAATGGTTTGGGACAAGGTATCTTTAAAAGATATCATTATAAAAGGGAAGACAGAGTATCCTGATAGTGAAATTGCAATACAGGCCACAGTAAACCAGGTTTCCTTAAATTCAGAGCAGGCTAATTTTAAAGATTGCAAATTATCTATTCCAACTGCTGAGCAAATTATAAATAGATATGACAAACATTGTTTGAAATGTCTAAATGCAAATGCCAGAAGCCTAAGAAACAAGATGGGAGAGTTAAAATAGATTGCACTAAATGAAAATATAGATATAATAGGCATTTCTGAAACCTGGTGGAAGGAAGATAACCAATGGGACACTGTCATACCAGGGTACAAGTTATATTATAGTGATAGGGTGGATCGAATTGGTGGAGGTGTAGCATTAGATGTTAAGAAGGGCCTTGAATTGAACAGATTAAAAATTCCACAGGAGCAGAAACACACCTTGAAATCCCTAAGCATAGAAATTCCATGTGTAAGGGGAAAAGGATGGTGATAGGAGTGTACTACCATCTACCAAAGTCTAGGTCAGCCCACATTCTGCCTACCTCCTACCCTAACCACTGCTCAAAAAATGTCCCTTTTCACTCTGGGTGCACAGTAGCAGTCAAAAGGCCTAAGCTACTTTTAGATACGTCTAAAATCCGTTTCGATTATCGGCACTTGGATGACCTGTCTTTTTGATCGTCCAAGTGCCGATTTAGGCGGGATTTAGATGTATTTTCTTTTCGATTATGAGCCCCATAGGCTTTACTCTACTCAATAATCACATCTGATAAACACAGATTTCACCACTGCCAATACCTTATCTTTTAGGGCGCTGGTCTTTGACCAGAGGGCCACCGCATGAGCGGACTGCTAGGCACGATGGACCACTGCTTTGACCCAGCAGCAGCAATTCTTATGTTCTTATGTTCTTGTTTTTATACTTAATATCGCATTGTGAGGTCATAGAGCTTTATGGTATAGAAACATGATATAGATAAAGGCCAAATGGCCCATCCATTACTTCCTCCTCTCCCTTAGAGATCCTACATGTCTGTCCCATGCTTTCTTGAATTCAGACACAGTCTTTGTCTCCACCATCACTACCAGGAGACTATTCCACACATCTACCACCCTTTCTGTATAAAAGTATTTTCTTAGATTACTCCTGAGTCTATTAACCTTTTAACTTCATCCTATGCCCTCTCATTCTGGAGATATTTAAACATCTCTATCATAGGTATTTTTATGCCACATAGCTATTTAAACGTCTCTATCATATCTCCCCTCTCCCGCCTTTCCTCCAAAGTATACAGATTGAGATCTTTAAGTCTTTCCCTATACATCTTATAATGAAAACCACACACCATTTTAGTGGACTGACTCCAGAATTGTACACAGTATTTTATATGAGGTCTCACCAGAGTCTTATACAGGGGCATCAATATCTCCTTTTTCCTACAGGCCATACCTCTCCCTATGCACCATAGCATCCTTCTAGCTTTCGCTGCCACCTTTTCAACCTGTTTGGCCACCTTAAGATCATCACATACAATCAACCCAAGACTCGCTCTTCCATCGTGCACATACGTTCTTCACCCCCTAAACTGTAATGTTCCCTCAGGTTTTTGCAGCCCAAATGCATGACCTTGTATTTCTTACCATTAAATCTTTGCTGCCAAATTTCAGACCATTCTTCAAGCTTTTCTAGGTTGTTTCTCATGTTATTTACACCATCAGGAGTGTCTATTGTAAATTTTGGTATCACCTGCAAAGAGGCAAATCTTGCCTGACAGCCATTCAGCAATATCGTTTACAAAAATGTTAAAAGAACAGGCCCAAGAACCAAACCTTGAGGTACACTACTGGTAACATCCCTTTCCTCAGAAAGATCTCCATTGACCACTACTCTCTGTTGTCTTCCACTCAACCAGTCCCTGACCCAATCTGTTACTTTGGGGCCCAGCCTGAGGGCACTGTCAAAGGCTTTGCTAAAATCTAAATACATTTCATCCTAGTGCACTCCTACTATCCAATTCTCTGGTCACCCAGTCAAAAAAATTGATCCGATTTGTCTGACAAGACCTGCCTCTAGAGCAGTGTCTCTCAAACTTTTCCGGCAGGTGGCACACTAAAACCAGTGTCCCGGACAGAAGTCGACGTGATGACATCACGGCACATGCGTGACATCATCATGTCAATGTCCACGCATGCACGGAGGCCTGTCTAGCCACGACCCTGCCGTTACAGGGATACGGGAGGTGCGGGGAGAAGAGGAGAGATGCCAGCCAGGAGGAGAGTCAGCTGGGCCGGCTGATTTCCTACAGGACGTGCCTCTCGCCGTGAGAGGAATGTCCTGCAGGCAGGCAGATGGTGTGGGTGACTCTCCTCCTCACCAGTGTGTTGTGGCACACCAGAAATCTCAGGAGGCACACAGTTTGCAATACACTGCTCTAGAGAATCCATGTTGCCTTGGGTCCTGTAATCTACTGGATTCCAGACAGACATAAGGCAAGATACTGCTTGCCCTGGTTTAGTAGCATAGAATGTCTCTACTATTTGGGTTTTTGCCAGGTATTTGTGACCTGGATTGGCCATTGTGAAGATATGATACTGGGCTAGGTGGACTATTCTTATGTTTTTTTCTCACAAAATGGAACATAAGAATAGCCATACTTGGTCAAACCAATGGACCATCTAGCCTGGTATCCTACGTATTTCCAGGATACTGGGCTACAAAGCAGTATATCCAGCTTGGTCCTGGCTAGATCTGAGATGGTCTCCAGAAGATCTCTGGTGGTTAATGGTTCTTGTTTCTTCATCCTCTAGGGCTGTTCAGGTCCTGGACAGTTGAGAGTTTGCCTTTGGTGACCTGCTAGAAATACACACCTATGCCAAGCTTCCTTTGGCTTCCCCATTTCCATTTTCTCAGTAACAGTCCACAGTTTAAGCTGGAACTGTTACTGCTAAATGCTCTGAGATTTTTCCTCATTAAATCATTCTGGCCAGAGACTGAACCTATAAAAAGACATACAGGATGGAGTCAGTCCAGTTGAAGGCTTCTAAAATCATCATAAGATCTTCATCATAAGGCGTATGGGCACAGACTTAAAGATCTCAATATGTAGGGTTACTAGACGTCCAGATTTACCCAGACATGTCCTCTTTTTAAAGGACTGTCCAGATGGTTTTTCAAAACCTGGCACTTTGAGTTTTGAAAAGCTATGAATTTGGGGCCACGACTGGAAAGTATCTGCACATGCGCACTTGCAAGTGTGCATTGTCGCCACACGGCAGCCCAACCTTGAGGCTCTCCTACGCTCCAAGTGGCTAAACACAAAAAGTACACCAGCGTGTGACCCGGCCTGGAGTCACCCTGCAGGATTGGATTGACAACAAGGAACTCAAATCAAAAACCACAACTACAGTTGTATAAATGTTAATAACACAAATTTACTTTGCAAAATAGAGGTAAGGATGGCCCAAATAAAGTAGATAATGCTCCTTGCAAAATCTCATCAAGAAAAAAACCTCAAAAGAAAAACCATTCCTAACAGTTCAGGATCTTCATTTTAGTCCAAGTCAATAATTCTCCTGAGGTATTGCTCTCTTCAGAGCTTCCTTTCCTCAGTGCTCCCACAGCCTGCTCTCAGCCAGGTAGAAATGAAAAATATAGTTCTCTGCTCTGGTACACATAGTTCATAGTTCCCAAAACAAAAGCCTCCAACAGCTTCCAAAGCACTTCTGGGAAATGGAGAGTGTCTTAGGTTTGCCTTTCAAAAAGCCTTCAAAAAACAGCCTTCAAATTCCCTCCCTGGGTGTTTGCAAACCTCACCCCAAAAGACACTTTCAGCTTCTTTAATTCCAAAACCTCAGTCAGAGTTCAAAAGAGTCAAAAACCAAAAACTCACTAATTTAGTCTTATTCCTGACACCTGATGGTTAAGCCAACTTCCATCGGTTGAGGAAATTCAGCACTCTCCTCTGGCAGTACTCCTTGCAGCTCCATAGGAGTTTCTTCCTCAGGCCATGGCAGATCCAGTGATTCACCAGCTTCTACTACCTCCATAGGTGTACAGCTATCACCTCTGCTTGGACCAGGTAGGTCATCGGGGGAGAGAGACCTTAACTTTCTCCCTAGCCTGCTTAACTGTTTGTTCCAAACTGCTGGCTTTTCTAGTGAGGGGCCACGCCCTGATCTAGCTGAGACAGCATGGAACTGCCCGGCTCTTGGGCTCCCCTGGTGATGACCTGGATACTGAATACCTCGCAAGTTCTTAGATCTACTGGCTCCCCCTGGTGGATAACAAGTAAATCACCATGATCAGGCAAGGACGGATCCTGCCTGGTGACAGCATGCATGTGACATCATCATGTCACACCCGATCGTGCTCGGAGACCCTCCAAACGTGGCTCCAAGCTCAAGAGGAGGTTTGGGGGGCAGGGTTGTGACAGAACCAAGCGGGGCTGGGTGGAGCTGGGCAGGGCTGAGGGGTAGGGCCACGTGTCTGAATTTTACCCATGTAAAATCTGATAACCCTATTAATAGCTATACTTTGTAGGAAAGGCAAGAGAGGGGAGATATGATCTAGACATTTTAAATGCCTACGTGGCATAAATACGCATGAGGTGAGACTTTCGATTGGAAAGAGGGGGCATAGGATGAAAGTGAAAGTGGACAGATTCGGAACTGACCTCAGAAAGGGTGGTGAATGTATGGAGATGAAGAGTGTAAGTGAATTCAAGAATGCTTGGGGGCCAAGTACTTTGGATCTCTAAAGGTGAGGAGGGGCTAGTCGATGGCATGGTTAGGCAGTCTAGATAGGCCATATGGTCTTTCTATGTTTCTAGCTCTTCTATACGGTACTTTTGTTGTAGCAGCTCGTTGACTAGGGCCTTAGGGCTGTATGGGTTCTTCCTCACATGTAGGTCAACAACCAAGGTGGCAGGAACAAAGTCAAAGATTTGAATTGTGTAGAAGGTTTTTTTTCTTTTGATTCAGTTTTTACCCCTAGGAAATTCTCTCCAAGACAAATCTCGCCTGGCTGTAGCACTGGTCAAGGGAACACTCCTCCTTTCTGGAACCTGCAAGGTGTAAATGAAGTCAACCTTCGTACTCTCAAAGAGCCACTAGAGATTACTGTGGGAACCCTTAAAGGAAGCAACCCTCAAGGCAGAGAGAATTGAAGCATAGGCTGCTTGTTACCGGTCACCTTCAATCTGAGCTGTGCATCGACCCCTAGTCTCATGAGGCCTACAGACACTTCATGTTCATTGCATAACGGTAATAGCTGAGCAGTGAGTCCTGGAAGGATCCACGATTGTGGCTTCTGAGCAAAGGCACATCTGTAATGTTTTGAACTAAATGGATGACAGAATAGAGATGGAGGAGCGTTGGGACACCCCTATAAACATAAGAACATAAGAAGTTGCCTCCGCTGGGTCAGATCAGAGGTCCATCACGTCCAGCAGTCCACTCCCGCGGCGGCCCATCAGGTCCATGACCTGTAAGGTGATCCTTGTTTAAATCATTTAAGCCCCCCTGTCCTTCTATCTATGCCCTATCATAGCCTATCTCTACCTCTATCTGTATCCCTCAATCCCCTTATCTTTCAGGAACTTATCTAATCCTTCCTTGAAACCCGGTAGTGTACTCTGTCCTATCACAGCGCATTCCAGGTGTCCACCACCCTCTGAGTGAAAAAGAATTTCCTAGCATTGGTTCTAAACCTGTCCCCTTTCAATTTCTCTGAGTGCCCCCTTGTTCTAGTGGTTCCCAGTAGGCTAAAAAAATCTGTCCCTTTCTACCTTCTCTATGCCCTTCATGATCTTGAACGTCTCTATCATGTCTCCTCTGAGTCTCCGCTTTTCCAGGGAGAAGAGCCCCAGCCTTTCTAACCTGTCTGCGTATGAAAGGTTTTCCATACCTTTTATAATTTTCGTCGCTCTTCTCTGAACCCTCTCAAATATCGCCATGTCTTTCTTGAGGTGCGATGACCAATGCTGGACACAGTATTCCAGATGTGGGTGCACCATCGCGCGATACAGCGGCAGGATGACTTCCTTCATCCTTGTTGTAATACCCTTCTTAATAATACCCAACATTCGGTTTTCTTTCTTTGAGGCTGCCGCACATTGTGCGGTTGATTTCATTGTTGTGTCCATCAGCACACCCAGGTTTTTTTCAAGGGTACTTTCCCCTAGCACTGATCCCCCCATTTTGTAGCTGAACATCGGGTTCTTTTTCCCTATATGCATGACCTTGCATTTCTCTATATTGAAGCTCATTTGCCATTTTTTTGCCCACTCTTCATCTCTGCAGAGGTTAAGTATCTAGGCATTGTGGTGGACTCGAAACTGACATTTCAAAGTCATGTTCAGGAATTGATAAAAAAAGATTTTTCAGATTGTGCCTTTTCAATAGGCTTTCTCCGTATTTGCCTGCTAGCACATTTAGGGTCATCGTGTATGGATTATTGTAATCTTGTTCTCTTGGGCCTACCAGCAACCCTGTTGAGTGCATTACAGGTTGCTCAAAATTTAGTGGTAAGGTCACTTTTTTGCTTGGAAAGGACTGAACATGTAACGGAATATTACGTGAAGTTATACTGGTTGAAGTTAGAAGACTGTTTGGGATGGTTTATTTGTGTTTGCATGGTGTGGCTCCTGCAAGTTTGGTGGGTATTATTCAGGCTTATGTCCCATTATCCAAGTTACATTCTGTCCATCAAGGTGACTTGTTTGTACCACCCGTAAGGGAACTGAGACTGAATACCTCAAATACAAGCATGTTTTCCTGCAGGGGCCCCCAGGAATGGAATCAGCTACCTTTGTACCTTTGCAAGGTCATTTTGATGCTTTTAAGAAGTTATTGAAGAGACATCTATTCTGCAACATGAAATATGGGCATTAAGGCATTTGTGATGGTGGAAGCGCTGGTCGCTTGTGTTTTTTAGATGTATTTTATGCATTTTTTTCCTTGTGTATGTTTAAATTTTGAGCCGCCTTAAAACAAACAAACAAGCTGGTTAGCTGCAAATGAAGACCTAGTGCTCTAGCCCAGTATGGAAGAATTCAATTTCAGACCAAACTGGGATAGGAAAATGCAAAAAGAAATTTAAGTCTCTGGCCTGCAGTATCGATCTTGTGGGGTCCTGCAGTGACTGGCAAACGGCTCAGGTTAGCTCATTACATTCATTTGGTGGTTTGCTATGTGTGGGAGGTGTGTATAACTAAGAAGATAGACAGCCCTAGGTGTTTCAGAGACTGCTATTGTAAACAGAGCTGACGCTCTCTGACAGCAGAGCAGCAGCAAGCAAAATGATTTCCTGCTGGTCACTGCATTTGTGTTTACTAAAAAGAAAACATTGATTACGGACAGACTGCGTGCACTCGAAAACCGTTGCACAACTGTGCCATTGATTTGAATGGCGTGGTAGCTGTGTTAGTCCACTTTTAAAGGCAATTTATAAAGAAAAAAAGGGATGCCTTTTTTATTGGACTAAATTAATACTATTTATTTAAAAATTTATATACCGCATAAAAACTATGCGGTTTACAGAATTACACGGATGCATATTAAAAATGCTACAACATGTTTCGACAGAGCAAACATAAAAAACCATTAACTAATAGTATCATTACTAAAACCTTTTTTCAAATTCATCCTACAAGATGGAAAGACAAAAATCCCATAAAAACATTAACAAGACGGAATAACATTAGCACATTAGTCCTTCTTCAGATCAGGAATCAGAATCTACATATGTTGAATGTTTTTCCCATGCGACGTTTCACAATCATTCAGCATAAGAGGATCGTACCTATGCTCATCTTCAAATGTGCACAAAGTAGCAGGCCAGATGCTAAAGACTAGAATCAATTTATACAGATATATATTAATCATTGCGATGCCAACCTCTGTCGGACAACACTTCAGAAAACCCGACCACTGCATCAATGATTTTATGGTGAGAATACTAAAAAGAAGTTTTAAGACAGTTCAGGAATGTAAGACCTTTGGCATCCAAATGATAAAATACTTTGACACCGACCAGACAGGACACAACAAAGATCTGGGTTTTCTATTGCTTTACAAACCATAAAATTATCCTACTTTGTTACCCACTTATCACCCACCCATCTCTCTTTTTATCTCATCTTACCTATCTCTTCCCTCTTTTTGTGAGATTGCCATGGGATGCTTTATCTATTCCAGGGATGTCAAAGTCCTTCCTCAGGCATGAGATCTATTGGAATACAATGAAAGCAGTGCATGCAAATAGATCTCATGCATTTTCATTGGGGAAATCCTGAAAACCCGACTGGATTCTGGGCCTCGAGGACCGGAGTTGCCCATGTCTGGACTAGATCAGGGATCTCAAAAGTTCCTCCTTGAGGGCCGCAATCCAGTCGGGTTTTCAGGATTTCCCCAATGAATATGCACTGAAAGCAGTGCGTGCAAATAGATCTCGTGCATTTTCATTGGGGAAATCCTGAAAACCCGACTGGATTGCGGCCCTCGAGGAGGGACTTTGACATCCCTGATCTATTCTGATATTTGTTAACATTTGCTTATTTCTGCTATGAAGATGGGTTTATCTTCAAAAGCTAATAAAAAATATATTAAGTTCTTCTCAAACAATGATGCCTAGATAGGATTGTGAAAATTAGTTTGGAAGTAATGTAATGGAGCATTCCCCGCCTACAGAAGCCTGGTCTTCCACCTTCCCTGGCCAGTCCTGAGTGAGAAGGGCCAATGGTGGTCTTCCCCCCCCCCCCCCCAATTAAAAGTCACCTATTTTTTATTTAGTGAACATTTTTTGGTTAGATTGAGCAATAAAAATGATTGTGGTACAAATGTTAGCATATGAATACAAAATGTTAAAATATTAAGGAAAAAAATCCGAAATGTAAAGGTTCTGTAGTGTAAGCAGGATTAAGAGTTTTACTGTGTGGGTTTGGAGAGGTGTTTCCCTTGCCTCTGGAGGGGTCCCAGAAGGCATTAGCGTACCAAGGGGGAGGGGGGCAAGCGATCCTTCCCTGGTGCCCACTTCAAGGGGGTGCACAGCCAGCTGGGTCCAGAACCTCCCGTGCTGCTCAAAATGGCACCTCAGTGCGGCTGCCGACTCTGCTCTGGAATAAGTACAGCAGCCACGCTGAAGGTACCGCGATGACTACTTCTGCCTCTGCTCCGGAAGAGGTAAATGATGTCGGGGCGGAGGGGGGTGTACTGGCAACCGCAGTCATCGCGGGACCTTGCCGCAATTCCCTGCATCTGCTGGCTCAACCCCCCTCTGACGTCACTTACCTCTTCCAGAGCAGAGGCAGCAGAAGTAGTCATTGCGGGACCTTGCTGATTTGGATGGAGAGAGAAAGGAGCATAGCAGGGTGGTGGAAGGAGAAAAAGGGGGTCAGGGTGTTATGGAAGGGTTGTGAAGGGAGAGAAAGGGGGTCAGGGTGGTAAGGAAGGGTGTGGAGGGTGAGAAAGGGGGTCAGGGTGGTATGGAAGGGTGTTGGAGGGAGAGAAAGGAGGCATATGCTGATGAAAGTGGGGGGAAGGGAGAGGAGAGAGTGAAATGCCAGACCATGGAAGTGTGGGAGAGGGAAGGAGAGGAGAGGAAAGAAATGCCAGACTATTGGAGGAGGGAAGGGAAGAAGATGGATGCCAGACCAAGGGGGGTGAAGGGAGAGATGGAAAGGGGAGGCATAATGTTTCTGGAAGGGAAATAGAAGGAGAGAAGATGCCATATAGAAGGGGCAGAGAGAGGGTAGACAGTGGATGAAAGGAAGAGAGTGAAAAGAAGATGAGGAAAGCAGAAACCAGAGAAGACAAGGTAAAAAAAATTCTATTTTTTTTTTTTTTTGCTTTAAGAGAGATGCATCGCTGTTTCTGTGGTGTTGCATTGTATGCAGAGTCCAGCTTCTTGGTGCTTCAGTTTAATCTTTGTCTACGTATTTTTATTCTATCTCTCCATTTACAAAACTGTAGAGCGTTTTTTAGCGTTGGCATCTGAGCTGTTACCACCATGGCTAAAAACCACATTACAGTTTTGTAAAAGTGGGAGGGGTTAGTTTGTGATGACATATTCCATACTAGGCAAAGGTGTTTTCTGTGTTCTGTGTGTTGGAAAGACATGGTTTTCAGTTAGGATTGACTGTGTAGGATTGATCTGTATTAGTCTGGCTTGTTTAGTTTTACAATGGGTTTATTGATGTACTGCTCACTGCAGTATGTAAGATGCTGCCTTTTCCTAGGTACACTCTTGTGTGACATGTGGATTGTTACTAAAAATCATGTTTTTTGTACAGATGGGAGGGAGGGAGGGTGCTAAAAAATGATGGGCCCCGGGTGTCACATATGCTAGGTACGCCACTGCCGGGAGGTTTTCACTCATAAGAACATAAGAATTGCCGTTGCTGGGTCAAACCAATGGTCCATCGTGCCCCTCATCATCATCATCCATTTCTTACCTTCATTACAGGAAACAAGTTAAGACTTTCTTGTTTATTAAATTTCTTAGCTCTTAATACTAACATATTCTTCACGTTGATTTATGTATCGTAGCTAGTCTTTTGTAAACCGCATTGAACTTTATGGTAATGGCGATCTAGAAAAATTAATTCTTATGTGTATGAAGCCGTGTTAGGGTTTTTTTATTGCTGGCCATAGCGGTAAAAGCTCCGACACACATAGAAGTCCTATGAGCATCAGAACTCTTACTACAGCGGCCGGCAACAAAAAAATGCTAACGTGGCTTCATAAAAGAGGGGTGTCATTTGCTAAGTTCCACTATAAGAGTTTTCCCTCACCCCTTAATCCTGGGCTCCAGCCACTCCCTCAGCCCTTCCCTCCTCCTGGTTAGAAAAGAACAGGGAGGAGCCGAGAATGCAACGGTTTATTTAACCCTCTATTTGGCATTGTTTCTATGGCTCTTATGGGAGATCTGCATCTCCAAATACCTGTTTACTTGGCACTGTTGCTTGCGTTCAACATCAAGTTACATAAAGCAGCCATTTCACCTCAGCCAATTAAAGGGTTAACTTGATTGAAGTGGTTCAAAGCAACTTTGCAGAAAGAGTTTTATTTTGGTTCAGGTAAATCACTGAGGCCGAAAGTTTTCCCATTTTTTTCTCCTATATACAGTTCAGTTCTTCTTTTCTTTTCTTGGTAACTAAACCCTTCTATTGTCCCAGTTCTCTGCCAACTATCAGGGTAACTCAGAGAACCTCCCTGGGCAGGAGCCAGGGGTACAGCAGGCTTCTCTCTTTCTGTTCCCTCCCACATGTTTAGGACTCCCCTTGGGCAGTTGTCAGGTTTTACTAGAGTAAAATCCAGACCCCACACCCTGCTCTCGTCGGGCAGGAGGAAATCTGTGCATGGCATCTGCACATGCATGGATTTCCTCCTGCCCGATGCCATTTAGAGGAGGCTTTTCAAAACCCGGACAAAGTGCCAGGTTTTGAAAAGCCATCTGGACCCCCGAACATGTCCTCAAAAGGAGGACATGTCCGGGGAAATCCAGATGTTTGGTAACCCTACCCTTGAGTCACTGGACTCTGGAAGGGCTAGGAACATCCAAAAGCCAGGAGCTGCCTACTGCAGTCCCCCTCTTCCCCCTTGTACTAGCTACAGTCTGAAATTTCAGTGGCCCTCCTTGGAAAGTCCCATACCATTGCAACTCAGTGTCAGGTATTTTCCAGGGGGGTCACATTCACCCCCTTCTTCAGAGACCTCTGTCCTCAGAGGGTCTCAAATACCTCTCCATAACCCACATGTGTTTACGCATCATGGACAGATGTTTAGAAGACAAAGAAAACTACAATCACACGAGTTCGCCATCTTTTTATCACTTTGCTCTATAAGATCTCAGCCCTCTCTTGGACAGGAAGAAGTAGCATTTGAATCGGAACCCATTCTCCCCCCTGTTCTCTGCTACCTTCTCATCCCCCCACCTCTTGTGCAGCAGGTGTCAGGCAACCTCCCAACCCACACCCCCCCCCTAGTGGGTTAAAAACAGGCTTTAGCATCGGCTCACTGGGTGCCCATAGACAAACATTGTGTCTTCAAGGGCCTGATGCTAGCATTCAAATTCTTACACAACATGGCGCCAGGCTACATGATGGCTAAGCTTCCTCCCTACGTGCCAAACCAGTCCATCTGCTCCCAGGACAAAATACGCCTCAAAACACCCCCTGTTCATGCCCATCGACTGCAAATCATCAAGGACAGATCGGATCCCTTGAAGGACTTCCCAGCTTTAGAAAACTCCCCTGCCCACGACCAATGGATTACAAAGAAATGTATATCGGTACCAGAACCCAGTATGTGTCACGTAAGAAAAACTTGCATTGTAAGGATAACTATGGCAAACTGTATATTATGTATATTAAGATTAGACTCCTGGTATGTGTCAGGTTAGGATAAAAACTTGTACTGAAATTATGTATGTAATGCGTTCTGAGCTCTTTGGGGGTCAACGGGATTAAAAAACCCCAAATTAAATACATAAATAAATAAATAAATAACATACCTTTGATGAAACCATCTTCTTTTCCGAATCATATTATTAGAACATAACTTTTATGCTCCTCGGTTTAGAATTTCCTCTTGAAATTCTTCGGTCCACCTTTCTTCCCAGCACATTGACTCTCTGTGGTCTCTCTTTCTCTCTCAATGTGACAACGGGGTATCTCTCCCTGATGGCAGCACATTGATTGCTTTTTCTGTTCTTTTTCCACACTACATATTATCATTCACTGTCTTTTGTCCAAAATTTATTTATTCCACACTTATCAAGCCCTACTTCAACTACGACACACTCCATAATGGATGCAAAGTTTACTTTTTCCATCATTCATTATCAGGCAACACATTATCTTCTCACCCAATAGGGTTCTAACGAGCAAAGTGCCTCCTCACTACAGAATAGCCAGACAGCCAGGGGTTTCCCAGATTCCAACATACTGTGTTCCCCACTCCTAGCCAAACTTCACTGGCTCCCAGTGATTTCCAGAATCCATTTCAAATGCTCCTGCCTGGCTTTTAAGATCATTCACGGCATCCTTCCTCCCTTAATCCCACTATCTTATAACTCCTCAAGTCCTGACTCTACCAGACCCACCCAAAGGTATAAATTATCCTTCTCCTCTCTACACAGTATTCGCTATGCAGGCAAACTGGGAAAATCCCTTCTCTTCAGAATCACAGGTCTTTGGAACGACTTTACTACCCCGCTGCGGAACTTGGGCTCCCTTCAATTATTCTGCAAGCAACTGAAAACCTGGCTTTTCACTAAAATGTAATTCTATCCCCCCTTACTCTTCTCTTCTATATATAAGTTCATGTAAACCTTTTTTTTCCTTCTCTTCCTATATTTTAAGTTCTTGTAAACCGTGCCGAGCTCCACAACATCCGTGGAGATGATGCGGTATATAAACTTAAGGTTTAGTTTAGTTTAGTTCAGCCCAGCCTCTTCCTATTCATACCACAGCCCCCCCCCCCCCACCCAAAGGAAACTGTTGACACTATAGTATTTGTGTCTGTGGCTCTGATCCGTAGCCATCACATAGTGCTTCCAGATGGTCCAACCCACCAGTTGTAGCTGGGATCATCAAAGGTACAGTTTCTTCTGGTAGGATCTCCCTTCATATGGCTGAAGATTTCTTCACGCACCCAGACCTCCCTTTGAGCCTCGATGACAACCATAACATGGACTGGGAAATACAGATACCAGGGCTGCCAAAGGTCCCACACCAGTCTATGGAGGTGATGCTCCCCCCTGCTCAATCTGAGGAGCTTCTCTTCACCGGTCCTTCTTTGCTCCACCTAGGGGTCTTGCATATACCTCAGAGCCCAATCCCATCACCCAGCCCCCTCGGGTGCACATTGTCCATCACTATTCAGGCAACTGACTCCGACCTCAGCATCCCACACCAGTTGATCAATCTCCAGACTCCTAACAGTCCATTCCAATGCTCCTGGGTCCACATCTCCCAGGTAGTGAAATGTAGTCTCAAATTCTGGGAAACCAGTGTCCAAATCGTTGGGGATCTGCCAAGGCTCCCTCAGAGGCTTCCACTGTCTCAGTGGGCCCACAAAGGCTGACTGGCTCAGCTTCCCATAAGATACAGAGATACAGTGGCCGGGGATGTTCGGCCCGCAACAACTTGTTCCCTGGAGGGCATCTCTGTGGATTCACTCTCCTCCTCTAATGGTTCCACTCTTCTGTCAAAACTTTGGGCAACGCTCTGCTGCAATCTTTCTCCAAGAGTTGGTGGTCTGGCCCGATTCCCCTTCACAGTTGCTCATCTACTCCTGCCTCATCCACAAGGCTCTTTTGGCTTTTCTCTCCAGCACACAAGACTGACCTAGAAGGGCCTAGTCATAGGGTTTCGATCCTCCAAACCATCCCCCCCCCCCCCCGCTATCGGTCACAGAGGACTATCTGGGTTCACTACTCCTCAGACTGGTCTCACCCCAGTTGCATAATCTGATGTCTGGTTGGTCCCTACCATTGAGGCAGTTAAGCAGGTAGGACTTTCTTGTTGGTAAAATTTCCTAAACCAGCACCGTCATTTAAACTGAATGGACAGTGCAACTCCTTGGGTCCTGCACCCGTCACACAGGATCCGTCACAGAATGGTGACATCTCCAAAACGTAAAGCTATCTATTTAAAATGTAAAGCTAGCTATCCTCTTCATAACCTCTAATTTCTTATTATGTCCTTCCCTCATTTATTGAATTACCTGTAAACCATGTCGAGCTCTATCTTTATGGAGATGATGCGGTAGACAAACTTAAGGTTTGGTTTAGTTTAGTTTAGGATCTATCCTCCACAACGATTTCCATTGCAGCGAACAGTCGGTGTGATATATTTGGTTTTTCTGGTGGACCCTCTGTGGGTGAAGTGCAACTTTCTCACACTGCTCCTGATGCCATGTGTAGACTAGGGCTCAGGGTACAGTTCCAGTCCAGGCTCCTCCCTCTCTCCCCATAATTCGAGTCCTGTGTCTCACTGACATCACACAGTTGGTCCCACAACTGCTGCAATCGTGTGCGTGTGTGGGGGGAGGGGGACTCCCTCCTCCCTCCTCCTTCATTCCCATCACCTCTTTGCACCAGAGGGAAAATCTGCCATCTTTGCCTCCCCATCTTCCCATTCATTATGTGGGCTAGATGTACTCACAGTTTCTGGTGAAACCTCCTCCCAGGAGCTTCCAATTCTTTGGATACGCCGGAGGCATGATTGCACTCTGTTCTCCTACTCAGCACATCTTTCAAGTCTCTGGGTCTCCCAGGAATCACAGTCCTTATGCCCCACATTGGGCACCATTTTTGTAACCCTAGTTTCCCGCTCACTCCTTGCCACATGGCAACACCAGGGCTCACAAAAACAGCGATGGGGGGAGGGGTGGTTGTAGTCACTCACTGATTCAAACTCGAGCTTGGGCGTAGGCTAGGCCTAGATTACTCCAGTAAGCCAGAGTCATTCACTGACTCAAACTGGAGCTACATTAACCGCTCTTATCTCATCCTCTGATAATGCGTTCCTGAGCTTAACTATTCTCTGAGTTTAGCCCTCTAGAGCTCTCCAATTCTTACCCCCCCCCACCTCCCTTTCCAAAAGCAAGGTTGCACTAGTCATAGGAGGGAGAGGCTGAGCTTCATGTGAAACAGAGTCTGTTGGGGAAGGAGAGGGCTATTGAGAAGGGGAGGAATATACCAGGAATTAGGAGGGGGAGGGAATATAATCACCTGGCTCTTCCCAGACATTCAGTAACATTTAACCCCACAATGCCAGTGAATATCCTCTCACACAGCTGCAACGCTCTGCGGTAGTACTGGGTGCTCTGCAGGTAGAGTCAGGGGGAGTTGGCAGTCATTAGAATTTATTTACCACGGGCACTGACGAGTATTTGGGGCTAGTGTCTGCATATCTACCAGGCAAGTAGCGCCACATAAAAAGCAGCCCTGACTTTGCAGGTCCTGGCATCAGCTTATAGAGTCAGTGCTGTTTAGACAAAGCCCAGCATTGAAATTCTGGGTCAGGTTCAGCCTCCCGCTGTTAGGGCTCCTTTTACTAAGCTGCGATAGCGTTTTTAGCGCACTAAACCCGCACTACGCGGCTAGAACTAACACCAGCTCAATGCTGGCATTACTGTCTAGCGCATGCGGCATTTTAGCACGCGCTATTCCTCATATTAATGCCCTACCGCAGCTTAGTAAAAGGACCATGGACCTTCAGTTTCTGAGTATCGGGGGGGGGGGGGGGGGCATTTTCTCTCTCTCTTTTTTTTTTTTTTTATTTGCTTTTAAATCTTAGCCTCTCAGTTAGGTCTGTAGCTTATGAAAATATTTTCCTTATTCCATTGTTTTATAGTTTGCTATATAATGTATCTAGGGTTTCTTCTTATCAAAACCCTAGTGTGTCATGTTTTGTATACTTCTGCTACCATAGCTCCGCCTACTTTAATCCTCCAATGGAATCAAACCCTCTGGCCGATCTAACTAGGGCATCCTTCATGCAATGTGAAAAATATGAGAATGAGGACCTGGCCAGGCACATTTGTCACATTTGAAATGATTTTTCTTCGGGTTCCCTGAGGCAGCTCCAGGCGAAACATGGTCCATGTTGGACACAAGATAAGTTTAAAGTTCAAAAGTAAGGAGGATAAATATTTATAGACTACTTGCTTTATACATGGAGTTTGTTAATGCACTGATCAAAAGCCTAATTTTAACTAGACCTTATGTATAGATCACAACCTCCCCTATCCTCTTTTTAGGCTTAGCCCTATTTTTAAAACATTCTTCATTACCCTCCTGATGTTGGTTTTCCTTAAATGTACTTTTATTTTCCTTAAAGATTGTAGTTCACCCCACTTCCCTTTTGTATCGCTAATTACTTGTGTACATACATTGTATGTTTATGTGTACAAATTGTTTTATTTTGTCTCCCAATATTAAATTGTCATACGCATTGAAGTATTTGATATTGCGTGTACAACAAACTTTTAATAAACTTGAAACTACATAAATGTTTAGAGAGTCTAACCAAGAAAAGTCTTCAAAGACTTCAGCAGATCCAGAATATTGTAGCTAGGTTGATCTTCGCAAAAAGCAAATTTGACCGTGTCTCCCCCCTTCTATCAAAACTTCACTGGCTTCCAGGAATTTCTAGGGTTCACTTTTAAATGTGCCTGCCTAACATTCAAGATCCTGCATGGCATTCTCCCCCCCCCCCTAATTCCACTATCTTGGAATTCTACGAGACCTGAAGCTACCAGATCCATCCAAAAAATTAAACTATCTTTCCCCTCGTTAAAAGGCGTTATCTATGCGGGAAAATTAAGGAAATCTCTTTTCTTCAAAATCACAGAGTTTTGGAATAACCTTCCTGCCCTGCTGCGGAATCTGGGCTCCTTCCGATTATTCCGAAAGCATCTGAAAACTTGGCTATTCTCAAAAATGTAAATCTCACTACCCTCTTTATAATCACTAACTCTTATCATACATTATATTGTTCTGACCTGAGAAAGGGGTTTTGGTGTCTAAAAGTTAGTAAAAAGTGTATTAAAATTAGTCCCATAAAAAGATTACCTTATTTTGTACTTATAAAAGTTTTATACAAGTACAATACTATTTTATTCTAAAGCAATAAAAAATCTTTTTTCTACATTTTGTCATTTCTGCTTTAATCATCTTGTCTTCACTCTCTTCTTTCTAGACAGCATCTGTCCTCTCTCTGTCTTCCATGCAGCATCAGCCCCTTCCATCCACTGTCCGCCCTCTCCCCATTCCATATGGCATCTTCCCTCTTTCTATGCTCCTTCCATAAACTGTCTGTCTTCTCTCCTTTGTACATGATTGATTTCAGCTCTGCCACCTCTCCATTTTTCTCTCTCTGTCACCTCCCCTATGCCCTGGCATCTCTCTCTTCTCCTTTGTTTCCTTCTCACTCCACGGTCTGGCATCTTCCCTTCCCTGATTCCCTGGCATCTCTCTCCTTTCCTTTTCTTCCCCCTCTCCCTCTCCCTCCATGCTCTGACATCTCCTCCTTCCTTTTCTCTTGCTCTGGTATACCTTCCTCCCTCCCACTCTTCCCTCCATGCCCTGGCATCTCTTCCTTCCTTTCTCCCTCCCTCTCTTCCCTCCAGTTGGGTGCAGCAATCTTCTCCCTCTCTGCTCCCTTTCCTCCTTCCGTCACCCCGTCCCCGGTCAGTAGTGCAGCCCCTAAGCTGGTGCTCCAAGGCCTGGCGTCATGAACTTCTTCGGGCAGCAACAGTGTTTCCAATTCGCTGCTGTTGCCGGCTTTGGGCCTTCATGGAAACAGGAAGTATGCAGGACCCGACAGAGAGGAAGGCCCGAAGCTGGCAACAGCAGCGAATTATAAACGGTGTTTCTGCCCGAAGAAGTTCATGACGCCAGGCCTTGGAGCACCCAGGGCAGACCGCCTCTCCCGCCAGTCCTCCAGTCACACCTACACAATCAGGTGCCTGCAGAGAGGAGCTAATAATAACTGTGGTTTTCTCTTTCCCGCCACTCTCCATCCGCCCGACAGGGGAAAATTCCAGTATGTCTGCGCAGCACAGCATATGAGGCAAAGCGCTTGCGCTACGTTACACTGGCGACATAACTCATGCGGCGATTAACCATTAAAAGAAAGGGGGGGGTGAAAAATGGTAAACACTGGCGAAAGCAGGTTATTATGCTTTAAAATCTTTGGTATTTGCTGCTATGTCTTAACTTTCTTTGTTTCGCCAGCAGCCAGACCCGCCGGTGTGCACACAAACGTATCTGCTGATACAGCCGAGGAGGGAGGAAGGAAAAGTGCTGAATTTCTGAGGGGTGGGGGAGAAGATGAGGGAAATGCTGGATAGCACGGGAGAGGAGGAGCAGTAGTAGGGAAGGCAAGAGATACTAGCTAATCAGGAGCAAAAAGACCAGGCCTGCCCAACAGTAGGGCTCCTATGGCACTTCTGCATTTGCTCCCAGCCCCGCCGTAGCCAAAATGTTCCTTTTCAGAGGGGCCCCGACATGGCTGCCCCGAAGTTTTCCCTCAGCCGCAACTTCCCATTTGTGACGGGGCAGATTGCCGGCAGAGGGAAACTTTTGGGGCAGCCGCCGGCAGTTTGTGAGAACGGCTGCCATGTCGGGGTCTCTCTGAAAAGGAACATTTAGGTGTTTCATAAAGAAGTTCGGACCGCGGGGCCCCCTGAATCTGTGAGGCCCAGGGCAGCTGCCCTGTTTGGGCCCCCCTGATACTTTTGGGCCCTAGGCACGTGCCTCCTGGGCCTACCCTTTAATCCAGCCCTGCCCACCAGAAGACCTGACATACCTTTGGGCCTCCCAAAGCGGCAGCAGCGCGGTTGAAGAGGCAGCACTGAGAACAGGCTGACTGCAGCCTGCCCTGCCAGGGCTTCTCTCTGCCACATCATCAGTGACTCATCAGAGGGAAGGCCATGGCGAGGCAGGCCGCAAGCAGCCCATTCAGAGTGCTGCCTCTGCTGACCGGCCACTGCCGCTGCTGTTTTGGAGGCTCAAAGGTATGTCGGGCTCACCGGGGGGAGGAGAGGAGGGAGTGTTTTTCGCTAAATCGGTGAGTCTGATTTTTTTCAGACAACGAATTGATTCGAATCAGTGAATTGGTCAGCGCTAGTTTAAAGTACAGATGTGTCTATAACCAGTGTGGGTATAATTGGTGAAGTGTTTCTTCTAATTATCAAAGGAGTTTTGGTATCTGCTTGGAGAAGTCCCAGTTTGGAAGACTGGAGTCTGAATTCAGGGAATCTATAGTGGAGAGAGAAGCAGCGAGTGAGGGGTGTGTGTCCTTGACAGAGGAACTCCATAGTCCCAAGAAGAGGAAAATCTGGAGTATGAGGATGAGCTGGTTTAGTTTTCTTGGCTGACCTAGTGGATTGCATTTTTTTAGCCCTTAGACCAGGGGTAGGCAATTCCGGTCCTCCAGAGCCAGGTCAGGTTTTCAGGATATCCACAATAAATATGCATGAGATAGATTTGCATCTCAAGGAGGGAGTGCATGCAAATCCATCTCATACATATTCATTGTGAATATCCTCAAAACCTGACCTGGCTCCGTCTCTCGAGGACTGGAATTGCCTACCCCAGCCTTAGACTAAGAGCCCAGATAGAAAATGCCAGACGTTGAATGTCCAGTGATTTTCCCTCCCCCATGCCTAAGGAGAGTTCTCTCCTCCGCTGAATATCTCTGTGTTGAAAACTGTTCACCAGAGAGAGGGAGTTTTTAATGAAATATTCTGCCCATAACTGGACTGTGGCATGTCAGTGAAAGCAAGTCCTAAATAAATATTGACATAGTCAGTGTAAGAAAATGCAATTCACTGAGACAAAATGAACAGGTAACCTATCATTTAGAGTAAAGCAAGGTTGCAGAGAATTTCTTTGCCAGATTGGGGAGAGGAATGTGCTGGAAATACTCTAGACTTCTCCGAATACTGGTCTCTGTGCCAAAGGACCTGATCTCTCTTTGCAGGATTTCGAGGGCAATTTATTAATAGTTGAATGGTTCTTGTTTTGGGAACTCTGCAGTCATTTATTTTCTAAATGGACTAGCCCTTAGCCAAGCGGAGACAGAAGTGCTACCACTGCGGAACACCACAGCCAGCTGGGATCGAGCTTCCCCAACGCCATCTAATAACAGAGAGGCCGAGCCCACTCCGGTCTGTGTCACTTACACACATGAGCTTGATGTACAGCTGGCAGTGAAGCCCGGTGAATGGATGATTCATAATTGCTGGCCAGGAGGAAAAGGTTTGTCCTTACTGAACATTAGACGGTGGGGAAATCAGGGCCATTTCAATATATATCTCATGCAGCTACAGCAACAAAAATTATTCCGAAAAATATTCCTTTAGAGACACAGGGCTCTAAATCCTCACATTTATGTCATTCAACAAAAGTATGATAAAAGGCTGGATAAGGTTAAGGTTGTTTCAGAGCAGATGATGGAATCGTGTGACCCATAGAAAGTAGCTCACGAATATCCAGTAACAGCTAGAATAAATGTTACGTTCTATTAATCTAGACATGGGGAAAGCCGCTACTTAGCTTTGGAGATTCTGCATGCAATGTTGCTGCTCCCCAATCTACTGTGAATGAAGATAAACCGGTTGACGTTGTATGTTTGGATTTTCAAAAGGCATTTGACAAAGTCCCTCATGAAAGACTTCTGAGGAAACTAGGAAGTCATGTCCTATTACCGTATGTCCATTCTACTAAGTCCCCTCTTTCTTTCTTTTTACTAAGCCCTTCTCCTTTCCATTGGAGTTCCTTTCTATATTAATTCCTGTAAACCGTGTCGAGCTCCACTTTTGTGGAGATGATGCGGTATATAAACTTAAGGTTTAGTTTAGTTTAGGTTGAAAGACAGTAGGTTTAAATGACCGATATTCTCAATGGAGAAGGGTAAATAGTGGGGTTCAACACTCCAAACACCCAGGCTATATATTCACTTGTTTTTATTAAGGTTCTCATTCAGCTCCAAGGATATCATGAGGAAGGGAGGAATGAGCCTCAGCCTCCAGCCTGCCGTTACGCATAGTAACATAGTAGATGACGGCAGATAAAGACCTGAATGGGCCATCCAGTCTCCCCAACCTGATTTAATTAAAATTTTTTCTTCTTAGCTATTTCTGGGCGAGAATCCAAAGCTTTACCCGGTACTATGCTTGGGTTCCAACTGCCAAAATCTCTGTTCAGACTTACTCCAGCCCATCTACACCCTCCCAGCCATTGAAGCCCTCCCCTGCCCATCCTCCACCAAACGGCCATACACAGACACAGACCGTGCAAGTCTGCCCAGTAACTGGCCTAGTTCAATATTTAATATTATTTTCTGATTCTAAATCTTCTGTGTTCATCCCACGCTTCTTTGAACTCAGTCACAGTTTTACTCTCCACCACCTCTCTCGGGAGCGCATTCCAGGCATCCACCACCCTCTCCGTAAAGTAGAATTTCCTTACATTGCCCCTGAATCTACCACCCCTCAACCTCAAATTATGTCCTCTGGTTTTACCATTTTCCTTTCTCTGGAAAAGATTTTGTTCTACGTTAATACCCTTCAAGTATTTGAACGTCTGAATCATATCTCCCCTGTCTCTCCTTTCCTCTAGGGTATACATATTCAGGGCTTCCAGTCTCTCCTCATACGTCTTCTGGCGTAAGCCTCCTATCATTTTCGTCGCCCTCCTCTGGACCGCCTCAAGTCTTCTTACGTCCTTCGCCAGATAAGGTCTCCAAAACCCTCAAATTGATTTCCAAAAATTCATAATAAATGGGCAATGAAACAGTAAATGATCTAAAGTTCCTGCTTCTAGATGGCAGTGCCAACATCTATTAGACAAAGAACTATCTATCTAATAATAATTAATAATTTGTTAGATAACCCAGTGGCATTATCCTATGATACTGTGTTATTTGGTATGGAAATTAGAGCAAAAAGTCAGATTTCTGCGAACAACAATAAATTATTACTAATAATGACTGGTGTTGCCATTCAGCAAATTACATATAATTGGAAGGATTGGAGGAGATTAAATTATAACTTTTGGTGGAACTCTTTATGCCATATCTATAAAATGGAAAGATTTATTGCATTACAACAGGGATATTTTAAGAAATTTCAGGATGTGTGGAAACCATTAATAAAATATTGTAAGGATTAAATGAAATTGTTTCCCTTATATTTATCAGTTTAAGGGGTGGGGAGGGGGATATTTTATTATTGCATATTTTATATGATAATGGAATATAAGATTGGGAGGGACGGAAAAGGGGAAGGGATAAAAATTTATGTAATGTACCAATGAATATTTTTAAGTGATGTATTTATTGTTAATTTGTATGATTATATTTAACACTTAATGTAATTTTGAAAATGAATAAAGAATTAATTAAAAAAAAAAAAAAAAAAGCTTTCATGCAGGCTATATTTGTGAGCTACCTCATTGGCCCAAAGACCTCCTCCTCCTCCTCCTCATGATTCTCTATTAGTTTTTACAATTAGTTAATTTTATAATTCTTAATAAATATTTTTAAATTTTGGAGTGTTTCACTTGGTAAATTTAAATAGTGAGGTTCCCCAGGGGTCTTTGCTAGGACCACTGCTTTTAAACATATTTATCAATGAATAACTAGTGAGATAATTAAATTTTCTGATGACACAAAGTTGTTAAATCACAAAAGGATTGTGAAAAAGTGCAAGAGGACCTTGTGAGACCAGAAGAGTGGGTGTCAAAATGCCAGATGATGTTTAATGTGAGCAAGTGCAAAGTGATGCATGTGGGAAAGAGGAACCTGAACTATAGCTGTGTTAGGAGTCAGTGCCCAGTAAAAAGGATCTAGGTGTCTTTGTTGAGGATACATTGGAACCCTCAGCTTAGTGTGTGGCGGCTGCTAAGAAAGCAAATTGAATGTTAGGAATTACCAGGAAATGAATGGAAAACAACGATGAAAATGTTATAATGCCCTTGTACCGCTCTATGGTAGGGCCACACTTCATATACTGTTTGCAATTCTGGTTGCCGTATCTCAAATAAGATATCGCACAATTAGAGAGAGGGTAGAGAGAGGGTGGAAAGGGACAGATTCTTCAGATTATTGGGAACCACAAGCACCAGGGGGCACTCAGAGAAGCTGAAAGGGGACAATTTTAGAACCAATGCTAGGAAGTTCTTCTTTACACAGAGGGTGGTGGACACCTGGAATGCGCTTCCGGAGGTTGTGATAGGACAGAGTACACTACGAGGGTTCAAGGAAGGATTGGATAAATTCCTGAACGATAGGAGGATTGAAGGATACAGATAGAGGTAGAGATAGGTTTTAGACAGAGTATGGATAGAAGGATAAAAGGGATTAGAGAAGGATCACATTACAGGTCATGGGCCTGATGGGCCGCCGCGGGTGCGATGGACCTCGGGTCTGACCCAGCGGAGGCAATTTCTTAGGGCTCTTCAGCTTGGAGAAGAGACGGCTCAGGGGTGATATGACAGAGGCCTATAAAATAATGAGTGGAGTGGAAAGGGTAGATGTGAATCGCTTGTTCACTCTTTCCAAACATTCTAGGACTAGGGGGCTGTTTTAGGAGGCCTGGAGGTATGTCAGGTCTCACCAGGGGAGCTCAGAACAGTTCACATGAATTTATTCAGGTCCTCAAGCATTTTCCCTGTCTGTCCCAGTGGGCTCAAGTTTCATGTTTTATTAAAATTTGATAAAACGTTAATCATAAATCCTGAGGCAATGGGGGGATTAAGTGTCTCACCCGGGGTCACAAAGAGCAGCGTGGGTTTGAACCCACAACCTCAGGGTGCTGAGGCTGTAGTTTTAATCACTGTGTCACACTCTCCCCCCCCCTAATCTACTACTAAGTATAGATTTAAAACAAACTGGAGAAAATATTTCTTCACACAACGTGTAATTAAACTCTAGAATTCTTTTACAGAGAATGTCGTGAAATCAGTTAACTTAGCGGGGTTTAAAAAAGGTTTGGAGAATTTCCTAAAAGAGAAGTCCATGGCCCATTATTGAGATGGCTTAGGGAAATCTACTGCTTATTCCTAGGAGAAGCAGCATAGAATCTGTTTTGTTACTTGGGACCTGGGTTGGAAACAGGATACTAGGCTTGATGGACCTTTGGTCTGTCCCAGTATGGCATTTATGTACACTTTGGGGTTCTGGAATCTTGTAACCCTAACCCTACCCCTTTCACAGGGGTCGCCTAAGACCATCGGAAAACACATATTTCTGATGGTCTTAGGCAGTGTTCTTCAACCTCCAGTCTGTGGACCGGTGACAGTCCATAGAAATTTTCTGCCGGTCTGCAGGGCCAGCACATCCATCGGGCCCAAGACAGCATTCTTCAGCCGCCGGTCCACAGTGCGATCAACATGGCATCTTCGGGCCGGATCCCTGAGTGCTGCAGTGCACAAAGCCGTGGGAAAAGTTTCCTACATGCGGCCTGCGCCAGAAGTCTTCTCTCTGATGTCGCAACGTCAGAGGGAAGGCTTCCAGATGAGGCTTGGGACGTGCATGAGGAGCCGCTGCCCACAGCTGTGTGCAATGCAGCACTCAGGGAGCCGCCCCGAAGACGCTGCGTTGATCGCACAGTGGACCGGCCCAAACATAACACCGGGGGGCAGGCCAGAAGGCAAGGCACATGGAGAGAGACAACAGTAGGGGAAATACTTTTATTTTTTTTATTTAGTGATTGATTTGTCTGTTCAGGAATAAATGCATTTGTTTCTTTTTCTCTGGGGTTGTACTGCTTGCAGAGTTTTGCATCTTAGAGTTTGTTTGTGAATATTAGTACTTTTAGTTTTTGGTCCTGCATTTGCATGGGGTTATCTGTTTTCTGGTAGGAATTAATGTTAAAAAGCATAGAGTGTGCTTTTTGTATTTTAATTTTGTGGTTAACCATTATGTGTTGTTAATACAATTATATTGTGTATATATATGAAAAATGAATGGAAAAATGGTGTTACAATTAGTACTATTAGGGGGGCGGAGATTGGGTGGAGATGGGCACGACTTAGCCCAGTGTTCTTCAACTGCCAGTCCGCGGACCAGTGCCGGTCCACAAAATAATTATTTTATTTCCGCCGGTCCATAGGTGTCAAAAGGTTGAAGAACAGTGGTCTTAGGAACCGAGACACCGCTCCTCTATCCATCTCCAGGCCGGTCTGCCCAAATACGTTTATTTGTAATTAGAAATAAATATTTCATCATTTATAATTACATATTGTTTTTGTGACTAATCACTATGCTTTAATTATGTTCAATATGTAACAATGAAAATACATCCTGCATATCAGATATTTACATTACGATTCATAACAGTAGCAAAATTACAGTTATGAAGTAGCTATGAAAATAATTTTATGGTTGGGGGGTCACCACCACATGAGGAACTGCATTAAAGGGTGACGGCATTAGGAAGGTTGAGAACCACCTCTCAATGGGGTTTCAGAATGTTGCTATTCTTTGAGATTCTGGAATGTTGCAAATATTTGGGTTTCTGCCAGGTACTTGACCTGGATTGGCCACTGTGGAACCAAAAGACTGGACTACATGGACCCTTGGTCTGACCCTGTATGGCTATTAGTCATCTGAACAAAAAGCAGTCTTATGACATGCGATGGGTACTAATGTGTTAATTTTTATGCCAGTTCTGCAGAGAACCCAACGGAAAGGTACTGACTTTATTGAACACCATATTTTTGTTTCAAGCCTGGGACTGCCTCTGAAGCAGCTGTAGCATCGCCATGTGGGTCTCCAGCAGGGGGGCAATCTGTGCTGGTCAATGAAGTTCCTGGACTGTGAGATCTTGCAGTGATTTCACCGGAGCAGATTGAGAAATTCAGTAGGATGGAATCTTGCGCTTTTGGGGCTTTTTGGTTATATCCATTCCATGCTGCTAATGAAGGCAGAACATCTGCTTAATATTTTGCCTATGTGGCTAATACTGGTTTCTGGATATTTCAGTGAGAAATAACTGAATCTTTTTTCAAACTCTGCCGTTGATTGTCCCTAACTACATGTTCCAACAACAAATTCAATGGCCTAATTATATGCTGAGTAGAAAAATACTTCCTTGCATTACATTACATTAAAACCATCTGTATCCTGCACATAGGCTGCATTGAATCTCCTAAGCTAACAAGAAAAACGAGGTAGGAATTCCAGGAACATGACAACAATCATTACATTTTACCCTACAAAAAAATAAATCTCTGAAACAATTTAATAATAATAATAATAACAGTTTATATACCGCAATACCGTTAAGTTCTATGCGGTTTACAGAAGATTAGTGGAGTACAAGTTGAGTTGACGTACAAGTTGAGTTAACTTAAGGGATGTGGGAACAATGGGGAGAAAGGGCAAGAGAGGGGAAGGAGGGAAGTGGGTCAGCTGTCTAGGTATTTCTGGAATAGGTGAGTTTTGAGGCGTTTCCTGAATACCTCATAAGTGGTGAGCAATAGGAGTTGTTCTAGGTCTTTACCCCATTGAGCAGCCTGATGTGAGAGAAGATGCTCATGGTGTTTTATAATTACAAATTTTGTCTCAGATCTATGGGTAATAAATTCCACCATTTAGTCGCTTGATATGAAAAGACTTAGTCAGTACAGATTTATAAATCATCCTGCTGTGGGTTCAAAGAATGAAGATCTAAAAAAATGCCCAGAAGAGCTTACTCAATTTCTGTCTGGTAAGTCTCTCAAATTAACCATTTATTGAGGGGATTAGCCACACAATATCAGAAATATCAATGTATACAGTTAAGTCAAACAACCTCCAGTTGATTAAATGCCAATAATTCACTCATCACAGATACCAGTTAAACTTCAAAGAGGAAAAAAGGCCTCAGAAGCCACGAGGTACAACTTTTCACTAGGGCTATGAGAGAGAGCTAAGAACATAAGAATAGCCCTACTGGGTCAGACCAATGGTCCTCACGGTGGCCAATCCAGGTCACTAGTACCTGGCCAAAACCCAAGGAGTAGCAACACTCCATACAGAATCTCAAAGAATATTCAGGAATCCCAGAGAGTAACAAGATTCTAGAATCCCAAGGAGTAGCAACATTCCATACAGAATCTCAAAGAATATTCAGGAATCCCAGAGAGTAACAAGATTCTAGAATCCCAAGGAGTAGCAACATTCCATACAGAATCTCAAAGAATAGCAAGATTCCGGAATCCCAAAGAGTAACAAGATTCTAGAATCCCAAAGAGTAGCAACATTCCATGCTACTGATCCAGGCAAGCAGTGGCTTCCCCATGCCTTTCTCAATAACAGACTATTGTCTTTTCCTCCAGGAACTTGTCCAAACTTTTCTTAAAACCAGCTACGCTATCTGCTCTTACCATATCCTCTATCAACAGCCAGAGCTTAACTATTCTCTGAGCTAGATATACTTATACAGTTTAAAGACTGCATGAGCTTCTACTGGAAATCCATGCAATTTGGTAAACAATGGTATAACACTCTCAAACTTAAATGCAGAACACAATAGCCTAGACCCATATTCCAAAGAGTTTGTAACTTGTGGAGGTTTTAGCTAGGACCTGACCAAGAGCAATACTCCCATATAGCACAATACTGCTTCCAGCCAGATCAACAGAGATATCCCTATTGATTCTACTACTAAGCTGTCCTGGTCCCTCTTGTCAGTCCCTTGTACAGTCAGAGCAAATTAGAAAAACTGAGGTATCCTTTCATACTGGTATGATAGCTCCAAATAATCACAAGCACTTCTTCATTGTCTACTTTGCATGTGGTTTAACTTTATTTCTCCAGCTTGTTACAACTGAGAATAGCTTTCCCCAGCAAGCACTGTGGTATGCAAAGTAACTTGGCTCCTTCTCTAGGTGGAGTTAGGAAAAATGCAAATTAGGATGCCTCAGCAATTGGCCCTTCTCATCTTACCTTGGTAGGATTTCTAGGCCAATATCAAACCAAGATTGTCTCTTTTCTTTCACAGCTTGAACTGAGCCTTTAATAGCTTCTTCTCCCTGGATCGGACCATACACATTTTCCACAGTTACTTTTCTGCTTGTCAAAGAAAAATTCATCAATACCATTGCCAGGCAGTTCCTCTTGCTGGCATCCCCCATCCCTGCCACTTTTAAGTTTGAAAACCAAAAACAGGTCCTCTGCATTTATATCAGCTCCTAATTTCTTACCTTGCTTGGGGGAAAAAGATCTTTTCTGCCATTATCTCTTCAGGTCCACTAAAAAAATGATCATTCCATCAAATGAAACCAATCATCATTCTGGCTTAAAGAATTCCTTAAGTAATATTGGAAGGAGAGATACAAGAATAAAATATGAAAAACTAATCAAAGGAAATTAGGCCACCAGAAAAGGGAAGCCACAACCATAACCCCAAAATGTATTTTTACCTCATCTAGCTTCCTGGCTTCATTATTTATTCTTCTTTCCTACTTCATCCCTCCTGAATTCCAGTTCCTCCCACTTTCCCCTCCTGGGAGCTCAATAATTGTTCCAATTGTTTAGGATCATGAAATATTTAACATTTTCCTTGAAATTGTTTCCGACAAATATGGGGGAAACTCCAAGAACAAAGACATCCTGAGAGCCAAAGCTCTCGGTTTTAACTTAAAGAATTCCCTACGGAAAACAGTGGCATAGTAAGAGGGGGGAGGGGGCGGTCCATCCCAGCACCATTCTGGTGGGGAGTTGCGATTGCAAACTAGAGAATGACAGGGGGACCAATCAGAACCTTAAGCTCTTCTCAGGTGCATCTGGGGAGAGGTCTAAGGCTCTGATTGGCCCAGACGCACAAGGCCTCTCCCATAGGAGGGGATTTAAACAACCTAGGCCAATCAGAGCTTCAGGCCCCTCCCCGGTGCATCCCTGGATGCACCGTGGAAGGGAAGGCCCACCATTTGAAGAGGCGGGCCAGCTGGCCAGAGAAAATAGGCATTCCTCTGGCCCACTATCTACGTAAGGTTGTTTGGCAGTGGAAGAGAGGGTACTTCTCCTGCTGCCAGGGGGTGTTGCTTGGCAGCGGGAGAGTGGGCATCTCTCCCGCTGTTGGGTGCAGGGTTGCTTGACTTAAACATAAACCTAAAAATCAACTTATACACCGCATAACCCTGAAGCTGTTTTTTTGTGTGTGTTTATTCTGCGCATGTGCCCATCGCTATCACCAGTGATGGGCACATGCAAATTCAGTGAATATTCGCTACTCTCCGCCAATCTTATTTGCATGAGCGTTGTTTGGAGAAGGACTCACTGTATTTAAATTGCTACTATGGTGGCTGCGATAGAAGCCTGTCGTTTTTTACGCGGTATTTCTCCCGTGCCCCAGGCTCCGGCTTCGTAGCTGTCCTGGGCTGTTCCATGTTACAAGCCTCTCTACAAGCTATACAATATATTTGTTATATTAGAATAGACTTTGATAGTATACGTGTCTGAACTGCTAATCTATATTGATTAAATTCTAAATAACTCTGAATGCATCAGAGCTTTTCAACATCCCAAAACTTTACTATACACTGCCTTTAGCTGAGGTTCAAAGGTCCCCAATTACTATCCACAATTACACTGGGATTTCTAAGTACAGCTTTAAAAACTATTTGAATTTCACTCTGAAAGGCCTGTTTTATAGTCACAGACTGAACAAAATTCTTTAGAAAATAAATCCTTTTATATAGATCTATCAATGTTCAAATTAAAAGAGTTTAAATAAGAGTGTGGGTGTTTGTGGCTGCTGAAAGTATGAATGAGCAGAGAAATGGATAGACACAATGCTGGGCATCTGGAGCTGGGGTTCTATGTGACTAGGCATCTGCCTAGGGTGGCAGGAGTGGGGGACAGGAGCACATCATCCCAATTTCCTCCTTAAGCTGCTACTGCCACATTCCCAATTGGATTTAGCCCTGGCCCATGCTCGCATGCTGTCTTTTTTTTCCCCTCACGCTCTCTTAGAGGGAGGAAGTGGGATGCAGCACTGCATCAGCATGGAAATGGGATCCTGGGCTTGACAGACCTTTGGTCTGGCCCAGGATGGCAACTCTTATGTTCTTATCTCCTGTGGCTCACTGCTGCCTCCACACCCAAAGGTTGTGAGATCAACTCCTGGTGCTGCTCCATGTGACCCTGGGCAAGTCACTTAATCCTCCAGTGCCCACAGTTTTGAATGTCAGCTTTGAAATGCCAAAGCCATAAAAGGCAGTAGACAAGTCCCCATTCCCGTTCATCAAGCCCAGTATCCTGTTTCCATCAATGGCTGTCCCAAGAACCTGGCAGAAACCCAAAGAGTAGCAACATTCCAGAGCTGAGATTATGACATCATAATGCCTCACTCCACCAATGCCTAAGAGCCAACCTCAGCAGTGATGTCACAATGACTCGATTATCCTATACAAGGCTCACACAAGAGCATAAGAGTTGCCGCACTGGGACAAACCAAAGTTCCTTCAAATCACTAACCTGTTTCCAACAGTGGCCAAACCAGGTCCCAAGTACCAAAGAGTAGCAACTTTCCAGAGCTGAGATTGTGATGTCATAATGCCTCATTCCACCAATGCCTAAGAGCCAACCTCATCAGTGATGTCACAATGTCTCAACTGTACTCAGCTCACATAAGAGTGACCAGACAGGGACAGGCTGAAGGTCCATCAAGCCCAGTATCCTGTTTCCAACAGTGGCCAACCCAGGTCCCAAGTACCTGGCAGAAACCCAAAGAGTAGCAACATTCCGGAGCTGAGACTGTGATGTCATAATGCCTCATTCCACCATTGCCTAAGAGTCAGCCTCAGCAGTGATGCCATCTACATAAGGTTGCTTGGCGGTAGAAGGGAATGAGCATTTCTGCTCGCTGCAACTGTTCAAATGGCTCGACTGTTCTGTACTTGGCTCACATAAGAACTGCCATACTGGAATAGACTGAAGGTGTGGCTCACTGGTAGAGCTGCTGCCTCCGCACCCAGAGAGTATAGGACCAAATCCCAGTGCTGTTCCTTGTGACCCTTAATCCTCCAGTGCCCACTGCTTTGAATGCTAAAGCTATAAAAAGTCCCCATTCCCTTTCCCTGTATTTCAAGGCCCTGCACTGGTTCTGAATCCTCATGTCTCTTCTGCTGACAGAGGGAGATGGAGACAGCAACAGACCCAAGCAATGAGAGGAAGATGCTGGATGTAGAGGCGATTGTGAGGCGAGCAGGCAGGGTAGGGAAGGAGAAATGATAAATTATGAGAGGGTGATGTATGAACTTGAGCTGCCCCCGGGGATTATGGATGGGGCGAGCTACCCCTGCCAGAACCACCAAATAAACACGATGGCTGAAAGCCTCTTTGCTCCTCTAAAGGGCCGCGATCAGGGCAGTACTACCAGTCCTGCATTCAGGGGCCCGGAGCTGACAGGGGGCCCGGGCTCCCCCAGGGTCCTAGGCCACAGTTCTTTAACCGCCGGTCCATGGACCGGTGCCGGTCCCAGTGGCGCACCTAGGGGGGGGGGCGGTCTGCCCCAGGTGCACAGGAGTGAGCTGGACGGGGGACCCGCGGAGTTCAATACATCTCGAGCTGCGAGGCTCGTCTTCTGTTCCTACCTGCCCTGCCGCTCACATATAGCCGATCGCAAGTGTTCCCCAAAATCAGCACTGACGTCGGAGGGAGGGCTTAAGCAAAGCCTGCTCTCCGACGTCAGCGCTGACGTCGGAGAATACTTCCGGTCGGCTAATTGTGCGCGGCAGAGCAGGCAGGAAACAGGAGACAAGCCTCTCGGCTCGAGCTCCGTTTTGCTGAGAAAGTTGCAAAGATGGGCTGGGAGGCAAACGCGGAACACAAAAGGGGGGAGGGAGTGCGTTTTGGACACAAGGCATGAACTTGGAGAGAGGAAGGGAGGGAAAGATGCTGAGGTGGGGGATGAAATGGGTTTTTGGATACAGAAGGCATGGACTTGGGAGAGAGGAAGGGAGGGAAAGAGATGCTGAGGTGGGGGAGGGAATGTGTTTTTGGACACAGAAGGCATGAACTTGGGAGAGAGGAAGGGAGGGAAAGAGATGCTGAGGTGGGGGAGGGAATGGGTTTTTGGACACAGAAGGCATGGACTTGGGAGAGAGGAAGGGAGGGAAAGAGATGGTTGTGTACAAGGGGAATAGAAGAAAGGAGAATTTTTGGTCATAGGGAGGGAGTGAGGTACAGATAGTGGCATACCAAGGTGGGGGAGGGTGGGGGGGCGGTCTGCCCCGCCCTGCCCTGGGTTTACGTCCCAAGGGGGTGCACAGCTGGCCACCCTCCAATGTTCTCCCTAGGCCGTCAAACTGCGGCTCTTTAGCCACTTGAGTGCCACCGCCGCCATCGGGAACAGGCCGGCGCCAAGTTCTCCCTGATTTTCTTGTGGGGCCGACCAACTCTCGCCATTCGCATCAATTCTGACGTCGGAGAGGACGTTCTGGGCCAGCCAATCGCTGCCTGGCTGGCCTAGAACGTCCTCTCCGACGTTAGAATTGACGTCGGGTGGCGAGAGTTGGTCGACCCCACGGGGAAGAGAAGCAGGGCGAACTCAGCGCCGGCCTGTTCCCGATGGCGGCAGTGGCAGCTTATTCCCCAGGGGCGGTGGCAGCATTTTCCCAATGGTGGTGGCATAGGGGAGGGCAGGGAGAAAGAAAGAAAGGGGGGGACAGGAAGCCAGAAAGAAAGAAAGGGGGCAGGGTGAAACAAAGAAAAATGGGGCACGGAGAGAGAGAGAAAGACAGACATACAGAACGAAAGAGGGTGTGGGGAGAGAAAGAAAGAAGGGGGGAGAGAGAGAGAGAAAAACAGACATTCAGAAAGAAAGGGGGTATGGAGAGAGAGAAAAAGAAAGAAGGGGCAGGGTGAAACAAAGAAAAAGTTTGGGGAGGGAATGAGGTCTGGAGGAGAGGAAGCATACAGGAGGCTGAAAGAAGGGAAGAAATATTGGATGCACAGTCAGAAGAATAAAGTGCAACCAGAGACTGATGAAATTACCAAAGGTAGGAAAAATGATTTTATTTTCAATTTAGTGATCAAAATGTGTCTGCTTTGAGAATTTATATATGCTGTCTATATTTTGCACTATGGCCCCCTTTTATTAAACCGCAATAGCGTTTTTTAGCGCAGGGAGCCTATGAGCGTTGAGAGCAGCGTGGGGCATTCAGCGCAGCTCCCTGCGCTAAAAACCGCTATCGCATTTTAGTAAAAAGGGAGGGGGAATATATGTCTATTTTTGTATAGTTGTTACTGAGGTGACATTGCATAAAGTCATCTGCCTTGACCTCTTTGAAAACCCACGGAATATAAATGATAATTAATATTTTCTCTGCGTACAGCGTGCTTTGTGTTTTTAAAATTTTATTGTTGGTAGATCATTTTGACTTGGCCACAAAGGTAAGGGGGAGGGAGGGGAGCTGCTGAAAGACATCTAGTAATCCTTGCAGGCTTGACTGTGCAGGGAATTATTTTTGTAAAATCATGTTTTGTTATGTGACTGGCATTATTTAGACTTTAATTTCTATGAATGAATAGAATGAAAATGATATAAATTACTTGCTTGTTTTTATGTGCGTGCGCTGAAGGAAAGTGGAGAGAGAGTGGGCTGAGGACACTGAAGGGAAATGGGGAAGAGAGAGTGGGGAGAAGACGCTGATGTATAAATTGACAATTGTACAGAATATTGTTTCTTTTTTATATTCATCCATAGCTGCATGTTAATGATGTGCTCGTATGCACTTATTTATCATCATAACATATACATCATCATTAACATGCAGCTGTGGATGTGTAAGGACAGGCTGAGGAGGATGGATGGGAAGGAAGGAAGGTGCACATATCAACATATCGTACATTTTTAACATGCATGATGCAGCTTTAGGCAAGCTGAGGAGGATGGGATCATACAGATGTGTATGTTCAGATATGCGCTCAGATGTGTAGTTTTTTCTGATATATTTATTAAGCTTACAGTATTTATAAAAACACATTTAATACTTGTTACAAAAAATATTGTGCAATTGTGATCTACTTCTGGCCTACAAAGGTCAAAAGAAATCCTTAACTGAGATTTTACATTCAAAAGTGAATTATAGCTACTAGCACTATTATTTATTAGTTATTTATTATGCAGATGTTTGTTAGTTTGTTATTAGTTCAGTATTAGACATATGTTAGTTTAGAATAGGTAGGTATAGATTAGTTTAGTTTAGGTTAGGTTAGGTTAGGTTAGGGCCCTGCTGAAAGAGTCTACCTTGACGTGGTTGCAGGCTTTCAAATCTTTTGGTCAAAGAGTGCGGTGACAGAGAAAAGTATGTGTGTATTCGGCCCATGGAAGAAGGGGTGAAGGGTCGGGGGCGGGGAGGGGTGCATGTGGGACCAAATAGGATTGCTCAGTAAGGGGCCCAGAAATTTCTGATGGCGGCCCTGCTCCTCTAAACAGCTTTGCTTTCTTGCTCTGCCTACCAGAATAGTCCTACTGCAGGAAATTTTTAGTCTAATACTATAAATTATTTCTAGAGCGCTACCAGACATACGCAGCACTGTCAAGAGTCACAAAGGAGACAGTCTCTGTTCGAGTGAGCTTACAATCAAGACAGACAAACAGGAAGCCAGGGTGGAGGTTACACTTAGAGAGGATTTTTAAACTGCTGACTAGGATGCTTAACAGAGGGGAGAAGGGTTATGAGTTAAAGGCTTAAAAATGTGGGTTTGCAGCCTACTTTTGAACAAGGGAAGGTGTGTGGCAAACAGACTGAGGTCGTTTATTTCAGGCACATGGGGCAGCGAGCGGAAAGGAATGAAGTCTGGAATTGGCAATGGAGGAGAAGGGTACAGATAAAAGCAGTTTATCTGAGAAACAGAGCTCTCAGGAAGGTGTATAAGGAGAGAGAAGAGAGGAGAGATACTGAGGGGCTACAGAACAAACACACTTGTAAGTTAGTAATAGGAGTTTGAACTGTGTGCGAAGGTGGTTAGGGACCAGTGGAGTGATTTGAGAAGAGGGGTAAGGTGAGTGTAGCGAGGCTGGAAGACGATAAATCATGCAGCAAAGTTTTGAACTGCTTCCAGAGGGGAGAGGTGGTTCAGCGGGAGACCTGTTGAAAGAAATTGCAGTAGTCTAAGCATGAGATTATGAAAGTGTGGACAAGAGTCTGGCTAGTGTGCTCAGAGAGGAAGGGGCAAATTTTGTTGCTGTTGTACAGATGGAAGTGACAGGCTTTAGCAGTCTGTTGGATGTGGAAGAAAATGAGCGGTGGGAGCTAGACGACTCCAAGGTTGTGAGCAGAGGAGACTGGAACGATGACGGTATTATTTACAGAAACAGGGAGTGGGGTGGAGAGTTTGGGAGCAGCTCAGTCTTGGACATGTTTAGTTTCAGGTGTCCACACACAGCTTTTCAAGATCGGTAAATTTGATTATCCATTAAATATGCAAATATCTGAATGAAAACATTTTGGGATAGTAGAAATTGAAATCTGCTCACCAGGGGAGATCTTTCTGCTGCCAATACAATGAAGTATTCTTGGAAGCAGCTGGAGCTATCTCTATTCCATGCAAAACCTTACACATTTTTAACTTTTGTTCTCTTGTGTACATGTGGTGCTCTGCTCACTGCTTTGGAGAGTCCTTTAAACCTATAGGGTGGCTAAGAAATGTTTCAATTGAATGAATCATCTGTTGAGAGTTCTCTAATAGAAAACATTCAATCTTTTAGTTGGTGACTCCCTGGAGGACACCAGGCTGGTTCAAGCCATAATACTGTTTGGCATCAGCTGGTGCATTTCTCCCTTATGCCTACTGGTTGCCAATCACGAATGGAAATTTAAAAGCAGTAGCAGCTATGTCTTGGCATCTCGTTTGTTCTCCTGGATTACACTGATGCACTTCGTGGACTGCATTTAAAAACATGACACTATAGCCCCAGGTTTCAGGAGACAGACAGTGTGCCAAGGTGCTGCTCTGTTTTGGATTATGAATGGTACCAGTAGACTTTGATGAGTGGATAAGAGATACAGGCCAAGATGGAAGAACAGAGTTAATGGTGGGAAGAAGGAGGATCAGCAGTGAGAAGATATTTGTACTGGAGGGATGGGGGGAGCCTTAGTGATTGGACCAGATGGAGTGCAACTGTGAATGGGAGGATTGAGGGTAGAGAGAGGCAATGGCATAGTGAGGGAAGTGGGCACCCAACAACGTCATCCCATATTCCTCCCTGTATTCACTCTTCGCCACACCTCCCTGCTCTTCCCTGCTGCCCTGACATCACCATAGAGTAACTCTTCACATCTTTGCCGACAGCGAGCAGGCTGGAATACCCGCTGCTCACACCGGTTGAGCCTTCCTTCTGATATCACTTCCTGGCCTCACGAACAAGAAGTGATGTCGGATTGAGGGATGAGGCAAGTGTAAGCAGCACATAGGACAATTTACTCGCTGCTGGCAAAGATTTGAAGAGTTGAGGAAGGGGTGCCCTTCGTAGACACATCCCAACCCATTGCACAGCCCTCCCTCACTATGCCACTGGGGTGAGGATCTTGAGTGAGAGTGTGTGCCATTAGGAAGACGTAACAATATCAGATAATGGCTTAGGGGGTTCCTTTACTAAGTTGTGTTAAATGTTAGTGAGTGCTTAACGCAGATTTAAAGGGTTTACCGTAGGACACGGTAGGGCATCCTGCAGTAAATTCTTAATCTGTGTGTACAAACTACGCACTCAAATTTTTTTCCACAGAGGAGGGGTTTCAGTTGGATGGAGAGTGGGAATTACTAGTCAATTAGCACAGATACAGTGCCATGTGCTGATGAGAGCAGGATTAGCATGTAAGCCCTTAGGGCTGGATTCTATAAATGGCGCCGTCATTGTCCGTCGTCTAAACAACTGCTACCGATCTCATGTCAAACACGCAACTCCTATTGAATGTCCGTGTCAAACAGTCCATTGTAATTTCCTGGGTAACTGGCCCAACCTCTTGTAATGTAATCCGGCCTTGAACTGAATAGGTAATGGCAGAATAGAAAACCTGATTAGCATAGCATAAAGTGGTGGACTTCAAAAGTAATGCTTCATTTCTTTGACATTAGGACCAAAGAAACTATCTGTATATAATAATTAAGAACCTAAGAATAGCCATCCTCGGTCAGACCAGTGTCCTGTTTCCACAATGGCCAAGTCAAACATACCTGGCAAAAACCCAAATAGCAACATTTTATGCTACCGATCCCAGGGTAAGTATTGTAAACCGCTTTGATCAGTGGTGTAACGAGGGTGAAAGGCGCCCCTCCCTTGGTCCCCCCCCCCCCCACCTACACACACTCCATGTGTGTCATTTCCCTTCCCCCACTCCTACGTAATGTTTCTCACGCGAGCAGCAAACCCCAAGCTGCTGTCACGCCAATGTCAGTTCCTAGGCGCAGGTCCAGGAAGTGACATCAGAGGAAAAGCCAATGCTGGTGCAACAGCAGCTTTGGGGTTGCTACTCGTGCCAGGAATGTTACAGAGGAGAGAGAGATAGTAGACAGTAGGAAAGAAACAGAAATGTTGGATATGGCAGTGAAAGGGAAGCTACAGAGATGGAAGATGGATGATGAGCATGAAGAAAGAAGAAAACGTCAAATGGACAGGAGACCCAAGTGAGTGAGTTAACAGAAGACAAACAGAAGCCAGAGCCTGGGACCAACATGATTTGAATAATAAAATAACCAGACAACAAAGGGTAGAAAAAATAATTTTATTTTCTATTTTGTGATTACAATATGTAAGATTTGAAATGTGTATTCTGCTAGAGCTGGTGTTAGAGCTAGGACATTTTGTTTACACCACAGCGCCGGTGTGGGGTTGGAGAGGCTATAACCCTATGTCATGTTATATTGTAACATTGTAAATGTTAAACTGTAACCTATTGTGAGCTTTTTGGGGGGGACAGGCTATGGAAAGAAATAAACACAATTACTAAAAATATTTTTATATTGGGGGTGTTACATATGTTAGGAGACGCATTCAGCGTCTTGGTCTGAAGTCTGACCAGTCGTGCTACACCCTGAGGCAGCAGATTTGTGAAACGGTGGCTGCCGTCGGTGTACCGATCAGCTAAAGCTAAGTTGAAACAATGTTCATCTATCTCTTTGTGTCGTCAACAGCACAGAGTCTTTTCCAATTTTGAGGAAGGTTTTTTGCCAATTAGGTGATCGCTCAACCACCTTTAAGAAACTTTTAAGAAAAAACACCTTTTTGGTGGAGGTGGGAGGGCCCTTGTTGGAGGCTTTTTCCTTCTTTTCAATCCTATTAATTTTGAACTTGGCATTTATGCATCAATTCGAGTGCAAGTGTTACTATATATATACATATGTTAGGTACGCCACTTCCAATAGGGTCACCTCTTCAAAATGGTGGCCTTTCTCCCTCTCAGTGCATCTTGGGATATACTGGGAAGGTGATCGACCAGTAGACTGCAAAGGCAATGCGAATTGATCGTGGAGCCCATCCCAGGCTCCGCGATAAACTCGTGTTGCCTTTGCATTCTCCCTGTTCCCCGACGCCACAACAGGCCAGCAGTGACTCCAGAAGCACCGGGCACGCCAACCTCCCCCTCCCCCCCCCCAACATCAATTCTGACGTCAGAGAGGAAGTTCTGGGCCAGCCAATGGCTGCCTGGCTGGCCCGGAACTTCCTTTCCAACGTCAGAATTGACATCAGGGGGCAGGCTACTGGCCTATTGCGCCATCAGGAAACAGGGAGAACTCGGTATCGGCAGTGGCTCAGGGGCCTGTTTCCAGATGTCAGCAGTGGCTTGGGGGTCTGCTTCCAGACGACAGTTCGGCAGTGGCTTGGGGAGAAAGAAAGGAGAGACAGAAGGACAGACAGGGAGGCAGAAAGACAGAGACAGAAAAAAAGAAAGGGGGCATGGAGACAGAAAGAAAGACAGAGAGAAAGAAAGTAAGAAAGGGGGCAGGGAGACAGAAAGAAAGGGAAGGGGCAGGGAGAAAGGAAGAAAAGGTTGGGGGAGGGAATGGAGTGTGTAAGGGGCAGGAAGGGAGATAGGAAGAAAAATTTGGACTCATGGAAGGACAGAGATGTTGGCTGGGGAATGGAATGAGGTCTGGAGGAGACGAAGGATGCAGGAGGCAGAAAGGAGGGAAGAAATATTAGATGCACAGTCAGAAGTAGAAAGTGCAACCAGAGACTCATGAAATCACCAGACAACAAAGGTAGGAAAAATGATTTTATTTTCAATTTAGTGATCAAAATGTGTCCGTTTTGAGAATTTATATCTGCTGCCTATATTTTGCACTATGGCCCCCTTTTACTAAACCACAATAGCAGATTTTAGCGCAGGGAGCCTATGAGTGTCGGGAGCAGCGTAAGGTATTCAGCGCAGCTTCCTACGCTAAAAAAACTCTTATCGCGGTATAGTAAAAGGGGAGGGGGTATATTTGTCTAATTTTGTATAGTTGTTACTGAGGTGACATTGCATATTTTAAAGTCATTTGCCTTGACCTTTTGAAAAAACCCCGAATATAAATGATAATTAACATTTTCTCTGTGTACAGTGTGCTTTGTGTTTTTTAAATTTTATTGCTGGTAGATCATTTTCACTTGGTCATTTTTAAAAGTAGCTCGCAAGCCAAAAAAGTGTGGGCACCCCTGATCTAAGGCCTTAAGCCATCAGGGTCATCTTAGGCCCCTCCCAGTTCATCTGGTCATCCAGTCAAATAATTTGATCTGATTTCTCTGACAAGAACTTCCTCTAATGAATCACTGTGGAGTATACATGGAAATCTCCTCAATATGCAGCAGTAGCCAGAAAAGCAAACAGGATGCTTAGAGGGGAAAATGACTGAGGTCTACAAAATCCTGAGTGACGTAGAATGAGAAAAAGTGAATCAGTTTTGTACTTAAAAAAAGAAGTATATAGACTAGGGCAGGGGTAGGCAATTCCAGTCCTTGAGAGCCGGAGCCAGGTCAGGTTTTCAGGATATCCACAATAAATATGCATAAGATAGATTTGCATCTCAAGGAGGCAGTGCATGCAAATCCATCTCATACATAGTCATTGTGGATATCCTGAAAACCTGACCTGCCTCCGGCTCTTGAGGATCGGAATTGCCTACCCTTGGACTAAGGGACATTCCATGAAATTACATGGTAATACTTTCAAAATAAATAGAACAAAATTCTTTTTTACCCATTGAATAGATGTGCCAGGGATAGGCAACCATGGTCTTCAAGGGTTTTCAAGATTTCTACAATAAATGTACCTGAGATTGATTTCCATGTACTGCTTCCATTGGTTGCCATAAATCTCATGTATGTTCTTTGTGGAAATCATGAAATCAAGACTGAGTTGTGCTGGTTGGAGATTTCTAGTTCTCGTTGTGTCTTGTCAGGTAGAACCGACGTTTCAGCCATCATGCTGTAGCTTTCTTCAGGGTCTGTTTGTCTTTATGTAGTAAGTCCTCAGACCCAATTGGTTGGGGCTTGAGGTGAATGAGGCAGGAAAGTCAGACTGAGTGGCGACCCTCAAGGACTGTGATTGCCCATCTGTGATTTCTGCTATTCATTGCTGGAAGCTGTGATAACAGTTAGTGTATCAGGCTTTTTAAAGAGGTTTGGACAAGTTCCTGGAGGGAAGTCCATAAGCCATTATTAAGGTAAACCTGGGAAAAGCCACTGCATATCCCTGGGAATCGCTCATTGAGCGACTGAGTCGGTGAGTTTGCAGGCAAATGATTTGCACAGCCATGCAAATCATTTGCATGCAAAGTTGATAGTGAATCAATTGCTGTTTGAAAATCGGCCGGTAGCGATTGATTTGCTATCTTTAGTGAATCTGGGCCTTACTTGTCTGTGTTGAATAGATTGTAAGCTCTGTGGTGCAGGGACTGTCTCATATTGTGTTTGTGTACATCACTGCATATGTTTAATAGTAGTACTATGAAAGGATAAACTGCCATAATCAGGGTGGAAAGAGAAGCACATTATCCCAGTAGTCAGGGTACACCCAGCCAGTCAGGTGTCATGAGACAGATCTGCATACCAAGAGAACAACCTTGCATTAACCCATGATGTCTTATAATTACAGTTAGGAAATAAATGCATGTCAGGCACTTCAGTTTGCCTTTGGACTTCAGGATTATTCCCCGTAGAGCTATGATTCTGGTTGGCCATTTCCTTCTGGTTTTCTCCTTCGCCCACCATCCCCAGTTTTCTAATCCTCCTGACACAGATTGATCTTGCAAGCCAGGAGCTGGAAAGGAAGTCTTTCTCCGGCACATGCAAGCCATCCATCAGTGAAAATCATCCTTCTTTTCCTCACCGCTGAGGGCATCACCTTCAATCTCAGCAGAGCAGGATTCAAAGGCTTCCGGTGCCCCAGACGTTCATGCTTTGTTACACATGAGCGTTAGGAGTCAGCTCTGCAGAAAATGTGAACAAAAGCCACCATAAAGAGATGACTCATTCCTTACCTGTCTCTGACCACAGCAATCATCCAATATCTATGTCATATACTCTGCTCCAAGGCTTACCTGAAGGACCGCTGCTTTTTAACATATTTATCAATTATCTAGAGATGGGAATAACTAGTGAGATAATTAAATTTGCTAATGACACAAAGTTCTTCAAAGTTGTTAAATTGCAAGAGGACCTTGTGAGACTGGAAGATGGCAAATGACGTTTAATGTGAGCATGTGGGAAAGAGGAATCTGATATATAGCTATGTTAGGGTTTCATGCCCTGGAAGAGGATTTATGTGTCATTACTGATGATTCAATGAAACCATTTGCTTAAGAAAGTAAATAGTAAATGATGGCAGATAAAGACCAGGTGGTCCATCCAGTCTGCTCAACAGTCTCAAAGTCATCATCTAGGAATTATTCAATTTGCTTGCTAAGTTCCTTTATAAGATGTCCTCCCCCTCCCCCACAATAGGCGAGACTTGCTCTCAGATGATATGAAATAGGCATTCTTGCCAAATACCTTCGAAGTCCGTCCAACATCAGGTACATTGCCCCACTGCCAAAGTCGCCATCAAAGCTAACTTCAGCCGGTCCTATCTTGCCATATGCAGGACAAAGACCGTAGAAGTCCGTCCAGCATCGGCCATATTGCCCCAGTGCCGGAGTCAGGGCCGGATTTAGATGAAAAGAGGCCCTAGGCTATTCCACTTATGAGGCCCTTTCACCTCCCATTTTTAAGTTTGTAAATTACATGAGAGATAAAAAAATACATCATTACTGTCATATATATCAATATGTTAAATGAAACATGTTGTTATTGGTACTAACCTTTATAAAAAATGTGACACGGATCTTGAGGCCTTAGGCTGAAGCCTAGTTAGCCTATAAGAAAATCCGGCCCTGGCCGGAGTCACCATCAAAGCTAACTTCAGCCGGTCCTATCTTGCCATATGCGGGACAAAGACTGTAGAAGTCCGTCCAGCATCGGCCACATTGCCCCAGTGCCAGAGTCGCCATCAAAGCTAACTTCAGCCTGTCCTGTCTTGCCATATGCGGGACAAAGACTGTAGAAGTCTGTCCGGCATCGACTTCATTTCTCCACTGCTACGATTGCATTTAGGTATCTCTCCTGCACATCATAAATGCATCAGTTCTAAGCTCGAGGATTACATAGTAGAGAGGGAATTTGGCAATTTAAATAGGACAACTGAAGAGCATGGCTTGGTAGGGAGAGAAAATGGGCAATTGTGGCTTGGGGGCTAAGAAGTAGTAGGAAACAGGGGACTGAGGAGGGAACACAGGCTGCAGCAGTTCACGTGGTCTGAATTAAGAGAGAGGAGGTCGGTGTGGTGCTCTCTGTTGCCTGAAACACGAGAATGAGAAATGGGAGGGGTGTTAAGCAACCTGGCCAATCAGAGCCTTAGGACCCTCCCCGGCACATCCCAGGATGCACCATGGAGGGAAAGGCCTGCTGGCAGGAGGAAGTAGGCATCCCTCCATCTGGTCTTCATAAACAAGGTAAGCGACCAAACAGATTTTAATAAACTTGTAAGGGGGTGGGGGGATTGTCGGGGGCACGATGGCGGGAGTGAGCATTCCTCCCACTCATGGGGTGGGGGGTTGTTTAACAGCAGCAGTGGGAAGGACTAGGCATCCCTACTGCTGCCGGGTGTTTGTGTGTGTGTATCGGGGGAGTTGCTTGATGGCGGCAAAATTTTCTGGCAGGTCTGAGCTGTCAAGCCTTTCTTTCCTGTCAATGCCTGAGCCAATCGGTACTTAGGCAATGACCAGAAAGTAAGTCTACGACAACTCAGACCTGCTGGAAAATTTTGCTCGCAAATGCAGGACAGTGAGGTTAGGGAATCATCCGGCAATAATAGAGAATCACCCGGAGTGCTCCTTTAAATATTAATGACCTCGTTGTACTACATTTAATGGCAGTCGGAAACTGCTAGGAAGCTCAGAAAAGACCATGGTAAGCCATTTTGATAATCCGCCGCTAAAATACATGAATGTTACACCAGCTGGAAATGGTTTAGTGAGTACATAAAAGTTCTGCCAATCTTCCCCCATCTAACCCAGTATCCCGTCTTCATGGAAGCCAAAACAGGTCCCTAGTACCTGGCAAGAACCCAAAGAGTAGAAACATTCTAGAATCCCCAGAGTAGCAACATTCCATGCTACCGATCCAGGGCAAGCAGTGGCTTCCCCCATGTCTGTCTCAATAGCACACTAGGAACTTTTCCTCCAGGAACTTGTCCAAACCTTTCTTAAAAGCAGCTACATTAACCGCTCTTACCACATCCTCTGGCAGCGCATTCCATAGTAACATAGTAACATAGTAGATGACGGCAGATAAAGACCCGAATGGTCCATCCAGTCTGCCCAACCTGATTCAATTTAAATTTTTTTTTTTTCTTCTTAGCTATTTCTGGGCAAGAATCCAAAGCTTTACCCGGTACTATGCTTGGGTTCCAACTGCCGAAATCTCTGTTAAGACTTACTCCAGCCCATCTACAGAGCTTGAATGAAAAAAATATTTCCTCCTATTGGTTTTAAAAGAATTTCCCTGTAACTTTATCAAGTTAGCTAAAGGGTTCTTTTACTAAACTGCAGTAAATAGTGCCCTTACATAGGTCTTTCCTGAGCGCTAAAGACCAGTTTTACCACAGCTGGGACAATGGCCGATTTTTCCATTCTCCCAATTAATGGCTATGCTCGAATGTTGCTGTTCAATACAATCACCTGTTTTGGCGGTAAGGCCTTATGTGCTCTCCTGCACGAATCGGCCCACTGCAATGTGATTTGCGCTGTCACATCCACTCGCCACCCCCTCTGAGAAGAATTCAGACCTAGTTTTCAGCATGAGGTTTGCGCACACACTGAGATTGTACTGTGGGATACCAGCTTCCAAAACTCAAAATCGTTCTGAACGCTGCAGTCCGTCTCATGGAAGCCCATATTACACAAAACTACACTGGCTGTCCACAGAAGCAAGGGTTCTTTTTAAGTTTGCTTGCCTTTGCTTCAAAACCATAACAGGTTCATCCCCAATCTATCTGTCTCACCATTTTGAATTTCCAGACACAACCTGGAGTCATTATGCCATTGTATAGATCCATGGTGAGACCTCACCTGGAGTACTGTGTGCAATTCTGGAGACCGCATTACCGTAAGGATGTGCTGAGACTGGAATCGGTCCAGAGAATGGCCACCCGGATGGTCTCGGGACTCAAGGATCTCCCGTACGAGGAGCGGTTAGGGAAATTACAGCTCTACTCACTCGAGGAACGTAGAGAGAGGGGAGATATGATCGAGACATTCAAGTATCTCACGGGCCGCATCGAGGTGGAAGAAGACATCTTCTTCTTCAAGGGTCCCGCGGCAACAAGGGGGCATCCATGGAAAATCAGGGGCGGGAAACTGCACGGGGACACCAGGAAATTCTTTTTCACTGAAAGGGTGGTTGATCGCTGGAATAGTCTTCCACTTCAGGTCATTGAGGCCAGCAGCGTGCCTGATTTTAAGGCCAGATGGGATAGACATGTGGGATCTATTCATAGTGACAGGTAGGGGAGGGTCATTGGGGTGGGCAGACTAGATGTTTCTATGTTTCTAACTTGTACACGTAGCGCCTACTTGTTCACTTTCCCATCCTTGAAGGGCTGCATCTTCAAGAGATTCCTCGATAGAACATTATCATTCCAAGCAGGCAAATTGAATATATGTTTAACCAACTTTATCTCGAACGCTCTTTCTTACTAAACGTTTAGCAAGTCGATCAAAACTTATCTCTTTGACAAATTTCTCTGACTCCATTTCTACCATAATGTACTTGTAAAACACTTCCAGGAAAAATTTGATTAATCTTACCATGTTACAGTATAATCTCGTTATAACGTAATATTGTTCATAGCGGACGAGGTCCGCTGGTCCCAGCCGTGCGCCTTGATGAACATGCAGAAAATCACCACATTTAGTGGACTCGCATATAACGGACAAACAGTTTGGTCCCCAGAGCCGCTTTTAGCTGTAGTTTTGTTCGGCTATAACGGACATGCAGGCTCCGCTTACAAGGCGCGTGGCATGCCAGTGATATAGTATTGAAATGTAGCCCAGAAGAAAATGACAGAGTAATTTTCTTTCCAGTACAGTACGACATAATGCTTTAGAACATCTTTTAGTGTTCTGGTTTGGCAATCATTTCGTGCCATACCAATGTTTTGCTGAGTTTTGTTATTAATGTTGCTGATATGTTTGTGCAGTGACTGTTGTTTATTGATTGTACGTTGTTTCAAGTTGACCTAAATAAAGTTTTTAAAAAATGCAACTCTGGATATAATAGACTGTTTTTCCAGGTCTCTTGAAGTCCTTTATAACGAGATGTAGTTTTGAAAGTTCACAGTCTCTTCCTCTGTAAACCGCTCTGAACTGCAAGGGCATGCCTAACTAACTTTCAGCATTCTGTAAGTGGGATTGTGCCAGGTACCTGAGCCCTTGTAGAGTAGCGCTTAAGCACCCCACTGGCACCTCTGCAGGTAGGTGTACACTTACCCACTGAAGTGCACAGGCAGTATGGAAATGTAGGTGTCCGGCTATAGAATCGGGAGCATTTTCAGAGGAAGTGGCAAATTCTCAAAGGACAGCTTGACAGATCTTCAATCCAGCCCATACTTGATACCTTGGTGACTGGCTCAGTTACGGGAAGCCACCACTTTCTTCTGGTTTTCCTGTTCTACCATTAGGCTTGTGCCAATAGGTCTCTGTGGTCTGTCTTGGCTCTTGAGAGTTCTTCTTCAGGATTGCCATCTTGCCAAGCTTATTATTCTTTATTTAAAAGTAAAAGACAAGAACAACAAAAGCCATATACACATAATCTAAAAGAAAAGGAACGAGCAAGAAGTGGGAAGGGAAGAGAAACGTGTATTCCAGCTGCCCTAATGTTACATTCAAAGTTTTTATTGGACGTAAAAGGTGAGGATTAGGTGAATGCATCTTTTCTTAGCAAAGCCTTTGGACTCTTTTCAATGGATGTGGACAGGGGGTGCATTCCATAGACTTGGACCCTTCACATTGCAAATCCTAGTTTAACGTGATCCTATGTTGGATGGCTCAAAATGTACAATCGGGGATAGGAAGAACTGGTCATTTGGATTGCGAGATCTCATATACAAGTATCGTAGGATTTCCCTTCCTGGCTTGTGGGAATGATTCAGTGATCTGGCCACGGCCAAAACTGCTCTCTAGCAACATTTGTTCCAGTCTTTTCAGTCCGTATTCTGTCCAGAGCTTTTAAGAACACAGGGGGGGGGGGGGGGTGTCTCTCTAGCCTTCTGGTTTGCGTCTTGTCTAGGACTCTTCTTGTCTTCCTAGGAAATGTAAGATATGCAGGCAGCTCATCAAACCCTTCAGAGGGCTCCTGCTGCTATTCTTTGAAATGTCTTGAAAGGAAAAAGGCAAGGATCAAGCGGGGCTGCCCCTCTATCCCAAGGGTATACTGAGTTTGCAACACAGAATATCCTCCTTTACCATGTACGAGGCATATTCAACACTGTTTCCCGTAGCCCCCATTCTGTTTATATTCAGTTCAAATCGGATAAATGGCCGATCCACAGATAAAACTCGGTGGTCTAGAGATAATCTGTCCTTGGACATTTTCTCTATTTAATTCTTAGTGTAAATTACAATAAGGGTGAAACAGAAGAACACCAGAAATAGAAGGGATATGTACTATATAACATAGAAACATAGAGACATGATGGCAGATAAAAGCCAAAAGGCCTATCCAGTCTGCAGCTTGCAACAGTATTTTAGAGTGCTGCATGAGGGATGATGGGAATTCCGCAGAACCTGTGGGGATCCCCCCTGGGGTTGGAGGTACCTCGAGGGGCTTGATTACCATAGTGCGCCTCCTTTTCCTGCCCTCCAGCACTCCCAGCACGCCGCCCATAGCCAACCTGGAAGCCTTCCCTCTGACATTAGAGCAGACATTAGAGGGAAGGCTTCCAGGTCAGCCATATGCAGCATGCAGAACCCACTACCCTGCGAAGAAGTGTGGCTAGAAGGCAGGAAGGAGGCAGCCAACTTGGATGACTCCTGTGAGAAGGGAGCACCAAGGTAGTTGGGCCACAGAAATGAGGGAGCGAGCGAGCAAGTGAGTGCGCGCCCAATGGACTAAGGAAGGGAGAGAGAGGGGGCATGAACTTGGGATAAAGGAGGGAGTACGTTGGGACATAGGAGGGGCACAAACCTGGGACACAGAAGGGAAGGAGAGAGTGCATGGACACAGAAGGAGGGAGGGGGCATGAACTTGGGACACAGAAGGGAGAGAGGAAGGGGGCACAAACTTGGGACATAGGATTGAGGGAGGGAAGGAAAGAGATGCTGAGGTGAGGGAGGGAATAGAAAGGGAGAATTGTTGGGCATGGGTGTGTGAGTGAAAGGGAAAGAGAAGAGATGGTGCCCGTGGGGAAATGAAGAAAGAGGATAATTTTAGGGCATAGGAAGGGAGAGGAGTGAGGTACAGATGCATGGGGAAGAGAAAGATGAGAGTGAGAAATGTTATGGTGGTGGAGAGGGAACAGTGCAACAGATTGAAAGGGATGCAAGAGGGAGGAATGTTGGACATAGTGGTGGAGGGAATGGAGGGAGAAATGTGGCATGATGCTGGAGAGGGGTGATAGAAGGAGTAAAGTTGGGCATGGGGCAGGTGGGCAGGGACGGAAGATGCTGCACATGGTCTGGAGCTCTCTTTCCCAACTCCCTTTTCAGCAAGAGAGGGAATGGGAGAAAGAGAGATGATGGACAGTGAGAAAGGAAGACATGTTGCACATGGGGATGGAGGAGAGAGGAAGAAATGCTGTGTAGGAGGGGGGAGGGGAAAAAGAGGGAGATTGATCCAGGACAGAAGGGAGTGAGGATGCTGTACAATGGGAGGAAGGGAAGAGAGAGAGAGGGAGAAATGCTGGACCATGGCAGGAGGAACCAATGGACAGCAACAGAAGAATTTGCAGAAGACGGGAAGTGGAAAAAACGAGAAACTGGGACCAACTTGATGGAAAAATAAATCTCCAGACAACAAAGGTAAAAAAGGAATTTATTGACTGAAATATGTTATGTATGTAGCAGATGTCTTTGTACTATTTTCAGAAGAAAAGATAATGTATTTCTGGTTTTATTTCTCCGGTGCTGAAGTACTTCCTGTGGCTAGTGGGGATCCCCAAGCAACACCAGCTGAGGACCTCCTCCAAAGATGGCCAGAACTCCCCTCCACCAAACGCAGCTGTCACTGGCAGCATCCCTGAGCCACTGAGGTGTGACTCGGGGACGCTACTGCTGCCTGCCAAGCTTGACAAAAGGGACCCCCAGCCAGCTTCAGAGGAAGTCCTCAACTAACATAGCTTGGGAGGTCTTCATCAGTTGGAGTATTTATATTTTAGATTTGCATTAGAGGCTCTGGAAGAGACCCGTTTACAAAGTATGTATTCTTCCCAAATAAATTAATAAAGTGTCTTTGCTTATTTGTAAATGGGTCTCTAACAGAGCCTTTAATTCAGGAGCATAATTAAATGAAATAACTACTTCTGAAGTTTATGGGGATGGATTTGATTCCAGCGGGGACAGGCTTTATTTCTGTCCCTGTGAACTCTCTACTCTCCACCCCCTTGGCTTTCATGCATGCATGAGAGCAGTGGCAGCTTGAGGATACGGCCATTAGCTGCAAAGCTTTGAGATTCTGGTTCCTAGACTGGAGGAGAAAATCTGTAGTTGGCAGGGCTTGGGAATCCCCACCAGCTGAAGTGTTTATATTTTGCATTCAGGTGGGGAGAAAATTTGGTGCCCATCCAGCCATTTTGGGATCCAGCCACCCCCCCCCCCATTAGCCATAGATACAAATATATTTGTGATGTATTGCACATATCCAAAAGCTAACATATTCCAGTTAATAAATTGAAAATAAAAGGCTTTTTTCTGCCTTGTTGTCTGGCCATTTTGTTGTCCCAGTTTCTCTTTCTGCTTTTGTCTATCTTCTACTAGTCCATTTTTTTTTCTCCTCTTCTCTGAAACACAGCCTGCAGCTTCCTTCCATTCTTTCCTTATGCCACGGTCCACCCAGGTGGAAACCGGAAGTTCAGAAGGAAAGCCGGGAGAGAGGCTGCGTTTCTGCCGCAGCTGCTAAGATGGATCAGAAGTTGATGTCAGGCTGGCTGGCTTAGAAGAGGGAAGACATATCAGCGCTTGGATGTCCGGTGACTAGAATGTCCAAGTGTCGACGGGCAGGTTTTTTTGGATGTTTTAGCTTTTTTGATTATGCACCTCTTTTATTATTTTTCTTTACACCACAGATCAGGAGAGTTAACATAAAACTAGGGCACACCAAAGGTCCATCAAGCCCAGAATCTTGTTTCCAACAGTGGCCAACCCAGGTCCCAAGTAGTAAAACAGATTTTATGCTGCTTCTCCTAGAAATAAGCAGTGGATTTCCCCCAAGTCATCTTAAAAACGCCCCATGGACTTCTCTTTTAGGAAATTATCCAAACCATTTTTAAACCCCGCCAAGCTAACTGATTTCACCACATTCTCCAATAATGAATTTCATAATTTAATTACATATTGTGTGAAGAAATATTTTTAAATCTACTACTTAGTAGATTCATCACATGTCCCCTAGTCAGTGGCGTACCAAGGGGGGGTCGGTCCGCCCCGGGTGCACGCTTCAAGGGGGTGCACAGCCGGCCGGGTCCGGAAGCTCTTGCGTGGCTCAAAATGGCACCTCAGCGCGTCTGCCGACTCTGCTTTGAAATATATATGGCAGCCACGCTGAAGTGCAGAAAGGTCCCGCGATGACTACTTCTGCTGCCTCTGCTCTGGAAGAGGTAAGTGATGTTGGGGGGGAGGAGGTGGATGGCAGACGCAGTCATCGCGGGACCTTGCCACAAATCCCTGCATCTGCCGGCCCAGCCCCCCTCCGACGTCACTTACCTCTTCCGGAGCACAGGCAGCGGAAGTAGTTGCTGATTTGGATGGAAAGGAGCATAGCAGAGTGGTGGAAGGAGAAAAAGGGGGTCAGGGTGGTATGGAAGGATGAGGAGGGTGAGAAAGGGGCTCAGGGTGGTATGGAAGCATGGGGAAGGGTGAGAAATGGAGTCAGGGTGGTATGGAAGCATGGTGGAGGGAGAGAAATGGGTAGATGCTGATGGAATTGCAGGGAAAGGGGGGAAACATAAGGGGGAAGGATACTGGATGAAATTGGGCTGGATGGAAAGAAAGGGGGCTGATGCTGATGGAAGTGGGGGGAAGGGGAGCAGAGAGTGAAATGCCAGACCATGGGGGTGTGGGAGAGGGTTGGAGAGGAGAGAGATGCCAGACCATTGGAGGAAGGAAGGGAAGAAGATGGATGCCAGACCAATGGGGGGTGAAGGGAGAGATAGAAGGGGGAGGCATAAAGTTTCTGGAAGGAGAGAAGATGCCATATAGAAGGGGCAGAGAGAGGGTAGACAGTGGATGAAAGGAAGAGAGCGACAAGAAGATGAGGAAAGCAGAAACCAGAGAAGACAAGGTAGAAAAAAATTCTATTTTTTTTTTTTTTTTTTTGCTTTAGGGGAGATGCATCGCTGTTTCTGTGGTGTTGCATTTTTATTCTATCTCCCCATTTACAAAACTGTAGAGCGTTTTTTACCGTTGGCATCTGAGCTGTTACCACCATGGCTAACAACCACACTACAGTTTTGTAAAAGTGGGAGGGGTTAGTTTGTGATGACATATTCCATACTAGGCGAAGATGTTTTTCTGTGTTCTGTGTGTTCGAAAGACATGGTTTTCAGTTAGGATTGACTGTGTAGGATTGATCTGTACTAGACTGGCTTGTTTAGTTTTACAAAGGGTGTATTGATGTACTGCTCACTGCAGTATGTAAGATGCTGCTTTTTCCTAGGTACACTCTTGTGTGACATGTGGATTGTTACTAAAAATCATGTTTTTCATACAAATGGGGGGGTGTCAAAAAATGATGGGCCTTGGGTATCACATATGCTAGGTATGCCACTGCCCCTAGTCCTAGTATTTTTGGAAAAAGTGAACAAGTGATTCACATCTACCCTTTCCATTCCACTCTGTTTTGTATAGACCTCTGTCATATCACCCCTGAGCCGTCTCTTCTCCAAGCTGAAGAGCCCTAGACGCTTTAGCCTTTCCTCTTAAGGAAGTCATCCCATCCCCTTTACCATTTCTGATGCCATTTTCTGTACCTTTTCTAATTACACTACTTTAAAAAAAAAAAAAAAAATATGGTGACCAGATTTGCACATAATATTTGAGGTGCGATGATTACAAGGATTTTATTTAAATGTAAGGAAGAAATAGTTTCTATCGATCGTGAAGCTCCATGTGTTCAGATTTGCTAGAGATCAGACCTGGGTCTATGGCATATGTAGGGGAAGAGATTTGCTTTCAACTCCTAATTCTCACTCACCATAAGATGCCTACTTGTATGTCCATTCAATCATTCTCGCTGCAAGAAACTCCCCAACTTATATCTGTCTGTCCTAATTAGATTGTAAGCTCTTCTGAGCAGGAGCCATTTCTTACAAGTATTAGTAGTGGTAAGAGAAGCAGGCAGTTGAAAGGTGACAAAGCAGTGGTTAGACCGAGAAAGGGGAGGAGGAAGCAAATGAATTGGAGATCAGAGGTCAGTGAGAGAGAAAGAAAATAAAAAATGTAGAGTATTGCCCTAATAATGACTGGGGAATGCCTTAAGTCAACAGAACAAGCGAGCGCTAAGATGTCGTCTGAGTAACCCCAAGCTATAAGATTAAAATATCCCAGCCAGAGTAAGGGCATATGTGAAATGCTGAGTTCTGAGATGAATCCTGAAAGCTCATCAAAGGAATCTAAAGAGCTAGAAGGCAGTTGGTAGATCTATTAGTGGAAGAACAGTGGAGGATTTTAACATATGATAGAGAAGGAGATTTGTAAAATATAGGTAGTGGCATGCAGCACTTTTGAGTAAATACCTGGCCACCCTTCCGCTCTTTCTGGAGAAGCATGGGAACTGGATGAAGCTCAGTGGAGAGGCTTTCATCCAAGGTGCGGTGACCCCTGGATGCAGTCAATGATGAATAATGAGGTCAACTGCTAAGGGTGCATTGTAATGTATGGAATGTACGCTTAATAACCTGATCTGAAAATTGGTGGATGAAATGCAAGAAGAAATGTCCAATGAAAATGAATAATAAGGGCTGGATTCTATAAACAGTCACTGTTGGTGTCGGCTATTTAAAAAATGGCTGCCGATTGCTTGTCAATCCCACAGCTTTATAAAAGGCGCCATAAGGTTTTAAAGGGCTCCTACTTTTCACGTGAATTCCTGCTACAGAGGTGTTTTACAATGCCTAACACCACTTCTGGCAATAGACACGCCTACAGTGGCATTAGGTGTCATAAAGCAGCGTTCTTCAACCACCGGTCCATGGACCAGTGCCGGTTCTACAGAAATTTCCTGCCGGTCCACAGGGCTAGCATGTGCATCAGGCCCAAAACAGTGTCTTCAACCGCCGGTTCATGGTGCGACTGATGCGGTGTTATCTTCGGGCCGGCTCCCTCTTCCTTACTGACTCAGTGCATAAAGCCATGGGCAGCAGCTCCTAGGCACGTCCTGCGCCTGATCTGAAAGCCTTCCCTCTGATGTCGCAACATCAGAGGGAAGGCTTCCAGATGGCTCACAACTAAGCTCAGTGTTCTTCAACCGCCGGTCTGCAGACCGATGCCGGTCCACAAAATAATTCTTTTATATCTGCTGGTCCATAGGTGTAAAAAGGTTGAAGAACACTGTCATAAAGTACCTCCGTAGTCATGATGAAGGCAACATTTTTAAAAAGTGACTTTAACTGTGTTTAAATGGCTTTTGCACCTTGAGGGACGTAGACTTAAAAGCCTGAACAGAAGTGTCATCACCTTGCATTCAGTACAGTGGGAAGGAAATCAACTGGCAGTCATCAGGTCTCCTCCATTCCCTTCTTTTGTTCAGTGACTGGGATTAATAGCACAAGTCCAGTGTAACAGATGTGAATGTATATGCTACGTTCTCATCACAAGGAGAAGCCTAACCTTACCTTCAATGTACCTAGTTAGGTAAAATCCCCACCTTTGATTTCTTGTCATCTCCTAGGACATCTTCAAGGTGTGTGCCTCGTTCCGATGCCTCCTGATCTTCATAAGTAAGGGCATTTTCTATTCCTATGTCTTGACAGCTGGATTCTTATCATGCAGTCGGTCACTGGCCTTATCTCTCAAAAGAACAATGACCCTTCCTAGTTCCTGCAGTTTCTTATCAATTTTCAACACCTACCCTCCATCCAAATACCATCATCCACTTTATAGGAGTAAAATATAAAGGGTTTTCTTCCAGAAGGCAAAACTCACAATATCATAGCATGGATTATCCCAGGACAAGCAGGCAGCATATTCTCACATGTGGGTGACGTCATCCACGGAGCCCCAGCGCGGACAGCTTTTCAAGCAAACTTGATTGAAGTTTCAAGTTTGCACACTGCACCACGCATGTGTGTGCCTTCCTGATCCACTAGAGGGCGCATACCCTCCTCATGGTCCTCAGTTCTTAGTTTTCCGCTGAGCCAGAAAGACCTTGTCTCTCTTCTCTGCGTTCTTCTAAGTGCCTTTCTGGCACCGCGGCTTCTTTATTTTGTAGGGAGTCGCTGTGCGTTTGTTAATTGATCGTGTATTTCTTTGTTTCAAAAAAAAAAGGACTTTTTATTGTGTTTTTCCTCCGGCAGGCCCTTCTTGGGCCTCAGCCATGCGGCCAGGCCTCATTTGCCTGCAGCTGTATTTTCTTCTTCCCTGGCCTCTCTCTGGGCTCACCTCGTGTGAGCAGAATGGCCGGGACCCTCTTTCCTTCGTTGGAATCGGACTGTGCAGCTTCGATCCCCGGTAAGTTTTTCTTTCTTTCTTTCTTCTAGGTGCGTTACCTCGGTAACACCACCGGCTGAGTCTCAGGCATTCCAGGCATCGAGTGCGATCGTGCCCGCCTCTATGAGACCTTCAAAGCGTGCCTCCTTTCATGGGAATACTCATATCGAGGTTGCCCTTATGGAGTGCACTGCTGCACCTTTATTACCAGTTTCATTGGTACGGTGCCGACTTCTGAAACTCGATGTGCCTCGACGTCGACTGGAGCTTCGTGCCTCGACGTCGACTGGAGCTTCGTCCCTCGACGTCGACTGAGGCTTCGTGCCTCGACGGAGGCTTCGTGCCTCGACGTCGACTGAGGCTTGGTGCCTCGACGGAGGCTTGGTGCCTCGACGGAGGTTTGGTGCCTCGACGGAGGCTTCGTGCCTCGACGGGGGCTGTGTGCCTCGACGTCGACGGGGGTTTCGTGCCTCGACGGAGGCTTCGTGCCTCGACGGAGGCTTCGTGCCTTGCCGTCGACTGAGGCTTGGTGCCTCGACGGAGGCTTGGTGCCTCGACGGAGGTTTGGTGCCTCGACGGAGGCTTCGTGCCTCGACGGAGGCTGTGTGCTTCGACGTCGACTGAGGCTTGGTGCCTCGACGGAGGCTTGGTGCCTCGACGGAGGTTTGGTGCCTCGACAGAGGTTTGGTGCCTCGACGGAGGCTTCGTGCCTCGACGGAGGCTGTGTGCCTCGACGTCGACGGGGGTTTCGTGCCTCGACGTCGACTGAGGCTTCGTGCCTCGGCGTCGACTGAGGCTGCGTGCCTCGACGGAGGCTGCGTGCCTCGACGGAGGCTTGGTGCCCCGACGGAGGCTTGGTGCCCCGACGGAGGCTTCGTGCCCCGACGGAGGCTTGGTGCCCCGACGGAGGCTTGGTGCCCCGACGGAGGCTTCGTGCCTCGACGTTGACGGAGGCTTCGTACGTCGACGGAGGCTTCGTGCCTCGACGTCGACGGAGGTTTCGTGCCTCGACGTCGACGGAGGTTTCGTGCCTCGACGTCGACGGAGGTTTCGTGCCTCGACGTCGACGGAGGCTTCGTGCCTCGACGTCGACGGAGGCTTCGTGCCTCAACGGAGGCTTCGTACCTCGACGTCGACGAAGGTTTCGTGCCTCGACGGAGGCTTCGTGCCTCGACGGAGGCTTCGTGCCTCGACCTCGGCGGAGGCTTCGTACGTCGACGGAGGTTTCGTGCCTCGACGTCGACGGAGGTTTCGTGCCTCGACGTCGACGGAGGTTTCGTGCCTCGACGTCGACGGAGGTTTCGTGCCTCGACGTCGACGGAGGTTTCGTGCCTCGACGTCGACGGAGGTTTCGTGCCTCGACGTCGACGGAGGTTTCGTGCCTCGACGTCGACGGAGGCTTCGTGCCTCGACGTCGACTGAGGCTTCGTGCCTCAACGGAGGCTTCGTACCTCGACGTCGACGAAGGTTTCGTGCCTCGACGTCGACTGGGGGCTTGGTGCCTCGACGTCGACTGGGGCCTGGTGCCTCGACTGAGGCTTTGTGCCTCGACGTCGACTGCGGCTTGGTGCCTCACCACCGCCTGAGGCCTTGTGCCTCGACGTAGTATGCGGCTGGGTGCCTCGACGTCGTCTAAGGCTTTGTGCTTTGATTTTCTGACTCAATGTCGACTGGGGCTTGGGGTCTCGATGTCGACTGAGGCTGTGTGTCTTTGTACCTTCAACGTCAGCTGCGGCCGTGTGCTCCGCGTCATTTGACGCTGGTGCTTTGACGTCGCCTGAGGCTTGTGCCTCGACGTCGACTGAGGCTGAGGGCCTCATCGTCGGCTGGAGCTCGGTGCCTCGTCGTTGCCGAGGCTTCGTGCCGTCGACGGAAGCTTTGTGCCTTGACGTCACTTGGGCCGTTTTACCTCGGCAGCGGCTGAGGTATTGGGCCTCGGCGTCGACTGCGGGTTTGCGCCTCGGCGTCTCCAGCTCCGGTTTGAGAGGCTTCCCCGCTTTCTCTTCGGTTCATTCCGGGCAGCCGTGACGGAATCTTGTAGTGCGGAGTTTGGTTTCCTGGAGGAGACTCTCTCCCTGCTCCGGCTCTATTGCTCCCGCCATGCGTCATCTCGCTTGGCGCAGAGTGTGGCTGAGGATCCGAACCTCCAGGGTCGTCTCGCCACTTTTACTTGCGTGAGTTCTGCGCTTCTTCAGGCCTCTCTTGCGGTGGCCACTAACCGCCTCTCAGACCGCGACCGGTCCTTCGCCCCTCGGGACGCCTCCAGCTAAATCCCGTCTGCCTTGGTGGGTTGGTCTCCTTCTCCGGAGGGGCCCTCTGGATACCTTTCTTGTGTTATCTCGGCCTCCTTCGCAGCAGCCGCAATAGCTGCAGCAGCGCCGGGTTAGGGTTCAGCCGCCGGCTTCGGCGACTCCTGGCCGTCCTTTTGACTATTCTCGCATAGCCTCTGGGTTGCTCCCCTTCTGGGGATTCCTCCCCTCCCTTCGGGAGGGGTGTCTCTGTGTCTACGCACCGGGAGTATTGCCTCTCTTCTGTCGGTTGGGCATTCCCATCCTCCCTTCTGCGTCTAGTCCTGGCCCTTCGTGACCTGCACTAGTTTCTAGTACGGGAGTGGGTCAGACTCTGCCCACCCCGGTCTCGGGAGTCCGTCGGGGCGGACCTGGACCCAGTTTGTCTGCGCTCCTTCTTGTCTCGGCCTCAGGGGGAGGCCCTTGTTTGTTTATGCCGGAAGGTGGCCCCTCTGTCCTCGGTCCGCCTCCGGTCTTTTCTGCCTCTGCCTCGGCAGGCTGCCTGTCAGCGCTTGAGTCAGCTGGTGTCTCAGCGGTCTTCGGCCTCGGCTGAGCTGTTGCTGATCCTTTTTGGATCAGGGGTCTCCACGGTGATGTTCCGCTGTTCGTCTGGTTTCATCTTCGTGTTCCCCGCTGGACCCGAGCATCTCAGTGATGGCAGGATCGGGATCCCGCTTCCCAGCACATTGTGGTGCCTCCCTCCTGGACACGCTCGTTTCGTTGGTGGGCCACCACTTCGTATCCCCGCATCAGAAGGTTCTGCCGATGGACTCCTCGGCATGGGCTTAGGGGTGCACCTCGACGGCCTTCGGACTCAGGGTCCTTGGTCGGGTGCAGACTGTCGCAGCCGCATCAATCTGATGGAGCTCCGGGCCATTTACAATGCCATGGTGGATTTTCGTTATGGGTTGCAAGATTGCGGGGTCCTGGTGCGTCCCGACATCTCGGTGGCGTTATTTCTGTGACCAAGCCAGGGTGTACAGGTTCCCTGTTACTTTGCAGGGAAGCCCTTCGTCATTGGCAGGGGACGTTACACCACTGCTTCTTTCTTCGGGCGGTGTTTTTCCAGGGCGTGCAGCATTGTCTGTTGGACACGTTGAGTCGCCCTTTTCGACCGCATGAATGGTTGCTCCATTCTCGGACTCTGCGGCATGTGGTTGTTCGGTGGGGAACCCAACAGGTAGTTCTGTTCGCTTCGCCCCTCACTCACTGGTTGCCTCGATATTGCTCGAGGATGTTCTCCTGGGTTCGCATCGAGGAGGATGCTTGCCTTCTCGATGGAATGGGCAGGTTCCTCTATGCGTTCCCTCCCTTTACTCTGATTCTCGGGTCTTTGATACACCTCCTGTCGGTCTGCGCCACCAGGATCTTGATGGCTCCTCTGTGGCCCTGGCGGCCATGGTTCTCCCTGCTCCTCCAGCGTGTCAGGGAGACTCAGCTTCTACCTATGTTCCCGTCTCCGCTGTCTCAGTGTTGCGGTTTCTGTTGCATTCCAATCTGCAGTCTCTACACTTATCAACTTGGTTCCTCGCAACGTGCCTCCCTCCTTCTGTTTCTCTCAGTCGGTGGGGGTGTTCTCGAGGCCTCTCGAAAGATCTCCACTCGGCAATGCTTTTCCCAGATATGGTCCTGATTTGCTGAGTGGTGTGCTGAGCACCGCATGGATTCGCTCTCTGCCTCCTTGCCTTCAGTGCTGGATTTTCTGTTGCACTTGTCTCGGTCTGGTCTCAAATCTACATCTATTCGAGTCCACCTCTGTGCTTTTGCTGCCTTTCTTCGGCCGCTAAATGGGACGCTGCTCTCCGTCCACCAGATGGTTTCCCGTTTTATGAGGGATTTCTTCATTGTACATCCCTCCGGTGGTTTGGGATCTTTGTGTGTTCCTGGCTCAATTGGTGATACCTCCATTTGATTCCATTGATGAAGCTCTTTTGAATTACTTCACCTGGCAGGTGGGTTTTCTGGTTGCTCTCACGTCTGCTCGCAGAGTCAGTGAGCTGCAAGCTCTGGTTGCGGACCCGTCTTTTCCTGTATTTCATCATGACACGGTGGTCCTGCGTACTCAACCCCAGTTCTTGTCCAGGGTGGTTTCGGACTTTCCTTTCGATCTTTCCATTGTTCTTCCGGTCTTTTTTCCGAAGCCCCACTCGCCTCCTAGCGAGGTGGCGCTTCACACAATTGACTGTCAGAGGGCGTTGGCTTTTTGTCTTCAACGCACTCAGTCTCCTTGGACGGTTCCTCAATTCTTTTTGTCCTTCGACCCTAATTGGTTGGGACGCCCAGTTTCCAAGCGCACCTTGTCCAACTGGTTGGCTGCTTGTTTTTCCTTTTGCTACGCTCAGGCTGGTCTCGCGCTGCAATGTCGAGTCACGGGACATAAAGTCCGAGCGATGGCGGCTTCTGTAGCTTTCCTCAGGTCGACGCCTATCGAGGAGATTTGCAAGGCTGCCACTTGGTCTTCGGTTCATACTTTCACCTCCCACTACTGCCTGGATACTCTGTCCAGGAGCGACGGCCGGTTTGGCCAGTCGGTTTTGCGTAATCTGTTTTCTTGTATTGCCAACTTCCCTCCGTCCCTTTTTGGTTAGCTTGGAGGTCACCCACATGTGAGAATATGCTGCCTGCTTGTCCTGGGATAAAGCACAGTTACTTACCGTAACAGGTGTTATCCAGGGACAGCAGGCAGATATTCTCACAACCCGCCCGCCTCCCCGAGGTTGGCTTCTTTGCTAGCTATCTGAACTGAGGACCATGAGGAGGGTATGCGCCCTCTAGTGGATCAGGAAGGCACACACATGCGTGGTGCAGTGTGCAAACTTGAAACTTCAATCAAGTTTGCTTGAAAAGCTGTCCGCGCTGGGGCTCCGTGGATGACGTCACCCACATGTGAGAATATCTGCCTGCTGTCCCTGGATAACACCTGTTACGGTAAGTAACTGTGCTTTTTGTACCATTCACTCAGGCCAGGTGCCCCGGCCTTACCACCTCTACGAATGCTGGGCCACAGCACAGTGGCTCTTCAGCATGAAAAGTGAAAAAGCTCAAACAGTGTCTTCATTTCCGATGACCTTAAGTTCTTCTTTGATTTTCCTCTTCCGTAGCTTCACTTCTTTTGCAATGGTAATCACAAAGCCTCACCGTACCAGCTGATGTAGCCTTTGATTCTGCTTACAATGTCCTAAACCATTTGTGGCGAGCTCAGTTGATGACAAGTTTCAGTCTGTTGGTGCAGGCCCACCTATCCTATCAGCTGCTAATCGCATGTGTTTGTTGCTTGAAAGCTTAAGACAATATGAAACAGCCAGAAAAAGCAAGATTGCTTACCTGTAACTGGTGTTTTCTGTAGACAGCAAGACTATCTCAATGTTTTGAGCTTTGGAGCTAATTGAGGACTTGAGAAGACCAATGCGGATGGGATACACCAAGCACACTTAGAAGTTTAAAGTTCTGGGAGAGCAATTTCCACACTGCTGTTGGATGACATCACCCATTTGTGTGTTTTGTCAACACTGTCTTCACTAAGCAAATATAAATATTTCTAAATTAAGCCCTCTTTGCTAGTATTCCTGTGTGTTTGTAAAGTGCTCAGCGTGGCTTTACATATTGTCAAAGAAAGCTTTCATCTGTTGAGTGGCTCGAGTGTATGTTTGCTACAACATGTCTCTGTGAATTGAAGCTCTTCATCACGTAATGACGTTTATTCTAAATGCAATAGCTTTCAAAGAAATGATAGTCGAAATAAATTCAAATTGTTAATAAACATGGAAAACGGAAATAAATAACACAATAAAATGCAGCACAGACAGTATTACAAAAAACTTTGAGGCTCTTCAAACATATGAACATGAAGTGCGGCCAGCTTGGGTTCTGCGTGTTTGGCCACAGTTTGGCTGGTTCTAGACCAAAGCTCTGAGCTTCCGAGGAAAGGGGACAAAACCAGTTACACTGGCAATGAGGATTAGATTTTCTGCCTTTATTTTACATAAAAATCTGTTTCTCCATTAGGGGTGGACAAGCAAAACCTTCTTGCGTGGCAGTGAGACTTTAAAAAGACTATTGGAGGGAATGAACAAGCTTTGTCCTGCTAAAGCCCTCACACTGAATGGTCAGCTGCACAAGGATGCAATGTAAGAACGTAAAAATAGCCTCACTGGGCAGACCAATGGTCCATCAAGCCCAGTAGCCCGTTCTCATGGGTGGGGGAGTTTGACATTAACATACCAACAATGTCATCAAAATCTTTATTGCTGATAGTAATTGGGCATAACTCATGGATCTGGGCTGGTCTAGCCGGACTCAAGTAAAGAAAATGAACAGGTAAATCCAAGTTTTTAGAAGGAGGATTACCTTTGAAATCTAATCTAACCACGCTCCAGTTAGTCCAATAAAAAAGGTATCACTTGGATTCTTTATGTTTTGTTTTTCTTTATTTCTATACTAGTATTTTAGCCCATTACATTAACGGGTACTAGAATATATGTCTGTCTGCCTTTCTTTATTTCAGTCTCTCTCTCCCTCCCGCAGTCTTTTTTTCTGTCTGTCTCTCTCCCTGGCCCCCTTTGGCTGTCTGTGTTTCTGTGCCTCTCCCTGCCCCTGTGTCTTTCTTCTTTTCTTTCTCTCTCCCTTCCGCCCGCTGTCTGTCTTTCTTTCTATCTATTTGTCTCTCTCCCTGCCTCCTATGCAGCAGCATTTCTCTCCCCCCACTTCCCTATGCAGCAGTATTTCCCCCACCCTACTTCCCTGTGCAGCAGCAGCATTTTGATCCCCTTCCTCCACTTCCCTGTGCAACAGCCACAGCAGCCGCATTCCTTCCCCCTCCATTTCCCTCTCCCCACACCACTTCCCTGTGCAGCAGCAGCGTTTCACCTATCCCCCTTTTGCCTTCCCACGGTCAGGCCGACTCCCTTAGTCCCTTGCTGCCACCCCCCACCCCTTCCCTTCAGGAGGTCCCGACAAACCTGCCGACTCCAGCAGCGTCTGCAGCACTCTACACACGCTGCTTCAGGGCCCTCTACTGCCCTGATTTACTCTGGCACGTCCCTGGAGTCGGCAGGTTTGGTGTCAGGACCACAGGAAGGGAAGGGGGGGCGGCAAGGGACTACTTGAGCCGCTCAGGCGTTGGGAAGGGATGGGAGGGTCAGACAGCGAAGAATTTACTTTTTTTAAGTTTAAAGGTGTTGCCGCGGCTCCTCTCGATCCCCGCCAGCATCGGAAGCCTTTTCCAACGCTGGTGCAGCTCGTGAGAGGAGCTGACACCGCAATCTTGTAGAGAGCAGGGAGTCCAGCGCTGGCGGCCAGTCCTGCCAGCGAGTGTAGTTAGGTGCTGTAAGGCTGGGCACTCGCGCATGTGCTCTCCTGCGGCCACAGACCTACTGATCACAGATCAGAGATCACGGAAGCACGCAGGTAAGAGTGCGCATGCGCGGCTAGGGTTTTATTATATAGGATATTATCATAAATGTAACCCAATAAATCATTTGGAGTTTATGGGTTCTTGCACCACAAATGTAGGCTTTTATGCTCACGTTCTGAACTCGCTCAATTTTTTCAAGCCGTATTTAGGCCCCGTTTTATGAAGCCGCTAGCTGCGATGTTATTAACTCCGACGCTTATAGGAATTCTATGAGTGTCAGAGCTTTTACCACTGCCTAACGCGGCTTCATAAAAAGTTTTTTTTTTTTAACACGTTTTCTCCTCTTTTGGTGTATTTGCTGTATTATGGGGGAAGGGGTTTGGGGGTGCCTGTTTTCCCCTTAGAAACTTTTGCAAAGTCTGTAACAAAGATATTGGTACTTGTGTCCACAGTTTTCAAAAACCTCTGTATGCAAGTAAACATGTTTTGAAAATTGTCTTCACTGGGCTTGTAAAGCCTGTTTTGCTTTCTGAAAATGTCTGTGATAAAACTCCGACTGACTAAACCTCTATACCAGGGATCTCAGAATCCCTCCTTGAGGGCCGCAATCCAGTTGGGTTTTCAGGATTTCCCCAATGATTATGCATTGAAAACAGTGCATGCACATAGATCTCATGCATATTCATTGGGGAAATCCTGAAAACTTGACTGGATTGCGACCCTCAAGGAGGGACTTTGAGATCTCTGGTAGAGACAATCATAAGATCTCATGTGCTTAACAATGTGTGCATGGCCCTTCCTCTAAACTAAACTAAACCTTAGGTTTGTATACCGCATCTTCTCCACAATCGTAGAGCTAGGCACGGTTTACAGGGTTAAGATAGAAAGGAACTCCAAAGGACTTTGGACAGACTTGTGGTGCACCAAAGTTTTTTTTGTTTTCTTTTTGTCTTTGTTTAACATCAAAAGAAAATACCTTTGATAAAGAAAAATAACAACATCCAATTAGGAAATAATAAGACTCATAGCATATACACAAGTATTTTTATAAACTGTGAACAGACGCAGAGATAACATGCAATATTTACATTTTCTGTGGAGTGTTAGTAGGAATAGATCTGACGCTGCCTTTATAAAATACTCTTAAGCAAAATTAACAGGCTTCCTGTTAAATTACACCATTATGTGGAACCCCCTAGATCAGGGGTGGGCAATTCCGGTCCTGGAGAGACGGAGCCAGGTCAGGTTTTCAGAATATTCACAATGAATATGTATGAGATGGATTTGCATGCATGCCTCCATGAGATGCAAATCTATCTCATGCATATTTATTGTGGATATCCTGAAAACCTGACCTGGCTCCGGCTCACGCGGACCGGAATTGCCTACCCCTGCCCTAGATAAACCTAAGAGAAATATCAAGTTTCAAGTTTAATTTTAATTTGATATACTGCCTATCTATTAATCTAAGCGGTGTACATATAAAGTGAAGAAGGGACACGAATTACATTATATTTCTATAAAAAATAAAAGAGAGGTCAACACAGTAGAGAGGAAATATTGGAAGTAAATCTCATTAATGGCACAGGAAAGATCTGTAATATGGAAAAATTAAGCCTTAACTTGAGGACAGTCATGAAACTTGTGTCTGGTCAGGTTATTTAGTCAGTTCCTTTAAAAGGAAAGATACTTTACTGATGTGTTGCTGTCTTTATAATTTTTTCCCCACAAATATGACTTTTTTCCAGATATGTCTAACTGTTAAGGCCATGCGTTAAAAAACTGTATCCATCCTCTTCTTCAATGTCATAATGAAATTGCTTTTGCTTAATCGCTGCCTTCCACAGAATCTACTTGTCAATAAGTGCTGGAATGTAATGGTTTTCTTTGACGGCTGTTACTGTGAAGAGCTTTTCACACCTTGCCTTATCTTAACCTGTCATGCTGAAAGCCTTAGCAGCTGTGGAAATGTTAAATTGACTGTGGACTCATTTTTATATGCTATTTACCGTCTCCTATTTAAATGTCGGTGTTCCTTTTCAAAACAAATGGAATTAACTAATATCACTGCCTCCTCCATTATTTTTAAAGAGCTTTTTATGATCTCTGCTTTAGAGTAATTCACACACAAGCCACGGACCACTTAACCCCTTCTCACACAATCTATCATTTAGCAATAACAACTCCTGATTATACACGTTGGGGTGGGGTGGGGGGGGGGTGCATTTTCAATAGGTCGTCTAAGTCTGAGTTTAAATGTTTTGAGAAAGACGTCCAGAAATCCAGTAGAGAAAATGTTCATTTTCAAAACAGCAAGGGACCTTTTTTTTTTTTTTTTAAATGACTTATCTAGACATTTTGGCCCTTAGTTGTGTCTATTTGTTTTGGCCATTCTCGAATACAAAGATGCTCACATGAAAAACGCGCCAAAGCAATCTTTTTGGACATCCAAGCAGCCAGCATTCTTAGCTACCTATTCACAGATAGTGGAGTACAGTAGAGGGCCATGCTAGTGAACATCACATTTAAAAGTCCCAGGAACACATCACTATAGCCTGCTTATATTTTATGATGAGCCCTCACCTTGGCACTTTCATACACTTTCCCTTCCCGGGGCTTCCTTCCAGCCCACAACTAGGAAAGGTTTCTCCATGGAGGTTTCTTCCCTGGGACCTCTCTCCCAAAGAGACCTCTCCTAACTGATTTTAGGCTTCAGTATATATTCAGCTTCCTGCCTGAGGACCGCTCCTGAAATTCAAAAGGGTTGCTGACCCCAGTGCATCATGGAACCTGTAGTTTATCCCCTCGGGCTAGTGCCTCCTGTTGCCCAGTGGTATAACTGCACCCCCCCCCCTCCCGACTCCCTCACAGGGGCATGCAATAAAGTTACTAAGTAGTAAATTTAAAACAAACTGGATAACATATTTCTTCACTCAACTGATAAACTCTGGAATTCATTACCAGAGAATGTCGTGAAAGCAATTAACTTAGCAGGTTTTAAAAAAGGGTTGGATAATTGCCAAAAAGAAAAGTCCATAAACCATTATTAAGATGGATATGTGGAAATCCACTGCTTATTTTAAGCAGCATACATATGTTTTACTCTTTGGGATCTTGCCAGGTTCTTGTGACTTGGGTTGGCCACTGTCTGCCCCAGTTTGGCAACTCTTATGTTCTTACTTTCTAAGGGCATAAATCATTGAATACATTTGATTGGTTTCACACTAATAATCTAACTAACCAAAATGTAATGAATGGGTCATTGTGTTGCCTAGTTATCTTTACCCACACGGGGGCCACTGAATATTGACATTGAAATATCGCAAATTTATATACACAGTGTTGAGGATGTGCAATGTTTAGCATAATTCATACAACTAGGTATGACATGTCCAGTGCTGCCTAGAACTGGAGGGGCTATAGAAATGATCATTAGTACATACGAAAATAAGAGTTGTCATACTGGGAGAGACCAAAGGTCCATCAAGCCCAGTATCCTAATTCTGATCATGACCAATACAGGTCACAAACACCTGGCAAGATCCCAAAAGGGCAAAACAGATTTTATGCTGCTTATCCCAGAAACAAGCAGTGGATTTTCCAACCAACTTAATAATGGTTTTTGGACTTTTCTTTTAGGAAATTATCCAAACCTTTTTTTTAAACCCTGCTAAGCTAACTGCTTTCACTTCTTCCTCTGGCAACAAATTTGAGTTAAGAAATGTGTTTCTCTGGTTTGTTTTGAAATTTTCTACTACCTATTTATTTATTGGAATTTATTTACTGCCTTTTCATGAGGAGTAGGTTTTAATGGAGATTTCGGTAGTAGGAACCCAAGCACAGTACTGGGTAGAGCTTTGGATTCTTGCCCAGAAATAGCTAAGAAGAAAAAAATTAAAAAAATTTAAATTGAATCAGGTTGGGCAGACTGGATGGACCATTCGGGTCTTTATCTGCCGTCATCTACTATGTTACTAGATTCACCCAAAGTGGTTTACAATACATTGAATAGTAATCAGATACTCTTGGGTATTTTCCCTATCTGTCCTGGCAGGCTCACACTCTAACTATGGGACCTGGGGCAGTGGTGAGTTGGGTGGCTTGCTCGGTGTTATAGGGAGCAAGCTGGGATTGAACTCACAACCTCAGGGTGCTAAGGCATTAGCTCTAACCACTAGGCTACTTCCTCCTAGTCTTAGTATTTTCAGAAAGAGTAAACTTATATAGCGCTGAAAGGCATAAGCAGCACTGTACATTTTGACATTTATAGACGGTTCCTGCACAGAAGAGCTTATAATCTAACTTAGACAGACAGACATGACTAATAGGCAGGAAGATGCTGGACTTGGGGAAGGGGCATAGGGATATTCATGCCTCTCCTTTTTCAAATGACTTTTTCTGATTGACCTCCTATGACCCACAATGTGTAGAAAGATGACATGATGGGTCAAAGAGGAGCATTATTAAATATGAAGTGAAGAGCCTTGTGGCAAGACCTCAGGGACAATCCCTTTCCTAAATACTCCCTTTCTGTGTATTCAACGTTTGCAGCATTTCTCATTCAGTTCCTGAATGCAACCTGCCTTAATCTGTCTCTAACAATCTACTGTGTCAAAAAGAAAGATCAAGGCAAGCTACCAGTGTATCTAAATCTCTGTCTACCTGCCACCATCATGGTATCTTTGAACAGATGCCAACGCCATGGCCAGTTTAGAAGCTCAGCTGTAATGGAGGTCATTCTCCTTCAAGCTTGAAATGTTCAACAGATACTGATAGAAATCTTTGCAAAGAATTTAATAAGAAAAGACCAGGTGGAGCAGGGTTTCTACCATGTTGCATATGTTTTAATCTGTAAAAAGAAGAAAAAGTAGGCTTTTCTCTTAGCCCTTGTACGATATAGCTTGCAAAGGCATTGAAAAGAACCAGACTCGGAATCGAACCCTGTGGTACATCACTGGTACCATCCATTTGCTCCAAATGAACCTCATTTGCTGTCACACTCATTACCTTCTCTACCCCCATCTTATTTTCCAGTCACTTTAGGGTCATCATTTTTATTTTGCTTCAAACCTCCCACAGGATCCTGCTGAAATTGGTCCGAAATGGAAGGTGAGGCAACCACTCAACCACGCTTCTTGTCAGCATTGAAACATTTTGGAACTCATTTGGCTGAGCGCTTTCTCATGCCTAAAATCTCATGGATAATATAGCCTACTCATTCTCAGGATATCTCCAGGGTCACTGCTATCTTTGTAGAGGATATTCTTTGATTGTCCAGGATAATGGAATGAATGGCATCCACCGTTTCTGGAACTGCCACTAGAGTTGATAGCCTGCTGTAACCAAGTTCTTGACTGTGGAGTAGGAAAGGAACTTTTCCTCCAAAGAAAACTGACATCATCATGCATTTGTTTGGCCGATTTCCCTTTTAGGAAAAGATATTTTCCTGTGTCTAGACATCTGCCAATCTCATTTGCTGGCTTACATCCCCTCCGCATTTCTGGACTAGCTAACCGACTTTGTAAATACGAGTTTGAAGCAGGGTCCATATCTCAAATCCCTCTCAGCTGATCCCGATTCCCAAGACCTCAGGAGCAGACCTAACCAAGATGGAGAACTTTAGACTAGTGGCAGGGATAGCATGGCCAGCTAAACTGACTGACTTTTTAAACAAGGTAGATGAATTCCATAACTCACAACATGGGTTCCAATCCAAGCATTACTGCTAGGACTGACATCAAAGGCCAAATCTTACTTAAGCAGGGATACATAAGAAGATAAGAATTGCCGCTGCTGAGTCAGACTAGTGGTCCATCGTGCCCAGAAGTCCACTCCCTCAGCGGCACGCAGGTCAAGGACCAGTGCACTGACTGAGTCTAGCCTTACCTGCATACTTTCTGGTTCAGCAGGAACTTGTCTAACTTTGTCTTGAATCCCTGGAGGGTGTTTTCCCCCTATAACAGCCTCCGGAAAAGCGTTCCAGCTTTCTACCACTCTCTGGATTAAGAAGAACTTCCTTACATTTGTACGGAATCTATCCCCTTTCAACTTTAGAGAGTGCCCTCTCGTTCTCTCTACCTTGGAGAGGGTGAACAACCTGTCTTTATCTACTAGGTCTATTCCGTTCTGTATTTTGAATGTTTTTATCATGTCCCCTCTCAGTCTCCTCTTTTCAAGGGAGAAGAGGCCCAGTTTCTCTAATCTCTTGTGTACGGCAACTCTTCCAGCCCCTTAACCATTTTAGCCGCTCTTCTCTTGGCCCTTTCAAGTAGTACCGTGTCCTTCTTTAAGTACGGCGACCAGTGCAGGTACATAAACTGTACTCTCTACAGTTTGACATAGCTTCATTTAATGCAGTGGACCATTCTCTTTTACTTTTTAGAGTAAGCATACATAATATTTCTTTTTAGTACAGTAGTCACCTGAAATTCACGGGGTTTCTGTTTCTGGAACCCCCCTGAATTTCAAAAAACCGCAAATGCAGTTTTTTGCCTGTCAAAAGGCATGGGAGGCAGGAGAGGGCAGCTGGAGCGCCGGTGGGTGAAGAAAATCACTCATGGTCTGCTCCGACCGCCTCTTCCTGTAGTAAAGTCAGGGTACACCAATCAAGAGCTGCTTTGACACGCAGGAAGAGGCGGTCAGAGCAGACCGTGAATGAGCAAGTCTGCAATTTGCGGGGGAACACTGATTGTATATACCACTCATAACCTACTCAAATACTCAAGCATTTTTCCCTATCTTTTCCTGGTGGGCAATGTGGGATTAAGGGACTTGACAAAGGTCACAAGGAGCAATGCGAGATTTGAACCCCCAACCTCAGGGTGCTGAGGCTTTAGCTCTAACCACTGTGCCACACACTCTCTAACCAACAGAACATATGAAGTAAGGAAGGGCAATGACAAATCTCAAGCCTAAAAAGCCCTTTGTGGTGTACTGCAAGGCTCACTGCTGTCTCCATCCATGTTCAAAATATACCTCAAAGCATAAGATAGGAAATTCTTGCTTCCACAAATCCACCTACTCTCCTATGCAGACAATATTTTCCTGTTTATGTCCCCTGAAGGACACCTTTGAGGCCACTGCCATGGACCCTGTTAAATCGGGGAGAAAGGGTGGCATGAAGCCCAAAAAGGGGATTTCCAAGGCCATCTCCCAGTACCAGTCAGACCAGCTTGATGATAGCACAGACCCAGAATAGGGGGACAGGAAAACCCTACCCAGGCACTACCTTGAAACAGAGGTTCCTGAGAATAGGGAGACATGCTATTTCCCTGGTGTCCACCGGGGGAGCTAGAGAGAGACCCAGGTGAGAGCCGGCTCAGCCAGGGTACGGTGTGGCTCCCCACATGAAAAGCCTGCAGATTTCTCTAAGCTTTTAGAGAGGTTAGGGAAAAGGAAGAAGCCTTTCTCCCCTGAAGAGGTTTAGGAAACTGGCACCTCTATGGACTTTGCAGCAACTTCTCCAGAGGAGCAGATGGAATTAGGGGAAGAGCTGATTCCTACAAGGCTGTGTGAAGAGCCAGAAAGAATGGATGTAAGTGTGGTGACAAAGCACTACTGAGAACATTGTTGTATGTGGTTTGCTGATTTTGGGACTCTTTATGGAATATCCATGTTTTGCTGCTGTTTTTCTTTTGGGCTACCTAAACTGGATTGTTTGTGGAAACAGGGTCCAGTTCCCTGTGTTTCAAAACCCCAATTGTTTTGCACTTTGTATAGGGTGGGGCACTAGTTACTGTTCTGAAGAAAAGAACTGTTTTTCTGTATGATTTGAGCACTGCCTTGTGCTGACTGCAGAGCTTTTTGGTTTTGCCTTTCAGACAGGAGCTGAGATTGCCGTGTGAGGGAGAGGTTTGCCACTATCAGGGTGGGCATTTTGGAGCTATTTTTTCTGAGCTACTACTTAAAGCAAACTTTAGGTAATTCTCCTGGCCCCAGCACTGATTCTTTTGTTTAGCTGGAGACTTCTGTGTTTAACTTGGTTTTGAAGTACTTGAACTGCTAAAACTATAAAGACTTACCTGGAGTCTGTATTAGGCAGGCTGGGTGGAAAGAACTTTTGGGGGGGGGGGGGGGGGGAAGAAACTGCTTTAAAAAAAAAAAAAAAAAAAAAAAGCACAGGTTTTCTGTCTGCTGGGAAAATCCTGAAAGCTACCCAGGATTTTACCCAATGTTTGTTTTGCAGCACTGGAGTGCATGAAGGTGCTCTGGCACTTTCTAAACATTAAAATTATTTTGCAACTTGCTGGAAGTGAGCATTTTGGTGGCTTTTGCTTTTATTTTCCCTTAAACCCTGCAGGGCTATCTCCTTACTGAGAAGCACGCCTAGGTTAAGTGTAAGTTGTAGCCACAGGGGCACTGTTGTCCTGTTCCTTGGAACCCTGGTGGCTACAATGGACAAAGGAAAACTTTCTCAAGCTCAACAAACTGAAAACTAAGGTTCTCTGGTTTGAAAACTATAACTCCTCGTCTTATACAGATTTGGTGTTGGCTGCTGGAGAAAAAGTCAAGATCGAGAAAACATCAAAGGTGCTGGGTATAATTTTAGACTCAGACTTAACCTTTTGCTGACCAGATTAATTCCATGGTTAGAAAACTTTTCTACAGACAAAGACAGTTAAGAACAATCAGATCTTCCCTGAGTCAAACTAGCTTCAGGACAGTGGCACAAGCGATCCTATTCCCTTACTTAGACTATTGCAATTCCTTGTAGTGTGGCATTATTGAAAAAGAATGTAGGATCCCTACAGCTTCTCCAGAATATGGCTGTCGGACTAATCTTCCAACAAAACAGAGTGTGACCTCTTCGCTCTTAAGGGAGTTACATTGACTACCCGTAAATAAGAGAATTTAATATAAAATGGCTTGCAGGGTCCACAAAGCCAGTTACAGGGAAAATTCCATAGGACTAATTTCAGACACCTCTCTTACAAGCTCTTTCTTTGACTGGAGATCAACGCAATGCTTTAAACTAGCGTTCCCTTCACCTTAACGTGTATGTTGAAAGACGTTTGTATATGAATTCACTTTCATATTTCAAGGCCCCAAATTTGGAACAGCCTCCCACAACACTTGCGTCAACTGGACACATATTACAATCTTAGGAGAATGCAAAAGCCTCATCTCTTCACATCAAACCCCTAATTCAACATGCTAAGGCATCTCTACTCCTTTAAACCTATAACTCTTTGTTCATGACTGATTAGAAATCTTGTTATAAACCACACTGAATCCTTGTTGAAACTTGCGGTATAGAAGAAAATGTATTTGATATATGTCCTCAACGCTCATTACTCTTTTGCTGTGAAATCTCTGTTGTTTTATGCCATTCTCATGTCAGTTCTACAAAAAAAAGATTCAATATTCAGGCTACAATTACGAACTATAGGTCAGAACAATAAACCTTTGTTGTGATGAAAGTCAATTTGTCCTACATCTTCCAGTGTTAGAGATTTCTTTCAGTTTCTCTGGCTCACCATCTCTGACACTAATATCTTCCCCCATAGCTTCCTCAGTGAAGACCAAAGAAGTAGGAGATCAACTGCTTTTACACCTAAGCAGCAACGAGACCAGCCACAACCACCGAGAGCACACAGATCCGATCCTACCAAGAGTGTGAACTCTTCCCCCCATGCAATCCGCTAAGAAGATCGACTGTCGGCTCTAGGCGGCTTTCCCGCAGAGGAGAGAATCCTGCATTCACCGTGGGCCTCATCTGGGGCAGCCTCCTTGGAGCGGCTGGGGCACGGGCAGTGTGTCTGGGAGGGAATGCATGGATGGGAGAACATCGCAGGGGAGGAGACATAGGCATCCTGGGAATGTCTGCCAAGTCTCTTCCCTGAAGAAGCCCTTTCTGGAAACGTCAAACGCTCCTCCTAAACTTACTTGCTCCACTTCATCACTGACGCTGAAACCGTGGATTGAAGACAAAGTTTTATTTTATTTTTCTTTCCAGCTTATGATTTATCTTTAATCTTATCTATTGTTTTGCCTTTTGTCTTTGTTTTGTTCTATTTCTATCATTTAAATTTTTCCAGAATTCTACTGTTCAACGGCTCCCCCTTCTGCTTCTATTCCTTTCTCTCCTCTCTTCTACCTTCCAAAGTATTTAGATCAATGCTGTCTTGTTAAAATGTTTATTTTATTTTTATTTTTCCTCTAACTCTACTTTTCACTTCTCTATTACCCTCCAGGTACTTTAGTTAGATTGTGAGCCTTCGGGACAGTAAGGGAATTTTTCAAGTACCTTTCTTATTTCTAATCTTAATGTATATTTTCTGTAAACCGCATAGAACCTAACGGATGTAGCGGTATATAAGAAATAAATTACATTACATTACATTACAAAGCAAAGAATTCATTTCATCTCTGCACTTTGGCCTTGTCTTCCCTGAGTGCCCCTTTACCCCCAGTCAGCGGTCTACCCGATTCTTTTCCTGGCTTCTTGCTTCTAATATAACTAAAAAGGTTTCTACTATGTTTTTTTGCCTCTAACACAATCTTCTTTTCAAGATATTTCTTTACCTTCCTTCCTTATTATTTTCTGTTGGATCCTTCTACCACTTTCTGAAGGATTATTTTTTAGTTTTTAGCTGGAATAGCATCCTACACCTCACGTGTTAACCATGCCGGCTGTTTGGTCTTCTTTCCTCCTTTTTTAATAAATGGAATATAGCTAGTTTGGGCTTCCAGGATGGTATTTTTGAATAGCATCGATGCCTGATCTAAATTTTTGACCTTTGAAGCTGCTCCACTAATTTTCTATTTTTTTTTACCATTCTCCTTATGTTATCATAGTCTCCTTTTTCTAAAGTTAAATGCTATTGTATTGGATTTCCTGAGTGAACTTTAAGGATTTTATCAAATCTGATCATGTTGTAATCACTGTTATCAAGTGACCCCAGCATCAAATCATGCACTCCACTAAGGACTATGTCTAGAATTGCTTCCTCTTGTATCAGTTCCTGAACCAGCTACTCCATAAAGCAGTCCTTAAGAACATAAGAATTGCCATACTGGGACAGACTGAAGGACCATCAAGCCCGGTATCCTGTTTCAAACAGTGGCCAACCCAGGTCTCAAGGGGCAAATTCTATAAATGGTGTCCTGATTGTAGGTGGCAGTAGGTGACCTACTGCTGTCTATCCAGCCAATCAGAATGCACGTTAAAAAAAAATAATCAGAGGTAGGTGCCTACACTATAGGCATCTGTTGCAGATGTGCTGGGACATTTAAGCTCATGCTAGACTGGGTATGGTTTCACCTGAAAGTGGCTTTGGGTGAGCTTAAATAGCCCTAGGGCTGTCGTAGATGCCTGAAATGTAGTCCAGCAAAATGTTGGCCTATATTTCAAATAGACGTGGTTGCTGAGCTGATCGCGGCAAGGAAATCTTCCTGCTGTGATCAGCTGAGCGGCCGTGGCAGGGAGTCCCCTGCGAACTCCCCTCCCCCCTCCCAAAGCATCTAGGCATCCCTCCTGCCTCTGAACCTCCACCCTCTCCCAATCGAGGTCCACTCCCTCCTGCCCCCCCCAGAACACCAGGTACCTCCCATACACCCCTCCAAGGCTGCAGGCTCCCATCCTGCCCCCCTAACTTTACCCTAACTTTGAAAGTCCAGCCAGAGGGAGTTTCACACCCTCTGGCCGTCAGGCCCCCCCACTCCAAAACCGTGCATTCAGGGATGCACCGGGGAGGGGCCTAAGGCTCTGATTGGCCCCCTCCCCATAGGAGGGAAAACATATCTGCTTCTATAATTGTACCTTTTGATAAAATGCAGATACATAGTATAAATACCTTTTCCTGTTAAAAATGGCAAAATCAATAGTCGGAGAGAGATTTTTTTTTTACATATTTCCCTCCTAGGAAGGTTGCCTTAGCACATTTGTCCAGGCCAAAAGTCATCTTGATGTCATTTTGAAAAGCTTTTTATTAAATGAAGTTGTTCTGCCAAATATTGATTACTAGAATTGTAGAACTTCCAAGTTCCACTGTATGTTAGTTTCTATGTGGAAGGAACTAGACCCCCTCCTCCTATAGAAATGCATTGGGCCATTTATTTTGAGGGGGGGGAGGTTATATTTCTGGATGGTCCATTTTCAAGCTTGATCATCGTTACACTGATTTTTCCTCCATGTCAAGTTTCATCCCAGTCCTTTAAATTTCCGGAGATATGTTGCCTCCAGACAGACATTATCGACCTCTTTTGTCTTCCACTTTTTAATTGAAATGGATATATTTGAGCAGTAAATACATAAAGTGTATTTAGTTTCCAGAAGACACTTACTTATTTATTTGTAGCACATTTTCTATAGCACAGGATCCAGAGTCCTAAGCAGTTTACCAAAATCAGTATAAAATTAATTACTAAGATAAAAATCTAACTAAACAGAATATACATATAACAAATTAAAACGAAATTCAATCAAAAGCTTGGCTAAAAAGAAAAGTTTTGAGGTAGTTTACAAACTGTAAATGATGTTCGAGCTTCCTGAAATCCTCCGGGAATGCGTTTGATAATCTAATGTCGTCTAGACTAATCAGTTTGAGAGGGAACATTTAATAATATTTTATCTGTAGATCTAAGTGGACGAGGTGGACTATATATTCTACCATCTATTAAATTTCAAAATGTACAGCGCTATATAAGTGATAAATAGTAGAAGGAAGAAGAGAGGCAAAGGGGGGGGGGGTGGAGAGGGAGGGAGGGCATCTCCTGAAGACTGCTTTGTATATCAATGTTATCTTAAACTGTTATCTTCCACCTAACTTGGAACCAGTGAAGACTTTTCAGCCCTGGTGAAATGTGTTCTTGACATATCTAACAAAATACAGGCTGCAGCGTTCTGGGCCATCTGCAATGGTTTCATGAAATAAGTTGGTGCAAAGAGAAAGGGGTTGGATTTGATATTCTGCCTGGACAAGGCTCACCACACAATTGTTTCCCATGTACTCACCTTTATAGGACCCCCCCAGGGATCCCTGAAGAAGACTTTTTGTCGAAACGCGGACCATGTTGGGTCCTGTATCCCTAGCAGACTAGGTCCTTTAAGGCTCTTATGTGGATGGAATAATTTTATGTGGATGATTTCAGTGTACCTTTGGAACTTTGACACTTTCAAAAAAGTCAATTTAGGAACATTGTCACTCCACAGAGTTTTTTTTGTTTTCTCCATATAATTAGGTATGCAAGCATTTTCCCTATCTATCCTGGCAGACTCACAGTCTACTTAATGTATACCCAAGAATAAAGAGTAACAATAATCAGAGAGGTGTAATCAGAGTCTGCATAAAGATCCTGAAATTTTCATAAGACAGTAGATCCTTTATTCACTGTATTGGAATGGAATACTCTTTGATTCCAAGGAGAAGTATTTATACGATTACAAATGCTTCTTGTCCATAGGACATTATTGAGATGATTTGGGGAAATCCACTACTTATTCCTAGGAGAAGCAGCATATAATCTGTTTTGTCACTTGGGATCTAGCTAGGTACTTGGGACCTGGGTTGGTCGCTGTTGGAAACAGGATACTAGGCTTGATGGACCTTCGGTCTGTCCCAGTATGGCAGTTCTTATATTCTTATGTGAGCCAATTATAGGACAATCAAGCTATTGTGACATCACCGATGAGGTTGGCTCTTAGGCACTGGTGGAATGAGGCATTATGACATCACAATCTCAGCTCTGGATTGTTGCTACTCTTTGGGTTTCTGTCAGGTACTTGGGACCTGGGTTGGTCGCTGTTGGAAACAGGATCTTGGGCTTGATGGACCTTCGATCTGTCCCAGTATGGCAGTTCTTAAGTTTTTATATGTAAAGTCTGTTCTAAAGTAAAGCATAAGTTTTTTAACTAGCACCATCTGTCCAGACAGAGAGGAAGGTTACTTGTTCCTATGTTGGCTGCAGCTAAGGCTGAATGCTTTCAACTAGGAATGAGCTCTCATTTTAAGAGCTGATTGGGGCAGTTCCCACTTCATTTTGGTAGAACCTGCTTGTATTGAATCATGAAGAAGTTTCATGGGAAAAAAAAACCCTCCCAAAATTTTCCTTTTTCAGGAAGGCATTCACGTAACAGGTTACTCTTTTGCTTTCTCTTAAATCATTGTGGGTTAAATTGTGAATATCTGCTAATGTAATATGATTATTAAAAGTTTCAACAGGAATTGGACCTGGTTCCTTAGATTCTCAACCTACTGCATAGCATTGGAAGGGCCTGCGTCCATCCAGCATTCACCCCACCACCGCCACAGTAGTCACCCATCTCGTATGTGTAAATCAATGGCAGAGCCAGAAAGCAATATTTGGGTAGGACAACATGTAATTTATTCATTTGTATTTATATACTGCTTAGAGCCTAAGGGGCTCGTAATCAGAAGAAAAATGTATCTAAAAACCCGACCAAGACCTAAAAGACAGGTCGTCCAAGTGGTGATAATCGAAACAGGTTTTTAGATGTGTCCGGGGACTTTTTAGGCCTCTGAATCCTGCTGAGCGCTCAGAGCTGAAAGGGGTGTTTTTGAAGAAGTGGTTAGGGTGGGATGTGGGCCGTCCTTGACTTAGTCGTACTGCACAGATAATTGAAAGTTTGACGAGACTGCCTACGTGGAACTTATACACAATGTTCCCTCTAAGCTGAGCGCATGAGCAATCGCCCACTATTTTCAGTGGCGTCGCTCATACGTTTTCTCGTGTCGCTCAATCGAGGGCGGGCGGAGGTGAGAGGAAGCGGTGGCGGCGGTCTGCCCTGCTCGCCTTAGTGTATTTTAAGTTGAAAGATGCAGCGGCGGCTCCTCTCAAGATCCCCGACTGCATCGGACTTCCGACGCAGGTGGGGATTCGTGAGAGGAGCCGCTGCCATGTCTTCAGTGGCATACCAGGGGGGGGGGGGCGGTCCGCCCCGGGTGCAGCTTTAGGGGGGGGTTGCACAGCCGGCCAGGTCCGGATCTGGCCGGCTGTGCACCCCCCCTAAGGCTGCCGTCGGAGAGGAAGTTCGGGCCAGCCAATCGCTGCCTGGCTGGGCGGAACTTCCTCTCCGACGGCAGAATTGACATCATGGGAATGCTGGTCGGCCCAACGGTGGGAAGCAGAGAGAGCTTGGGGCAGCCGCGGCGGTGGCTTTGGGGCCTATTTCCCCCGATGGTGGCAGCAGTGGCTTTGTGGAGGGTAGGGAGAAAGAAAGAAAGGGGGCAGGCAGGGAGACAGAAGGGAAACAGAAAGAAAGGGCAGGGAGAGAGGAAGAAAAAGTTAGGGAAGGCAATGAAGTCTGGAGGAGAGGAAGCATATAGGCTGAAAGAAGGGAAGAAAGATTGGATGCACAGTCAGAAGATGAAAGTGCAACCAGAGACTCATGAAATCACCAGACAAGGTAGGAAAAATTATTTTATTTTAAATTTAGTGAACAAAATGTGTCTGAATTTATAACTGCTGTCTATATTTTGCACTATGGCCCCATTTTACTAAACCGCAATAGTGTTTTTTAGCGCAGGGAGCCTATGAGCGTCGAGAGCAGCGCTGGGCATTTAGCACAGTTCCCTGCGCTAAAAACTGCTATTGTGGTTTAATAAAAAGGATGGGGGGTATATTTGTCTATTTATGTATGGTTGTTACTGAGGTGACAATGCATAGAGTCATCTGCCTTGACCTCTTTGAAAAAAACCCAGAATAGGAATGATAATTAACATTTTCTCAGCGTATAGTGTGCTTTGTGTTTTTTTATTTTATTGTTGGTAGATCATTTTGACTTGGTCATTTTAAAGTAGCTCGCAAGCCCAAAAATTTTGGGCACCCCTGAGCTAGAGCATTGAAGCTGTGTATTTCTATTTTATCCCCCCTTTTACAAAACTGTGGAGCGTTTTTTAGCGCCAGCCGTGGTGGTAGCAGCTCTGATGCTCAGAATTCTATGAGTGTCAGAGCTGTTACCACCGTGGCTAAAATCCACACTACAGTTTTGTAAAAGGGGGAGGGGTTTGTTTGTGATGACATATTCCATACTAGGCGAAGGTGTTTTCTGTGTTCTGTGTGTTCGAAAGACATGGTTTTCTGTTAGGATTGACGGTGTAGGATTGATCTGTGCTGGTCTGGCTTGTTTAGTTTTACAATGGGTGTATTGATGTACTGCTCACTGCAATATGTAAGATGCTGCCTTTTCCTAGGTACTCATGTGTGACGTGTGGCTTGTTACTAAAAATCATGTTTTTTGTACAGATGGGTATGGGGTGCCAAAAAATGATGGGTCCCGGGTGTTACATATGCTAGGTACGCCACTGTATGTAAAGATACCAGAAAGCTGGCGAAGCAAAAACTTTAAGTAAATTGTTATTCTTCTAAGTTTTGAGTATTTAACCCTCTCACAATCTCACGGGCACTCGTCCTCCGCGCCTGCTCATAAATTTGTGGAGTATGTAACTTGTCGCTCATGCATATTTTTTTTTGCACACACCTCATCAATCCTTAGAGGGAACATTGGTTGTGACTTAGGTGATCTAAAAACAGGTCTAAGTGACCAGATAACCACTGCAGACACAAAGTACAGATCAATGACCCACCGCCATACAAATCGGAATAGAAATGTACATACCTGCCTCCAGCTCAGTGAAAACGGGAGGTTCTTCTTTCCTAGAACGTGGAAGGCAAGGAAACAAACAAAGAAGGTGACTGGTTGGTGCTCAGTCTCCTTTATTAGCGAATAACACTGCCTCAGGAGTCTGATTGTGTGAACTGAGGAGATGGATATTGGGGATTAACAAACGTATGATACTTTTTCTTTTAGTCTTTAAAAATACTCCTAGTTCGCCTGTCGACAACAGAATAACGATATAATTAGTTGAGGTAAATCAACGGATCAAGTGCCTGCCTTGTAACCAACATCCAGTGGCAGAAGGAAATACAACATTCTCCTATGAAAATGAAACTTTAGAAAATCAGTCAAAGCCACCAGAATTGGCTTCTCAGGCACATTCAGTTGTCACGCATGATCTAGGCATATATGAGAATCGAGCATGGCCACAATGCCAATGTCGGCAGGTCCTCCAAAAGGAAGGCCCCAAAATATAGTAAAGATGAAGAAGCCAGTGGCACTGGACAAGAAGCTTTCCACAAGGAGCCAGAGGGTTAAAAGGTCAAGAGTGTTTATTTCAGCCCATATTTAAGGCTGATTAGGGGGAGGAGAAATGGAGGCTGCACTTTCCGCCTTCATTGAGCCAATCTCCAAACATCCACAAAACCACTTCATCCCTGCCCTCAACAGATTCTGTAGAGCACAGTTGACATTTCCCCAGAAAACTTACCATACAAAAAATATTTGTTATTCATATAGGGCTCCTTTTATCAAGCCGCACTATCAGGGTTAACACACGTGACTTTTCATCATGCGCTAACCCTTGCGCTGGCCAAAAACTGCCACCTGCTCAAGAGGAGGCGGCTAGCGGTATAGCACGGCTTAGAAAAAGGAGCCCGTAGTCTTATCTATGTAAAATAATAAAGGCATATTGTGAAAGAACTATACAAAACTTCACATCATTCCAACATAGAAACATGATGGCAGATAAAGGCCAAATGGCCCATCCAGTCTACCCTTTCTGCTCTCCCACGTGCCTGTCCCATGCTATCTTGAATTCAGATACAGTCTTCATTTTCACCAACTCCATTGGGAGGCTATTCTATGCATCTACCACCCATTTTGTAAAGGAGTATTTTCTTACATTATTCTTGAGCCTATCACCTCTTAGCTTCATCCCATGCCCTCTCCTTACAGAGTTTTCCTTCATTTGAAAAAGATTTACCTCCTGTACATTAATTCCTGTCTCTCCTCCAGAGTATACATATTAAGGTCTCTAAGACTGTCCCCATACAATTTATGACAAAGATTACTAACTAATTTCATAGCAGCCCTCTGGACCGACTCCATCCTCTTAATATCTTCTTGAAGGTAGGGGCTCCAAAATTGTACATAATGTTCCAAATAGGGCCTCACCAGAGACTTAAACAGCATTATCACCTCCCTTTTCCTACTGGCCATTCCTCTCCTTATGAACTCAAGCATCCTCTTGGCTTTGACTATCACCTTTTCAACTTGGTTTTCTACCTTGAGATCATCAGACACCATCTCCCCCCAAGTCCCGTCGTTCTTCAACACACAGAAGTACTTCACCTCCTATACTATAATAATAATAATAATAATAACTTTATTTTTATATACCGCCATACCACAAACAGTTCTAAGCGGTTTACAAGGGAAGAGACTGTATACAGACAGCGATATTAGAGAGAACTTTCGAAATTACATTGGCATGCTAAGTTTAGTCAGGTTCTCCTGGATTTTTGCAGCCCAAGTGTATGACCCTGCATTTTGTAGCATTAAATATTAGTTGCCAATTGCCTGACCTTTCTTCAAGCTTAGCCAGATCCTGCCTCATGTTATCCACACCCTCCAGGGTGTCTACCCTATTACAAAGCTTGGTATCGTCCACAAAAAGACAAACTTTGTCAGACAGTCTTTCTGCAATATCAGTCACAAAGTTGTTAAGAGCCGGCCCAAGGACAGGTCCCTGGGGCAGTCCACTAACAACATCCTTTTCCTCTGAGCAAACTACTCTTTGTCTCCTTCCACTTAACCAGCTTTTAATCCAGTTTGTCACTGTAGGGCCCATACTGAACGCACTCATTTTATTTATCAATCAGCTATATCAAAAGCTTTGCTAATCTTCGGTCAGCTGCTAATCTTCGGTGAGCCTGCTGCTGCCGGCCCGCCCCGGAAGCTGCCTCTCTGCAAGTCCTGCCTACGTGGGAACAGGAAGTCACTGTAGAGAGGAGGATTCTGGGGCAGGCCAGTGGCAGCCCCAGATTAAATTACAGTAGACTGGCCCGGGAAGGAGGAAGGTGGGGGAGTCAGGAGCTAGAGAACTTGTGAGAGGAAGCAGCATCGGAGGTCAGACGAGGGAGGGGATGGGCTGGAGAAAAGAGCATGGCATCCACTATGCAGGCAAACTAGGAAAATCCCTTCTCTTCAAAATCACAGGTCTTTGGAACGACCTCACCACCCCGCTGCGGAACCTGAGCTCCCTTCAGTTATTCCGCAAACAACTGAAAACCTGGCTTTTCAGCAAATTGTAGCTCTATCCTTCCCCCCTTTCTCTCCCCCCTTCTACACATAAGTTCATGTAATCCTTTTTCTTCTTCTCTACCCACTATTTTAAGTTCTTGTAAACCGTGTTGAGCTCCATACTCATGGAGATGATGCGGTATATAAACTTAAGGTTTAGATTAGATTAGATTAGATGGTGTGGGGAATGGGAGGGAAGAGACAGAAACGGCTGGAGACAAGGTCGGAAGGAGAGGGGACCCACGGAGGTGGGGTGGGAGGATGGAAAGAGAGAAAGAGATAAAGCACCTGTGGGGGAGGAGGACTGGATGAAGGGGGAGGGGGAGAGAGAGAGAGAAGCACTAAAAGGGTACAGAGGAAGGGAAAGGAGACCGAGGACTTGGTGTTGTGGGTGGGGTGTGGGTTTGGGTATGGTGTAAAGCAGTGGTTCCCAACCCTGTCCTGGAGGACCACCAGGCCAGTCGGGTTTTCAGGATAGCCCTAACGAATATGCATATAATGGAGGTGCCAGGCATGCAAACCTGCTCCATGCATATTCATTAGGGCTAGCCTGAAAACCCGACTGGCCTGGTGGTCCTCCACTGCTCTAAAGAAAGCTGGAACAATTTTCCCAGTCGCACCGGATCGGCTAAAGCCTGATTGAAGTTTGGCTCTGGAGTTGCAGGATGAGATGAAGCTTAGTTCTGTCTTCTGTGGACTTTTTTTTACCCCAACATGGGGTAAGATGTTTAGGGCTGGTCAGAGGGGAAGTTGGACATACAGAGGAGAGGGGCTCGGATCTAGTGCACGCCACGTAACACATTTGATTTTTCTGTTGCCATTTTTTGTTAGTTCAATTCAAATAAACCACAAGAACTATGAAAACAAAACAGAAAGAAAGCAATTGTAAGCGAAGCATCCCAAGGCATTCGCCTAGCCTGCTTTGCTTTTTCATGTCTGAAATGCCCCATACTGGGCCCTTTTCCTCTTTGATTAAAATGGTTACTTCAATAAGGGCAAGAATCCAAGTGGATAGGGGGGTTTGGGAGGAGATTGTTACTCTCGGTTTCGCAGCTTTGCTGTTTACTTCTGTTTCCCTCATATGACTAATGAACTGGAATTATTTGATTTCTTGGGGAAGAAACTGTCTTGAGTATCATTAGGAGGAACAGAAACAACGGCCGACTGTGTTTGGGCAGAGCTGATGTCACATTTGGCAAAGCACCAGCTTTAGTCCCTGCCTGGTCCGCCTCCACGCCTCACGGGGGGGGGGGGGACTCTGCCACTATTTGCAAAGCTTAAATAGTACACCAGGACAGCAGGAGACCTTTCTTCAAATAGGTTGAGCTATTCCAGTGCCAGTTAACTCCTTTTCAGAGCAGAACTGAATCTGAGAGCCACAAGAGACTGGCCGGTTGCTCATGGATTTCAAGTCGCATTATTGACATTTTGCAGTATCTGTAAAATAGATCCAAGTCGTATGGAGATGTATTTTTGATTGCTAAAAACGAACCAGAAAACAAAACAAACAGAACTTTTTGGTTTCATTTTATTAAAATCCCCTCCCTTAATTTTCAGATCTGTCAAATGGATTTTCTCATTTGGGAATCTCCTTTTGAATTCCCCAACTCTTTTCTCTGCGATTCCAACTCCTCTACAAATGTGCCTGCATCTCTTTCAAATTTTTATATGGCATTTTTATTCCCCTCGTTCCCTTATTATGGAACGCTTACGGATTTTCCTTTGCAAGAGGCAATCAACAATTCAAACTCTCCCTTCCTTCTAGAAAAGGAATTAAAGTTAAGATCTTCAGTCAATCTCTGGCTTTTAAACTTTCTCAACTATGAAATGAACTCCCCTTAATTCTGAGGAACCCTAGTTCTTTTCAATCTTTCCGCAAACTTCTAAAAACTTTTCTTTTTGCCAAACATTTTTGAAAACTAATCTCTTTGAAACTTTTGCTATTACTTTCCTTAGTTTTTATCTAATTGTTGATGACCCGGCATATAAAGTTAAGCTTTAGTTTAGTTTAGATAAAATCATTTCCTGTCTTTCCAGTTTCCTCCCACTTCAAATGCTATAACAGATACATTTCCTCACTCCACTTCTTCACTTTGTGTGTGTGTTTTAATCTTCCATACTCTTAGAGCTGTATTACATGAATTCATTCTTTTGGGGAACTGAGCAAGTTACTCCTACACCTGGTGCCATGAGCCTTTCCTCAAACCACCTGGAGATATCCATTTATTTTATGCATTCTTCTCAGCCAGGGACACAACTACCACTGAGAGAACCTAGCAAAATGCCCAGGGCCACCCAATGGTAGGGGCAGCCTGCAGCTGAGCCCTCTCTTCTGCATGCCAGGAAGTTTTATCAGAGCGGTGGAGTGTGGCAGAGGGAGGGGGAAGGGGAGGTGCCACACAAGGGGAGACATGCTGGTGGTCCCATCTCTGTATTCCTGCCCAGAGCCCTCTGAGGCTCAACAACTATGCCACTTATCACAGCCATCACACTCAGCTAAGGACCATGTCTCTGTTACATCCTGAGCAGTACATCCAGCTGCTAGTAATGCCAGTGACCAGCAGTGGCGTACCAAGGGGAGGGCGTTCCACCCCGGGTGCACGGCTTCAGGGGGGTGCACGGCCGGCCAGGTCCGGGTCCTCCTGCCCTTCCTTTCCTCCCGCCGACAAGAAGTCTTTCCGAAGTCAATTCTGACGTCGGAGAGGACATCGTTCCGGGCCAGCCAGGCAGTGATTGGCTGGCCCGGAACGTCCTCTCCGACGTCAGAATTGACGTTGGAAAGACTTCTTGTCAGCGGGGGGAGGTAAGATTGCAGCGGCGTGGACTGGGGGAAAGGAAGGGGAGAGGCGCTTTTTTTTTTTCCGCGGCAGGGAGGGCAGGATGTAGGCAGGCAAGCTGGCTGGCTTTAGCGCAGTAGGGAGGGATGGAGATAGGTAGGCAGACAGGCAGCCTGGCTTTGGGGGTGGACAAAATCTGGAAGGCAGTGGGGTGACATAAGGAGGCACTGAGGGCACTAAGGACACGGGAAAGAGGCACTGGGGGCACCATGGACACAGGAAGGAGGCACTGGGGGCACCATGGACATGGGAAGGTGGCACTGGGGACACTAAGGACATGGGAAGGAAGGAGGGAGGGAATAGAAAGGGACAATTGTTGGGCCTGAGTAAAGAAAGAAATGAAAGAAAGGATACACAGTCAATAGATGAAAAAAAATAAATGGTCATGTTACCTCTGACTTACTTTCTCTGCAGCAGAGTCAGCAGCCGCGCTGAGTTGCAGGAAGGTCCCGCGATGACTCGTCTGCCGGCTCTTCTCCGGAAGAAGTAAGTTACGTTGGAGGGGGTAGACCCGGCAGACGCAGTCATTGCGAGACTGCCACAACTCCCTGCATCAGCTGGAGCAGAGCCAGCAGACGAGTCATCATGGGACCTTCCAGCATGCGGCTGCTGAGTCCGCTCCAGAGCAAATACGTCAGAATGGGGTGGACTGGCAGCCGGCAGCTACAGTCATCGTGGGACCTTGCTGCATGAAGGGAGAGAAAGGAGCAGGATTGCTGGAATGGAAGAGTGGTGGAGGGAAAGAAAGGAGGCAGGGTGGTATGGAAGGGTGGTGCTGATAGAATTGATGTACAGAGAAAGGGAGAGACATAAGGGGGAAGGATATTGGAGGGAAAGAAAGGGAGCAGATGCTGACTGAAGAGGGGTGGATGGCGAGAGAAAGGGAAGACATTGGATGGTAATGGGGAGCCTATGCTGGATGGAAGTGCAGATGGGAAAGATAAAGGAGCAAATGCAGGAAGGAAATGGGAGAAGAGAAAGAGGGGAGCAGACGCTGGATGGAAGTGGACAGAGAGGAGAAGGTACTAGATGAAAGGGTTGGAGAAAGAGGGTACATGATGGAAGGAGGGGATAAATAAAAGGAGGGCACATGATGGGGAGAAAAGGATTGAGTTAGGGAAACACTGGAGGGGTGAGGGAAAGAGGTGGCAAGCTTTAGGTAGACAGTAAAAAAGGACATTGATGAGAGGGTAGTAACGTAATCTAGACCAGTGTTCTTCAACCACGGTCCACAGAAATTTCCTGCAGGTCCACAGGGCCAGCACATGCATCAGGCCCAAAACAGTGTTCTTCAACCGCTGGTCCACGGTGCGATCGATGCGGCGTTATCTTTGAGCCAGCTCCCTCTTCAGTGCACAAAGCCACGGGCAGTGGCTCCTACAGGCATCCTGCGCCTGAATTGGAAGCCTTTGCTCTGACGTTGCAACATTAGAGGGAAGGCTTCCAGATGAGGCACGGGATGTTCAAGGTGCAATTAGTACTATTATGGGGGCGGGGTCTGAGGTGGAGATTGGGTAGAAATGGGCGGGGCCAGGCCCACGACTTAGCCCAGTGTTCTTCAACCGCCGATCCACGGACCGATGCCGATCCACAGAATAATTATTTTATTTCTGCCGGTCCATAGGTGTAAAAAGGTTGAAAAACACTGATCTAGACAGATGCAGAAAATAAATTGAAAAGAAAAATGAGGGAAAAAAGGGAAAGGGATTTCAGAGGAAAGGTGTGGGAGAGGGAAGTAGAGGAGAGAGATGCCAGACCAATGGGGGTGAAAGGAGAGATGGAAGGGGGAGGCATACAGTTTCTGGAAGGGGCATAGAAGGAGAGAAGATGCCATATAGGGGAAGAGAGACGGCAGACAGTGGATGGAAGGAAGAGAGTTACAAGAAGATGAGGAATGCAGAAACCACAGAAGACAATTTTCTATTTATTTACTGCTTTAGGAGACGTGTGTCACTGTTTCTGTGGTGCACTGTATGCAGAGTCCAGCTTCTTACTGGTTCAATTTAACCTTTGTCTATGTATTTCTATTTTATCCCCCCTTTTACAAAACTGTGGAGCGTTTTTTAGCGCCAGCCGTGGTGGTAGCAGCTCTGATGCTCAGAATTCTATGAGCGTCAGAGCTGTTACCACCGTGGCTAAAATCCACACTACAGTTTTGTAAAAGAGGGAGGGGTTAGTTTGTGATGACATATTCCATACTAGGCGAAGGTGTTTTCTGTGTGTTCAAAAGACATGGTTTTCTGTTAGGATTGACGGTGTAGGATTGATCTGTACTAGTCTGGCTTGTTTAGTTTTACAATGGGTGTATTGATGTTGTATTGCTCACTGCAGTATGTAAGATGCTGCCTTTTCCTAGGTACTCATGTGTGACATGTGGCTTGTTACTAAAAATCATGTTTTTTGTACAGATGGGGGGGTGTCAAAAAATGATGGGCCCCGGGTGCCACATATGCTAGGTACGCCACTGGTGACCAGTCTTCTCTTTCTCCCTTCCTCCCTTAGCTTTGCACATTTCTAGCTGTAGCTGACCAGAATCAGCACCCAGCCCGTAGCCACTGAGCCCAACAACTTTATAAGGCCTTGAGGATGGTCGATGTGTCCCGTTTTCATGATATTCCTAATGAGCATGTAAAACTATTCATGCATATTCATGACATCTTAAGGCTCTCAACAGTTAACGGGTCAGTTTTTAGGGTCTCGGCCCCTAACTATGAAAATTGTACTCCTTAATTGGCCTATTTACAGTTGACTAGGGTTGAGCACCTACATTTCTGTTCAACATTTCACTAAACTCTTAATTTAGGGACTCACAAAGGGGGTGGCAATGGGCAGATTTGGGTGGATGAAAAAGGAACTTAATATGAATTTTTAGTACTAGGCACCTAAATCAGGCTCATAGTTGTATGAAAATGAAGAAAAGGCTACATTTAGAAGCGGACCATTTGGATGCTCATTTTCAAAACCCAGTCCGGCATTTTGTAAGTACAAAATACTTCAACTAGCTTTCAAAACATTACCGTCTAAGGCAGTGGTTCCCAACCCTGTCCTGGAGGACCATCAGGCCAATTGGGTTTTCGGGCTAGTCCTAATGAATATGCATGAGAGAGATTTGCATATAATGGAAGTGACAGGCATGCAAATCTGCTCCATGCATATTCATTAGGGCTAGCCTGAAAACCCGATTGGCCTGGTGGTCCTCCAGGACAGGGTTGGGAACCACTGGTCTAGGGAACTCCCTTACCTTATGCACCTTCAAGACCATTAACCCCCTCTTTTACTAAGGTGCTCTAACTGATTTAGCGCATGGTAAATGCTAATGCATCCATAGACTAATATGCACATGCTAATCGGTTAGCACACCTTAGTAAAAGAGGGCCTAAGTTTTGCAAACCACATCTGCTTAGATTTTCATCCCATTGTGAAATAGATCTTCCACTTTTTCTGTGATTGGACCCCAACATTGGAATGACCTTCCAATCTCTTTGCAACTTCAGAAAATTCAAAACAGACTTTAAAACATTCCTATTTCTAGATGCATTTAATCATTAATATCTGCTTACGTTTCATAATTTATTTTCTGTTATAGAAATGCAAAATTTTCCTTATGTGTTGCCCCCCTCCATCCTTTCTAAAATCTATAGTTTACCCTCATGTCCGTATTTGAAATGTTTTTACGTTAATTTTAACACCTTCCCTCCTATGCTTGTAGATTGCAAGCCACCCAGAAGGTTAGTAAATTTGAATTAATCTTGGAAATTTGGAAGTGCTTTGAAAATGAGCCCCTTAATCTCTTTAAAGTTGGGTCAATTTTCAGCTGGAAATTTATACTCCTGGGTTTTTTAGGAGCCTCTTAAGGTATTGCTTTTTTTTTATTTGCTTAGAGCTATTGTTCTTCAAATGCACAATTGGTTGAAATTTTTTTGTGCAGTGAGGATTCCATTTACCAAAACATTTGACATAATTGTGTTTCTAGAAGGGTTGAATATTCACATTATGCAAATTTCTCACAGAAGATGGCTGCGCTTTCATTTCGTTTCAAGTAGATAGCAGAGCGCCCTTTCCCGAGCAATGTCCCCGTGTCCAGTGTGGGTCCTTTCTGCTGCATTACACTGGTTTTCCTCTGAAAAGATTTCTGCCAGCTCGGATCTGCTTAATCTTTGGCCCTTGTTGCCCAGGAAACCAGCAAACCTTTTCACATTGCATCACTTCAGTTCATCACTTCTCATTTGTTTTAGCTTTTCTCTGCCGTCTGTGCATGCATTACATTCTTGGTTGGTGTTAAACCACGGACCTGCTCTGGACACGGCCGTTTTCTTTCAGCTCTGGCTTGTCCTTGATTCTTTTCTGAAGGTTACTGTGAGCGTTTTCTTGAATGCAGAGTGTGTGTGACTGGCAGCCTGCATAAATGTGCATTGCTAATGGGGTGGGTTCAAAACTAGAAACATAACCCTGTGCAATAAATCCCAACAGGAAAAACAATTAGATTATGTGTGCAGAGAAGAATTTCTCTACGCTAAGGCTTCCAGAACTTTCTTCATATGCGTAATGCCTAGTAATCCACAAGACTCAATATGTGATCGAGATATGGAAATACCTCTGTGGCATAAATGAGTCTCTTTCAATGGAAAGGAAGCTCTGGAATGAGGGGCTTAAGATGAAGGTAAAAGGGGACAGACTCGGAAATAACCTGAGGAAATGCTACTTCTAGTTACAGGATCAGTGATAGACTCTTAAAAGTTAACCCCCCTTTTACAAAACTGCTCTAAACATCTCGACAGAAGCAAATATATCATAACAACTTTATAGCGCCTTTGCAGAGGTTCATGAAGACCGCTCTGAATTGACTCCCCAGTCATTAGTAGCGGTTTAGAAGCTCTCAATAATAATACACTCTGTTAAACACATGTGACCAGGTCCCTCTAGGCTCTTCCTGGTCATCTCCAAGTCCTCCCTGGTCATCTCTGGGTTCTCCCTGACCCTCATTGGCCCTCAGGGTCTTTGGACAGCTCCCAGTACCATTTACCGGTCGCTCTGCCAGTTGCTACCAGTCTCACCGGTCCCTCCGCTGGTCACTTGCCAGTCACCTCTGGTCAATGTTCTCAGGGTCTACAGGCTGCTTCCTCTTGGGTCTTCTGGCAGCTTCTGGTACCATTTACTGGTCTCTTCACTGGTCACCACCGGTCACTCCACTACATGGTCCCTCCACCAGTCACCAACAGCCTCGGACTCCTCCAGCTCTTCTAGCTGCTTGTGGAGCTACCACTGGTTTCTGTTCCCTGGCCTCTTAGGTCCTGGATACTTCACTGGTCCCACTGCTGGTTGTCAAGCTTGAATTTTCAAGTTTTATTAAAATTTATTGTGCACGCAATGTCAAATATTTCAAAGCATATTACAAGTTTTAAAAAATGGGGGATACAAGCAACGCATCAGCTGTAGGTTCACGCGGCTTCCCGGTCTCGCATTAAAGCAGCCTGCAGAGGATCACTGGTTGGCTGTAGCGATCCTAGCAGGCTGCCGTAGCCTCAGCAACACGTTCCCTCTGCCGCGGTCCTGTACGTTAGAGGAGGGGTGGGACTGCAGCAGAGGTAAAGTGCTGTGGAGGCCAATGGCAGCCTGCTAGGATCTCTACAGCTGACCGGCAGTCCTCTGCAGGCTGCTTTTTTTTTTCTTTTTAAAATAGTTTATTAAATGATAAAGGCCAAACCAACATAGCAGGTAAGATAGCATTTTCAGTCGACTATATACAGAAACAACAACAATAAACCACCCATACGGGCAGAGACCGGAAGAGTCCGGGTTGGGTTCTTATACCCAGACTCAGCCAAGCCCCACCCAACAAGAGAAACCTCCCCCCCTCCCCCCTACAGCCCCCCCCTTCCACCGCCCCCCCCCCCCCTTAACCCACTGGCAACACGGGTACCACTGGCTTCCACAACTGGTTGAGAACTTGGCTTTTAATCAGAGGGGAAAGAGTATCCAAATAAGGTGTCCAAACGGACAAAAAAAGCTTACTACGATGACGAGAAAACCGAGCTGACAAGGATTCCCAGACCATTAGCAGATGGAATTTATTGTGCCAATACCAAATGGTAGGTGGGGAGTCCTAGAGCCAATGATTTAAAATACATTTCTTACCCACTATATAGCCCTTGCGAATAAGTAAAGAATCCCCAGCAGAGAGCCCACCCAGAATACCAATAGCCAAAAAGAGGATCCCTTCCACCTGAGAGGGAAGTGCATAGCCCACCAGGGTCTGCAAATAACAACGAACCTCCAGCCAAAAGGCGCAATGACCGCTCATGACCAAAGACCATGTGCCAGAGAGTTATCAACCCGGTGGCATTTCAAACACATAGAAATAGAGGCACACCCGAAGTGAAAGGCCTGCTTCTGAGAAACATAATCCCCATGAAGGACCTGAAATTGGCATTCCTGGAGCTCAGTGCTCTGCACCACCCTGGGTATCTGCTGCACCAACGGAGACAAAGATGCAACCCAAGTCCCGAGTCCACAGAGACAGAAGGTGGTTGTTGTAGTCCCTCCGCGGCTGCAGAGCCACCAGCCGGTGATGGTATTGAGACACCAAGAGCCAGTCCCAATTATCATTAAAAAAAAAAATCTCACAAGGTAACTAGAAAAGCATGCTGGAGGGAGTCCCTGGGTAGAGTAGCAACATAATGAGCAAGCTGCCTATACGCAAAATGATCCAAGCCACTCGGGAACCAGGACACCTGAAGAGCCTGGAAAGGAGAAAGACTCCCATCCACCTGAAGGAAATGCCCCAGATTGCAAAGCCCCTTCTGCGCCCAACATTTAAAAATCACATTTTCCTGGCCCGGACAAAAGGTCGCATTGCCCACTATGGGCAAGAGAACTGAGCTAGAATATGAGTGGCCCCAAAACCGCGATACACACCACCAAGCCCTGCGCAGCGGTCGAACCATCCCATCCCATCCCAATGCAACAGATAAGGCAAAGCCCAGGGAAAAAAATAGTCAGCCTCCAAGGCAACATCCGTGTAGTGAGAACCAGCAAATAGCCAGTCCCGTACAGGCCAAATTATAAAGATGAATCGAGGGAAGCCCCAAGCCACCTGTGGACCAGGAGCCATAAAGAAAAGTGCTGTTCAGCTTACTTTTCCTACCCCCCCCCCAACAGAAGGAGAGAACCAAGCGCTGAAGACAACAAGGGAAGTGTTTGTAACAGATATAACCACTTAGGAAAAATAACCATGCAAAATAAGTGAACACGGCCCATCAATGAGAGAGGAAGATTCATCCAACGACGCAGGAACCCTTTAGTTTCAGTCAACAAACGATCTACATTCAACCGATATAAGGCCCGAACATCCACGGACAACTGAATACCAAGGTAACGAAAGGAACGAGCGGCCCAGCATAAAGGGAACCCGGGGCCCCAGTCTACCCGGAGAGAGTCCGGAAAAGCAAGAGCATCCGTCTTTTGATAATTCAAATGAAAGCCCGAAAAATCTCCATACTCCCGAAAGCTCTCCAAAAGGACAGGCAAGGAGGCCTGAGGATCAGTCAAATATACCAAAAGGTCATCCGCAAAGGCCGCCACTTTAAAATGATGAGCCCCCACCACCATCCCTAAGATCTCTGGATTTGCCTGGATGTCCCAAATAAGAGGATCCAATGTTAAAATGAATAACAAGGGCGAAAGGGGACACCCCTGGCGGGTGCCTTGGCAAATAAGAAACGAAACGGACAAAACATCAATCGCCCACACCTGCGCCCGGGGATCAGCATAGAGGGTTTGCATAGCTTGAATAAACCAAGGGCCCAATCCATAAGTTCGCAGGACTGCAAATAAGAAACCCCAACCTACCTGATCAAAGGCTTTTTCAGCATCAAAGCTAATCACCAGGGAGGGAAGCTGGTCCTGGGCTGCCCGTTCCAAGGCTGCCAGAATATGCCTGAGATTCTTTGCAATAGCTCGCCCCTTCACAAAACCAACCTGCTGGTCTGAAATGAGGCTAGGTAATTCCAGCGCCAAACAATTCGCCAAGACCTTCGCAAAAAGCTTGGCCTTAAAGTTCAGCAAAGAAATGGGTCTATACGACTCCGGGCACAGCGGGTCTTTTCCCGGCTTTAACAGAACTATTATTTGGGCTGTATTCAAATGTCGAGGTAACGTCCCGGATTCTACCTCCATGTTAAACACTGAAGCCAACAGAGGCGCAATGTCCACCCTTAAGATCTTATAAAACTCACTATGCATGCCATCAGGCCCAGGGGATTTACCCACAGCATTAGACCGAATCGCTCACTCGATCTCCGGCGTGAACACATTCTCCAACTTCTCTCTAGATGTAGCCAAAAGTGTCAGAAGAACGTGGCCCAACAAATAGAGGTCCCCATCCAACCGGGGGTCAGCAGGAGCGGAATACAGCTGTGCAAAAAAATCCCGAAATACCCGATTGATATCCTTATCAGTATGCACCACCTCAGTCCCCTAGGCCATCAGGGTGGCAATACGAGAACTACCTCTGTTGCTGCACTAATTTTGCTAAAAACTTACTACTCTTGTTAGCAAAACAGTAAAGATGAAATTGGTAATGTTCCATAGACCGCTGCGCTTGTTGATGCAGAAGAGAATTAAGCGAGCATTGGGCCTCCAGTAACCAGGCCTGATCACCAAGAGTGCGTATGACCATAGCGGCGACACAGCAACGAGACCAGATGCTCCAAACGAAGCATCTCCCGTTGACGCGCCCTACGCTGAAAACTAACATAAGAGATGATCTCTCCCCGAAGAACAGCCTTCGCAGTCTCCCAAGCCAATGACGGGATATCAAAATGAGCCACATTAGTCTCCTGGAACAAATGCCACTGAGCTACAAGATGGGCATGAAACTTACTATCCTTATAGATATAGCTAGGGAAACGCCACCCCCTTGGGGCCCCTGCCAATTGATGGAGCTGCCACTTAGCCGCCACCCACGCATGATCAGAGATCTCGATAGGATCGAGCTTGGAATCAAGAAGCTCCGAAAACAGAGAATGTGAGAGTAAGATATAATCAATACAAGATAGTGATGCGTGGGCCCGGGAAACATGAGTAAAATCCTTCTCCAGGGGATGTAGGACTCTCCAGGCGTCCACCAAGTCCAAAGAGTCACATAAGATAGCAATGCTGGTTGCAGGTTTATGAGACTCCCTCCCCACACCTCTCGAGCGATCCCAAAAGGGATCAGCTACTTCGTTGAAATCACCACCAAGGGGACATCCCCATACACAGCAAGATCAGCCAAATGGTGAAAAAACCTCTCCCGGATTATTTGGTGCATACAAATTGCACAAAATATCAGGGGTAGAGTTCAAACTAACAGAAGCAAGAATATACCGACCCTCAGGGTCACTAAGAGTGTCATGAACCACCAACTGAAGATGTTTGCCCACCAATTTAGCCACTTCAGCTTTCTTTCCCTTGGCTGGAGAGTCCAGGACCGCACCCACCCACCAAGTGCGGAGCTTCGCATGTTCAGCAGTAGGCAAATGCGTCTCCTGTAAAAAGGCCACTCAGCTCGGTTTCGTCGAAGTTGCCGAAGCATCTTTTGCCTCTTGATATGGGAATGGATACCTCCCACATTCCAAGAAAGCAGTTTAAGGGACATAGAAATGAAACAGGAAAAAAATCCACAAAGGAAAACTGTACTGCCAAAGATAGAGAGGGGGCGTCCCAGCTCCCCATCCCCTGTGAGTCAACCCCCAAGGAAGCCAGGGGCACCGCAGTACCCAAAAGGACCCTCCCCCCCCCCAACCGCCCAAACCCAACTGGACACCAAACCCAGAATACCCAAACTACCCATCCTTCCCAAAAGAAACACAGGGTTCCTCCCTTAGGAACCAGTCACGACAGGACATAAGAACATAAGAACATAAGCAGTGCCTCCGCTGGGTCAGACCAGAGGTCCATCGTGCCTAGCAGTCCGCACACGCGGCGGCCCAACAGGTCCAGGACCTGGACTGTAATCCTCTATCTATACCCCTCTATCCCCTTTTCCAACAGGAAATTGTCCAATCCTTTCTTGAACCCCAGTACCGTACTCTGCCCTATTACGTCCTATGGAAGCGCATTCCAGGTGTCCACCACATGTTGGGTAAAAAAGAACTTCCTAGCAATCGTTTTGAATCTGTCCCCGTTCAACTTTTCTGAATGCCCTCTTGTTCTTTTATTTTTCGAAAGTTTGAAGAATCTGCCCCTCTCTACTCTCTTACTCTCTCTATGCCCTTCATGATCTTGTAAGTCTCTATCATATCCCCTCTAAGTCTCCTCTTCTCCAGGGAAAAGAGTCCCAGTTTTTCCAATCTCTCAGCGTATGAAAGATTTTCTATCCCTTTTATTAGACGTGTCGCTCTTCTCTGAACCCTCTCGAGTAACGCTATATCTTTCTTAAGGTACGGCGACCAATATTGGACGCAGTACTCCAGATGAGGACGCACCATCGCCCGATACAACGGCAGGATAACTTCTTTTGTTCTGGTTGTAATACCCTTCTTGATTATGCCTAGCATTCTATTCGCCTTCTTAGCGGCCGCTGCGCACTGTGCCGTCGGCTTCATTGTCATGTCCACCATTACCCCCAAGTCCCTTTCTTGGGTACTCTCCTTCAATAATATCCCTCCCATCGTATAGCTGCACCTTGGGTTTCTGCTACCCACATGTAGTACTTTACATTTCTCAACGTTGAACTTCATCTGCCATCTCGTCGCCCATTCCCCTAGTTTGTTCAAGTCTCTTTGCAGGACACCCCCAACCCAATCCCTAATGTCCAGAATTAAGAAACCATCCCACAGGAAACAACTGAAAACACCAACCCTGGGACCCCAGAGGTAGCCAAACAATAGGTTACGTCCACCAATCCCCTACACACAAAGGGAGCCCCCCCACCCAACAGGCCCACCAGGCCCACATGCATCCAAATAGCTCAAGCACACCAGAACGAAACAGAACCGGGCAGCACTCACAATCCATTGCAGCCCCACAGATCACTGCACCAGACACCCCATCACAATCAACCAGCAACCACATAAACAGGCCCGAACCAATCAAAACGCCTCCGGAGGCTCACACAATCAGTCCCCAGGCTGAAGCACCGGGCTCCCTTAGTTGGGCTCAAAGCAGCCACCACCCTCTTCAGGGACATGGCAGCCTGTCAAGCAGTCCAAGGAATCCCAACCAATCGACAGTGGCAGAACTGGGCCTCAAGAGGACTCCCCAGCTAGAGGCCACGGTTTCGATGCACCAACCACATCCGGACAGGTCCAGGAAAGAAAGGATGAAAGGATGCGCTCCCCCAGGTCCAGAGTAGCTGAGAGCTAGGCCGCAGAAAAGATGAAGTACTGGTCCCCTAGACAAAGTCACAAGCAGCAGTCTGAAACCAATCACCAACCAGCTCCTGGACACAGGGCCGGCCGCAGGGCTCAGGTAAGTGTCTAATAGGTAAGGAGACTGTCCACAGTCAATTCGCCAGCCACCATGAAGATAAGGGACCCACACAGCTTCAGCAACTAAACAGAGCCCCAGCTGTGCCTAGTTCCCATAACTTGCTTCAGAGACAGGCAGCAAATGTCCAGCCTGGTTAAAAGTTCTGTCTTGGTACCAGGCTTCTTCATGTCTACTCCCCTGTCATCCTGCAGGGATTGTTGCTTGTTATAAATGTTTTATTGCTTTTCAGGGTGCCTTGCATATGTCATACAGCACTGATAACGGCTCAGCACAAATGAACAATGGCCAAAGAATTTGGAGAAGTATCCTCCCAGCAGGGATTGGAGACAAGAACTTTGCAGCAAAGGCCAGCTGGGTTAGCATTTCAAAGGATACATGTGTTCACAGACAGCAAGGTAGAGGCTGTTCATCTGGTTAGCTTGTAAAAGAAAGCTGGTTTAGGCTGTGAGAAAATATATGTTAAAAATGTCTGTAGTGTCCAGCATACACAAGTGAGGCCAGTATGTCCATGTTATCCATCTCACGTCCCAAGCCTAAGGATACATAACAACACCTAGGTTAAAAAAGTAGGCATGGTTGACTTAGATGCCACCACATTAGATGAGTGAAAAGCTGGCCTAATGGAGTGTCACCTACTGTATATCTAGGATGCCTAGCGACATCTAAGCTGTAGATATGCCAAGTTTTACGATGATATCCCAATAGCATCAACCACTAGTAAAAAACAAAAAGCCTTATTCGGCCTTTACGAGGTTCATGTTGTAAACATTGTGTCATCCACTAAAATGGTAATGAGAAAAAGGGAAGTAGGAGTAAGGGTCAATATGAAAACTCTTCCATTGAAATGTTAGTGGTTCCAGATGTTGTCTTTGGGGAAAAAAGCAGCTTAACAAAACGGAGACAGGCTGAAAGATAGAAGACTTCTTGCTCTAGCAAGGCAGAGTGTAAATTAATGGCATGCAGAGGAAGAAATGGCCTTTCCTAACTATCATTTTTACAGCCACATTAAGAAAACTCATTACAGGCCATGCTTATGCCACAGTGACCTTCCTGGAATCTGTTTCTTTATTCCTAAAATGACGACGAAGTCTCTTAACTGTGTCTTGAAATCAGTTTTGATTTCTTCCACCTGCAAGTGAAATAATTATTCGGTTTTATTTCTCTAGTCATCATTGAATATATTGTCATTCACTAGGCATCATGGGACTGTACAAAGAAGAAACGGAAAACCAACCCACCATGATGACTCAAGTTCTATAAAAGACCTCTGGAATTAAATGCCTAGACCAGAGTGCTTAGTCGATCTAAGGGCCAACTTAATTATTTCTAGAGCACTACTAGATGTACACAGCACTGTACAGAGTCTCAAAGGAAACAGTGCTTGCTCCAAAGAGTTTACAATCTAAACCAGTATATCTCAAACTTATTTAGCTCCAGGGGAGGAGTCAAGATGGCGGCAGCGTGAAGCTAGCGAGTGAACCAGCGGTCTAGGAATTCTCTCCTACCTATTTTCCAATGCCTCATTCAAAACGAAAGGGTAGCGTTCGAGCTGAGCCCGCTGTGGTCCGGACATCTACCCCCGTTCAGATTACTGCAATGCCATCTACTTAAATCTATAAAAAAAGTCTTCTAAGACTCCAGCTAATCCAGAATACTGCAGCCAAACTGATCTTCTCAAAACGCAAATCTGACCATGCCTCCCCACTCCTTGCCAAACTTCACTGGCTCCCAATAATCCCCAGAATCCATTTCAAATGTTCCTGCCTGGCTTTTAAGATCATTCATGGCATCCTCCCTCCTCTTATCCCACTGTCTTTCAACTCCTCCAGTCCCGACTCCTCCAGAACTGCCCAAAGGTATAAACTAGCCTTCCCCTCCCTACACGGCATCCACTATGCAGGCAAACTGGGAAAATCCCTTCTCTTCAAAATCACAGGTCTTTGGAACGATCTCACCTCCCCGTTGCGGAACCTGAGCTCCCTTCAGTTATTCCGCAAACAAATGAAAACCTGGCTTTTCAGCAAATTGTAACTCTATCCTTCCCCCCCTCTTCACATAAGTTCATGTAATCCTTTTTTCTTCCTCTCTACCTACTATTTTAAGTTCTTGTAAACCGTGTCGAACTCCATACTCATGGAGATGATGTGGTATATAAATTTAAGATTTAGATTAGAGTAGATTAAATTAGATTCAGCGTTCTATCCTAGACTTCACCACAGCTTCCTTTGACTCCAAAGCTCTGGGAGGCAGACTCGGGCTATCTCCGGCTGGAAGAGCGGCTGGAGACTTCAGGCAGGAGGTTTCCCTCTCCCCTCCAGAGCCTGCTCCACCCCCGCACCCTGCTCAATTCGCAGTCTGAATGGAGGTTTCCCCTATGGAAGTAAGCACTGGGGAGACCCCGTATCAGGGGCTCAGACTCGCAAGAACGGGAGGAGAGCAGGGAGAAGTGAGAGCCAGTATTGCTACTGGCTCTGTACCAGCAAAGTCGGAGGTGATTACCCTCGAAGATTTGGGACTCTCTCGAGCAGCTTAACATCCAGGTGGCTAGATCCTCACAAGAACTGCCAACACTTGTAAGTACTGTGGACGCCTTGTGGAAATCCTTGGAGAAAATTAAAGGTGAATTTTCAATGGAGATAAAAGAAGTTAAGGACAATGTGGTAAATATTCAAGCTATAACTAATAATTTGATAAAGGAAAGAACAGTTTTGAGTTAAAAAAATTGAACAAATAGAAAATTACAACCGAAGATTAAATTTGCGTCTGTTGAACTTTCCGAAGGCCTTGGGGGTTATACCTATTGAGATGTGGAAAAGGTACTTAATTGAAATATTAAAGTTTTCCTCTGAACATATACCTCCACTTAATAGAATTTATTATTTGCCAAAAAAGAAAACTGAAGGAACCGACCCAGGTATAGAGGAACAGACGCTCTCAATGTTACTGAATTATTAGAAACTACTACAGTGGTACCTTGGTTTACGAGTGCACCGGTTTGCTAGTGTTTTGCAAGACAAACAAAACATTTTCAAAATCGGTGCCTCGGAAACCGAGCATGGCTCAATTTACGAGCGCCCCCTCGCAATCCGGCACCCTCCCCCCCGCGATCCGGCACCCCCCCCGACGCGATCCGACTCCCCCCTCGATGTGATTGGGCACCACTCGCCACAATCCGGCACCCCCCGCCACGATCCGGCACCCCCCCCCGACGCGATTGGGCACCCCCCGCCGCTTCTTACCCTCATCTGGGCACCGGCACCGGCATGTCCTGTGCTTGGTGCCGGTGCCCGAAGATCGGCCTCCTCTTCTGCTAGGCCTTGAGCACAGTTGCTCAAGGCCTAGCAGAAGAGGAGGCCGATCTTCGGGCACCAGCACCAAGCACAGGACATGCCGGTGCCGGTGCCCAGATGAGGGTAAGAAGCGGCAGGGGGCGGTGCCGGATCATGGCGGGGGGGGGGTGCCCAATCGCGTTGGGGGGTGCCGGATCGTGGCGGGGAGGGCTGAATCATGGGGGGGGGGGCTGGATCGCAGGGGGGCCTTCGGGGGGAGCAATGACGGTTCTTGTGGGGTGGGGGGGGGAACACATCAAAGTGAGTTTCCATTATTTCCTATGGGGAATCTCGCTTTGATAAGCAAGCATTATGGATTACGAGCATGCTCCAGGAACGTATTATGCTCGTAATCCAGGGTACCTCTGTATTTCGGAATCTACAGAGAGAGCCACATTGTTCATATCTTTTGTCTTCGAACAAGATATAAATGCAATTATGCGTTTGTATTTCCGAAATCCTCAACAAATGTTCTTGGGAAAGAAAGTATGGATGTTTCCAGACATCACGAGAACAACGCAGGAGCGAAGAAAATTATTCTTAGCAATGAGAGTAGAGACTTTGACCCTTGGAGCGACATTCTTATTGGCATATCCGTGTAAATGCTTGATTAAATATCAAGGTGTTAAATATGTCTACAGCTCCGCACCTTTTTAGATTTAAAAAATCTTGCTTCCCGCAATGCTTAAGAGCAGGAAGGAAAGAGGGGGTTAAAGACTGTTAAGCCTTTCAAGATTATAGTTATTACCTACGTTTGTTATCTCCTCAATATATTCAATTCTCCTCCCCTTGTGGATTTAGTGGTCTAAGAAAGAAGGACTCTTTTTCCTGGCAGCAGTAAATGCGACTTTAGCTTATTTTTGTTTCTTTTCTGTTTTACTTGTACAAGAGGGATATTCTTGTGAATTATGTAAAAATTTCAATAAATAATAAATATATATTTTTAAAAAAAACTTATTTAGCTCCAGCAAACTAAATGGAGCAAATGTTTTTCATGACATAGTATAATTGAAATTCTAAAATTGCAAAACCAATAAAAAATTAAATGCAAGTTATTTAAGTAGATAGAATAGAATTAAGACATAAGCCATAAGAATAGCCATACTGGGGCAGACTGAAGGTCCATCAAGCCCAGTATCCCATTTCCAACAGTAGCCAATCCAGGTCACAAGTACCCGGCCGAGCTGAGACTATGATGTCATAATGCCTCATTCCACCAATGCCAAAGAGCCAACCTCATCAGTGATGTCTCAATGGCTCAATTGTCCTATACTTGAACTCACTTAAGAACATAAGAATAGCCATACTGGGACAGACTGAAGGTCCATCAAGCCCAGTATCCTGTTTCCAACAGTAGCCAATCCAGGTCACAAGTACCCGGCTGAAACCCAAAGAGTAGCAACATTCCAGAGCTGAGACTATGATGTCATAATGCCTCATTCCACCAATGCCAAAGAGCCAACCTCATCAGTGATGTCTCAATGGCTCAATTGCCCTATACTTGAACTCACTTAAGAACATAAGAATAGCCATACTGGGACAGACCGAAGGTCTATTAAGCCCAGTATCCTGTTTCCAACAGTGACCAACCCAGGTCCCAAGTAGTAAAACAGATTGCAAATCAATGTGATGGATGTGCTCATTCTTCCCTGCAAATTAACTCAAAACATGGCTATTCGCGTTTTGTCTTCTGTGATCATGCTTCCGGCACTTCAGCCATGAACACAGAGCAGAAATATTTGTTAAGCAAGTCAGCCTTTTCTTTATCAGCTTTTACATATTTCTTCCCCTCACTGTTGAGTCTCACAATACCACTTTAGCTCTTCTTCCTATCAATGATATATCTAAAAAAATGTCTTCTCTCCCCATTTTACTGTCAACTATTTTTCTTCCATTTGTATCTTTGCTTTCCTGACGACACGACTAGCTTCTCTTAACTTTTCCAGATAGTTTTGCCTGTCTTCCTCTTTTGTGATCTTTTGTAGTTTATGAAAGCTAACCTCTGATTCCTTACCTTCTCAGCTACTACTTTTGAGAACCAAAGTGGCCTTCTTTTCCTCTTACTTTTACTTACTTGCCTCATAAAAAGATTTGATGCCCTTACAATAAGTCTTTTCAGTTTTGCCCACTGCATTTCTACTGCTTCCAGACGTCCCATCCAGACCAGCTGGGTAAAGACTCTAGAAATAAAATTACTTCAGCCTTAATTTAAAATGGATTATTGACAATTCCTGATGCAGGTCCAAAGGGGAAAGTTGATCCCATAAGCATGAAACCAAACAAAAAAAGTTGTGGAACAAGTTGAATCCAGTCAAATTAAGGATAGATACATACAATGTCAGAATTTCAATATTTTTGAATATATAAATATATTTTTTGAATATTTTTTCCTGTTGAAATTGTCTATTGCCAGATTGATTTTGCTGTATACCACCTTTTATCAATGTCTTCAAATAGATGGTAAATACAACTTGTAATAAATAAATAAAAAACCTAAAACAGTGAAGTAGGTCCTGGTCTAATACATGAGGAGTGAATGTAGCTACTTGGAAAAAAAAAGTTTGGACAAATTCCAGGAGAATAAGTCCATAAATAACTGTTGAGATAGACATGGGAGAAGTCACTGCTTCCCTGGATCGGTAGCTTGGAATGCTGCTCCTATTTGTGCTTTAGCCAGGTACTTGAGCTACTGGGCTAGATGGACAATTGGTCGGACCCAATAAGGCTATTCTTAGAAGCCTAGGGTGAAAAGGGTGGATTCCTTCAACCAAGCTTAGTCTTTTGATGCTATATGTTATGTTAGTCTTTGTCTAATGCTATATGTTATGGATTTGATCACAATTTTGTATTGCATTGCTGTCTTACTGTTTATGTAATAGAAACACCCCTTCCCCCCCCCCCCCGAGAACATCAAGTCCATCTTTTTCTTATAAGAAAAGGGATGTTTGGGTTTCTTTATATTTATTTATGTGGAGAAAAGGTCTCTGTTTGTTAACAGACGGCCAATGTTATTCTGTCTTTGCACAAAAGTAATTTACAGCCTTCCACCCTGGAAACTGTTCAGACATGCTCTTTTGTAATTAAGTGCCCCGAGCACCTGCTCTCGTGCAGGTCAGTCCTAGCATTAGGCTACTGGTAGACAGGTATTTTCACGTATGTTAATTGTCATTCATTTTTTGTTCTATTTCATTTTAACACGTTATCCTCTTTAAAGCAAATTTTGTGTACTGACATGATTGATTTTTTGTTTGGGATTTGATGTGCCACTCTTGAAGCAGCTTCCATAGCAGTTTGCAACAGCAAAGAAAAGAAATAAGAAAAAAAAAACCCCAACTACGATATTGATAGGGAAAAAAGGAAACTATTCCGTACCTACATTCTGATCCTGGAGCCAACAAGACCACAGCATGTCATGGGCCACTTGCTTCATGGAACAAGAAGGTTTTCAGGTCCATCTTAAATATCATAAAAGAGCTTTCCATACTCTGAGTGGGGCCAATTTTGCTAAACATATGAGCCCAGATGAAATCATGTTGCACTTGATGAAGGGAAGGGATACAGAACGAAGATATCTTGCCGGTGTATAGGAATTCAGAAGGCAGGGAAGCTTACAGTGGTGTTCCGATGGCAGATATCTTTTGAACTAATAGAAGGAGTTTGTACTTAATTCTGTGGGAGTCTGGCAGCCAGTATTAAAGCCCAAGAAGTGGGGACACGTGATCAGATTTCTTTGAGGCTGTAATTAGCCTCATGGCCGTGTTTTGTATGAGTTGGAGGCAATAAATGTCCAGCTTCTGAATACCATGGAGCAGTGAATTAGAATAATTCATGCAGCTAATGACAAATGAATGGACAAGTGCCTAGTGGGAAGCCTGATCGAATAAATTACAGATGGAGTAAATCTGTTTAAGTTTGTAAAAGCAACGCCTTACTGTAGTTGAGACCTGAGATTTAAAAGCTAGAGTTTCATCAAGAAAATGTCCAAACAAAAGAGTGCCAGTGAAATTGGTGATAAGAGGGCGCAACCTCCCTGACGGCTGATAAGACCCTCTGTTTTGTCTGTTGATCACTTGGCCTCTTTTACTAAGCCAGGGTAGAGGTTTCTACTGCAGTCCAGAGCAACAAATGCTCCAACGCTGCTCCGACGCCCATAGGAAGTCAGCAGAGCATTTAGCGCCCCAGGCCATGGTAGAAACCTCTACCACGGCTTAGTTTCTCTTGTCCAGCACACAGGTACTCTCAATCTTTGACTACTGCAATGCAAACCGGTTGGACATTCCAAAGTACTTGATCAGGCAGATTCAAATGGTACAAAACGGAGCAGCAAGATTTCTGCTGGGAAAATCAAGGCAGACGAGTGCCACCCCGCTACTGAAAGAGTTACACTGGCTCCCGATTGAAAGCAGGGTGACATTCAAGATCTTGTTGCTGACACAGTCATTAGTACTGGTATAGAAGCTTTCAATAATCAATAACCAACACACATTCCCGAACCTTTCTTCTATCTCGCTATGCCTGGGTAACAAAACAGCTAGACTTGGGAGAAACCGTGGATGTCGTATACCTAGACTTCAGCAAAGCTTTCGATAGTGTCCCGCATCGCAGGCTGTTGAGCAAGATGAAATCAATGGGGCTGGGAGAAACACTAACTACATAGGTCAATGACTGACTAAGTGGCAGACTTCAGAGGGTGGTAGTTAACGATACCCTCTCTAAAACATCAGAGGTGACCAGTGGAGTACCGCAGGGCTCAGTCTTGGGCCCGCTCCTTTTCAACATATTCATAGGGGACCTAACTCAGGGGCTTCAAGGTAAGATAACGTTATTCGCTGATGACGCCAAACTATGCAATATAGTGAGAGACGGAATTCACCCAATAGTATGACACAGGACCTACATTTGTTGGAGCTTTGGTCCTCGACCTGGCAGCTGGGCTTCAACGCTAAGAAATGCAAGATCATGCACCTCGGCAGCAGAAATCCGTGCAGAACTTACACCTTCAATGGTGAGACCTTAGCTAGAACTTCAACAGAACGAGACTTGGGAGTGATCATCAGCGCAGACATGAAAACTACTGATCATGTGGAGAAGGCTTCATCTAAGGCAAGACAGTTGTTAGGTTGCATCCGCAGGAGTTTCGTCAGCCAGAAGCCTGAAGTCATAATGCCATTATACAGAACCATGGTGAGACCTCACGTGGAACAGTCTCCCAGAAGAGGTGGTGGAGAAAGAGACTGTGTCTGATTTCAAGAAAGCCTGGGACAGACACGTGGGATTTCTTAGACATAATGGTTACTGTGGATGGGTAGACTGGGCCATTTGGCCATCATGTTTCCATGTTTCTAACTCTAACCAAATCTGCTCCGCACCTGTTGCAAATCAGAAATTGTTCCATGTAATGCTCTGATCTCTTATTTGTCCTGTTTGTAAGATCTGCTGAGCAGAGTTCCTATCTTATACAGTTTTGTAATGTGCTGCTGCTGCTGCTACTACTACAACAACTCATAATTACTGCAGTGCTGTACATTGAAACATAGACAGCGGAACGCATTTTCATTTGGGGGACCCAAAGGCTCCGCCTTATTTCCAGCAGGATCCTGTGGCGTGACCTCTCTCCAGCTCCTGACTCCCCTATTTACCTTGCCCGGCTGCTGTAATTTTAAATCTTCCGGCAGTCGCTTTGCAGCATCAATGAGCAGGCCTGCCCCAGAAGTCTTCATTCTGCAGTGACGCTGTGCGGGAGCTGCCAGGTTTAAAATTACAGCGGCTGGAAGTGGGTGGGGGAGTACAGTCATAACTGACTGCCAATTTTTGGGGAGGCAATGGGCCCAGTGGCCTCCCCCGTTTCAACACCTGTGCATTACAAAATTTAAGAGGCAATCCCTGCTTAGTAGAGCTTACAATGAAATCAGACAGACAAACAGAAGAAGTAAGGGGTCAGAGAGTTTCTCAGGCATGTGGGGTTAGGAGTTAAAAGTAACCTTGAAAAAGTGGGCTTTTAGCCTGGATTTGAATACTGCTAGGGATGGACTAACTCAGGCAGTCTGTTCCATGTGAACGGTGCAGCAAGAGAGAAGGAACATAGTCTGGAGTTGGCAGTAGAGGAGAAGGGTACAGATATGGAGAGATTTACTCAATGAACGGGCATACTGTGTATGTCTTCTAGTGCTATGGAAATAAGTAGTTGGAGGAGGGTCTTGGACTGATTCTAAGAATACTAGAAAACTGCAAAAAAAAAAAAAAAAAAAAGCAAGCCAGAACATCACAAACGTGATGTACAGTGTATGGAAGATTAAAGCAACATTCAAGACTTCTTGTAGCTTCTACAATATACCGATGCATTTTTCCTGGGAGGAATATTTTTCTCTCTTCCCTAGAAGGGCAAACAATAAAACAGCTCAGAAAAATCTAGGACATAGTCATCTACTCTTGGAGGTGTTTGGTCTCTTCCACACCAGTACTGGGTTTTTCAGTTGTACAGGTCCCATTCACCTCATTCCAAGCAGTTGGACCCCGATTGCTTCTCCTCAGAGTCCTGATTCCTCAATACCTAGATCTTCTTGGCTGATCTCTCCAGCCACAGTCCCCTTTGGACCTTATGTACTGCCCTTTTGCTTAAGCCTAGTCAGCTTAGAGGATAGTGGCAACTCCATAATTGATCATTTAGATGGTCATCAAGGAGTATTTAACACAACTAACATACTGGAACCAGAGCACACAACTGACATACCAGAACCAGAGCAAATCTTCAGTGGAAATCAAGCACAAAAGTTAACATTCATGGAAGTGTGCCTTGACGATGTGCGCAAGCAGATAGAAAAACTAAAAATTGACAAATCCCCGGGTCCGGATGGAATCCATCCAAGGGTTCTGAAGGAACTAAAGGAGGAAATAGCGGAACTACTGCAGCAAATTTGCAATCTATCCCTGAAAACAGGCGAGATCCCAGAGGATTGGAAGATAGCCAATGTTACGCCCATCTTTAAAAAGGGATCAAGAGGTGATCTGGGAAACTACAGACCGGTGAGTCTGACCTCGGTTCCAGGCAAAATGGTGGAAGCACTGATAAAAGAACACATCGATGAACATTTTGAAAAAAATAAACTTCTGATAACCAGCCAACATGGATTCTGCAAGGGGAGATCATGCCTTACTAACTTATTGCACTTCTTCGAGGGAATTAACAAACAAATGGACAGAGGAGACCCCATAGACATCATATACCTAGATTTCCAGAAAGCCTTCGATAAGGTGCCTCATGAACGTCTACTCCGGAAACTGAAGAACCATGGGGTGGATGGAGACGTGCATAGATGGATCAGAAACTGGTTAGAGGGTAGGAAACAGAGGGTAGGGGTGAAGGGCCACTACTCGGACTGGAGGAAGGTCACGAGTGGTGTTCTGCAGGGCTCGGTGCTCGGGCCGATGCTATTTAATATATTTATAAATGATCTAGAAACAGGGACGAAGTGTGAGATAATAAAATTTGCAGATGACACTAAACTATTTAATGGAGCTCGGACAAAGGAGGACTGCGAAGAATTGCAAAGGGACTTGGACAAACTAGGGGAATGGGCGACGAGATGGCAGATGAAGTTCAACGTTGAGAAGTGTAAAGTATTGCATATAGGAAGCAGAAACCCGAGGTTCAATTACACGATGGGCGGGATGTTATTGAATGAGAGTACCCAAGAAAGGGACTTGGGGGTAATGGTGGACATGACAATGAAGGCGATGGCACAGTGCGCAGCGGCTGCTAAGAGGGCGAATAGAATGCTAGGTATAATCAAGAAGGGTATTACAACCAGGATGAAAGAAGTCATCCTGCCGTTGTATCGGGCGATGGTGCGTCCACATTTGGAGTACTGCGTCCAATATTGGTCGCCGTACCTTAAGAAGGACATGGCGTTACTCAAGAGAGTTCAGAGGAGAGCGACACGTCTGATTAAAGGGATGGAAAACCTTTCATACGCTGAGAGATTGGAGAAACTGGGTCTCTTTTCCCTGGAGAAGAGGAGACTTAGAGGGGATATGATAGAGACTTACAAGATCATGAAGGGCATATAGAGAGTAGAGAGGGACAGATTCTTCAAACTTTCAAATAATAAAAGTACAAGAGGGCATTCAGAAAAATTGAAAGGGGACAGATTCAAAACAAATACTAGGAAGTTCTTCTTTACCCAACGTGTGGTGGACACCTGGAATGCGCTTCCAGAAGATGTAATAGGACAGAGTACGGTACCGGGGTTTAAGAAAGGATTGGACAATTTCCTGCTGGAAAAGGGGATAGAGGGATATAGATAGAGGATTATTGCACAGGTCTTGGACCTGTTGGGCCACCGCGTGAGCGGGCTGCTGGGCACAATGTACCTCAGGTCTGACCCAGGGGAGGCATTGCTTATGTTCTTATGTTCTTATGTTCTTATGTTTAACACTGGTATACATAATCTGCAGCATTACACTGAAGAAGCTTTATATTGTTGCTCTAATGATAAATGTTTGTGTTTGCGTTGAGGTTTGAACCGTGCCATTCCATCACATTAGATGAAGCTTTATTCGGTTGGTGATGGAAGGGGGAACTGGTCTTGACACCAGTCTCCATATTTAAATATTTTTACTGATCCCCTGAAGAAGCCTAGGGTGAAAAGGGTGGATTCCTCCAACCAAGCTTAGTCTTTTGATGTTGAAATTACACTATAATTTGTTATTTGCGTAACAAAAAGAAGGTTTTTTATGACTGATGATTAAACGGATGTCCCATTCAATTGACCAGCCTTGGCTGTTTGAAATGATTTGAAGGGTGTCTGAGGTCTTTTCCCCTCTTGTTGCCTATAAACCTACAGCCAGGATATAGAGTTGATTGATATTTCTCACATCATAGATGTGATTATTTGAGATTGGGATCTTTTGCAGCTCTACCTTTTGGTGTTTATCCTCTGATTAGTCATTATTTTAATCATATTTGAGTTTTCAGTGGCGTAGTAAGGGGAGGGAGCAGTCCACCCCCGGCGCTGTCTTGGTGGGGATGCTGCCACCCATCCTCCTCTCTGCCCTCCTTCCCCCACTACCGCACATGCCTCTTCCCTTCCCCATACCTCTTTAATGTTCCCAGTGCAAGCAGCAACCACAACCTTCTGCTCGTGCCCGTGTCGGCTCTTCCTCTGATGTCACTTCTAGGTATGGGTCCAGGAAGTGACATCAGAGGAAGAGCCAACGCTGGTGTGAACAGCAGGTTGGGGTTGCTGCTCTCACTAGGAATGTTAGAGGTACAGGGTAAGGGAAGGGGCGCACGCACCTGGCAGGAGGGAGTGGGGAAGGAACGGATGGGGGCAGAGAAGAGGGTAGGGTGTCTTTCACCCTCGCTACACTACTGGAGGTTCTATCTGGTTAGGGATCAAACTAAAGCTTTGATCAGAAAAATACTGCAGTCAATACTGTTGATTTAGAGACTTTTGCTACTGGTATTTCTCAATTATCAAGTAGTTTAGAACTTTTTCATGGGACTTTGGATGAATCCTCAATGTTTTGGATTAAGGGAGTTCAACAATGATTTAAAAAGTTGGCAACTGTCAAATTAAGATTGGATTATATAAGCGTTCCTCTCCTTGGTTTATTGATACTTTGAGGAAGTTAGAAAAGCAGAAAGTTTGGGGAAGCCGATCTCTGATGAATATAAATTGGTTACTGTGGAAGCAAAACAAGCCTATTATTCTCAATTATTATCAAAGGTCCCTAACAGATCACGAGGTAGTTTTGCTTTAATTAAAAACCTATTTACTATCTCTCAAGGTAATAATTATAATCAAAATTTAAAAAGAAACTTGGAGTGTGAGGATGGGGCAACATTTTCTCAGGAGAAAAGTTCCAAAATTCATTTGAAATTGGATTTGGATATACATTGACCGACTATTAATCCTCCAGGGTTCAGAGGTTCCCAGAATAGACTTGGGTTGGAACAAGTTCACAGTTATTGATTGGCAAACTTTTAGTAAGTTCTATAATAAATATGTCAGTTCATACTGTAGACTTGATAGCTGTCCTCTGAATGTCATGAAAGCTGTCCCGGTCACTTTTATGGCTAAACTGTTGATGTGGGTTAATTTTTTACCATCCGTAGGGAAGTTTCCAGAGGAATTGGGTCAAATTATGATTACACCAATTATAAAAAATACAAAAGAATCATCTAGTATTGCATCGAATTTCAGACCCATTGCCAGTATTCCTCTGTCTATTAAGTTACAGGAAGGTGTGGTAAACTCTGAATTAGTTGCAAAATGCTAAACTTATCCAAGTATGTAAGATAATCAATCGGTTTTTGGTCAGGCTTTGGTACCGAAACAATCATGGCCTCGTTGTTAGATTATCTGCACTCATTATTAAGTCAAGGTACAAGCGCTTTGATTCTGCAGCTGGATTTGAGCAGCGCTTTCGATCTGATAGGCCACACTATTCTTTTAGATTGTTTGGAAACCATTGGAATTATGGGAAATGTATTGAACTGGTTTCATGGATTCCTGAGTAAAAGATCATACCAGGTATTCAAGGATGACACTTTATCCTATCGTTGAGAAAATTCCTGTGGGGTTCCGCCTTTGGCCCCCACCTTGTTTAACATTTACCTTGTCTCTTTGGGAAATCTGTTGCAAAGTCTAAAGCTTAAGTTTTATATTTATGCGGATGACATTACTATAGTCATCCCGTTAACCTGTCTGTCACCCGAGTTCGTAAATTCTTTAGTGACCATTTTAAGTCATATTGAACTCTGGATAACTGCTTTTAAATTGAAACTACCGTAAATGCGGTAAAAACTAATTTTTTCCTTGCAACTCCCAAAGAAACAATGATACATGTGAACGGTTTGGACTATAATATAGAATGATCTATAAAAATATTAAGAGTGACTTTGGATAAACATCTTACAATGGAACAACATACTGATTTATTATTTAAGAAATGTTTCTCGGTGCTTTGGAAGCTTTGTACCATTAAGAAATATTCTCTCTTTCGTTTGTTGGTACAGTCTTGCATCTTGAGCATTTTTGATTACTGTAATATTATATATTTAGGTGCTTATAGGAAAATTCTCAAAAAATTGAGAGTGGTTCAGAATACTACTGTCTGCCTCATTTTTGGATTTAAAAAATGGGAACATATTACTGTACTCCTTTTTATCAGAAACTCCATTGGCTGCCGATAGAGTCTAGAATTTTGTTTAAATTTTCATGCATTTGTTATAAATCAGTCTTTGGTATGTCACCAGGATATCTTATTCCTCACTTCTCTTTAAGCCACTTAAATAAGAGAACACGCAGAGTTCATTTGTTCACATATCCCTCCATAAAATCCTGTCGTTACAGGAAGTTCCTTGCGAGAACTCTCTCGTTTCAGGCCGCTAAATTGAATGTATGGCTTTGAAAAATTATGTTGAGGTTCCTTCTTATGCTGATTTTTGAAAACTGCTAAAGACACAACTATTTGATAGGTTGGTATCTTAATGCATTCTGTGTTAACTTTTAATGAGTTCTTTTTCATTTAACTTGTATTTTATTTGCATTGTATGTATCAGTTTTATTTGTTGTGAACCGCCTAGAACCTTTTCAGTATGGCTGTATATAAACATAAAATTATTATTATTAAATTCTACCTTAAACAAGGAGACACTGGAGAAGTCTTAGGTGACCTTCAGCCTTTCATCCCTGTCCTTCTTCCCTTTATTTTCAGTAAAGGATGTTTGTTTGAAGACAATATTGCCATTGATAAATGGATCGTAGCAGTCAAGTACGGTGCCCCTTAGTTGGAAGTGGGAAGGGGTAAAACGCGGATCTAAACCTACACATCCTTAAAAATCTGAGGTCCGTGCCACTTGTAGTTAGTTTCTGGCTCTGACAGACCTCGGTGACATTGTAGCGCTGACGGATCCTAATACTTTTCCCTCCCTATGCTGAGACGGATCCGTCAGCACTAAATTGTCACCGAGGTCTGTCAGAGCCAGAAACTAACTACAAGCGGCACGGACCTCAGAATTTTAAGGACGTGTGGGTTTAGATCCGTCAGGTCCGCGTTTTATCTCTTCCCGTTGGAAGTCTGCTTTTGTTGGTCCAGTTTTGAAGAGCTCATGTTTAGATTCTAATCGAACCTTGTAATTTTCGTCCTGTCTCTAATTTTACCATTCTCAGCTAAACTATTGAAAAAAGTTGTTTGATTGTAATTACAGGATTTTGTTGAGGATCAGAGGCTCTTTCAATCCTGGTTCACAGCACGGAAACCGTGGATGTTAATGGATGTTGTTGATTGCTGCAAATGTTTAGATAATGGAGGTGTTGTTGGACTTATGTGCAGCTTTTGACACATTAGATCATTATCAAGGTTATCTGATATAATAATAATAACTTTATTTTTGTATACCGCCATACCCAGGGAGTTCTAGGTGGTTCACATCCATTAAACAAAACTTAAGAAATTACAATAAACTATATTTACAAGTAAAGAAGATATTGGAACAAAATTAACAAGAAATTACAGTTGATCATAATTACAAGCAATGAGGTGATGAAGGTGAGCATGCGAGGGGGGGGGGAATGAGTAGGTCATTGGAGTTAGAGAGAAGGGGGAGATCAAAAAGAGGGGGGAGGGGACCGGGAGAGTTGGGTCGTTTGAGGGAGGGGGGAGAGAAATGTTAGAGATATTGAGCGTGGTGGAATTTGCGATGCTGTACTTAGCTGGTTTTCTTCTTTCTCCGAGTGTACAACTAGATTCTGATATATATAAACCTAGACTGCTTAAATATTTGTCACTGCCACTCTTTAATTTATATGTCAGACCTGTCACTGATATTGCTTTGAAACATCAGGTTCGGATACATTCATTTGCTGATGATATTCAGATTTACATCCTATTGGGATTAAATCGTGATGTTCAACTGGACGAACTAAAATCTTGTCTGACAGAAATGAAAGAGTGAATGATGGCTAATAAACTGCAGTTGAATACATCAAAGACTGACCTACTTTGGGTACACTGGAATAATTGCTTTGTTTTACGTCCTTTAATGCGGGTTTACAAGTTTATTAAAAGTTTGATATCCAGCCTAATTGGGGGATGCATAAAATATTCAAATAAACAAACATATGTACTACAGATAAACACGAATCACGTAGACTGAAAGGGGAATAACTACAATATTTGGATAAAAAAGAATAAAAGGGAAGAACGATAGGGTTGATTTTACACTAGTAGCCAAAGATCAGGTCTGAAGTTGGGTTGCTGATTTGACTTTTCCCAGCCATATACTTGTGGAAATTCCCTGTTTTCCCCTGGGGGAAAGCAGTATCTAATCTATGTACCTTCTGGGTTCCTGCCACTATTGGAAACAGGATTCTAGACTTGATGGATCTTTGGTTGCAGTTCTTATGTAATGTTCCACTGTGGTAATAACTAAACCTTAATAGGCAGAAATTCTCCTCGCCCTGAGCGGCGTGCTATTACTGTGTTATTCTCATTCAGCATAATTGCTTTCCATACACTCATTTAAACTCTGCACTTGGGTCCTAGAAAGATTTATTGCACCCATCAAAGAACTCGGGGACTACGTGAGAGAAGAGAGACTTACCCCATGAGGAAGAGCTTAGCCGCATGCAGGGGTTATATTTGGACAATCCTCCTGCCCACTACTAAACTGAACTCTTAGCTTTGCTGGACTTTAAGTTCTTTTCCACGGATTTGAAACATTTTCAAACGAGGAATATCAACATCTAATGGACTATAAAAAAGGAGGAGTCTGGAAATGAGAGAAGGAATATCAGTGGACAGAGTTCCTTGTAAATTGACATTGAGATAATTTTTGGGTTGTTGGACACATTTAAAAGTCTCTACACTGTTCCTTGGTTTTTCTTTCTGTTCAACAAAGCAAAATAAAATTACTGATTCTGTTGTGTTTCTTCTTGATGAGGTAGAACAATAGATTGCATTTAAAAATCATTTTACAAAACGTTTTTCAACTGCACATTGCTTTGTATTGCACTAGACAAAGTAAACTGGTTGATTCCATTTTTTGTTAACAGACATTTAGAACTTTCCCGGCTTTAATCAGTTTTCTAGACTGGAAGACATATGCTCCATCTAAAAACTGCTGGACTAGTTTCTCTCGTTGAGGGACACATTCCAAAGAAAGAAGGAACAAATGAGTTGCTCTGATTCCATCCCACTTGCCCTGTAGAGAATGAGCTAGAAATGTAATCCAATATAAACCTTGATTAAATCTCATCTGAGCTATAACCCATTTGAAAAGCCTTGGCTTTTAATGGACAGAAATTCTCTTAGCCTGGAGCGTCTCTACTCATATTTAACCAGTAACACTCTTCTTGATATTGAAAGCTGACCAAAGGCTGCGACTGGGTATGCCGAGCAGCTGTGGAGCCACCTGTAAGAGCTAATGGTGGGACCAGAATGATACTGGCCATCATTTTAAAGAGCAGGAACTGATATAATGGCAAATCATTGAGTCAGACTATGGGGTCTGTTTACTAAAATGTGATCAAACTGGATATAGTGAGAGGTTTTCATGCACTAAACTGTGCTGAGTACCAGTGTAGTAAATACTGTGGGACTTTCCCTACAGTTGAGAACATAAGAACATAAGAATTGCCGCTGCTGGGTCAGACCAGTGGTCCATCGTGCCAGCAGTCCACTCCTGCGGCGGTTCTTAGGTCAAAGACTAGTGCCCTAACTTAGACTAGCCATACCTGCATTTCTTCTGGTCCAGCAGGAACTTGTCCAACTTTGTCTTGAATCCCTGGAGGGTGTTTTCCTTAAAACAGCCTCCGGAAGAGCGTTCCAGTTTTCTACCACTCTCTGGATGAAGAAGAACTTCCTTACGTTTGTACAGAATCTATCCCCTTTTAACTTTAGTTTCCAAGTTTCCAAGTTTATTAGTTTTTAATATCCCGACCATAAAACAAATGTCTGGCCGGTTAACAATGTTTTGAAAAGGCTAAAAAATTTATAAAATGAAGTGAACGTAAATGACATAGACTAGACGAACTGGAAAGTGAGGGAAGTATGGGAAGGAGGGGAGAAATTACATAATTTAGTAAGAAAAGAGAAGATGGGGAGGGGATAGAACACGAAGGATAGGGTAGCTTTGTTGAGGCAAATACTTACTCGCGGTAAGAAGCAGAAAAAAAGAGAGAGAAAGAAAGAAAAAGGGAAGAGGGAAAAAAATAAAATAAAAATAATTAGACAGTGCCCTCTCATTCTCTCTACCTTGGAGAGGGTGAACAACCTGTCTTTATCCACTAAGTCTATTCCCTTCATTATCTTGAATGTTTCGATCATGTCCCCTCTCAGTCTCTTCTTTTCAAGGGAAAAGAGGCCCAGTTTCTCTAATCTCTCACTGTACGGCAACTCCTCCAGCCCCTTAACCATTTTAGTTGCTTTTCTCTGGACCCTTTCGAGTAGTTCTATGTCCTTCTTCATGTTCAGCGACCAGTGCTGGACACAGTATTCCAGGTGGGGGCATACCATGGCCCAGTACAGCGACATGATAACCTTCTCCAATCTGTTTGTGATCCTCTTCTTAATCAATCCTAGCATTCTGTTTATGCGGACAGCTTTATTGACTTGTCTACCAGTACTCCTAAATCTCTTTCCTGGGAGGTCTGTCCGAATACTGCACCGGACATCTTGTATTCGTGTATAAGATTTTTGTTACCAACATGCATCACCAAGTTTATCAAGTTTAATATAAACTTGATTGATCGCTTATTCAAAGTTCTAAGCGATGTACCTTACACTTATGCACGTTAAACCTCATTTGCCATGTCACGGCCCATTTCTCGAGTGTGTTTGTCAAGTTGCAGGTCTTCGCAATCTTTCTGTGTCTTCACCTCTCTGAATAACGTTGTATCGTCTGCAAATTTAATCACCTTACTCGTCATACCAATTTCCAGGTTGTTTATAAATATATTGAAGGGCACAGGTCCAAGCACCAAACCCTGCGGCACTTCACTCGTGATGCTTTTCCAGTCCGAGTATTGTCCATTTACCCCCACTCTCTGTTTCCTATCCGCCAACCAGTTTTTATCCACGTGAGTATTTCACCCTCGATTCCATGACTCGCAATTTTTTGAAGTAGTCGTTCATGCGGGACCTTGTCGAATGCCTTCTGAAAATCCAGATATACAATGTCGCCCGGGTCGTCTTTGTCTATCTGCCTGTTTACTCCCTTGAAGAAGTGCAGCAAAATCTAGAAAATAAGTAAATTTTCAAACATTTTCTAAATTCCAGATATGCGAAAGACATAAGAGATAGTTTGAATTCTTTGTCCCAACTGGCAGCTTGATATGAAAGCATACGGTTATGAAATCTTTTGAACTTACAACTCTTCACCGATGGAAAACCCAAAAAAACATGAGCTTTACGTGAATGTTTGCAAGTAGCAAAGGAAAATGAATTAATCGAATAAGCTGGAGATTGACCCAACAAGACTTTATATTAGACACAACCCAACTTAAAAATATGTGCCTCACAATCTATCTAATGTATCTGGGGCAGTGGAGGACTAAGTGACTTAGGGTGCAGCGCAGGATTTGAACCCACAACCTCTGGGTGCTGAGGCTGTTGCTCTAACCACTATGTCATTAATAGCTTATTAATTTACTAAAACAATTGTACGGATTATGATAAATGTTGCAGTCCACAGCCATTTCATTAATTATCTATTGCCTAGATACACCCCACCCCCCCCCCCCCGATGATCTCTGCCCCAGCCCCTTCCCTACCACTACCAGTGGGTCTGAAGCCCCAATTAGACCAACCCAGCATTCCTAATCCTCATCTCAAATAGTCCCTGATGGACCCTCTCTTTCTGTCATAAAGCGACTGCCCCCTTCCCTACGTCATACACAGTCCTGCACCTTGGACATTCTACCTAATATTCAAGTGGCCCTAGGAAGTCTCGTCTGTTTTGCATGTGGGAGAGGACAAAATTATTCAAGGAATCACAATGAGCGCTGACTTTTCATGGGCAACTAGTAGAAAAAACCCTGGCTTATTCTTTTCTACTTCTGAAATATTTAATTCAACTTCATTATGGTCTTATTAAACTAAACTAAACCTTAGGTTTATATACCGCACCATCTCCGCAATTGTAGAGCTTAGCACGGTTTACAGAAGTTGTGATGGAAAGGAACTCCAATGGAGGGTTAAAGGATTAAGTGTAAAGAAGGTTAGATGGGTGTAAGATGCCGGAAGGAGGAAGTGTTACATTTTTGAAAATAGCCAAGTTTTCAGATGTTTACGGAAAAGTTGGAGGGAGCTTGAGTTTCGGAGTGGAGAGGTGAGGTTATTCCAGACACTTAAGGCAATTTCCCAGGAAACTCTGGCAGGAGGGAAATTAAAGTTTATGAGTATTATAAAATTGTAGCATTTTTGTAAAACTTAACTTATATTACACCATTGAGTTGGGCAGGATTTTACCGTATATTTTGATTTTCTTAAGTAATATTTTTTATCCTTATGGCTATTTTGTCATTGGGATTTCCATTTTATTGTTATCTTTATTTTTATTGACATCTCTTTTACATTTTTAATATTTTTTGAGGTTTTGTTGTTGTTATGGATTGCTTTTAGACAGGATACTCGTAATTAATATGCATGAGAGTTTAGTGATAGTGTTTGCAAATTTATATCATGTGTTTATAAAGTGAGCTAGACAGCTACAGAGACGGGATCGGGATTTGTCCTGAGAGGCCGGGCAAGTGGAGCATCAGACTGGTAACTCCTTGAAATAAAGTAGTCCACACCAGGTTTTATCTTGAACCAAACACAATTTTGCTTCCTTACTTGAAGGCGATAGTAAAGTCCAAAAACAGTTCTTCACATGTGGCCAGCTATTCACACCAGTTCTCCTCATCCTTTCCTGCATAGGACTGTTAAAAGATGTTGTAAGTCTGTTCCTTTAATTACAGATGTTACAGTTCAGTAAAATAGTACCTTGATGGAAAACACAGCCAGCAATGGTGATTACGTTCCAATAGTCGGACGTAAATGATCTGCTCACTGCATTGAGCTGTGCTGAACCAGTAAATGAAATTCCCCCTGATGCAAATGCATTTCTTGAATAAGTCTCCTTCCCTTGGGTTTCTCTGAGTTGCGGTGCTTCCCCATACCACCACCAAGACGGGCTACTGAGCTACATGGACCATTGGTCTGACCCAATAAAGCTATTCTTATGTTCTATACAGGGCCAGACAGGGTTTCTTGAATCAAGATCATACCAAGTCAAATTTAATAACTTATTATTTAATACTTCAAGAAATCCTTGAAGACAAACTAACACCGCAAGACTCATCTCCATTCTCTGAAGCAACTCGCTCTTCTCTTCAATTCCTCTGGAAATGGCCAGATAACTTCTTTTGTAATCCGCCTTGAACTGCAAGGTAATGGCGGAATAGAAATCACTAATGTAATGTACTGTACTTGGAAGAACCCTTGTGGAGTTACCCAGAGATCGCCATTTTCTCCTACATTGTTTAATGTTTATCTTTCTTCCTTGGGTTATATATTAAGTGACTTGGGCGTGAAATTGTTTAGCTACGCAGACAATATCACAATTATCATCCCATGCAATACAGTTTTATCCCAACAGTACTCAAATTATTGAATCTGTGCTGAATCTAATCGATTCTTGGATGTGGGAATTCAAATTGAAATTGAATCAAGACAAGACCAAATTATTTTTTGTATCCTCACAAAAGAACTGCATTGAACCATCAATTAAGATAAATTCATCTTATACCATATATTCAACAATTAAAATATTAGGCGTAGTTTTTGATCGACATCGGACCATGAAGAATCAGATTGATGCTGTGATTCGTAAGGGATATTAACTCTGGAAATTATGTGTTATCAGACTATACTTTGAAATTTCTGGTTTTAAAATTCTTGTTCAGTCTTTACTGTTAAGCCTTCTTGACTATTGTAATATCATCTACTTGTCAAGTACCAAGAAAAATATGGCTAGACTCAAACTGATACAGAATACTGCGGTCAGACTAATTTATGGTCTGAAGAAATACGAACACGTTACTCCACTTTATTGTGAGCTGCATTGGCTCCCAGTGTCTTCAGGTTGGGATGTCTGTGTTATAAAGTTGCTTTTGGATTAGCTCCATCATATCTAGTTGATATATTTCTTATAGCACCTTACAAGAATAGTAGAAAGTCACATGCTCTGTTCGTTTTTCCACCAGTTACAGGATGCAAAAGTAAGAAATATCTTGACCATACGCTGGCTTATCAAGTAGCACATTATGATAAAGATTTTTGGCACTTAATACGTACATCTTCTTCTTATGAACAATTTAGGAAACATCTGAAAACTTTTCTTTTTTCAAAATTTCTTATGAATAATTCAGAACATAACTGAAAATTTATTTTCTTCCCCCAAATTTTTGATGTTGCAATTTTTATTGTATCTTTTGAATCAAGTTTTGTAAACCGCATAAAACTTGTTGGTTATGTGGTCTAGAAATCCGGTGTTATGTTATGTTAACTTTTTGTACTTCTGGTTCTGGTCCTGGAACTCCTGAATCCATGTTCCAAAACAAGTGCCTTTGTTTGCCCTCCTGTGGGGGTAATAGGCAGGCAGACTTGGCAGGAAAATCAGGAACTTAAATTACTTTGGGTGTTTACTTCGGCCATCAGGAACATCCCTCAAACACAAACCCATCCTTCACTTCCATAGGCTTCCCTCAAATCAATAGAATAGTGGTTCTTAAACCTGTCCTGGGGGACCCCTAGTCAGTCAGGTTTTCAAAATATCCCTAATGAAGATGCATGAGGCAGATTTGCATATAATAGGGATGACAGGCATGCTAATGAGCCTCATGCATACTAATTATGGACATTTTGAAAACCCATCTGGCTGGGGGTCCCCAAGGACAGGTTTAGGAACTACTGGAATGGAAGATTCTGGTGCCAGAAGGTCAGAGCTTCCAAGCAGTTGCAGGAAGCGTTCATGGAAAAAACCCCCAACAGGTTAAAAGTTCAGAAAAGGGCAACCTAGTAGCTCTATAGTTGCTTAAAAATGGGAAGAAGATGCAAAAACAGACTGCAGGCAACCTGACAGAAGAGAGCTGCATGACCCTAGGAACAGTAGGGAGAAATTTTGCATTCAATATGCTGAATTTCTCTCAATGTTATACCTGCCTATTCATTGTGCATGTGCAAGGACTGATTTGAGAAGCCCAATTTAGGAGCTCTCAACCCACTTCTTCGGAAAAACACTATATTATTTCTATAGCAGTACCAGATGCACGCAACGCTGTACATTAAACATGCAAGAAACAGTCCCTGCTTTGATAGACACACAGAACCTATATATGGTGCTCAGGTAGGGAATTAGAAGAGGAATGATGAGTCGGAAAGGGTGGGGGACTATGGAGAGCATGACAAAATGCTGGCCTACATTTCAAATGGACATGGCTGCTGAGCTGATCATGGCAAGGGAATTTGCCTGCGAAGTCGCCAGCAGGAGGGATACCCAGTCCCTCCTGCCGGAACCCCCAAAGTAGAGAATGACACGGTGACAAAATTCATCACCGTTCCCGTCCTCGCGGATAACCTTGGGAAACCCATCTTCATGTCATTCTTTAAGGAGAGAGGGAAGAATCAGAGTATGAATGGCCCCAACTACTGACCCACAAGCTTTGCTTTGAAGAATGCTGGCGTAGAAGGATTGAGGTTGAAATAGAAAATGACATGGAATTATTTCTTGCGGTTATCCGCGGGGACGGGAACGGTGATGAATTTTGTCACCGTGTCATTCTGTACCCCGAAGCCCCCCTCCCCCCCCCACACACTAATGCACTGGGAGGGAGGCCTAAGATTCTGTTTATATAAGATGCCTGTGTGCGATTCTCAAAAGCTGCTTAGGTGGCTGATAAGACTGGTTGTCCTATACAGAATCCGGCCCTTTCAACCATACTATTCAATTAAATACTGCTGAATATGCCAGGCTTGCCTCAAAAACGTGATTTAAATCATTCAAGAAAGAACTGGAAACCATACTATTCAAGAAATTTGTCAAATGATTTAACCAAACCGTATCGACCATTCTAAGATCCTGACGCATACTATAGCTATCAACCTTGTAATCTCTCTGGAATGCCCAGGCTAATTTCTTGTTGTAAACCGCCTAGAATTGAAAGGTATTAGCGGAATAGAAGACATCAATGTAATGTAATGTAAATATTACGCCTATTTTATGCCTATTGTTAAGGTCTGGTGGTACATTGTGTTTCTTATAGTTGAACCTGTCTTCATCTAGCTGAGCTTTTCATCATTTTCATTTCAGCTTACATCCGTGACACTGACAAATCTCTAGTTCTGGGGAAAACACAGGAACATTTGCACAAAGAGTGTAGGACCTTCATTTGTGGGTTGTTTGGTCTAAGGCAGTGGTTCCCAAACCCTGTCCTGGGGGACCCCCCAGCCAGTCGGGTTTTCAAGATATCCCTAATGAATATGCATGAAAGAGATTTGCATACCTGTCGTTTCCATTATAAGCAAATCTCTCTCATGCATATTCATTAGGGATATCTTGAAAACCCGACTGGCTGGGGGTCCCCCATGACAGGGTTTGGGAACCACTGGTCTAAGGCTACTGTTAAGTGAGCATGCAAACATAAAAATAGCCTTACTGGATCAGACCAATGGTCCATCTAGACCAGTATCCAGGCGCCTAAGGCCCCTCCCGCTATAGGAGGGGCCTTAGGTGCTTGGGCCAATCAGGCCTTAGGATCCTGTGGGTTGTGCAGGGGAGGGGCGGGCCCGCCTCATATGGACGGAGGCGGGCCTGCTGGCCGGACATGCGAGGAGCCGTCTGGTCCAACTTGCAGGTAAATCCAAGGGGGTGTTCCGAGGTGGGATGGGGTTCGTTGGGGAGGTTCAGCAGGAGGGGTTGGGTACCCTCCTTCTGGCGATCTTCAGGAGGGCCATGGGGGGGGGTTGGCAGGAGGGGTTGGGTATCCTCCTGCCACGATCTTTGGGAGGGCCATTGGGGGGTCCATCAGGAGGGTACCCTCATGCCGTGATCATTGGGGGTGGGTGGGTTCTGTCAGCAAGAAGGGCTGAGCACCTTCCTGCCGGCAATCGGGGGGGGAGTGGGTTCTGTCGGCAGGAAGGGTTAAACCCGATTCTGTAACTGGCGTCTGCAACATGGATGTCAGTTGAGCGGGTGTAGGCCCAGGACCGGCGTCCTATATAGAACCCGGGCCTAAGGGCTCCTTTTTACTAAGGTGCACTAGCGGTTTTAGCGCATGGTACAATATCGCACGCGCTAAACGCTAACGCCTCCATAGAGATTGCATTAGTATTTTTCATTTAGTGCGTGGTTTGCCTGCGCTAATCTTTAGCTTGCGCTAAAAATGCTAGCGCCCCTTGGGGCTCCTTTTACTATGGTACGCTAGCGTTTTTAGCGTGCGCTAAGCACCAAGAACTAGCGACAATGAAGCACGCACGTTAAAACCGCTAGTGTAGCTTAGTAAAAGGAGCCCTAAGAAATGGCTATTTTGGTGGTTTAATTCAATTATTCATCATTAACAAATGTTTGATTATTTTAATTTTTAGTATTTTTTCTTAAAGATATCAACCATTTTTACTATGTTTTATTTATTATTTTCAATTCCTTCCTTTGAATTGGCATCTTAGTTGTCTGGCACTTTTTATTGGATACGAGATTCACAATTTGCGTGTGCAAATAAATTGTTATGTTTTTAGAGGTAATCTGGTCTGGTGGTTAAATAAAATTAGGTGTTATCATTTTAGCATAAGTTTTTAGACACGATTGCAAATTAAATCATATATTTTTTTGTTACTGTAATGTTTGTATTGCTCGTTAGCTTTCAACGTATAATTTGTTGAACAATATAATTTATTAAATCAATTTAAATTACAATTACAATTTGTGAGACACTAATAGAATGTATTTACATCTTTACAATACTATTAATACTATTTTGGATTTGATTGCATTATAAACATCATTTTCCTTTATTTCCTGTGGTTTTCCATGCTTTTCTGTTTTTCTTTGTAGTAATAATAATAATAATAATAATTGTATTTCTTGTATACCGCCCAACCAGAAGGTTCGGGCAGTTCATAGCAAGAGAACTGAGGCATATGAGTAGATTTCAATGCTATACAATACAATAAAATACAACATGATACAATGTAGAGTGATACAAAGCAAAATCATTGCATAAATTTACCAAACAGGTAGGTTTTCAGTGATTTTCTAAACTCATAGTAAAATTGGAAGTGGGCAATCAGAGAACGCATCCAAGAGTTCATTCTCCCCACTTGAAAGGCTACGGTTTTGTCTAAAAAACCTTTATAGCGGCAGGCTTTCGGAGTAGGGTACATGAACATGCCCGAATTTCTTTGATATGAAAGGATTTAATTGGGAGGATAAGTATGATGGTAGTAATCCAAAGAGTGCTTTATAGCAAAAGCAGCTGAATTTAAAAATGACTCTAGCTTCAAAAGGGAGCCAATGAAGTTGCTTATAGGGTCAAACTTTTTCGGTCCAAAGATCAAACGTACAGCAGCATTTTGAACCAGGTGAAGTCTTTGTAGTGTTTTCTTGGTTGACCCTAGACATGTGATATTACACTAATCTAAGGTGGATAGGATGGTGGATTGAACTAGTATCCTAAAGGACACCATGTCAAAATATTTTTTTTATAGTTCTTTGTTTCCCTAAAATAGTGAAGCATTTTTTTAGTCAGTTGGTCTGTGTGTTTCTCGACGTTAGGTGTCGGTCTATAGCTATTCCCAGGATTTTGATATAACTTGCTATTTCAAATTTTTGGCCATTAAATTGGATGGAAGTTTTTCTGAGTTTATCATTAGGACTAGCTATGAAGATCTTAGTTTTCTCAGGATTGAGTTTCAGTTTTGACTGCAACATCCATTGTTCTATTTTTCCCAGGATATTTGAGATTAGGTTGTTTAGTTCTGTTGAGAATGATTGGAGTGGTATTAGTATAGTGATATCATCAGCGTAGATGTAGAATGTCACATTGAGACTTTGTAGTAAATTAGCCAAAGGGAATAAGTATATGTTGAACAGTGTTGGTGAGAGTGGAGAGCCTTGTGGGACTCCGCAGGAGTTTGTCCATAGAGAAGAGTATTTACCTGCACTATATGTTTGAAAAGATTTGGTTTTCAGGTATCTTTTAATCAGTGGCATACCTAGGGTATGTGGCACCCGGGACCCATCATTTTTTTGACACCCCCCCATGTAAAAAAATATTTTTTGTAATGACCATGAAACGGAATTAATGGTTAGAATAGAAACAGGCAGTGAAAATTTTATTTTCTTGAACCTCATATATGTAACCATTATTTCAAACATAAATAACATAACATAAATTATGTCTGAATTGTCATGACATCAGAAGTACATATGGAGTAGTTGCAGGTGATGCTTGGGACAGTTCTGATTGTGTTAGTTCGGTTTTATGTGTTTTTTGAATAGAAGGGTTTTTATTTCTTTTTTGAAGGTTTTATAGTCTGTGGTTGAGGTCAATAGGTTGTAGACGTCAGAGGAGGGGCGGGACCGCGACAGAAGAAACAACGCCAAAGCAGCGCAAAGATCGCTGGCATTGCAATCTTGCTGCAGGCTGCTTCTCTAGGTAAATGGTGCAGGGAGGCCGGGGGGGATCCAGATGCCAGACGGGAGACCCGGACGTCGGGGGGGAAAACCGGACGCCAGCGGGGAAAGACCGAACCAGGAGCACCCCCTCAGTGTTTGCACCCAGGGCGGACCACCTCCCCCCCCCTTGGTATGCCACTGCTTTTAATACATAATTTAATTTTAGACTCCTGAGGCAGGCCTTTTGAGGCCGAAACATGATCGTGCCTCTCACTTATGTAAATAACACCTCTTGTTAGATAGTAACTTGGTGAAAAGGTATTTTAGCTGGAGGGACCTGCTGTACTGATACAAATGCGCAGTAGTTTTTGGTTGGGTTTTTTTTACAAGGAAGATTTAATATTATTGGCAATCTCCACTCAATAACAATACATTGAAAAGCGATAATCCGATAATCCAAGACAGTAAAAAAGAGGCTGATGGAATGAAAGATGGAGCCAATGTGAAAAGGGACTGACTTTTCCCCACTGCAGAGATTAATCCCTCTGAGAAGTTCCCGTGTGTGTTTGCAGCAGAACTGACTTTGAATTACTTGTATGTGATTGTGCAATGATCCATTTGCTGCCGTTTCATTTGAGACGTATGTAGTATCTGGTTTTCTGAGAGGTCTGCAGCACCATTTCAGGCTGGCTTCAAATCTCCACGGAACTCAATTTTCAAAGTGAAATCTGATTTCACCCATAATTCAACAAACTTTAGAAGAGTATTTATTAGACATTGTAAATTGCTGGCGCTTTAATCAGTTATACGCTAATTAGATAACAAGAAACCCTGCTTCAGCCTGTGAGTAGCAGGCTGCCTTTTGACATGCTGGAGTGGCTCCCTGGACTCTGTCTGCAGCTTCTGTAGTGCTACGGATGCTCATTTTCTCTTATTTTAGCTATTTATATACCACCTATCAAGGTTATCTAAGTGGTTTACAATCAGGTACTCAAACCGTTTTCCCTATCTGTCCCGATGGGCTCTCAATAAATATGTATAATTACCGATAGAATATCCATTCAGTGTAAGGTCACTATTGAAGGAGTTATTTTAGGATAAGCAATGACAGCACCACGAGGATCAAGTACCTAGTAAGTTTTGGAAAATAAAAGTGTCTTAGGGATTTACAAATATAAAAAAAATATTAGCAGCTTCTTATGTATAATAATAATAATAATCAGTTTATAACCACAAGGCCGTGGTTTACAATAGTTAAAAAAAAACAATAAAAGAAATTGAATAGAACTAGAAAAGTTAAAAGCCAATAATTAGAGACACTAAAATGATCAAAATAGTGCATAATAAAATTTTTACGAATTAGCTGCCTGAATACTTTGGAAACAGAGATGTTTTTAGAAGTCTCCTAAATTCCCCAATTGTTCTAAATCCTTACCCCATAAAGCTGCTTGATATGAAAAAAGATTTTGATGATGTTTTTTAAGTTTACATCCTCTAACAGGTGGAAAAACAAAATTCCAATGTGAGATTCTCTTATTTCTGTTGGTTGCAAAAGAGAGAAACTCAATTATATATTTGGGAGCTAAACCAAACAAAGCCTTAAAACAGAAGCAACCGGGGGGAGAGAAACAAGATGGCGACAAGAGCAGACGACTGAGAGGGTGTTGCTTTTTTCCAACTAGCAGTTCCCTTACCTTAGTATGGGTAAGAGAAAAGGAGCCCTTCGTGGCAACCCTCCGGCGGCACCATTTTTGGTCGATCTGACTCGGTCTGCCGTATAAGTGCTCATTAAGGTGATTGAGTAGTTTCCAAGAAAGGATGTAGCACAATGGTTCATATGGCATGTGGACTTTAAAGGATTTTTCGTGGAAAGACCTTCCTGAATACAGCTGAGGGAACTGTTTCAATACCTGATCTAGGTGCAAATTACTTAAAATTGTCACATACTAAAGTATATTGTATTTCATAAATACAATCCTGCCAACAGAACACATGTAGGCTATCATGGGCACAGCTTTCTATTATGCTCAGCTGAATGAAAGATATTGCTTCCCCCCCCCCCCCCCCAAAATCAAACAACCCCACGTAACTGGCTGGAGGGAGGAAGGGGGCTACTGGGGGTATGAAAAAGGTTGATCATTTATCATGTCAATCTTCCTACTCTAGTGTAGAAATGAAATGACATTTAAACCCTAAAAATGTCTACTTGAGTTTCACTTCGGAACAACAGTTTATCACCTTGAGAAGAGTGTGGGAATTAGGGATGTGTTTGCAAAATATTTCTCATTTCTTTCACAGGTTTTCCTGACTCTTCCTCAGTTTTCAGGTGTTTTTTTCAGTTTGCTTCACACAAACCCAATCATTATTTTTTTAATTTAAAAAGTTGGAACATTTCTATGAACGAAAAACAGTTAGTGCAAATCTAAGAACATATGAATTGCCAACCTGGAATGACCGAAGGTCCGTCAAGCCCAGTATCCTGTATCTAACAGTGGCCAACCCAGGTCCCAACTGCCTGGCAGAAACCCAAAGAGCAGCAACATTCCAGAGCTGAGATTGTGATGTCATAATGCCTCATTCCACCAATGCCTAAGAGCCAACCTCAATGATGTCACAATGGCTCGACTGTCCTATTCTGGGCTCATATGAGTTACCAGACTGGGACAGACCAAAGGTCCATCAAGTCCAGTATCCTGTTTCCAACAGTGGCCAACCCAGGTCCTAGGAATAAGCATTGGATTTCCCCAAACCTAAGGAATCCTCTCAGGAAATTATCCAAGCCTTCCTTAAACTCCCCTAAGCTAACTGATTTCACCACATTCTCCGGTAACAAATTCCAGAATTTAATTATACGTTGTGTGAAGAAATATATTTTCTCCGGTTTGTTTTAAATCTAATACATAGTTTTTAACTTCATCGCATAAGAACAAAAGAATAGCCTTACTGGGTCAGACCAATGGTCCATCAAGCCCAATAACCCATTCTCATAGTGGCCAAAACCCAAGAAGTAGCAACATTCCATACTACTGATACAGGGCAAGCAGTGGCTTCCCCCTTGTCTTCTCAATTACAGACTATGGACTTTTCCTCCAGGAACTTGACCAAACCTTTCTTAAAACCAGCTGTACTATCCGCTCTTACCACATCCTCTGGCAGTGCGTTCCAGAGCTTAACTATTCTCAGAGTGAAAAAATATTTCCTCCTATTGGTTTTAAAAGTATTTCCCTGTAACTTCATCGAGTGTCCCCTAGTCTTTGTCATTTTTGATGGAGTGAAAATTCGATCCACTTGTACCCAACTCCACTCAGGATTTTGTAGTCTTCAATCATATCTCCCCTCAGCCATCTCTTTTCCAAGCTGAAGAGCCCTAACTTTTTTTGTCTTTCCTCATACGAGACGAGTTCCATTCCCTTTATCATCTTGGTCGCTCTTTAAACGTTTTCTAGTGCTGCTATATCTTTCTTGAGATAAGGAGACCAGAATTGAATGTAATACTCCAGATGAAGTCCCACCATGGAGTGATACAGGGGCATTATAACATTCTTAGTCTTGTTAACCATCCCTTTTTAAAATAATTCCTAGCATCCTCAGTCTTTTTGGAAAGAGTGAACAAGCGATTCACATCTACCCTTTCCACTCCACTCATTATTTTATAGAGCTCTCTCATATCAACCCTCAGCCATCTCTTCTCCAAGCTGAAGAGTCCTAGCCGCTTTAGCCTTTCCTCATAGGGAAGTCGTCCCATCCCTTTTATCATTTTCGTTGCCCTTCTTTGTACCTTTTCTAATTCCACTACATCTTTTTTGAGATACAGCCACGAGAATTACACACTCAAGTTGTGGACATACCATAGAGCAGTACAAGGGCATGATAACATTTTCATTGTTGTTTTCCATTCCTTTCCTGATAATTCCTAATATTCTATTTGTTTTCTTAGCAGCCGCCGCACATTGAGCTGAGGGTTTCAACATATCTTCAATGATGACACCTAGATCCTTTTCCGGAGCAGTGACTTTAGTTGGAACCCTGCATCACATAGCTATAGTTTGGGTTCCTCTTCCACACATGCATCACTTTGCATTTACTCTCATTAAACATCATCTGCCATTTTGACGTGCAATATCCCAGTCTTGTTTACTCTAGGACTAGGGGATTTAAAACAAATTGGAGAAACTACCGTATATACTTGAATATAAACCGGGATTTGGGGGCCAAAAAATTGGCCCAAAAATGGGGATCCACTCTTGGAAATGACATGTGATCTTACTTTGTAGCCCTACATTTATAACTTTTTGTAATCCGCCTTGAACCGCAAGGTAATGGCGGAATAGAAATCTCGAATGTAATGTAATATTCAGGTCAATGCCCCCTCCCAGAATTTTTTAAGGCCGCCGCCAGGCTCTGCCCTCTCCTTGTCCCTGTCCTATCATACCTTTGCCGATCCCTGGTGGAAGTGCAGCGGGCAGGAGCAAACCTTCCAAACTCCTGCCCTGCTGCTAACCAGCTGCACAATCCAATTTCTTCATCTGAGCGGCACAAGCAGCTGCGTGATTTGGTGCTACTTCTCAGCGTTGAGCGGCTTCCTTACTGGGTCTGGAAGCTGCTCAGCGCCGAGAAGCAGTGCCAAATCGCGCTGCTGCTCGTGCCATCCAGATGAAGAAATTGAATCGCGCAGCCGGTTAGCAGCGGGGCAGGAGTTTGGAAAGCTTGCTCCTGCCCGCTGCACCTCCACCAGCGTCGGCAGAGGTATGAAGATAGGGCAGGGAGGCGGGCACAGAGGGCAGAGCCTGGGAGGGAGAGTGCAAAGTTTGACAGGGGAAGGAAGGAAGGGTGCTGGGTGTAGAGCCTGACAGGGGAGGGGAGAAAGGACGAGTGCTAGGTGCAGTGCCTGACAGGGGAGGGATGGAGGGAAGGGGCTGGGTGCAGAACTTGGCAGGGCAGGACACTTGAATATTAAGCCACCCAACATATTCAAATCAGCCATTTTTACTCCTTTTGAGGGGGAAAAAGGGGGTCTCGACTTATATTCGGATAGAATTTTATTTAAGTATATACAGTATTTCTACACTCGTATAATTAAACTCTGGAGTTTGTTGCCAGAGAATGGTGGTGAAATCAGTTAGCCTAGCAGTGTTTAAAAAAGGTATTTTTTTTGTTGTTGTTTTTGTATCTATGTATGTTTATTTGGAAACTGCTGTGACTCCAGGCAGTACAGTATATTAAGTTTTTAAATAAATAAATAAATAAGGTGTGGATAATTTCCTAAAGAGAAGTGTATAGGCCATTATTGAGATGGCTTGGTGAAATCCACTGCTTATTCCTAGGATAATCAGTAAAACATCTGTTTTACTACTTGGGATTTTACTGGTACTTGGGACCTGGTTTGAAACAGGTTACTGGGCTTGATGGATCTTTGGTTTGACAAGTCTTATGTTCTTAAGGTTGAACAACTTTGGGTCATCAGCAAATTAAATGATCACACTAGTTATTGCCATCTGTAGATCATTGATACATATGTTAATAACCAGCAGTCCCAACACAGCCCCCTGGGGACCCCCATCGTCATGACATTATATCTACACCTGCTGAAACACTAAATAACCCAGTAGTTGTCATTCTAGGTTCGGAGGGGTTTCGGCCTATGAAGTAATTGCCCTTTCCATTTCTGTGGAGAGGCTTTTTTCCTCCAAGTTAAGTTTTTAATTTTAAGAATTTCTATACCGTCTAAGCCTAGGCCCACAGTACTACATACATAAATTTGTAAAAGAAAATAAAAACAAGTAAAGATAAATAAGCAAATTCTTGGAGAATCAGCAATAAAAAGATCAAAGCCAAAAAGGTCTATTCAAACAATTCTGAAGAGGTTCTCAAAAGTCAAAAGTCATGAGGAATTTACAAATAATTGTGTTTCAGGTAATTTCCTAAATGTGCCTTTTTCACCCCATTTCCGTATTTGATTCACAAGTGACCCCTGCACAACAAAAGGTCATTGCGCTGGTCGCAACATATTTGGGGCTTAGCATTTGCCTTTAATAGGGCTGAATTTTCAGAGCGCAGTGATCTATCTTGCTCATAAATAGTTCAGCTAAAGGACCGTACGGGAATTGGTGACAAGTCAGCACAGCTTTATACTGAACTGGCAGTCATGGTTGAGCATGTTTCGACATTCCCGTTATCAGTCTGGCCGCTGCACCTCGTCTTAGTTATTCCATGGTACAGGGCATTGCAATAATTTGAATATTATAATTTCATTCTTCACCTTAACACCACAATTATGTTTAGGTTCCAATTGAATGTGGGTTTGTTGTTTTTTGAACCCCACTATTTACCCTTCTCCATTGAGAATACTGACCATGTAAACCTCTGTTTTCTGTCTTTCAACTCGTTCTTAATCTTTAATAGGACATTACCTCCTATCCCATGACTTTCTAATTTCCTCAGAAGTCTTTCATGAGGTATTTTTGTCAACTGCCTTTTGAAAATCCAAATATGCAATATCAACCGGTTCACCTTTATCCACAAGTTCATTCACTCCTTCAAGGAAATGCAGTAGATTGGCGAGGCAAGATTCCCTTGACTAAATCCATGTTTATAGGTTTGTAGACTGGTTCAGAATACGGCTGTTCGCCTCATTTTTGGATTAAAAAATGGGAGCACATTAGGTACTCCTTTTTATCAAAAGCTTCACTGGTTGCCGGTAGAGTCCAGAGTCCTGTTTAATTCTCTTGCATCTGTTATAAAGCAGTCTTCGGGATGTTACCAGACTATCTCGCTCCTCACTTTTCCTTGAGTCGCTCCATCAAGAGTACACGTAGGATTAACCTATTTAATTATCCCTCTATAAAATCTTGTCATTATAAGAAGTTCTTTGACAGAATTTTCCCATTCCAGGTCGCTAAATTGAATACGTGGCTTGGAAAAGCTGCTACAGGCTTCTTCTTATTTTGATTTTAGAAAATTGTTCTGTTTTTTTTAATTACCTATGTTTCTAATTGATGTATTTCAATTTTAACTGCTTCTTTTTACCTTTATGTTGCTTTATCTTCACTGTATGTATTAACTTCCCTGTTGTGAACCGCTTCGAACCTTTGGTATAGCGGTATATAAAAATAAAATAATTATTATTTATTATAATCAGATATGTCCCTTTTATTTTCAGGTGCTCTGTCATGCACATCCCTCATGGAGATGTTTTTCTGTGGTTTCTTTCTGTATTAATCTGGCATTCGACATGTCTTACAATTTCTCTGAAATCTCTTGAAGATAACTGAACCTATCAAATCTCTTTTTTTCATAAGGTCTGAGGTCACATTAGGATATCTCTTTATCTCGTACAATTGGGGAAAAGTTTATTTTTTTATATGGAGAGAAGGTGGAAGTCCCAAAGCAGCACCTCTGCAAGGGAGAGGCCATGTGCTCCAAGAAGAGGAGCTGGCTACAATCATAATACTTACTATGGAAATCGGTTGCTGGTATGAGCCAGGCCGCAGAGACAAGCTACCTCCAGCTGGTCTTGACCCTCCTTTGTAATGTTAGTTCCTCTTTTTGCTGGGTGGGACACAGATGGACCAGAGGAAGCTTGACTTGAGCTCTGCCACTGTCAGTGGCCAACGTGAAATTTTAAAGGACTACTTAGAAAAAGGGGAAGGAAATAATGTGATCAGAAGGGCAGAGAGGAAATGATGCTAGGGTTTGGGAGGGAGGGGGACAAGAGAAAGAGAAGAGAGAGAGGGACACTTGCTGGTATCCTGAGGGGAGGAACAGGAGGAAGGGAAGAGAGAAGGAGAGATTCTGGCCTCTGAACTAGTCTAGTTTATCATGGATATGTATCATTTGCTGCCTCGTACAGTGTCAAGTGGTGCTGGTGGGTTAATAATTATCTTAAATAAATCAATAGCCAGAATTAAACTCATCATGCTTGTTTATTTTAAACTGTGTGTTTGAAATAAAAATATTACAAAATGAATTATCTTAATATTTAAAATGTTTAGTAAATAGACCTCGCTATCAGGGTTTGTGCAATATATTCTTTTATCAACAGCCAAACAAAAGGTTTAATGATAATATTTCACAGACTAAAATATTTCAAACTTCAAATGTTTGTATTGGGTCTTTCGAGTGTTTTGATAACTTGGTAACGCAACTTCTTTAAGGACTGATGAAATAGGGCTAGGAGGATTATCAGCATAAACACCAGGGAATTAACAAACGGATGGACAGAGGAGACCCCATAGACATCATATACCTAGATTTCCAGAAAGCCTTTGACAAGGTGCCTCATGAACTTCTACTCCGGAAACTGAAGAACCATGGGGTGGAAGGAGACGTACATAGATGGATCAGAAACTGGTTAGAGGGTAGGAAACAGAGGGTAGGGGAGAAGGGCCACTACTCAGACTGGAGGAGGGTCACGAGTGGTGTCCCGCAGGGCTCGGTGCTTGGGCCGCTGCTATTTAATATATTCATAAATGATCTAGAAACAGGGACGAAGTGTGAGATAATAAAATTTGCGGACGACACCAAACTATTTAGTGGAGCTCGGTCAAAGGAGGACTGCGAAGAATTGCAAAGAGACTTGGACAAACTAGGGGAATGGGCAGAGAGATGGCAGATGAAATTCAATGTTGAGAAGTGTAAAGTATTGCATGTGGGAAGCAAAAACCCGAGGTATAATTATATGATGGGAGGGATGTTATTAAATGAGAGTACCCAAGAAAGGGACTTGGGGGTAATGGTGGACATGACAATGAAGCTGACAGCACAGTGCGCAGCGGCCGCTAAGAGAGCGAATAGAAATCTAGGTATAATCAAGAAGGGTATTACAACCAGAATGAAAGAAGTTATCCTGCCGTTGTATCGGGCGATGGTGCATCCGAATCTGGAGTACTGCGTCCAATATTGGTCGCCGTAACTTAAGAAGGATATGGCGTTACTCGAGAGAGTTCAGAGGAGAGCGACACGTCTGATTAAAGGGATGGAAAATCTTTCATACGCTGAGAGATTGGAGAAACTGGGTCTCTTTTCCCTGGAGAAGAGGAGACTTAGAGGGGATATGATAGAGACTTATAAGATCATGAAGGGCATAGAGAGAGTAGAGAGGGACAGATTCTTCAAACTTTCTAATAACAAAAGAACAAGAGGGCATTCGGAAAAGCTGATAGGAGACAGATTCAAAACAAATGCTAGGAAGTTCTTCTTTACCCAACGTGTGGTGGACACCTGGAATGCGCTTCCAGAGGACGTAATAGGGCAAAGTACGGTACTAGGGTTTAAGAAAGGATTGGATAATTTCCTGCTGGAAAAGGGGATAGAAGGGTATGGATAGAGGATTACTGCACAGGTCCTGGACCTGTTGGGCCGCCGCGTGAGCGGGCTGCTGGGCACGATGGACCTCAGGTCTGACCCAGCGGAGGCATTGCTTATGTTCTTATGTTATGTTCTTAAGGAGGAGGAGTCAAATAGATGCCAGGCACAGGAAGAGTGAGCACTGGAATGGGGGAGGAGCCTAATGGTTAGAGCTAAGAGCTGTGGAGCTGGGTTCAATTCCCACTTTGGCGTCTTATAACCCTCCGTTGTCTCAGGTACAAAATTTAGATTGTGAGCCCACTAGGGACAGAGAAAGGACCTGCATAGAATAAATGTAAACCCCAGGAAAGACAGTCTATCAAATCCATGGCCCTAAAGAATTGGCAACACTAATGATTTTACAAGAGTATTTGATAGACATTCCTGTATACCCTAGCGGTATACCCTAGCGGAAAGGAGAGACAAGGGAGATATGATTCAGACGTTCAAATACTTAAAGGGTATTAACGTAGAACAAAATCTTTTCCAGAGAAAGGAAAATGGTAAAACCAGAGGACATAATTTGAGGTTGAGGGGTGGTAGATTCAGGGGCAATGTTAGGAAATTCTACTTTACGGAGAGGGTAGTGGATGCCTGGAATGCGCTCCCGAGAGAGGTGGTGGAGAGTAAAACTGTGACTGAGTTCAAAGAAGCGTGGGATGAACACAGAAGATTTAGAATCAGAAAATAATATTAAAGATTGAACTAGGCCAGTTACTGGGCAGACTTGCACGGTCTGTGTCTGTGTATGGCCGTTTGGTGGAGGATGGGCAGGGGAGGGCTTCAATGGCTGGGAGGGTGTAGATGAGTAGAGATTTCGGCAGTTGGAACCCAAGCATAGTACCGGGTAAAGCTTTGGATTCTTGCCCAGAAATAGCTAAGAAGAAAAAAAAAAAAAGAAAAAAAAATTTAAATTGAATCAGGTTGGGCAGACTGGATGGACCATTCGGGTCTTTATCTGCCGTCATCTACTATGTTACTATGTTACTGTGTCCGTTTTATCTTTTATGTACTGGTGGACAACAGGTGCGAAATGGAGGCAGCCATCAAAGCCTACATCAGAGCAGAGCATGCTGGAAGTGCTGAGAAATGTTGCGCCAAGGTGAAATTGTGTGCCTTCCCCTTTAATTCCTAAACGTCGGAATGGAGCGCTTACTAATCTGTCTCCTTCTAGCTGTACAGAGCTTTAGTTGTGCAGTGCTGGGATGGGTAAGTACCAGGGGGACCAGAGGTTATCCAAAGAATTATCACTATAACAGGTACAGTACAAAGGAAGCCTGTAAAGGGTACAGGAGGTCATTCAGTGTGACGGCAAAAGCTGTGGGGACCCATTTTATTATCTCTCTAGTGAAGGCCCTTTGCACTGTGCCTGGAATACATTACTGTGCTTTTGTGATCCACGGTCTCTTGCAATAGTTTTAACCTTCCTCTTGCCAGCAGCAGACTATGAAGCTTTAGTAGGCTGGATGAAGCCTCAGCCATTGACGGGAAGTCTGTTCTCTAGAGTCCCCCCTTGCCAGTCAGGCTTTCAGGATATCCACAATGAATATGCATGAACTTGATTTGCATATACTGCCTCCATTACATTACATTACATTACTGACTTCTATTCCACCAGTTCTAAGCGGATTACATCAGAAGATGACTGGACATTACCAGGAAAAAAGATACAATTAGGATAACTGGATATTTCCAGGAAGAAAGTTACCATTTAGAATCTGGTTACATAGTGCAATTAAGGAGCTGGTTCATAGTAAAATTTGAGAAGAGGGGGTAAGATAAGTAGAAAAATTAGGAAAACGTCTGATGAGCTGGAAGGTTGGGAGATAATTATAGAGTGGAGGCTGGTTACAATATTGAGTCTTGGGGGAATAATACAGGTAGAGAGGGTGAGAGGGGGGGGAATTACAGGGGGGGAGGGGAGTTAAGCTATCAGGATAAATTTTTTTGAATAGCAGGGTTTTGATTTCTTTACGGAACGTTTTGAGGTCAGTGGATATCCTGACTCCAGGACCGAGTTGAGAAACACTGCTCTAAAGAACAGAGCTCCTGCCGACTCCTAAGAGATGTGTTTCGCCCAGAAATGATAGATTTGTTGAATTTTCTGCCACCCTGCAAGTCAGTGGTTCCTAAACCTGTCCTGGTGGATCCCTGGCCAGTCAGATTTCAGGGTATCAAGAATAAATATTCATGAGAGAGCTTTGCATACACTACCTCCACTGCATGCAAATTTTGGCCGCTCTGATAATGTTGTCATCCTCTCAACCTGCAACTTTTGTTACAGAATAATCTTGCTCTAACCCAGTGCTCCATGCTACGATGATGTCACGGCTAGAAGACTGTGATGCTCCGTACGTTGGTCGGAGCACAACTGAGGGAAAGTTGCAAATGGTATCGGCACAGCACATTCTCGCTGCAAAAACTGCTCTGCTTACCAGTTTGATTTTCAAAGCCAGATTGCCTAAAGAGGCCTCTTAAGGTCGTCTCAAGGAGCTCCGTAATCTCATCAAGGAAATAAGACCCTCACCAGTGGAGCTACGTCTAGCTCTAAGTCAGGAAGCCACTATCCATGTAGACTGTATCTGGACTAGCGTGCTGTACACCCTGTAACTTAGACCAGTTCCTTATAACTTATTCAACTGTATATATAATCTGCCGTCCATCTAGTTGGCTGCTAATTTATCACAATCCCCTTATCTATTACATTACATTAGTGATTACCTTGCGGTTCAAGGCGGATTACAGAAGAGGATTTCTGGACATGTCCAGAGGCGTTACAGAGTAGAGCAGGTTGCTTCAGAGGATTGAAATGTTTCATACGGAGTGTGTTAGTCTTCATGGATTTCTTGAATAGCAAGGTTTTTATTTCTTTTCTGAAAGTTTTGTAGTCTGGGGTCGCGATGTTATATTGAACTGTGACTCTAGCTCATTTATAAATACAGCATGTTAAAAAATCAGTGGTCCCAGCACAGACCCCTGGGGAACCTCACTATTTACCCTTCTCCATTGAGAATATTGACCATTTAAACCCACTCTTTCAACCAGTTCTCGTCCATAAAAGCACATTACCTCCTATCCTATGACTTTCTAATTTCCTCAGATGTCTTTCATGAGGTATTTTGTCAACTGCCTTTTGAAAATCCAAATACACACTTTCAACCAGCTCAACCTTTTTCCACTTGTTCATTCACCCCTTCAGATTGGTGAGGCAAGATTTCCCTTGACTAAAACCATGCTGGTTTTCTCTCATTAATCCATGCTCATGTCATTTTGTTCTTTACAATACTCTCTACCATTTTGCCCAGCACCGACATCAGACTCGACGGTCTATGATTTGCTGGATCATCTCTGGAACCCTTTTTGAAATTCAGTGTCACTTTGGCCACCTTCCTACACTGGATTTTAAAGAAAAATGACTAATTACTAACAATAGCTCTTCAAGGGAAGATGCTTGAAGAGGAGGAGGATTTTGAGCCATCCAGGTGTTTTAGTGCACCCTAGAAGGAAAAAAAATCTAATTGAAAGAGCTCATGGCTTTTAAAAAAATCACACTTGTAATGTTGTGGATTTTACTGAGGCAAGTTTATGATTGAGATGGGGCTGGGTAAAGACTGCATGTATAATTGATATTAATACTGTAACTAGCCTTTAGGTCTTTTAATATAGGCAATTAAGAAATGGAAGTAAATAAATGGTTATTTATCCCAAGTGATTGAGCTGAGCTAGATATTGCCAGAAATGAATTTTTGGTACTAAAGACTTTCTTTTGCTGCTAAATCCCTACGCCACCATTTGTGGAATGCTGGAGCAGCTGAATTTTGGGAGACCCTGCAGGGATTGTTAAATAAAGCTGGCATTTTGAAAGTCCCAATCTTATTGTGCATCGGCTTGGTCTGTGCTAGTGGCCAATCTCTGCCCCATCCCGCGCTCAGCATGTGTGATAGATGTCAGTACACAGTACGTGTTAAAACCCATGCTGAGCTTATCTGTTAGACTAAGTCAGTGTATCGCAAAGTGTGTGCCATGGGGGATTCCAGGTGTGTCCCTAGAGGCACGGCTGACTGCTTACAGGATGTGCCTTTCGCAGCAAGAGGCACGTCCTGTAGTCAGTCAGGTGGCACTGGTACCTCTGCCCCTTCTCCTAACCTCTCCTTCTGCAGCACCGCCCCCCACCTACACAAACACACACCAGTGGCAATAGGAGGCTCAGGGCCGCGGCTGGAGGGCATGAGCGGACGTCGGCATGATGATATTCACGCATTTCTGGGTGCCCCCCCCCAGCCTTAGCCCCAAGATTAATGTATTGGCAGCTTAAAAGGAGCGATACACTGCTCCGAGAAAAGCAAAATACCTACCTTGGCTGAATGCACTGACTTTGAGGGGTTGGGAATAGGATCTGATGTACTGTCATCCTCTAGTTATATAGCACCAAGGGCAATGGAGGGTCACAAGGAGCTGCAGTGGGAACTTCCCAGGATCTCGGACCACTCTACTAACCACTAGGCAAACATAAACCTTGCCAAATGCAGCAAATGGTTTGTTCTTCAGTTTAAGGAAGGGTGAAAAAATTACACCCTATTAGATTCAGCTTCACTGGCTTCCAGTGTAAGGAAGGAATTGGCGTTCGTTCTATTCTTTGTGGTTCAAGATTTGTCATGGAAAAGTGCCAAGTTCTATGGTTTCCCCTTCCAATTTTTACGATGCTGAGGATGCACCATTTTGGTTTCCTGAGGTGATTATCTATGGCTACGTTTGTTATCAAGCGGCAAAATCCTGGAAAAACTTACCAGCTTCTCATAGAACTTCTCTGTTAAATTATAAAAGTTTTAGAAAGGTATTACTTTGTATTTGGTTTTAATTTTTGTAACTCTTGATGTTTTATAATTGCCTACTGGAGAGAAGCAAGATGGCTGCGGTGCAGTATGGACGCCGACTTTCGGTTCTCCAGCTGATAATTTTCTTCTTACCTCTGAACGAGAATTTCCCCGATATCAAAAAGGAGGGGGAGAGTGGCTGCCACAGCCTGGCAACTCAAACTCACCTTGCGGCAACGGGGGACAATAGATGGCTTCCTAACGTCTTCACTCCAGGGCGAACCGTCTATACCGAGTCGGAAGGAGGTCTCAGCACTCAGGAATGAGGTATCGCTCAGCCCAGCAGGACCTGTCCCTCCCCAGCAGCCACGAGAAAAGGGAACTACGACTGCTCAGAAGGGAGAGGAAGTCACTTCCCTTCTTGAGCTGGAGGGCTCTCCGGTGCCCCTGGATGTACATCTGGCAGCTGAAGAGACCGAGGAGAGGGCAGACAAGCCTTTCCCAGAGGGAGGACAGATTCCATCTATTCCCCCACTGGAAAGGCCAGCAGAGTTCACGTTGGAGTCTATCTGGAAGGCTTTAGACTCCTTGTACCAGCTCTGTGCAGGAACTCTACCCTAGTCAAGGGCCATGGAAAAAAGATTGAAGAACTACAGGAAGGAATGAAGACACAGGGGGTAAGAGTGGACTCCTTGGACCAACAGGTTCAAGGGATACAAAAATCTCAAGTTACCTTAATGCGAGATAGACTATTGCTAGTTAGGAAAGTTGAAAATATGGAAACTTATACTAAAATGCTTAATTTAAGAATTCTTAACTTTCCTAAGGTTCTGGCAATGTTTCCAAGAGATCTATTTAATAAATTTTTAATGGCAGTGTTTAAATACCCTGAGTCTGGACTTCCACCTTTACATAAGATATATTTCCTTCCAATATCTAAGAAGGCTTCACATCCAGAGGCACTACCTGATTCAACGAGAATATTGGAAACCTCAGTGGATGAAGCCATTTCATATTCTACACTTCTGGTGACTTTTGTTTTCCAACAAGATAAAGAGGCACTTCTTAGGCTTTTTTTAGTCTCAAGGAGGTGACCTTTATGGATTCTAAGATTTATAAGTTTCCAGATGTTTCAAGATAACTCAGACTAGAAGAAAAGAGTTCCTGCAATTGAGACAATCCGTAGTGTCTTTGGGTGCTAAATTTCAACTTAGAAACCCTTGTAAATGTTTGATCTTATACTTTCTTTGACCCTTCTCAGTTACGGTTTTTCCTTGAGGAAAAAGGAGTAATCCCTCCCAGTACCTCTAGGCGGACTTAGTCCTTATTAATAATTTAGAAGATGTACACTGCACTATTGATATGGTTATTTTATATTACTTTGATGAACTATCTGATCCCATGATGGAATGTGTATTGCTTCTCCCAAATTGGGGACTCATTTTTAGAGAGATTGTTTAATCCTTAGGGAATATATTTTCCTTTATATAGATATTGTTAATGTATATCTATAAATTGAATAAATAAATAAAAAAAAATAATAATTTTTTTAATTCTGGATTATGTCTCCATTCTTAGCTGCAAACTTCAATGAACATTGTATAGTTATTTATGGTGATATAAGCAATAATTATCATTATCATTCCCTCTGTAATTCCTTACCTGAATAGCAGGTATAAATTCACCCTTTTTGTCCTGTTTGTCTGTCATAATTAGATTGTAAGATCTTTTGAGCAGGGAGTGTCTCTTTGGGGTTTAATGTGTCTGCTAGTGCTATAGAACTAAGTAGTAGATTTAAAACAAATCAGAGAAACATTTATTCACTCAACATGTAATTAAACTCTGGAATTTGTTGCCAGAGAATGTGGTCAAAGCAGTTAGCTTAGCAGGGTTTCAAAAAGGTTTGTATAATTTCCTAAAAGATGGCTTGGGGAAATCCACTGCTTATTCCTAGGATAAGGTGCATGAAATCTGTTTTTCTCGTTGGGATCTCACCAGGTGCTTATGACCTGGGTTGCTCCTTTCCTGAATCCTCTCTCCTTGGTGTTGAGGAAACCATCGCCCACGGCTGTTCAGTGGCTTCCTTCTCTTTCCTACAATAGTTCATCATATCTCTCTCTCTATCCCTTCTGGCGGCATCCAGCATCACTATCCCCAATCTCTTTTTTCACTGTGATGCTCAGCATCTCTCTCCTTCCTTTCTTCCCCTCTGTGTTCACTTTCAGAATCTCCACCACCACCATTAACATGAGGTGTTTAGAGGCTTTCCCTCCCTTCTCTACCACTTTCAAGGTAACATTGGTAGAGGTGGTGTCTACGAAAGATACATCATGATTGGCATGGGGTCTTGAGCATCCACACATGTTCAAGATCCTGCATCAGCCACAATGAATCTTCTATGGATGCGATGACTGCAGCACTGGTACCACCCTAGACAGACAACTAGTCTACCTATTGGACAGGCTAGCCCTCCTCCTGCTATGAAAAATGTACTTCAGCTAGAGATATGCTCCAAGTAATTAGCAGAGAAGAAAAACGAAGAAAACTCTTATTTCTTCTCACTTCCCCTATTTTCAATGCAGTATAGTTTTAGACCACAATGGGGTATGCTTTGGTTTACGGTACGATATGTTTGTATTTTTTATAGAAATATAAAAACATGATGGTAGATAAAGGCCAAATGGCCCATCCATTCTGCCCAACTGCAGTAACCATTATCTCTTTCTCCGAGAGATCCCACGTGCCTATCCCAGGCCACTTTGAATTCAGACACAGTCTCTGTCTCCACCACCACTGTTCCACGCATCTCCCACCCTTTCTATAAAAAAGTATTTCCTTAGATTACTCCGGAGTCCATCACCTCTTAACTTCATCCTATGCCCTCTCATTGCAGAGTTTCCTTTCAAATGAAAGAGACTCTAATCATGGTTTTGCTTTTCTTCTGATAGATGGAATATAAATGGAAAAATTAAATCTATAAAACAAATGTCTTTGGGCCCAGGGCGCTACTCGGCCAAAGTCGGCAGCATCCAAAGTCCATTCTTGAAAAATACGTCCCCAAGTTTTTTGTGGGGGAAATCATCTACTACTACATCCAGCCGTTTATCTTTATACTGCGTTCTCGTCCAAAAAATCATCCAAGTCCCAAACGCCCAGAACAAGACCTTTTGGACGTGAGAGCGGCCAGCAAAGTGATGGACTGGCCACTCAGACATGGCAACAGAGCAGTGGTGCACCTTATAGGGCACTGCTGTGAACTTCTCAAAAAGGGTGCCACATAAATATCTCACCACAACTCTTTTACAGGCCATGGTAAGCCCCCCCAAAACCTACTATCTGTAACCTGTCTATTACCCCAATAGCCCTTATGACTGGAAGTGCCACCTATTTGGCAGTACAGCAGGGTTGTTTTTTTTGGTAGACTCGCATTTTCCATCATCATTGCAGAAGTTAGTGTGGTTTATGGGCCTGGGTCCTCCTCTCTATGGTTCACTAGCCCACCTCTATGCGGCTCTACTATGCTTTCCTATGCCAGATGCTGATGTTCTGGAGGCAGGTATGTACGTTTTTAAGGTGAGGGGGTGTCAGTGATCACTGGGGGAGTGTGTGGGGGTCTGTAATTTGTGTCTACAGTGGTTATATGGTCACTTTGGTACTTTAGATCGCCTAAGTCACAACATATAAGTTCCGTCTAAGCGGTTTCTTCAACTTTCCATTATCCCTGTACTACGACTATGTCTAGGTTGGCCCAAATCCCACCCTAACCACTCCTCCAAAACCACCCCTTTCAGCTCTGGGATTCAAAGGCCTAAAAAGTCTCTGGCTACATCTAAAACCCCGTTTAGATATCGGCACTTGGGTGACCTCTCTTTTAGGTTGTCCAAGTGCCTCTTTGAGTGGGTTTTTAGACGTATATCTGTTTTGATTATGAACCGCATAATGTCTTGGACATAAACACATCTGCTCCCTGCAAATTTATTCATGGCATATGACATCAGCTCTTCTTATGTAAAGGCAGAGGCATCTTTTACTGCTCAACAGTTGTTCTACTTTGAATGAATGTGTACACAAATGCCCATAAGAACCCCGGTACTGGTATCAGTCCCCTATCTACTGTGTGCATCATCCACCTTTCAGTGTAATCTGTAACCTTCAAGCTGTGCAGGTTACCCCAAGTGCTTTCTCATAGATGGGATGGTTTAGGGGTTGTATGTGCAGATTATCAGCCAGTACTTGGGACCTCTATCAAATTTTTATAGGGTAAATTAAATATTAGGCTTGAAGCGGTCCAGAGGAGGGTGACGAAAATGATAGGTTTGCGACAAAAGACGTATGAGGAGAGACTGGAAGCCCTGAATACGTATACCCTAGAGGAAAGGAGGGACAGGGGAGAGATGATTCAGACGTTCAAATACTTGAAGGGTATTAACGTAGAACAAAATCTTTTCCAGAGAAAGGAAAATGATAAAACCAGAGGACATAATTTGAGGTTGAGGGGTGGTAGATTCAGGGGCAATGCTAGGAAATTCTACTTTACGGAGAGGGTGGTGGATGCCTGGAATGCGCTCCCGAGAGAGGTGGTGGAGAGTAAAACTGTGACTGAGTTCAAAGAAGCGTGGGATGAACACAGAAGATTTAGAATCAGAAAATAATATGAAATATTGAACTAAGGCCAGTATTGGGCAGACTTGCACAGTCTGTGTCTGTATATGGCCGTTTGTTGGAGGATGGGCTGGGGAGGGCTTCAATGGCTGGGAGGGTGTAGATGGGCTGGAGTAAGTCTTAACAGAGATTTCAGCAGTTGGAACCCAAGCACAGTACCGGGTAAAGCTTTGGATTCTTGCCCAGAAATAGCTAAGAAGAAAAATTACAAAAAAAAAATAAAAATTTAAATTGAATCAGGTTGGGCAGACTGGATGGACCATTCGGGTCTTTATCTGCCGTCATCTACTATGTTACTATGAGATAATTGATTTGTGTTGCACCCACTGATATTGTATGAAGGATGGTTTATCAAATGTTTTAAACTACTGGTACATCTGCATCTAACTGCTCTTACCTGCACAAGAAACCGGGAGCTCTAGGAGGTGGATTGCTGCAGGAGCGATAGGAAGTGCTCTGTGTTTGCAGGTCCTTATCAAATAAGCCAACTGGAGAAACTCATTCCTTCTTTCCTTTGTATTAGCTCTTCCACAACAGAAGATGAAAGTGAGAAACGTTCCTTGAGTTTGGTGTTAGAAAAGTAAGATGTTCTTTCTCTCGTGGCTCTAGGGAGGAACCTGGGACGGCTGGATGATGAAGGCTGCCATTCCACACTTGGTTCTCTTCTCGGCTGCTCTCACTCAGAGCTTGAAGGTTGTAACTAAAAGGGGCTCAGGTAAGTGCCTTCCTCTCCTTCCTTCAGATGTGCAAAATAATTAATTTTGAGATGTGCATCTTTCATAACCATTAAGAGACTTTCAGCGCTATATGATAAACAGTAGTAGATTTGGGCTGGAAATGCTTTCTGTATGCTGATGACATTTAATTGATCATCCCAGTACCATATTTCTCCATATAAAGGCCAGGGACTATATATGGGTTTTGTAATTGAAACAGTGGGTGCGGCTTCCTTATATGGGGCGGCCTATCTAACGACATCGTAGATAAGCCGCCCCATTAGTAGACCCCCCTGTACCTTTTAAAATAATGCAGCTCCTTCGCTGGCCTCCTGCCTCCTGCAATGTCGCGGCCGCAATGCAGGGCAGGAGCGATCTTTTCAGCGTCCAGCCACCACCACGCTGCTTCCTCAATGCCTGTGTCGGTTCATACAGGACTCATGAGAACTGACATAGGCATTGAGGAAGCAGTACGGTCGTGCCTGGACACTGAAAAGATCGCTCCTGCCCTGCACCACGGCCGTGACATTGCAGGAGGCAGCCGGAGGAGATACGATATTTACCGGGGGGGGGGGGGAGGAGGGAGGGATGTATAGGCCACCCCCATATAGTTTTAAAACTCTTAGATAAGCTGCAACTTGTAAAATGGGGGGCTTATCTAAGAGTTTTAAAACATATATAAGCATTTTTTTGCGGCCTATATTCGGGGAAATACGGTATATAAATCAGATGTAGCACCGCGATCCCTACGTTCTGGAGAAGAGCCCTTGTTGGAAATCCCTTCTTTTACAGACATTAAATATGGAGTATCAGGGTGAGAATGTTTTCAGTGATGGCTCTTAAGGAAGTGAGAGCAGAGATGGACATTTGTAAATTTAAGAGAAAATTGAAGATGCTCTTTTGATGATATTATGCTGTTAGTCTCATGAGGTATTTGGGGCAGAAATGTTGTTATCAGAATTCTTCTTGAAATGATGGATGTGTTCTGTAAACCGCTTTGACTTGACTTCATAGTCAATATCCCCCTCTTTTAAGCGCTGGCCATGACGGTAACAGCTCAGACGCTCATAGGGCTTCTGTGTGTGTCGGAGCCGTTACCACGGCGGCTGGCGCTAAAAACGCTAGCGTGGCTTTGTAAAGGAGGGGGTATAAGCGGTTTAGAAATTCTAAATAAAGATAACGATATGTTAAGACGTGTTCTGATGGCAGAGAGAGAGAGAAAAGACAGTGTCGTAAGCAGAGTTTTGCTGATTCTTCAGGTGTGCCGACTTCGGCTCGACACCCTGAGGGAGCAAAATGCCAAAACCGAGCAAAATAGAAGCGCGGAGGGAATCGGGAAATGACGGGTCAGAGGTTTTCATCTCTGTGGGGCTGTGTTGAGTCCACTGAGAGAGAGAGAGAGAGAGAGACACAGCAGGTTCTCCTACATGGGTCAAATCCTAAGTGAAATGATGAATCGTCATCATTAAAGCAGAACATAGTCAGCCTCACCACGCTGCTTATTTGCTCATTTGAAGAGAAAATGAATTTCTGGATCATGTTTGTTCTTCCCATAGGAAGGTGGGGCTTCAGGATATCTGCAGTGAATTTGCACGTCATAAATCTGCAGATGGTTTTTTTGCTTGTTCTGAACTCCTGGATAATTTGGGGTAGATCAGGGTCATTTTAAGGATCGTTCCTGTACTGGATGTTTAAACACTTGGTTTTTCTTCCAAATGAGGATCAAATGCTTTCCAATTTTGCATAAAAGTTTATGAAACATGTAGAAAATAAGCTGATGGTTGTAGTTTATTTTATGTGTCTACGCCGTGCTGTAAACTGATGTCAGTATTTGGTTTTTTTGTAACAACATTTAATTGAAGTTTTTCAAATACAGAAATGTACAAAACAATATAATGAGCTTCAAAATTTCAAGTCATATATAGTGGAGTCATCTGAGGTTAACATTTAAGTCCTTACAAAACTCTGGCAATATTATTTTGTTTGAACGCTATTAGTTCTTCCTGTTTCCTAATGACACAAAGGCGATTCATGGAAGTTAAGTTTAGAGTTATCCTTCCAAAAACAGACAATGCAATCCTAAAGTCAAAGAGTTTGAGGAATGATGATGGTAACGAGATATCGGGGTTTGAGGAACACAGTATGATGGACTTATAAGACAGAGGTAACGTAATATTCTTCATCCTATATAATAAAACGCTAGCCGCGCATGCGCACTCCTGCCTGCATGCTTCCGTGATCCGTAGGTCCGTGGCAGGCAGGAGAGCGGATGGTGGTTAGGGCCCACACTGGAGCGCTGTGGCCGACCCAGGATCGTGGGAGGATGCGCCGCGCAAAGTGCTGCACACGTACTAGAGGGGGAGGGACATACCGGTTCTGCACATACCGGCACAAACCTCCCTCCAGCGTTGGCAGCCGTAGCACGCTAAACAGGCTTCTTCGGGCTTTCTCCTGCAGTTGAGTCTGTCTGCCGCGTCACTGATGACGTCATTAATGACATGACAGAGGGACTCAACGGCAGAAGAAAGCCGCGAAGCAGCCTGTTTAGCTGTGGCTGCCAACGCTGGAGGGAGGTTTGATATTAAAGTCATCTTGCTGGGAGGGTTGCAGAGTCAGCGGGGGTTGGGCTGGGAGGGGAGAGAAGCGTCTGCCTCGGGTGCTTCAGGCAGCAGCAGCGTTTACAATTCGCTGCTGTTGCTGACTTCAGGCCTTCCTCTCTGGCCGGTCCTGCCTACTTCCTGTTTTCATGAAGACAGGACCGGCCAGAGAGAAAGACCTGAAGCCAGCAACAGCAATGAATTGTGAATGCTGCTGCTGCCCAATGAAGTAGTTAAATGAGGAAAGGGAGCAGAGGGGGAGAGAATGGCTTGGAGGGAAGGAGGAAGGTATGCCAGACCAAGGCAAAAGGAAGGAGGAGATGGAGAGAGGCCATATGGAACAGAGAGAGAGAGGGTGGACACTGGATGGAAAGAGAAGAGAGGGGCAAGACAGAGGGTGAACAGTAGATGGAAGGGGTAGAGAGAGGGAGACACACCGAATGAAGTGTGGAGGACAGGGGGAGCAGACGTTGGAAGGAAGTGGGGAGGAGAAAGAAGAAAGGCCACATGCAGGACTGAGGGAAGAGGATAGAGTTAGAAATAAAGATAGACAGACAGGGGGCCAGGGAAAGACACAGACAGAAAGAATGACAGCGTCCAAGGAGAGAGAGACAAATTAAAAAAAAAACAACAAAACAGACAGACAGACATCTACTCTAGCACCCATTAATGTAACGGGCTAAAACACTAGTAGGTATTATAAATTTGTAAAGTCGGACATGAATAAAGGAGGTGGGTGAGATTCCCAGGTTGCTGAAAACAAATATAATTTCCTTGCTATTTTAGTAGGGGGTCCAATAAGCTCTATGGAAGGTCAAATGATCTTGCTGAAAATGCCCCAAATGACTTATTTGCTTATTGTGTACTTTGATGAACCCAAATCCTGTGATGTAACTGGATGCTCATGTCGATAGGAGAAGAACCTGATGGTTCCTGAGATGTCCATGGTTTCTCTGCTCTTTTTTTTTTTTTTTTTTTTTGGGGGGGGGATGATGATTTTATTTTGTTTTCTAGTGAAACTGTGTCTTGTGTAATATTTAACACCCCCTCCCCTCTTTCACTAAACTGCGATAGCGGTTATTAGCGCAGGGAGCCACGCTGAATGCTCCGCGTTGCTCCCGACGCTCATAGAGTCAGCACAGCTCCCTGTGCTAATAACCGTTATCGCAGTTTAGTAAAAGGGGGGGGGGAGGGGTTAGTTCTGACATGTGCAGCTATGTTTAAAACTTGCATCATTTTCCTTAAATTTAAAACCGCTTCCTACACTCGCTCTTCAATGGGATAAAGTTATAACTTACTTAGGTATTCTGCATGATCAGTCTCATGGATCTCGTTGTGTAATTCTGAATATTTATCAGTCAGGCATGGCGGGGAGGGATTAAATTCTGGCTGGGTAGTTAGTTCCAGGCCCAATTTAGACACTTGGGCATCACTCAGAGTTGGACCTGGTTGCAACAAGGCAGCCTGGATACTAATCCAAGCGATGGTACTGGCTTTATCCTGATTCTGTCCCAGATTGTCCCAACACTTCCCAGACAGTGTGTTTGGGTTTCTAGTGGCACGATCTGGGTATAACCTGGTCAAGCCCGTGTGAGGGTCTTCCACCTGGTTAAGCAGTCCTGTGCAATGGAGCTTACCGCTTTCATAGCTTTTTGAAGATCTCATCCTTGTAAGTAAGCACATGCATTGGTCCTGATAACTGGAATAATATTCCATTGTATATTAGGCAACGGAGAGACCAGAATACTTTAAAAAAGAATGTTAAAATGATATTTATTTTGGAAAATGAAACGTGAGTGTTGAACACTTATTTTTTGTTTGGACTGGTGCTGGATGACATGATTAAGGGGAGGGTCTTGTAATTATCTGTTATCTATGGATGCCTGTAATTTTAATTTATGTTTGACTTTTGTGACCCACTTTGATGGAATAGAAGAAATGACTGGTGAGATAATGTAATTGTCTAATTTGAGGTTACTCCATTTTCCCTTTCACTCACACGTGTCCTGGTGCTCACACATGGGGAAAGTGTACCAAGTTCACAGGGGGTGGATCACTGGCGGCCACTCATATCCAGCCTGGGTGACGGTCGCAAGTCATATATTTGCTTCTGATATTTACTTTGAAATCCAGGGAGGTTTTGAATGTGGAGAACAGTACTGGATGCTACGGTCCACCTTGGGGGTTAGTGCCCCAAAAAAGAATCTAGGTGTCGTAGACAATACGATGAAAGCTAATCACCTCTGTATTGCTCCATGGTGCGACCTCATCTGGAGTTTTGCATTCAATTCTGGTCTCCTTATCTCAAGAAAGATATAGAAGAGGTTCAAAGAGCGACCAAGATGATAAAGGGGATGGAACTCCTCTCCTATGAGGAAAGACTAAAAAGGTTAGGGCTCTTCAGCTTGGATAAGAGACGGCTGAGGGGAGATACGATTGAAGTCTACAAAATCCTGAGTGGACTAGAACAGGTACAAGTGGATCGATTTTTCACTCCGTCAAAAATTACAAAAACTAGGGAACACTCGATGAAGTTACAGGGAAATACTTTTAAAACCAATAGGAGGAAATATCTTTTTCAATCAGAGAATAGTTAAGCTCTGGAATGCATTGCCAGAGGATGTGGTAAGAGCGGATAGCGTAACTGGTTTTAAGAAAGGTTTGGACAAGTTCCTGGAGGAAAAGTCCATAGTCTGTTATTGAGAAAGACATGGGGGAAGCCACTGCTTGCCCTGGATCAGTAGCATGAAATGTTGCTGCTCTTTGGGATTTGGCCAGGCACTAGGTACCTGGATTGGCCACCATGAGAACAGGCTACTGAGCTTGATGGACAATTGGTCTGACCCAGAAAGGCAGACAGGGGAGATTCCCTAGAAAAACTCAGAAATAGGAGAAAGCAGTCAGAAGGGCAACGGTCTGAAGAGCTGAAGTGCAATGGTGAGTCTGAGAGGGAGCACCCTTTGCAGTACTCAAGGAAGAAGCTAGTGAAACAGCTGCAGGTGAAGTCCAGCAGCACAACTGGAAAAAGATAAATCCCAGTCTGTTTCCAGACAAGTCAAAATGGCTGAACCGAAAACAGGCAAGACCATGAGATCCATCAGATTCATGGGGAGTCTTTGCTTGACTCTTTATAATTATGTACTTGTTGGGGGGGGGGTGATTTTGTCTGCACCTACCAAGCAGAAGAAGGTGGAGAAAAAGGTATCTTGAACTGGTTTAGTTGATGACATACGTCGTGACAGGCCAGTACTTAAGTTGCTGAAAACCTCCGAATAGATGGTCTGTCTTAGGGAACACCCAAGCTTTTTTATTTGCTGTCAACAGAGCGCAGAATATTCCTATCCTTTTATTGACGGCGTATCCTTACCTGGGGAATGGCTGTCATTATCTAATCTAGTCTTCGGTTTATATACCGGGTCATCTCTCATCGGAGCTCGACTCGGTTTACAAGTCAAGAGACTAGAACATACATAAAATAAGGAGAACTAAAAGATAATAAATATGAGTTTAGTCTAATTATTGCATCAACCTACATCCCTTTTCCTATCGGTTTAAAGATATGTTTAGTTCAACTGACCAGTTCCAGCCAGCAGTTTTTATATTTCTGCATCCAGCACAATCAATAACTCACTGTATAACTACATCTCCCCCACCAAAATGCTTTACTCTAAGTCTCAGCTTTTTAGTTATTAGGGTTTGGGGGATAGAATTGCCAACTCATTCCAGGTCAACCAGATTGCTCCAGTTCTGGTTTTACCGCACTGTAGCTCTCGGGGAAATCACTGGGGCACAACCCCACAGTTACAATGAGGGTGACTTGCAAGTGTCCCTCAATATCTCTCCTCACTTATCTCTCGCTATGCTTCCCCCCTTGACCCCCCCCCCCTCCCGTGAACTCTGTTCATCAGGTAAGTCCCTCTTATCTGTACCCTTCTCCTCCACTGCCAACTCCAGACTCCGTTCCTTCTTTCTTGACACACCTTATGCCTGGAACAGGCTGCCAGAGTCAATACGTTAGGCTCCGTCCCTAGCAGTATTCAAATCCAAGCTAAAAGCCCACTTCTTTCAACTCTAACTCCCACCCACTGCTGGATACCTTTACCCTTCGTATCATTCCTCCTGCTAGAAACTCCCCAACCCTGAGATGTCTTGTCTATCTGTCCAAATTAGATTGTAAGCTCTTCTGAGCAGGGACAGTCTATTAAACGTTACATGTACAGCACTGCGTACACCTTTCAGCACTGTACAAATGATAAATAGTAGTAGTAGGGCAAAACCAGGCCTGAAGCAGCCCCTTTGGGCAACCCCCAAATGCTGTTGGGGAAATCTGAATTGAATTTCAGAGTGGAGGGGCTTCCTCTATGCTAGAATGAAAGGGGAGGTATTAAAGGCTAACTTGGAAGAGTAGGGGTGACTTAAGTTGGCATAATGGGTTAATCAAAAGCCTTATAAACCCAGGCCAACTCTTTTTGCAAACCGCCTAGAACTGAAAGGTATTGGCGGGATAATAATGGTTCGGGGACATGTTTTGCAGCAACTTGGACATCATTTTTGACAGACCTTTCCAACTACTTCTATGAGAAACATTAACAATAATGCAATGACTGCATTTCCCATCGCAGTGAATTTTGCAAGAGAAAACCAAGTGAAAAGGATCTGATTTGGATACATCGGAGATTAGTTCAGTTTCCATAGTAATTAGACTAACTAGCTTTTTGCCTGGTTTGGTTACCATGGTTATTCCTGGTTATTAAATGTTCTCCGCGCCCTTGTGCCGTGTTTGACACAGAGTGAAATCTGAACTGAAGAAGTCTGTGTGCACAATGTAAAAAGCAGTAGAGAATTTGGATTGTATATTTGTTTAGGATTATGCTTTTTTTTTAACATTTCTACATAGAGAATCAATAGCTGGCTGACTTGTTATCTGAAGAAATTCAAGGTCAGTTTAAAACAAATTATTATAATTGTATTTATATGCCATATTTCCAAAAAATCACAATACAGAGGACTCCTCTAGTGAAATGGAGAAAACATAGAACAATAATTAAATATTACTATGGTGAGTGAATCCTCAGTGTGAGGTTATGAGCTCTAGAGTGCCAACCTCAAATAAGGAAAAAGCTCTCTTGCTCGTACATGGCCCCAATGAGACCAGAGGAAAATTATCTCCCATTGTTTAGCCATACACTATCAACGGATCTCGCTAGCGTGCAATCAAAAGAACATGTGCAATAACGTCTGCAATCGGTCGAAAGGAATGGAAAACAAAGATGAAAATCTTTTAATAAGCTTGATTCGCTCTATGGTATGGCCACAGCTTGAGTGTTCAGTTCTGGTCACTGAATCTCAAAAAAGATATAGGGGCAACGAAAATGATAAAAGGGATGGGACAACTTCCCTATGAATAAAGGCTAGAGCTGCTAGGGCTCTTCAGCTTGGAGAAGAGACGACTCAGGGCTGACATGATAGAGGTCTATAAAATACTGAGTGGACTGGGAAGGGTAGATGCGAATCCCTTGTTCACTCTTTCCAAAAATACTAGGACTAGGGTACATGCGATGAAGCTACTTAGTAAATTTAAGACAAACCAGAGAGAATATTTCTTCACTCAATGTGTAATTAAACTCTGGAATTTGTTGCTGGAGAATGTGGTGAAATCAGTTAGCTTAGCGGGGTTTAAAAAAGGTTTGGAGAATTTCCTAAAAGAGAAATCATTAGGCCATTATTGAGATGGTTTGGGGAAAATCCGCTGCTTATTCCTAGGATAAGCAGCATAAAATCTGTTTTACTACTTGGAACCTGGGTTGGCCACTGTTGGAAACAGGATATTGGGCTTGATGGAATTCTTATGTGAGCCATTGTGACATCACTGTTGCAGATGCTGGTGGAATGAAGCTTTATGACATCACAATCTGAGCTCTGGAATGTTGCTACTATTTGGGTTTCTACCAGGTACTTGGGATCTGGGTTGGCCACTGTTGGAAACAGGATATTGGGCTTGATGGTGAGGAACTATGGGACCAAGAATGAGTAAGAAAACAGATCTTAATTAGGAGCTTGGACATCCTAAATTCCTTTGAATGCAGGTCTTGTATTACTGGAAAACTCCTTTCTAAGGTGGCATCTGTTCTATCATCCAACAAGTAGCCCGATTAAATGTATTAATAAATTAATGGCCATATGCCCTGGCAATCTGCGCAGCACAAGGAGAGTTGCTGGTTTCATCCAAGTACCAAACGATTCCTACAATGCATTTTGCTTTCTTGATTGACGTCGGCAGTTTCTCATGGCTTCTGGGTATGGGAGAGATGACAAATGTGAGAAAATGCCTGAAGTAATTGAGAATCTCCCCCCACATCGAGATCTTACACATCTGTGTGCTTTTAACACCTTTCTACAGTGTGATTCACCCACTCCAAAGAGCTCAGATTTTTTTTCCATTTAGAGATCGTTAAGCATAGGTGTAGCATCACATTTCAAACAAAGCTAATCTTTCATCTCCTTGTCCATATGCCTTCGTAATTTTTCAGCAGCAGATATGGAAAATATTAACTGTACAATTTTACAGAATGCAAAAAAAGCCCTGAGCGCTGTGGGACAGTCGAGCACTCCAGGCAAAGGGGATCTTATGAGTTAAACTAAAACAGCAAGCATTATTGTGTATAGGAGGGGCCGCTGAAAAGTTATCAGCCCAAACAAGAAGAGAGTGATGTGGAGCCATGAAACACAAGTTATTCCACACTTTTCTGGACACTTTTTGTTTTATTTCATATTATTGAAACGAAAAGTGTCCAGAAAAGTGTGGAATAACTTGTAAGTTTCATGGCTCCATATCATTCTCTTCTTGGTTGGGCTGAGAACTCTTTCAGTGGCCCCTCCTATTGTGATGTCATAATGCCTCATTCCACCAATGCCTAAGAGCCAATCTCATTGATGATGTCACAATGGCTTGGTTTCCCTATACTTTGCCCATTTACTAGATGCATATGCCTCATTGAAATGAAAAGTGTGGAATAACTCCTAAGTTTCATGCTCCACATCACCCTCTTCTTGGTTGGGCTGGGAACTCTTTCAGTAGCCCCTCCTATTGTGATGTCATAATGCCTCATTCCACCAATGCCTAAGAGCCAACCTCATCGGTGATGTCACAAAGGCTTGGTTTCCCTATACTTGTGCCCATTTACTAGATGCATTTGCATCATTGAAACAAAAAGTGTGGAATAACTCGAAAGTCGATGTCGATGACGATGAAACAATCTCTTGTCATTGTTTCCTTTTGGTTGAAAAAGTTCAAACTGCTGTTTGGGAAAACCTTCCTCCCATTGGATCTCTTTTTGAGCATAGGGGAAGTGATGGAGACAAAAAAATGGAGAGGCAGTGAAGCTGAAATTAATCATGTACAAAGGAGAGAAAGGGCACAGGGCAGACAGTTTATTGAAGGAACATAGAAAGTGGGAAGATGACATATGGAAGAGAGAGAGAGGGCGGACACTGGATGGAAAGAGCATAGAGGGCAGTGGATGGAAGGGATGATACAGAGGGTGAACTAGATGGAAGGGGTAGAGAGAGGGGGACAGACACTGAATGGCAGTGAGGGGGAGAGGGCAGACATTGAATGGCAGGGGATGAGCGGGGAGCAGACTGGCAAGAAGTGGGGAGGAGAAAGAAAAAAGGGCACATGCTGGATTGGGGGAAGAGGATAGAGTTAGGTACTGGAAGGGGTGAGGGAAAGAGGTGGCAAACTATAGGTAGATACAATGAAAGAGGGAATTTGAGGACTGAATAGTACGAAAGAATTTAGACAGGCAAAAAATAAATTGAGAAGGAAGACCAGGGAAGAACAGGAGGAAGGGAGCGGAGAGAGATATCAGATCTGAGGGGAGGAAAGAAGGAGAGAGAGAGATGCTAAAATCTGCTGGGAGAGAGAGAGGAAGAGATGGAAGGGAGAGACAGATGCCATATGAAAGAGGTAGAGAGAGGGCAGGCAGTGGATGGAAGGAAGAGAATGATGAGAAGATGAGGAAAGCAGAAACCAGACAGCAAAGGTAAAAAAAAATTATATTTTATTTATTTATTTTATTTTTGCATTAGGATAAAGTATTATTGGAGCTGTGTTGATAATTGTTTATTAATAGAAAATGGAAATAAGGTGAACCTGTTTATTGGACTCATTTTAATACATTTTTTACTAATTCAGAGACCATAACTCCTTTCCTCAGGTCAGGACAGGGATACTGTAACAGCAGTATAGTTTACTGATCTGAAGAAAGAAGTTTTAACCTCTGAAAGCTAAGTGAGAAATTTATTAGTCCAATAAAATGACGGGCACTAAATTTTCTTCCCATCATGCCCCATGCCTTCTACCCATATGCAAAACATAAATTGGTGGGCTTCCCAAAGCCCTCCCAGCTGAAGATTTCTTCATCTAGGAAGGAAGGGGAGTTTTGTTCAGAGATGTTTGGAGGTTGCGTAGAAGAAAAAATTCACTGGCACTGGTATAGTACGGTAATCTCTGTTGTTTGTGTTGAATTTTAAAATAAAAGAAGTAAAGAAGTAAATAAGAAAATGGGTAAATAAATGGGGGTGGGGCGGGGGCTCTCGATGAATTAATTCTGCCCTGGTGGGAGGCGGAAGATAAATGAACCCCCCTGTTAAAATACTACAGCCCCTCAAATCTGGAACTTACTTCCCATCTACCTAGGAGAGGAAACCTCATTCGAAAAGTCGAAATGTTCAACAAAGAGCTTTTGGAGACTTATAAGTCAGTTGACCAGCAATCGTACTCAGGATTTTTAACTCTGCTCCCTCTCTTTTTTTCCCCTTACATGTTTTCTATCCTATTAAGAACTGTAGTTCCTCCCTTTCTCTTTTTGTTATCGGTTTGTTATTTTTTTGTTTTTGGCATGTCTTGTATATGTGATTTTATTTATCATTTTGTATCACCTATTTTTTAAACTTGTAAATCGCTTAGAATTATTGATAAGCGTTCAATCAAATTTTGATAAAACTTGAAACTTGTTCCCGCAAGTGCAGTATACATGGTGTACACTGATTCACTATAACACAATGATTGAGAAATTGCACCTTTCAAACTGCCTTCTCTCATCTCCTCTCCCGATCACACATACCAACCCACGAACATGCATATGTGCTCACACACAAATTTGTACACCCCTACAAATGAGCACACATGTTATAGAACACATACGCAGACAAATATCTATACATGTACCCACCAGCCACCTAATGTAAGCGCATGCATTAACATGCAGAGGATTTGAAAAGAATTCAATGAGCCACGCTTTGCATGTTTTCCACACTTATTATCTATGGTGGGCCCTGATGTCTTACCTCTTAACTGTAGAGGCAATCTCCTAAATTTTTCACAAAGTTTGGCCTCCATGTTGATGTAATTTGAAATCATAGGAATAACTTTCATTGATCAATTGGATTTATAACTGATAAAAGCAGTTAGCTTAGCAGGGTTTAAAAAAAGTTTGAACTTGGGGAAATTCTCTGATTATTCCTAGGATAAGCAGAATATAATCTGTTTTACTCTTTGGGCTCTTGCAAAGTACTTGTGACTTGGATTGACCACTGGGTATTGGGCTTGCTAGATCTTCGATCTGGCCCAGTATGGAGCTCTTACACTCTTGTGGCATGATCTTCTGCCTTTATGAAGAGATTCACCCAAGGTGGTTTACCACAAATTTAGTGTGACATGTAAACATTTATATTGTGTTAACAGCATGACATCAGTAAAATGAGCAAATGTCAGCATAATACACAGAACGAGGTCAGCCTGGACATATGCAAATTACATTTTTGTAATAGCAGCAATGAATGCATTAGAATATTAATACAACAGAAGTATGATAAATGTCGGCAGAATATCCTGTGACTAGAACACTTTAAAAGACAGTCAGCGAAGAAAGACAACCAGATAAGCAATCCACAGTTGAATAATACAAGCAAGGAACCAAAAAAGAGAAATACTGCAGGGTAGATGTTCGTGATACCGGATTTAATGATTCACTTTGTATAATCAACTGCATCCACATAGTTTGAAGAGTTTAGAAGGGTATGGAAACAACACGGGCCGTGTTTCAACACTATTGTCTTAGGCTTAGTGAAAATGTGGATAAATTGAAAAGTGAAAGGTCTGGAACGCTCTAAACAAACGCTGGAGGTGCATGCGAACATACCCAAAGCGGATTCTGCAAGCGGAACCAGTATGAGCTGGTGCCTCCAGAACCGGCGTCAGTCGCGAAGGTTGCAGAATCACAGCCACATGTTAAGTAGAAACCAGAAATATAGGTCAAGGTTTTCCTGACCTACATTTCTGGTGTCGCATCCACAGGGGCTCCTATCAGCGGAAGTCATGCCCACATTGACTATAGGTGCCAGTAGGAGCCCCTGTGGACCGGACATTGCTGACCTGTTCTATATGTGCCTTTTTTTTTTTCTAATTTAGTTTTTAGTTGGTTTTAAACAACCTGGTCAATTACCGCATCATTTTTTGCCAATTAAACCAATTAGGTTAGGCGGCAAGAGGATGCCTACTGCGGTCGAACCATCTGCGGCCCTACAAGAATCAGGATCACGGTGTCAGTACATTAGAAACTAAAATAGGCCAAGTAATTATGGGTAAAATTTGCTATAATTATATGAAACATTAGCCTTTTCTAAATGATAGAAAGGTTGGGTTTTTTTTCATAAATACCATTTAGTTTGGAGGAAATTGCCTTTATTCTATGATTTTTTTTTTAAACTGATAATGTGGTTCAAGTTTTCAGGTTATTTTAATAGTAAATTTTTCAACTATATAAAAACATGATTTACTGACTTCGGCAGAAAATGGAATTATTTGGATACAAAAGTCAACAAGAATAAAGTGATGTTTCCAAATACTGCTACTCTTTAGCACTACCAGACACACGCAACACTACACAGAGTCACAATGAGTAAGAAAACCGTCCCTGCTCTAAAGAGCTTACAATCTGAACAGGATGTCATAGATACAGTTAAGGTGAAGGGTTAATCTGCTGGCTGGGTTGGAGGGCGGAGGGGAGTACAGGACAATCAAGCCATTGTGACATCATTGATGAGGTTGGCTCTTATTGGTGGAATGAGGCATTATGACATCACAAGCTCAGCTCTGCTTCCCAAAGACTGAAACTCTTCACACTACTATGAATTATTTCTATAGCGCTACCAGACGCACGCAGCGCTGTACAGAGTCACGATGGAGACAGTCCCTGCTCTAAAGAGCTTACAAACTAAACAGACAAGACAGACAAACAGGATGTAATGGATTCGGTTAAGGGGAGCGGTTAATCAGCTGGCTGGGTTGGTGGGCAGAGAAGTAGGGTTAAGGACTGAAATACCCCAATAATGAAAAAAAAGAGAGGAGGCATTTTTGGGGGTGGAGAAAAAGAATTCTGACATATCTGAGGGGCAACTCCTTGTGCTTGTGAATTGTCTGTGGTTTCATGTAACTCGCACAGATTTTGCGATTGTGCTGTCTATAAATATTATAAATGAATTTTAAAAATAGTCTGCATTTAAGGGCAGATTCTGCAAATGGCACTGTGAACGGAAGTCACCCCCAATCACACAATGATGCCATTTGCAGTATAGTGGCTTGCATGTAAAATAGGTGCCGTAAATGAAGGCCTAGGCTTTAAAGGCCTGGGTTGCCAGCGCTTTAGACGTGAATCGCGTCAACAGAGGCAAAGGTCGCTTCCGGCGTTGACCACCTGCTTTTCTAAAAGTTGTTTTAATTGGTTTCTAATTGACACAGTCAATTACTGCGCCGATTGAACTAATTAACCATTGCCACCTAACGATGCTGTTCAGAGAATTTGCTTTTAGGGAATAATACACAAATTTTGTCTCTAAATGCACATTAAATGGCAAAATTGTATGTTATTTACTGTAACACATATTAAAGTTGCATAATAATGAGATACAAAGCTTGCAAATTAAACTCTGGAATTCATTGTTGGAGAATGTGGTGAAATGAATTAGCTTAGCGGGGTTTAAAAAGGTTTGGATAAATCCTAAAAGAGAAGTCCATAGGCCATTATTGAGATGGCTTGGGGAAATCCACTGCTTATTCCTAGGAGAAGCAGCATAAAATCTGTTTTATTACTTGGGCTCTAGCTAGGTATTTGGGACCTGGGTTTGCCACGATTGGAAACAGGATACTGGGCTTGATGGATCCTCGGTCTATCCCAGTATAGCAACTCTTATGTTCATATTAATATGAACAGTGAAACTCACATCTTCTGGTGAACAACGCAAGATGTGTTAGACCAAATGTTGTGGCCCAGTGTTCCCAGGTATGGTATAGGGCCAACTCCCGACCCTGAAGCACCCTCTAGCTCAGTGGTTCCCAACCCTGTCCTGGAGGACCACCAGGCCAATCGGGTTTTCAGGCTAGCCCTAATGAATATGCATGAAGCAAATTTGCATGCCTATCACTTCCATCATATGCAAATCTCTCTCATGCATATTCATTAGGGCTAGCCTGAAAACCCGATTGGCCTGGTGTTCCTCCAGGACAGGGTTGGGAATCACTGCTCTAGCTCACCCTCTGAAGCCATACATAGTCTCTTCCCCTCTCCCCCAAAACACTGTGATCCTTCCCTGCCTGAAACTAGCAGATGTTTGGAAGGTACCTGTAGAGCAGGGGTGTCAAAGTCCCTCCTCGAGGGCCGCAATCCAGTCGGGTTTTCAGGATTTCCCCCATGAATATGCATTGAAAGCAGTGCATGCAAATAGATCTCATGCATATTCATGGGGAAAATCCTGAAAACCCGACTGGATTGCGGCCCTCGAGGAGGGACTTTGACACCCCTGCTGTAGAGGAAGATGAGACATTGGGACAGTTTCCTGTGTGGAGCTATTGGCATGAATTGAAATGAAATTAGCACACTCTGTGGTTCCAGACCGCTGTAGAGATTAATGGAACAGGAGCTGATGGTTGGAAAAATGTGCATTTACCTGCATGAAATGAAGCCTACAAATCCGATGCCCTGAGATGTTACTGTGAGTGGTTCTGCAGGGTATCTTGGGATAGATGGCGGTTTTGGCCATTCATTGAGAAGGCCGGCGCATCCTACGTGGTGCTGGCATTTTACTAAACAGTTGCTTGACCTTTCTTGTTACAATCTGTATTGACAGTTTTCAGTTCCTGAGATATAATAAACATTTTTGGGACAGAATAAGGAAACAGTTGTTTTAAAAAGTCTCTAGGGCGTATGTGGGTCATTGTTATGTAGCTAAAATGCGGAGACTATTTGAAAAAAAAAAAAAATGATAATGCTGAAGAATAAAAAGCAGGGAAACACGGAGCTGAAGTGATTCCAGTTGAAGCCTCTGAATTGCTAGTTGCTCTTTCAGCTGCCAATTTGAATAACTAAGTATTCCTGTGCTGGGTTCCAGCTTCCAGCAGAGCAGGGCTGACTGGTGCTGAAATGTTGTGCCGGGCTGATGAATTTAGAAATTGAAGCACAGGGACAAATGCTTGGGGTTTGGATTCATTTCTCTATTAAAGAGTCCAAAAACGCTGCATTAAACCCAGACAGCAAAATAGCCACCCATTACCCAAGGTGTCAATTCCCCCAATGAATGTTAAACCTAGCACCAGCTGTCTCTTTTGCAAAATGAAAGAAGAAGTGTCTGTGCAGAAGGGCTGGTGAAAAGCATCTTACCCTAGCAGACTGAAACCCACCTTTTTGACAAAGCCTTCAATCCTTAACCCTACTCCTCTGCCAGATGATTAACAGTTCCCCTTAACTGAAACCATTACATCTGTCTGTCTTGTCTGTTAGTTTGTAAGCTCTTCGTAGCAGGGACTGTCTCCATCGTGACTCTGTACAGCGCTGTGTGCGTCTGGTAGCGCTATAGAAAAAATTACTAGTAGTAGTAGCAGCAGCAGGAAGGGTGTCATGGTGCAATGCAGAAGGTGCTGCTCTGAACTTGGGCTAATGGGGCTTTCGTTGACTCCATTATAATACCATCTGGTCTCTTTACTCTTTATCTTTTCAGTTTCTCTTGCATGCACTAGGACTGTTTTTGAATCAATATGTTGATGAATTCAGAAGATACATGCTTCTGTGCTTGGTTTCCATAATATTATGGACAGATCTGAATGCATTTCCCCTTTCAGAAGGCTCTCGGATGCACCAATGCCAGACAGGTAATTGTGTCGGAGCCATTCTGGCCAGGTCCTCTTTTCCTTTCCAGATACCCCCTCCCCCAAAGTAGATTTTATTTATTTACATGGAATTGGTGTTCCGCTACTTGAAAAGTTGCATCAAAGTGGTTTACAAAGTTTTTAAAAGCCCAAGAAAGGTTGGAAAGTAGAGGGAAAAGAGAGAGACAGTAGAATCAAGTGAAAAAGATTGTGGCATAAGTATGTGGGAAGAACCAAGTTTTTAAATGCTGGGTTAGAGAGTTCTGATTTTTTGGCAGGGTGTTCCAGAGTTTGTTTGCAGTGTAAGTGAAAGCATTTTTGTGGGTTGTGTCCAAAAGAATCTGATGTTGAAGGGAGTTGTAAAAGCAAACTTTGAGAAGTTCGTAAAGTACATGTTGGAGTAGACTTTGTGCTGAGGAGAAAGGATTGGCCACTGGACTTGATGGACCATTGGTCTGACCCAGTAAGGCTATTCTTATGAGCTCAGGTCCTTCAACACCACTGTAGCTCTCGTGTTTCAGTTGTTGCCTCGCCTGTCGCACTGAAGACTGATTCCAGGGTAGCTGATCATGTGATATTTTCCCTACCAACCTTTAGAAATCCTGAGAATCCTGCATTTGCACTTAACGGCGACCATCAGTGGCGCATGTAAATCTAGATAAAAGGAGGAGAACCCACTCGGTGGCAGTAGGAAACCTGAGAACAACTTTGAATCTGAAGAACATGATTGATGCTGAAGATTTCCGTCTCTTTTCTCTGTCCAGCAGCTGCATTTCCGCAGGTAAGCCTTCCATATTCAATGGTTGGTTTGAAAAGTGTACAGGGACCACCCAAAATGGTAGCCAACTCAAAGGGTTCACCACAGCCTCAGATCAGATAGGGTAACCCTGAGCTTCCATTTTGCATCTGGATCTGCCAGTTGGGCTCCAGAGATTTAAGGCCTTCTAGAAAGATAATTCCCTTATTGCCCTGCAGTCAGTTGCTCATATACCTCCTAATATCAACGGTAAAGATCACCGAGTCAGCCGGCACTATTGCTTCGTTTGTCATGACTTTGTGATTTCATAGAGGGTGTCTTATGTCCTCTTTGTTTGGCTAGTTATGACTTGAGCAGTCTAGCAGCGGTTCAAGCAAGGATCCTGTACATTGTATAACCCTTGGTGATTGATTGGTTTACAGCAGCCTGTCATAATTCGCAACAGGTTCATTTTTGAGTTTGTTCATAAGAACATAAGAAATGCCTGCACCGGATCAGACCTGGGGTCCATCCAGTCCGGTGATCCGCACACGCGGAGGCTCAGCCAGGCGTACCCTGGTGCATACATTAGTCACTCGTATCCCTCAATGTGTCCTGCAAGAAGATGTGCGCCCAATTTTCCCTTAAATCCTAGAATGGTAGTTTCCTCCACCATCTCTTTCGGTAGAGAGTTCCAGGCGTTCACCACTCGCTGTGTGAAGCAGAACTTTCTGACGTTTGTCCTGGCCGTGTCCCCTCTCAGCTTCAGTCCATGACCTCTGGTCCGAGTCTGGGTCGCATTTGTCAATGTGAATAACGCTGATACTTGCTCACCATCCTTTCCCCCTGCTGGTGAGTGAGTTTGCTCCATTTTGTTGATTCCTTTTAGCAATTTAAAAGTCTCTATCAGATCCCCTCTCAGTCTTCTCTTCTCAAGGGTGAATAATCCCAGTTTTCTGAGGCGATCCTTGTAGCTCAAGTTCTCCATACCTTTTACTAGCTTCGTCGCTCTCCTCTGCACCTTCTCCAGCAGTGTTATATCCTTCTTCAGGTATGGAGACCAGTGTTGGACACAGTATTCCAAGTGTGATCTGACCATTGCTCTATAAAGCGGCATTATGACCTCCCTTGATCTACTCGTGATTCCCTTCTTTATCATGCCTAGCATCCTGTTAGCTTTCTTTGCTGCCGCTGCGCATTGAGCCGACGGCTTTAGGGTTGATTTTTCTAACTTTTTTAATGATGCCACTACAGAGAACAACTCAATGTCCCCATGAAAATGTCAAACGCAAGACAAGACCTGTGGGAATGGGCAAGATTTTCTTTCTTGTGTTCAACTTACTCAACAGCAGGATAACGTATGGGAAACGCAGTGGTTCTGATAGTAGACTGCTTTGGTTGTACCAGAGAAAGGACACATATTAACTGGCATCCTGTGACGTTCCTACACTCATTGGGAGGTGATTTTTTTATTTTATTTTATTTATTTATTCAATTTTCTATACCGTTCTCCCAGGGGAGTCAGACCAGCTTACATGAATATATTCAGGTACTCAAGCATTTTTCCCTCACAATCTATCTAATATACCTGGGACAATGGGGGGATTAAGTGACTTGCCCAAGGTCACAAAGAGGTCCGTGTTTCGGTTATGGTGCCTGCATCAGGAGTCCCAAATGATAAAAACAGAATTTCCTGTCCAGGGTCTTTTTCAACATAAGGTATCCATAGCACTGCTGGCTGTTCGAAATTAAACTTTACCTGGAATGCTAAAAGATCAAACCGAGCCACAAGTAGCATTCGGGATGACAGCTGCTATCTTTTAGCATTCGGATTTGTTTTTCTACTCCTAATGATGGCTGTGGGATAGTCATAGGATACACAATCTTTAACCAGGTCAAGAGGTGATGGTAGAAGCATTCCAGGTACAGCCAGCAGTGCTATGGATACCTTATGTTGAAAAAGCCCCTGGACAGGAAATTTAATTATGGATACTGGATTCACAGCTGTGCAGACACAGGAAAAATATCTGGCTAAGGTTAACCGCAAATGTTCAGCAGCGTTTTGAATATGGACCTAGTTGTTTCTCAGCCAGTATCCTCCAAGAAACTGTTTGAATCCATGTCGGAGGCTGGGCAGGGAAATAACACCTTCACAACAGGCTTTGAGGACTGACCTTGCAGTGACGATGGCTAAAAGCTGCCTGGATTGGCATCAGGAGATAGGGAGAGAGGCTTCTTCTCATTGGCATTAGTACAAGCCTTCCAACCTATCAAACGCTGCTGAGCCAAAGGAAGATGCACGGAAATAAATAGAAGGAAACAAATAAAGCTCTACAATTGGTTGCTAGCTGACGTAGTAAAAGCAGTTTGAGTCTCTGGATTTCAGAAGAGCTTTGAGGAAAAGTTGAGATGGACCTGTTGAAACTTGCTCCTCTTCCCTGACCCTTTATGAGAGCGTGCCAATCAAATTCCCCAAACCCAAGGCTCAAACACTATGTCTAACCATGCCATGCTTTGTCATACAATCTTCTTCCACACTATGCGCCATATTTACCATATTACGTTTGCCACCCCGTCTGCCACGTCTGCCACACAATGTTTGCTGGTCCAGGTCTTCTATGTACCATCACACACGCCTGCCATCATGCAATTTTGCCAAATTGTCATTCTGTTACCCATGCTTTGAAATACTGGGCTCACCAGACCAAGTTTGTCATATGTTTTTACTGTTCTTTATCTCAGACAATGTTTGTCTCCTAAAGTACTATCAGACTCCTAAAACGTTTAAATGTCCAAAAACCAGTCCAAGTCTGCACCTGGACTTCCTAATTGCAGGAACTTCCAAGTGCCGATAATGGAAACGGACTTTCTGGACTTCTAGGCCGCTGTGCATCCAGAGCTCAAAGGGGCGTGTGGGAGGTGTGTTATGGGTGGCCATCGGACAGGTGTAGACCTGGACATCCTGCAGTGATAATCAAAGCTTTTCCAGGACATCCTAGATAGAACTTAGACCTGTTTTAGTTGTGTCAAAGTACCCTAAAGCTGCCAAACTGGCCAGATGACCACTGAAGGGATTAAGGCATGATCCCCCTTTACTCACCCCAAGGTCACCAACACCCCCCCCCCCCGCTCCCACCACCCAAAGATGGGGGGGAAAACAATACATTGAAGGCTTGCCATTAGCTGATTGCAGCAGGGGAATTCCCATCAGCTGAGCTAGTTACAGGGATTCCTGCCAGTTCAGCTGATGGGGATTTCTCCTGTCAGGATCAGCTGAACTGGCAGGGAGATTCCTCCCTCTCTCTCCCTCCCTCACAGGCACCGATCCCCTCCAGTACATCTCTAAACTAACCAAATAAAAATAGAGCCATCAAGCCCTACACCCCCCAACATCCCTGGACCCCCCCCCAATATCCCAGCACCCCCTCCCTATGGATAATCAGGGCCTTTGGCCCTTCCCACTGCATCCCAAAATGCATTGGAAGGGGAAAGGCTCATCATTCTGAGTATGCAGCCCTATAGGCAGAAGTGAATGGGCTTCCCTCTTACTGATTTGTCATCCAAACGTATGTGGGTGTTGGGGGGAAGGTTTCCAGGAATGCTGGGGGATGTGGGGGGGGGGTGATGTCAGGGGGTCCAGGGATGTTGGGGGGAGGGGTTTAGGGCTCAGCGGCTCTTTTTTATTTGATTAGTTTGGAGGTGTAGTGGAGGACATCGGTGCCTGTGAGAGAGGGAGGGAGAGAGGAATCTCCCTGCCAGTTCAGCTGATCCTGGCAAGAGGAATCCCCACCAGATGAGCTGGCAGGAATCCCCAAAACTGATCAGACAAGGTAGTTGGGTACATCTTCAAAATTTGCTTTTGTGTTTTTTTATATGGACATTTTTATTTTTGAAAATGGTCAAAAAAGATAGACATTCAAAGGATCAAAACGTCTACATAAGTCATTTTCAAAAATAAAAGATAGACGTCTGACTGTTTTGAAAAGGGACATTTTCTCTGCTGGATTTCTGGACGTTTTTTCCAAAATGTTTAAATTAAACTTAGACGTCCTATCGAAAATTCCCCTCCAACTCCGAGTGTGGCATAGGGGCTGGGAACTGCAGCCTTGGCACCCTGAGCTTGTGGGTTTTGACACGCACTGCTGTTTGTGACTTTGGACAGGTCACTTGGTCCCCTAATACCCCAGGCATATTAGAAAGATTGTGACGGGGGAAAAAAATCCTAAAGCGTTCTGAGCTCCCCCAGGAGAACGGAATGAATAAATAAACGGACGTAAGACATTGGGCTAGATGGGCCTTTGCTCTGACACAGTCTGGCTGTTCATTTCTTCTTCGGCACACAGCACAGATGTGACAGGGCCTATTCACAAACACGTGTTTTTTGTTTAAAGTGGCTTTTAATGTTTGCTGACAGTAATTAACAATTAACACAGCCTATGAAATGTCAGTGTATGCTGACAATGTTATTAAACACCTAATGTGGAAGTGCTGAATAGGACGCCTGACTGGGTGAGGGCTGCACTTTGCAATCAACGCAGAAGTCGTTACTGTGCTTTAACTGTTAATGTGCCGCATTACAGACTACAGCTAGTATCACTGTTTACAGCCACACAGTTAATGTGCAATAGCGATCGTTGCTGGCTGCAAATCTTTACCTTGGCTCAGTAAAAAGGCTCTGAAATGCTTTGGAAATAAGGTAAACAAGAAATCTTACAACTACAACACAGATGAACCCACTGACAAGAGTTCCAGACTTCAGCACAACACAAATTCATGCACAAAAGCTGATTAAAGAACTCGGAAGACACCATAATATCAGTGAGCATCAGAGGCTAAGAAAGCAAATAGAATGTTAGGAATGATCAGCAAAACAAAGATGCCTTTGTAGCGCTCTATGGTACAGCCACACCTCGAAAACTGTGCAATTCTGGTCACTATATCTCAAAAAATATATTTAAAAAACTGGAAAAGGTACAGAGAAGGGCAACAAAAATAATAAAAGGGATGGGAGAACTTCCCTTCAGATTAAGAACATAAGACTAGCTTCACTGGGTCAGACCAGTGCTCCATCTAGCCCAGTAGCCCGTTAGCCCGTTCTCATAACAGACTATGGACTTTTCCTCCAGGAACTTGTCCAAACCTTTCTTAAAACCAGCTATGCTAAAGGGAGATTTGATACAGGTCTATTAAATACTTGAGAGAGTGGAACAGGTAGAAGTGAACCACTTTCCAAAAATAGTAGGACTAGGGGACATCAATGAAACTACTAAGTAGTAAATTTAAAACAAATTGGAGAAATATTTTTTCACTTGATATATAGTTAAACTGTGGATTTCATTGAAAGAAAATGTGGTAAAAGCAGTTAGCTTAGCAGGGTTTAAAAAAAAAAAAAGGTTTTGCTAATTTCCTAGAAGAAAAGTCCAGAAGCAATTATTAAGATGACCTTGAAAAAATCCACTCTTTATTTCTAGGATAAGCAGCATAAAATCTGTTTTACTCTTTTGGGATCTTGCCAAGTACTTGTGATCAGGCTTGGCCACAGTTTAGAAAAGGATACTAAACTTCATGGACCTTTAGGCCCTGATTCTATAAAGGGCACCTAAGTCCTGCCTAACAATGAGCGGGACGTAGATATCCAAACTAAGTGGTTAATGAGCTATTTAAGGGTCTTAAAGAGTGATAATTGGCACATGGACATCCAAAGAATGTGTAGGTGCCTCCCAATTTCATAGACGCCCATTGGGAAAATTCATGCCTAACGGAATAGGCTTGGGCATGGTCTGGGCGAGGCTTCAATATGGGCATCCTTCGATTATTTGCATAATGCTGAGTGACCTAGGGCGTCCATCTTATGCCTACATTGTAGGCCAGGGGTGTCAAAGTCCCTCCTCAAGGGCCGCAATCCAGTCGGGTTTTCAGGATTTCCCTAGTGAATATGCATGAGATCTATTTGCTTGCTCTGCTTTCATTGTATGTTAATAGATCTCATGCATTGGGGAAATCCTGAAAACCCGACTGGATTGTGGCCCTCGAGGAGGGACTTTGACACTCCTGTTGTAGGCGAATGAAAACCAAGTCTACTTTTCAGCATAGTTTGGGCTCCACATAGACCTGAGTTCTGTGTACAGAACATAGGCACAGTTTGGACATTCCTAATAAGATCTGCTAAATAGCTCTCTGGGTTTCTATTTTTGCTTTATTAAGCTCAAAATACATTTAATAAGGCACCACATAAACAGGGCACATCAAAACAGATATATTGCATGCAAAACCTTCTATTTTTATAGACAAACAGCAATGCTATTTGCTAATTAGAGGAAAAGATCCATTAACTGAAGGACAGCACATGAAAAACACAGCTTTATGTTTCTTGCTAAAAAGCTACCCTTTTTTTCTGACTAAACAGTGCTCCAATCAGCTCATTTTTGAAAGCTAAGAAAGCACATGAAAAATACCCACATATAGATTGCATACATAACTTCATTTGCAAAAGCTTAAAAACAGAACAGATACAGACCTTAGCATGGCTTCTACTTCATTGCAAATGGAGGTGTGCAACTGCACAATGCTGACCTCATTGTGAGATCATCAAGATGCACCCTGCAAGGTAGAATGCCACAAATAAAATATGTGTTGGGATTTGAACCTATGACCTCTGGAAGATGGGAACAGGGCTTTTACCCATTAAGCCACAGCAGCTTCCATTAATGTCTTTCTTCCGTACCAACAGCCTGGAAGAAATCAATCATCCGTCCTATTATTAAAGATAGGAAAATGAGCCCTGGAGATCTATCTAACTTCAGACCAATAGCAAACATTCCTTTTTTGGCAAAACTCACAGAAAAAGTCATCTTTAATCAAATTTCAGAGTTTGTGGAAAAAACTAATGTTCTACATCCGAACCAAACCGGTTTTAGACATCACCATAGCACTGAACATTCTTTGATTGGTATGACTACTTCTATCCAATATTTTCTAGATCACCATCAGTCAATTCTATTAATCTCCATTGATCTCTCAGCAGCTTTCGACACAATCGATCACCAACTTCTTCTGGATAGACTCTAATCCATTGGTATTACAGACCAAGTTCTTTCTTGGTTTGTATCATATCTTACAAATCGTACTTCTACTGTTTCTTTTAAAGATTCAATATCTAAATCTTCACAGTCTACATATGGTGTCCCTCAAGGGTCTATTCTTTCCCCTTTATTATTTAATATTTTCCTTGCCCCTCTACTTACTTTATGCCAATCTGTGGGTTTTCAAGTCTTTGCCTACGCTGACGATATCCAGCTTCTACATCCATTAGACGCTAACAAAACTTCTGATATCATAGCGATCAATAAGAAACTCGATCAAATCTACCATTGGCTAGACTTAAACAGATTAGCACTTAATATAAAAAAAACTAATATGATGCTTTTCCCCTGGAAAGACAGTTCTTCCCTTGTTGCTCCTATTTCTATAAAAAATGCCCCCCTACAAATAGTTAGCAATACTAAAATTTTAGGGGTGATCTTTGATCACAAATTGAACTTTCATGATCACATTAGTAACATTATTAAAACGACCTTTTATAGATTAAAACAAATTCGATCAATTTAAAAAATTTTATGTTCTAAATCACTTAATATTCTTATTCACTCTTTGGTGATCTCCATAATTGACTATTGTAATGCTCTTTTTAAAGGAATCTCTTTAAATGAAATAAAACGCTTACAGATCATTCAAAATGCTTCCATTAAACTTATAACTAAAACTAGGAAATTTGATCATGTAACTCCCCTTTTAAAAGATGCGCACTGGCTTCCAGTCACCCATCGGATAACATACAAACTATGCATACTCACCTTCAAAGCCCTTCTTCATAAAACCCCAGCATTTATTTATAAACTATTAATTCCATATTCTTCAAACAGAACTCTGAGATCCAACGAACAGAACTTACTATCTATTCCATCCCTTAAGGTTATCAATACAAGACGACAACTTATTTTCTCTGTTACCGCACCTCAGTTGTGGAACACCCTTCCAATCTATTTAAGGGAAGAGCAGAACCTTGAGAAATTCAAATGTAACTTAAAAACATTTCTCTTTAAAGATGCTTTTGGTAATTAACGAAACTCTTCGCAGCTCAGATTATTTTTATTGTACTATATTATATTGTCTTTCTGTTGCTCATTTTGTATTTTTCCCTTTTTGTTCTACTTTTCTATATTGATTTTGTATTTCATCTCCCCCCCTTCCTTGTGTATATAAGTTTGTAAAGTTAAACTTTTAATTTTGAATGTCATTATGTATTGTTTTGTAATGTATTGTTTCCCATAAATTGTAATTTTAATTTGTTCATCGCTTAGAAATATGATTAAGCGATTAATCAAAACAATTATTAAACTTGAAACTTGAAACTTCCTCACATCTGATATGATAGCTTAGGGATCTCCTAAGCTATGATCTTGTCAGGCATTTTCACCTTCACAGGGCTAGGATCACTAAGCTCTCATTGTAGGAACCCCCATAACTGAAAGCTGTGGCTCACCGGGTAAAAGCTCTGTGCTCATCTTCCAAAGATCATGGGTTTAAATCCCAACACAATTTAATTGTGGCATTCTACCTTGCTTGTGCACCTTGATGATCTCACAATGAGGTCAGCATTGTGCAGCTGAACACCTCCATTTGCAATGAAGTAGAAGCCATGCTAAGGTCTGTATCTGGGGGTTTTTAAGCTTTTGCAAATGAAGTTATGTATGCAATCTAGTTTCATCGGTCTTCCGAAATATCAATTGCAATTCAGTTAGTTTAGAACACTGCTGTCAAATTACTGTACCACTTTTCTAAGTTTGATCACGTTAAAACCACTTTTAAAATCGGAACTTATTCTTCCAGTATCATATCGTATTCCTTTCAAATACAACATTCTCACTCACCATATCCTATCTAGTGGTCTTCCTTATTTCTTATACAGTCTTTTGATCCCATATTCACCACAAAGAACATTACGTTCATCCAGGGCAGGATTAATTCTTCGAGGGCCCCTAGGCACACAAGTACACTGGGTCCCCTAGCCGCGCCCCACCCCGCCCCTTTTATTTACCTGTTTTCTTATTTACGTTTTTAATTTCCACTTGCATTTCTTTTTTCTTTTATTATAAAATTAAAAACAAACAACAAAGTTTACCATACCAGTGCCAGTGTATAGTTTAGTTCTATGTAAGCCCCAAACATCTCTGAACAAATACCCCCCTTCCTTCCCACGTACTTGCCCAGGACTTTAGTTCAGAACCCTTTCCTAATGTATATAAAAGTGTTCAAATACATTGTACAGCAGTAATACTATCCGAAACATAAGTCTATATTAATAACAAAGTTTGGAACTCCTCTCAACTGCCTCACTCTATGTCGTCCAACTGTAACCCATATGTATGTATAAACATATATACATATGGGTAACTCCTCTAGTATGTTCCACTCCATGTATGTTAATTTGTAACAAAACAACAAGGCAAGTGGTCCACCAAAGAATCCAACGTGGAACAAAAGATCAGCAGACAATAAGGAGATTCAAATCACTTTACAAATTAACAAATAAAAAAAATGGAAAATAAGATAGCATTTTATTGGACTAATACATTTTTAAATTAGGTTTCAGAGGTCAAACCCACTTTCCTTAGGTCAGTAAAGTATACTGCTGTTAGAGTATTCTGTCCTGACCTGAAGAAGAAGAATTTGGCCTCTAAAAGTTAGTCAAAAATTAGTCCAATAAAACGATCACCGTATTTCCATTTATAAACATTTATCAACACAGCTACAATACTACTTTATCCTATAACAAAAAAATAAAAAAAATAGAATATTTTTTTTCTACCTTTGTTGTCTTGAATTTCTTCTAGGCTATCAGCTTGGGTATTCCCATTTGCACTAGAGTTCTCCATAGTTTATTGTATTTCACACAGTGAAAAGCTTTGATGTAGTCGATGAAGCAAAGGTATAGGGGGTTTTGGTATTCTTTGCTCTTCTCCAATATTCATCTAATATTGGACTAGGACTCGAGCACAAGTTGATGGGACCTAACAACCTTTGTCTCCCAGTTTCTGCTTTCCTCATGTTGTCATTTTCTTCCTTCCATCCACTGTCTGCCCCTTCCAGAAACTGTCTGCCAACCCCCTTCCATCTTTTCTCCTGCCCTCCCCCTGCCCCCTTGGTCTGGCATCCCTCTGTTCCCATCATGGGTTGGCATCTTCCATTTCCCTCTCTCTTCTCATTTCCTCCACTCAGATCTGATATTTCTGTCTCCTTCCCTCTTTCCCCCCATGCTCTGGCATCTCTCTCTTCTCTATTTTCTTCTTTTGTCTAAATTAAATTCTCTCTTACTATTCAGTCCTCAGTTTCCCTCTTTTCAATGTGTCTACCCACAGATTGCCAACTGAATAAAACGAGTGGAGACTCTGATGAGTGCTCAAATTCCCAAAAATCCTTAGATTGACATATGAAGTAGAACACTCTAAGCTATGTATAATGCATAATTTATCTTACAACAGATTGCCACCCCTTTCCTTCACCCCTCCACTGTCTCACTAACTCTCTTCTTCCCCCCATCCAGCATATGCCTTTTTCTTTCTCCCCTTCTTCCATCCAGTATGTGTTCTCTTTCTCCACTTCCATTCAGCATCTGCTTTCCCCTCTTAACTGACATCCATCTGCCCTCTTCTCTCTCTCCCTTCTCACCACATTCATCATCTGCCCAACTGCCCCTTTTTCTCTCCCACTCTGAGCCTCCACCCCAGGCCCATCTCCCTCCCTTCCCCTCACCTTCGCGCGGATCACCACTTACATTATTCATTATTCTTTGTGGCCTGTAACCCTCCCCACCATCACCTTCTCCTGTTCCTTACGACATCTGCTCCTCCACTTCTCCCCCTTAGTTCCTCTGGGTTCTTGCAGCCCACACTCCTCTCCAGCTTCTTCTTCCCCACTGCGCCCAACACCTGCAGCAAACACCTCCCCACCCCGGAACTCCCTCTTCACGCATCCTGGAGCCGCCCCTCCCACGGCACTCACCTGCTGCAGGGGCTCCCGCTTCCATCTCATAGACGAAGAACGCTTGTAAAGCTAGCAGGTAGCAAGATCAGCCCCAGCACCTGCAAGCGGTGCTCAGCCCAACACTTCCCTTTTACGCAAACTGCCCAGGTGGAAACAGGAAGCTGCATTAGAGGGGAGCTTTGGGCTAAGCACCACTTGCAGGTGCTGGGGCTGATGTTGCTGTCGATGCCGTGGTGGGGCCCGATCTTGCTGTCCTTGGGGGGAGGGAGGCCCGATCTTACTGTCATAGGGGCAGGGGTGGGGAAGCCCGATCTTGTTGTCATCGGAGGGAGGGGGGCCCGATCTTGCTGTCATGGCCGTTTAAAAAAAAAAAAAAAAAAATTTGGAAAGGTGACGGTGAGTGGGCCCCCCTCACAATTTCGGGCCCTAGGCACGTGCCTCTTAGGCCTATCCATTAATCCGGCCCTGTATTTTTCTCAGCAACAATTACTGATTATCCTTTCATTTCGGCAATTATTTTTCGATTTTCATAGGAATTCCTTTTTCTCCGTTATGGCTCCCACCTTTGGAATTCCTTACCCTTCTACCTCCGCATCGAAAAATCTTTTGTGACTTTTAAGGCGCAATTGAATTCCTACTCTTTTTTTCTTTGGCTTTCCGCTCTTGACCTTTTTCCTTACTTTACTCATGCTATGGATCACCCTTTCTTCTCGACTTCTTAGCATATAACGTTTATTGTTTGGGCAGAATTTCACAGTGACTTCCCTTCCCCTTTGCTCCTCTCCTTCCCTTCCCCAACCTTTTTGTTTTTAATTGTAATCTTCCCTTTCATTATCCCCCTTGTACCCATTTTTGTTTGTATGTTTGTTGAATTTTTGGTTTTATTTATTGCCTCTCATGTCTTTTAAATTTTTTTTTTTTAAATAATATATTATTATTGTAAACCGCTTAGACTAACTGTGGTCGTATTTGTGGTATATCAAATAAATTGAAGCTTGGGTGTGACCAAGGTATTCCGGTAGCATGGTTTTTCTGTGCAGCATTTTGTAATAATTTGGCTTGTTCAGTTGTCTTGATAGCGGAGGCAATAGATGGGATTTTTGTTGATTCTTGTTATGTATTTATGATTTATAAAGTGACAGCTGTACAGAATAGTGTTTCTCTTTAGACGTTAATAAAATGATTTCAATAGAGAATCATAACTCTTCAAGTCTTGTACGGATGGGATCAGACAGAGCGCCCAGGTGACAGGTGTCCTTGCGTCATTCTCTAGGTGCCCACTTTCACCAATATAAACGTCATAAAATATTACATTTTGTACTCAAAGAACTTGATATCAAATATTTTAAAAGTAAAACATATCCTGAAAAAATGGGTTAATCAAATTATTTGTGAAATCAGAAACTTAAGAATCATAATAATTGCATGACAAACAATTTAACTTTATTAGGAGTTGGAGTTGGAGTCAGCACATTTTCACCAATTCCAGTAACCCCAAAATTGCTTCTGACTCTTACTCCAACTCCACAGCCCTGGTATTTCTACTAACACATGGTAACTGCAAAATCTTCTTGGGAAATTGAAGCAGCGTCATTGGATTAAAAATTGCTTCCTCCTGATCATGTCACACTCATCATTCCTGCTCTCCTGATTAGTCAGTTGAATTATTGTCACGTGGATTGCGTGGGATGTTCGGACAGGCTGAGACCACATTTGCAGACTGCAAAACACCTCAGTCAGATTGATAGGTTGAGCTAAGAGCGTCTCCATTACGGCTGCCCAGAGAGGCTCATGTGGCATTGTCCATGGCCTGGCCCTTTTTAACATTATTTTCGGTGATATCCTTGTTATACATAATGAAAATCTGCTGAATTTTGTTTCCTCTCTGGGGTACAGATGAAATAAAAGCGATACCATTCCCTTCAACTCTGTCAACAGGTAGAAAAAAGTTAGAATTGCAACGGGGAGGGTGTGGTTAAGTGGTTGAAGCTACAGCCTCAGCACCCTGAGGTTGTGGGTTCAAATCCCACACTGCTCCTTGTGACCCTGGACAAGTCACTTAATCCCCCCATTGCCCCAGGTACATTAGATAAAGTGTGAGGAGAAAATGCTTGAGTCCCTGAATCAATTTAAGTAAATTGAATAACTAAGTGCTGGCAAAGTCTTTTCATGTCCATACCTCAGAAAGGACGTTGGTTAATGGTGTCTCTTGTCTCCTGGCCTTTTCCTGTTCTGTGGTTTTATAATGTCTCTGTTAAGATGTTTGTTATCTGGGATATTATGTTGGGCTCTGTGTACTTGTCGGCTGTGTGAGCTGGTCCCCGAATCGAGATCAGTTCAATCTTTGTTTGACACAGTTGAGGGAAGGGGGGAGACATCCAGAACCGTGAAGCTGACTCTGGGGATTTTGCGACTCACTTTATTTAAGCAAATTCATGCCAGTGAGACGCTGATGCCTAAATAATTAATGGCCACCATGGAGGCCCTGCTGTGCGTGCAGTAGGAGATGACCTTTTCCTAATGTACATTTGCCACAGAATTAAATGATGGACAAGCCGTTGACTAGCACGAAATTCCCTCCTTCTGTGGGGCTTGGATGTGGTGACATGATTGAACAGCCAGTAATTTGCATGCACCTTTTCTGTTTGTGTCCATGGTTTCAGGTGATAAGGTCAAAGAAATGCAGGAACTGTTAGATAGGGAATGGGGACTTGTCTACTGCCTTTTTCTGGCTTTGGCATTTCAAAGCTGACATTCAAAGTGATGGGCACTGGAGGATTAAGTGACTTGCCCAGGGTCACAAGGAGCAGCACGGGGAGTTGATCTCGCAACCTCTGGGTGCAGAGGCAGCAGCTCTACCAGTGAGCCACACCTTCAGTCTGTTAATGCTTATGTTTGCCAAGTATAAGACAATGAAGCCATTGTGACATCACTGCTGAGTTTGGCTCTCAGGCATTGGTGGAATGAGGCATTATGACATCACAATCTCAGCTCTGGAATGTTGCTACTCTTTGGGTTTCTGCCAGGTACTTGGGACCTGGGATGGCCACTGTTGGTAACAGGATACTGGGCTAGATGGACCATTGGTTTGACCCAGTGTGGCTATTCTTATGTGTGCCAAGTCTAGGACAATCAAGCCATTGTGACATCACTGATAAGGCTGACTCTTAGTTATTGGTGAAATAAGGCTTTATGACATCACAATCTCAGCTCTGGAATGTTGCTACTCTTTGGGTGTCTGCAAGGTATTTGGGACTTGGGCAGGCCACAGTTGGAAACAGGATACCGGGCTTGATGAATGCGAATGGGGACTTGTCTACTGCCTTTTAATGGCTGTGGCATTTCAAAGCTGACATTCAAAGCTGTGGGCACTAGGAGCAGCACCAGGAGTTGATCTCGCAACCTCTGGATGCAGAGCCACAGCCCTTCCCCTTTCTGTCTTGATATTCATAGGCTGATTTTCTCTTTTTCTGGAAAAATAAGGCTTAGCATAAATACTGAACAGCATTGGGGCGAGTAGGAGAGGGGCAGCCAGATAGAAAACCTCATGAGAGAACGTCACTTTGGAGGTTTTCGGTTTTTATGTTAACATGTAGAATGAGTTGTCTTTCTCACTTAAAAGTTATTTTCAATGGAAAAAAAAATCTGGTTATGCTCCAGAGGACAAAGCGGTACTATTTTATTCTCTAAATAGAAAGAGCTCTTGTCATCTTCAGTCTAGTCCCTTCTGAATCTTCCTGAGCTCCGGCGGCGAAAAGGCAAACAGGGTGCTAGGAATGATTAAGAAGGGGATCACAAACAGATCGGAGAGGGTTATAATGCCGCTGTACCAGGCCATGGTATGCCCTCACCTGGAATATTGCATCCAGCACTGGTCACCGTACATGAAGAAAGGACGTGGTACTACTCGAAAGGGTCCATAGAGAGGCGACTAAAATGGTTAAGGGGCTGGAGGAGTTGTCGTACAGTGAGAGATTAGAGAAACTGGGCCTCTTCTCCCTTGAAAAAAAGATGAGAGGGAACATAATGAAGGGAACAGACTTAGTAGATAAAGACAGATTGTTCACCCTCTTCAAGATAGAGAGAACAAGAGGACACTCTCTAAAGTTGAAAGGGGATAGATTCCGTACGAACATAAGAAAGTTCTTCTTCACTCAGAGGGTGGTAGAAAACTGGAACGCTCTTCCGGAGGCTGTTATAGGAGAAAACATCCTCCAGGGATTCAAGACAAAGTTAGACAAGTTCCTGCTGAACCAGAACGTACGCAGGTAAGGCTAGACTCAGGGCACTGGTCTTTGACCTAAGGGCCACCTCTGGAGCGGCCTGCTGGGCACGATGACTACTGGTCTGACCCAGCAGCGGCAATTCTTATGCTCTTAATAGCTTTTCTCTTTCAGCCACTGCTGCGGAGACTGTTTGGTTTGTGTCATAGCTTGAGACATTTGAACCTTTTTGGGTGAAGCATAAATCATGGTGCTATCAGCCTAGTTTAAAAAAAAGAAGAAAAAACCACCCCTCTGCATTTCTCCTGAGATTCATGAGAAAACCCCCTATTTTTAATAAGCTTTAGCAAAAGAAGAATACGATTACGTTGTAATGGGATATTCAGAAATCCTAAGAGGGTCTCAGTCTTGTGGCCCACCAGGTTCTATTTTGAGGCCCTCGGTATGTTTATCATAATCACAAAAGTAAAATAAAAGTTTCTTGATCATCTGTCTCTTTAGCTATAAATGACAATATTATTATTAAGACTTTTTCAAAAGGAAAGATCTATAAACTATAGAGTTTTACCTCATTTCTTTAATAAGACATGAACTATCTCCAACCTGCTGATGACAATAAGTGATTTCAAATCTTTTCGCAAAGAAATCAAAGCCCATCTATTCAAAAAATTTATACAGATGTTATAACTCCAACCTGGATTCCCCTCAGTGTGACTCCCCCATCCTCCCTTCTTCACCAGTTACCCTTCCCCTCAAAGCCCAAGCTTGTCAACTGCTTCCCTAACTGCATATATAATGAAACTGCACTATATCCTATCTGTACAGCATCCCAAATTGTATATCCACTGAAATAGCCCAATCCTCCTTGCTGTATCCCATTCCCTAAACTATACTACACCATTCTTCTTGTAACTCCTCTGGAAATGTTCTTTTTCTCGTAGAAGTCTCTTTGTAAACATCCTGGAAATGTCCAGATGTCTCTTTTGTAATCCGCCCAGAACTGCAAAGTTGAGGCGGAATAGAAATCAGTAATGTAATGGAATGTAACTATTTTTTTCTGAGGCCCTCCAAGTTCCTACAAATCAAAATGTGGCCCTGCAAAGGGGTTGAGTTTCAGACTTATTTCTCTAGTGCTTATAGACATACTCTAAAACATTGGAGGTGACCAGTGGAGTACTGCAGGGTTCAGTCTTGGGCCTGCTTCTTTTCAGCATATTCATAGGGGACCTAACCCAGGGGCTTCAAGGTAAGATAACATTATTCGCTGACGATGCCAAACTATGTAATATAGTGAGCAACGGCAATTTACCCGATAGTATGACACAGGAACTGCATTTGTTGGAGCATTGGTCCTCGACCTGGCAGCTAGGCTTCAATGCTAAGAAATGCAAGGTCATGCACCTCGGCAACAGGAACCCGTGCAGAACTTACACCTTGAATGGTAAGACCTTAGCTAGGACTTCTGCAGAACGAGACTTGGGAGTGATCATCAGTGCAGACATGAAAACTGCCGATCAAGTAGAGAAGGCTTCATCTAAGGCAAGACAGATGTTGGGTTGCATCTGCAGAAGTTTCATCAGCTGGAAGCCTGAAGTCATATTGCCATTGTACAGAGCCATGGTGAGATCTCATTTGGAATACTGTGTGCAATTCTGGAGGCCACATTACCGTAAAGATGTGCTGAGAATGGAGTCGGTTCAACGGATGGCCACCAGGATGGTTTCGGAGCTCAGGGATCTCTCGTACGAAGAGAGGCTGAAAAATTTGCGGCTCTACTCTCTCGAAGAACGTAGGGAGAGAGGAGACATGATCGAGACGTTTAAGTATATCACCGGCCATATTGAGATGGAAGAGGAGATTCTCTTTCTCAAGGGACCCTCGGCCACAAGAGGGCATCCACTCAAACTCAGGGGTGGGAAATTTCATGGCGACACCAGGAAGTATTTCTTCATCTAGAGAGTGGTTGATCCTTGGAATGAGCTCCTGGTGCAGTTAATTGAGGCCAACAGCGTGCCAGATTTTAAGAGCAAATGGGATGCCCATATGGGATCCCTCAGAGGGTTAAGTTAAGGAGATCAGTCATTAGTAGTGGGATCTCTAGGAAAGTAGACTTGGGGGTGGGTAAGTAGTGTGGGCAGACCTGATGGGCTATGGCCCTTATCTGCCGTCATTTTCTATGTTTCTAAGAGACAGTCCCTGCTCCACAGGGGTGTCAAAGTCCCTCTTCGAGGGCTGCAATCCAGTTGGGTTTTCAGGATTTCCCCAATGAATATGCATGAGATCTATTTGCATGCACTGCTTTCATAGTATGCTAATAGACCTCACGCATATTCATTGGGGAAATCCTGAAAACCCGACTGGATTGCAGCCCTCGAAGAGGGACTTTGACACCCCTGATCTAATCAAAATAGACAAACAGGACAAATAAGGGATTAGACGGATTGCTTGTGGTGGGAATGATTAAAACAGACATAAATAATGAGAAGATGTTCCAAAGAGTTAAAAGCTGTCTCAAAAAAAATAAGGACTTCTGACCTAAATCAATTGAACACATGCTTAAAAACTGTTAGGGCTGAGTCATGCGCACTTACAATGCTGTGATCCCTGCTGCCGTGATGTGTGCCTCCGTGGCCATATTCTATTTGTGGCGTGTGTGCCAGCTTACGGCATGTGCAGCGATTTGAATGGTGGTGGCGGTTTGTCTCCTGATAGCTGGCGCCTAGAGCAACGGAAGAAGGGTGTTGTGAAGTGTCCCATGCTGGTAAAAATTCTGCTACTGCTCAGGAAGTGGACGGGGAGAGGGAAAGGGGGCTGCTTTGGGGGGAGGGGTGTGCTGGGGGGCAGACAGCAATCATGCTTTGCTCTGGGGGGAAGACAGAAGGGGGCCACAGAGAGACAGGCAGGCAGGCAGGGGGCCAGGGAGAGAGTCGGACAGAAAGAAAGACAGAGACAGACAGCGGCCAAGGAGAAAGAGAGAATAACAGACAGACAAGGGGCCAGAGAGACAGACAGAAAGACAGCGGCCAAGGAGAGAGAGAGAGAGAGAGAGAGAGAGAATGACAGACAGACAAGGGGCCAGAGAGACAGACAGAAAGACAGCTAGCCAGCAGCCAAAGAGAAAGAGACAAAGAAAGAAAGACAGACAGATGTTAATGTAACGTGCTTAAAGACTACTGTAAAAATAAAAGCTGTAGTCTAAAGATCACACACCCACCACGACTGTGGAAGCTACACTAGATAGAGTGTTACCCCTACGACTAAGAAATTAAAGATGCGAGAGTCCTGGAGCGCTACTTTGAACTAACAGGACAACGAACGAGAGCAAAGATTCAGGGCCGGATGTTTCGCTGTCGCTTTTGGAAATGGATGTCAGCATCACAGTGGACAATACTTTGAAATGTTCTGCTCAGTCTTGCAGACCACCCTGACGCTATCCAGATAGCGCTATAGTGGCTCGAGCGAAGGAAGAGTGCTGTGCTTAACTCCACCGATAGGTGGCAATTTCTAAACCCTCTGCAGTTTAATGTAGCAGAAGGGCTGACCTAACGTCAACCACTTAGCTTTGCAGATGTGGTTGAATGTCTCTTGATCTCATAGCAGTGGTGAGCAGTCTCAATGAGTGTTCATTTGTTGCCCATTGCAATTCACAATTTAAACTACATTTAAATAGAAAAATAAAGAGCAGATCGATTGGTGAAAGACTAGATACCACCAGCAGGTCTAATCTCAGCTTTGTGAAGAACCATAAGAACATAAGCAATGCCTTTGCTGGGTCAGGCCTGAGGTCCATCTTGCCCAGCGGCCCAACAGGTCCAGGACCTGTGCAGTAATCCTCTATTTATACCCTTCTATCTTCTTTTCCAGCAGGAAATTGTCCAATCCTTTCTTAAATCCCGGTACCATACTCTGCCCTATTACATCCTCTGGAAGCGCATTCCAGGTGTCCACCACTCGTTGGATAAAAAAGAACTTCCTAGCAATCTGTCCCCTTTCAACTTTTCCTTAAAATGAAGCTCACTCCATTGGCAGATTGGATTCCAGGAGAAAGGGATGAGAAGGGTAAAATCAGTGTAATCTGGCTCTTACAGTGGAGAGAAAAACAGGAAATACTGTCTGGATAGGGGAGCCGAATACTGATAGTTAAAAAGAAAAGAAAAGCAAAGCTTGATAAGGAAAATGGACTTTCAGCAGAGATACATCATAAGATTATGGTATGACTTTCAGAAGGAACCTCAAGCTTATAGTAAAGACTCTCCTGCATCCAGGGTCAATGCCAGGGCAGTGTTTTATTCTGCTGTTCCGATGCAACATTGAACTTGGCTCAACAAGGTCCATCAAGCCCAGTATCCTGTTTCCAGCAATGGCCAGTCCAAGGAGTAAAATAGATTTCATGCTGCTTAACCTAGGAATAAGCAATGGATGTCCACTTGATTTAAACAGGCTGAGATTGATGACTCTGATCCACAGACCAGCATGAAAAAAGCCATTGGATCAGGCCTGGATGCTACTCGCCAGCGCCAGTGTCTGAGGTTTCACTGAGGGTTTAGGAAGGGGAGGGGAGACGGATTAAGGGCAGAAATGAATTGGGGTAATTGAAAGGTTTAGACAAATTCTTAAAAGAAAAGTATCCCGCTTGGTCTTTATTGATTCAATTTTCTCTACTGTTCTAGGGGAGCTCAGAAGGTACTCGAGCATTTCTCCCTGTCTGTCCTGGTGGGGCAAATGGGGAGATTAAGGGTTCCTTTTACTAAGCCGCATTAGGGCTTTAACACGCGCGCTAGATTGCCACGCGCGCTAGACCTTAACGCCAGCATTGAAGCGTAGCGTAGAAGCGTAGCGCGCGGTAATTTCCTGTGTGCGCTAAAAACACTAGCACACCTTAGTAAAAGGAGCCCTAAGTGACTTGCCCAGGGCCACAAGGAGAAGTGTAAGATTTGAACCCACAACCTCAGGGTGCTGAGGCTTTAGCTTTAAGCAACCTGGATTGGCCACTGTTGGAAACACTGTTGGATACTGGGCTTGATGGACCATGGCTTTTTCCACACGTACAGCAGATCCTTTCTATTCTATTCTCTTTGTTAGTCTCCAAATCTGTTCTAATCAATGTACCCCAACACTAAGGCAAGAATCAATATGATAAAATAGCACTTAATTGTCCTTAAGATAATACTTTGAAAAATAAAATGTCTACAGAACACAACGAAAACTAAAAGAAGAGGGAATGGAAATTAGTTTAGTCTAAAACTGACTCCCTCCGCTAGACTGGAATTTCTAATAAAGAGGGATGCCATCTCGATGAATGCTTGTCCTAAAAAGTTTTTCCGCTGAGGCTCCATACTTAAGACAGAATCTAAATTAACCCCAGAGCCCGAAAGGTTTATTCTGCAATAAAAGTACTGGTTTGTGAGCATAATTGAATTTGACTTCAGAGAATGGTCCACCGCATTCGGACAGTGGTGGTAGGTCAAGAGGGCAATCCACTGAAGAACGACTCAACTGAGCAGTTCGGAAACACTAGCCGGGCCAGCCACACACCATCATCGGGGCGCTGACGTGTGCATTTTATGCAAAACAATTAATAAAGTGACAAGTGTTCACATCAACAGGGGGCCAGAATCAAAAATATATCACATGACCCAAAGGCAAGCGATAAATAATAATAGTAACTCCAAGTATTTAAGTGAATAAAAAGCCATTGTAGTACATGAAGCACAGATCACAAGCGGTTACTGAATTCCATTCCTCTGTCCAACCACGGTCCAAGGCAAACACCCCTTCATCAGGAGAGATATTTTTGATTCTGGCCCCCCTGTTGATCGGAACACTTGTCACTTTATTGATTGTTTTGCATAAAATGCACACGTCAGCGCCCCGATGATGGTGTGTGGCTGGCCCAGCTAGTGTTGCCGAACTGCTCAGTTGAGTCGTTCTTCAGAGCTTACAACTCCACACCGAGGGCGCTCTTTCACCATTTCAATAGTTTTTAAAGAAACGCTTATATTTAATTTGGAGGTGCCAGGATCTTCACATGACATGTAATACCTTAGGCAAGCCCTTCCTTTTGTAATTCTGTCTTTTAAGCATTGAGTAACCTTTGAGGCCTCTTTGAATGTAGGCCAACATTTAAGGCATCTGTCTCGCACCTGCGGAGACCAATAAGGATGCTTATGGATGCCAAAGGCCACTTCCGATGGAAACCAGGCCCACGCTGGTCTTGGGCATCTACAAGCATTCCTTCAAGGCACGAGACAGATGCCTACAATACAGGCGACATTCCCCGCATCCATTTAAAAAAAAAAAAGTATGTCCCCATTAGCTGGTGAGATGGCGATAAGATGCCTACAATTGGGACGTTGTTTGTAGAATCAGGTCCTATGACTATAGGGTCAATTGCAAGGCATGGAAATGAACATGCAGACTACATGCACCTGTTAGCTTCATATGTCTGAGGAACTTGCGTGCAACTGGACCCTTTGCATTTGTAACGGAGCTAAGTACGTCGCTGCAGAAACTATGTGAATTTGTTTTCAGATTCTTATATGTGACTGTAGCTGCTTCTATTTACATCCAGCAAAGACCCGTGATTTGATTTACAGCATTTACTGAGCTATTGATCGGCAAGGTAAGAGTTTGACAAACAAAGCAAGTTTTTAAGAACCAGCCGGACTGAAGTTCAAAAAGAAGATACGTCTGCGCTTTAACTTTTCATTATTAAGCAAAAAGCAAAGTGAGAATACTGATTAAAATAGATGATGTGGCCCAAATGTGAAATTCTCACTTAAAAATGGCTGGGAGGGATCAATACTTATTCTGATGTAGTGGTGTATTTAAAAACACATTTTCCACAATAGGAAATGTCTTAATTTGGATCTTCGAAGAAACAAAAAACAATGTGGAAAAATGATGTTCCTGAGATGGACTTTATTACTATTAAAATAATATTAAAACTTGGCAAACCACATAAAAGCCTCTAGGATGCAGTATGGGTGGGTGTATGTGTGTGACTGATTGATTGAAAGTCGTGTTCTCCAAAAACAGTACTTCAAAGCATTTATTCATTGGTCTTCAGAAGTGCCAGTATTAGCCAAATGATTTGGGTGGCTAGAATACTATATGGCACTAGCCTCTTCGTTAGACCCGTTATTTTGTATAAAGTGCTTTAGTACTTTCATTACTTCAAGAAATATATAGATAATTAATCTGAAAAACCTTTCAACTAATCTTTTCCGAGTTTTCCTTTGTCAATAAATATCGGGAAGGGACCTGTCATTCTGACATGTTTCGCCCAAAGGCTGTATCAAGAAAAAGTCCCCCCTTCTGTTTTAACTCCATACCATTGATTGAATGAACATTAATAAAAGTAGAATTTGTGTGGCATTATGGGTTCTGCATTGCACACTGAAAACCAAATGTCAGCTTAGTGCGAGTTATTTTAGTCCAGCTGTCCCAAAAATTTTAGTTCTTCAGTTTACAACATCACGACAAATTAAGCAAGAAGTAATATATATATATATATATATATATATATATATATTTATTTATTTTTTTTTTATTGTGAGTAAAACAAACACAATTGCAAACATATCAATAACAACCCTCAGAAAATCACACAGAAATAACTTAATGCTTTTTTTCATTGTAAAAGCAAACGAATAGCACATGGCTTAGTTCTTTTCTCAGTGTGAAGCCAAACCAAACAGCATAAATAGACAGTGTCAATTTCCAAGCAACAAAACAAAGTCAGCAAATAAAGAAAAGAAAAATTCAGTCAAGTATAGCCCTCCTAATTTCAAAACAAATAACTTAGGGCCTCTTTCACAAAGCCGCAGGAGTGATGCAGCAAAAGCCAAAGGAAGTGAAGGGCTTCGGTGTGTTTACTGTGACAGCATTGCTACCGTGAGGAACCTTGAAACCTATATAGGCAATCCTTAATATTAACCTAAAGGACATGGCTTATTGCTTTTTCAGTGAGAAACCAAACACAAAAGAATATCAATGGCCACTATTACTGCTCATGTTTAGCATTAAGTTTTAGAAATACGCTTCTTTCGAAGTCATTAAACAAACTGGATTGTTCCAGACATTCCTTTTACTAAGGTGCGCTAAACGCTAACGCATCCATTATAGTTTATAACTCGCCTTAATAAAAGGACCCCTCAGTGTTAGCAGAATTACACACCAAGCATGGGATACATAGCTGCAAACTAAAAATTGAAATATGTAGACAAAAGTTCAACTGAACCGCCAAGAAGCTAAACTCTGAAAACAATGCAATGGTATTTGTCCCCTAATACTGTGTAAACTATCAAAAGATAGCATGTTGGTCTGGATTTAGCATTAGGTAGCTATGGACCCTGGTCCAAAATTGTCCCTGTATAGGTCATTGGTGATCTCTGTTAGTCAGAGGGGCTAGCTAAGGAACATGTGTGATCTAGATGGATTTCCACTATATTGAAAATGTTCTGTAAACAATTGTTTTCCAAGCCTGTGGGTGAAAGAGGAAAATGCAGCAGTTCTCGGGGTAGAAAACTCATAAAGGATCAGTGATAAAGTACAGAGGTCGTTGTTGCTCTAGACCCGCTCCTTAAAACGACATTGCCAAAAAATTACTTCTCTGTTTTTCTCCCCCAGAAGGATTGTCAGTGATATTAGACTATCGATTTGCTTTTCTCCTGGTACAGGGTTAACACATTAAACCACTGCGATAACTCTCAGTAATTTCTCTTTAGGGGGCGAGATATTGGCATGCAACAACCAGGACGTTTGCATTTCATGATCTGAATATCGACCCCCAGCAAATAACGAGCAGACGGTAGAAAGGGTCTGTCAGAACACGTAAATCTCTGCTCTGAATCTAATCATCAGTCCCTATAGATAAGTCACTTTTGTTGTCTTTTAAAAGACAGACATGAAAGTGTTACTTATCAAAGCACTACAGGGTTGACTTCTTGAGGATTTTGACCACCCGTCTATGCCTCCCCCACCCCCCTTACCTGCACTGGGGAATCGAATAAACTGAGACAGTAAGGTCATTCAATAAATTATTTGCATTAATATAAAAAGCAAAAGAATCACTCTGAAAGCCACTCAACCCTGTCCGTCTTCAGTTGCTTCCTAAGGCATTGGTAGTGTGATAAGGAGGAGGAAAGAGCGAGTTGGGCCACATATTAGATGCTTCAGGTCAGGCAGCGCCAGTCAAGTCAATCAGGTGTGAAGAGAGAAACCCCAAAAGGCCTCAAGGCAGCTAGAAGGAAACTAAATACTGATGCTGTGTTTTATAGACCACCTGCTGCTCATCCATCATCTGCCCAGCAGGAGGCGCACTCTGCCACCAGCTCATCCCGCGATCACTGCAGGGAACAGATAACCAAGTCGTTGACCCCACAAGCGACAGGACCTTTAAACCCCACTGAATCGCAGTGTAAACATTTGTGCTTTGATATTACTACAGTTCTATCGTTTCTCTCCATACATTGCGTTTGGCAATAATTATAGTTATCCAAACACTGCAGCTAATAGATTTATTATTCAAGCACAAGAGGGAGCAACAAACTCAAAATACATCTCGCTGTCTTGGCTTTCACTAGTGGTCCTGTCTGGGCGCGCATCCAGATCCAATCTCCGAGACCTCCTGCTATATAAACAGAAATGACTTCCCCAGGCTTTTTCTCTGTATAAAATGGACATAGCTAACACACAGCTCTCCTAAGCACATCATTTCTTGTCATTTGTTTGGAAGGCCGGGGAAGGGGGGATTCCCCAATTTTTAATTTTTTTTTTCAGGAAGTGAGATGTCGTAAGCCTTTATTCACTGTAATCTGGCAGGTTCCCACTTTGTTCTGTTGTATAAACTGGCAATTTGCAGAGATTGTTTAAAGGGGGACAAACTAAACTAAACCTTAGGTTTCTATACCGCGCCATCTCTGCAAGCGCAGAGCTCGGTACGGTTTACAGAGTTAAGAGGAAAGGAACTACAATAAGGGATAAAGGAGAGGGACTAAGAGGAAAGAGAGGGACAGAATACTGGAGAATGGGAGGTGATTAGATTTTTGCAAAGAGCCAAGTTTTCAAGTGTTTGCGGAAGGATTGGAAGGAGCTTGAGTTTCTGAGTGGGGATGAGAGGTTGTTCCAGAGTTCTGTGGTTCTAAAGGGGAGAGATGTTCCAAGTTTTCCTGCACGGGATATACCTTTTATAGAGGGGAATGATAGTTTCAGTTTTTGGGAGGGTCTGGTGGAGTGTGGTTTTGAGGAATTCCAAAAGAGTGGGATAACGGGAGGAAGGACGCCATGTAGGATCTTGAAAGCTAAGCAGGCACATTTAAAGAGGACTCTGGAGTATACTGGGAGCCAGTGAAGCTTGGAGAGGAGTGGGGAGACATGATCGAACTTGCCTTTTGCGAAAATAAGCTTAGCCATTCCAGCCCCTGCCAAAATCCAAACCACCACGAGACCATGAGAGAGAGAACCCAGTTATAACTGCGTCATTTCGTGGATCAGACATCGTGAACATTTATTTATTTAAAAATTTCTGTTCCACTTAAACCTAAGCGGATTATGTTAAGGTTCACACATAAGCTCCTCTATATCCTGCCTGTGTTGCATGAATGTTCTTCTGGTTCTCCGTGATGGTGATCGTTGTTTTTGTTGTCTTTATTTTTGTAATCCACTTTGGATAAATAAACTCAACTAAAGTACCCAGTTCACATGTATTCTTTCTGTTAGATACCACTTTTCACATAACATAACTTTCTGCATAACTCTGTCAAAACTGTTAAAAACTTAGCGGTCCTTTTGCTAAGGCGCGCTATGGACGCGTTGCCACACATTAGCATTTAGCGCACGCCTTAGCAAAAGGACCCCTAAGCTGTGTGTGGACGCTTATTTGTAGAGCCAATCCAGTTTACTCGTCATGGAATAAGAAGTTTATTGGTTTTTGGAGTCTGCAGTTCTTGATAATAAATAGACAGTTTGTGGGAATTGGTTGTCTGTGGAGAGTGCGTGAAGTTTGTAATTTAAGTTAGGAGCGACTGGAAGTCTGTCAATTTTATGTTCCGAGTTTATAATTATGAATGTTTATTTTATGGAAACCACTTAGATTATAGACAGTATATACAGTTTTTAAATAAATAAATAATAAAATGTGGATCTATAATCCTGAATACATTTTCAATTAGCCAAATGACATTGCCACCACCTAGAGCTTATCGTCATGCCACACGCAGACACCATTTTGCTTTAAACATAAAGACTTCTTCTAGCCTTTATTCAGGAGGATCTGATCCTTTTCCTGGAGACAGGTTTTGCTTCTCATAGACTAAAGCAAGACCCAGGAAAGAGACGGTGCGATAAGGAGTGGATAATCTCAATGTCACTTCAGATCAAAGAACCCTAGTGAATCTATAGTCTATATATGATGAGAAAGAGGTCAATCTGTAATTTATCATCTGTTTTAGCGGCATTTCAATGAACTTCCTTGCCACCAAAGTCATATTATGGTAACTACTCCTGACTCTACAGAAACAGAAAACTGAAGGCAGATACAGACCATATGGCCTATCCAGTCAGTCCGTCTGTGCCATCCACTATCCCGTCTCTCCCCTTATCCAACACTCTTCAGAATTCAATGAGCGTTGGAGCACTTAGTGCCCTCTACCACTGCATAGTAAAAGTGTGTGTGTGTTGGGGGGGAGGTAAATAAGGTTATCCTGTCATTCAAGAATACTGTGCCTGTGGTAAATTCAGAGGCACCGGTGACATTTCCTGATTTGAGATTTGGTAAAAGGTAAGATGAAGTAATTTCTTGAGCATTGGCTGCTTACCCAGGTCCCACTCACCTTTCACGTACAAAATTTCTTCTCTCCCTAAATGGTTTAATTTGCTCAGATTTTTACAGCCCAAATGAAAATGTCAGACAGCAGAACCACTAAAAGTTCCTTCAGTACCCTCTGCGATATTCTCTGTTCGTATACATTTATGTGCATGTATAAGAAGGTATAATATAAATAAGGATATATTTTATATAGGTAGATTGATTATATATTATAGAAAGAAATAAGAAAAGAGGATTGATTATGGTTTAAGAGGACTATAATGAGAACCAACCCAGAAAACACTAACTCTGCATTGTAACACATTTACAAAAGCACAAATATTGATTAAGGTTTAATAATGTCTGTATAAAAACCATCCCAGGAAACACCATTACAAAGTTCCTATAAATTACTCTGAATTGACTCCCCCAGTCATTAGCAGCTAACTCCTTATGAATTCAGTCTTCTAAAGACTGTTCAAGGCTTTCTGTATTTCCATTTGTTTTTGGCAGTTGGTTTCTCCGTTTTGGTATTTAATCTAATAAAACATTTTCTACTTAACACAGGTCAAGCACGTAAGATGTGCACAATATTCCAGCAAGAATTAGACGCAATGCTTGCTATTTTTATTAGTTTGCAATGGTATTCAAGTTCAAGTTTATTGAGATTTTGATTTAAATGCAATATCAAATATTTTCAATGCGTATAACAAAAAATAAATTCGGGGAAATAAATAAAACCATTTGAACAATAAACATACAAACATATCCATAGATGTTTAAAAATATACATAAGGAATAAAGGATAAACTACATTTGTTTAAAAAATAAAAAAAAAGAAAAGAAAAAACATTTAGGGAAGAACAACATTAGGAAGGGTAAAAAAACAAAAATTGATTTTTTGTGAAACGGTCTAAAATACATATTTAAAAGAAAGCTTAATCTAAGAGTTAGTAGGGGGATCATAAAAAGAGAAAAAATGATCTAATCTAAGATTCATATGCATCTTTGCAAAGGTAGCTTTTTAAATTACTTTTAAATTTCTCTAGAGAGGTTTCGGCGCGTAAAGAGGTTGGAAGTTTGTTCCAGATCCGAGGTCCCAAAATAGAAAAGGTTGTGGTTTTTCTGTTGCCAATCACTTTCAATGATGGAATGGTCAGCAAATACTGATCTGCTGATCTAAGAGATCTAGATGGGGAATAAGGAATTAAATATCGATGTAAAAATATTTCTGAATTTTGAATGTTAGCAGCGCAATTTTGTAAGTTATTCTATGTGGGATCGGTAGCCAATGCGCTTCTCGCAGAAGAGGGGTGACATGATCATATTTTTTTGAATTGGTAATAATTTTTATTGCAGTGTTTTGTATAATTTGCAACCTTCGTATTTCTTTCTGTGTTATGCCTTGGTATAATGTATTGCAGTAATCCAACCTAGAGATTATCAAAGAGTGAATTAAAATATTTCGAGCTTTAGGTTCTAAAACTTTAGCTAAAGATCTGATAAGACGAAGTTTGTAAAAACAATTCTTGACTACGGAACTAATCTGATCATGGTAGGAGAGTTCGTGATCCAATAATATTCCCAATATTTTGGTCGTCGTTACTCTTTGTAATGAAAAACTGTCCCAAAAAATTTTTGCTGCAAGTGTAATATCTTTTTTCTATGGCAAGAACATTATTGAAGATTTAGATGGATTAAGGGATAACATATTGTCTTTTAACCACTGGCTAATTTGTTTTAACTTATTATTTATGTTCATTAACTCGTTTGAATCGCCAGTATTTAATGGATGTATGCATATGCATAGGCAGAGAAACCTAAATACTGTGGCTTTATAATTCTAGTATAGATGGCAGATTGGGTGAACAATGAATTTTCGATGCACATCTATAGGTTATGTCTGTCTTGCTATTTATGTTCTCCGTTTCTATTTGTACATTTAATTAAAATCTCCTTGTCACCACCATCAAAACATCTTATTTATTGATAAGTTAAGCCAGGATGAAGGTAGAAAAGTAATTACAAAGCAAGCTGTCATTATGGTAAACATTGAGGAGCATTAAAATTGAGTTTATCTCTTTCTTTATCACGCAATTAAAATGAGCTCATGTGACAATAGCTCTGTTTCCAATTAAAAATTGTTAGTATTAATCTACTTGGTAAATGCTAATGGGGATGGCTCCAGTAATCTCTCTGCCTATATACTGTCTAGGGCAGTGGTCCCCAATCCTGTCCTAGAGGACCACTAGCCAGTGGGGTTTTTGAGACAGTCCTAATGAATATGCATGAGGCAGATCTGCATTCCTATCATTATATATGGGGACAGACTTAAAGATCTCAATCTGTCTACTTTGGAGGAAAGGCGGGAGAGGGGAGATATGATAGTCGTTTAAATACCTACGTAATATAAATGTGCATGAGTCGAGTCTCTTTCATTTGAAAGGAAACTCTGCAATGAGAGGGCATAGTTTATTAAAAGTTTATTAAAATTTAGACAAAACACTAATCATGAATTCTAAGCATTTTACAATTTATAAAACAAAGGGGGGAAACATTGAACAGATAAGTACCGACTAGACAATACATGACAGACATAAAAGCAATAGGAAAGTGGGGAGAATTACAATTTTAAAAGCAAAGGAAACATAGAGGGTAAAAAAAAAACAATATTTTTTTCAAGTGCGGTCTTATTTCAAGTTTATTAGGTTTTTATATACCGCATATCAAGGTTATCTAAGCGGTTTTACAATCAGGTACTCAAGCATTTTCCCTGTCTGTCCCGGAGGGCTTACAATCTATCTAATGTACCTGGGGCTATGGAGGACTGAGTGACTTGCCCATGGTCACAAGGAGCAGTGTGGGGTTTGAACCCACAACCCCAGGGTGCTGAGCCTGTAGCTCCAACCACTGCACCACACACTCCTCCACACACTCCAATAGGGAAGTTGGGGAATTAAGATTTTGTAACCACCCTGGCTGTCATCCAATCTATTCAGCAATCATATAAATCTTGGAAGAGGTAGCATTTTAGATTTCCCTTAAATTTATCTATGTTTTGTTCAGCCCTAATAAGAAGTAGCAAGGCGTTCCATACTGTGGGGGCCAATGCGTGCTAATGATTTTCAAAGATGATGTATGAAGAAGATGTTGAGAGGAGGATCTTAGGACTCTTAAAGGATCATGTGGAATAAGGATGAAGTGAAGAGGTGATAGGCTCCAGAGTAATCTGAGGAAATACTTTTTTTATGGAAAGGATGGTAGATGCAAGGAACAGTCTCCCGGAAGAGGTGGTGGAGACAGAGACTGTGTCTGAATTCAAGAGGGCCTGGGATAGGCACGTGGGATCTCTCACAGAGAGACATAATGATTTCTGCAGATGGGCAGACTAGATGGGCCATTTGGCCTTTAATATGCTTCTATATTCATTAGGGCTTTCCTGAAAACCTGACTGGCTGGTGGTCCTCCAGGACAGGGTTGGGAACTACTGATCTAAGGTATCACTAATAACAAAACCCTAAGCGCTTGCGCATTTCAAACTTCGTGTTCCGTGATCTGTATCTCCTTGCTAGTAGAACTCTACTGTGCATGCGGAGTTTGGTGACCATGGACGCAAGGAGAACATGCTGGTGACTCTCCCCCCCCCCCCCCCCCGCCCTCAATCACTCTAAGGCCTGCTGCCCTCCTCTTCAAAGCAGCCTGCTGAGGATCGCCGGCCGGCTGTAGCGAACTCACAGGCCGCTCTCCACCTCAGTAGCACGTTCCCTCTGACATGATCCCATACGTCAGAGGTGGAGAGCGGCCTGTGAGGATCACTACAGCCGACTGGCAATCCTCAGCAGGCTGCTTTGAAGAGGAGGGCAGACGCGAACGAAGAGCAGCAGCGGTTTGTGCCAGAAGAGGCCAGGAAGCCGGAATGGAGGGAGGGTAAGAACGGCAATTTGGGAGCAATAAAGGCAGGCGGGGGAGAGGGAAAGGGGGCTGCTTTGGGGGGAGTGGTGTGCTGGGGGGAAGACAGCAATCATGCTTTGATCTGGGGGGGAACAGAAGGGGGACACAGAGCAGGCAGGGTTGGCACAACGGGGCCAGGGGGAGAGGGAAAGGGGGCTGCTTTAGGGGGGAGGGGGGTGTGCTGGGGGGCAGACAGCAATCATGCTTTGCTCTGGGAGGGAGGGAAACAGAAGGGGGCCACAGAGCAGGCAGGCATGGCACAACAGAGAAATACAGGCAGGCAGGGGGCCAGGGAGACAGACAGAAAGGAAGACAGACAGCGGCCAAGGAGAGAGAGAGAGAAAGAAAGACAGACACACACATCTATTCTAGCACCCGTTAATGTAACGAGCTTAAAGACTAGTATAAAATATGGCTGCAACAGTGGGATGCAAAGAGGGTACCCTATTAGCGAATGGAAACACACCAGGGCCACAATCCAGTCGGGTTTTAAGGATTTCCCCAAAGGATATGCATGAGTTGTGTTTGTAAACATTGCTTCCATTGCATGCAAATCGATCTCATGCATATTCATTGGGGACATCCTCACCCCTGGTCTGGACTCTGCATATGGCACCCAATTAAGTGCTGAGCACTCACCAGTGGGATCCGAGCCCAACTTGAGGTGTGAGGATTTGCACCAGATGAAACCTGGAGTAAATCCTCGCACATAAATTAGTTGCGGATCCCTCTTACACTTCTCCCTCCATATTCGCGGAACATAGCCGCGAATACTGAAAAACCGCAAATAACTTTTTGCATGTTATTCGCAGTTTTTCGGTAAAATAGACATGAAAAAGATAATAAACCATGAATAACCCGACCTGCAATTTGCTACATACAATGCCGGGAGCAGCAATTTCCTTCAGGAACCACCGGGAGCAGCGAATTCTAATGTGAAACGCCGGGTTCAGTGATGAAAATTAGGGGGCGGAGTCAGCAGCCAAAAAATCGCGAATAAGCGAGTCCGCAGATACGAAAACCGCAGATACGGAGGGATAAGTGTATTCTATATTGCTGTGTGTATTTTTAGTGTATGCCCCTCCCAAGGCCACACCCCCTTTTCAGCTGCATACTAAAAGATTTACACGCATTTAGCAAAATTTGCACTAATTGATCGTTAATACTTGCTTATTGGCGGAGCCAACGGCGCACAGCCGTTCGGCGCGCGGCGAAGGCGAAGGGCCTTGCAAGGGACGAGTATCTACTATCAAGAACACCGAGGAGGACTGAACGGTAAGGAAGCGACAAACACAGAAGGTAAGGAAGAGACAGACGCCAAAGGAACAAACCCACACATACAATCAAGGTGAAGTAGAGCGGAGACAGCACACACAAAAGAGACAACAAGGCAAGCAACATAAGGAAGCAGCAGGCAAGGGACACAAGCACACACGAGGGAAGCAAGAAATGGAAGCCCAAGGAAGTCAGAAGGTGAGCTTTCCAGTCTTCTGTATCGGCTGCAATATGTATGACTACCTCCCTTCGGGGATCCAGGCATACATTTGCAATCGATGCATGGAGATGGATAACTTGAAATACCAGGTAAGACTACTGGAAGGAACAGTGATGGAACTCGAAGACAGAATCCGAGCACAGGAGAAGATTCTAGTGGAGTACAGCCCAAACGACGAGGTCAAGGAACTAGAAATGTTCATAGAGGAAGCTCATCAGCACCATGTAGAGATCCCAGGGCTGGAAAACTGTACTCAGGAAACCGATGTGAGGAGAGAAGACACCCATGCAAACACAGAAGAAACTGAAGACGAGGTAGGAGACAACTGCACACCAGGAGGAATAGTGAGAGCACAGGAAGACATCGCCCCACCCAAAGAACAGGAAACAATTTCAAGAGTATCATTGGAGGAAGAAGACTGGCCCTACTCCAAGGACGTGGACCTACGCCCCCCAAGGAACTCCCGAATAAAGAAGATGGGGATCATCGTAGGCGACTCCATCATACGACATGTGGACAGCCACACCGCAGGAGGAAGAGAGGACAGAGTTGTCACCTGTCTGCCTGGAGCAAGAGTGAAGGATGTGACCAACAGGATCTCCAGGATCATAGATGGAGCAGGGGGAGAGGACACCGCTGTACTTATCCACGTGGGAACAAATGATGTGAGCGGGCGGAAGTATGACAGGGAAGAGATGAAGGGCCAGCTCCGCTCACTCGGAAGACAACTGAAGATCAGGGAGGTGAAGGTGGCCTTCTCTGAGATCCTCCCAGTACCAAGAGCGGATGGAAAGAGACAAGGGGAATTGCAAGTAATCAACGCCTGGATGAGACGATGGTGCGAAGAAGAAGGCTTCGACTTCGTGCGCAACTGGACGGCGTTCTGGGGAAAAAGCAAGTACTACAGAAGGGACGGACTACACCTCAACAAGGAAGGAGCAAGAGTTTTGGCAGGCAACATGAAGAAGGCAATCGAGAAGGCTTTAAACTGAAAGATAGGGGAAAGCCGACAGTCGACCACCGGTCGATGGTACGGATAGCAGGATGCCCCGGCGAAGAAGCCAAGGACTACTACTCCTACACAAGAGAAGACGACCTCACAGCCAATAAGGGAGAAAAAGCAGGAAGGGACAACTCAGACACAGGAGGGGACGACCACACAGCAAACAAGGGTGATAACACAGGAGCAGTAAATGATACCGTAATTGAAACTACAGGGACAGCCAAGAGTAGAAGGTCCAAAAAGGTAACACGAAGGGAACTTAGATGTATGTATACGAATGCTAGAAGTCTGGGTAACAAAATGGGGGAACTAGAGACAATAGCAAGACATGACATATTGGACATCATTGGCATAACAGAAACATGGTGGAATGAAGAAAACAAATGGGACACAGTACTACAGGGATACAAACTGTATAGAAGAGATCGAGTAGGGCAGAAAGGTGGAGGTATTGCTCTATATGTTAAGGAGGGAATAGATTCTGTTGAAATGGTTACAACAGAAATGAAAGAGAAGCTTGAGTCACTCTGGATCAAAATTCCTGGTCAATATGGTGCAGATACGAAAATTGGCCTTTACTATCGTCCCCCAGGACAGGCGGAGGAAACTGACTCAGAAATGATGGAGGAAATCAAACAAGAATGCAAGACGGGCAATGTAATTATATTGGGAGACTTCAATTTCCCAGGGATAGACTGGAAACTAGCAACCTCCAACTGCGGCAAGGAAGCCAAGTTCCTGGAGGTGCTAGGGGATTGCTTCCTGGAACAAATGGTAAAAGAGCCGACAAGAGGCAACGCCACCTTGGACTTGGTCCTAAATGGCCTCACGGGACCGATAACAGAAGTGGAAGTCATGGTTCCACTGGGAACGAGTGATCACAATGTAATCAACTTTAAACTTGACATCGGGAAAGGGAAACATGCCAAAACCTTAACCACCACCTTGAACTTTAAAAAGGGTAAATACGATAGCATGAGAGCCATGGTAGAAAAACGACTCGAGAAGATGGTGGACAAACTTGAAACGGTTGATCAGGCATGGACCCTACTGAAAAATACTATCACAGAAGCACAAGATCTCTACATTCCGAGGATTTCCAAAGATCAGAGAACAAAGAGAAAAAGAGAACCGGCATGGCTTACCATACAGGTGAAGGAAGCCATAAAAGAAAAGAAGGACTCTTTCAAAAAATGGAAATGCATAAAGACAACCGAAGCCTGGAACAAACATAAAGATGATCAGAAGAAATGTCACAAGGCGGTGAGGGATGCAAAACAGGAATATGAGGAAAAAATAGCCCAGGAGGCCAAAAACTTCAAGCCCTTCTTTAGATACGTGAAAGGGAAAAAACCTGCAAAAGAGGCAGTGGGACCCCTGGACGACCAGGGAAGAAAAGGGTACATCAAGGAAGATAAACAAATCGCAGACAAACTAAATTCCTTCTTTGCGTCCGTCTTTACGAAAGAGGACACCTCAACAATACCTGAAGCGGAGAAAGTGTTTGCAGGAGAAACAGAAGACAGCCTCACCACAGTTGAAGTGGACTTAGACCAGATATACTATCAGATCGACAAACTTAAAAGTGACAAATCCCCTGGACCGGATGGGATTCATCCGAGAGTCTTAAAGGAATTGAAGGTTGAAATCGGAGAGTTATTGCAAAAACTTGCAAACCTGACAATCAGAACTGGACAGATACCGGACGACTGGAGGATAGCGAACGTCACCCCAATTTTCAAAAAAGGATCGAGAGGGGAACCGGGCAACTATAGACCTGTGAGTCTTACGTCTGTCCCCGGCAAGATGGTTGAAGCACTGATCAAGGATAGCATAGTCCGGCACTTGGACGCACACGACTTGATGAAACCCAGTCAACATGGATTCAGGAAAGGGAAATCATGTTTGACGAATTTACTCCAATTTTTTGAGACCGTGAACGAGCAAATTGATAGTGGGAAGCCGGTGGACATAATATACTTGGACTTCCAGAAAGCGTTCGACAAAGTTCCACACGAAAGACTTCTCAGGAAACTACAAAGCCATGGCATAGAGGGGGATATACAAAGATGGATAGGCAAATGGCTGGAAAACCGAAAGCAGAGAGTGGGCATAAATGGGAAGTTCTCCGACTGGGAGAAAGTGACTAGTGGTGTACCCCAGGGCTCGGTACTTGGGCCGATCCTTTTTAATATTTATATCAATGACCTGGAGGAAGGAACATCCAGTGAGATCATCAAGTTTGCAGACGATACAAAACTATGCCGGGCGATCAGATCGCAGGAGGATAGAGAGAAACTCCAGAGCGACTTGTGTCGGTTGGAAACATGGGCAGAGAAATGGCAGATGAAGTTCAATGTGGAGAAATGCAAGGTAATGCATTTAGGCAATAAGAATAAGGAATACGAGTATACAATGTCAGGTGCAACTCTGGGGAAGAGTGAACAAGAAAAGGACCTGGGTGTACTGATAGATAGGACCCTGAAGCCGTCGGCACAATGCGCGGCAGCGGCAAAGAAGGCAAATAGAATGTTGGGCATGATAAAGAAAGGAATCTCGAGTAGATCGGAGAAAGTTATAATGCCGCTTTATAGGGCAATGGTCAGACCCCACTTGGAATACTGCGTCCAACATTGGTCTCCCTACCTAAAGAAGGATATAAAACTGCTGGAGAGGGTGCAGAGACGAGCAACAAAACTGGTGAAGGGTATGGAGAAACTGGAATACGAGGACAGACTTATAACACTAGGATTGTTCTCCCTTGAGAAAAGGAGACTGCGTGGGGATATGATCGAGACCTTCAAAATACTGAAAGGAATCGACAAAATAGAGCAGAGAAGATTATTTACATTGTCCAATTTGACACGGACTAGAGGACATGTAATGAAGCTAAGGGGGGACAGGTTCAGGACTAATGTCAGGAAGTTCTGCTTCACTCAGAGAGTGGTTGACACCTGGAATGCCCTCCCAGAGGAGATTATGACGGAATCGACCGTCCTAGGCTTCAAGAGCAAACTAGATGCATATCTCCTTAAGAGAGGCATATAAGGATATGGTGGACTATAAATTAAGCCAGGTGTACACCTGGCAGGGCCTCCGCTTGTGCGGATCGCCGGACTTGATGGACCGAAGGTCTGATCCGGAGAAGGCAGTTCTTATGTTCTTATGTTCTTATCATTTAAACTGTGAGCACCAATTGGACACGCATCCAAATTTGCATGCGCAGTTATAACGGGTGAAAAATGTGCTTTTTTTCCTCATTCACATTTATGTTCAAACAATTTTTATTGGTGAACACCACATACGTATTACATGAAACACAAACCAGTACAGCAAACTATAATATCAGCGTTTCCTCAACAGAAAAAAGAGTAAAGCCGTCACCAAATATTTTAGCGTAAAACTCCCACCACCCACCAAGACCTCCATGTATCCCATCCCACCCCTCTATAGAGTGCCTGAAAATGCCCTTTCCCTCAATTCCCTTCCTACCCTCCCCCCATCCAACCACCCCCACACAGTCAAACACCACTCCAACATTAGGAGATAAAAACCTTCCCATTCATAATCCTAAAAGAAAAATCCTACCCCCCCCCCTCAATTCCAGGGACAACTGGGAGAAAGTGTTGGGTGTCAGCAAAATTTAAATACTAAGTTCCTTGCTCTAGGAGACAAGGAATCCAAGTAAGACCCCCCCCCCCCCCCCAGCTACCAAGAAAGGTTTTCTAGCAACTGAAAGTGAAATGGATCCCCCTAACCTCCCAGAGCAAAAGCGTCCTCCAGCATCCAATGCTGTATAATATGTTTGCAGCCAGCAGAATAAAAGCTTCTTGCTCTTGCCTTGAACGTGCAAAGCTGAAGCTTGGTCTAGCAAGAAAGTTTGGGCTTGAAATACAAGAGTTTTATCAATTGACAAAAAGTCCTCCAGATCACAGGCCATTTCTCAATGAGCATGAAAGACCCGATTACAATTAATGCAATAGACATTCTCCCATCCATCTGCAATTGAGACTGTGCAAAATATGCCCTAGGAAGCAACATATACTGGCATTCTCCGAGATCTTCTCCCAAAATTAATTGGGGAACACTTTTAATATTACTACATCCCAAGAAGATAAAAATATCCCCAGGTCATGTTCAAGTCTGAATAATTCCTAGGGAGCTGGAGGTCCTGAAGCGCAATGTGTGCCTCTGATATATTCACAGAATCCCTTATAAAACAGCTGAAAAAATTCTCCATCTTGAGACTCATCCCCATTTTCATTTAATGATACACAATGACAAATTGGCAATTTACCTTACCAATGACAGCCAATCCCTACAAAATACACAAAAAGTTGCCTTCTCATACCTGATAATTTGATATTGCAAGAAGATAGTGACACGATAATTGTTGCCATGGAAATTCTGCAGTTACTGCGGTAATTATCATGGTAATGAGGAGTTCTGGACCAACTTACCCGATATTACCATTGTAGTGGTAGACCATTACATGTGAGTGGGAACCGCTGCTGTGGTAATACTGTGGCAATGGGGGCACAGTGCAGCCCTTCCCAAGCCTACCTTTTCTAGTAGCCATGTTAGTGGCAGGAAAGAACCCAACTCTTCCCTGTCCCTGCTACTGCTCTGTCAAGACCATGTGGCAGCCATCTTGAAAATCTTCAGAGAGGCAGCACATATAACAGCAGGAGGGTCTTTGTAAAAGAGGCCCTAAGTTATATTATATTCTGAGGGCTGTTAATGATATGTTTGCAATTGTGTCTGTTTTGCTCACAATTTAAAAAAAAATTCACTTCTCAGTTTATTTGTTACGATTTTGTTAACTGAATAAGAACTAACATTTTGGGGAGAGCTGGACTGAAATATCACTAGTACTGATGTTTGACTTTCTGTGTGCAATGCAGAGCCCAGCGAGCCTCACAAGTTCTTTCAATCAAAATAAAAGTTAGAAATCCCCCATCCCAGGCTTAAAATGTTCATTGGACGTTGCCTTTGACTTTCTTCTGTCCTATAGCAGAATAGAAACTTGATGGCAGAAAATGACCAAATGGCCCATCTAGGCCTATAAAATTGCATAAAATCATTTTTCTGCTTTGAGTGGGGGGGGGGAGATTAAGATTGTGGGAACGGTGAATGGATGGGGATGAAAATGGGGGGATGGTGAGGGGGATGGGAATGAATCTTTGTCCCCACGTCACTAGTTGCAAGGCACATCCAGCCGTAGCTGTTGGGAGGACAGGAAAACGGTCTTCCAAATGCATTGGCTTAGAACAGCAGAAAGCCATAACAATCAAATGTAATATTGGAAAATAAATTATACATTTGACTTGGAACCAGTGCAAGCCTGTGAGAACTGGATCACTGCCAAAACCTTAGTTCCAGTCAGCAAATACGATATGATCAGACTGCTGAGGAAAGGACAACCGATGGGATCCTGTGGAGAATTTCATTAGTTCTTCTTTTAATTGCATGGCTGCTTTACATTGAGACTTGGTTCTAGCTTCCATTTACAGATACAAGCGTGTAATCTATGTGCTAAACTCTGCTTCAAAGGAGGTCATCTTGCTGATTATGCAGTGTGTTGAAAAGAGGAACATTTTTAGGACATTGTGCTTTAGAAACAGGTTTTGTTCCATGTGGTGGGGACATCCTTAACACACACACAATGCTGGGAGAAAATTTACAAGGGGCTAGGCTTGCCGTAATCTCCGTTCAATCCCGTCTGATTGATCGCTGTGAGAGCGACTCTTACACATGTGCAGAATAGTCCAGTTGATACAATGACAATGTCCGCATGTGCCAGATTTGCTTCATCAGTCATAGGCGTGGATTACTGTAGCGCATTATATGCGTATGTCATTGGCTTGCGTTGAAGGAGTCGGCTGTACGGAGGGGGCAGAGAGGTAGCAGCAGACTACGCAAATGCAGGGCATGAATGAGGGAGGTGCGGTATAAAGGTCTGGCCCAGCTTGTACATATTTTAATCATGAGATTCATGAAAAGGGACATAGTATTACTCAAAAGGGTCCAGAGAAGAGAGACAAAAAGGGTTAAGGGGCTGGAGGAGCTGCCGTACAGCGAAAGATTAGAGAAACTGGGCCTCTTCTCTCTCGAACAGAGGAGATTGAGAGGGGACATGATCGAAACATTCAAGGTACTGAAGGGGATAGACTTAGTAGATAAGGACAGGTTGTTCACCCTCTCCAAGGTAGGGAGAACGAGAGGACACTCTCTAAAGTTGAAAGGGAATAGATTCCTTCCGAACGTAAGGAAGTTCTTCTTCACCCAGAGAGTGGTAGAAAACTGGAACGCTCTTCCAGAGGCTGTTATAGGGGAAAACACCCTCCAGGGATTCAAGGCAAAGTTAAGACAAGTTCCTGCTGAGCCAGAACATACGCAGGTAAGGCTAGTCTCAGTTAGGGCACTGCTCGTTGACCTAGGGGCCACTACGAGAGCGGACTGCTGGGCACGAGGACCACTGGTCTGACCCACCAGCGGCAATTCTTATGTTCTTATGAAAATTTTAACCTTCTCTCATTGGCTCCATCTTTTCGCTGCCCTCTCGTTTATATTTTACACTGTTATTGGGCACACATAAGACACGGCTTCAACACACGTGCTCACAATGTGCATATAAAACACATATACGTCCCTGCTATTGTAAAAAACTGTATTTATGGTATCAATGTCATAAATATTATATAAATTTCAGGACTGAATTATTGGTAAGACATGTAAGCGACCGGATTGCTAAAAGTGTTTGCTTTGTTTCGTGCATCGCATCAAACGCTCAGCTAGTTTACATGGCATTTCAATATTGATGACCTTATTTGCATGAATGAATGATCATGCAGAAATCCACGCAGGTCTGCAAATGCGATCATCACTAAACCAGTCAAAATCGTTTAACGACAATTGCCGACTTTAATGCATCTGGGCCTCTGTCTCTCAAATGTGCCTGCTTCCCCTCCATCCAGGGCAGAAGTGTTTTACTAATACCACTGTGAGTTTAGCAATCTTAGATTTCAGTTTTCTGTGTAATGTAATGTAATGTAATTTATTTCTTATATACCGCTAAACTCCGTTAGGATTCTAAGCGGTTTACAGAAAAAATAGACAATAGGGTGCCCAGAGGGATCTCTCTCTATGAATTTCTTTAGAACCTCAGCCCTTTTCAGCATTGAAGAAGCTCTGTAGCACCTCCTTTGCTCAAGACTTGTCACTGCAGCCTTTTCTGTGCAGGGAAAGAAATCCTTCCAGCAGCTCCTTTTGGCTGTCAAGCCTCTTTTGCCCAAGAGGTACAGCTCTTTCAATACGGAGGAAATCCCTCCCCTCTCAGACAGAGATTTTCCTCTGCCTTCGCTCCTTCTGAACTCCTGCCCTATGTAGTCTTAAGACCTTTAATTGCAGCCTTTCAGCTAAATCCTCCAACCTAATCCTACTCCCTTCCCTTTCATTTCATCTCCATTCACCAACCTATCAACCATAAAACACACAGATCTCCTAAGGCCACCTTAATTGCTCTTCTTTATCTGTCAAGGTGAAACATTTCTTTTATCACCAAAAATGCTTGTTTTCTCTGCCCATTATGTATGTGCCTTTCTTTAAAGATATTCTGTCTTCCCCTTTAGCAATTTTAAAAATGTCTTCTCCGTTTAATAACTAAGCAGATAACAGCAAAACACACACATTTGATTACATACAAACACAACAGAAACCAGTCCTAAAAACTCTTCCCTACCAATCCTAAATCTTTGCTAAAAATAGCTTACAGCAGATAAAAATTTGCAGTTACAAAACTCTAAAATCGCCCTCACAGTACTAAGCTAAGTGGGGAGTTTGGGGATCCTCTCTTTCACGTAGAGTGTACTTGTTTTCATATCCCTCCATAAAATCCTGTCATTATAAAAAAGGCCACGCAGTTATTCTGAGTGGCCCCTAACAGTGGGCGACATCAAAGCCATTAGATTAAATTAGCAAAGAGGATTGGAATAGGGAGGGGCGGGAAAGAGGGAAGAGGAGTGAGGGGGATAGTAACAAGGAGAGGAATTGACTGGAGGATTGTAGGAGTTTGGGATTGGAGAAGAAAGAAAAGGGGTGGAGCAGTTGATAGGAAAGGAAAGCAAGAAATTGGTGGGCAAGAAATAAAGAATCAGGGGTAACAGAGCAAGGGAAGAGAATAGAGGGATTTGAGTTTCCCTCCCTCCCACCGCTCCGGCTGTGACAAGTGGTGAACGATGAGTGGGATTCGGGAATTTGGGGGGAGGGGGAGCAGCTAGGAGGTTAAGGGGACTAAGGGCAGAGCCTTTATTAGAGGCAAATTGAATTGGAAGACCTATGATGGTGTAAATATGTCCTTGTAGGCGACACCGCCACGAGTTGAGGTGGCTTGACGACACCGTAAGTCACCGGGAGTTAAGGGCAAGTTTGGGATAAGGGAGCTAGTGTCGATACCGATTAGCTCTTTGAGGTAAATCCTAAATGGTTAAGTGTGGAGTTTGGTTATGTTTATAAAAGTTTGAAAATTTAATGTTTGAAATAATATGAAATAAAGCTACGGCCAATATTTGCCCAACGGAAAGCTGTCATGAGTTATTATTAAGAAATAAAATTGTATTGTGAAAATGGCTGATGTATGAGTCCCAATGTTAGAAGTTCCTTGAGAGAACCCTCTCATTTCAAGCCGCTAAATTGAATGTATGGCTTGGAAAAATTATGTTAGCGGTCTCTTCCTATTTTGATTTTAGAAAATTGATAGGCTGGTATCTTAATGCATTCTGCCTCATTTTTTAATCAAGTTCCTTATATTCAACTTGATGTATTTTATCTGTTCTATGTTTTACTTCTTTCCCTGCCATGCCGGTATTTTCTGCATTATATTGTAAATGCTTTCTGTCTTTATCTTTTTTGAAGTCCATTATTCTAATTTGTATTTTATCTGTATCGCATGTATTAGCTCTCCTTGTTGTGAACCGCCTAGAACTTTTTCGGTATGGCGGTATATAAGAATAAAATTATTATTATTATAAGTTCAGTCATCTACATATGGCTGTGACCCCTCTCCAGTACCACATTAAGGGATCAGATGGAGCGTATCATTGTCCTGCCCAGCTCTCATTCTGTCCTCTGGAACCTAAATCCTGTCTCGCGTGATACCACTAAACCTCAGCGATCTAGGCTTAGAATTGGGTAGGGGCTGGCACGTATGTAGTCGGGAACCAGCTCTCTGCACACCCCCAATATTGAGCAGACTTTGTACAGTGAGGAACAATTTCTTTGGAATTTAGCAACCTCAGACTTTTTGAAAAGTTGGCTTCTATGAGGTAAGGGCCATGTTTAATGTTGATGGCTACAAGACTGGATAAAAGGCAGTCCTATTTTTTCTACCACTTTGCCCAGACATGGATTGGCACTGAAGTACTACTTGGGATCTATCCAGGTACTTGGAACCTGGGTTGGCAACTGTTGGAAACAGGATACTAGACTTGATGGAGCTTCAGTCTGTCCCAGTGTGGTAATTCTTCTGTTCCTATGTGAGCCAAGTATAGGACAATGAAGCCATTGTGACATCACTGATGATGATGGCTCTTAGGCATTGGTGGAATGAGGCATTATGACATCACAATCTCAGCTCTGGAATGTTGCTACTCTTTGGATTTCTGCCTGGTACTTGGGATCTGGGTTTTGCCCTGTGTGTTTGTCATAATTAGATTGTAAGCTCTTTCGAGCTCTTATGTGTTTTAAGGTACAACACTACAGAAATAAAAGTAGTAGAAGCAGTATTTACTGATAAGTACATAAATATTTGCCGAAATTGAATGCATCGATATGTACCTAGGTGGACTGTTTCGTACTAGGATGAATTCTTATTTTCCTATTAAGGAGTTTTTTATGTAGCTTTTTCTAGCAGACGGCTTCCCTTAATTTCATGATATCCACAAAAGTCAAAATGGCATCTTTTTATTTAGGGACTGATGTACTAAAGTGCGTCAATCTTATTGCGAGGTTTAAAAGACATGTTGTAAGGGCTTTTGCTAGATGTCAGCACCTTATCAAGAACTATCTGTCACCGCTTTGGGACCTGGTCACTAAAAATCTGCATACATGATGTTAGCATGTGCTAATTCAGCGTATGTAGCCCTTACCGTGCTGTTTACGTGTGAATTAGTTTTTCTTGTGTTCCCATTAATGTGCAAATGTGGTTATAAGATGCAAAACTAGGCAAATTAGTGCTGTCAGAAAGGTATAATTACGCTTTGATAAAACTGTCCACGGGTTCGTATTTAGCCCCTGTGATATTTAGTTCAAGCAGTTTCTTGTGCTAAAGGCGGAGTAGAGAAGAAATGAAAATAATATTATTAAGGAGTGTTTGAGAGTTTTAGCGCGAGCTGGCGAGGTAAATTTTCCGATGCTCATTCAGTTCCTATGAATGTCGGAGCCCGCGGTATAACTCTAACGCTGCTTGATAAATTGAGTTGTTAGTATGCACCATGGACGCTCTACGTTGATTGCTGATGCCGCTACAGCTTGGGTATCCCACACAGAGGTACGTAATATCTTTCAAGCTGTTTTCAAAGGCTTTTTGACACAGGTATGAAATAATAAAGGTTTATTCTATAGAAAGTTATAACAGTTTTGCACTGGAGGTGGTGGAGATGGAAACCATGTCTGGATCTCCAAGGAAAAGGAAGGGATTGTAGGGCTAGGCCAGGGGTCAGCAATGCCAGTCCTCGAGAGCCGGAGCCGGGTCAGGTTTTCAGGATATCCACACTAAATATGCATGAGATAGATTTGCATCTCAAGGAGGCAGTGCATGCAAATCCATCTCATACATAGTCATTGTGGAAATCCTGAAAGCCTGACCTGGCTCCGGCTCTCGAGGACCGGAATTGCCTACCCCTGGGCTAGGCCAAAGGATTTGTATCTGCCTCAACTTGCTTTAAAATGTTAAGTTGCATATTGACTTCAGGGTTGTAAATGATCCGCTCTCAATCTTCAGTTTCTGAATGAATTAATTGGTGCATTACATTTGGAATCTATAAACAGTTCATCTTGTACAATACATTTCATTAATAATTTGTTCTACTAACCTGCTACATCGCTTCCTTTGACGGAAAGGTTCAGATTTACTTCTTCTGCAAGGGGGAATAATTTCTTATGCTTTCAGCATGAGTCACAGCCTTGTTTTCCTTGTGTTGTTGGAGGATCCAAGACAAAACCCAAACCACACTCATAACAGCGATTGACATTTTCAGAAACTTGCTTGTGATTTTGTTCTGAGATTTTGTGATCATATGTTGCACTTTCACTGGATTATCTATGTTACCCGCACAGATCTACATTTTTAAAATAAATAAACCATGCTTCCCCCTTCGGCAAATTGAGAATTTAATTTCAGATTCTGAATTGCTTATTCATTCAAGTTTAGTATAAAAACAATTCAATTTTTGCAGATTCATTTCCACCCAAAACCACACGCTTTGAAGTAATATAAATATCAACATTCAAAATCTCAGCTTCCTACTTGCTAAGATTTCTATTACACTATCGCAGTGCACAACAAACACCCCCCCATGTGCACCAAATACACACACACACCATGTACTGTATATACCCCACACATTCAAACCCATAAGAAGATAAGAACTGCCGCTGCTGGGTCAGACCAGTGGTCCATTGTGCTCAGCAGTCCGCTCACACGGCGGCCCTTAGGTCAAAGATCAGTGCCCTAACTGAGACTAGCCCTACCTGCGTATGTTCTGGCTCTGCAGAAACTTGTCCAACTTTGTCTTGAATCCTTGGAGGGTGTTTTCCCCTATGACAGACTCCGGAAGAGCGTTCCAGTTTTCCACCACTCTCTGGGTGAAGAAGAACTTCCTTACGTTTGTATGGAATCTATCCCCTTTCAACTTTAGAGAGTGCCCTCTCGTTCTCCCTATCTTGGAGAGGGTGAACAACCTGTCTTTATCTACCAAGTCTATTCCGTCAGTATTTTGAATGTTTCGATAATGTCCCATCTAAAGTCATCTCTTTTCAAGGGAGAAGAGGCCCAGTTTCTCTAATCTCTCACTGTACGGCACCTCCTCCAGCCCCTTATATACACATATACATACCCCTGACCCCCACCCCCACATATATATACATAATACATACATGCACTCCCCCCACACACACACACAAATGAAAACAAGGGGTTGATGCAAGGTGGAATTTATTTTCTGTCCACATTCCCTGCCAGTTTCAAGTGAAAGAAAAAACCAGCGTACTGGAATCAGACACCACTTGTTTATTGAAGTGTCTAGGACAGGCTTGTGCTAGGCTCCTGGACTGCTTGCAATTATTTTCTCCTCAGCAGGCATTGTTAGGCGTTCAGGCCTGGAGACTGACTCGTGGGGCATGTGGGAACTGGTGAGTTCATAGTGCATCGACCTCCTACTGCCCTAGATGTGATGGGAAAAACACATTTCTTCAGTCACTTCCTCTACTACTGATCTGTTGATCTTGTTCTTTATGTCACCCAGTGAACGAAAAGGTTCCAAAAGTGAGTTTACAAATAACAGAGATAAATGTTTAGAAGGGTCACTTTTTTTGGTGGGAAGGGGGGGGGGGTTCTGTCCTATGCGGGTCAGTAGAATGGGACTATGCAATTTTAGTCAACTTTGATGTTTCTCATGATCTGTAGTCTAAAACCTGCAGGTAGCCAAAGTGGGGTTTGCGATTTCCAGGGTTAATTACTTTTTAATTTGCGAGCCTTTCTCATTAAGTCCATACCTGAGGCTGAAATTTGGCAGGATTTTACAGTTGATATCCCTCAATCTTGTGGTATAAATAAGTCACATATCTCACTTTTGGTACAGTGGGTCATTGATAAAACAGTAAGCTTCAGATATTGCAAAATATGACTGTAATGGATGAGGAAGATGTCAACGTACTTGACCTCTCTTCTGTCCAGTATGTTGGCTTCCAAAAAAAACAACAACATAGAAACATGATGGCAGATAAAGGCCAAATGGCCCATCCAGTCTGCCTATCCCCAATAACCATTATCTCTTTCTCTCTCCGAGAGATCCCACGTGCCTATCCTAGGCCCTCTTGAATTCAGACACAGTCTCGTACGAAGAGAGACTGAACAAATTGCAGCTCTACACTCTCGAGGAACATAGGGAGAGGGGAGACATGATCGAAACATTTAAGAACCTCACGGGACGTGTTGAAGTGGAAGATGATATTTTTTTTCTCAAGGGTCCCTCGGCCACAAGAGGGCACCCGCTCAAACTCAGGGGCGGAAAATTTCATGGCGACACCAGAAAGTATTTCTTCACAGAGAGAGTGGTTGATCATTGGAACAAGCTTCCAGTGCAGGTGATCGAGGCAGACAGTGTGCCAGACTTTAAGAATAAATGGGATACCCATGTGGGATCCCTACGAGGGTCAAGATAAGGAAATTGGGTCATTAGGGCATAGACAGGGGGTGGGTAAGCAGAGTGGGCAGACTTGATGGGCTGAGGCCCTTTTCTGCCGTCATCTTCTATGTTTCTATCTCCACCACCTCTTCTGGGAGACTATTCTACACATCTACCACCCTTTCTGTAAAAAAGTATTTCCTTAGATTACTCCGGAGTCTGTCACCTCTTAACTTCATCCTATGCCCTCTCATCGCAGAGCTTCCTTTCAAATGAAAGAGTCTCAAATCGATGATTCTGTTGTATAATTTTTGTTTTAATAAGAGTAAACCACAATGTTTGGATGATTTGTTTTTACATTATATGCCAACTAGGAATATGAGGTTGGGTTTTAGATATTTTTTAACAGCTCCAGGTTGGGTGGAGTGGGGGTGGTTATGAGGGAATGGAGGAAGTGGGTCTTTTGGATGGTAGAACGGAAGGGGGTGTAATAAATTGTCAGTAAAGTTATGAAAGCAGCAGTTGTTCTTATCATCTTTTTGAAAAAGGGGGGGGGGGGTTGAAGATATTCCTGTTTGCCCAGGCCTATGGCCAATCTGTTTTTTCATGTGATGTTCTTTTATTTTTTTTCTTATTGTAAATCATTTTGAATAAATAGAAGCTCTGATAGTTTTAGGAGGTGCTGTAGAGGAATTTAAGGGTTTCACTCCAGAGCCTTTTGGGAAGGGGTCCTCTGAGGGCTTATAACACATAGGTGTAGAAAAATGCTTCAATAGAAGTTGTGAGAGGAAAGAGGGAGAAACACACAGATATTTTGAGGTTTTCTGTTATTCTGAGCACACAACTGTCGTAACTCCTCATCAATGTGAGTCTTAAAACAGCTGCCTTCAAATTAATTAGAGGGAAGCCAGGAAGTAATTTAAGGGAGCTTAGTTCTCACGTAACTTTTCTTGAAGACACTCAAGAATAAATATAGTCATCACTGAGACCGCAGAAATAAATCCGTAGGTCGCACTTCTAGGAAGGGATTTCTTTATATATATTTTAAAGCTGGTAATACATCATTAATACCGTAATTTAAAGTTGCACTTGCTTAATGGACGTACTTGAAGAGTAGATGAAAATGAGTCTGACATCTGAGGTTAGTGTGGAGCAAGAAGTCTGAGGGCTACCAGCCACCACAAATGTGGACTTCCTGTACCCAGAGCCAACACAGAATCTTTGTCTTTAATCTCGTTCTTTTTAAAATGTGGAAAAAATCTTCGGTGAGTTGCTGTACTGAAAGCCTAAATACGGAAACTGCAAATAATCAATTTTTGGAGGGTAGTTATGAAAGGGTTTTCAACAAATAACCATTTTTAATAAAACTATTTATGCTGAAATCTTTTCATTTATCTTTTGTAGATTTCTACTCATTATATCCAATGACACAGAATCTGCCTCTTTGATATTTTGCTTTCTTTATTGGGGTTTCTATCCCGTTCTCCCAGGAGAGTTCAGAACGGGTTACAAGTTCACATACATCTTAAAATGAATTTACGTGAGGTGATGGCAAACATGGCATGGTGAACGTTGCATCATAAATGGAAGATAATTGCATTGCTAATGGTAATCAAGCCATCCCATACAATTAGAAAACCCTTCTTACCCAGTGCACTTGCTTTTCTCACAAATAACCTCCGGTCTGTGCCTTCACCTTCAAAATCTACTACTGCTACTGCTACTATTAATTATTTCTATAGTGCTACCAGACGCACGCAGCGCTGCACAGAGTCACAAAGAAGAAGACAATACTGATCATTATACAAAAGAGCTCTAATGCTTTCCTCCAGTGTTAACCTTCTCCAAGTACTGTAATTCTTAATCTTCATCCAGTAAATTACAGAGCGCTGCGGGGACAAAGATTCATCCCCTCTCCCTCCCCGCAACCAAAGATTTTTCCCGTTCCCTCCCTGTCCCTTCACAGTCTCCGCAGTGCTCATTTTTTCCTACAGCCACCCGCTCAAAGCAAGCCGGTTCTTCACTGTCAGAATTCACTACATTAACCATTAGGCTACTCCTTCAGCCAAAGCTGTCCATGAATCTGCAAACAGCCCACATGAGCTCATACTATGATGCCCAGCCCCCATAGGACAAGTGCAAAACATCCACGAAGTCCCTGTCCATTCCATGCATGCAGGGGAAAAAAATCTAGCACCACCTGTGGCAACGGTTCAAAAGGTTTAGGGTTGCTCTGGGGCGCAAAACATTTTGCAAATGTTTGTTGCTCCCGTGGCTTTCTTAAATGGCAGGCAGAGATGTTTTGCAGACCTAAGTTTGGAGAGCTGCTGGCAATTTCAGAAATGTGGATGTTCCAAATAGCAATGTAGCCCTGTCACCTGGATACTTTTCAAAATGTGATGCTTTTGCCATTTTAGTCTTTGGCAAAAGCTACATAGGAAGTTTTGCAGTGGCTCCAAAGCAGAAGTTCTTGTGTGCGTGTTGGGGGATGGGAAGTTGGAAGTGCTTTTTTGTTGTGACAAGGTAAAGTCTTGGCGCCTACACCACACAACAGGACTTATTTAGTGTCAGGGGGGCTATATGCACCCAATGAATATGGTGAGAACCAGACAGGATCATAGAAGGGAACCGTACGTCCTAGAGGGGGAAGCAGGCGAGGTGTGAGAGGTAGCTGGCAGGTAGCAGTGTGGAGACAGAGAGGTTTCATACGACCGACCTGGGTGGACAGAAACTGCGTTGAGTCTCACAAACTCCCGTCTCTCTTGCAGTCACCACCAATGCCAATAGTCGCAGGGACATACTATGGTGGCACTCGTTTTTTTGATTTGAAGAGGTGGTATGATGCTGCCTGTGTGTCAATATGCCGCACTGCCCATGATAGGTTCCTCTGTTATCTCTAGACATCGTAGCAGCCCTTATACATTTCTCCTGCCCACAAAAACGTATAATGTGTGCAAATAGCACTCATAAACCCCCTGGTTCTATATATAGTACTCAAAATTGCACACCTAAATTTAAATGCTTGATGAGCTAATTAGCACCAATAGTTGGGCGCTGGTAATCAATTATCACGCATCATTAGAGTCGTTATTCCATAAAAATGTGCACGGAAAATATTCTGCATGGCTCCAAAAGAGCGTTCTTTGGTTTGCCTAAATTAGGCACTGAGAATTACACTAGGGTTCATGGCGCAAATAAGGCACACATTCCTGCGCTAACCAGTACTCTTTAAATGGCACCCAACCATGAGCGCCATCTATAGAATACTGCTTAGTATACTTTTTTGGAATCCACATTCGTCCGCCATTGACTACAAACTTTCCAATTAACTGATAACGACTCCAGACTACAAATCATTTAGAAAAGAAATAAAACCCATCCTATTCAAGACATCCTTGAAGACAACTAACACCGCAAAACTCATCCCAATTCTCTGAAGCAACTCGCTCTACTCTTCAATTCCTCTGGAAATGGCCAGATAACTTCTTTTGTAATCTGCCTTGAACCGCAAGGTAATGACGGAATAGAAATCACTAATGTAATGTAATTTGTAGAACTGAATCTTTAATGGGCACTTCCTAAGCAGTGTACATTTGTTTCCCAAGGTTGCTCTTGCCCAATGCTTCCCGTGTATAATGATCTTCTATTTGTGCACTGTCAGCAAAATAATGCTCCTTGTTTACGAGGAGTGCACACGGTTGAAGTATATCCTGTAACAAAAAAAAAGAAGAAAGAGGGAAGAAAAACAGCCAGGTGGATAAAGGGGAATCCATCGACATCATTTACCTTGACTTTCAAAAAGCCTTCGACAAGGTACCACACGAAAGGCTGCTTAAAAAGCTGTGGAAACATGGAGTGCAAGGGGAGGTCCACCGATGGATCAAAAACTGGCTGGCAGGTAGGAAACAGAGGGTTGGAGTAAAGGGCCATTACTCAGACTGGCAATGGGTCACGAGCGGAGTTCCGCAGGGGTCGGTGCTGGGACCGCTCCTGTTCAATGTATTTATTGATGACCTGGAGGCGGGAACAAATTGCGAGGTTGTTAAATTTGCAGATGACACCAAACTCTACCGCAGGGTAGAAACCATGGAAGACTGCGAAGATCTGCAAAGGGACCTAACGACACTAGAAGAATAGGCCAAAAAGTGGCAAATGAGCTTTAACGTAGGGAAATGCAAGGTCATGCATGTAGGGAAAAAGAACCCGATGTTCAGCTACAAAATGGGGGGATCACTGCTAGGGGTAAGTAACCTTGAAAGAGACCTGGGAGTGATGGTAGACACAACCTTGAAGGCGTCGGCGCAGTGCGCCACAGCCTCAAGAAAAGCAAACAAAATGTTGGGCATCATTAAGAAGGGTATCACGACCAGGACAAAGGAGGTCATCCTGCCACTGTATCGTGCAATGGTGCGCCCGCATCTGGAATACTGTGTCCAGTCCTGGTCGCCGTACCTCAAGAAGGACATGGCGGTACTTGAGGGAGTCCAGAGAAGAGCAACTAAACTGATAAAGGGTATGGAAAACCTCTCATATACTGACAGACTGAAAAAGCTGGGACTGTTCTCCCTGGAAAAGCGGAGACTTAGAGGAGACATGATAGAAACCTTCAAGATCCTGAAGGGTATAGAAAAGGTAGACAGGGACAGATTTTTCAGATTATGGAGAACCACAAGTACAAGGGGGCACTCGGAGAAATTAAAAGGGGACAGGTTTAGAACAAATGCCAGAAAGTTCTTTTTCACCCAGAGGGTGGTGGATACATGGAATGCGCTTCCGGAGGCTGTGATAGGCCGGAGCACATTACAAGGCTTCAAAGAAGGTTTGGATAGGTTCCTGGAGGATAAAGGAATTGAGGGATACAGATAGGAGTAGAGGTAGGTTAAGGGATAGTCTGAGACCACTGCTCAGGCAATGGGCCTGATGGGCCGCCGCGGGAGCGGACCGCTGGGCGAGATGGACCTCTGGTCTGCCTCAGCGGAGGCAATTTCTTATGTTCTTATGTTCTTAAAATGAACAAAATGGACATGACACAAAAATGTTCCATTCACCCATCCCTAGATGACATATGAATGAATGAACTGTAAGTCAGTGGGAAATTCAATTTAACTCCATTAAAAGTAACATAGAAACATGACTTCAGGTAAAGGCCAAATGGCCCATCTAGTCTGCCCATCTGCAGTAACCATTCTGTCTCTGAGAGATCCCAAGTGCCTATCCCAAGCCCTTTTGAATTCAGATACAGTCTCTGTCTCCACCACCTCTTCTGGGAGACTGTTTCACGCATCTACCACCCTTTCCATACAAAAGTATTTCCTCCGATTACTCCGGAGCCTATCACCTCTTAACTTCATCCTATGTCCTCTCATTCCAGAGCTTCCTTTCAAACAAAAGAGACTCGACTCATGCGCATTTATGCTACATAGGTATTTAAACATCTCTATCGTATTTCCCCTCTCCCGCCTTTCCTCCAAAGTATACAGATTAAGATCTTTAAGTCTAATAAGAACATAAGCAATGCCTCTGCTGGGTCAGACCTGAGGTCCATCATGCCCAGAAGTCCCCATACACCTTATGATGAAGACCACATACCATTTTAGTAGCCTTCCTCTGGACCAACTCCATCCTTTTTATATCTTTTTGAAGGTGCAGCCTCCATTCTGACTTAGATGATAGGAAGAATAAAGTTTGGCACTAGAAGACTAGTATATAGGCAAACCCCAAACACCCTTAAATATCTAACCAAATTTTAATTTTACTTTCTTTTTGTGGGGGGAGGGGCCTTAGTTATACAGAGGATGATGTATTGAAAAAAAAAAAAAGCTTACAGGACTCTCAAAATCTATGTGACCTTCTACTGGAAAAAATCCCCTAAAACTAAGACTGGAGCTGGATCTCTATCTCTGCTTGTGCCTGTTGATAGATTTTATTGCGTCCTGATGATATGGATCAACTAAATTCAGTACTGGGAGATGAGTTAAACTTATTCTCATGCATTAATAGACATGTATAGATCTAAATAAAACTGTATTCTAATATCAAAGACTGGATCATTAAAATATTCCTTTTCATATTCTGTATTTCCATTTTCATACCTTTGTAACCCTTATGAAAATCCGTCATTTTTCTACCCTGCATTCCATTCACACTGCTCATAAGATCATGTCCTTTGTTATCAGTCACTAAAAGAAGTTGTGTTATTTTCAACTGAGACTCAGGGCTCCTTTTACTAAGCTGCGCTAGCGGTTTTAGCGCAGGGTTAGCGCATGTAGCAATGCAGCGCGTGCTAAAAACACTAGCGTACCTTGGTAAAAGGAGCCCTCAGATTTTGAGCTAATTGATGTAAAAGAAAATTCATTACAAATTTAGCTAAAAGAAAATTAGACAATGAGAAGGAGCAAGGTATCTGCTTTGTAACTTTGCTGTTAAGTTTGTTTAGTGAATTCTCTTTTACATCAATTACCAGAAAACCTGAGTCTCCATTGAACATATCACAGCTACTTTTAGTTAACCTGCATAGTCAAATCATAAAGTGTAACCAGAATTTGCCCTAACCTTTCATTATATACTCACTGCTCATAAGTTTCACATTGTGTCCTTTCCTTGCATCTACAAGCTGCTTAGAAGGTGGCACAGATAATTTGCATCCATTAATCTGCTCTCCCCTTTAACACTTCTGACTTTCTTTCACCATTGTGGAAACCTCTCTTTTGGGCGTCCCTAAATATCCTTTTTCAATAGTATCCTTCAAACCCTTCTTTAGATACGTGAAAGGGAAAAAACCTGCAAAAGAGGCAGTGGGACCCCTGGACGACCAGGGAAGAAAAGGGTACATCAAGGAAGATAAACAAATCGCAGACAAACTAAATTCCTTCTTTGCGTCTGTCTTTACGAAGGAAGACACCTCAACAATACCTGAAGCAGAGAAAGTGTTTCCAGGAGAAATAGAGAACAGCCTCACCACAGTTGAAGTGGACTTAGACCAGATATACTATCAGATCGACAAACTTAAAAGTGACAAATCCCCTGGACCGGATGGAATTCACCCGAGAGTCTTAAAGGAATTGAAGGTTGAAATCGGAGAGTTATTGCACAAACTTGCAAACCTGACAATCAGAACTGGACAGATACCGGACGACTGGAGGATAGCGAACATCACGCCAATTTTCAAAAAAGGATCGAGAGGGGAACCGGGCAACTATAGGCCTGTGAGTCTTACGTCGGTCCCCGGCAAGATGGTCGAAGCACTGATCAAGGATAGCATAGTCCGGCACTTGGACGCACACGACTTGATGAAACCCAGTCAACATGGATTCAGGAAAGGGAAATCATGTTTGACGAATTTACTCCAATTTTTTGAGACCGTAAACGAGCAAATTGATAGTGGGAAGCCTGTGGACATAATATACTTGGACTTCCAGAAAGCGTTCGACAAAGTTCCACACGAAAGACTTCTCAGGAAACTACAAAGCCATGGCATAGAGGGAGATATACAAAGATGGATAGGCAAATGGCTGGAAAACCGAAAGCAGAGAGTGGGCATAAATGGGAAGTTCTCCGACTGGGAGAAAGTGACTAGTGGTGTACCCCAGGGCTCGGTACTTGGGCCGATCCTTTTTAATATTTATATCAATGACCTGGAGGAAGGAACATCCAGTGAGATCATCAAGTTTGCAGACGATACAAAACTATGCCGGGCAATCAGATCGCAGGAGGATAGAGAGAAACTCCAGAGCGACTTGTGTCGGTTAGAAACATGGGCGGAGAAATGGCAGATGAAGTTCAATGTGGAGAAATGCAAGGTAATGCATTTAGGCAATAAAAATAAGGAATACGAGTATACAATGTCAGGTGCAACTCTGGGGAAGAGTGAACAAGAAAGGGACCTGGGTGTACTGATAGATAGGACCCTGAAGCCGTCGGCACAATGTGCGGCAGCGGCAAAGAAGGCAAATAGAATGTTGGGCATGATAAAGAAAGGAATCTCGAGTAGATCGGAGAAAGTTATAATGCCGCTTTATAGGGCAATGGTCAGACCACACTTGGAATACTGCGTCCAACATTGGTCTCCCTACCTAAAGAAGGATATAAAACTGCTGGAGAGGGTGCAGAGACGAGCAACAAAACTGGTGAAGGGTATGGAGAGACTGGAATATGAGGATAGACTTATAACACTAGGATTGTTCTCCCTTGAGAAAAGGAGAATGCGTGGGGATATGATCGAGACCTTCAAAATACTGAAAGGAATCGACAAAATAGAGCAGAGAAGATTATTTACACTGTCCAATTTGACACGGACTAGAGGACATGTAATGAAGCTAAGGGGGGACAGGTTCAGGACTAATGTCAGGAAGTTCTGCTTCACTCAGAGAGTGGTTGACACCTGGAATGCCCTCCCAGAGGAGATTATTGCGGAATCGACCGTCCTAGGCTTCAAGAGCAAACTAGATGCATATCTCCTTAAGAGAGGCATATAAAGATATGGTGGACTATAAATTACGCCAGGTGTACACCTGGCGGGGCCTCCGCGTGTGCGGATCGCCGGACTTGATGGACCGAAGGTCTGATCCGGAGATGGCAGTTCTTATGTTCTTATGAATACTTCACACCAAAAAATGCACCCCTGGGAAGCTGTTGGCTGCTTTCGCTCCGTTGTAAATGTTAGCACTAAGAGTCTAGCGCCATCCTTTCATAATGGGTTCCTCCTTTCCCAAAATGTTGCCTAGTTTCTAACAAATATAAATCCCTTAGCCTTGTATTATTGTCTCAATCATGTTTTGAATCTTCAGAGCTCTGCCTGCCTCTTGGGTCCTGTGCATTTCTGAAATTGTTACCCTGGAGGATCTGGATTTCAGCATTGTACCTAAGAGCCCAAAATTAGTTTCCAGAACCTTTCTCCCACATTTGCCTATGTCATTTGTATCCAGCAGGCTATCTTATCTAGGTGATGCCTGAGGCCGCCACCTTTGCACCAAGCAGGTAAGTGGCCAGGTGATATTCATGCCCACCAGTCACCCAGCTATCTACATACCCAGTGACCAAATGACTAACTGCAATAGCTGTCCTAATCTTTCGCTCCTCGTCAGAAGCCCCTGGAGACACATTCTCAGTACGAGAAGATATTCCATCCCCCTGCAGGATTACTTCCTGCTTCACCTGCTATCCTCCTTCCTGCTAGGGGCTGTCAGACTGGAGCTGGGTCTTCTCTTATGTAAGTTGCCTAGGCAGGAAAATTAAATAGTTTAATTTTAATTTAATAAAAAAAAAATAAATCTTAAATACTGCAAATCTACAAATCTAAGCAGCTTACAACATACATACATAAAATATATTAACACTAATACATACCATTTCTCAAAACATTTACAAATACAGATTCAGTATTTCACATCAGTATCTATCATATCTAAAACAATTTAATCTCATCCAAATGCCTGAGAAAACTAATATTTTTTTTTAATTTTCTAAAAATACTCAGACTCGACCAATCTTAGGTCCTTTGGAAGAGCATTCAATAACTGAAGTCCCACAACCATGAAAATTGAGTCTCTGTACATCTCAAGTTCATAGTCTGTTATGAAGACATGGGAGAAGCCGTTGCTTGACCTGGATCGGTAGCAAGGAATATTGCTACTTCTTGGGTTTTGGCCAGGTACTAGTGACCTGGATTGACCACCATGAGAATGGACCATTGTTCTGATCCAGTAAGGCTATTCTTAGGTTCTTATACAGGACGTTCTGGTACATGAACTTTTAAGGCTACAGAACGGTTTACATGAATTTGTTCAGGTACTCAAGCATTTTTCTCTGTCTGGATGAAGAATTTTAAAGTGGAGTGGAGGCGTGGCCAAGTGGTTAGGGCTTTGGCCTCCGCACCCTAAGGTTGCAGGTTCAAACCTAGCACTGCTCCTTGTGACCCTGGGCAAGTCGCTTAACACTCCCTTGCTATCCAAATTGTGAGCCCGCCAGGACAGTTAGGGAGAAATGCTTGAGCACTTGAATGTAGACCACTTAGGCCCTAAGTGGTCTTTGAATACTACAATGAAGATCAATGTCCGAATCTTAAATTGGATATGCCAATGAATGGGCAACCAGCGTAATTGCTTAAGAATTGGTGTAATGTGATCATAAAGAGCTTGGATACTCTAAACAGAATACCTCCAGCCGTTACTCTAAGAAGAGCACTTGGCATAACCCAGTACTTTCCAGATTGTTCCATTTTGAACTTGGCATAGCCTCGGAGAACATTTCAAAAAGAGTAGTTTTAATCTAATCTTTGTTTTTATATCCCGATTCATCCCAACAAGAGGAATATACAAGGGATTCGAGCAGAAACTGTATCTTTTAAGTCCAAAAATGTTATCTTTTATGGTCGATTATTTAAGGAAGAGTCATTAGTAAATTTCTGAAATAAACATGGGCTCCTTTTACTAAGCCGCATTGGGGCTTTAAGGCATTCTGTTGTCTTTTAAAATATTCTGCATTTCCTATCTGATGTATTTCCACTTGTGTCTGTAATGGCCATTTGGTGGAGGATGGGCTGGGGAGGGCTTCAATGGCTGGAGGGTGTAGATGGGCTGGAGTAAGTCTTAACAGAGATTTCAGCAGTTGGAACCCAAGCACAGTACCGGGTAAAGCTTTGGATTCTTGCCCAGAAATAGCTAAGAAGAAAAAAAAAAAAATTTAAATTGAATCAGGTTGGGCAGACTGGATGGACCATTCGGGTCTTTATCTGCCGTCATCTACTATGTTACTATGTTAAACTGTATTTTTCGCTGCATGTTCAGTTTTTTACTTGTTGTGAACCGCCTAGAACCATTCCTGGTCAGGTGGTATATAAAAATACATTTATTAGTATTATACTGCATTGTCATTTCTGCAATTACACGTTACTTGTCACCTATGTTTTCCTGATTCCTTACTTGTAGAAACACAGACCATGTCTTCCCTGACTTGTTGCTCATCTGCGGCCCATTCAGAGATGTTCATACAAGCCATACGCTGACTTTCTGTATTGTGTGTGGGTTGGATTATAATCTTAGCTGAATACAGAAGGGATTCACGTTCCAATAACCTTTCGGCTAAGCATTTGCCATGATCTTATTGAACTCGGAGCATTTTTATGAGGAAAATGTGCTGATTGTTTTATTGTATTTTAAGATTTTGTAAAATAATATTTTGCATTGTATGGAGAAAATGGCTATTACAAGAACTGACATAATTAAATTGCTTTCTATTCATATCTTAATACACCACAGTAACAAGGATTTCTTTGTGAAAATAATGAATACAATTTTCCTGATTTAACAAAAATGGGAAATCAACACTCGAGCAATTCATCTCTAGTGGCAAATGCAAACTGGAGTGCTGCCCTAGCTTCTCATTCGTAATAATTAGTTCTTTATATCATTAAAAATCTTTCAGTCGAAAAATGCTTCGTATGAAACTCTCTATTAGAGAATTAATGAACTAGGCCTACAGGGACCCTGCACAAACATTTACATTTCTGATCACCCAGGGCAGGATGACTTCAAATTGGAGAAGAAGAACAGACCATTTTAACACATTGACGTGAAAACCTTCAGCTTTGATGACCCAATGGCACATCTGAAGTTTATTTAATGTAATATTCATGGTCTTAGCACTGCCAGACGGGATTTCCGAGAGACTTGCCACCATTAAAATAGGTGTGTCTTGGGACGCAGGTTATCCTTTCAAACACACGGAATGATAGAGCAACCAACTCACCTCAAAAACTAACCCCAAACTACTAGACCATTAAAGGGAAGTAGTTACAGGCCAAAAAACCTGAAATAATCTCGACAACCAGTCATACACTAGTAAATCTGAAGAGATTGCCCGTACGTATGACTGCACTAAGTCAAGTTTCTTCATCTGATATCATTGACCTGGGCATTTCCTATTCACTTATTTGGATTTAGTTCAAGGCGGAGGCAAGCTGAATATTGAAAGCGGCGAGTACCCTTAAGCTTGTTCTTCTTTTCAAGATATCAGTAAGAACTTTCAGGGGCTGATCTTGAAGTATGTTTGTTCCGTGTTTCCCAAAAAAGGCACTAGGTCTTATTTTCGGGTATGCACATGATCATCTCTTCCTTCCTCTCCTTCACCCCAATTCTTCCTCTTTCCTTTCCCTCCCTCCCTCCCATCCCTCAAGCAGCAGAACCCTTGAGCACCCCCGCCCCCACTGTGCAGTCGAACCCCTGCTGACCCCCCATCCTTCCCTCCCCGCCAACCGTGAGGGAGCCCTACCTTCAACTGAAGCAGAGTTGGGCCGGCAGCACTCTAAACAAGGTTGCTTGGCCTTGTCCATCAGGGATTTCACTCTGCCGCATAACTGATGGCGAAAATGATGCTAGGTCTTATTTTCAGGGAAACATGGTATATAAAGCCTCAATGTCAAATGTAGCTGGTAAAAAGTTGTTTGTATCGTCATCAAAATCATGCAGTAGATTAATGTTGTGGGCAAAGTTATGAACATGTGATTTAAGAACTGGAATGAAAGGTCTTTAAAAAAGCATTAACTAATATTGGCAAAGGTTATAGCCAAAACTATAGGTCTTTCGAGAAGATTGGTTAAAGATTTATGCACTTTGTATAAATGGATGATTACCGTATTTGCCGGCGTATAAGACGACCCCCCAACTTTTACAGTTAAAATATGGAGTTTGTTATATACTCGCCGTATAAGACTACCCCTTCTTCCGCACACCTTCTCTACCGCCCCGGGTGCAGCACAGCCGGCCAGGTCCCCTTACTTTTGTGGCACTTCCCCGACCGACCGATAACAGCCCCGGTCCGACAAACCTCCCTGCCCTTAACCGCGAATCTAAATTACCTTCTTACAGCTGCTGTAAGAAGGTAATTTAGATTCGCGGCTACAGGGCAGGGAGGATTGTCGGACCCGGGCTGTTATCGGTCGGTCGGGGAAGTGCCACAAAAGTAAGGGGACCTGGCCGGCTGTGCTGCAACCGGGGCGGGGCGGGCCGCCCCTCTCCCTTGGTAGCCACTTGAACCGCGAGGCTACTCTCCTTCTCCTTATCTGCCCTGCCTGCAGCACAGAGCCGAACGGAAGTCTTCCCGACGTCAGCGCTGACGTCGGAGGGAGGGAGGGCTTTGTTTAAGCTTTGTTTAAGCCCTCCCTCCCCTCCGAAGTCAGCGCTGACGTCGGGAAGACTTCCGTTTGGCTCTGTGCTGCAAGCAGAGAAGGTAGGGAGAAGAAGAGCCGCGTACATCCAGAAGACTGAGTACATCCAGCCCCGCAGGAGCCCCGCGACCCTCGGAGGCGTCCCCATGGGATCCCCGCGACCCTAGGGGGCGTCCCCGTGCAGCTCTCTAATGTAAAGTAAGGGCATGTAAACAGTACCCGGCGTATAAGACGACCCCCGACTTTGGGGAAGATTTTAAGGTACTGAAAAGTCGTCTTATACGCCGGCAAATACGGTAACTACAAAAACATCTTTTTCTTCAAACTTAAGAAACCAGAGGCAAATGAAAAACCAATCCAAAAGTCTACCTCTTTTTTGATATCATTGGTAGGATTTGTTTCTGATGAAAGGTAAAAAGTATTGATTCTATCACTTGCAGAGCTATTGGTTACTATTAGCACTAAAGGTAATGATTTGAAAGATTGAGGCAGGTCAAAGAAGGGGCCCAAGGCCAGATCAAGGAGGACAGTGGTTAAAGCTCCAGCCTCAGCACCCTGAGGTTGTGGCTTCAAACCCACGCTGCTCCTTGTGACCTTGGGCAAGTCACTTAATCCCCCCATTGCCCCAGGTGCATTTGATAGATTGTGAGGGGAAAATGCTTGAGGACCTGAATAAATTCATGTCTACCGTTCTGAGCTCCCCTGGGAGAACAGGATGGAAAATTGAATAAAGAAACAAACATAAGACTAGCCATAGTGGGTCAGACCAATGGTCCACATAGCCCAGTCTCCTGCTTCCAGTCCAGGTCACAAGTACCTGCCAGAGCCCCAAATAGAAGCAACATTCCATTCTACCAATCCCAGGGCAAGCAGTGGCTTCCCCTATGTCTGTCTCAAAAGCAGACTATGGGCTTTTCCTCCAGGAACTTGTACAAACCATTATTAACTGCTGTTACTACATCTTCTGGTAACGAGTTCAAGAGCTTAACTATTCTTTGAGTGAAAAAAAAAATGTCCTCCTATTTGTTTTGAAAAGTATTTCCATGTAATTTCATTAGTCTTTTTTTGGAAAGAGTAAACGATTGATTCATATATATTGTGGCGGGGCCGGGGGTAAGCCTAGCGCTAGCAACCCAGCTCCCGCCCCAGGCGTAAGGACCAAGCGCTCCCAGGAGGACTTCCGCTGGGAAACAGTGAAATAATTAATGGAGGCTGCGTTAGTGGTAAAGTTCAGCTTTTCGTTTATTTCCCTCAGTTTACAGCACTAGGGTTCAAGCAGTCCCTCTGTGTTGAGGAGACTTAAACAAAACATATTTTCATACAGTCCAGCCTGATGTCCAGGCAGAAAAGCCAAAAATAAAACCAAAAACGTTTTCTCCTGATTTTGCTTTTTCTGTTTGAAAAATCGTTAGGAAGCTTTAGCACTGTCCCCCCTGAAGCCCAATGCCCCCACTACCCCAAGCTCTCAGGGTAGAGCAAGGGAACTTTATAACCCAACCGTTTCAGACTGCTGTTAGTCCCCTCCCAAAGTTCCTGCTTCAGGGTTAAACTATATCGGGACTCTAAGTTCCGTGCAAGCTTTCTGAGGAGGTTAATTACAGGTTCTCACCTCCTTCCTTATCTTCACAGGTTTTCCTCTCGGGCTCTAAGTAATTTATTCATGCTAGTTCACAGTTAGACTAAGGGAGAAAGAACGCTACTTCCAAACATTCACTTTCATTCCCCTCCCCCATTCATACCTCGTTATCTGGGACTCTCCTGGAGCTCCCATGCTGCGAGATTGCATTCCATGTCACTGCTCTCAGATAATGCCCTTTCTACTTCCATTAGGGAATCACCATTCTCTGAGCTAGGGTAAGAACTCCCTTCAGGGCCAGCTAACAGACCACCCTGTCCTGGAAGTCTGGCTACTTCCCTGCACTGCTGTTGAGGAGTTAGAAGTCTGGTTACTCGGGAGGGTTGTAAGACCAGCTGTGCCTTAGCTAAGGTCTGGGACAGAGACCTCTTAGCAGGCTCTCTCCTGCTTAGTGCAGCCGTGCTCTTCCCTGCATTCCTCCTTCCAGTCTTCTCTCCAGTATTCTCCACAGTGTTCGTAATCTCCTCAGCCCTCCTCCTATTGTTTCCACCTGGGCTCATTTTATGCTGCAAGCCTAATCTCACTCTCCCTCTGAGTTCGTCCTGCTTGCTAGCCACCCCCCCCCCCCCTCATTAACCATGCCTGTGCTGGTTTTCTTTCTCATAGGTTTTGTCAGAGCTTTGCCCAAGGAATCATAAAAGGAATTATAGTGCCCCAAACTAGACGTTATGGTTTCTGTCCTTGCCTCTCTGCCTTGCCCTGCCTGTTGGCTCTTAGTGATAGGCACAGGGATACTAGACAGTTTCCTGGGCCTAGGAATAGGGACAGCCCTTTGCAAGGCAGGGTTTAAAACCGTGTTTAAACCGCTGACAGGCACTTCCCTGTCACAATATATATTTTAATCTTTATTGATTTTCAAACTACAAATGCGCAATAAATGATTCACATATTTGTACATATTTAATAAGTGCAACAAACCTTACAAATATTACTGCACAAAGAAATTTTTCCCCACCCTCCCAGTTAATAAACAAATAAATCAAAACCTTCATGAAACTATTTATAAATTCCTATATTGTAACTGAGACTGTGGACCGAGCGGGACTCCACAGCTCCCCCAGTGGTTACTAAGAAAACAACATAAGCATGTGACCCGAAATGGAGTCACCCTGCAGGATTGAACTGGAATTAAATAGGAACTTGAAAATTAAACAAACAAAGTCACCATCACTAAAGTTTGTAGTCAAAATAGTTCTGTTTTACTTATGCTTTGCATTCAGGTAAGTAAAGCCTTGAATTGTACAGCTGCAAAATGGTCAGCATTCAAAACAGTAATTAAGCAACAAAAATACCAAAAAGAAACAGCAGTTCAAACAGCTTCAAAAGTAAAGTTCACCTTGGCCACAAAAGTCTTCAACTCTCAGTGGAGCTACTACAAGCCTGCTCCCAAGCAGCTTGTTCAATTTCACAGCTAGCTTTAAGGGTATTGGAAAGAAAACAAATAAGTAAAGCCTCTGGCAGTCTTATCCTAATAAACCTCAAAAATCTTTGTGAAACACACTAAATCCTTGTGAGATGGCTAAAACACAAGACAAAGTGTCCAAACTGGAACTATTGGAGAAATATCATTAGGATCTCAAGCGCTCACAGCTAAAAGCCCGATGTATTTTTCAAGCTAATAACCATAGGTGAGCTATCATTGGTCCTGTGAATTCTCCTATTTTAATTTATTTTTTATCAAAAAATTTTTATAAATAAATATATATTTTTCTAGTATTTTAAATATGATATAAATCCTATTTTGCTTCATAAAAGCTGCATTGCAATTCTTTCTTTGATTCATATACTGGGTTTCGATTGATAGATAGTACTCTCTCACTCAAAATTGTAACTTAAAGAGTACTTAGCTTTTAGCTGTGAGCGCTTGAGATCCTAATGATATTTCTCCAATAGTTCCAGTTTGGACACTTTGTCTTGTGTTTTAGCCATCTCACAAGGATTTAGAGTCTTATCCTAATGCCAGGAAAGGAGAGTGATTCAGGTTTTGCCAAAAATAAAGCCATAGTAATGGCCTTCAAAATCCCACCCAGGATGTTAACAAAACCTCTCCCCAATTCCACACTCCTAGCTTTTCAAAAAAAAAAAAAAATAGTCCAAAACAGACAAACAATTCAAAGCACTCACTCTTTGTAGCTTGAGATGAGATCCACCTGCATGGGCTCAGGACAATCAGTTTCACACACTGCACAACTTTCTTGATAGTCCATGGGCTCCACATCCAGTAAAGACAAATCCTCAGCTTCTCCAGCCTCTGTTAGCTCCATGGACATGGGTCTATTGCTCCTGCTTGGCCCAGGGAACTCCTTAGGGAGGCAAGGCTTGAACCTCCTCCCTAGCCGGCCTGCCTGTCTGATCTCCACTGCTGGCTTACATACCCTAGGACCCCGCCCTACTCTGGCTGAGTAAGCAGTGTACCTGGAGGTTCTTGGGCTCCCCCGGTGGTGGCTTGGGTACAGCTCACCTATCTCATTCCCAGCTATATCAGGCTCCCTCTGGTGGTCAAAGGAAAAATTGTCAGAAACCTGGTCTGGAAAGACCTTGGAATTTGCTTTCCGGGTTTTCCCTTTTACTTTTACTCCTGAACTAACTGGGACCTTGGCCTGCTTTGTGTCCGCCTGGTCACAATATCAATACCATTTCCATATCCGCCCCCCCCCCACCTCCCCAGGATGTGTATGTTTACATGTCCACAAAATGAAAAATTATTCCTCTTTACAATATTTAGCCAATGGCTCCCAAACATCCATAAAATTCTTAAAGCGTCCCTGTTGTATGGCCATGCAACGTTCCATTTTATAAGTATAACACTGGGTTTCCCACCAAAATGAGTAATTCAACCTATCCCAGTTTTTCCAATTTCTTAAAATGAGCTGCATGGCAACTCCTGTCACTAACATAAGAACATAAGAAATGCCCTCACCGGATCAGACCGAGGTCCATCTAGTCCGGTGATCCGCACATGCGGCGGCCCATTTAGGTACTCCTTTTTGGAGACCCGGATTTACCGTATCCCTCAATATGATATGCAAGAAGGTGTGCATCCAGCTTGCGTTTGAATCCCAGAACAGTAGTCTCCTCCACAACCTCCTCCGGGAGTGCATTCCAAGCACCCACCACGCGCTGTGTGAAACCGAATTTCCTGACAATTTGTCCTAAACCTACTGCCACTCAGTTTCAGTCTATGTCCTCTTGTCCTCGTCACATCAGAATATTTCAGTAATGCTTCTTTTTGGTCTATTTTATCAAATCCTTTTAATATTTTGAAAGTCTCAATCAAATCCCCTCTTCTCAAGGGTAAACAGTCCCAGCTTCCTGAGTCGATCTTTGTAGCTCAAATGTTCCATTCCGTTGATAAGTTTCGTGGCTCGCCTCTGCACTTTTTCCAGCAGAGTTATATCCTTTTTAAGGTATGGAGACCAGTGTTGGACACAGTATTCTAAGTGCGGTCGGACCATTGTTCTATAAAGTGGCATTATGACCTCTTCCGTTCTACTTGTAATCCCCTTCTTAATTATGCCCAACATCCTATTCGCTTTCTTCGCCGCTGCCGCACATTGTGCCGATGGTTTTAGGGTACTGTCAATCAGTACCCCCAAATCCCTTTCCTGTTCGCTTTTTGCTAACTTCACCCCCATCATCGTGTACTCATGTTCCTTGTTTTTCTTTCCTAATAGAAGTTTGTTATTTCTCATTGATAATTGGCTTTTAGCTCTCATAAATGTACCAAATAAAATAGTATCATAAGATAAACACTGGATTCTCTAACATATTATGTACTTGGTCCCAAATAGACCTCCAAAACTGCAGTATCAAGGGACAGCTTCAAGATGACAATGCCAGCATCTATTAGTCTTGGAACTATCTAATTTATGTAGACAAACAGGGGTCCAAAAACCTCTATGTAATGAGACAAACTTGGTTTTTCTCAACACCGTACATCTCATCCTCCAAGTCCAAATTTGTGGCCATTTTTATCTGTTCTACATCATTCAGGATTTTGTAGACCTCAATCATTTCCCCCATCAGCCAACTCTTTTCAGAATGGGGTTTGACCAACAAAAGAAAAGCTTGATTTAAGGTGGCCACCAGGGAGACTTTGGTTTTATGGCAGCCCTACTTCCACCGTCTGTTCCAAGAGCAGAAATATAGTTAGCTACTGATTAATAGCATAAAGGTTAAATCAAAAAGTTACATCCCACACAATCACAAAGGTCTAGGCGGTTTCGCTTTTGTTCCCGCACCGCAAATGAGCTCACCCAGCCTGCTTAGTTCTCATCAGGTTTCAGGTTTATTTAAAAATTTGATATACCGCTTTATTAAAATTCAAAGCGGTTTTACATAATATAAAAACAGAGCATAATAAGAATGTACATCAAAAACAAATTACAAACAATCAAACGCACTGACACACATTAACTTACCGATACAGGATGGAGAAGGGCAGAAATACAATTTGCATAAAGAGAAAGAGAGGGGAAGAGGGATCAAAACAAAAGGAAGGGGAACAAAAAATGAATAGTCTAGAACAGGGCTGCCTATGTCCGGTCCTCGAGATCTACTGGCAGGCCAGGTTTTTAGGATATCCACAATGAAGGCAGTGCAGGCAAATCTCTCTCATGCATATTCATTGTGGATATCCTGAAAACCTGGCCTGCCAGTAGATCTCGAGGATCGGACTTGGGCAGCCCTAGTCTAGAATAATGTAAAATAAGCTAAAATGATTAAAAAATGGCAAAGAACAGATTTCCATTATACACCGAATGCGTGTTTAAAAAGAAAGGCCTTCAAGTTACTTTTAAATTTATCAAGGGATGTAATTTCTCTTCTATAATTTGGACTTCAACCTCGCTGCTTCCAGTTGTCATCCATAAGGTTCCCCAGTATATGATACTTTTTTGGACCCCCGAGGAAGGAGTGCTTCTTTAAAACACGGAGCGTGTTGGGTCTAGATTCACCAACCATTTTGGATACAAACTGTTTTCTGTTCACATTGTTTATTAAAGACGTGGCGTTTTGTCCACCATTTCTACAGGGGTTTTTTTCTTTCTTTTGTTCGACATATCACTGCAGTTCTGTTGGATTTTGGTTCAGAAACTCAACATGCATAATCAAAGCTACGGACAGAAAATATGATCTAAACATACAGATCCTAATGTAAAATACAAAAATTAAACCCTTGAAATATTACACAGCAGATCCCCCAAACTCTTCATCAACGAGACCCCCCCACCCCCAAATACCCAGCAGTCCCCATCAATCTGTCTCTTTCTAAGGCCAAAGGAAGGTCACTTAATCCCCCATTAGATAACTTGTGAGCTCAGTGGGACAGATGGGGAAAAATGCTTCAGGACCTGAATGGAAACCACTTAGACTATAAGAAAGTTACTGAAGTGGAGGTTGTTGATGTTTTTTGTACATTTCTATTCTTATTTGCATTTGACTTTGGTTAAGAGTTCAGTGCTGAGTAAGGGAAGGAGCTTGGGCTAGCGATACATTTTCTGTGTGTGTTACACAAGCACAAAGACATTCTTGTGAATTAGTGGTAAATAAATGACCAGGCACCCAATAACTTCTGTTCAGAGAAGATGTAATGTCCATGCAGTTTCTGCAGAATTCATGCTAATATTTTAAAAGTAGACTTTCCTGCGTATCAGTCATCAGAGAGATCTGTAATGCAAAGTCCTGAGGCTGTTTTTTGCTTGAGGAGGTCCTAGTGATAACCTCACCTCTCTCAAAACACGTTTCAACGTCTTCTTACTGCAGAAGTCTAAAGCGGGGAGCAGTCAGAAAGGAATCAGCAGGGACCGCTCAAGAAACCATCTCTAATGACTCAATTATTCTCGAATCCCAGTGGAGAGTGTTCCTTCCAAGTCAGGCTTCGTGTGCTTACATTTGTCTAATACCTTATGACAAAGCGCGGCCACATTCTTTGAGTCTATCCTTCACTCTTCAGAGCTACTTTAAAATCCGATGCAAAATGGGAAGCGTCAGGTTAGCTCTTTACGCCACTGAAACCACATTTAATGAAAGAGAAAACAATTCAGATTGAGAAGATAGGTCAATGCATTAAACTGAGGAAAGTTTCTCAGACTCTGCTTCACGTGCTAAGCTGAGAAATAGCAGGCACACATTTGCCAAGTGACCCGGTCCCAGGAAGACGGTGTTTGGGGACTTATGTCCCATAGCAGTGTGGTATTTGTAGTCTCTAAACTAAACTAAACCTTAGGTTTATAGACCAGGTCATCACCAAAATTAGGAGGTCGACAGGGGTCACAAAAGAAAATTAGAAATTACAAAAGAAATCAAATCAGAGGTCGAAATAAAAAAACTTACCCCATCTTTTACGAATGCATAGAATTCTATGAGTGCCACTACAACCCGCGCTATGCGTTCGTAAAAGAGAGGGTGGGTTAGAGTGGTTATCAAGATATTTTCAAATTTTTACAGACTAATTGAAAGGAGCCTGGTCTTCTTTTAGGAAATGGGATCCCGTTAATTTAAAAATATTTGATTGATTCAGGGGAACGAGAATTTAAATCTTTGGGGACTCCTCGCAAGATATGATCTTTGAGCATTCCAAGAGAACGGGACCCTTTGAAATCAGTGTGATAAGACAACACACAGGGCTGCTGTATCTGTAGCAGGTCCAAGACTTTGGAACACACTCCAAGGAACATTTAAGAAACTGTTAAAGACCAGCCTAGTTGTGGGAGCCTTTTTTCATCATTCTGAAGTCAGTAGAGCTTGGAATGCACGATGATGGTCTTTGATGAGTGGCTTTGACATATAATGTAAAGCCTATTATTTTTATGTAGTTGATAAGCAGGATAGAAATTTAAATAAACAAAGCGGACAGCAAGGCAACAAGTCGGAAATGCACGATCTTTATTAGCTGATCCAACATGGATGTGTTTCGGCACAATTCCTGCATCAGGGGTTGTTGACTGTCAGAGAACAAATATCGCTTCCAGCTCCACTGTGTTTCCTTGTGGCAGCTGTATTGGAAATTGATTAGCAATAAGCTCGGCTTTGGGAGTACTGCTGTTTGTTCTCAGGCAACAATCCCTGTCACAGACATTGTGCCAAAAAACGGCCGCGTCGGGTCTGCTCATAAAGATCTTCCATTTTCCACTTTGTGTTGTCATTGTGAATTTCTCTGTTTTGCTGCTGTTCACAATGGGACTGGCCCAAACTCTTTTGGGGAATAGGTCCTGTAACTTGGGAGCTCGATGCTTCTTAAAGTAGATCTCAACATTATTTGGCCTGTTGCCCTGCAGAATGTAATGCATGACTTGGGCTCCTTTTACTAAGCTGCGTCAGGGCTTTAACGCGTGCTAGACCTTAACGCCAGCGGTAATTTTCTGCGTGCGCTAAAAACGCCAGCGCAGCTTAGTGTAAGGAGCTATTTGTTTTCCAAGTTCTTTTTTTTTGTTTGTTTCAAATTCATTACCGAGTGTCTACAGCGCAAAATTATGCAAAACAGCTCATTAGTTATAAACAAAGCACAACTTTCTAACAGATACTTTAAAATAATCTATGCTAAAACTGAAATATACACCGTTTCTCTCAGCTACTATGTCGGCAATAAAATTCCCTAGAAAATAGTGTACTTATGCCCCGCGCTCGAATGACTGGGATACATAGCTAACTCATTATGGAAAATGCAATTAATAGCTATTGCTTTTAAAGATAAGGTAATTAGTAGAAGTGAGTAGAGTGGAACTGCTAGATGTGAATCACTTGTTCACTCTTTCCAAAAATACTAGGACTAGGGGATATGCGATGAAGCTACTAAGTAGTACATTGAAAACAAAGCAGAGAAAATATTTCTTCACACAGCGTGTAATTAAACTTTGGAATTTGTTGCCAGAGAATGTGGTAAAAAAAACAGCTTAGCAGGGTTTAAAAAAAGGTCCGTAATCTGTTTTACTCTTTGGAATCTTGCCAGATACTTGGGACCTGGGTTGGTCACTGTTGGGAACAGAATTCTGGGCTTGAGGGCTCGTCCGTCTGTAAGATTTTTTTAGAAATTTTGGACAGCTTTAAAACTGAATGTGCTATATTCATATAATGGCTGTTGTTTTTTTTGTTTGTTTGTTTGTTTTAAATTTTTATTAAATTTCCAAACTACCATTGTGCAAACAAACAATTTCAATATACATAATATTACACGAAATGCACATTAAACTTATAGACATTAATGCACAATTATTCCCCCCTCCCCAAATAATCATAAAAAGTACATACCTACAGGAAACCATCCATATATTCCCCAAATGAAATTCCAATGCAGAGGTTAGTTCCCTATCTAGTGCTGTTGTATAATTAATCATTGGCAACGCACGGGGATCTGAGGCCTCTCCTCTATAAAGAACTTTAAATGTGTGATCAGTGGAGATAAGTCTGATATGAGAAAACTTCATCACTTTCTAATTAAGAATTTGAAAATTGAATAGAAGGGAGGTATTTTTGTGGATTTATGATTGATCTCTCTTTATCCTATATACATTGTTTTTGATTTACAGGCGGTTTTTATCGCAGCTTCTGCCAGTGACTTTATGTGAGTTTGGAGGACCACAATGGTAGAGCGGTTGTTGGAATCTTGGGGGAGAAGAGAAAGGAAACAGAGAAAAATGAAGGCAGGTAAAGACCATATGGCCTATGAGGGACATTCAATAATTTATCTACTGCAGTAGGCATTAAAAGAGTTTCAAAACATCAGTCCTAACTGGATGCACCTTGAATATACTTTGACGGATCCATTTCTTCTCCACTATGCTCCTTGTGTGTCCCTTCCTACTTCTGTCAAAGAAAATCCCATTCTCATGAGAACCTGGACGGCGATCTGCTATATGGACTCGATCTCTCCTCATAAATGGGCAAACTCTTCGGCAGCTCCCATCTGGAACAATCCATATATCAAAATCAACAAGGAGGTGGTAGCATGGAAAAAATGGCAACACCAAGGAATATGGTGGATTCACCATCTCATTATGAATGACCTACGGCTCTCCTTTTCCGATCTGATGGCCAAATTTCGCATACCTCAATCACAATACTTTCTCTGTCTCCAATCTGCCTTTCCATCCCTATCTCTTTTAGTGACCCTCCAGACTTACCTAATTTGATCCTTTTTTATTCTGCCACGAAAGACAGACATCCAAATGGTATAAATACATTCAATCCCATACCAATACACCTCCTTTTGACACAATTGCAAAATGGGATCCTCAGTACACACTTCATTTACTGAACACATGTGGCCCAAACTGCTAAAATCTCTCGGATCAGCATCACATCTACAAACTTCCGTCTTCCTTTATCACAGGGCTTTTTGGACCCCGGCTAAATCGGCCAAACTGAACAGGGCGTATGGTGGCTGCTGTTGGACCTGTAAGTCTCCTGATGGTTCCTTATTCCATATGCTTTATGCCTGCTCACATGTATCCTCTTTCTGGACCACTGTATGGTTACAATTACTCGCATTTTTCATATTACTGATCCTATCTCCCTAGATATACTGATTACTGGTACCTTGACACTCTCCTCTCCATTATCCATCCAGCATGAACGCCTATTGATTATACTCCTATTTGCCGCTCTTTCCATTATTCTTCACCACTGGAAAGATACTTCCAAACTTCATGTTAATCAATGGTGGAACTCAATTTGCTTGTTGGTAAAATTTGAATGTCATTTTGCTGAACGTAGCAATTCCCTGGCCTCATATACAAAAACCTGGTCCCCACTACTTGATTATTGCAAGTCAGATCTTTGACTTCTCCTTTATTATTATATTTTTCTATCACACATCACTTATTTGGAGGAATTACTTGTGTTATTATTGGGACTGTAACATATATCAGTTTCCTTTCTGTTTGATTGCTTTATACTAATTTTCCTGATTCACATGTACAATAATTTTCATACTTTATGTCTCATCTCTTTTATTGTCCCTTACTTTTATATCTTTGTACATGCATTTCCTGGTGCAAGACTGTTATCGCACTTCACATTTGTTAATGCTTATTGCTATTAGGAACACCCACATTGTTGGAATTGTATTTTATACTTTATAAAATCAATAAAACTCTTTGAACTAAAAAAAAAAAAGAGTTTCAAAAACCTGTTTTAGTTTTCAATATAGGCTCCATACGCTTTATCTACTTTTCCTGCAATGACTTCAACCTCTTTGAAAAGAATTCTTCCATTTGACCTTCAAACCAGGATGTCACAGCTTCCTTGATGTCTTCATCACTTGAAAACCACTGTCCATGGAGAGATTTCTTCAAAACTCAGAACAGGTAATAATAAATAGTCATAGTAGTAGAAAAGAAGAGTCCAACCATACAAACAGGACCAGCTATTTGATAAAGAGTCAGACTTAAAGACCAGAAAACTAGGGCAGAACATTCCCTGCGATTCCAATTTCAATAAAAGTAGTTCATGACATAAGAACATAAGCAATGCCTCCGCTGGGTCAGACCTGAGGTCCATCGTGCCCGCAGTCCGCTCACGTGGCGGCCCAACGGGTGCAGGACCTGTGCAGTAATCCTCTATCTCTACCCCTCTATCCCCTTTTCCAGCAGGAAATTGTCCAATCCTTTCTTGAACCCCAGTACCGTACTCTGCCCTATTACGCCCTCTGGAAGCGCATTCCAGGTGTCCACCACACGTTGGGTGAAGAAAAACTTCCTAGCATTTGTTTTGAATCTGTCCCCTTTCAACTTTTCCGAATGCCCTCTTGTTCTTTTTGTTTTGAAAGTTTGAAGAATCTGTCCCTCTCCACAGACCAAATTGAAGGCTGCCGAAAGATCTAACTATGCCAAAATCCAAAGAATATTCCTGCCCAGCAAGGATTTCAGTTCTGTAACTGGGAATGATACGATAGTGGGAATTTGCACTTGTTCGCTTTCCTGTGCACACTCCAATTACAGAATTCTACTTCCCAAGAACTGAGACGTGTTTTCCAGTCTCACTTCATTCATATTGTTCTCCAAATTTCAAAGCTCTTTTCAGTAGGTAAAATAGCCGTGGAGAATTTAACCCTTACCTGTGCTTGGCATTGTTTTGCTTTCAATGTACATAATTTGTCCTGCGTTCTGTGATCGGGCTAGTGTTTTTAGCGCACGCACTGGATTGGTGCGCGCTAGCCGAAAAACTACCACCTGCTCAAGAGGAGGCGGTAGCGGCTAGCATGTGCAGCATTTTTGCGAGCATTATTACACCTTCGTAAAAGGAGCCCATAGTTTCAGCTTTTCAAAATGAATTCCTTTTTTTATTTGGCTGTACAGAAAAGAGAAACACGTCTGTTAGGGGGCACTCCCATTTCGATTAGTGCCCCTTTAATTATGATTGCTGATGTTTTGCAGACCATTCTGTGACCCTTTTGGGGAGCCTCAGAGCAACAGGGAAGTTAATGATGTCCATTATTCTGGACAAACTTTTTCTGTGATGATGTCATAGTTGCACGATCATTTCACGACTGGTTGCGTGCACAGTGAGTAACATTAAACGAATGCAGCTTATGGTATTGCAGCCACTCATCATGGGAAATGTCAGGCCACATGCAAACTTTGCTCCAAATGCCAATTAGAGAAGGGACCAGCCTGCAGGCAGAATGAGCTGAACGAGAGCCTCCCACCTCAGGGGCTCCACGGAGAGACGGTCTCCAGAGACAACGGTGCAGGGCTAATAAGCTTTACTTGCACCATTACTGTTCATACTTTAAAACATTAGCATTTCATTACATTTCTGGACATTGTTTGCGAAAATAATGTCAATATATATTCTTCAGGGTAAAAAAAACCTGAGCATAAAACGGAATACAACATGAACAGCAATAAAGGCTGAAGTCCTGGGCCAGCAAAATATTGTTTCTCTCTGCAGGATTAAGTACTTATGTTAGCTCCAGTTCAGCATTCTTCCAGCTCTGCAGTACAGTATTCTTAAATATAGCTATCACCTTTAAATTCTGTCAGATAGAAGATAGAAAGACGCAATGAATCGCTATCCATCCAAATCACTGCGTGGAATTTGCGTCAGTGCTGCACGGTGAGTGTTCAGTGGTGGCGACAACTCATGGGCCGTGTGGTGCTTGCGTCGGATTCTGTTCTCTCTCTCGCAGGCTGCTCTAAAGTCATCCATAGGTTAAAAACAACACCATGGGTGAGATATATGCATCAATAATCAAACCCGTTAGTGATCATAAAAAAGGCATTAATGGGTTTTTTTTTCTGAAATATTTCATCTTGATCCTGTGAAAACATTTCAAGGAAAAAAAAAAAAATGCATTAATGGCTCAGAGAAAAAAAGGCCATTTACAGTGACAGGGTGATATATATTTACTAGTCCCAAGTTTTTCAAACCTCACAATGTTGATAAAATTATGCATCAGAAAAACATTGACGAAATACTTTACGCCCCACTGAAATTGAACTGCTAACAACAAAATTTTGCTTATTTTTATCTCTATTTTGTTTACTTTAATTATTATTTTAATTCTATCTTTAAATTATTTATTCATTACTTGTTGGAATATTTCATTTCTATCTCTATCTCTACCTCTGTCTTTTTATTTTTATTTTTCATACTGTTTCTTCAGGTACTTTAGTTAGATTGTGAGCCTTTGGGACAGTTAGGGAATTTCCAAGTACCGTATTTGCCGGCGTATAAGACGACTGGGTGTATAAGACGACCCCCCAACTTTTACAGTTAAAATATAGAGTTTGTTATATACTCGCCGTATAAGACTACCCCTTCTTCCGCACACCTTCTGCACAACAAATAAAACTTTAAAGAACATCAGAATTTATTTCAACAATTTTAATTAATTCACTAAAGCTGAATAGAACAATAAACCCATGGGAGCTGCCATGCTATTTGTTTTCTAAACTGTTAACCAAACTGAAACTGTCAATGATAGAAGGAAGATAACACATAGAGGGAGAGAGCAAGTGCCGGGCAAGTCCCTAGCAAGTTTGCTGGCATGACAGTTTCCCTTTAAAAGCCTTCAAAAGCCTCCTGTTCGCCCCCGCAACTTCCTTAAGGGCTAGACTCCACACACGGCCGCATGTGCGAGAGACGTAGTAAAGAGAAAAGGGGTGGGGCCAGAGCGCCGCTGCTTCCCGCTGCACAGGATGAAGGAGATGGCACCCTTGTCACACTGATGTCCCGCCATGGCCCCGCTGATGTCCCGGCAGGTTTACTAGTACCGTAAGCACTGTAAGGAGGTAAGGAAGGAGATGTTAGGGCATGTAAAGTAAGGGCATGTAAACAGTAGAGAGTTGCACGGGGACAGAAATCCCACCCGTCCCCACCCGTCCCCGCCAAAGTCCCACCCGTCCCCACCCGTCTCCGTGAGGAATCCCACCCGTCCCCACCCGTCCCCGTGAGGATTCCCTCCGTCCCCACCCGTCCCCGTGAGGATTCCCTCCGTCCCCACCCGTCCCCGTGAGGAATCCCCTCCGTCCCCACCCGTCCCCGCGAGGAATCCCCTCCGTCCCCGCCCGTCCCTATAAACTTCAGAAATAGTTATTTCATTTAATTATGCTACTGAATTAAAGGCTCTGGTAGAAACCCATTTACAAATAAGCAAAAAGACTTTATTAATTTGAAAATATTAATTGGGAAGAATACATACTTTGCAAATGGGTTTCTACCAGAGCCTCTAATGTTTATAAATTTTTATCAACACAACTAATATACTACTTTATCCTGAAGCAAAATAAAAAAAAAGAAATATAATTCTTTTCCTACCTTTGTTGCCTGGTTTCTGCTTTCCTCATGTTCTCATTCAATTCCTTCCATCCACTGTCTCTCTTCCTTCTGCATCTTCCATTTGCTCTGTTACTGTGCCTCTCCCTTTCTTCCCCCTTCCAAATTGGTCTGGCACCCATCTTCTTCTCTCCGCTCCCCCCATAGTCTGGCATCTGTCTTCTTCCCTGCCAGCGTCTTCTCCCTACTCTCTCTTCCCCATTTCCTTTCAGCATCCTTCTCCCCCCATCTTCCCCATGGCCTTTCAGCGTCCTTCTCCACCACCCCCCCGTCTTCCCCATGTCCTTTCAGCGTCCTTCTCCACCCCTTTGTCTTCCCCATGTGCTTTCAGCATCCTTCTCCCCCCTCTGTCTTCCACAAGTGCTTTCAGAGTCCTCCCCCCCCCGCCCTTCCCATGGCCTTTCAGCGTCCTTCTCCACCCCTTTGTATTCCCCATGTGCTTTCAGCGTCCTTCTCCCTCCTCTGTCTTCAAGTGCTTTCAGAGTCCTTCCCCCCCCCCTCCCGTCTTCCCCATGGCCTTTCAGCGTCCTTCTCCCCACTCCTTCTCTACCGCCCCGGGTGCAGCACAGCCGGCCAGGTCCCCTTACTTTTGTGGCACTTCCCCGACCGACTGACAACAACCCCGGTCCGACAAACCTCCCTGCCCTTCACTGCGAATCTAAATTACCTTATTACAGCTGCTGTAAGAAGATAATTTAGATTCGCGGCTACAGGGCAGGAAGGATTGTCGGACCGGGGCTGTTGTCGGTCGGTCGGGGAAGTGCCACAAAAGTAAGGGGACCTGGCCGGCTGTGCTGCAACCGGGGCGGGGTGTGGCGGGGCAGACCGCCCCCTCCCTTGGTAGCCACTCGAACCGCGAGGCTACTCTCCTCCTTACCTGCACTGCCTGCAGCACAGAGCCAAACGGAAGTCTTCCCGACGTCAGCGCTGACGTTGGAAGGAGGGAGGGCTTTGTTTAAGCCCTCCCTCCCCTCCGACGTCAGCGCTGACGTCGGGAAGACTTCCGTTCGGCTCTGTGCTGCAAGCAGAGAAGGTAGGGAGAAGAGCCGCGCGACTGAGTACATCCAGCCCCGCAGGAACCCCGCGACCCTCAGAGGCGTCCCCACGGGATCCCCGCGACCCTAGGGGGCGTCCCCACGGGATCCCCGCGACCCTAGGGGCGTCCCCACGGGATCCCCGTGACCCAAAGGGGGAACCCGCGGGATGCCCGCGGGTCCCGCGGGATTCCCGTTGTCCCCGTTCCCGTGCAGCTCTCTAGTAAACAGTACCCGGCGTATAAGACGACCCCCGACTTTGGGGAGGATTTTAAGGGACTGAAAAGTCGTCTTATACGCCGGCAAATACGGTATCTATCTTATTTATTTAGTTTTTATTTATTGTATCTTTAATGCATCATTTTTGTAAACCGCTTAGAAACCTCACGGTTATTAGCGGTATATAAGAATTCAATTAAATTAAAATAATAGACGGCTTCTGAGCTGACATTCCGTGCTCATATTGGCGGACAGTTTGTGCTGGTCAACTAACTTCTTAAAAATGGAAAACATGAATTCCCTTAAACTTGTCTTACTTAGTGAACACTAACTAAATTCAACTAAACCTTAAGGGGCTCCTAATAATAATTTTTTAAAAACTTTCAAAAAGTGGCCTAAATCGGTATGTGAATGATCAAATAGGCAGATTGTCCAAGTACCAATAATCAAAGCTGGTTTTAGATGTATCTAAGGCCTTTACTCTGCCTCTGAACGCCTGGAGCAAAAAGAGGAGTTTTTAGAGGAGGGGAAAGGGCGGGAGATGGGCCAACCTAGACTTAGTCATACTGCAAGTATAACCAAAAGTTTAATGATATTGCCCAATCAAAACTTATGCGTTTGGACTTAGACCAAGTCAAAACAGGTATAAGTTCCAAATAGGGGCAACTGAGCTGATCGTGGCTGCCACGATCAGCTCAGCAGCCCCAGTAACCTGCCCCCCCTCCCCCGTAACGATTGCAGCAGAAGAGATGCCTAATCTCTCCTATCGTGATTGTGATTTCCCCCCCCCCCGAACTGTCGCGAACTGGCAGGAGACATGCCCAATCTCCTGCCCCGACAAACCCGAATACCAGCAATAGGGATCCCAAGCCCTCCTGTCAGAAGGTGGACCCCCAAACCTACCCCCACCCCCCTGACAAAACCGGCAGGAGGGATCACAAGCCTTCCTGCCAGAAGACAAATCCCCGAATCCCCCCTCCCCCGACAATAGTTGCAGGAGAGATCCCAAACCCTCCTTCCAAAGAGAGCCTCCATCCTACTTGAACCTCCCCTAACTCCCCCCCCCCACTAATCTGATCCCCACTACCCTGGAATGATGGGCCTACCCCTTCCCGGTGCATTGTGGGATGTACCGAGGCCCCGCCTATGGGCGGGCCTTAGGTGTCCTGGTCAAAGAGGCCCTAGGCCCCTCCCTGGTGCAACCTACAATGAACTGGGAAGGGGCAGGCCCACCATTCTGAGGATGGTGGGCCTGCTGGTCGGCCGGACCAGGGACCCATCCGGCCAACTAAAAGGGTAGTGGGGGGATCGGGTTAGTGGGGGGGGGGAATTCAGGGGGGGTTCACAGGGGGGCTGTCTTCAGCAGGAGGGCTTGGGATCCTTCCTGCCAGTATTGTTGGAGGTGGGTTTGGGGGTTCATCTTCCGGCAGGAGGGCTTGGGATCCCTCCTGCTGGTATTTGGGTTTGTCGGGGGGGGGGGTGCTGGCAGGAGAGATTGGACATCTCTCTTGCCGTGATCATTGTGGGGGGGGGGGGCAGTTACAGGATTCTGTAACTGATGATGTTGTTTGACAGATGCCGGTTACAGAATCTTGCTTTTAGACAAAGGACTGGCCCTTCCTTTGCCTAAAAGGTCTGGGTTTGAGCGTTTGGGACTTGGGCGATTTTTTGGTTGGGAATGTGGTGTAGGGATAGATATAGTGGCAGTCTGGGCCAGTAGATTGCTGAACATGCAGGTAGGCCATTCTCAAAAAAACCCCTCAATATAGATGTTTTTTTTAGAATGGACATTTCCCTACTGCCAACTTTGTCTACTGACTTAGGCCAAAAGGACTTAGACGGGGGTTGTTGTTTTTTAATGTCCCTCCAAGCTTATATATCATATCTTCTCTATAGAGATAGAGCTCGGCACGGTTTACAATTGTTTTAAAGAAAGAAAAATATAATAAGAATTAGTGATTATATAGAGAGCAGCGGAATTTACATTTTTGAAAATAGCCACATTTTCCAGATGTTTTCGAAATAATTAGAAAGAGCTCAAGTTACGCAGCTGGACAGGGAAATTATTCCAAAGATCAGTGATTTTAAAGAGATTTCCCTAATTTTCCAATATAGATAACACCTTTTAATGAGGGGAAAGATAATTTAAGCTTTTGGAGAGATCTGGTAATACCAGGTCTCACTGAGTTCCAGGATAGAGGAATTAAAGGGGGAAGAGTGCCATGCAAGATCTTAAATGTTAGGCAGGCATGTTTCAAGTAAACCCTAGAGATTACTGGGAGCCAGTGAAGTTTTAACAAAAGCGGGAAAACACGATCAAATTTGCTTTTTGTAAAGATCAACCTAGCTGCAGTATTCTGGATCTGTTGAAGTCTTTGAAGACTTTTCTTGGTTAGACTTAAATAGACCGAACTGCAATAATCCAACCTTGAAAGAATGATTGATTGTACGAGGACAACAAAACATTGTTGGTGGAAACAGGATCTCACTTTCCTCAACATATGGAGACTAAAGAAACATTTTTTTTTTTTTACCAGAGAATTAAGATGGTCATTAAATGAAAGTGTTGAGTCTATAATGACACCCAAAACTTTACTTGAGAATTCAATCTGCAGTGAAGATCCAGAAGGCAATGAAATGGACGAAGGTAGTTGATCTAATTTTGGGCCAAGCCAAAGTAGTTTTGTTTTGGATTCATTCAGCTTCATTTGCACAGTCAGAGCACAAGATTGAAGTTTCATTATACATGCTATTATATTCTCAGCGAGGTTTGTGAGATATGAATCTATCTCAAGAAGGACAAAGATGTCATCTGCATATGTTTCAAAGGGAGATAGATGGAAAAGTTTTAAAGTGGACATAGAGATGTTGAAAAGAATAGGGGACGGAGGTGATCCCTGCGGAACTCTGCATAATGGCTTCCAAGAAGATAACATGGTGCCATTCATATTAACAATATATGAGTGAGATCATAAGAATTTCGAGAACCAGTCTAAAACTGTAGAATCAATGCCTATATCAGAAAGTTGTTAGATCAAGATATCGTGGTGAGCGATGTCAAAGGCCGCAGATAGATCGAATTGTAATAGGATTGTGAACTTATTTTGTGATTGTAGTTGCTAAACCTTTGAAATTAGTGAGACCAATAGAGATTCGGTACTGAAGTTGGGTCTGAAACGATATTGGCAAGGTAGAAGAATGAAAAATCTCTCTAAGTATGATGAAAGCTGAGCAGGAGAAGAATATTCGCTATTGGTCGATAACTAGAAGGTGAAGATGGGTCTAGATCAGCTTTTTTCAGTAATGGGGTCAGAGCAATGTGACTGGTCACCATTGAATTGTAAGAGACTAATGAGGGAAAAGAGTTTTTTTATAGCAGCGACCTTTTCTATAAAAATTTTTGCTAGATCGTCCGCTGCTGGAGAAGAAGGATATATATAGATGAATCATTATTAGAAGTTAAAGAGAGTACTGCTTTGATTATTGGATCTGATGATTTTATCACAGTAAAATGTTTTCCTAGCTTTCTTTTAATGCTGTATTATGGAACCTAATTCTGTCCCTACAAGACTGTCTATCTGCAGGAGATTTAGATTTTTTTTCCATTTGTGCTACAAAACTCAGCATTTCTGCTTCAGTTCTCTATGATAAGGAAGATACCAGGGGGGCCTTACAGGAGTAGGAAACATGAGTTCATTAGCAAGGAAAGTAGGAAGAGGGGAGATATGATAGAGATGTTAAAGTACCTACTTGAAAGGAAGCTCTGGAATGAAGGCATAGGATGAAGTTAAGAGGTGATAGGCTCAGGAGTAATCTAAGGAAATACTTTTTTTTATAGAAAGGTAGATGAGTGGCACAGTCTCCTGGTAGAGGTGGTGGAAACAAAGACTCTGAATTGAAGAAAGCATGGGATAGGCGCGTGGGATTTTTTACTCCATCAAAAATTGCAAAAACTAGGGGATACTCAATGAAGTTATAGAGAAATACTTTTAAAACCCATAAGAGGAAATATTTCTTTCACTCATAAAATAGTTAAGCACAAAATACTTAGAGAAGTTCAACATCCTACATGATTCCCAATCTGGCTTCCAAACAAATTACAGCACCAAAACAGTTTTGGCCTCTATGACTGACTATCTTTTCCATCTGTTTTCCCAGGGAAAAAGTGCACTGGTACTGTAATTCGATTTGAGCAGTGCCTTCGACCTTGTCGATCATGCTTAGGTGCCTTGATTCCATCGGCATTTCCAGACAGGTACTAAATTGGTTCACGGGTTTCCTAAAAAAATGCACTTACCAGGTCTACAGCGAAGGAACCTACTCTCAAGCTTGGTCCAATCCCTGCGGAGTGCCACAGGGCTCCCTACTCTCCCCCTCACTCATCAATATCTACATGACATCACTGGGAAACATGTTATCCGATTTAAAACTGAAATCGTACGTATATGCGGATGATATAACAATTATTATTCCCATAACCTCACTGACCCAAGAGACAGAACAACTCATCTCATCTGTCCTTACCAAGATTGAACACTGGACTATGCACTCCAAACTAAAATTAAATCCTGAAAAAAAACAAGATTTTCTTGGCAAGTCCCAATAACAAGATCGTGAACACCACCTTGAGACTAAATGGAGCAGACTACCCAATTAATCCCACAACCAAAATCCTTGGCGTCACCCTGGACCGAAGCCTGACGTTTGAAGATATACTAATGCTCAAGTCAAAAAATGCTTTCTCACCTAATGGAAACTTCGCACTATTAAACAATACTTCAATTTCTTCTCCTTTCGACTGCTGGTTCAATACCTGATCTTAAGTACCTTAGACTACTGCAACATTATAATACTTAGGATCCTTCAAAAAAACCATCAAATGACTGAGAGTCATCCAAAATGCTGCAGTCCGTCTCATATATGGCCTCAAGATATCAGACCATGTAAGCCCATATTACAGAAACTACACTGCTGCCTTTGCTTTAAAACCATGACAGGCTCATCGCCAGCCTATTTGTCCAAACAATTTGAATTCCCAGGCACAACTAACACACGCAGTACCTACTTGTTCACTTTTCCATCCCTAAAGGGCTGCATCTACAAGAGATACCTCGACAGAACACTATCTTTCCAAGCAGGCAAATGGAATAAATGTTTAACCAACTTCATCTCAAACGCACTCTCGTACCAAAAGTTCAGAAAGTCAATAAAAACCTATCTCTTTGGCAAATTTCTCTGACCCCACCTCAACCTGATGTACTCCAAATACACTTCCAGATAAAACCTGACTAAACTTAACAAGTCAATGTAAATTTGAAAGTTTGCTGTAATGTCGTCGTCTGTATACAGTCTCTTCCCTTGTAAACCACTTAGAACTGTTTGTAGTATGGCGGTATATAAAAATAAAGGGGTTTTTTTTTGAGAATGGCCTACCTGCATGTTCAGCAATCTACTGGCCCAGACTGCCAGAGGATGTGGTAAGAGTGGTTAACATAGTTGGTTTTAAAAAAGGTTTGGACAAGTTCCTGGAGGAAAAGTCAATAGTTTGCTATTGAGACAGACATAGGGGAAGCCACTGCTTGCTCTGGATCGGTAGTATGGACTGTTGCTGCTGTTTATTTTTTTGGCCACCGTAAAGACGGGATGCTGGGCTAAATGGACCATTGGTCTGAGGGAGGGGAGGGGATAGTGGATGCTGTGAATGGACAGACTGGATGGGCTATTTGGCCTTTACCTCTCTAAAATTGAAAGGGGATAGATTCCGTACGAACATAAGGAAGTAATTCTTCACCCAGAGAGTGGTAGAAAACTGGAACGCTCTTCCGGAGTCTGTCATAGGGGAAAACACCCGCCAGGGATTCAAGACAAAGTTAGACAAGATCATAATGAACAAGGACGTACGCTGGTAGGACTAGTCTCAGATGGTCGCCCTGTGAGCGGACTGCTGGTCTGACCCAGGAGCGGCAATTCTTATGTTCTTATCTGCCATCATATTTCTATGTTTCTATGTTTGTTAATATAGTTTAGTAATAGCATCCAGAGGTTGACCCTCACTTGGATCGATAGAAGCAAGGAAGAGAATGGATGAACTGTGGGAGGGTTGGGGTAGAGCAGTGGCATAGTGAGGATGAGAGGCACTCACCCATCCCGCCCTTGTCTCTGTCCCACCCCCCCCCCCTTCCCTTGCCCTGTATCTTTAGTTGAAGTTGTTGCTCGGGGCGGTCAATAACATGCTTCTCGTGATCACGTTGGCTCTCCCTCTGACATCACCCGCAGCACCCGGAAGTGACATCAATGGGGTCATGAATAGCACCTAGTTGATTGCCGCGAATAACCACTTCAGCTAGAAGTACGGGGGAAGAGAAGGGGGTCATGCGCGTGGAGGAATAGGAAGAGGCAGAGGCTGGTGCCCCCCCCCCCCTTACTATGCCACTGGGGTAGAGGCTAGAGGCATTGTGGGATAGAAGGTAGTGTCTGAGCTATGGAAACTGGAATAGTTGTGACTTTAATAATAAAACAAAAGCTTAAAGTATAATACGTTTCTCCCTCTGTATTCACTGTGATAGGGGATTAACAGACCCGCAAATAACTTTTTCATATGTTATTTACTGTTTTCTATTAAACACCATCGTGAATATGGTAAAACCATGAATAACATGGTGGGAGACCTGGCCTGTTCCTGAAGGAGAGGCAAAACATGGTGAAGAAAGCGCTGGGAATCAGCAATTTCTCTATGCAAGCTGATGTAATTTGAGGGGAGGAGCCAGCAAGCTAAAAACCTCAAATATTTCCCCCAGGGATCCTAAGTAATAATCAGAGTCACTGGAAAGGCATCAACAGTCTTTCCCACATCCATTGCACTCCTCAGCCAAACATGGCCGCTCTTCTCCAAAACCAGTTCAGCTGCTAGGATTCCTTTATAGGTCACTTTGCCTATCTACCCCCCCATCAGTTGGGGGGCATTTAACTTTATAATTTTATGCTTCTCAGCTATTTCTTTATTTGATATTATGTGAAAGAATATACCAGGTATTATATTCAAAAACATCTCTTCATTCATTGCAGGCCCAGAACAGAAGTGTATGAAAAAAACAAAAGCAAATCAGGGCTGCCGGGTGTATAATTCTGAACGTGTGATAATTTTGTCTGAAAGGGGGTTGGTTTGGGTATTATGGGAGTGGTGCCCACTGCACATAAAATCTAATATGATCTAAAAAAGAGGTATAAGATGGAGACTTCATCCATCTAAACTAGGTATGGCATTGCAGGACTTATGTGCCTTTTGAAATGTCTGTCTTGGACATTCGCAATTATATGTTTCCTGTTCTGCTGTATTTCTTAAACATTTCACTAAAGCAAGTTCACAAGAGATTTTATTACATTCTGGAATACTTTTTGTATAGAAAGAGGCATTTCGTTACTTTGGGAACCAAGTTACAAGTGAATGCTTTTAACAGTCAACTCATTCCCTTTGATTAGATCAAACCCAATTTATGTGTCTGGCGCTGAGAGATCCGCTGGCCTGTGGGAATCATGAAATTGTCTGAAAAGTGAGCCACATCAGTTCAATGATGAGAGAATTTAATTGTTTTCATATTTTGCCTCCAGGGAGTATAAGCTGGCATGACACGCAGCGTTCCTCTGACTACCTGGTGTAGCAGCTTATGATCCATTGCTTTCGGAAATTATTTATTAGAGACTGAAATGTATCCGCGCACCCATAGTAACATAGTAAATGACGGCAGATAAAGACCTGAACAGTCCATCCAGTCTGCCCATAAGTTATACTCATTAAAAAATACATGATTAGATTAATTTGTCTCTTCTTTGATATATCTGGGCTGTAGACTGTAAGGGTTCCAAATGCTGAAGTTGCCGTCCAAGCTGACACCAGTCTTTCTAACCATCTACCGTAAAGTCTGGCCAATAACATCCTCCTGTTCTGTATTAGTGGAGTTCACATTGATGCCCTCCCCAGACCATCCTACACCGAATCACCATATATGGAACACAGATTGTGCAGGTCTATCCAATATGGACCTTAGTTCTTTAATTTACATCCTTCGTTTTCTAATTAGAGCTCCTCTATTTTTATCCCACGCTTTTTTGAATTCCATTACCGTTTTCCTCTCCAGCACTTCCCTCGGGAGGGCATTCCAGGCATCTACCACCCTCTCCATGAAGAAGAATTTCCTAATATTGCTCCTAAGTCTTCCTCCCTGTAATCTCAAATTAGTTTTACCATTTTTCCTTCTCCAGAAAAGATTTGGTTCTATATTGATGCCTTTCAAGTATTTAAACGTCTGTATCATATCTCCCCTGTCCCTCCTCTCCTCCAGAGTAGACATATTTAGGTCTTCCAGTCTCTTCTCATACTTCTTTTGGTTCAAATCTCTTACCCAGAATTCTTTAGTGAATTACATGCTAATGAGGAAAGTACTTAAGACACTTGTTCTCTCAAATGAAACATAAGGTCTGAGATTGATTGAGGGAGGAGAAGTGGTAACTGCTGAGTGAAGAGTGGTGGTCACATGTATTCCATGGTCTGGTCTGTTTTATTGGTTATAATGATGATCATCATTGAGGCGACTTGTATGTTACATGTAATTTTATATTCTGTATGTAAGTGTGCAATTTGTTTTATAGTGATGTCTGTGTTAATGTGGTTTGTATGTTAAATGTTATATATTATTTTGTATGTAAAGGTGTAACTCACCCTGGATAAGGGCAGGGGATAAATAAACAAACAAACCCTAGATCTTTAAGATTTCTCTGATCCTAAGTCTTATTTGTTTACAGTTCAGTTTTTGAGAATGTTTGTCGTATTTGCTCCAACTGTTGTGAAATGAAGTAACTCCAGTGTTGTCCTGGTCCTTATCAGCATAACCTGAAGACTGGCCCCCTCATACGTGTTTCCCAGTGTAGCTGAATGTACTAGTAAGTAGAGCAGATTAGTGATAGTCACAGAAATTCAGAAAGTGGTGTCTCTCACATTTCGAAATGTGCTCGTGTATGAGGCTTCTAGGTTGAGGTGGAGCAGTGGGGAGTGAAAGAGGAAGCTCCTGTCACTCTAGGGTATCATCAACTGAAGGTAGATAATAGGCCAAATGCTGGGAATGGGATCAGGGTAGCGATGCTGAGAGATGCTATACAGAAATAGGGTGGACTGATGGAGGAGGATATGGACAGATGCAAGGGGTGTGTGAAGGGGTCTGTGGTTGACATTTGCAAATGATAATGCTAAGGCTGGAAGAAGAGGCTTGATGTGGAAATATGGTGGGGTGGGAGAAAGGAGGATGACAATCACAACTAGTGGGGGAACACGTTGGAAAGGTATACCAAAAGGAGGGCAGGGAGGAATGGGAGAGGAAACTTGAGGGAGAAGGCTGGTGAGAAATAGGGATGGTGGAAAGAATATGCCAAGAGGAGGAGGAAGATGAGAGAGATGAAATGAGGCAAAGGAGGGAGAGGAGAACATGGAAGGCAGGGAAGGTGAGAAAGAGACTGCTTGTAAGGGGAATAGATGAGGAAGAAGAAAGAGTACAAGGAAGTAGAAGGAAAAATACAGAGTTACTAAAAAATACTCTCCTGGAAGCCCAGAGTAGATAGATTCCTTGTATTAGAAAAGGAGGACAGACGGACAAATGGCAGCTGGCATGGTTGCCCCCTTCCCCTACTACTTTCCCCTTCCTCCTTGATCTGTCGCCTTGAGCCTGTAATAGGTATGTGCGACTCACAAATGGAAGATTATATTAACAAGTGAGGTGAAGAAAACTATTAGAGCTAAAAGAATATCCTTCAAAAAGTGGAAGAAGGATCAGATTGAAAATAACAGGAAACAACATAAGGAATGGCAAATGAAATACAAGACACCGATAAGAAGAGCAAAGAGAGACTTTAGTAATGAGTACATTGGATTATTGTAATTCACTATATTATGGTATCAGACAAAAGGATTTACATCATCTTCAATTAGTTCAAAATACTTCAATATAACTGATTGTAGGAAAAAAGAAATTTGATCACGTCAATCCATTATTGAAGTCAGCACACTGGTTACCAATAAAACATCGTATAACATATATGATTCTACTTTTGGTTTTCAAGATACGTTCTAATCAGTCTCCACCATATTTGGACAATTATTTAATACCTTATTCATCTTCTCATACACTACGTTCCCTCCAACAAAATCTTCTGATAGTTCCCTCTGCAAGATAAGATATATATGCATCCAATAGAGATCGTATTTCTCAGTTAATGGTCTTCAACTTTGGAATGCTCTTCTGAATCATATTCTATAGGAGCGTTTCGAGCATTTTGAATGTTTTGAAACATTATTAAAAACTTTTTTGTTTACGGATGTATTTGGCTAATACCTTATAAACCCATAGCATGCAGCGATTAATCTCAATTTAAGAACACAAAATCATTTTTACTATATTATTTCATTTACTTAACTATCAATTTTTTATTTCTATATTTTTATTTCATTTTATTTTAGGTGTTTTTTTTTAATTAATTGTAAACCGCATAGATGTTGCCAATGCGTAATATCAAATGTTAAATAAACAAGGAAACTTGGAAAAGAAGATTGCGCTGGAAGAAAAAAAAATAGCAGATTTTTTTTTTTTAGGTATATTAAAAGCAAGAAACTGGGAAAAGAATCAGCTGAACTGCTAGATGACTGAGGGGTAAAAGGGACAATCAGAGAAGACAACCGAAAGATTAAGTTAATTATTTGGTCTTCACTAAGGAAGATGTGAGGGAGATACAGGTGCCAGAAATGATATTCAGTGCTGATAAGCAAGAGAAACTGAAACAAATCTCTATCACTGGAAGATGTAATGGGGCAATTTGACAAATTGAAGAGTTGCAAATCACCTGGACTTGATGGTTTACATCTCAGAGTACTGATAGAATAGAATTGAGAGATGAGCTTGCAGAGCTATTAGCAATTTTTAGTTGATCTTTAAAATCCAGCATATCATCCATATTTGCTCTCTCACTGGCTCCTCCTTCTCCTCTAGCTCTACTCGCTCCACACCCTCCATTGGCTCTTTTGTTTTGTCGCTGCTTTTATTCCATTGAGTCCATTGCCTTATAACCCTCTTATGGTCTGATCTTTTCTGCTCTGTCTTGTGTCCCTCCTCCTCCATGGAGTGAAATGATTATGCAATCCTGTCAACATTACATCTTGGTAGTGATCTTTCACAAAGCCGCATTAAGCAGTTAGCACCGGTTTTACTGTTTAATAATCACTAGCACAGACCTGTTTTAATATCTACCACTCTTTAAAACCAGCAGCATGATATAAAAACCTACATTAGCTATGTAATGTGAGTAGGGGACAAGACATGGTTCAGAGGGGTGGCCAGCTGTGACAGTTAATGGCTGCACTTACTACCCACCTCAAGAGGTGCTGCTTAGTGCAGCTGTGCTATTGTCTGCTGGTATTATGACCGCAGCCATTTGGTACAATTCTACAGTCCCCCCCAACATCCCCCCCCCCATTACTTTTCCCAAATGGTTTGATCCTGTCACTGCCTTTCCCCAAATCAAAGCCATGCCTACAACATGGCAAGGAAATCCTCTACCCACCCCCATATAGTCCCTATCATGACTTCTAGGATTTCCCTGGAGGTGATCACTGATAATCTAGTGGACTGGGACAGGAATAGTCAACCCTCCAGCTCTTTGGGAATCAAAATGGCCACCATGATCCCTAGAGGTAGTCATAGAGCATTACTGCTCAGAAGTATCCTTCATAAGCCTTGTTATGTGTCATACTGATACATTGCATTTCCTACTACACTCAGAAGGCCAGAAATGCCAGCTCACTAGCTTGTCTCACTGTATCCTGGAACCTGCCTTCTAAAGTTTTGGGGCTGGGTGGATGTTTCTGGCCCTGGTGCTTGAGATCTGGAGATGGGCACCCAAAGTAGCAAAACTCTGCTTCCTGCCACCAGAAATGTCTATTTAGACTCGTGCAAAAGGCACAGAATAGTCAAATATCCTGTTCAAAGAGATTAGGTATTTGGAGAAAGTCCAGAATTTGACTATTTCATGCCTCTCGGAAGCTAAAACTGCCAGGAGTAAGTCGATGCTAAAATCATTTAATCAGAAGCATAGGGCTACAGTAACAGAAGCTTCCTCGTGAAGACAGATGCATAATTGATTTCAGCCCCGTCTCCCTCAGACTCTATGCTCTGCTCCTTTAGGAGGGTGGGGGGGGCGTTCTCTTTGCTATTTTCTACAGATCTCCTTTTCCTGACATTTTTCTAACCTTTTTTTACAGTATACTGTGCTACTATAGAGACATCTCAAAGCTGGTGGAGGCCATTGATCCTAATTTTGGGCTTACCCATCCTTAAGAAGACTATAATTTAAGTCTGAGGTGAAATGAGTGGCATGCTGCAGGAGTGAATCTCTGTGTTCCAGACTCTCTATTAGAGAGGTATATGATGAGGCTCTTTTGTGGGTGGGAGTGACTCACTGAGGCCTTTTCTGGCTAGTGCTAGTGCAAATCCCCACTGACCTCACTGTCCTATCCAGACACTGCTGGTGGTCTGGGGGGTGGGAGTGGGGTGTCAGCTACCGATTAGCAGGCATCGTCACGATCGGCAACGCTCTCACCGTACACAAACTCTTACCTGTGGCCTATAGCTGTACCGGACACCGGAAGGTCTCTTATGTGTCGACTCTATACCATAATTTTTATTGTGTTTTACATTGTTTATAACCTGCACTTTGTCCAAATAAGGTTTTTATCAAGATCATCAGTCCCACAGTTCTTTTTGTTTTTTTGTGGAACTCCTTTTTTGTTCCTTACCCTGGTCTGGGGGGTCAGTACCAGAAGTTATCCAGATATGACCAATATTTGGATTTGACCTGAGTATTAATGGTACCTAGTGGCCATGTTACTTCAGAGTATATAGACCTAGTACCTACGTATAGGCCAGTATGGAATATCCAGGTATAATTTAAACCTTGCAGCTGGCTTTCTAAAGCCAAGCCAACAAGAGAGTTTAAACATCAGCAGGAACTATCTTAATGGATCAAAAAACATGGAAGCAACAGTCAAAGTTAACAATGCTTCTTCCTCTTCTCCCTACATTGGTGTGCTTTGATGAATCACTTAGCTCTTTTGAAAAGTGGCCTGTAATCTTATAAGGAATTTAAGGAGCTATGCAGGTTTTCTTTCCTTGATGGAAATCTAAATTGATGCTTCTCCTCCTGTCTGACTAACGATGGATTTCCAGCTGTTTCTGAGTGTAAAATGCTCAGAAATGAAGCACCAGAGCTTAAACTCATTGGCAGATAAGAAAAGACAGGTCATATGAGGACCAAAAGTAATTTGTATGCATTTTGCTCTAGCATAATTTAGAATACTTTTGCTATTCAGCATAAGGAAATTAAATCTTTTGCTAGCAGTTAAAGTAAGTGCCACGATCATTCATTCTTCAGACATCTCTTTTGTGTTTGCACAGTTTTCATAATCTATATTTTTGCAGATATAGTATAATACCTGCATAGACAGTTACCCCAGGATTCATTGTGTACAGAAATGTTTCCTAAATATGTTGATGAAAACTTTAAAAAGAGAGTAGTGGGGGGAACTGGAACCAAATCCATACAAAAAGCACAATAATGAACCAAGATATTGCTGGGAAATGTTTACATACAGAGAGCTCATCCATGTTCTGCCTTGTGGCCTCTTTATCAGAAGCACCGAGGTTTCCATGTCTGCATCTGCCCTACATACAGTAAGAACATAAGAATTGTCGTACTGGGACAGACCAAAGGTTCATCAAGCCCAGAATCCTGTTTCCAACAGTGGCCAAACCAGGTAACAAGTACCTGGCAAGATCCCAAGCAGTAAAACAGATTTGATGCAGCTTATCCTAGGAATAAGCAGTGGATTTCCCGCCATCTGCCTGTCCCGGAAGTGTTCGAGGCAGGCAGACGGCGGGAGGCTGGCTTTGTTGTGCCTCCGGCTGCCCAAAGATTTTAAAATACAGCAGCGGGGAGCTAGTAGGTGGGGAAATTGGAAATGGGGAAGAGGTTGGATCCAACTGAGAGGAGTGGGGTCTGGAGTCCCTCCCTTCCTAACACCCCCCCCCCCCCACACACACACACACATACAGGTGCTGGGGGGGGGGGTTAGGAAGGGAGGGAAAGAGAAATGCTGCCGGTGGATGAGGGAACAGGAAAAGAGAATTGTGAGAGAGAAAGACATGGTGGCACTTGGGGAAAAGAAGAGAGGAAAATTGGGCATAGAGAGAGAGGAGTGAGGGAGAGAAGAATGAAAGGGAGAAACACTGGATATGGTGGTGGTGAGGGAACAGAGGGACAGATTGAAGGGGATGCAATACGAGGTGGTTCCGAGGAAGGTGACACAAAATGATACAGGGACACACAAGAAGTGACAGGAGAAGTGATACGATAGACATAAGAACATAAGAATTGCCACTGCTGGGTCAGTCCAGTGGTCCATCGTGCACAGCAGTCTGCTCACACGGTGGCCCCAAGGTCAAAAACCAGTGCTCTAAATGAGTCCAGCCTCACCTACACATGTTCCAGTTTAGCAGGAACTTGTCCAACTTTGTCTTGAATCCCTGGAGGGTGTTCTCCCCTATGACAGTCTCTGGAAGAGCGTTCCAGTTTTCCACCACTCTCTGGGTGAAGAAGAACTTCCTTACATTCGTATGGAATCTATCCCCTTTCAATTTAGAGAGTGTCCTCTCGTTCTCCCTACCTTGGAGAGAGTGAACAACCTGTCCTTATCTACTAAGTCTATTCCCTTCAGTACTTTGAATGTTTTGATCATTTATGTACGTGAAAGGGGAGGAAAAACATGAATGAAGGTTACAGGAAAGTAGACTTACCAGTAACATCAGGAAATACTTTTCAGAGCGAGGGTAGTGGACACCTAGAATGTCCTTCCAGGAGAAGAGGTAGAGTCAAAGATGTGTGGAATAGACACAGGGGATGTATAAATAGAAAGAGAATGAAAATACAACATGACTGTTGAGGCAAGAGTAGTGGAAACTAAAGCCAAAGTCAGACAGACTTTTATGGCCTGGGTCCTACAAATGACAAAAGACAGATGCAGCTTCGGCAACTCCAATGTTGTCAATTGTCGCTTGCTATGAGTGCGGGAGCTGTTCAGCTCAGTTGGGAGGGGAAGACATCTTCAGGACAGCCAGCAATACTTGAGGATGATATAGAAACATGATGGCCCATCCAGTCTGCCCATCTACAGTAACCATTATCTCTTTCTCTCTCCGAGATCCCACATGCCTATCCCAGGCCCTCTTGAATTCAGACCCAGTCTCTGTCACCACCTCTACTGGGAGACTGTTCTATGCATCTACCACCCTTTCTGTATAAAAGTATTTCCTTAGATTACTCCGGAGCCTATCACCTCTTAACTTCCTCCTATGCCCTCTTATGATCTGAAACAATTACTTGTGCTTGCCAATACTTACGGGGAATTTAGGAGACATCTAAAAACATATCTGTTCCTAAAGTATGTAGGAAGTATGAGGAGTGTGTGGCACAGTGATTGGAGCTACAGCCTCAGCACTCTGGGATTGTGGGTTCAAAACCCAAGCTGCTTCGTGTGACCCTGGGCAGGTCACTCAGTCTTCCATCGCCCCAGGTCCATTAGATCGATTGTGAGCCCACCGGGACAGATAGGGAAAATGCTTGAGGACCTGATTGTAAAACCGCTTTAATAACCTTGATAGGCAGTATATAAAAACCTAATACATTTGACACTTGAAACTAGGAAGCTGATTTGCACAATCTTTCCCACAATAGCTGATCTCTAGAGCTGTTAGTCACTAGATTTTAACCATGTTAATTCTACTCAATCTGTAGCATTTCTAATCATTGTAAACCGTAGAGAACTTCATGGTCGTGCGCTATATAAACTGTTATTATTAGTATTATTATTCCAGAGCCAAGACTTCCATTATGTTTGGATGCCTATAGGGTTGGCATGGTGGAGACTTGGCATATTTGACCTGGGCGGGTGCAGCTCTGACCACCTTGTTGCGCAGACTGGATGGACCATGTGGGTCTTTATCCGCCGAGTGTGCTAAAGAACATTTCAGTGTTTGTGCGAGTCACACAGAAGACATCCTGAGCCAGCTTTTTAATAAACTGACCCTCTAACACTTGCAGCTTTGGTCATCGGTGATTCACGAAGACTTCCAGCACCTTCTCACTGGATTTTTCTCTTTATTTTCTAATGTAAGCATAGAACAGTAAATTTTACCTCGGCATTCACTTTGTCTGAAAGGTTAATTTTAGCAGGAAGGTTCTTTTACTAGCCGACTGATCAATAAATTTAAATGGATTCATTAAGTTCTGCTGTCAGATCCAAGGACTGTCAGCCGGGCACCTGAGCTGATGCCCCATTTGTCAGCATGTGAAATTCCAATACCATCTGCACTCTTCTATTGGCATGACAGATGTTACTTAAGTAACCCATTAGGAAGCCAAATGGATGAAACGGTTACCCCTGCTAACGTTAGAACAGGTTATTCTGTTTTCAGCTTCTGTTGAGGTTGCGGGTAAAAAAAAAAAAGTTTACTATGATGAAATAATCAGTCAAATAATGAAATTAAACAGAGTTGACCAATCTTGACCCTGTTATATCAAGGGAAAAAGAATAACGTAGCATAGCATATAAAAATTTATTTCTATACCAGAACAACAACAAAGCCAGTTTGCTCCTATGCGGTGCGGGTGCTTTTGCTTTCTTTGTTGTTCAAGACATTGTTGTCTCCAGTTGTTATCCATAAGGTTCCCCGGTACATGACACACTTTTTGGACCCCTGAGGAAGGAGTGTTTCTTCGAAACACGGACCAGGTTCTTTAACCTTCTTGGATACAAACTGTTTCATGTTTATTCTTAGGATCTTTTGAGACGCGAGTGGCGTCCGTATGAGAGTGGGATCGGACGTGTTTACACCCTGAGGCAGCTTGACAGTGAAACGCTGGCCATCGTTGGTGTTCCGATCCTTAAGGAGAAAGTTAAGTTATTATTATCTTCTTCCATATCACTCAATTTTGACACATTGCTATGACCATTATAGTAGGAGGTTTTATGCCAGTGAAGTGATCGCCTCAACACCGTTATTCCACCATTGTGGAGGTGGGTGGGCCCCTGTCTGAGGCTTTTTCCTCCGTTAAGACTGGTCTCTGCTTGTGTCCTTTGTTTACTATACCTTCAATTTTTCCTTTTGGTGAAAGTGTTTTTTGTGATTATTAGTGATATTCACCATATCCGAGTTTTTGTGCTATATTTTTAATGTGTGTTCATTAAATACTTGGGAGCTCATAATCAAAACAAAAAAACGTCTACAAAGTGGCCTAAATGGGTACCTGGACGATCAAAAAGCCTAATCGTCCAAGTACCCATAACCAAAGCTGGTTTTAGACGTATATAAAACCAGCTTAGGCCTTTCCCCTGCCTCTAAATGCATAGAGCGAAAAGAGGCGTTTTTAGAGGAGGGGAAAGGGCGGGAGGTGGGCCGACCTAGACATAGTCATACAGCAGGTATAACCAAAACATTTGATAGGTTGCCTAGTTGACACTTATATGTTTTGACTTAGACCAAGTCAAAAAAGGTATAAGTGCCAAAAAAGGGGCCACTGAGCTGATCGTGGCTGCTGCAATGAACTTAGCAGCCCCGGCAACCTTCGTGGTGATTGGCCACCCCCCACCCCAAGTGCCGCAGTTCGGGGGGGGGGGCGGCCGATCGCCATCGTGGCAGGAGAGATGCCCAATCGTTCCTGCCACAATCCCCCCCCAAGATTGGGGCAGGAGAGAGCCCAACCCCTCCTGCACCGCCGAAACCCCCACCCACACCCACAACAAGATCGGGGCAGGAGGAAGCCCAACCCCTCCAGCCCCGCCCAAAACCCCACCCACGACAAGATCGGGGTAGGTGGGAGCCCAACTCCTCCTGCCCTCTACGCATCCCCCCGATTGGCTCCCTGAACCCCCAACTGCCCCCATGAACCCCGTGACTCCCCCCAACCTGACAACCCCCCACACTGACACCTCCCCTTACCTCAACTTTGGCTGGACGGACGGGTCCCAAACCCACAGGTGGGGCCTTAGGCCCCTGGGCCAACCGGTATTGGCCCAGTTGCCTTAGGCCCCTCCTGTGGGCAGGGCTTTACATACATGGGTCCAACCCAGCCCATTAGCCTTAGGCCCCATCCACAGGAAGGGCCTAAGACAACTGGGTCAATTCCAGTTGGCCTTAGGTGCCTGGGCCAATCAGGCCCTAAGGCCTGCCATTCTGCGGATGGCGGGCCTGCCGGATGGACGGGCTTGGGACCCGTCCATCCGGCCAGCGAAGTTGAAGTAAGGGGGGTCAGGGGTTGGGGGGTCACCAGGTGGGGGAGGGTCACAGGGTTCAGGGGGGTCGATCCTGGGGGGGTGCGTCGAGGGCAGGTGGGCCTGGAATCCCTCCTGCCCATATCTTAGTGGGGGAGGGGGTAGGGGATTTCGGTGGAACAGAGGGGTTGGGCTCCCTCCTGCCCCGATCTTGGTGCGGGTGGGGGTTTCAGCGGGGCAGGAGGGATTGGGCTCCCCCCTGCCCCGATCTTGTTGGGCAGGTGCAGGGATGCTTCAGGGCAGGAGGGGTTGGGCTACCCTACAAATGCATTCACTCTGCTGCCTCTCAATATCTCGCTTCACTTATCTCCTGTGAACTTCGTTCATTGAGTTAGTCCCTCCTATCTGTACCCTTCTCTGAAGGGACACGTATCATGAACCTTGGTAATTTTCCTTAGGCATATGTTGTTTAAAGCTGTAAAGCCAGACCCTGTTTGTCTTTCCTTCTTTGAAGAGAGTACAAGGACATTTATGTTTGAACAGAGATGTTCTTAACTTGTTGTGAAGTGAATTCAATTGTTTTTATAAGCCGTATTTGCAAACAGATTTAGTTAAGAAGTTTTGCTGGCCCAAGGCTTTTCTCCAGATAGAAAAAATGCTGATGTCTTCAAAGTTTCATGTGACCTGTGTCCATATATGGTTTGTGTTTATGTCACATGCTGACAACACTGATTCATGTAAAATGATATAAAAGGAGGTACAGAATATTCAATAAAGCGGACATGTTTGGAGATCATTTCTTGCCTCTACAATATGTCCCCAGGTGCATATGACAGAGAAAGTATGGGGCAGAAATTGGGACCTAATCCTTTTCATTCTCCTTCACTGCCAATTCCAGACTCCGTCCCTTCTATCTTGCTGTGTCGTATGCATGGGACAGACTGTCTGAGTCATTACATCAGACTCCATCTCTGGCATTATTCAAATCCAAGCTAAAAGCCCATTTTTTAAAGGCTGTTTTCAACTTCTAACTCCCACTCACCATAAAATTACCCATGTCCTTCCTACCGTTCTCTCTATAAGAAACTCCCCAACCTCTATATGCCCTGTCTAACCAAATTAGATTGTAAGCTCCTCAGAGCAGGAACCATCTATTTTTACATGTCAAATGTACATTGCTGTGTACGCTTTACAGTGCTATAGAAATGTTAAATAGTAGTAGTACCTGCAAGAATTGCAAAATCTTTAACTAGGCTGAATTATGCACAGAACCACTTACCCCCAGTCTTTCTGAAGCCTCCCTACTTTCATGCCCAAAGTCTGCATGTAATAATTGACTCTGTAGGTTATCACTAGAGAGTTTTCTATCTTTATTTATCCAAGTTTATTTATAATTTGATAGACTGGCCGGTTGGTTTACAGAGTTAAAATTAACAATTTAAAATAATTAAGGGAAAACATTTTTTAATTAATTTATTTTTTTAAAAATAAAGGGGTGGGGAAAGTAAACTAGATAGACAACTGGGTAATGAGGGAGTTGATACATAAGGTAATACATCTAGATTGAAAGTAAAATTAAAATGGAGGAACGAGGGGGAAGGGAAAAACCAAATAGGGAGTGGAGGTCACTTCTTAAAAGCGGTTCTTAGTAAGCGCTGATGAATAACCAAGGGGATGTTTAGCTTGTGTTTTGAAAGGCATCCTGAAATAGAAAGGTCTTAAGTTTAGACTTGAATTTGTCAAGGAAGTTTTCGAGATGGAGGTGTGATGGCATAGCGTTCCAGAGAGTAGGAGCAGTGGCGGTGAAGTTGGTATTATGAATGTAGAAAAGTTCTTTGATTGATGGAACGGTTAAAAGGTTTTGATTGGTGGATCTCAAGGCTCAAGGGAATGCATAGGGGATGAGTTGTTTGTCTAAAAAAGATGGACAATGGGTCGACTTGATTTTGAATGTGAGCAGAAGAATTTGATATGTGATGTGATGGGAGACCGGTAGCCAGTGTGACTCACGGAGAAGTGGGATGACGTGATCATATTTCTTTGCATTGTGAATGAGTTTGACAGCTGTATTTTGAATAAGCTGTAACTGGTGAATTTCTTTTTGAGTAATCCTGTGATAGAGAGAGTTACAATAATCGATATGTGAGATGATCAGGGAGTGAATAAGAATTTGAATGGAAGAAGGTTCTAGGAGAGAGGTTAGATAGAGTTTGTAAAAGCATTTTTGAATTACTGAACTGATCTGATCATTTAGTGACTGGTGGATGGCTGATTTCTCACATAGGGCATCATATACCATACCCTTGGGTTGGTCTTCTTAGGATTTGTGAAAAGGGCAGTTCTTGCCACCAGACTTTCTCTTCCTTTTCTCTTCTGTTTGGTATCTGGGTGACACTTTTGCCAGCTTCTTTGTGTGATCTCTTTCTAGGGAAGCTCTGTACTTCCATCTCCTTAATTAATTTATGTACCAACCACTGGCTGGGATCATCCATAGTTTTCTCTTATTTTTGACTATGTATTGTTTATCCACTGATTAAATCACCTCATGGTTTTCTGTAGAAATTGGGGACAAGATCCGTCCTCCACAACACCTAATGGGAATGTTGACGCCTAAGCTACAAGGAAGAACTGTTGAAATGTTACTTTTGGATGTGCTCTAACATAATGACACACTTGGCTGTGTTCCTGCTGCACACACTTCTGGCTGTGAATCGCAAGGGGTCATAACTAGCATGACCATTTATTTTTTTCATAAAAACGGGACATCTATTAATTGTCAGTCCAGCCCCCAATCCCTTCCTAGCCCCGCCTCAATTCCACCCCAATTTCTTCCATTCATTTTTCATGTACACATAATCTGCAAGTACACCAATCTGCTGTTTTCGACCACAGATTACAAAAACTTCCAAAAAAGAAACAAAAACCCTACTCTTCAAAAAATACATAAAACCTATTTAACATGACCAGATCCATCCCAAGCTTCACCTACTATACTATCTACTCCTTATCAAATCTAAAATGTTTAAATTACCCATCATGTATTACCTAATTTCATGACAATTCTTATGTAATCTGCCTATATATTTTGTAACTTCATGACAACTCTTATGTAATCTGCCTTGAACCGCAAGGTAATGGCGGAATAGAAATCACTAATATAATGTAATAACATCTTATTAATTCATAATGGTAACCATAAAAAAAACAACCCACAATCCACACTATACACAGAGAAAATATTAATTATTTATATTTGGGGGGAGTTCCAAAGATGTCAAGGCAGATGACTTTAAAATATGCAATGTCACCTCAGTAACTAGAAAAATAGACAAATATAGTGTGAAATATAGACAGCAGATATAAATTCTCAAAACTGACACATTTTGATCACTAAATTGAAAATAAAATCATTTTTCTTACCTTTGCTGTCTGGTGATTTCATGAGTCTCTGGTTGTGTTTCCTTCCGACCGTGCATTCTTTCTTTTTTTTTTTTTAATTTATTTATAGAATTTTATAATATTGCCAAGCATAAACATCTTGTACAGAAAAGTGCGATCAAAAAACAAATTAACTGAATTCCCAAAATTGGAGTACACACTTAAACTTAAGATAACAGTACATAAAATAAAATAAACTCATTTGATCACACACTAGTCCTCAATAATTAGATCCAAGATTTTAAAGAGTAGAGCAAAGTCAATCAAACAATTTATCAAATGTCTACTCCAGTCCAGAGAGTTAACCTTCCTTAGGTGCAGCTATTCCTTTTTCAAGACGTTTCATTGAGAGAAAACTTATCAAATGAGATGGCTCTGTAAAAATATACTTCAAGAATGAGTATCTAACTACACATTTACATGGAAATCTCAAGAAGAAAATACCCCTATGTGAGTCTCTCCAGGTTTTAGGATTAAGAATTCTCTTCTCTTTTGAGTCTCTCTGGTGACATCAGGAAATATCTGAATATGATGTCCCAGGAAGTCCTTGGATCTATTTTTAAAGAAAAGTTTTAGTATCAAATCCTTGTCTGGAGCCAAGGCCACAGACAGCAAGAGAGTGGCTGGATTCTCTATCCGATTGTTCCAGTATTGCGGAAATGTCCAATGGTCTATCCCGGATTCTTTGGATTGGGATTTGGCACTCAGGCCCAACAATTGTCCCTTTCTATTCCCTCCCTCCTTCCTTCCTATGTCCTTAGTGCCCCCAGTGCTCCTTCCCATGTCTTTAGTGCCCCCCAGTGCCTCCTTCCTATTTCCCCCTCACTGCCTTCCAGCCTTTGTCCCACCCCTGAAGCCAGTCTGCCTACCTACCTCCCTGCCGTGCCAAAGCCAGCCAGCCTACCTGCCTACCTACCTCCCTCCCACGCCATAGCCATCCTCCCTCCAGCACTGATTCAACCCCTTCCCTCCCTCACCCCCAGTCCACCGCCGCTGCTGCTTGTTGCCCTGAAGCCTTCTTTCCGACATCAATTCTGACATCAGAGAAGAAGTTCCGGGCCAGCCAATTGCTGCCTGGATGGCCAGGAACTTCCTCTCCGACATCAGAATTGACATTGGGAAGAAGGCTTCTGGGTGGCAAGCAGCAGTGACAGCGGACGGGGGGGGAGGGGTTGAATCGGCACTGGAGAGGTAAGAAAGGCTGGCAAGCAGCAGCGGCTGTGGACCCGAGGATGGGGGGTGGGGTTTGAATCAGGCGCTGGAGGGAGGCTGGCTTTGGCGTGGCAGGATGGGAGGGGAAGCGATTGCCTGTCCCGTTGGCCCCGCTCACAGCTTCAGGATGCTGTCCCTGATAACGGGACATTTCGGCGTCCCAAAGCTGTTATTTGGGGACAACGGGACAGGGGATCTAAAAACGGGACGGTCCCGTACAAAACGGGACATATGGTCACCTTAGTCATAACTGGTGCTTCTGCTAATTCTGTTCTGACCTAAGAGAGAGAATGAGCTGCTACAACCAGTGAATAAAAGAATTTGCTAGTCTGATACAAAGGTAGTATCTTCAATACATTTTTGTTTGTTAACCTTTTATTTCTCTGCATTCAAGGGAGTAATATAGCAACTGTGTTATGATTTTGAAGAGTAAGCAGAAGTATTCAAGGGAAAAGGCTTCCTGGAGTAGTTTTTTGATTTGTTATCTGAAGTCATTTTCTGACAGAATTATTTAAAAAACCTTACCCATCTCCTTTTTGCTACGGTGATTTGAAATGGATTGCCACTGCTCTTCCTCGTATACATGGGATGAAAAACTTAATCTCTGAAGAACATGCTAGCAAAGCCTGACTGCTTGATTTCTGGACTGTAGTTGTATAACATAGTTTTAAATTTCTGTTTAATGAATTTAACCACATTCCTTCCGAGTGCAAAAAGCAGTAAATGATACCATGCATCAGCTGTGTAGATAATCCAAGAAAGAAAAAAAAAGTGTTTTATGTTTCTTTTAATCTTTAAAAACTTGATTAACCTCTTTAGACCAGAGGGTAACCTAGAGGTGGGAATTATCAACGTGGGCTACTGATAAGGCCCTGTACTAGAATAAGAAGCTTTAACGGTAGCCAAGGTTGATAACTTCCCCTCCCACAAGGGCCTCTTTTATGTTAGTCGGTGCCACGCAGCAAATGCGCCAATGCCCTTTATATCCCTACCGGCTTCGTTGCTTTTGGAGTGACGCTAATTTGTGTGATAAGAGGCCCTAAGCGGGGTACAAAGAAAGTGCTTGAGTTGGGTGAGTGTCTTGCCTGAAAATGACAAATGATGGAAGAGCTTGAGCATTTGAGTGAAGACAAATGAGTAAATGTGAATTAGAACATAAGACTAGCCCTACTAGCCCCACAGTGGCCAATCCAAGTCACAAGTACCTGGCAGAAACCCAAACAGTAGCGAGCAGTGGCTTCCCCCATGTCGGTTTCAACAGCAGACTATGGACTTTTTCTCCAGGAACTTGTCCAAACCTTTCTTAAACCGAGCTACTCTAACTGTTGCAACCACCTCCTCGGGTAACGAACTCTAGAGCTTAACTATTCTTTAAGTCCTACTTGTTTTTAAAGCATTCCCATGTCATTTCATTGAGGGTCCCCTGGTTTTTGTACTTTTGGAACGGGTGAAAAATCAATTCACTTTTACTCGTTCTACACCAGGGTTTTGTAGCCCTTGATCTTATCCCACCTCAGCCGTCTCTTTTCTAAATTGATGAGCCCCAGCCTCTTTAGTCTTTAGGAGTTGCATCCCTTGTACAAAGACTAGGGGACATGCCATGAAGTTGCTAATGCGGCTACTCCTAATGTGTGTTACCCCCTTAACACATGTTAAATGGTAACATAGTAGCATAGTAAATGACGGCAGATAAAGTCCTGAACGGTCCATCCAGTCTGCCCTGTAATCATTAAATTGGGGGAGGGGAGGTTCTGTGTTTTTTCTGGGTCACAGACCTTAAAAGCTTACCCAGTACTGTCCTTAGGTTCCAACTACTGAAGCTCACTCCAGCCTCTCTAAACCATCTCCTTTGCGGGATTCAGACCATGGAAGTTTCCCATTCATATTCGAATAAGAGATCCTCTGTGTTCGTCCCACACTTCTTTGAATTCTGTCACCGTTTTCCTCTCCATCACCTCCCTCAGGTGGACATCCCAGGCAGTGTGGTGTAGCCTCAACACCCTGAGGTTGTGGGTTCAAAACCCCGCGCTGCTCCCTGTGTCCCCGGGCAAGTTAGGTACATTAGATAGATTGTGAACCCATCTGGACAGACAGGGAAAATGCTTGATGTACCTGGAAAAGATATGTAAACCGCTGAGAACTCTGTATATCATAAGAACATCAGAATTGACGCTGCTGGGTCAGACCAGTGGTCCATCGTGCCCAGGTCAAAGACCAGTGCCCTATTTGAGACTAGCTGACCTGCATACGTTCTGGTTCAGCAGGAACTAATCGAACCTTTTCTTGAATCCTTGGGGGGTGTTTTCCCCTATAACACCCTCTTCTTTACATCACGATAAGGCACATTAACTTAGATAACTCTAGGAATGATTATAATGAGATGCAAAGTATGCAAATGCATTAAAACCCCTCAGCTTAGGGTGCATTATTCCAGGTAAACTAATGCCATCCTCAAAGCCAATGTCATCTTTCCTGCCCAGGAACATTTCACGTCATTTGCCATTTACTTCTGAAATCAGCAAGCCTTGCGCTTTGCAATATTCTGCAAAAATACTTTGAGCTGGGCTAGTGACATAAAAATGGTTGAGCGCATTGGCTGCGACTTCAGCAGTTTTTCATAATCCATCAATCCCGTTTGAATAGGCTTAGGAGTCCTTTATGCAGCCGAGTCGTGAAATCTAGTTCTCTGAATAAGCTGATTTATGAGCACTGCTCAGTCCTTGCTTTCTGTATGTTCCTGGTTAAATGCTGGTGATTAATCCAGCAGAGAACCTGATATGTATGGTTCTTGTCCCAGCATGTCAGACTCTGTTTGCCCCCCAAAAGAGATGATGCTATGAATATCGATGTGTATGGATCGAACGAGGGCAGGTGTAGCCTGGGAGTCGTCCATGAAGTTATATGCTGATAATTTGTCAGCTGCTTTTATGAAGCTTTTCAAGACAGTTATTTGTCAGTATATTTATATGAAGAAAAATACAGTAAATATGGGATACTTTAAAAAAAATGAGTCTGTTCATAGTGGAGGATGTAGGCGAGTCCAAGAGTCTGTTATATTGTTAGGATTTATTTTGTATCTTGTGTTTTAAACTGCCTAGACTTTAGGTGGTATATACATTTTTTAAATAAATAATTGGCATATCATTTTGCATATGGAGAACAGACAACTTTTGTTCATTATGAATGCAAAAACTTTACAAATGGCACTTAAGGTCTAATTTAATCTGGTATTTATGTGTCACGCTACACCTACAAAGTTTCAAGTCGACTTACAGAGAGACATGGGCAACACTTTAGAAGACTGCAGAAATCTAAGGATGCGTTAAAAGTCAATTAAGAAGTTGGGATTGCTCAAGTCTGAGTGGAGAGGAAGGTACTGTTGGAGGGACATTGATAGAGCAGTTAGAGGAGAAGGAAAAGGCAACGAAGTCATGAGAAAGAAGGTGCTGTGTTGAATCGTAAAGACCGTATTTCCCCAAAACCAGTAGATAAGCTGCCCCATGGTATTAGCCGTGGCTTATCATACCAGTACATTACCTACTGGACGGCTGCCTCTTCGAATCTTGCAGCCAGCGGTGCAGGGCAGTTGCGATCTTTTCAGGATCCAGCCTGGTCCCGCACCACTTGCTGAATGACTGGCGTCGGTTCTCGCGGGACCTCTACCATCTTTCCTGGTACTGAAGTCAGACTCACTTAGAAGCCATCAGAACAGAAAAGATGGAAAACTAAGTGGAACAAACACATACATTTGATTCTCATGGACAAGGAACCCGGCAAATTTACTGATAAATACAGATTTCTCTCAAAGACCAGCTATAAGAAATCTGTCAACGAAGGCTGCGGCCTTGGAAAGAGGTGTTTTAAGAGTTAATAAACCTATTTTATATGTTATTTGATGGGTTACTGGAAGCCAATGGGATTTCTTAAGAAGTGGAGAAACGTGATGAGTTTAATAGCTGCATTTTAAACAATTTGCAAGCGCCTTATTTCCTTTTGGGTAATTCCCTTACGTAGGGAGTTGCAAGCCAAGAAATGCAGCAGTGAGACAGAGCTACAAAGAAGAACATTATACTAGAAAGGATTTTTCCTTACAGAGACCTAAATTGCATATACCATTGCTTTTTCAAGTTTCATTTTTATGTATTGCTTGTTATACCAGCCATTGTTATACCTTCTGAATGGTCTACAATCATTAATCAAAATGAAATAGAAAAGAAAAGCAAATCCACATCTTTATGAAGAAAGAAAGATAAGTCTTGAGTTATACTCCTTGGATGTGAGAGCTCCACCATCAGAAAAAGGGACAGAAAAATGATTGATGCATTCGAGAGGTGATATTGGTAAGAACATGAGTTGCCACACTGGGACAGATTGAAGACCCATGAAGCCCAGCACCCTGTTTCAAACAGTGGCCAACCCAGGTCCCAAGACCCAAAGAGTAGCAACATTCCAGAGCTGAGATTGTGATGTCATAATGCCTCATTCCACCAATGCCTAAGAGCCAACCTCAGCGGTGATGTCACAATGGCTTCACTGGCCTATACTTGGCTCACATAAGAACAGCCATGCTGGGAGAGACCGAAGGTCCATCAAGCCTAGTATCCTGTTTCCAACAGTGGCCAACCCAGGTCCCAACTATCTAGCTAGACCCCAACTTTGTTTCCCCTCCAGTTAGAGCAGGGGTGTCAAAGTCCCTCCTGGAGGGCCGCAATCCAGTCGGGTTTTCAGGACTTTCCCAATGAATATGCATGAGATCTATTAGCATACAATGAAAGCAGTGCATGCAAATAGATCTCATGCATATTCATTGGGAAAATCCTGATAACCCGACTGGAATGCGGCCCTCGAGGAGGGACTTTGACACCCCTGAGTTAGAGGATGTAAACTCAAAAGACATCATCAACACCTTTTCTCACATCAGGCAGCATTATGGGGTAAAGATCTAGAACAATTGCTTACGCCTTCCACTTATGGGGAATTTAGGAAACGCCTAAAAACATATCTGTTCCTGAAGTATCTAGGCAGCTGACCGTACAACTCTTTCTCCACAATAACTGATCCCTAGAGCTGTTAATCACTAGCTTTTAACTCTGTTAAGTTCACTCATTCTGTACCATCTTTTAATCATTGTAAACCACATAGCACTTCACAGTCCTGTGGTATATAAACTGTTATTATTATTATTATTAAAACAGATTTTATGCTGCTTATCCTAGGAATAAGCAGTGGATTTCCCCAAACCATTTCAGTAATGGCCTATGGACTTCTCTTTCTGTATACAGTAGAATCCCAGTTAACCAGTATTCAGCTAACCAGCACTCTAAACCAATGGCGTACCTAGCATATGTGACACCCGGGTCCCATCATTTTTTGATTCCCCCCCCCCCCACTCATCTGTTTTTAGTAACAATCCACATGTGGTACAACAAGGGTATACCTAAGAAAAGGCAGCATCTTTAAAACTTCTGTAAGCACTAGAACATCAATACACCCCTTGTAAAAGTAAATAAGCCAGGATCAATCCTGCACAGTCAAGAACACAGAAAACACCTTTGTCTAGTATGGAATATGTAATCACAAGCTAACCCCTCCCCCTTATACAAAACTGTAGTGTGGTAACAGCTCAGACGCTCATAGAATTCTGAGCATAGGAGCTGTTAGCACCACGGACGGTGCTAAAAAAACGCTCTACGGATTTGTAAAAGGGGGATAAAATAAAAAAATACGGAGACAAAAGTTAAACTGAACCACCAAGAAGCTTGACTCTGCTTATAATGCAACACAACAGAAACAGTGACGCATGTCCTCTAATATTGTGCAAAATATAAAGATAGCAGATGTAAATTTGAAAAAACAGAGAAACAGAAACATGATACCCGATAAAAGCCAAATGGCCCATCTAATCTGCCCATCCGCAATAATCATTAAATCTTCCTACGAGATCATCACTTTACAAAATAATAAATAACCCCCCTCCCTTTTTATGAAGCTGCGTTATTGCAGGCTGTAGTGGTAAAAGCTCAGGCACTCAAAGAATTTCTACGCGCGTTGGAGCTAATATTGTCACTGCTAGTGATAAAAAAGCCTAATACAGCTTAATCAAAGGGGGGGATTAAAATATAAATGGAAAATGAGATAATACCATTTTATTGGACTAATTAATACATTTTCAATTAGCTTTCAGAGGCCATAACCGCTTTTCTCAGGTCAATAAAGTGTACTGCTGTTACAGTATCCTGTCCTGACCTGAGGAAGGAGGTTTTGGTCTCTGAATTAGTCAAAAATGTATTACAATTAGTCCAATAAAAGGATCACCTTATTTCCATTTTCTATTTATAAATATTTATTAACACAGCTACAATACTACTTTATCCTAAAGCAAAAGAATATAGAACCTTTGTCTTCTCTGGTTTCTGCTTTCCTCATCTTCTTGTCACTCTCTTCCTTCCATCCACTGTCTGCCCTCTCTCTGCCCCTTCTATATGACATCTTCTCTCCTTCCAGAAACTGTCTGCCTCCCCCTTCCATCTCCATCTTCACCCCCATTGGTCTGGCATCCATCTTCTTCCCTCCCTTCCTCCAATGGTCTGGCAACTCTCTCCTCTCCTTCCCTTCCCTCTTCCACATCCCCATGGTCTGGCATTTCTCTCTCCTCTCCCTTTTTTTTTCTTCCTGCATCTTCCTTCTCTGTTTACTTTCTTCATCTGTCTAGATTAAGTTCTTACTACCCTGTCATCAACTTCCTTTTTCACTGTCTACCTACAGCTTGCCACCTCTTTCCCTCACCCTCTCCAGTATGTCATTAACTCAATCCTCTTCCCCTCCATCATGTGCCCTCTTTTTAGTTATCCCCTCCTTCCATCATGTGCTCTCTTTCTCTACCCCTTCCATTCACCATCTTCTCTCTTTACCCACTTCCATCCAGCGTCTGCCCCCTCTCTCCACTTCCAGTCTATATCTACCGTATTTCACGCATATAACACGCGCGTTATACATGATTTTTACAAACCGTGCATAACCTTGCGCGTTATACGCATGAGCGCGTTGTACAATTTTTTTTTTCATTCCGATCCGGCATCCTCCCCCCCACTCGCGTCACCCCCCCTCCCCCACGATCCTACATCCCCCCCAGCACCGCAAAACATCTCTTACCCAATTGGGCACCGGCACCAGCACCAATGCACAGGACGTGCCAGTGCCAGTGCCCGCAGATCCTCCCTCGTTGTTGCTGGGCTGGGCTGTGCTGGGCGGTGCGAGGAGATCCTCCTCCTTCCTCGTGCCGGGCTGGACTGGGCTTTGAGCATTTGCATATGCTCAAAGCCTTCTGGTCTCGCTCTCTCCCTCGCACCGCCCAGCACAGCCCAGCCCAGCAACAACGAGGGAGGATCTTCGGGCACTGGCACTGGCACGTCCTGTGCATTGGTGCTGGTGCCGGTGCCCAATCGGGTAAGATGTTTTGTGTTGCTGGGGGGATGTAGGATCGCGGGGGAGTGGGGGTGACGTGAGCGGGGGGGAGGATGCCGGTTCGCAGGCCAGAAGAGTAAGCGGGAGTGGAAGGAGGTTATAGCAGCATGCGCGGTATACGCGTGTGCTTGCTATATAAAAATTTTTTTTACTGAAATGCTTTGGACCCGCGCGCTATACGCGTATGCGTGTTATACATGTATGCGCATTATATGGGTGAAAATACGGTACTCCCTTCTTTATCTTCTCCCCCACTTCCATCCAGCATCTGCTCCCTTCTCTCTCCTATCCAGCATAAGCTCCACCTCTACCCTCCCCACTTACATCCAATGTCTGCCCTTTCTATCTTTCCATCCACCCCTGTTCTATCAGCATCTGTCCCTTGTCTATCCCTTCCCCCCACTTTCATCAGCATCTGCCCCCTTTCTTTCCCTCCAACCCAATTCCATCCAGTATCCTTCCCCCTTATGCCTCTCTCCCCTTTCCCTGCACACAAATTCCATCAGCATCTGCCCCCTTTCTCTCCCTCCACCACCCTTCCATACCAGTATCCTGCTCCCTTCTTTCTCTCTCCCTCTACCACCCTTCCATACAAATATCCTGCTCCTTTCTATTTCCCTCCATCCCAATGCCATGCAGCAAGGTCCCGCGATAACTGCGGCTGCCAGCTCTGCTCCAGAACAAGTAAATGACTTCGGAGGGGGTGGACCGGCAGCTGCAGTCATCATGGGGCCTTGCTGCACCTCCACGCAGCTGCCGACTCTGCTCTGGAACAAGTAAGTAATGTTGGAGGTGGTGGATTGGCAGCCATGGGGAGGTGCAGGAAGGTCCCGCAGCAGAGTAGGGCGGGAGATTCTGTATCCGGTGTGCTGGCTGTATACCCCCTTAGGGCATGCACCTGGGGCGGACTGCCCCGCGCCCTAGTTATGCCACTGCTCTTAACAAATCAGCATAAAAAATTGCAGGCCAAAAAAAAAAAGCTATACTAAAACTTAACCTTTATATACCAGGTCTTCAACCAAAGGAAGCTCAACGCGGTAAACAATAAATTTAAAAAAATGAAGTAAAAACTGAAATACAAAAGTTAGTTTTCAAAATGTTTAGCAAAAAGAAAAGTTTTTAGAAGTTTACGGAAGAGTTGGAAGGAACTGGGACACCTCAAAATTCCATAGTTGGGGAAATTTAAACGCCAGAGAGCTGCTAAAATTCTTAACTCCTTTAATTCCTTTCCTAGAAGGAAGAGAAAAAAATCTTTCTCGCTCTTCAGACAACCTCCAAAGTCATGCTTCTGACACAGCAACTCCCTTCCCCCCCCCCATCCAGCCCCCGAAGCAGCAGCAGTAGCCACAAATCTCCCTCCTTCCTGCCCCTGAAGCAGCCAATGCTGAAAACACCCCCTCTCTCCTTCCAGTTCCCAAAGCAGTAAGCAGTTGGTCCTGACAACCTTCATCCCTCCCTCCAGCTCCCGAAGCAGCAGGTGCAGTCCTGACAACCCCACACCCCCTCTCCCTCCCTAACTTACCCAAGGCAGTAGGGGCAGCTGGTGAATAGAGGAAGTGCCATAAATAGGCCGCACATGTATTGTTATAGAAAGCCCTCCCATCTGCACACAACTTAAGTTCAGGCATTTAGGCCTGGTTTTAGCTGGCCTTAAAGTTTTGTGACGCACTGGCACTTGTGTGATTCTACACGCACCTTATAGAATCACGCTAAGCGTCATTCTAGTTGGTGTTGATTTTTGGACACTATACAAAGATTTGGGGGTTAGCTCATTTTTGCTAACAGAAAGGGTTGAAAAGTGGGGTATGTGGCCCTCTCCGCTCTTCTCATCTGAATTGCCTTCCACACCTGCACATACATCCGATTCATGGCTGGAGTGTTTGGAAGGGCTTTTCACAGATTTAATTTCATGCATTGCCTCGGTGGGCCTAAGAAGATTAATTCTAATCTGAAACAGACACATTTTAGTTATATCATTTACCTAAGTACTTAATTGCGGAGCCCAGATAGAGGTTTGGATTGCCGTGTCATTAGCCTGCGGCACAACTGTTAGAGCTTGACCAGTCGGCTCGTAGCTTAGAATAAGTTATTTTGGTTGTCAAGGTAACCGAGTCCATAAGACTGAAGCCGAATTAACCATAGCCGAGAAATGTTTTCTGCGTTTTGTGAAATGCTTTTGAAAGGTTGTTGTTTTTTTTTTAAGTGTAACAGAAGAATTTCTTCAGTCAGTTTGGCCAAGACCTAAAATGTTCGAAAACCATCCGATTGGCTAATTGCTCTGAGCTCTGAGATGCACAGCTTATAATGCTGGGTGGAAATGACTGCAATCATTTTGAAAACTGCTGCAAAACCCTGTCCAAATGGGTTTCTCAACTCAGGCCATGGGCCCCACCCAGCCAATGAACTGGCATAGATAAATTTGCTCATGAATATTCAGTGACCTGACTGGCTAAGTGTGTCTGTCCCGAGGACTGTGCTATGATATATGAAACGTCCACCCTAGTGTGTTGCCCCATTTATCGGTCAGGCAGGATCAAGGGTCACAAAGGGCAAACTACAGAAGGTCCAGCGGCTTTTTACCCTTCCTCCCTTGCAGATGAGCAGAAGGTCTGCTGATGGCCATCCAATCCCTTTACCTCTTCCCTCCCTAGGGTTACGGATTTACCTGGATATGTCTTCTTTTTAGAAGGCTGTCCAGGCATCCGGATGGCTTTTCAAAGCCTGGCACTTTGTCCGGGTCGGGGCCGTGTATGGAGCGCATCTGCGCGGATGCAATGTGGTGGTGACATCACACACATGTGGGCATGCGTATGACATCACCGTGTCACATCCGTGCATGCGCAGATGCCCTCCAGACGCGGCTCTGTGTGGGCAGAATGGGGTGGGGCCACTTGCCCTCTTTTTTTCAAGGCAAAATCTGGTAACCCTAAGAATCTAATAATAGAGAAGGAAAATCCTCAGGATGAAGATATGAGAGGAGGAGGACAGGAGAAACCCAATGGAAAGTGTCTACTTAATAGTAAAGAAACTATGAACTCCATATGGCTTTTTCTCAAATGCCTGTGATCTCCTTTCCGCCTTTGGGGTGGTTAAGCAGCATGTTTGGGGTTCACTTGCATTTTGATTTGATTTAGGGGCCCTTTTACTGACTCGTCCTTACTGTGGGGCGCACTCAGGCATCCTGCAGTAGTTTTGGCATCAGCATGTGGTTCCCATGCGCTAAAAGACAGATTTCATTTTTTAGCTCTGGGGCTGGAAATTAGGCCTTAAGTGCACTGACCAGCACAGCTACATCTCCATGTGCTAACCGATTAGCATATGGTCAGCACGCGGGCCCTTTCCACCAAATCCCTGGGATAGTCCAGTATGCCAATATGAGAGGTTTGCTTATTTAACCCGACTCTTTTTTGTTGTTGCTGTTATTCAGTTCCCAATCCACAACAGGACATGGCCTCATATCCCAAGGCTTTCCTCAGAGGTTTCTCATGGCTAGATTTGTTTCAATAATGACTAAATGGGCCAGTTCATCAAAAGGTGTTAAGCCCATTACCATAGTGTGTGGTAACTGCTAAACATGCCTATAGGCATCTTTGGTGGTTCCATGCACAAACGGGGTTAGTGCCCTTTAATGAATTCCTCCCAAGTGCAAAAAAGATGCTCAAACTGACCAGACGAGGGATGGAGGTGTGATTCCCCTTTAAGCCTCCTGTGGTTGCTGACCCCCACCTCTCTAAGGGCTCCTTTTATCAGGCAGCGGTAGAGAGTTTTACCTTAGGCCGGCGAGGTAAATGCTCCAACGCTCATAGACATTGAATGAGTGTTGGAGTATTTACCTCGCCAGCCTGTGGCAAAACTCTCTATCACTACTTGATAAAAGTCAGCATAAGAGTTGTTTCACCAATGTAACATCCTTCTTTGCACTTTTTGCATTGAAGGATATATATTGGAAGATGAGCATGTGAAGGATCCCTTTATGTTGAATGTTTTTCCCAGAGAAGGAAAAACTAGAGGACATGAATTGAGGTTGCAGGTTAGTAGACTTAAGAGTAATACATTACATTACATTACAGATTTCTATTCCGCCATTACCTTTCGGTTCAAAGCGGATTACAAAAAGAGTTATGGAAGAAGGGTTACAAAGTTAGATCAGAGAAGGTTTCCAAGAGAGGGAAAAGTAGGATCTGGGGTTAGGGAGGGGATGGTAAGAGGGGGGTTAAGCTTTATCATGGTATTAAGCTTTATTAAGGGATTTCTTGAAGAGTATAGTTTTTATGTCCTTTCTGAACTTCTTGTAGTCTGGGGTTGTTGTCAATAGGTTGGAGACTTGGTTGTCTATCTTCGCTGCCTGAGTGGCCAGTAGTCCGTTGTATAGTTTTTTCCGTTTTACTTATTTGATTGGGGGGTAAGTGAATGGGGTGTGTGTTTTTCTATGCCTGGTAGAGGTGGTTTGGATGAGGCGGTCGTTTAGGTAGGTTGGGCTGTCTCCATTTATAGTTTTAAATAGTATACAGTAGAATTTAAATTGTATTCTTTCCTGGATTGGAAGCCAATGAGAATTGATGAATGCCTCAGTAATGTGATCATGTTTTTTCAATGAATAGACGGGTCTCAGAGCTGTATTCTGAATTGTCTGTAGTTGTTTAATCATTATTGCAGGGCAGAGGAGGTAGAGGATGTTGCAATAGTCTAGGATACTTAGGATTAAAGATTGTACTAGGAGCTGAAATTGTGTTTTTTTCGAAGAATTTTCGGACTTGTCTAAGGTTTCTCATAACTGCGAAAGATTTCTGTATTGTTTTGTTAATTTGTGGTTGCATGGTGCTTGAATTCTTCATGGAGAGGGTGTTTGATGCCTAGAATGTCCTCCCGAGGGAGGTGGTGGCGAAGAAAACAGTCACAGAATTGGAAAAGGTGTGGGAAGAATACAGAGAATCTCTAATTAGAAAATGAATGGCATAAAATGAACTAAGGTCAGCAATGGACAGTCTAAGGGCTAGATTCACTAACCTGGAATATGGGCGTGCTCCTGCTTATCACATCCTCCGGTAGCGCGTTCCATGTATCCACCACCCTCTGAGTGAAAAAGAACTTCCTGGCGTTTGTTCTAAACCTTTCCCCTTTCAATTTCTCTGAGTGCCCCCTTGTACTTGTGTTTCCCCGTAATTTGAAAAATCTGTCCCTGTCTACTCTTTCTATGCCCTTCATGATCTTGAAGGTTTCTATCATGTCTCCTCTAAGTCTCCGCTTTTCCAGGGAGAAAAGCCCCAGCTTCTTCAGTCTGTCAGTATATGAGAGGTTTTCCATACCCTTTATTAGCTTAGTTGCTCTTCTCTGGACTCTCTCAAGTACCGCCATGTCCTTCTTGAGGTACTTGAGGTACTTGAGGTACTTGAGGCGACCAGTACTGGACACAGTACTCCAGGTGCGGGCGCACCATTGCACGATACAGTGGCAGGATGACCTCCTTCGTCCTGGTCGTGATACCCTTCTTAATGATACCCAACATTCTGTTTGCCTTCCTTGAGGCTGTGGCGCACTGCGCCGACGCCTTCAATGATGTGTCTACCATCACTCCCAGGTGTCTTTCAAGGTGATCCCCCCATTTTGTAAGTGAACATCGGGTTCTTTTTCCCTACATGCTGTGTAGAAGAAAGGCCTGGCAATTTACTTCTGTATTCTGCCATGAAAACTTGATGATATCAAGTCACCAGGACTCGAACACAAGTCGATGGCACCCAACAGCAACTCAAGGGTACTTTCCATTAGTTGATAAAATGGACATGCTGGAATTACAAGAAAGCAAAAGATGTTGTTTATACAAACTTGGGATTCATATTTGCAAGCTTTGCATCCTAAGGGCCCTAGTGCGATTTTAAGTTGGGTCTCTTAATTGGGCTTTTATTTAGTTGAATGAAGAGAGAGTATCATTGGGTGGGGAGGGGAGGGTGTGGAGAGGGGTGGTAGAGGTTATTGAAAGGTTCAAACACATAGTTACATATAGATAAAGTGGGGGTTTATTGAAAGTGGAATTTGTCTTTTTTATTATGTAAATTATATTATTATATTTGATGCATTATTGTTGTGCTTTGATGTTGTATTTGATGATGTTTGCATCAAAAAAACTGTTTGAATCTAATACAAGAGCTCAGCTTCTGGCTGCTTGCAGGGGACTTGGTTACTGTGGGCCACTCATTAATTGCCGCACTCCTGGAAAATAGCCTGGTAATTGAGTACTAGGACCTCTTTTGATAGAAAACAAATGCACTGAGGAAAGGTAAACTTAGAGTTACCAGATGTCTGAGATGGGTTTCCCTAGACATGTCCTCTTTTTGAGGGCTGTGGCGTGAGTCTGGACGGATATCTAGTACCCCCTAAGAAGCTCATGCACCTATCTGGAGGCCTCTTCGCCCCCTCCATCTGGAGTCTTCCCCCTGTCCTCCATGGGACCCGGTGCTTGCTCACCCAGCGTTGCTGTAAACCTTCTGGCTGTCAACAGTGTGACTCAAGTAAACATACTGCCTTTGGTGACCCAGAAGCTCCTCCTCTGCTACTGCTTCATGTCCCCGCATAGGTGAAAAGCAGTAGCAGAAAGAAAGCTTCCGGGTCGCCGTAGAAGGCAGCATATTTACTTCAGTTATGCTGCAGATGGGCTGAAGACTTACAACAGTGCTGAGTGAGCAAGCATCAGATCCCGGTGGAGGGAGAGGAGGTGGGATACCATAGGTGAGGGTAAGAGAGATGTTGGACCGTGGGGATGGAGAGAAAAGGGAAAGAAATATGCCAGACTTCCAGGGGAGGGAATGGAATGGGCAGATAAAGATGGCAGACCACAGAAGATGGAAAGGGAAGGAGAGAAATGTCAGACCACTGGTTGAGGAAGGGGTGGGGGATGAAGAGAGAGATATCAGACCAGGGGAAGGAGGAGGGAGGGATTCCAGACTAAGGCAGGGGGAGGGGAAGGGAAAGATACAGAGATGCCAGACCACAAAGGGGGGGGGTAAGGAAAGAGGGGAGATAAATATCAGACTGGAAAGGTGAGGATACAGATCCCAAACCATAGGAGGGGGAAAGGGAGAAGACAGATGTCAGACCATAGGAGAGGGAAAGAGAAGGAGGAGATGGTACATAGGGATGGAGGGGAAGGGGTGAGAGAGGAAGGAATTGGTGCAGAGGGATGGGGAAGAGAAGAGAGATGAAAGAAATGCTGTTAGGGGAGAAGAAAGGGAGGAGATAGAGCACATGGATAGATGGGAAAGGAAGACATGGAAAAGTAGATAGATCTGAGGAGGAAGCAGAAAAATGGAAGAAAGTTTAATATTAAAAGTTAATGCCAATGATGGATGTAGGGTAGAAAGTGAAGGAGAGAAAACAACAAATGGATAAGAAGGCCTTGGAAAGAGAGTTAAGAGCACAGACAGAAGGAAGTACAGCCAGAGACTGGAAAAAGATGGTTCAAAAAATAAAATCATCAGACAACAAAGATAGGAAAAGTGATTTTATTTTCAATTTAGTGATTGAAATGTGTCAGTTTACAGGAAGAAATGCATTTGTTTCTATTTCTCTGGGGTTGTACTGCATGCAGAATTTGGCATCTTAGGCTCCTGTATTTGCATAGAGCTTATCTGGGTTTTACACTTATGACCAAGGTAGGATTGAATGTTATGAAACATTATTGGTGTCATGGCCCCAAATAGGAAGATATTTGTTGGCAATTTGCCCTGTTTTGGAAGGCCCTGAGCTCGGGTCTGCGTCTGGAGGGACTCTGCGCATGGGCGGATAATTGGTGGTTATTGCTTTCTCGTTTTGTTGACTTTCATTGATTTCACTTTTCTTTTGCTTTGTTCCTTAGCTTTCTAGCCTCACCTTGAATATGGATGTAGTTTTGCCTTGTGTGTTTATTTAATGTCTCGTCTTTCCCACTTCCCTTGTGAATTTATTGTAATCATTTTGTAAACCACAAATATATTTTGGACTAATTTGAGGTGCATCAAATAATATATGAAACTCGTAATGTGCTAATGTCTGTACTCAGAAAGGCCCAGAAAGGCAGCGCAGACCACCTAGAAAAAAACCGTGATGCTGAGTCTGACCCGAACAGAATTGCGGTGAATGAAGAAGTCTGAACACCTGCGACATTCTAGTTCAGTAGTGCCAGACATTAATACCCAAATTTACCCAGAATGGGTCTCGTTCTTGTGCCTGCCAGTTTCCTTCCCTAGGGATTTGTTCTTCAAGTGACAGCACAGCCGAAAGGGGTAAAGTCTCCAGATGGGTTTCTTTGGCAGGAATGAACCTCACTTTGGAGATATCGCTCGGATTTACAGCTCGTTTCAAAATGAGCTAGCTCCTGAAGAGTGATAAATGCAATTAAGAGGCACTTGAAAATCCCTTTGAATTGGGCCAGTGGTCCCTGATATAGCTGAGAATATTCCCTTTAGAGCAGTGGTCTCCAACTCAAAGCCTTTGCAGGGCCACTTTTGGGATTTGTCGGTACTTGGAGGGCCTCAGAAAAAAAGAGTTCATGTCTTATTAAAGAAATGACAATTTTGCATGAGGTCAAACTCTTTTTAGTTTATAAATCTTTCCTTTTGGCTAAGTCTTGATAATAATATTGTCATTTATAGCTAAAGAGACATATGATCAAGAAACGGTTTTATTTTACTTTTGTGATTATGATAAACATACCGAGGGCCTCAAAATATTACCTGGCGGGCTGCATGTGGCCCCCCTGGCCGCCAGTTTGAGACCACTGCTTTAGAGCCTGAGGATCTTTAGTCGAGAACAGTCACTCTGAACTGACCTTTGCATCCGTTCTCATTGATCACAATGCCCCTTTTCCTTGCTCTTAATCCAATGGAATGGGAATGAAAAGGAGAATATATTTCTATAAATCATGTACCAACTAGTCTGCGCTTGTTAGACTGAGGCGTACGTGAAGAGATGGGATAAGTTCGGGAGGTATCAATTTTTTTTTTTTTTTTTGCTGAGTTGAACTTCAAGATATATTAATGTGGTTTGGTCCAGGCTTATGAAAAGCATTGCTACAATTCTGAGCAAAGTCCCTCGGAGACTGCAACACTTTTTCATTTATTTGTGGAATTTGTCAGCAGACGTTGTATGTGAAAAATAACAGAATTGATTTTCTCTGCCCGCGTGTTGCTGAAGTCTGATTCCTCTGTGTTACGGCTGCATTAATTTACCATCCTCGGTACTCTACTAATGCTCTACTCCAGGGAGGGGAGTAAAATACTGCTGCAGTGTTTAGACCACCATCTTCACAGCACTCTATATTCTGAGCATTTTTAAATCCAGTGTCCTGTTCAATGGGAAACAAATAGTGACTGTTTGGTATTTTGTAAGTCACCTTACAGACATTGAATGGGAATGTCACCAAGAACAGTCTTTTGTACCCATAAATTACAAGCGTAATACAGAGCTTATTGTCTACCTTATCTAATATAATAAAACGCTAAGCGCGCATGCGCACTCATACCCCGTGCTTCCCTGATCTGTTGCGCTGTGCGAGCAAGAGTGTGCATGCGCGCTTACTACGTCGTCGGCTGCCGGGAGGAGGGCTTCGAGGGAGCCGGCTGTCGGCGGAGGGCAGACGCCGGCCCAGGACGGTCTGCAGATAGACGACTTGCTCCAGCTCGCGCCACCTTCAAAATTAAAAATAAGCGGCCCCACACCGCCTCCCTGCTCGCGCAGACCTCCATCAACGAAAAATGGCACTACCATTTGAAGTTTATTTTAAAAGTTTAAAGTCGCTGCGGCGGCTCCTCTCAGGAGCCACACCTGCGTCGGAGAAGGCTTCGGACGCAGGCAGCGATCATGAGAGGAGCCGCCGCGGCAACTTTAAACTTAAAAATAAACTTCAAATGGTAGTGCCATTTTTCCATTTCCGGCTGTGCCCTCTCTTATTAACTCAGCGCTCCATGCAGGCTCCTCTCTCACGGTCTTGCTGGCTCAGGCTCCCTTGCATGCAGGCGGGGAACAAGAGAGGTTCTCTGGCTTTCACCCGGTCCTACCTTTAAATTTATCTTCAGCAGCGGCAGTCAGGCCAGAAAAAGGAAGTCGCGTCAGGAGGGGTACGGGATGCGGCACAGGGAACTTTCCCAATGGGTGCAACTGGGTGGGCCTTGAGGTGGCTGTCGGCGGAGAGAACCTCTGATCAGGGGCAGAGCAAGGTAAGTGTATCAGTGATAAGAAGGAGGAGGGGGGCAGAGCAAGGTAAGTGTAGCATAGGGATAAGAAGGAGGAGGGGGAAGAAAAAGGAAGGGAGGCCTACTGCTGGACGGGGGAGAAGGAAAGAGGTGTTGCTGGACAGGGGGGGGTAAAACAAAGGGAGAATTGCTGCTGCTGGATAAGGAGAGCAATGAAGGGGTGATGATGGACACAGGGGAGGTAAAAGGAAGGGAGAATGGACAGGGAAAGCAGACAAGGGGTGGTAGTGGACAGCCAAGGAAAAAGAAAGACAGAAAGAAAGAAAGACAGAAAGCGGCTAAGTAGAGAGAGAGAGAAATAAAGACACACACATATATATTCTAGCACCCGTTAATGTAATGGGCTATAAGACTAGTATTACAATATAATGTAAACTGAGCAGCTTTTTGTTCTTGAGACATTTAGAACAGTAGTCAATAATGTGTATATGTAGACAATATAGAGAAAGGTGATCAGGCCTGCCGAGGATATAAGGTGTTGGATAGGTGGCATACACTCCCTTGCCAATCCTTTTCCCACTCTATTGCAGGCTTTAGGGTGGGCTCGGGTGAAGGACGGAGAAGGACGGAGGGAGGTCTGCGATTTAATTTTAAAATACGAAAAATGCTGCTTTTGTGCAGTTTCTGATTGGAGGAAGCTCTGGAAATCATAGGCAGGGGGAGGGGGAATTTCAGAAAAATTGCTGAGAGGGGTTTCTCAGCATCATTTGCACCCACCCATTCATCCCTTAATGGTAATATTCAAATAGGGTGAACTGCTTGTATTTTGCAGTGGGCGAGTTTTGAAAGTTACTTTGCAGGTCCAAAGATCCAGTGGCATGAGAGCAGGGCTATCACCTGGCTGCCAGTGGCACTGGGCATGGCGGGCGCTGGCTTGGCTTCCTTGATCTGGGTTGTCATTTCCGAGCTTAGGTATCTTGGGAGTACCTCCCTCTCTGGCCTAGACTGATGCAACTTAGAATATTAGTGTGATTTCATGGGGGGGGGGGGGGGGTGAATGAAGTGCTGTTTTGCAGTATATCAATAAATCTTTGTTTGTTATGTTCATTCAATTATATAAAATAATAATAATTGAGTAATTCTTACATTGTTATTGCTGGATTAGCAGCTGCCATCCATTTGTCTCCTAGTCTTTCACTTATTGAAAAGATAAATAACTGATTCTTATGTTCCTACGATTCCTGGTTTTCTTTTCCATTCCACTCAGTATTTTATAGATCTCCATGTCTCCCCTCAGCCGACTCTTCCCAGGCTGATGCTTCTTTCCACTAAATTCTATACATGACACTGAAATTTGGGTGGTTTCTAAAAGTTTTGGGCAGGGGGAGGGTACTAGAATGGTTAATAGTCTTCCTCAAAGAGCACAAGAGAGACACTTTAAAAATCTAAATATGCATCCTTTAGATGAAAGAAGGGAAGGAGGAAAAATGATAGAAGCTTCTAAATCAATATCTCCAATGGATAAATGCACAGAAAGAAGTCTTCTGAATGAAAAGGGGGCTCTGGAAGGGCTGATCATGAGATGAGGTGAGCGTGAAGGGGGCGATGTCTGCCACTGTCTGCCAGCTGAGACGTTCCTGGCATGTGAAAAAGCTCAGAAGGGGAAGCTGAAGGCTCAAAGTCTTATCTGTCATCGTTCTCTCGTTCTTTCAAATGGAGGCTTTAGATAAGGTGGTGCTGAAAAGTTCTCAGCCCCAGCAACCCACTTCCTTGTTGCTCAGCGTTATTTAGCCAAAATGAGCGTTAAGTGCCAATTTGAAGAAACAAAATTCTACGTTTTGACGTTGTTTCAGATCATTGATCGACCAACATCTGCGCCATTCTCGTCTTGCTGGGGCTGAGAACTTTTCAGCACTCCCAGGGGAGGGACATTAAGGTGGGCAGACTAGATGGGCCGTGGGCCCTTATCTGCCGTCTGTTTCTATGTTTCTATGTTTTTCTATGTTTCTATGTTTTTCTATGTTTCTATGTTTCTATGTTTTTCTATGTTTCTATGTTTCCCTCGTACTTATACTCTGTACATAAAGTCAGGAGAGAAGCACCGGAGTTAAATTCCTCTCAAGGTTCCCAGCAGTGGAGGTGTATCATCCTATCTAGTCACAGGAGTAGCGAAAAAAACAAATTTCTGATCATCGAACTGCAGCTGAAACCATGGTGATATGATTTGCCAGAACAATTTCTGATGAGTTTATTACAGGTAATAGGAAAGCGAACCTTTTCCTAAATATACACATGTATTATCAGTGGGATCACTTGTACAAGGTACATCTCGAGTGATGCATGATAAAAATAATAATCAGAAAACCCATGGATACTGAGCAGCAATTGCTGTCTGCTCTGGCCGAGGAGAGGAGAAAATTTTCCAATCCTATCAGCAGATGCATGATTGCAGCCAATTCAATTTCTCTTTCAGCAGATCTGCATTTTGCCGCTCGAGTTAAAAGTGGCTTTCATAGATTGTTTATTTCAGGTATCTGATGTGACGGCAGAATAAGACAACAAATGCATCTTGCCTTTTTTTCCACTCATCATCATATTCCTCCACTATCTACAGTTATTACATGCTGGTCTGGTTTCCAAAGCCCAGCTACGAGTGATGCAGAGCAAGAGAGGAGGATACTGTGACCCATTGCAATGACAACAAACATTTGAAACTGTGTCCACAAGAAAAATGATGACACTTGGCACCAGGAGACGTGTTTGCAAAGCATAATGCGAGATAGGACAAGTGATTGACATTGCCTGTCTCCTGTTTCGTCTATTGTACTTATCCTACTAATGACACAGTAATAAGAGTTTTGGATTGGCATCTGAAAAAGAAACCATCCTAGGCATGAAATCATTATAGTGGTCGTTACACCTCAGGACTTGAAGTTAAGGATCGTTCCCCATTAGGAGCGAGTGGCGCAGTGGTTAAAGCTACAGGTTCAAACCACGCTGCTCCTTGTGACCTTGGGCAAGTCACTTAATCCCCAGGTACGTTAGATAGAGTGTGAGCCCACTGGGACAGACAGGGAGAAATGCTTGAGTACCTGAATAAATTCACATGAACCGCTCTGAGCTCCCCTGGGAGAATGACATAGTAAACGGAATAAATAAATGATGATTAATGAACAGTAATTTGGAATCTTTACTCTGTTCTCCCCTTAACTCTGCCTTTGTTACACTCTCTCTGAATGCCGTAACCTCCCTCTTTTGAAAGTATCCTAATATTTCACTCTAAACACTGGACTCCAGGTGGTTGAAGGGTCAAGTGAAAAGGAAAAAAATCTACTTGGACCCTCTAACAGTGGCGTAGTGAGGGGGGGAGGGGCGGACTGCCCTGGGCACCGTGTTGGAGGTGCCGGCACCTCTCCGCCATACCATGCCAAGCTCACGCCATCCCTCCCGCCCACCTTGTACCTCCGTAGATCTTCACTAGCGCGAGTAACTTCTACTGCCTGGTGCTCTTCCTGGCCCGTTTCCCCTCTGAATTACTTCCAGGTCACGGGGTCAGGAAGGGATGTCAGAGGGAAATCTAACCTGAATTACTTCCAGGTCACGGGGTCAGGAAGGGATGTCAGAGGGAAATCTAACCTGAATTACTTCCAGGTCACGGGGTCAGGAAGGGATGTCAGAGGGAAATCTAACCTGAATTACTTCCAGGTCACGGGGTCAGGAAGGGATGTCAAAGGGAAATCTAACGCTGGCGCGAGGAGCATGCTGCAGAAGTCGCTTGCGCTGGTGAACATTTTGAGGTACTGGAGGGGGAAAGGGAGAGTGTGAGTGTAGAGTGGGGGGGTCACAGAGAGGAGGGGGCGGTGGACGCCTCCTACCCTGACTACAACACCGCTCGCAAAGTATATTATTTATTTATTTAGCCCATCCTACCAAAAGCGCCCACAATGGGTTATAGGAGGACATAGGACATACAGTAGTGGTAAAACGACCGAGAAATGGTAGATGGAGAACATCCGAGATACACTAGGTAACTTACAGAAGCTATGATAGATATGAACAGCCGATCTACATGAATCAACCGCTATGGTCTACATCACAGGTGTCAGAGTCGGTCCTCGAGGGCCAGAATCCAGTCGGGTTTTCAGGATTTCCCCAATGAATCTGCATGAGATCTATTTGCATGCACTGCTTTCAATGCATATTCATTGGGGAAATCCTGAAAACCCGACTGGATTCCGGCCCTCGAGGAGGGACTTTGACACCCCTGGTCTACATTATCTGAGGTCATTTAGGCTTGGTCTTTTCAGGGAGCTGGATTTAGGAAGAGGAAGGCTTGTATGGCCTTCCAGAAGTTCCAAAGGTCATCCCTAATAGTTGCAATCTGTTTGAATTTCACAACCAGAGATCACGGCTAACTACTTGGCCATTATTTCTTGCTTGCAATGGAGCAAAGACAAACTGCTTTTTTTTCCCCCTACACTTACAGATTAACCTCAGGCTGAAAAACTGGCTATTTTCTAGAAAGCAGCAAAAATCAAAGGAGACTTGCTACGCAATTTGAAAGAGCCAAGTTAAGCAGTTTTTTAAACAAGCCAAAGCAGCACAGCAGTGGCACCGAAGCCTATTAACTTCCCATGGGCTTCAGTGGGATTGCCGCAGGCCGCTGTGGTAATTGGCTTTGAAAAAAGCCACAATCAACTAAAGACTGAAAATAAGGTATTTTTTGAGCAACTAATACAGAGAAACAGAATTTAAGCGGGCCACAAATTTTCAAGATGTACCACATTTAGGCCCTTTTTTCCTAAGCTACGGCCCAGGGTGATAGCATAGGAGCATTTATTTATTTAATTTTCTATACCGCTCTCCCCAGGGAGCTCATGAATTTATTCAGGTACTCAACCATTTGTGGGACCACACTCTATCTAATGTATCTGGGCCAATGGGGGGAGGGGGTTAAGTGGCTTGCCCAGGGTTACAAGGAGCAGCGTTGGGTTGAACCCACAACCCCAGGGTGCTGAGGCTGTAGCTTTAACAACTGCGCCACACTCCACTGTGGCTTAGTAAAAGGGGAGGGGGGATTATTTAGACACTTAATCCTCTCAGGACAAAAGGCTGGATGCAATAAAAATATCGACTTGATCACTGTTGATCAATTCTCCAGCAGCAATCAATGCGCTATCATGTTTGCATGCAAATGCGACCAATCAATTGCCCTAAGAGCAGTGACGGAGGGGGGAGCAATTGGTGCAGGGGGCCTTTGTGGCAGGAGGGCGTGGGCATCCCTTCTGCCATATTTTTGGGTTTGGGGGAACAGAGGCTCGGGGATGCCTGGAAAAGGGGGGGCATGGCGTGGGGGTGTTCTGCGCGGCAGGAGGGAGTGAGCACCCAATTTTCTCTTGTGCTGCATTTGTCGGGGGTCATCAGAGAGGGCCGTCATAGGCAGTGGGGGACTTTGTTTCATTTTAGGGGACAGATATTTTGCGAGTGTAACACACGCAAAATATCTGTGCCATTGGGAAAAAAAAATGAAAAAAGAAGCACGCAAACTTGTTGGTAACCCTTTTTTTGGGAATAGCCAAGCGATGTTATGCATCAATCACTTGACTATTTTGCATGGCCGGATCAGAAAATGGGCAATCGAGGGGAAAAACACACGGTGAGCCTTTTTCTGCATCGGCTCGGTAACAGCGATCGTCACTAGTCCAAAGATGCACAACTGCATTATTTGCTGAAACACCTATTTAGAATCAGAGCAAATGAAAGGCAGTAGCAAACTGCCATCATATACTAAACCAGGGGTAGGCAATTCCGGTCCTCGAGAGCCAGAGCCAGGTCAGGTTTTTAGGATATCCACAATAAATAGGCATGAGATAGATTTGCATCTCTAGGAGGCAGTACATGCAAATCCGTCTCATACACATTCATTGTGGATATCCTGAAAACCTGAGCTGGCTCCGGTTCTCGAGGACCGGATTGCCTACCCCTGTACTAAACCATAAAACCCAGAAATGAAATGTCTGTTTTTTATCTTACTAATTTAAGGGCCCTTTTACTAAACATATGCTTCACATGAGATTATAAGCTCTATCAAGCAGGGATTGTCTCTTATATGTTTAATGTGGAAAATGACTTACCTCAAAATTCATTCGAGCATGAGCGTCGGAACAGGAGAAGCCACAGGGGCCATGGCCTCCCCCAGAATTAGCACTCAGAGAAGTCGGTAATGGGCGGCTTTTCTCCCCCACTCACCTCCTCCCAGTCGCTGTAATTTTTTTTTTTTTTTTTAATCTTTATTCCTTTTTATTTCTCTCAACAAGTGTACAATATTATTACAATTAATTCACATAACTCACTTGACATTCTTACACAATATTATTATACATGTTTTAATTCCCCCCCACACACCTCCCATCCCTTCCCATATCAATAAAATAATCTATCCAAACATATACATACTTAGACATCCCTCTTCCATAATACAATTAATCATACTTTAACCTATCCTTCCCCCCACCCTTTCTTCCTCAAACTCTTTTTTCACTTTTCTTTTTTCTTTTTTCGCTGTCATTTTCAGTCTTCTGGCAGCCACCATACAGCGTCAGTGAGCATTGTTGCAGAACACTTTCGTCGATGCTGTGCGGTGGCTGCCCGAACACTTAATTACAGTGACTGGGAGGAGTTGGGATCCGGAGAGAGACATGCTGCAGGATCCTCCTGGGAGGAGTCTTTGGGCACCCCCCCCAAAAAAAACAACCAAAACCATCGTTCTGCAGCCAATGCATTCGTTTTCTGGTAAATTGTCTGCCAGTGTGCGTGCTAATCTTTTTTTTAATGGAACAGAAAACAAGCAGATCATATGATGAAAAAACTTGTGTTTAATCAAACAGTGTCTGACGTGGCTGTGTTTCACTATTCCTGGGAGCATAAGAACTGCCATCCTGTGACAAACTGAAGGACTATCAAGGCCAGTATCCTGTTTCCACAGTGGCCAACCCAGGTCCCAAGTAGTAAAACAGATTTTATGCTACTCCTAGGAATAAGCAGTGGATTTCCCCAAGCCATCTCAATAACAGCCTATGGACTTCTCTTTTAGGAAATTATCCAAACCTTTTTAAACCCTGCTAAGCTAACTGCTGTTCCAAGTTAGATAAAGTACTGCAGATTGTTTGCCTTGCTGTTTCCTTATTTAACTTTGTCAGTTTTGGGGAGAAGGCATCTCATGAGTGGGCCTTGGTGTAGGCTAAATGGATAAGGCGGAGTAAGTTCAAAAGCTAAACGGGAAGTGGTTCGTGGTTCGTGCTCCTGCGGTAACTTTCAGGTAATGTATGCTAATGTGAACATTAACGCACAACAGACAAAAAAAGGAAAATTACTTTAAATACTGCCACCTTAGAAATGGGATTAGCACCAGGGAAAGTCTACATTGAAATCATTTCTTAAATTAGCAGAACCAAAGGGATGAGATTAACTAGCCTCCAAATCACTTCCACTTTAATGGAGAACAGCCACATTCTTCCTTCTCCAGTCCTCGGGGACTACTCTTGACTCTACAGAAACAATGAAAACGTCAGACAGTGGAGCCGCCAGAACTTCTCTGAGGTCCTTCAGTATTCTCAGATGTATCTCTTCTATCCCCGTTGCCTTATGTACATTTTTTAGCTAGTTTCTGAAAATTAGTCAAAATTTACCACGCTTCTGTTCCTATTGGCATTTCTCTTCTGGGGTCCTACTCCTGACCCGTCATCCGTCTTAAACAATTTCCTTTATCCTTATTGACTTCTACACATTGCTCCCCTTCACATAATTCCACTTTTGCATTTCATAAGAACATAAGCAGTGCCTCTGCTGGGTCAGACCAGTGGTCCATCATGCCCAGCAGTCCGCTCACACGGCGGCCCATCAGGTCCAGGACCTGTTAGTAACCCTCTATCTATACCCTTCCTATCCCCTTTTCCTTCAGGAAGTTGTCCAATCCCTTTTTGAACTCCAATACTGTACCCTGTCCCATCATACCATCTGGAAGCGCATTCCAGGTGTCCACCACCTGTTGGGTGAAGAACTTCCTAGTATTGGTTCTGAATCTGTCCCCTTTTAATTTTTCCGAATGCCTTCTCGTTCTTGTAGTTTTCGAAAGCTTGAATAATCTGTCCCTCTCCATTTTCTCTATGCCCTTCGTGATTTTGTAAGTCTCTATCATATCCCCTCTACATCTCCGCTTCTCCAGGGAAAAGAGCCCCAGTTTCTCCAATCTTCCAGCGTATGAAAGGTTTTCCATACCTTTTATCAAACGTATCGCTCTCTCGAGTGTCGACATATCCTTCTTTAGGTTCGTTCTGTTTGTAATACCCTTCTTGATTATACCTAGCATTCTATTCGCCTTCTTAGCGGCCGCTATGCACTGTGCCAACGATTTCAGGGTCTTGTCCACTATTACCCCCAAGTCCCTTTCTTGGGTGCTCTCACCCAATAACAGCCCTCCCATCGTATAGTTGTACTTCGGGTTTCTGTTCCCTACGTGAAAGACTTTACATTTCTCTGACATCTCGTCGCCCACTCCCCTAGCTTGCACTATCACTTGTATATTTAAAAAATGTCTTCCCTCCCGCCCCCCCCCCCCCCCCCCCCCCAACACACACACACAAATTCTTATTGGTTATTTTTTCTCTTTCTGCGATCTCTTGTAGTTTCAGAAATTAACCTCTTTTTCTTTACCTTTTCAGCTTCTTTTTTCCTTTCTCGTATGGCTACTTGAGAGGACTAAGCTATTGTTTATCATTTTATTCATGGAGCTATGACAAGGAGATGATTTTATAGTCTTATGTACTTGTATAGTCCATTATGGTTATACAGTATTTATGTGTGTGTGTTTTTCTTGGGGGGGGGAAGGGGTGTAAATTGCTTAGTTATAGCGGGGTATAATATTTAAAGATAAAGGTTTTTGCCTTTGAAATAACTCATTTTGGTTTTGCCCACTGCTTTGACTGGATGGTCTGGTCCAATATTACAACGCATATGGGGAAGGGTATATTTAAGATTAACGTTTTCAAGATGTTAATACCTGGAGGAGTTGACTGGATAGGAAAAGATGGGGGATGGTGAAACATTTCAGTTTGAAAAAAACGTTTATTAACTCAACAGTAGACCCCCACCTCTCCCTTAGCCAGGTTGGATCCATTGTTCTGTCCTCACAGGTTCTCTCAGCCAGGTGAAGTATGCTTTTCCTCAAGTTCCCATCATCGGTGTTTTGTCAGGTCCTACTCCTATGGACAAGATGGGGAAAAGGTGAGGCTAGGAATTGACACTCGGAGGAAGAACCCTGATAGATAAACAGAAATGTGTGAATTATCAACAGAAAACAACCCCTACGTAAAATTCATTTGAATAAATCATCCCATGTAGCAGACATTGTTAGATACAGTATTAGGAACTAATTTATGCATTTTGGTTCAGTAGTGCCCTAATATTTTGAACTGATGATAGTTGATTCCAAGTGTCAGGAAGCAGAAACCCCATTTATAAAGCCTGAACCCAATGCCAGTTTTGCTTCCCCCAAGAGCGATATTAACATATGCGATTATCCTTTTATTTTGTCAGGATATTTGACAGAAAGTCATATAAATGAGAAGGCTCTTCCCAGCTGGTTGTGCTGTGTCTCCACTGCAATTTAGCATGTTAGATCTACAAATGCATCACTTTGATACAAGCTTTGAAGTCTCCACAACCCACTAAGCAGACATCAAGGAAGAAGAGGCTTGCAATTTGCAAGAACGCCGTTAAATTCTCCTTACCAAAGTGGCTTCAGGAGTTCAGCAATCAATGGCAATAATTAATCAGGGGCTGTGTCTCCAAATAGGAGCTTTTATGCATAGTAATGAACCTTACTCCTTAACAGAGTGTGTGAAGTATGGTTTTATTCTCTCAGATTTAGCGGTAGCTCTCATCGACATGCCTTTCCTTCTAGTACATAATGGGGCCCTTGGACTAAGCTGTGGTAAGTGCTGTTGGTGTCTTTTTTTTTTTTTTATCTCTTTTCTTCTGCTGAGTCAGACCAGAGGTCCATCTTGCTCAGCGGTCCGCTCCCGCAGCGGCCCATCAGGCCTAGTGCCAGAACAGTGGTCCCTGATTAATTTTGTAACTTACCTCTAATCCCATCCCTATAATCTACCTCTATTCTTATCTGTACCTCTCAATCCCTTTGTCTTCCAAGTACCTATCCAAAGCTTCTTTGAACCCCTGTAGCGTGCTCCTGTTTATCACATCCTCTGGTAGCACGTTCCATGTATCCACCACCCTCTGTGTGAAAAATAACTTCCTGGCATTTGTTCTAAACCTCTCCCCTTTCAATTTCTCTGAGTGCCCCCTTGTAGTTGTGGGATCAAGTACACGCTATCTGTGCACAGGGTGGGTCTGGACACGAAGAAGAAACATTGGTGTGCACTAACCAATTAGGGAATGGCGCCCATTACCGTGCCTAACTTTGTAGGCCAGGGTTCTAAAGGCCTACCTTATAGGTACCTAAGTCCTTTGGAGAATTGTATCTAGTGGCACCGAAGTCTTTCTCTACTTTGGTGTTAGATGTTCCATGCAAAAGGCGCCTGTCTTTTGTAGAATCGTGTCTACGAAGAGAGTTGCCTATCTCCCAATTAATTATGAGCTTCTTAAAGTTCATTATTGAAGGGGAAGGGAAACGGATTGGGACTTATATACCTCCGTTTTGTAGTTGTACCATCACACTCAAAGCGGTTTGCATACAGGTACTTCAAGCATTTTCTCTATCTGACCCGGTGGGCTCGTAATCTATCTAATGTACCTGGGGCAATGGGGGGGGAGGGGATGAAGTAACTTGCCCAGAGTCACAAGGAATAGCACAAGGTTTGAACCCACAACCTCAGGATGCCGAGGCTTAGCTCTAACCACTACACCACACTCTCCAATTCTAGAAAAGGTTCAGAGTGAGCAAGATGATAAAGGAGATGGAACTCCTCTCGTATGAGGAAAGACTTGGAAAAGAAACAGCTGAGGGCTGATATGATTGAAGTCTACAAAATCCTGAGTGGGAGTAGAACGGGTACAAGTGGATCGATTTTTCACTCCGTCAAAAATTACAAAGACTACGGGACACTCAATGAAGTTACAGGGAAATACTTTTAAAACCAATAAGAGGAAAAAAATTTTCACTCAGAGAATAGTTAAGCTCTGGAATGCATTGCCAGAGGATGTGGAAATCGTCATCACCCCAATCCAAAAAGACCCAAAAGCACCACAAAACCACCCATCTAACTTTAGACCTATAGCCTCAATTCCGCTATATGTCAAAATTATAGAAGGCCTAGTAGCCAAACTCCTCTCCAATTACATAGATGACCACAACCTACTCCACCCCACGCAATCAGGCTTCAGAACAAACTTCAGTACAGAGACACTACTAGGCTCCCTTATGGATACCGTCAGACAACACCTTAGTACAGGAAAAAAAATGCTTCTCATACAACTGGACCTAACTGCAGCATTCGACTTAGTGGACCACAACATCCTTCTACAGATCTTAGACGCAATAGGCATCTCAGATAAAGTATACTCATGGTTTGAAGGATTCCTAAAATTCAGAACTTACAGTGTAAAAGCAAACAAAGAAAAGTCAGAATCATGGTCAAACCCCTGCGGCGTACCACAAGGATCTCCACTATCCCCTACCCTCTTCAATCTCTACACCGCTTCTCTAGGAACGCATCTGGACAATCTGGGCATAACCACCTATAGTTATGCTGATGACATCACCATCCTCATCCCATATGATCACTCTAAACCGACCATGACAGACAAACTTCACCAAACACTTGAAACAGTCACAACCTGGATGAAAAAACACAAACTTAAACTCAACCAAGACAAAACCAAATTCATCCTTCTCGAAAATGACAAGGTCCAAACCACAACCAACTTAGAAATAAACGCAATCAAATACCCAATCCAAACCACCATTAAACTACTTGGCATGACCATAGACAGATGCTGCACTATGCAACCGCAAATAAATAAAACAATTCAGAAATCATTCGCTGTCATGAGAAATCTGAGACAAGTCCGAAAATTCTTTGAAAGAACACAATTCCAACTTATAGTACAATCCCTAATACTAGGTATATTGGACTACTGCAACATCCTCTTCCTTCCTTGCCCTGTAACCACGATTAAACAACTCCAAACAATCCAAAATACAGCTTTGAGACTCATCTACTCATTGAGAAAACACGACCACATCACTGAAGCCTTCATCAACTCACATTGGCTTCCAATCCAAGAAAGAATACAATTCAAATTCTACTGCATACTATTTAAAACCCTACACGGAGACAGCCCATCATACTTGAATAATCGCCTCATCCAAGCACCCACTACCAGACACAGAAAAACACACTCCCCATTCATTCCCCCCCCAATTAAAGAAGTAAAAAGAACAAAACTACACGACGGCCTCCTGGCCACCCAAGCCGCAAGGCTGGATAACCAGATCTCCAACCTTCTGATGACCACTCCAGACTATAGGACGTTCAGAAAAGAAATAAAAACCACACTTTTCAAGAAATTCCTGAAGCAGCACTAACATCACGACCTCTTAGTAACTCTAAAACCGACATCTGATCTACCCATTACTGCACTAACAACAACAAAAGAACCTCCAATATGACCAACTATTAATTCTCTTACAAACCACCTCACCCTCAACAACCAGTTAATGTTTATAAAATCTACAACTTACCTATCTAGCCAATCAATGTAACTCTGTATTTCTAAATTAACCTTTTGTAATCCGCCTTGAACCGCAAGGTAATGGCGGAATAGAAATCCCTAATGTAATGTAATGTAATGTAATAGCGTAGCTGGTTTTAGGAAAGGTTTGGACAAGTTCCTGGAGGAAAAGTTCATAGTCTATTATTGAGAAAGACATGGGGGAAGACACTGCTTGCCCTGGATCGGTAGCATGGGTTTTGGCCAGGTACTAGGGACCTGGATTGGCCACAGTGAAAACAGGCTACTGGGCTTGATGGACCATTGTTCTGCTCTTATGTAACTTTTTATAGCAGTGTGGTAAAAGGGCCCCAGAGTATGTAGCATATGATAGGCAACCTCTCAAGATTGATTTTAATGAAACGGATGGCCCCCACCACAATGGGAATACCTTCTGTATCTGTCTCTAACTTCATTGTCTAAAATGTGAAAATCTTTTTCTCCACCCAATGCATTAAGTATTCACTTGACATTAAGACCTCTATTGTCACATTTTTTCCTCCGTTGTCATGATGTCGTGCTTTGCTTTTCCAGTACAGCAGTTCTTATTCTGTTTCTTCTCAGAACTTTGCAACCAGCGCCAACATGTGTCACATTTCCAGCTCTTGTGACTGAACTCGTATATGTGTCAATCTTTTTTCCTCTGCTCTGAACCATCTCGTCCGTAACACCCTGTGTTGGACTGCAGCTATTAATCTCTCATCCTTTCGTTTCAGTTCACTTCTCTGTAGCCATCCAGGTGTCCAGTCCTGATTGATGGGTAGTTCTTGGAGTAATGCTTTGCATTCGTATGTCCCACTGTACTTGTGCATTTGTCACTTGCTTTTTCTTTGTTTGTTCATGTAATTCTTTCAAGAATTGCTTCCCTTTTTACTTTTGCTAATTCTATTCGTTTCTCCCCATGTGTACTCGTGGATTTCATGCAATGTTTGTACAAAATTGAGTGAGACAGATTTGGATGTTTATTTTCATACTTCAATACTTTTGGTGTATTTGGATTTGTTGAAGCTGTCTGGAAGTTTGACAGAAGTCCTCTATCTATGTATAATCTGTTTCTGTGAGTCCCACTCCTCCTGTGACCCTGAGATAGGGAGAACAAGAGGGCACTCTCTAAAGTTAAAAGGGGATAGATTCCGTACAAACATAAGGAAGTTCTTCTTCACCCAGAGAGTGGTGGAAAACTGGAATGCTCTTCCGGAGTCTGTCATAGGGGAAACACCCTCCAGGGATTCAAGACAAAGTTAGACAAGTTCCTACTGAACCAGAATGTACGCAGGTAAGGCGAGTCTCAGTTAGGGCACTGGTCTTTGACCTACGGGCTGCCGCGGGAGCGGACTCCTGGGCACGATGGACCACTGGTCTGACCCAGCAGCGGCAATTCTTATGTTCTTATGAATGTATAGACTTTATAGTTAGAGAATGACACAGGAACAGAATATGTCCCCGTCCTCGTGGATAACCATGGGAAACCATCCCATGTCATTCTTTAGTGTCCATCTGAACCTCAGTCCGTCTACACCAATGCAAGGCTTGAGGGTCAGTGGCTGGAAATCATCCCATGTCATTCTTTGGTGTCCATCTGAACCTCAGTCCGTCTACACCAATGCAAGGCTTGAGGGTCAGTGGCTGGAAATCATCCCATGTCATTCTTTGGTGTCCATCTGAACCTCAGTCCGTCTACACCAATGCAAGGCTTGAGGGTCAGTGGCTGGAAATCATCCCATGTCATTCTTTGGTGTCCATCTGAACCTCAGTCCGTCTACACCAATGCAAGGCTTGAGGGTCAGTGGCTGGAAATCATCCCATGTCATTCTTTAGTGTCCATCTGAACCTCAGTCCGTCTACACCAATGCAAGGCTTGAGGGTCAGTGGCTGGAAATCATCCCATATCATTCTTTGGTGTCCATCTGAACCTCAGTCCGTCTACACCAATGCAAGGCTTGAGGGTCAGTGGCTGGAAATCATCCCATGTCATTCTTTAGTGTCCATCTGAACCTCAGTCCGTCTACACCAATGCAAGGCTTGAGGGTCAGTGGCTGGAAATCATCCCATGTCATTCTTTGGTGTCCATCTGAACCTCAGTCCGTCTACACCAATGCAAGGCTTGAGGGTCAGTGGCTGTGTCCATTCATACTCTGATTCTTACCTCTCTCCTTAAAGAACGGCATGGGGTGGTTTCCCACGGTTATCTGTGTGGACAGGGATGGTGTTGATATACCAATTTTAGTAAATTACTTCATACTGAGAAGTTTTCTTGTTCATAGACCCTTTTTTTTTAATTTTTAGATCTTTTAGAGGCCAGTCTATAATTCCAAAGCTGGAAGAGACTCTAGGGCTCATTTTCAAAGCACTTACTTACAAAGTTCCATAGGTTACTTTGGGATTTTAGAAGTCTAAGTGCTTTGAAAATACACCTCTGAGAACTGACAGCTCATTAATGGCATGTTTCATATTCTATTCTATCAACGGACTTTTCTCTCATCGATTTACACTTGATTCTTGCTCCTCCTTCCTCTTCTAAATATTTGCACAACATCTTCCTGTTCAAGTTTTTATCTCGCAGTCTTAATCTTTTGTGGTTCCTGCACCCTCTTCCTAAAGCATTAATGAAACCCCAATACCCCTTTCCTTAACCGTGTGTCCACTAATGAATACTGACACCTACATATGTCGCTAATTGATAGCTACTAAGTACTCCTAATAGTTAACTTTTTTATAGCACTGATAGGCATACACAGCCCTATACAACAACATATACAAAAGATAGTCCCTTCCCGTTAGAGCTTACAATCTAAATTAACAGACAACACACAAAAAAAGAGGAGGCTGGGTTGAGACATCCAGGTTTCACTCCGGTTAAAAGCAATGGATGTAAAACCCAGATATCTCAATCTGCCCTCCTTTTTTCTAGAGCTATATGGTAACCCTAAAAGAACAGAACAAGTAGGGGCTTAGGGAGTTTCTTGGGGTGGTTAGGGTGAGGGTGTTATGAGTTAGAAGAGGTGGGCTTTTACCCTGGACAGAGCTTGAAGTACTAACTCGGGCAGTTTGTTCTAGGAGTAAGGCGCACCAAGAGAGATAGGGCGCAGTCTGGAGTTGGCAGTAAAAGAAAAGGGTACATATAAGAGAGATCTGCCTGATGAACAGAGTTTCCAGGGTGGAGAGAGATTGAGGAGTTAGAGTGAATACACTTGTAAGTCAATAACTCCTAACAGGTCATTTTAATTACAGCTACACTACCATCAGAACCATAAGAGTTGCATTTGTTGAAGAGAGGAAATGTTTGAATCATTATCTTGAAGACCTTCAATTGTAAAGATAAGACTTTACCCATAATAGTCCATGAAGATTCTAAACTAAGGATAGGAGGCTTCTGAAGAGTAATTTCTAGTGAGAATGAAGATGGATCTCGTTCAGTAGCACGGTCTCTGCCAGGAGTCCTCTGCTTTCCATGGAGGAATGTCTATCCATCCAATCTCGCCAGATACTCTCCCTCCTGCTGGAGTTGGCTCTTGCACCATCAGCACAAGGTTTGGTGGCATTAATTGCAGGGCTTGAGGGGGGTTCAAAGATATCATTGAGCAAAAGTTTGGCAAGGCTCCTCGTGAAGATAACGCTGAGGCTTGGCGCTCCCTCGTCAAAAAAGAGGGAAGAGGGCTCAGCGAGAAAAGCCCTCACGTTACCCTTCTTCTTAGGCACAGGGGGACAAGACAAAGCTGCAGCCGCCATCTTGGATCCAGCCCCTGCAGGAAGCTAGTCTGAATCAGCAAGTACTCCTTTGGCTTTGAATTAAGAGTTTACAGAATCAAACTCTTAAGTGACTGATCCGGTGAACATGGTGAGCGCTGCTTTAATGGTAGTTCTGGTTTTACTGTGAAGACCCTACATCGTAGCAGACAGTTCATGCTGGTATGAGTGAGACATTTGGCTGTAAGTGTTTCTTCATGGATTTGATGCTTTTAAATTGTGCAGAGCAGCTGCAAGGGAGCAGGTGCCGACTCTGTGATTAATATTTAAGCAAATGAAGAAGCAGCTGTAATTTAGGTCTGTTTATACCATTATCTGAGTAGGAACATGAAGTTGTGCTAAAGTCACTTAGCAGTATAACTGTCATACGGTGATGGTTTCTCATTGATCTGGGCTTATGTTCAAAGGCAGCAGGGCTCAGCCTTTGAAATTCAGACTTTATAATGTAATGCTGCAGATGAGAGCAGCAAATGACCATCCAATCTACTAATGGTAAATCTCAGCTGCCAGTTGGAGAAGCTAGAATTTTGACCATAAGAATAGCCATACTCGGTCAAACCAATGGTCCATCTAGCCCAGTAGCCCAAAACAGGTCATAAGCACCTGGCATAAAACCAAATAGTAGCAGAATTCCATGCCACTGATCCAGGGCAAGCAATGGCTTGGCTTCTCCCATGTCTGTCTCAATAGCAGACTATGGACTTTTCCTCCTGGAACTTGTCCAAACCTTTTTATAAAACCAGCTACACTATCCGCTCTTACCACATCCTCTGGCAGTGCGTTCCAGAGCTTAACTATTCTCCTGAGTGAAAAAAATATTTCCTCCTATCGGTTTTAAAAGTATTTCCCTGTTACATCATCACATGTCCCCTAGTCTTTGTAATTTTTGACAGAGTAAAAAATCAATCCACTTGTACCCGTTCTACTCCACTCGGGATTTTGTAGACTTCAGTCATATCTCCCCTCAGCCATCTCTTTTCCAAGCTGAAGAGCCCTAACCGTTTTAGTCTTTCCTCATACGAGAGGAGTTCCATCCCTTTATCATCTTGGTTGCTTTTCTTTGAACCTTTTCTGCTATATCTTTTTGAGATAAGGCGACCACTTGCTGAAATCTGTATTTGTTGCCGTCTCTGAGAGAGAAATGCATCTTAGAATTGAATAACTGGTGTAATAGAGCGTTTCTGAGTTTCTTTGTTTTCTGTTGACCTGGGGGTAGATGAGTGCTTAAGTCAGGGGTAGGGAACTCCGGTCCTCGAGAGCCGTATTCCAGTTGGGTTTTCAGGATTTCCTCAATGAATATGCATTGAAAGCAGTGCATGCAAATAGATCTCAAGCATATTCATTGGGGAAATCCTGAAAACCCGACTGGAATACGGCTCTTGAGGACCGGTGTTCCCTACTCCTGGCTTAAGTCATATATTTAATGCAATACCCACCCCCACCCCCCCTTGTTTTATCACCAAGTTTTGACATGGTCTAAAGAGCTGCTACAAAATGTTCTTTGCCCCTCCTTCTCTCAGGACAATTTACTAGGCTCTTCAAGATAGGAGGCCCCTCAGTATTTGGGATGAGTATCTCGGTGGCCTCTAATGCTACTTCTACTACGAATCCTTCAGTGGGGTGGAGGAACTATATTCAATGTCCTAGCACAAAGTTGGAATGTTATTTCTTTATTACTTGAGATTTAGTAAACGCCTTTATGAAGGCCCAGTTTAATATAAAACTTTTAACAACATAATAGATTAGGCATGACATGGAAAAGAGAGAACAAGTGGGGAAGGGATTGAACACAAATGAAGTTTATTAAGTATAGATTGAATTTTATCACATATACAGTTGAAAATAAACAGTTCTTCCCCTCTCCCGTTTCGTACGTCTGTTTGAATTTGTCTATGTATGTTATTGACCCCCCCCCTTAGAAATATTTGATAAGCAATAAGCATGTAAATCAAATTCTAACTAAAACTTCATTTCTTGGTCCCTTTCCCACCTGTTCTCTAGTGGGGTTATTGGCCTTGTTTTTTGGGGTTATCATGACATGGACCACTGTGGTCAGACTCGTCTTTTCAATATATGGACAGAATTTGTGGGATCAGATTCCTGACCTGTAATTTTAGGGGTGAAGTCAGGTATTTGTCCACTTGCATTAGGAACTCACAGAATCTCTGTTTTTGATGCGTTTGGGCACAGTTTGATTTCAAGTCAAGCATGAAATGACAGCTGGAGCAGTGGCACAGCGAGGGAGGTTGATGCCCAGGGTGGGGGTACCTGGCATCGCTGCTTGAGCGCTCCCCACCCTTCCCCATCGTTTGAATGCCCGCCCCACTCTTCCCCACACTCCATGCATACCTCTCAAAATGGCTGCTAACGCAAGCAGCAACTTTCACCTGCGGCTTGCGCCGGCCTCGACTCCCTTCTGAAGACACATTTAGAAATCCAATTCTGCTTCTCTCATAAGAACATAAGAATTGCCGCTGCTGGGTCAGACCAGTGGTCCATCATGCCAGCAGTCTGCTCACACGGCTGCCCTCTGGTCAAAGACCAGTAGCCCTACCTACATATGTCCTTGTTCAGCAGGAACTTGTCCAACCTTGTCTTGAATCCCTGGAGGGTGTTTTCCCCTATAACAGCCTCCGGAAGAGCGTTCCAGTTTTCCACCACTCTCTGGGTGAAGAAGAATTTCCTTACGTTTGTACGGAATCTATCCCCCTTTTGATATGATTCTTTATTTTATATTGAAGAATCTGATGACCCTGATGCAGACAATTGCTGAAACTTGGCCAGTCAAGTCCTTTTTCATATTCTCCTCCTCCCCACCCCCACCATCTCTTTTCAGAGCCTAACCTCTTTAGCCATTCCTCATATGAAAGGAGTTCATCCCCTTTATCATCTTGGTCGCTTTTCTTAGAACCTTTTCAAATTCTGCTATATTTTTTTTGAGATATGGTGGCCAGAATTGAACACCTTACTCAAGGTGAGATCAAATTTGTTCTTTTAAGCTTCTACTGCTGGCATTATGATTGTTGCTGTTGTCTGGGTCTCACTGTGTTTGGGTGGACAGAAGCGATGTTTCAGCCATCAAGCTGTAGCTTTCTTCAGGGTATGCTGAAGAAAGCCACAGCATGATGGCTGAAACGTTGTTTCTGCCCACCCAGATGCAGTGAGACACGGACAGCAGTAACAATTGTGAGGTCAAATTCTTTAGTCAATCTACCCTTAGATTCAAAGGGCATTAATGCAAAATCCCAGCAATTTCAAATAGACCAGAGTCTCAGCCTGCCTGTCCGACACTGTTGCCTGGATGTCTCACCGCCATCTAAAACTGAATATGGTTAAAACCGAGCTGCTCATCTTCCCACCTAAACCCACCTCTCCACTTCCCTCATTCTCCGTCTCTGTGGACAACACTCTCATCCTTCCTGTTTTGTCTGTTCGTAATCTTGGGGTCATCTTTGACTCCTTTCTGCCCTTCACCGGCTAAAAACTGCCGTAATGTAAATGCGCATGAGTCGAATCTCTTTCAATTGAAAGGAAGCTCTGGAATGAGAGGGCATAGGATGAAGTTAAGAGGTGACAGGCTCAGGAGTAATCAAAGGTAAATACTTTTTTTACAGAAAGGATGGTACAGTCTCCCAGAAGAGATGGTGGAGACAGAGACTGTGTCTGAATTCAAAAGGGCCTGGGATAGGCACGTGGGATCTCTCGGAGAGAGGAAGAGATCATGGTTACTGCGGATGGGCAGACTGGATGGGCCATTTGGCCTTTATCTGCCATCATGTTTCGTTGTTTCTGTAATATTACCAAAATCCAACCCTTCCTCTCTGAGCATACTACCAAAACCCTTATTCATGCCCTTATCACCTCATGCTTAGACTACTCCAACTCGCTACTGTCAGCCCTTCCGCTTAGACATCGCACTTCCCTCCAATCCATCCAGAATTTGGCTGCACGACTCATATTCTATGAGAGCCACTATATTCACCTTAACCCTCTCTTACAGTCACTTTATTGGTTTCTGAATACAGTTTAAACTCCTCTTACTGACCTACAAATGCACTCACTCGGCTGCCCCTCACTATCTCTCTTCACTTATCTCCCCCTATGTCTCCCCCCACCCTTGCAAGCTCTGCTCAGCTATTCAGTCCCTCCTGTCTATGCCCTTCTCTTCCTCTGCCAACTCCAGACTCCATCCCTTCTACCTTGCTGTGCTGAATGCTTGGAACAAGCTGCCCGAATCCCTACAGCAGACTCTGTCTCTGGCAGTGTTCATGGCCCAGTTAAAAGCCCACCTCTTTAAGAGTGCTTTTGACTCCAAACTCCTCTCACTTTGGGTTCTGCATCCTTAACCCTGTATGTCATGTCTGTCTGTGCAAGTTAGATTGTAAGCTCTTCAGAGCAGGGACCGTCTATAAATGTCAGCCCACTTCTTTGAGAGTGCTTTCGACTCCTAACTCCTTTCACCTTGGGTTCTGCATCCCCAACCCTCTATGTCATGCCATGTCTGTCCAAGTTAGATTGTAAGCTCTTCTGAGCAGGGACTATCTATAAATGTCAGCCCACCTCTTTGAGAGTGCTTTTGACTCCAAACTCCTCTCACCTTGGGTTCTGCATCCCCAACCCTATATGTCATGTCATGTCTGTCCAAGTTAAATTGTAAGCTCTTCTGAGCAGGGACTGTCTATTGAATGTCAAAATGTACAGCGCTGCGTACGCCTTTCAGCGCTATATACTGTACGTGATAGTAGTAAATTGAAAATGAGGTTTAGGCTGAAAGTGTTCTTAAACCAAATGATAAAGTGAGCAAAGGTTTAATTATTTTGTGTGTTGTCTTCAATGAGCCAATAAAAATTCCACAAGCCAGCTCCGCAATCTGTATAGATCGCATGCAAATTTCACAACAGCTGCCATTCAATCTCACTGTTTCAACCTGAAGGCTTCACGGTCTGCTACTCGTATATCCAGCACTATAGGTAAAGACAAGTTTTACTGAAAGAAATTGCATGGAAATTGTTCTCCTATTACCCAAAGGCATTGTGATTCAAGGATTATTTGTACTCTAATGAACACTGAAGGAAGCATATATTTCTTCTTTTTGCACTGATAGAAAAAGTCTCGTGGTTAAATTTTCTTCTACCCAAAGATTGTTTTCATAATAAGGTTCGTCTTGAATTCACTGCTACATCCCTTCCCCTCCAGCTTTTCTAGGCTACCCCTCTTCCGTTCTTATACCTACTTTCCTGCTCTAAATTGGGATGGATAAAAATCAAAAGCTTAAAAAATAAGTTGATTATAACATGTTCTAAAGCTGTTTGGTAAAGAGTTCACTTGAGTATTATGAACATGCTTGTTTACAGCGGGACAGACCTCATCGTCCATTGCAGATGACGTCCAGTATAAGGGGAGTTCTAGAAATGATGCTGAGTGCAAAGGGATAATCTCCACTTATGCCTCTACCATAAACCCCCCCCCAACCCTGAATTGTCCTGTCTAAATTAGATTGTAAGCTCTTCTGAGCAGGGACTGCCTATTGTATGTTAAAATGTCCAGTGCTGCTTTATAGAAATAATAAACAGTAGTAGTAGCTCTGGGTCCAGGACCCAACCTGGCAAGAGTTCCCCAAAGGCAGTCTCCATCAGTCCCTCACTCTGTTAGCACTTGGCGCCTCCATCTGGGGAAAATAAGTCTTAGCAGGTGGCTTCACCCTCTTCTTCCCCCAGGAAAAATCCCCAAAACTTCTGTGAACAAGGTTGGCTAATAAATTAACTGATTTATTTGACATATGTATGTAGGCCTCATCAATAATGGTCAGGAATAGCTTTAAACCATTCCAATACGTCCACACTTAAACAAACAGTGTTCGTATGCTATTCAGATATTTGTTTATAGTCTCTTAAACCTTTAACTCTTAGGCCAAATCCAGCATCTCCAAAACCTTTCAGGCCTGACTGCCAACACTGTGGTTGTAGGCTGCTGCCAAGCTTCTCAGCTTAGTCACTAGGTGGGCATCACTGTGTACCTAGATCCCTCCTTCCCTTTCCAGTGCTCCCTTGTCCATTGGATCTCTTGGATGCTGTCAAGTTTCAAGTTTCAAGTTTATTAAAATATTTGATTGAACGCTTTTCAGGATACAAAGCGTTTTACAAAGAAATAAAATTGGATATATTAAAATTACAAATACATCGTAAATAAAAATTGTTACTTAAAAAATTAAAAAACGAACTGGGGTAACAAACACATGGAACAGTAGGAAAGGAGGGAAAAGAAAAAATACAATAAAAAAATAAAAAAAACAAGATGAGTTAATCAGGTTGGGTTACAACATAAGGATAATGTGAGAAAAGGATTTACAATCTTGAAAATCTAAGAGAAAAGGATTTACAATCTTGAAAATCTAAGAGAAAAAAAAAGGGGTATATACTCAGAGTTTAATACAAAACGATAAAATTAGGAATGAACCGAAAAATAAACTTTTAGTTAAAGGCTTCTTTAAAAAGAAAACACTTTAAACTATTTTTGAATTTATTCAAATCTTGTTCAAGTCTTAAATGAAGAGGAAGGGAGTTCCAAATGGTAGGGGCTGTAACCGAAAAAATAAGGTCACGGCGAGTACCTATGACTTTCAAAGAGGGAACATAAAGGGACGCTTGTGAGGAAGATCTGAGAACTCTAGTGGGGCTGTAGGGGATCAGAAGCCTGTCTATAAATGCAGGTGTATTATTTCTTAATGTCTTAAAGACTAATAGTGCTATTTTATAGGTGATTCTATATGAAATTGGTAGCCAGTGAGCATTTTGAAGCAGTGGTGTAACATGATCGAATTTTTTTGAACCTGTGATTACCTTTATTGCAGTGTTTTGTATGATTTGGAGGCGCCTTATATCCTTAAGATATGCCCCCTTTAACAAGGAATTGCAGTAGTCTAGCTTTGAAATCACTAGAGAATGTATTAAGGTATTGAGTGAAAATGAATCTAGAAGGGGAACCAATGAGCGGATCATTCTTAATTTATAGAAACAATTTTTTACCAAAGCACTGATGTGTAATCTGAAAGAAAGATTATTGTCTAAAATGACGCCTAAGATTTTTGTGTTGGTAGTGAGGTATAGAGGTTTGTTATCTATTAAGATTGGGTTGATTAGTTTTACACCTTCTCTCCCTGAAAAAAGCATAGATGTAGATTTATTAATACTTAAAGAAAGTTGATTATTGTTCAACCAATCGTGAACTTTGGCCAACTTACGGTTGATTTCGAGTATATCCTGGGAGCTTGAAGAATCAATAGGGTGTAAAAGTTGGAAATCATCCGCGTAGGCATACACTGTAAATCCTATAGATTGACAAAGAGTTAAGAGAGGGGCCAGATAAATATTGAAAAGTAATGGAGACAATATGGACCCTTGAGGTACACCATAATTTGTTTGATAAGGCTTTGAAGTAGAATTGTTAAAGTGTACAGAAGAAGATCTATTGGTAAAATATGACTTAAACCAATCTAAAACTTGGTCTTTGATGCCAATGGAAGAAAGGCGATGAAGTAGTAAATGGTGATCAATAGTGTCGAAGGCTGCCGCTAAGTCTAAGGAAATGAGAATGACAGATTTGTGTTGGTCCAGAAAGTAATGAATAGTAGTAACAAGACCTAATAAAGAGTGTTCAGTTGAGTGATTCTTGCGAAATCCTGCTTGATTGGGATGCAAGACATGAGTTTTATCCTTTTATCCTTCCAGGCTGATGGGCTTGCCCCTGTGGAAGCCTCCTGGTGATTATCTTTTAGCTCTGAGGTCCCCACCTCTGCTGCTAGTCTCAAGGGAGCCTTCTCTCTTGCTGCACCATGGGCACCAATCACACTAGTGACCTGGCACTTCTGTTAGCACTCTTGTAGCATTCCCCTCCTTCAAGAGGAGTCTCTGGGGTAGCTCCCTGCTGAGGTCCTGGTTACCAGCCCTCAACAAGGCTCTAGAGGGCTGCCTCTACTCTTCTCAGCTCTCAGACACTGATATTGCCTCTGCAGGCCCTTTTCTTCTGCCCTGAGCTGCTCCCAAAAGTCACTTGCATTGAGCCCAGCTCCTAAGGGCTGCTGTGCTGGTCTTCTACCTTGAGCTCTCTCTGCTCCCAAGGTTTGCTGATCCTTGTTTTCAAGAGTGTCCCTAGTGGTATACCAATGCTGGTACACAGCATACCTAAGCTGACCATACGTCCCATTTTGAATGGGACCGTCCCATTTTTAGATCCCTTGTCCCGTTGTCCACACACACAGCTTTGGAATGCCGAAATGTCCCGTTTTCAGGGACAGCGTCCTGAAGCTGTGCGCGGGGACAATAGGATAGGCGATTGCTTCCCCTCCCTGCCGTGCCAAAGCCAGCCACTGCTTGCCAGCTCTCTCTTTACCTCCCTCCAGCGCCGATTCAACTCACCCCTCCCCCGGTCCACCGCTGATGCTGCTTGCCGCCCAGAAGCCTTCTTCCCAACATCAATTCTGATGTCAGAGAGGAAGTTCTGGGCCAGCTAGGCAGCGATTGGCTTGTCCAGAACTTCATCTCCAACGTCAGAATTGACGTCGGGAAGGCCCACTTCTATGGGAAAGTGGCATGCTGACTGGGATGGTGGGCACAGGCATCATAACTTAACATCATAACGACCCTGGCCCGGGTCGTTGTTTCGCTCGACTCAAGCCACAAGCGTTCGGGCCTTTTCACGTTGTCCCGCATTTGAGTCATGGTGCCGGCGCTGGTACAGTTAGGGGCACGTCTTCTAGGTTTGCGTAGGGCTGCTGGAGGTCTTCATGGAAATCTGTTATAGGGAGGCCATTTGGGGAAGAGGAGGGAAGCCCGGCTCTTTTGTTCAAAGCCCAAGTGTTGGGGGGAGATGGCAGTGAGGCTCGACAATGATGTGCCCCTGAAAATGGCGGTTACAGCTTGATTCCGATTGAGGACCTCAGTGGTGAGCCCAGTGATGTGTCTATGCAGCAGGGAACTGCAACCTGCAGCAAAGCTGGTATAGAATGTATCAGGAGGCAGCAATCTATCTCCAGGTCCATGCAACTCTGCAGCTATTTGCCTTGGTAGTAGTGGTCTTTGAGCTTGCTATGAAGATGAGATGGCCAGGCTGACACACTTTTATCAGATACAGAAGGACCCTGGGAAAGACCATTGTCTTACTGGTGCAGTTCATAGAAGCCATGAAGGAGGAGAGAAAAACAGCAAATGGATAAGAAGGCCCTGGAAACACAGTTAATAGCATAGACAGAAGGAAATGCAACCAGAGACTGGGAAAAGATTAGAAAAATAAAATCACCAGACAACAAAAATGATTTTATGTTCAGTTTAGTGATTGAAATGTGTTAGTTTTGAGAATTTACATTTTCTGTCTATATTTTGCATGGTTCTAGAAGAAATGCATTTCTTTCTGTTTCTCTAGTGTTGTACTGCATGCAGAGCTTGGCATCTTGAGGTTTTATTTGTCTCTATTAGGACTTTTGGTATTTGGTCCTGTATTTACATAGGGGTTATCTGTGTTCTGCATGTGTGACCAAGGTCAGGTGTTCTGGTAGGAATTAATGTTGAGAAGCATTCAGTGTAGTTCAATTTTGTGGTTATCCATTATGTGTTGTTAATAAGTCTCTATTGTGTACATATATGAAAATATGAATGGAAAAATGGTATCACAATTAGTACTATTATGAAGTAGGGTCTGGGGCAGAGCTTTTGGGACCCCCCCTCCAAATTTAAAAGTGTTCCAACTAACTTCCTTACAGGCTTGTGCCCTGAGAACCAATATCCTGTCTCTTTCTCTTACTTTTTATATCCAAACTGCTTGAGAATTCTCTCTACTGTACTGCAATTTCATTTAAAAAACAAAAAAAAAATCAAAGTGGTTTACATATAAATGTGAGGGGAGAAAGGAATCAAAAGATGATAAAACTCCCTAACCCCCTACTTGTCCTGTTGATTAGATTGTAAGCTCTCATCTGGAATACTGAATCCAGCACTGGTCGCCCTACATGAAGAAGGACACGGGTACTACTCGAAAGGGTCCAGAGAAGAGCGACTAAAATGGTTAAGGGTTTGGAGGAGTTGCCGTACAGTGAGAGATTAGAGAAACTGGGCCTCTTCTCCCTCGAACAGAGGAGATTGAGAGGGGACATGATAAAAACATTCAAAATACTGAAGGGAATAGACTTAGTAGATAAAGAGAGGTTGTTCACCCTCTCCAAGGTAGAGAGAACGAGAGGTCACTCTCTAAAGTTGAATGGGGATAGATTCCGTACCAACGTAAGGAAGTTCTTCTTCACCCAGAGAGTGGTAGAAAATGGGAACGCTCTTCCGGAGGCTGTTAAAGGGGAAAACACCCTCCAGGGATTCAAGACAGTTAGACATGTTCCTGCTGAACTGGAGCATACGCAGGTGAGGCTGGACTCATTTACAGCGTGAGCAGACTGCACCACTGGTTTGACCCAGCAGCGGCAATTCTTATGTTCTTATGACTGTCTCCTGAATGTTTTAACGTACAGCGCTGCGTACATCTACCATTGATTTAGTAGTCGGGGGCTGTTTCCTGTTCTCCAACTCTTTAACTTAGTATATGAAGTCTGATAGAGCTGAAATAGCTGGTTAGGCCTATAAGTGCCACTCTGTGCTGTCTGCCCCAGTGGCATAGTGAGGGTGGGAGGCACCCAGGGTTTTGGTGCCCCCTGACCTCTTCTCTGCCCCCACTGTATGTGTGTGTAGGGTTACCAGATTTTCTGTTTGCAAAATCCGGACACCCCTAGACCCGCCCAGTTCCACTCATCCCTGTCATGCCCCAGCCCTGCCCCCAATTCCACCCCAGCCCCACCCCCCACTGCCTGCTCTCGTCAGGCAGGAGGAAAGCTGTTCAAAACCCAGACAAAATGCTAGGTTTTGAAAAGCCGTCTGGACCCCTGGGCATGTCCTCGAAAGAATCCGGACATCTGGGAACCCTACCCGTGTGCCCCTTCCCTTCCCTCCGTACCTCTTTAATGTCGCCAACGTCAGCAGCATCTCCCAACTTGCTGCCCATGCCGGCCACAGCTTTCCCACTAATGTCGTTTCCTGGTCCCACAACCTGGAAGTGACTTCAGAAGGATATCCGTGACCGGAGCGAGCAGTAGGTTGGAGCGATATATCAAGCTTAAATAAGAGTTAGATGCACGAGGGAAGAAGGGAAGGCGCAAGGGAGAGGGATGGGAAAGGACCAGAGGGTGGCGAGGAGAGGTACTACGTCCACCAAGTCAGCGCCCGGGGCAGTCCCATGCCTTTGTTTTAGGATTGTAGATACCGGTTCATGCATGATGTCTACGTTCCTTTTGCATATCTGCTCCTAGAGAACTGCTCGGCGAATGTCTTTTCTTTGTGTCTCATTAGATAATAGTGTTACAGAATAGGGTCTCATCTATGAATTTGCTCCTCAGAGTACTTTTGAAAGGCTAAGTCTTAACAGTAATAGGTGGAACTCAGAAGCAAAGTAAGTGCAGTATCTTAGGCTGAGAATTGCAGGGAAGAATGTGGGATGAATATTCATGAAGTTAATTTTGTAGTAATGCAATTAATATCCAGTAGTTTTTGTACTGATTCCTCTCATCTTTCTACTTATTGGGCATACTGTGGTACTTACTGGTTCAGTGATACTGTATAGAGAACTGCCTCTGGATCAAGGGCAGTTTATAAGTTAGCAGTGGATTTGCCGCGGGAATGGAATTTGGGTTTCTCCTATAAGAAATCAGTCACCACAAAATGGGGCCTTAGATTCTTGCCTAAGATTTACTTACAATTTTCTTTTACTATTTCCTGTTAATCCTGTCAGATATTTCTCTATGTAGGCTAGTGAAAGTGTCCGTGATTTATTGGAAGGTGCCCCGTTAGACAGCACTGTACAGTGGTATATACCAGTGTTCTTCAACCACTGTTCCATGGACCAGTGCCGATCCACAGGGCCAGCACATGCATCAGGCCCAAAACAGTGTTCTTCAACCGCCGGTCCACGGTGCAATCGATGCGGCGTTATCTTCAAGCCAGCTCCCTCTTCCTAACTGATTCAGTGCACAAAGCCACAGGCCTGAACCGGAAGCCTTCTCTCTGGTGTTGCAACGTCAGAGGGAAGGCTTCCAGATGAGGCACGGGATGTGCAAGGTGCAATTAGTACTATTATGGGGGCGGGGTCTGGGGTGGAGATTGGGTAGAGATGGGCGGGGTCTGGCCCATGTCTTAGCCCAGTGTTCTTCAACAGCTGGTCCACAGAATAATTCTTTTATTTCTGCCGGTCCATAGGTGTAAAAAGGTTGAAAAACACTGGTATATACTGTCTATCCTGTAGCTCAGGCAATGGGAGATCCCAAGACCTCGAGGAGTCCGTCTGAGTCGTATGATTTGAACCCTGGCTTTACCACCAGGCCACTTCACAATCCCTGTTCCTAGATTAGCTCCTGGCTGGAGGGCTGGTGCTCTGCTGAGGGGCTTTCCACTTCTCTTCAGGGGTTGCTCACAGTGATTTAATGTCTAGGAAATTGCTCAGTGATTTAAATTTCTCTGTATGTTCTGTTGGTCACGATTGTTTTCAGCTGCTCCATAATTTGTGATCTCCCAGCTGAAGAATGAGAGTACAAGTCCATAGACCATTAAAGTAAGGAAGCTGTGATCCGCAGCTGATATTGTACGCACGTGTGGCCTCCATTTAACCCCACGCAGCCTGCATGCTTTTAAAATCAATGATTGTAAAAGGCCCCACACCCTATAATACAGTACCAGAGTTCGCCATGCTTGAAGTCCTCCTTAAGTAAGGGACCAGGTACAGTTACCAGATGTCTCCAGAAATAGGAGGACAGATTGAGACAAACTTATACGAGGCCTCTTTTAACGGGAACAATAAAATAAGTTTAAAAATGCCCCACCTTAAGTTTTTTTTCCTTTTTTGTTTTCTTTCCTTTAATTTATTGTATGTTCGTCTCTGTATTTGACTTTAAATGTTATTTGTCCCCACCCTATTTTTTATACAAATTGTATATCGCTTTGAAACTTGATATTGCGATTGAATCAAATTTTTCATTAAACTTGAAACTGAAAGCAATGGAAGTAAAACCCGGATGTCTCAATCCATCCTCCTTTTTCTGCCCTGTGATGTGTGGAGTGGTTCATTTGATTGATCTGTTACCTCTCGGTGCTGAGACTATGCCAGCAAATGAGAATGAAATGTCGAAATGACCCCCTTTGTTGCCATGGACAGTGGACAATGTTCCCACCATTAATTCACAATTCATAGCTTCATATTTACATAACAGGACGAAGGCTATAGAGTCCCAGCTCCTAAGCTGCCCTCCCCCTGCAGAGCAAGAAAAGGCGGTTGAGCTTGCCTATCCTTCAGGGATTAGGGAAGTGTCTCGTCCATTGTTTTTGAAGGGAGCATGAAAAGAGCTGTCTTGGGTTTTGGTAGCTTCTTCTTTATTGCAAGTCCGTGTAAGAGGTGGGAAGGCTGTGAAAGTCCAAGGGGCTCATCTAATCAGCACTGGGAAGCCTCCCTAATGGCTGGCTAGGTTTAAACAGAGGGAGCTTTGTAAATGGAGAATCGGGAAGCATGGATGAACTGCAGATGTCTTGAGCTGGAAGGCAGATGAGGGACCTGGGGTTCAAGAAAAAGGGGATCCAAATTACACAGACTAGGGGATACTCGATGAAGTTACAAGAAAATAAACACTGGAACGCATTGCCAGAGGTTGTGGAAAGAGCAGCTGGTTTTAAGAAAGATTTGGACAATTTCCTGGAGGAAAAGTCCATACTCTGTTATTGAGAAAGTCATGGGGAAAGCCACCGCTTTAGGGTTACCAGATGTCCAGATTTCGCCGGACTTGACCTCCTTTTCAATGACATGTCCGGGGGTCTGGACAGTTTTTCAAAATCCAGCACTTTGAAAAGCTTCCTCGAAACTGCATCAGGCAGGAGGGCATCCACGCATGCATGGATGCCCTCCTGCCCAATGAGAGCAGGCAGGGGGGCTAGGGCAGGATTGGGGGCAGGACCAGGGCCTAATGCAGAAGGGATGGGTGGAACTGGGTGGGCCTGGGGAAGGGTCTAGGGGTCCCTACACTGCTTGCCCTGGATCGGTAGCATGGAATGTTGCTACTCCTTGGGTTTTGGCCAGGCACTAGGGACCTGGATTGGCCACCGTAAGAATGGGCTACTGGGCTTGATGGACTCAGTAAGGCTAGTCTTTTGTTCTTATGAGCAAAGAAGGGTGAGTAAGCCCAAGAGAGTTAATCCCACCTCTGACCAAAGAGGCCCAAAGTAGAGGTGGGAGGGACTGATCTTCTCATTGCATCTGAACACCCTAAAAGGGACATTTTCTATCTTCTGCTAGAGGAATTTATGAATTTTATTCTCTTTATGAGGAGAGAGGTTTTTCCTAGGCAATATGTGCTAAGGATTGAGTGTAGGGCATTGACCCAGGACAAACTATGATTTAAGTCCTAACCCATGAACTCTGCTGTGATGGGGCAGTTCATGAGTATATATTATGGATGGTACCCAGAAAGATCTGGAGCTGCCAAATTTGGGAGTCAGAGGAAGAGAAGTAAAAGGTTCGCCCGTTGAGGCAGAGACCATTTCTTGTCTAAAATGGGAACTGAGGAATTTTTTTTTTTTGTTTTTTGGAACTTAGATGGACTGTTACATTTTTTTCATTTTTCCTGATAATGCTTTATGCTGGAGATCACTGATAAAGGTATTTTAGTAATACTATTTATTATTTCTATAGCAGTACCAGGCCCACACAGAGCTGCACATTAAACCTGCAAGAGACATTCCCTGCTCGAAAGAGCTTACATTGTAATAATGACAGACAAAAGGGTGAATCTACACACACTGCATAAATACGAAGGGAATGAGGAGATGTTTAGGGTAGGCGACCAGAGGAATGGAGAACAGACATGGGTGCTTTACAAGTGGGTTGAGACTTCAAAGCAACTTCCAAAAAATGGGCTTTCAGCATGGATTTGACCCCAGGTTTCTGTCCCCGCAGATAACTGTGGGAAACCATCCCGGGTCATTCTTTAGTGTCCAACTCACGATCTCACCAGTGAAAATCCAAGCAAGGTCACAATAGCCCTGAAGAAAAAGCTTAGTGCTGTGAAACGGCAATTTCAAGACTGCTTTAAACACTCACAGTGGTTTCAGTTGCAAAATATCTCAGTCCTCAATCATTTTAAACCTCACTCTATGGAAATTTTGTAGCCAATGATGGGAGGGGGGGGTTTGAGCTTGAGCTCTGCCAATAAAACCTGAGGCTTTTCTTCCATTTGAGCAAACTCTCAGCGTCATTTAAGTGGAGTTTGGGGTTTTTTTTTGCACTACTTTATATTTCCCCACTTCACCTTTTACAATATTGTTGTGATATTTGCCTAGGCCACTCCTCATTAGACTTCCACTTCGAACTTTACTCACTTGCATTTCCCATATTTCTTTCATTTATGCCTCTGGAGCTACCTTCAACACGTAGAAGATGTGTGGACTGCATTTTAGTAGCAGAGGTGAGGGAAGGAAGGTAGTGTGGCTCTGTCTGTCTCTAGAGGGTGGTTAAGAAAGACATGGCGGTACTTGAGGGAGTACAAAGAAGAGCAACTAGACTGATAAAGGGAATGGAAAAACTTCCATATACCGAAAGATTGAAGCAGTTGGGACTTTTCTCCCTGGAAAAGCGGAGACTTAGAGGAGACATGATAGAAACCTTCAAGATCCTGAAGGGCATAGAAAAAGTAGACAGGGGCAGATTTTTCAAATTAAGGGGCGCCACAAGTACAAGGGGGCACTCGGAGAAACTGAAAGGGGACAGGTTTAGAACAAACGCTAGGAAGTTCTTTTTCACTCAGAGGGTGGTGGACACATGGAACGCGCTTCCAGAGGCTGTTGTAGACAAGAAAACATTAAATGGTTTCAAAGAAGGTTTGGATAGATTCCTAGAAGAAAAAGGGATTGAGGGGTATAGATAGGTATAGACCATTGCTCAGGAAATGGGCCTGATGGGCCGCCACGGGAGCGGACCGCTGAGCAGGATGGACCCAGGATCTGCCTCAGCGGAGGCAACTTCTTATGTTCTTATGTTCTTAAGTGCACACCCCTCTCTAGACCGTGGCTTTGAGGGTGTTTGGCCATGTGAGAAGCACACACAGTGACATCGGAGCTGCTACATGGTTAAGGAGACGCAACCATGAGAGGGGAAGTTGCTGTGTTTCGACAAGCCATGGCAGTAGGCCCTCTTTGATGCTGGGGTAGAGAGTGACAGCTAGAACCAGGGGGAATGGGTAGAAAAGAGAGGCTGCTAGGGGTGAGAAGGGAGATAATGTGGGACAGGGGCTCCAGGTATCATCTAACAGACCAGATACTTTAATTAGAAAATGAGGTGGTGTTTTAAGACAGGCCAAATTGGCAAGCACTTTCTGTATCTGCCATCTTGAGAGCACATTACAGGGCAAGCTGACATCTTTCCTCAGGGATATGAAATGTCTTTTAATTTCATCGCATAGCTCAGAGTTCACTTTATTATATTCGTTCCGTTAAGCTGCAGCAGGACCTAATGTGAAACTGGTTAAATTTAGATGTCGGCTTCCTTTTATGCAAGAAGAGATGGAAATTGACAGTACCTTCAAAAGAACTTCATCTCCTATCTCTGTAATCATTTGTCAAAATATATTACGGCCCTGCCAATATCGCTGCCTAAATGTTATCATCAATCTCCTGGTGATTAAAAAATCCCAGCTCTCCTCTGTTTCCTGGTGCCAGACAGCCGATAGCAATGGAAGAGCGTTGGGTTTTTGTAGGGTCTTTTCTCTTTTAAATTATGGAAATGCTGAATTATGTCAGTCAGGGTTGTAGAATATAATCCATTATTCAATATCTCGTGTTGCCTCTTTCAGCTACTGCAGATTTTGCTGGCCACGGTATTAATGTAACCAAGTTCAGCTGAGGCAGCACAGATTAAAGGGAATGAGAAAACACCAGCTATAATTTTCAGAAAGTGACGGCTTTATACATGTGTAAATGGAAAGGACCACAGCGTCCAAATCACCATTTTTTCTGCACCAGTAAAAATTTAGGAGCTAAATGGCTTTCTTTTAATGCCATCGAGACATTACATTGTCAGCAAATTATGCAAACGAATGGCTGAACTTTTTTCAACTGCCACAGCAAAAACTAGCCATCATGTCCCCCTAAAGCACCCATGTCAAACACAAGGCCCAGGACCGGCCGTTTTATGTGCCTGACGACGCAGCCCCACTCCCTCCTCACCGCACTGCCTCAGTACTCATTTGCAGGCAAAAGGACCCAGTCCCAGTGTAAAAGCTAGGATGGAACAGGGCGCTCCACACAAGTGCCTGACCGCGCCACAGGTGTCTGAGGATGAGGAAGGATCGATACTTCTACTAAGACTAAGTATCTTAATAAAAAAATACGACCCGTGTCTTAGCCTGTTTTTTACATTTCGGTCTCTTATGTGATTGAGATTGACACCCCCTGCCCTAAAGGAAACAGGTGAACAAGTGGGGGAAGGCATAGAGAAAGGGTTATCAAGAGATGACAGGGCTTAAGGACCCTTGAGAAGAGCAAAAAGCCAAGATCAAGTGGGATGAGACAGAAAGGTACAAGATGCCGAGGTCTCTATTGTTGTCTGGCTTTTGTTCTTTTCAACTGTGGATGGAGGGGATTTTGGGGTTGTTGTTTTTTTAATGAACACAGGATTATAGAAAGGCACCATATAAACAAAGAAAAGAGCTACTTCTCCCTGCCTATTCACAGAGGAACACGTCAAGGTTGTCCCCTGTCCTCATTATTTTTGCTTTATCTTGAACCCTTGCGTACACTTCAGAAAGATCCGGATGTGGTGGAAGTCCAATTTCTAGCAAGTTTAGTTAAAACCTTGGCCTTTGCTGATGATGTTTTGCTGGTCCTTACTAATGTTCGTTCCTCCCTGTCACACGATTTGGGGGTTCTGGATGAGTACTATTCTGGTTATTGCTTAAATGCACATAAATCTGAGGCTCTGGCGATTCTAGATTCTTTGCACTGTTCTTGGGAGGGGGAGTTCCCACTAAGATGGGCAGACCATAAGAACATAAGAATAGCCTTACTGGGTCAGATCAATGATCCATCAAGACCAATAGCCCGTTCTCATGGTGACCAACCAGGTCACTAGTACTTGGCCAAAACCCATGGAGTAGCAACTTTCCATACAGAATCCCTAAGAGTAGCAAGATTCTGGAATCCCAAAAAGTGCAACATTCCATGCTACTGATCCAGGGCAAGCAGAGGCTTCCCCCATACCTTAATAACAGATTATGGACTTTTCCTCCACAAATTGTCAAAACCAGGTATGCTATCTGCTTTTACCAAAGCCTCTTGGAATTTGGCTGCCTGCGGATCTATCCAATTTGATTTGTGTAAATCTAGACCCTTTGCTTGGGTGTGTGGGCAGTCTTATCATTGCATTGTATAATATGATTGTCATCCCCAAATGGCTGTACTTCTTTCAAATGTTGCCTATGCTTTGTACTGTCCATTATCATTCTTGACTTCATCGAGCATTACAGCTTTTTTTTTTGTGGAATTGTAAGCGAGCTCACCTGTCATATGCTAAATTGACTCTTCCTAAAGATAAGGGAGGATTGGGCCTGTTAAATATACATCCATTATCTATAACGTGCCAGTTACACCATCTCATTGACTGGTTCCGGGAGGTTGAATTAGAGGTGCTTTCACCCTATTCTATTGGGTCTCTTTTACATGCATCTGAGACTTTTTTTCACATTTGTTCTGGCATATTATGCAGTATTTCAACCGGCACATACTGCCTGGAAGTGGATTTGTGCCTATTTGAAACTCTCTCCCACTAGTTCCCCATTGTTTCAGAGGTAATCCTCTTTTCAAGCCTGGTTTGGAATCGTCCTTGTTTACCTCATGGACATCGCGTGGGATTGTATACCTGCACCAGGTCCTCACTCATACTGGAGTGATGCAGAAATATGGACTAACATCTAATGGTATTTTGCTTTATTTTGAAATTGAGACATTATATCTGATATTTACCTGTTGGAACCTTGACCTCGACAGTGTGGGACTCTTTAAAGGAAGCCTTTTGTTTGGAAGCCCAATCCCTGATTCCGCTTTGTTTCCATCATAAATTTTTGTTGGAGGAATCACAAGGCCTCAATTTTGATTCTTTGAGAGAGCGGTGGTCAGCGGACCTGGGTGTTTCCATTTCATCCACCTTGTTGCAAGCTGCCCTGAAAGCTGCTTCCCAGCGCTGAACTTCAGTCTCGATGTTTGAGCTACAATACAAGTTGATAATACACCTGTATATCTCACCATCTAGAGTTCATAGTTATTCCATGAGACCAGATTCCTGTTGTCCTAGAGGCTACTGGATGAATGCGACATTGGCCCACATGTTTTATTTTTGCCCTAAGATATTGTGCTTTTGGAAACTTCTACATACTCATATCTCCCATTTGTGGAGGTCCAATTGTTCTCCGCATCCTAAAATCCTATTTTCTCTCTCCATTTTGACTCATCCTATTCCTACCGGTTTACAAAGTGGTCTACGGCGTGCTTTGCTGTTTGCCAAGAGATAGATATTATTGCACTGGTTGGACTTTGCGGCTCCCTCAGTCTCTCAATGGTGAAATTTGATGCTGTAACAATTAAAGCTGGAAAGAATGGAAGTGACTGATATCGACTCTGCTAAGGGGCGCCAGCTTCAATCTATATGGGAGCCCTATTGGTCTTCTTTAATAATGTAGGCTCGTAGCAATATTCTGACTCTGTAATTGAGTGTTGTAGTTGATTTTTTTTTTTTTTTGCATTGTTTTACTTCTCTCACTCCTCCTTGTTCTGTGACCGGGGTGGGGAGGGGGGTGTTAACAGGTTGAAATTGTTCTTGCTGAGACAGCTCTACCTGATGTTCTACTCAAGTTGCTTGATTTGAACTTTCTGTTTGACCAATAAAAGAGATTTGAAATAAACCAACTGAATTGGTCCCAGCACCGACCCCCGAGGCACTCCACTACTCACCTCCCTTTCCTCTGAGCGAATTCCATTTCCTATCACCTTCTATTGCCTTTCTGCCAACCAGTTTGCAATCCATTTCAACCCTCTCAGCTTATTCAAGAGTCTTCTTGCTTTGCTGAAATCCAAGTAAATTACATCTGGCGTGTGTCCTTTATCCAGTTCTTTAGTCACTCAGATTTGTTTGGCAGGATTTTTCTTTAGTTAAGCAATGTTGCCTCGGATCCTGCAACCCTTTGGGTTCTAGAAAGTTAACTCTTTTCCTTCAGTAGTAACTCCATTACTCTTCCTACCACCAACATGAGGCTTATTGACTGACTTGTGGTTTTCCACTTCTTCCACATCTGCTCGTCTCCAATCCCATGTAATCTCTCCTGTCTCTAAAGATCTATGACATCCTTAAGAAGTCCCGCCAGGATTTCTCCGAGTTCCCTCAGCCTCCTCAGATGTATCCCATCTAGCCTTATAGCTTGCACCACTCTCAGATTTTCTAGCTTTCTTCAGTGAACAGTGCAATATCCACTCCATTTCCAGCAAACCACAGTTCTTCTCCATAATTTTCTTCCTGGAACACTGAAGAGAAGTCCCTGTTTAGTACATTCGTCCTTATCCTCATCACTTTCCACATAGCCATTCTCAGAATCTTTCAGTCTTGCCATTTCATTCCTAGCTTTTCTACTTTCCCCAATATATCTGAAAAAAGCTTCATCACTCTACATTTTTAGCCATTTTTACATCTGCCTGTGTTTTTGCTAACTGTATTTCCTGCTGCTTCTTTCCATTTAATTTGGTAATCTTTTCTGTGATTCTCAATTTGTATTTTTCTGTATTTCTTGAACGCAGTCTCTCTTGATCTGTTGCCATATTTATAGCAGCTTTCAGCTTGGACCACTGCCCTTCCCACGCCATCAGTTCCCCCCCTCCACCCACCCCACCCCACTCCACCCCATTTTACCAAAATCAGCATATCTGAAATCCAGCACTCCAATTTTCCATATTGCCTACCTGGACGCTGGAACCCCTTCCTCCATTTGTCATCACTGGATCCAGAGTCACCATTTGTCTGAGCAAAGCACTCCCCACCCCCTCCCTCTTTTATAAAACCATACCGTGGGTTCTACTGCCGGCCGCGGTGGAATTCTATGAGCATCGGAACTGTTACTGCCGTGGCCGGCACTACAAATTACGCTGCAGTTTGACAGTTATCCACACTCTCCCTGCTTCTTCCTGATTCAATCCACAGCACCTCTACTTTCATTCCAAGCTTATGAATCTCTTCAATCAGATCCTTGTCCAGTTTCTCCATTTGTACCAGAGGGTTGTAGATAAAACCCCATTAGATATAGGTTCTTTCCATGTTCCCGGCATTTCTGCTGTTCTATTTTTTTACATACCTACCTTTTCAGCCCTCCCTATCCTTTCTGAACAGATTGTAGCCTGATACAGTTGCATCCCATTTGTGGGAATCGTTGAATAATGTCTTTGACAGCAACAATATCAAACTCTTGTACAAACATCAGAGCTTACAAATCGTGAACCTTTTTACTTAGGCAACAAGCATTTGGGCTTATTGCTATCTGTTATTGAGTTTAGATGTTTATTTACACTGCCTTCAAGTTTTTTTTCTGGGAGGGGGACTTTCTGAATTACCTTTCTTTCTTTTGTCACCCCCACCTTCTACTTTTGATGTTTAGAAGTATATTTTTGGAATTTCTCTCCAAGCATCCTACTACTTTTCCAGGTACTGCCCCATCCTCCTAACTATCTAAAACCTTCTTTACACCACCCTTCAAGCCACTTGTTGAACTCTTCCATTTTACAAAATGTCTCCTCTTTCTTTCCATAGCTGGGAATAACTTCAGTCTGAACCAAAGCCTTGAGTCCTTTCTCAAACTTCTGGAATGCTCTCTGTGCTTCGAACTTGCTATTGTTGGTCAGGTCATTTGTCCCCAGGTGGATTACAATATCAGTATTAGAATCCTTACTCTCTTCTCGGACCACATTCTGGAAGTAGAGGATCCAGGAAGACATTTCACTAGATTAGGAACTTTGAACTGTGTTCCTAAGTTAACGCCTCATGTAATGGAAGAGTTTTCTGCTAAGAGTGTAATTGTGCATGTACTCATTACACACCCACGTATATTTTATAAATTATGCAAATACATTGCAACTCTATGACACTTCTGCCTAAGCGATGCTCAGTACATGCCAAAGAAATGTTTATGACTGAGAAGATGAAAAACAGACAAGGAAGCTTCTTTCTTCTGCTGGTGTTTTATACAATAGCTCTTGAATAACAATTAAATATAATAGTACAAGAATTATTATTAAATAGTTAATATAATCAGCACTTAGAGAACTGGCGCTCCTTCTGCTCTGTGTGGGTGTCAAGAGTTGCTTTTGTAGAGGAATACTGAAGAAACTTCTTAATGAGTGGTCATTCGTATTGGTCTCGTAAGCATGACACCAACCCTAAAAGAGGCATAAGGCCATCTCGTGTGGTCGCATGGCTGTACTGTCAGATTCTGATGATAAAAAGGAACTGAACATCAAAGCTTGGCTTTTTTCAGATGCTCTGCAGCTTCGTGAAACATATTTTCTCATTCCAGCTATGCGTCGTATTCTCTCTTCCAGAATGGTCCATCATTCTGCTGTTACTGCTCTAAAGTCATGGCCTCCTTGGATTTCATATTTACTTATTTAAAAAATTTATGCACCGCCTAATTTCTAAGTGGTTTCCAAGCAGTAAACATTCATAAAATTAAATAACTTTCAACCATCTTATCCACGTACACCATACAGGATTTTCTACAACCTATATACAAGTAATAACAAACATCTTGCGTAACAGTTTCCACAAACTGAAACCTATGAAACTTAATGGTACCTCTACATATAGGCGTCAACGAACAACTGAGTTTTTAATAATTTCTGAAACTTAGGGCAGTCTGTGCTTAGCTTTAATTGTTCAACCAGAGCATTCCATAAATTCACTCCGGCTACCGAAAACATTTTGGATTTTGTGGCCGCATAGCGTACTCCCTTTCCATGGTAGCTATTGATTTCATGGCTCCCACTGATCTCAAAGCTCTTCCAGGCTTGTAAACCTTATATAACCTTAGATATGTTCTATGTTCGTACAATTTAATAGTGAAGAACGAGCCTAGTAGTTAAAGCAGCAGGCTGACAACTAGGAAGCCTCTTCAAATTCCACTGCTGCTGAATTTTGACCATGGGAAAGTCATAAACTGAGGGGCCCGTTTTATTAAACGTGCTCAAGCAATTTCTGGAAATTTCTCCTGTTCTGAGTGCTGACCTTGCATTTTTTAAATCTTATTTGGGAGAGGGTATGTCGTGGACGGGGAATGGGCATGGAAGTGTCATCTAAGTAGTGCATTATGATTACATTGTGCTAACTGAATCATGCAGACACTGATGGAGCATTTAGCAGCCCCTAAACTGAAAGCAGCGAGGCCGTGATTCTCAAAATGCTACCAATATTGGTGGCCGCCTTAAAAGCGGCCGTTCATTGCATGTCAATCATGCATCGGTGCTGGTTTTGGAATCATGCCAACGCAAAAGATAAGTGCCAGAAATGCAGGCCATGGTTTTCCGGGTATACAGTACACTTCCAGCACCTGTCTTCACTGAATCATGCCTATGAGGCTAGAGTGCTATTTAAATTTGGATGCATTTGTTTTAAAGTTTTATTTGGCTTAGCGCCAGCTTACCTTGTTTCTCATTTTAGGTTTTTTTTATTTCTAAGAAAAATTTCCGTAGATCTGGTTGGTTTTATTTTCCTTCAGCAAATGCATGTCGTTGCAAAAATTTTTTAGATAGGACCTTAGCATTGCAAGCAGGATTAATGAATTCATGTTTGAATCTTCTCATTTCTCCATTTCTTACTTACTATCAATTTCGAAAAGATCTTAAAATCTACTTTTTAAACATTACTGATTTTTATAATATCATGTAGTTATAATGTACTTTTAATCTATACTTATTTTAGTTTATATTGTGTTTTCCTTATTCATTAGTTTTAATGCTTGTATTAGTTACTTAGAATTTTATTATGTATGATGTTACTATTATATTGTATGTTGAGTACCTATTGTGTAAACCGCTATGAACTGCTGGTTAGGCGGTATAGAAAAATAAAATTATTATTATATTATTTAGGCCACCTAACGCCCATAGAGACAGCTCAGGAGAGGGATCATGGGGTGATGGTGTCCGAGGATCTCAAGATGGTGGCCATGGCCAGAAGGCTACATAAGGAGGGGTATAACCTGCAGAGGAAGTTCTTTTTCACTCAGAGGGTGTTGGACACCTGGAATGCGCTGCCGGAGGTTGTGATAGGACAGAGCACACTACGGGGTTTTAAAGAAGGATTGGATAAATTCCTGACAGACAAAGGAATCGAGGGATACAGATAAGGGCAAAGATAGGATACAGAAAGGGTATCAAGGCGAAATTTAAGGGATCACATACAGGTCATGGACCTGATGGGCCGCTGCGGATGCGGACTGCTGGGCGCGATGGACCACCTGTCTGACCCTGCAGAGGCGACTTCTTATGTTCTTCTTATGTTCTAGGAAAGGAAGTGTTGATGCACTTAGAGAAGTCATTGGTGAAGCCCAACTTAGAATATTGTCTTTAGTTTTGGAGGCCGTATCTTGCTAAGGACATAAAAAAACCACTTGAAGCACTTAAGCCCTGAAACTCATTGCTGGAGAATGTGGTTACAGTGGTTAGCATATCTGGGTTTAGAAAACATAGAAACATGATGGCAGATAAAGGCCAAATGGACCATCTAGTCTGCCCATCCGCAATAACCATTATCTCTTTCCAAGAGATCCCACGTGCCTATCCCAGGCCCTCTTGAATTCAGACACAATCTCTGTTTCCACCACCTTTTCCGGGAGACTGTTCCATGCATCTACAACCCTTTCTATAAAAAAGTATTTCCTTAGATTATTCCGAAGCCTATCACCTCTTAACTTCATCCTAAGCCCTCTCATTGCAGAGTTTCCTTTCAAATGAAAGAGACTCAAGTCATGCGCATTTACATTACGTAGGTTTCTAAACATCTCTATCATATCTCCCTTCTCCCTGCCAGATGATCACCCACTGTAACATCAGAAACACTTTCCCCATTTGTAAGCACTAAGTCCAGTACAGTGGCGTACCAAGGGAGAGGCGATCCGCCCTGGGTGCACGCTCCAAGGGGGTGCACAGCCGTACGGGTCCGGAAACTCGCTGCTGAAAACGGCACCTCAGCGCGGCTGCCGTATTTATTCCAGAGCAGAGTCGGCAACCGCGCTAAAGTGCACGAAGGTTCCGCGATGACGACTACTGCTGCCGCTGCTTCGGAAGAGATAAGTGACATTGGAGGGGGTGGACTGGCAGCCGCAGTCATCGCGGGACCTTGCCGCAACTCCCTGCTTTTGCCGGCCCAGACCCCCTCCGATGTCACATACCTCTTCCGGAGCAGAGGCAGCAGTAGTCATCATCGCAGAACCTTGCTGATTTTGATGGAAAGAGAAAGAAGCATAGTAGGGTGGTGGAAGGAGATAAAGGGAGTCAGGGTGGTATAGAAGGGTGGTGAAGGGAGAGAAAGGGGGTCAGGGTGGTAGGGAAGAGTGAGAAAGGGGGTCAGGGTGGTATGGAAGTATGGTAAAGGGTGAGAAAGGGGGCAGATGCTGATGGAATTGGGGGGAAGGAAGAGGAGAGAGTGAAATGCCAGACCATGGGGGTGTGGGAGAGATGGAAGGGGGAGGCATAAAGTTTCTGGAAGGGGAATAGAAGGAGAGAAGATGCCATATAGAAGGGGCAGAGAGAGGGTAGACAGTGGATGAAAGGAAGAGAGTGACAAGAAGATGAGGAAAGCAGAAACCAGAGAAGACAAGGTAGAAAAAAATTCTGTTATTTTTTTTTTTTTTTGCTTTAGGGGAGATGCATTGCTCTTTCTGTGGTGTTGCATTGTATGCAGAGTCCAGCTTCTTGGTGCTTCAGTTTAATCTTTGTCTACGTATTTTTATTCTATCTCTCCATTTACAAAACAGTAGAGCGTTTTTTAGCGTTGGCATCTGAGCTGTTACCACCATGGCTAAAAACCACACTACAGTTTTGTAAAAGAGGGAGGGGTTAGTTTGTGATTACATACTAGGCGAAGGTGTTTTCTGTGTTCTGTGTTTGAAAATACATGGTTTTCTGTTAGGATTGACTGTGTAGGATTGATCTGTACTAGACTGGCTTGTTTAGTTTTACAATGGGTGTGTTGATGTACTGCTCACTGCAATATGTAAGATGCTGCCTTTTCCTAGGTACACTCTTGTGTGACGTGTGGATTGTTACTAAAAATTATGTTTTTCATACAGATGGGGGGGGTGTCAAAAAATGATGGGCCCCGGGTTCCACATATGCTAGGTATGCCACTGGTCCAGTATGACTCCATCCCGTGTGGGTTCCATTACCAACTGCTGGAACATTTCTCCTTGTAGAGAATCCAGAATAAGTTCCTGGAGGAAAAATCTACAATGTGCTATTAAGACAAACAAGGGGGGGAAGCTACTGTTTGCTCTGGGATCTCTAGCATGGAATGTTGGTACTATTTGGAATTCTGCATAGAATCTTTTTGTTCTTTGGGATTCTGGCAGATACTGATGACCTGGTTTGGAATTGTTGGAATCAGGATATTAGGTAGATGGACCATTGTTCTGACCCGGAATGGCTATTCTTATGTTCTGTAATTTCATATCAACTGGTCCAGTTTCAAGGAGGGTCCCCAGTCCACATTGTTCATGGGTACAAAATAGTGGCCCAAAATAAAGGGACCTCTAAATCTGTACCTAATTGCGATTACCCCAAAACTTTGGATATCCCCTGAAAAACATCTCTTTAATTTCTGAGATGGCTTAGTGGGGAGCTCTGGACCACTTGACATCTTATAACAAACATAAAAGAATGTCTATCCTCAAGTCAGGAAAATGTGAACATCTGATGATGATATCAGAATATATAAGTGAAACATGAAAGCATTCCTGGGATGAGGCAGGGAAGGGTGAAAACCAGAGAAATGTATGGGGTGATGGGAAGGTCATAAAGTGATACAGGAACAATTCTATAAAGTAACTCCCAAATTAAAGCTCCAATTTAACCCATTATAGAATAATAGCTCAAAGGCACTTTGGTGGACGAAATCTTAGGTGCAATGGCACATGCCAGGCCACGCTGCCATGCCTTAGTTCACCTTGCAATGCACAGAACTGATCAAATTCTGTAAATTGCACACATTGTTAGGTGAAAAGCTCCCCCCATGAGTACATCCCCTTCATGGCTGAGCACTACGTCACTCAAGCGCACTTCCAGGCATAAATCGCAATTCGTGATCTCATTTGCATGCATGGAGTTGTGTGGGCTGTTTGATTTTCGGATCCATTTGCGATGGGCTGCTTTCGTTACTTCATTTCACCTAAATCAGTGTTCCATCTATAAAATAATCGTTCACAGTTTTATGGCTTAAAATGTAATAATAATAATATATATATATAAAAAAAAAAGCCCAGACCTTTTTATGACATTTCTTCATGGTGTTGAAGAATTTGATCATTTTATCACCAAAGGTTTTACATCCTGAAATGTTTTAAAATTTCTCTTTAGTCATTCATGCAGTGCCCGAGTCTTCAAAAATGCTTACCTTGTCACTTTGTTTGCTTTACGGTGTCTAATGGGATACCTGTGTGACTTGATTATTGATTTTAAAATCTGTTCCGATTCCCCCTCCCCCAACCTTCTTTTCATTTTCTGCATTGAGCCCTTGTATTTATCCACATTAGTGCTGTCTAGGCTCCAGGCATTGTATTTTGAGACCCCTGAAGAAGGCAGCTATTGCCGAAACACGGCTAGTGTTAGGTCTGCACCATTGCTTTCATGTGGCTAGAACTTAGGACATTCCGTGTGGATTTTTCATATCGTGTATATGCTTTATTGAATAAATGTCTGCACCCGGAACATTCATTCCACAGCTTTTTATTTAATTTTTTATTTGTGTTTTTGAATGATGTATGCAACATTTAAGAGAGATCTTGAGTAGGATTCCTTTATGTTAAATGTTGTTTTTCCCATGTGAGTGACTTTGGACTTTGGCACCATTTGCAGCTCAGTATATAGTTATTCTCTTCAGGGGGAGTTTGGGAGCTTCACTGGGGACCGTAGTTGTCGGAAGACTAGAATTGCTGGTGCTGGCAATATTTTTCAGTAATTCATCCTCCTGAGTGGCTGTAGTTTGATTCTTCTCATCTTTTTTTAGCTCAGGATTCTTTTTTCTTTGCACTGCAATTGCTTCTGCCCTTAAAACACCTAGAGAAATCCTATCTTCTTGGAGTTTATTTAGGGTTGTTAACGTTTCTCTCTATAGTTGATTGTTTTTGTTTCTATCCCGCTTTACACAAAGCAGTTCACAGCAAAATACATACATAATCGTAAAATCAACAATACATATACAACAGAATAATCACAAAAAAATGAAAAAGTAAAAAAACAAAAACAACCAGCGCTCAAACATACAACCTAAAATTAAATTCCCATACTTCAAGTTTGAGGGATTCAGTCAGGATTTTGAGGTGTTTGCCTCTTGGGATATTATGTGTTTTGGCTGTATTTTTTTTATGTGAATGGTGGAAGATGGAGTCTTGGAAGTAGCGCGGACAGGTCAAGAAAACACCTCACCTTAGGATATAGGCAAACCGAAAGAAAGGCAAGGGACGCGTCTCTTCAGCCAAATCAACGGTCTTTATTGGAAATAGATGGTCCTGAAAGGTCACTTGGATACACAAAGTCAGAGGCGTGAAGAATTTTATTCACAGCATGCCGGGACTCTAGTGCAGTTAATAGCCTGCCTACTAGAGTGTCAGAAACAGGAAATACACGGACTTTTATGCCCTTTTCGCAAACTAATATATGCAAAAACTACAATTTTCATTTGTTACTTCTATAACTTTCTACAATTATTATTGGTCCTAAGCCAGCACTTATGATAGGCTCAGGGATACAACTTATAGTCCTATAGGAAACTAGCTCATTTCTCTGCTTATCTAAATCTTACAGGTCTAAAGGCTACATGTACAGAAGGGCAGGGCACATCATGGCTCAAACTCTTATCTATTCAGCTTACAATGTGGTAGGGCAAGGACATACATTTCAGGCAGATGCAGTCAATAGATTATACACTGTTTTCAGCTATGTAGGCCAGAGCAATATTTTAAACAACAGTTAACTATTTCATGACCCTACAGTCCCAACAAGGATCCTAGTTTTGGCGTGTGGAACAACACCTTTCTAACGCCGAAACTAGGTTCCTTGTTGGCTGGAGAGACGCCCCCTTGCCTTTCTGTCAGCTTGTTCTGGAGGCAGCTGCATCATTCCTTACGTTTCCTGTGTATCTAGCCATTGAGGATAAAAACTGTGATGTCTATAAAGTTAACTTTTTCTCTATAATAGTCAGTTATGAAATTCTTTGAAGCAGTGGCGTAGTGAGGGGGGTGGTCCGCCCTGGATGCCATGGTGGTGTTCCTCATGACCGCGTCAGCTCTCCCGCTGACTTCACTTCTGGGTGCCGCCACGGTTGCAAGGAGCAATTTGAAGTTCTTAATTGCGACAGTGAAAACTAGAGGGATGGGGAAGGGATGGGGGCGCAAGCGCAGAAGGGGGGAATCAAGGAAGGAGCGGAGATGGGGGAGGGGCACTCTCGCTACGCCACTGCTTTGAAGGCCTCTTCTCATTTAGTCCAAACCATAAGAAATATCGTCAATATACCAGTAATATTTAAGGGTTTAGTCTGGTTTGTATTCAATACTATTCTTACAGGTGTGTCGTGAAAAGGTTGGCATGTTGCGCTGCCATCACGCCCTTGATTTGTAGATAGAAGTCGTGACTGAAGCAGACGTGGTTGTCGTTTAGGATGACTTTCATTTCGTTGGAAGGTAGGCTTGACCCTTTAATTGGCAGATGGTGAACTTCCAAGTTTCCAAGGCTATTACATATGTGATATACCATCTATTAAAGGTTACCTAAATGGTTTACAATGCCACATTTTTAAAATAAAAAAGAAGGGGGCATTCAAAGCTAAAATATCACAGACAAAGACAAATGGCTAAGGCTAAGTGAAATCCATCGAGATGCAGATCTCCCATAAGAGCCTTCTCAGCAACAAGGCCAAATAAAGGCTTCACTTATGCCACCTGCACGGGGGATGTTGCTTCAGGTGCCAGGTGATATCTGCTTCACAGTTTTTAAAAATATTTGTGTGCTAGTGCTTAAGGATTCCCCTCTGGCCTCCGGAGTTTATCCATGGCACCCAGACTTCTGCTCCCAAATTTGAGCATGTGACCAAGACGCAAAGCCAAATGAATTGCTAATATTTGTGAAGGGGTCTGGCTGCGAGTTTTTCTGTAAGGCAGTGCCTCTCGAGAAGAGGCGTGGCCACGGGAGAATGGGTGTCGGCATTTACACCGTTTCAGCGGTCATAAGACGGGTGCTCAAAGCCAACATGTAAGCAGTGGCAAAGTGATTCCCCTCCCTTTCATTCATTCATTTAGTTAATTTATTTTTAAGAATTGGTATACCATACAAGCATCAAAAAACATTTTAGCCCAAAAGTCACAAAAATGCAGTTTTAATGAAGAGTAGGCTGGAAATATGTTTTGACTTACCAGTTCCTCTTTATTTTCACTAATAATGTTTGTGCTTTTTGCTGGGTTAGGCCAGGCCTTAACCCATGATGCAGTTCAGTAAAAGAGACCTCTTGTATGTAACCTGCATTGCACGCAAGGGAGCATACGTGTGGCTGGAACATGGGCAGGTCTTGTAAGACAAACTACACCTGCAGTTTAGATGACCGAAATGCAGACTTGATGGCTTACTCTAGGCACCCCGACTCCAGTCATAGAATTCATCTTGGAGTCTAGGCTGGAGGAGCAGCTTAGTGGTTAGAACCAGGGACATCCCTCTGCTGTTCTGGGGATAGCAAATTGACCAGTGTATCGGAGCATAATTCACCTTGAAGGAGTGTGCTGAGAAACCCCCAATTGGCCTTATTCTACTCTTTATATGGTGCTAAAATTGTGTGCTGTAATTTAATTGAATAACAAGCCAAATAGTGCAAATATAATTCTCAATTATCAAGTATGCTTATGTGAAACGAGGTACCACTGAGTACGCTCCATCCAGTCTGCCCAGAAATGCATTTTGGACTCTCTGGGTGTCTTTACGGTTGTTATCGAGGTCTCCCCCCAAACACTCCTTGGGGGTCTTTTACTAAGGTGTGTTAACCAAGTCAGTCCATGCTAAGATGCCGCTCATATTTCTAAACGGATTAGCACGCCCTAGTAAAAGGACCCCAAGTCTCTTTTTCAACAATTCTTTAAAATGGGAAAGTTATTTACATTGTTCTGAAAATGGAAGTACATTTTTTTTCATTATTATTATTGCATCGTTTTGCCAGGGATCTTTCTGTTTATCCAACTTGTCAAGAGTCCAGCATTTTATTGTCAGAAATCATCTTTCACCAATCTGCAGGTTCAGTAGCTTCATACTGAATATTTATATTTCAGAGACACAATTGTTTGCTTTACCGGGACACTGTCCAAATCACATGAGCTCCTGAAACAAAATCGAAGACGTTATTCACATCTGCAGAAGGGACCTGTGTGGTCTCATTAGCCGATGTGAAATATTTTGGGATAAACCTTACATTGATCCAGTGACACCCACCGCAGCCTGCAGGGAAATGCCACTTGCAGCAGGAACTGCAAAGCACGAGGTCACTGCATTATATATAACCCAGCCAGTGCTTGTCTCTGTCTTTCTGCTGCCAGCGTATTTCCTTACCCTGATTTCTTCAGTCTCCATTTATTAATTTATACTCCTTCTTCTGTGTAAAAAAAAACAGACCAAGGTGGTGAACAGCATGATAAAACCACAGAAACTATCCCAGCTCTATTCCCGTAGAACCATGTCATCCATCTTCTGTGCTGTTGTATCCTCCCTAGCTTCTCTGTTCCTCTGCCCTGGGAAATGGTTGCACCTCAACAAAATGGCCTCCTCTTTCTCTGCTGCTTGGGAAGGAGGGGGCAAGAAGTAGTCTTCTGTGCATCGCCCACTCCACTCCTGCTGTCTGCATGATGGACAGGCAAAGATCCCCTGGGAGAGGAAAGGTCAGCAGAAGAGACAGGGGTCATTCTCTGCCAAGTGAAAATTCCAAGCTCTAGCCCTTACGGTCTGGGCATGAACCCATCACTACTGACACCCCTGCTAGAGAGTTCAATTTGGGTGGACCCAAGGCAGAAGTAGTTTGGGCTTTGCTTCTATAGTATATGCACATCAGGCTGGATCTGGAATACATCCAGGACTGACCTGAATGAACCGAAGGTTCAAATTGCTTTTATGAACTCTTCACAGATGATTCTAAGACTCAGAAAAATGGTACATTTCAAAGTCTCAAGGGCCACAGTTGCATGGCCAGCAGATTACAGACAAGAGAACTTGAAAAGATGTTGAGCTGCTGTAAGCGAAATTCCTTTTACAGAAAGCATCTGTCTGGTCCCTGTTTTAACTTTCTGCGTTGATTGTACTTCTCTGTACCTCTCCACTTAACTGAAGCTTTGTTTTGAGGCACTGCTGGGTCTATTGTAGAAAAGCATTTCTAGCTGTGTTCGGTAACCGCGGTCTTTGCATTGGATGACTGACTGAGTTCTCTTGTGTTATTGTGTGTGGAGATCAGAGTTAAGTTTGAACACTGCAATAATGCGTAAAAAAGTGTCGGGGGGGGGGGGGGGAGAGGATGACTGTAAACTACACTTCATTCATTTTGCACGAATAATGTGTTCTTGTCACCAATTAGAGGAATTGCAACCCAGAGTCCGGCATCCAGAAGAGGAAGAAATGAGAGTGCCAGTGGAATCCTGCTGCTTCGTAATTCGTACCTAAATCCTTTCTCAGCATCACTAGAGAGTGCTGCTCTTTGTCACTCCCTGCGATAGGATGACAACGTGCCATACTTTTAATGCAACCAGACACGGGCTTGCTCATTTGAAAAGAGTCTTTGAAAGTCCCATTTCTGCCTCCGTGCAGAGGAAAGAAAGATTTGGGAGGAGAAGTAAGTTTGGGGCTTTCGCATATCCTATTGTGCCTTTCACCCGCTTCTGGATCTATGGAACTATGAAATGAAAATAACTAGCCTGAATTTTCAAAGGGAAATCGTAATTCGCAGGCCCACCCATTGGCGCAGGCTGAGTGAGCCTCCAGAAATGTTTCGCCTTCAAATGTCCTTGATTGGACTTGGTGACCTACTACAATCCCCTTTCAATCTAAAGACCACAAGTCTATCTCCTTTAGTATAATTCAAAACACTAATCCCCAAATCTCCTCCAATAGACAGTCCATCCATTTAAAAAGCTGCAATAATCCTTCACATATAGGATGGGTCTGTCCTTTGCCACCACCCTCGTAGCTCTTTTGTAAGCCTTAGTGTATGTCCAGTGTATGCCTTAAAGCACATCAGTATAGCACAGAGGTCCTTTAAGCAGTCTCTGGTTCAGCTGCTCCTAGGTTTGTCTCCTAAGTAAGAAGATGCTCCATTTCAGCTTCCTCTATTATAGAGCGGTAGACTCGTCCTCATCTGGAGCCTAATGGCCCGCTTTCCTCATTGGAAGACTGAGCGGGCCCATCATTGGATTTCCAGTGTTTTCCCATTCTCCCCTGGATTTGGAGCTGATTTCTCTGGTTTTTTCTACCTGACAGGATAATAGACCCTGTCACAGGAACCTACAGGCAATCTCAACACTGTTGCATATACACTGGAAACATGAACATTTATTCTTTGGAAATGCAATCACTCGCATGATTGTCCTGTAGTCCCATGTGCAGGGCTTTCAAATGATAATCAAGAGACATAACTTGCTTTTTATTACATAGAATGTAATTATTCCCAGCAACTGAAATCACTGAGCAGGTGGATGGCTGAGGCATTTGTAATAGGAAAAGGCTAATGGATGCAGCTTGTTGAAGAGCCTTGAATGTAGTTGTGCTTAGAGGGGTGTCCTTCATTTTTTCAGTGATTTGCTGAGACCAACATGGGGAGTTCAGAGAGAGAGAGTCAAACTTCAGCTTTATGGTTGATTGGAAGCTGATGGCAATGCTAGAATTAGGGGAGGAGGAGGGGGGGCAGGAGATCACTCATAACTGCAGGTAGTTCTGAATGCTGCTACTTGCCTCCTTAACGGATCTTTCTGATTCCAGCATGTGTTTTACAAAGACGTCTTGAGTTATACGATTGCCTGTTCAGTCAAAGATCCTGTTCTAAACCCTGTTTTGGACTGAAAAAGCCCTGTGACAGGGCTCGGCCTATTACAAATCGGCTATTCTTAAGATCTATAAACACAGCAGATCATTGAGATCACAAGGAGATCATGGAGCATTGGTTAAAGCTATAGCCTCAGCACCCTGAGGTTGTGGGTTCAAACCCACATTGCTCCTTTTGACCAGTCACTTAATCCCCCCATTGCTCCAGGAGTATTGGACAGATTCCAATCTCGCATGCCCACTGAATCCCAGCCCTCTAGGTAGATCCCCCTGTCCCTACTTTCTAATCTCTGATGGTCCTGACGGTCTTTGGGAGCAGGGGCACAGCCCCCTCGCTCCTGCCCCTAGTAGCTAGCCTCACAAAATGGCTGCTGTGACCTACCTGGGGGGAGGGGAAAAGATTAAACCTAAGGAAGACATCTGAGAAAAGGAGACGGGGCAAAGATGGGAGTGATAGGATAGAAAGACCCAATTGAGATCTAGGAGAGTGTAGTAGGAAGGAGATTGGATGATCTGAATAGCCTCATGGTCAGTCTCTGCCATCAATTTCAATATTTCTAAGCCACTCTGAGAAAGTTGAAATCCTTAAAGTGTGAGCTCCTGCAAAAAAATGAGTTATGTTGATATTTTGAACCGTGACCTAAATAGTCTCAGAAAATAGAGAGAGTTGTCTAATTTTGTTAACCTTCAAACAAGAGAGAAAAAAAGAAAGCAGATTTTATTTGTGGTGGTCTTTGCAATGTGTGAAACAAACGGCAAATTCTAATTCATTTTGTAGAGCAGTAAAATGAAGGCTGTACTGCGGGTCGCGTTGGGCAGGTAATGTTAGCAATCAACCCTGAATCCATACATTCTTTAAAATATAAAGTCAGTTTGAGACCTTCTGGATAAGTAGAAATATTACAAAAAAAAGTAATACTTAATGTAGATTACGATTAGCTTTCGAAGGTAACCCCTTCTTGCTCAGATCAGAAAAACCCAATGTCTTAAGGGCTCCTTTTACGAAGCCACGTTAGCATTGAGCTGGCGTTAGTTCTAGCCACGTAGTGCGGGTTTAGCACGCGCTAAAAAGCTGCGTGCGCTAAAACCACTAATGCGGCTTCGTAAAAGGAGCCCTCCTCAGAGAGAGTCAGCTGGAGGAACATTCAAAGCAGAGTTTGACAGTCCAGAATCTTCATATGGTCATAACCAAGGTTTTCAGCCAGATCCTCCACAAACATCAGTGAGGAAACAAGCTATGTTCAAATCTTCAAGGAAACGTAGCAGCTGATGGGAAAATGGGACAATTCTTAGAACATAAGAACATAAGATTTGCCGCTGCTGGGTCAGACCAGTGGTCCATTGTGCCCAGAAGTCTGCTCATGCGGCGGCCCTTAGGTCAAAGACCAGTGCCCTGTTTGAGTCTAGCCTTACCTGCGTATGTTCTGTTCCAGTGGGAACTTATCCAACTTTTTCATGAATCCCTGAAGGGTGCTTTCCTCTATAACAGCCTCTGGGAGAGCGTTCCAAACCTCGACCACTCTCTGGGTGAAGAAGAACTTCCTTACGTTTGTACAGAATCTTTTCCCTTCTAACTTTAGTGAGTGCCCTCTCGTTCTCTTCACCTTGGAGAGGGTGAACAATCTCTCTGTCTCTACTAAGTCAATTCCCTTCAATATCTTGAATGTTTCAATCATGTCCCCTCACTTGCTCCACCCACACATTGCATCAGCATTCTACCAAAACGTTTCACGCCAACCAAAACACAGGAAAAGGCTTTCACACATGAACCTCTTAAAAAAAAAAAACAACCAAAGAAGGGAAAAGCCTCCAAACCTCTTCAGGAGCAGGGATGCTACCTCTCTGGCTAAAAAGGATAATTATTTCTTAGGCTTAATGAATCAGTTAAATTCACTGATGATGGCTAATGTTTTGCTAACTGCTTCATCAGGGTCTATAGGACTACATTTAAATTGGCATGATTTCAGCTCACTCGCCAGCTTTTTTGGATGAGCGGTCATTGTATCCTCAAACAGAAAAGTTTTCCAACCTATGAGCACCCCGTCTGTAAGTGTGAGGGATGGGCGGGCCATACGGTGGGAATTGAAAAAAACCCCTCTGCGCAGTAGGGTTGGAGTTCAGTGGATATAGGGTTTGGGTTGGACGTCAACTCTTGGCTGTATCTAGCTGAACAGTTCATTACCACTGTACCTGGGGGTTATTTCTCTGGTCACTAAAGAGTATTTGTTTTCAGGGACCAAATTTTAGCCTGCACACACATCTTCCTCTTATTTTAATTTGAATAACTTAATTATTCCAGCTTATCAAATTGCCACACTTCTCTAATATATGAAGACTGAAAAATTGCAGGCAGACCTTAGGAAATTGGAAGACTGGGCGTCCAAGTGGCAGATGAAATTTAATGTGGACAAATGCAAAGTGATGCACATTGGAAGAATAACCCAAATCACAGTTACCGGATGCTAGGGTCTGTAAGGATTAGCCCCCAAAATGTAAGGTTTTGGAGGGGTAATATTGAAGCAAATAAGCCCCAGTGATATATTGTGGTGGCCTTACAATCCGCCAGGCCCCGGGTTCAATACCCTCGTAGAAGATTCTCATTAGGAAGTGAAATTACTGACAAGGACAGGCTTCAGAAAGATACTTCAAGAATATTCCGGGTTACAAATGTACAGAAAGAAATTGAAATAAGCTTTACAAATACAGAGTGGATTCAGAGAGTGCTTCTGTGCTCTTGTGAATGAGAGAGAAAAGACAGCTTCCTACATAGGTGCTGTGAGGACAAAGAAAGAGGGGGAGGGGGGATGGTCCAGGCTTCAGGTTCCAGAGAGAGGGGGGTGTTGCAGAGAAGAGACTTTTATAGCTTGGAATCTTATTCTAAATATAGAAACTATTGTATTTCCCAGTATCTTTCTGTTTAGAATTTGTAAACTATTTGAAACAATGGTTAGTTTAATTGATAAGGATGGTATAATACTTATAGGAATGGTAGATGGGATTAGTCTCTGGCTTCTTTGTCCCATTCAAGTAGCCTATCTTCTTCATAAACAATCAGAATTCTGTGCAGGAGCATTTAGGGTCTATCTGCATCAACATTCCAGAGTCAGATTGATATAATGTCCCGTAGGCCTCTGCTGACATTGGTTAGGCCAACCGAAAATGCTGACTGCTAGCAATGCTAGACTGACATGGTCCACCTTAGGGGTTGGCGCACAAGAAAAAGATCTTGATGTCGTCATGGATAATACGATGAAACCTTCTTCTCAATGTGCAGCAGCAGCCAAAAAACCAAAGATGCTAGGAATTATTAAAAAAAGGGATGGTTAGAAAGACTAAGAATGTTATAATGCCTCTGTATTGCTCCATGGATATTGGAGAAGAGCAAAGAATACCAAAAGCCCCTATACTTTTACTTCATCGACCACAGCAAAACTTTTGTCTGTGTGGATCACGATAAACTATGGAGAATTCTAGCACAAATGGGAATACCCAAACACATAACTTAGCTGCTAAAGAGCCTCTACGAATATCAAGAAGCTGCAGTGAGAACAGAATATGGCAACACTGATTGCTTTCCAAGAAAACATGGCGTCAGGCAAGGATGCATCTTGTCACCTTACCTGTTCAATCTTGATGGCAAAAGCCATCTTCAGTAATCAAATTTGTGTTGTGTACGCCTTTCAGCAGTAGTGGTGGAGGTGAGAAGACTTGCTTGCTTCCTAAATATGGGCTACAAGATGCTTAAGAATTTGTCTTTTGGACTGTATATTATCATTTCTATTCGAGGAGAAAGGACTTCAGACATTCAACTGGATAAAACCGTAATATAATCATTGGCTCTCCACCTCCTCCTAAACTATTCTAGTGTGCAAATTCAGCAATCCTTAAAAATTCTTAAATTACTATATTAAATGTATACTGTGTATCTTACTGGTTTAGCGCTGATCCTGATGGGGCCTATTTTGCCCACTCGCATCTTCTAAGAATCAGTTCCAAAATCCAGACTGGATTAGTACATTGCCATCATAATAATAATAATAATAACTTTATTCTTATATACCGCCAACAATCTTGCGACTTCTAGGCGGTTTGTGCCTACAAAGTAAAGAACACCATTACTTTCCCCCCAATGTACACAGACTTCAGTCATCCTTGAAAACTACACACAATCAGGGCAACCAAGACAAAACAATCCAGAGCTCAGCTTAACAACATCGCATACCGGTGTGAACCACCTGAAACTACGTTTTCCACACTGCGCTGAAAGGTTGTGAGGAATATAATGTTATAACATCAGTTCTGCCCCTAGAAAATACTAGCATACCCTAAGTCCGCTTTTACTCACCTAACTTTGGCGTAACTGGCGTAAATTCTCCCAACCCATTTCCACAAATCCCACTTGCAGGTGCTCAGCTAATGTTATTAACACACCAGATTAGTCCGGCGTGTCTCCTAAATGAAAGTATTCTTTAATCCGTACACATAACTTCTGACATGCCCGTGGTCTGCCTATTCCCCTCCCAGGGAAATCCCCCTTACAGTTGTGTTCTCTGGAATTTGAACATACAAATTATGGTACACCAACTAAGAGCAGTTAGGCGTGTTAAATGCTAACTCGCCTCGAATGGTTGGATAACATTTTATTAAATAAATAGTGTTAATTAAGGCCTCTTATAGCCTGTTTTCACTCATTAGAATCAATTAGTGGTTCATTATTAAGTTATGCACACGGCTGATCTTTTTCTGTAACTTGCACATACAAATTTGGACACAGAACTTTCTAGAACTATGAGTTACAAGTTTGATCCGCTCTTCCAACTTACCGTTTCCCCCCAAATAAAGAATAACGACGTGTTCATTTCAGAAAGTGAGTGCTACGTGCTGGAAAGATCAGCCACTAAGAATACCCAGACTGCATTGAGAGAAAGGGAAATGGTTTTGCCATCGTTGTGCATGCTGAGGGAGGGAGCTCACGGATTCTCTAGGCAGCCATGATACTGGAGAAAGCTGAAAAGGAAGAACTGGGTTGAATCAATGGATTAATAACTGCCTTTAGAAACCTGTGTGCACTCGAAAGGACAAATTCATTATCTTAATCCTTCAAGAATACGCTTCTGGATAATTATATGTTTTTTGATTATGGTGGCTGAGACTTCATTTGAGTTCTCCTGAAATGACTCTTAAAAGCTTTTCATTGAAGTAAATGTGTTTGAAACCCAAATAAAATGGATTTTAGTTTCAATTAGTTGCCTTTCCAAACACCAGCTCGAGGCAACTTAGATGTAGGTACAGCCCTGTTTCCAAAGGCTTACGGTGCTTCATGGTTGTTCATTGGCTTTTATATCACCCGCTAGAGAAGTTTCTGAGCGGTATATGCATTATTAACGAAAAGAAATACAATTCCAAAAAGTTTAGCAGATAGGAAAGCTCCTCAGTACTCCCATGCTTGTAATCTCCTTGACCAATTTTCTCAAGCACGGCGTCATTGGGGTCTGAAAAATTCTGAGCTTTCTTGGGTGAATGTATCCTCAAGCTTGCTAACCTAGGAGCACCCCACCCATAGGTGTGAGAGATGGGCAGTCCGTAGGGAAGGTCCCCTGCAAATGTGTCAAGACAAATAACATGCGATGAAGAAGCTGTAAGGGAAGCTTGTTGAGATAATACAGGAGATCAGCAGATGTGATGAGCAGAGAGCTTAACCTGAACAAGACACTTTATGGACTAACAAGACTGAGAAATGTAATTCCATGTGCTCTAGACCAGTGGTCGGCAAACTGCAGTTCTTTAGCCACTTGAGTGCGGCTTGTGGCTCCCTGCTTCCCTTCTCACTGCCCTCCCCCAAACTACCGCCATTAGGGAACAGGCCGCCACCGTTACCGGGGAATAGGCTGCCACCACCGCCATCGGGGAACAGGCCGGCGCCGAGTACTGAGCTCTCCCTGCTTCCCTTCCCTGCGGGGCCGATCAACTCTTGCCATCTGACTTCAATTCTGATGTTGGAGAGGACATTCTGGGCCAGCCAATGGCTGTCTGGCTGGCCCAGAACTTCCTCTCTGACATTAGAATTAACGTCGGGTGGCGAGATTTGGCCAGCCCCGTGGGGAAGGGAAGCAGGGAGAACTCAGAACTCGGCGCCAGCCTGTTCCCCGATGGCGGCAGTGGCAGCCTATTCCCCAGTGGCAGTGGCAGCCTATTCCCCAGCAACGGTGGCAGCATGTTACCAATGGTGGTGGCTTGGGGGAGGGCAGGTTGGGAGAAAGAAAGAAGGGAGACGGCACACAGTCAGAAAGGGGGCATGGAGAGAGAGAGAGAAAGAAAGACATACAGAAAGAAAGGGGGCATGGAGAGAGAAAGAAAGAAGGGGGCAGGGTGAAAAAAGAGAAAATTGGGGGAGGGAATGAGGTCTTGAGAGGAAGCATACAGGAGGCTGAAAGAAGGAAATAAATATTGGATGCACAGTCAGAAGAATAAAGTGCAACCAGAGATTGATGAAATTACCAAACAAAGATAGGAAAAATGATTTTATTTCAATTTAGTGATCAAAATGTGTCCGTTTTGAGAATTTATATATGCTGTCTATATTTTGCACTATGGCCTCCTTTTACTAAACCACAATAGCGTTTTTTAGCGCAGGGAGCCTATGAGCATCGAGAGCAGCGCAGGGCATCCAGCGCAGCTCCCTGAGCTAAAAACAGTTATCGCAGTTTAGTAAAAAGGGAGGGGGTATATTTGTCTATTTTTGTATAGTTGTTCCTGAGGTGACATTGCATAAAGTCATCTGCCTTGACCTCTTTGAAAACCCGCGGAATATAAATGATAATTAACATTTTCTATGCGTACAGTGTGCTTTGTGTTTTTTAAAATGTTATTGTTGGTAGATCATTTTGACTTGGCCACGAAGGTAAGGGGGAGAGAGGGGAGCTGCTGAAAGACATCTAGTAATCCTTGCAGGCTTGACTGCGCAGGGAGTTATTTTTGTTATGTGACTGGCATTATTTAGATTTTAATTTCTATGAATGAATAGAATGAAAATTATATAAAATTGCGTGCTTGTTTTTATGTGCGTGCGATGATGGGAAGTGGAGAGAGAGTGGGCTGAGGACGCTGAAGGGAATTGGGGAAGAGAGAGTGGGGAGAAGACGCTGATTTATAAATTGACAATTGTACAGAATATTGTTTCTTTTTATACTTTAATATAATAAGTTCAGTATAAAACTATTTGAGACTTGTGTGGATGGGATCAGGTGTTTTGCGGAGATGGGGATCGAGCTCGCAGGGACGGGGACAAATTTTTTTCCCCGTGTCATTCTTTAGGCTCTACCACCAATCTGCCACGTGCGGTCTTGCGGGGTGTCAGTTAGATTGACGTAGCCATTGTAGCGCAAGTTGGCACGGGGTATGGCTCTCAAATATAATCTTAATCGTTGTACTGCTGATTATGGCTCTTTTGACTAATGAGTTTGCCTACCACTTCTCTAGACCAGTGGTTCCCAACCCTGTCCTGGAGGACCAGCAGCCAGTTAGGTTTTCAGGATAGCCCTAATGAATATGCATGAAAGAGATTTGCATGTAATGAAGATGATAGGAATGCAGATCTGGTCCATGTATATTCCTTAGAGCAGAGGTGTCCAACCTGTGGCCCAAGGGCCGCACGCGGCCCCCATGAAGTATTTTGTGTGGGCCCAGTCGAAGGCAATGCAGTGTTTTCCTCTGCTGCCCCCGGATGTTTACCGTCTTGCAGGCTCCCTCCTCATCTTGCTGCAGCGTTTGCGTGGCCCCAGAAAAATTTTTCGGCCAATGCGGCCCAGGGAAACCAAAAGGTTGGATACCTCTGCCTTAGAGCTATCCCGAAAACCCAACTGGCTAGTGGTCCTCCAATACAGGGTTGGGAACCACTGCTCTAGAAAGCAGCAGGAGGTTTATTTACTCAACTTTATTAGTGGTTGAGAGCACTTGAATCCATTCAGAATAACAAGGTGAGATTAACTAGCAGGTTAGTGAATGAGGCAAGGAATTGGTGGAATCATAGGGAGAAGGATTTGAGCCCTGAATTCCCTTCATGAAATTAGCTTCAGGGCTGTTGATGTGGAATTCGGATAGTTATCTGATTTTCCCTGATTAAGATTTCACAATTTTAAGACGTTGAAGCCTCAGATTTTCTTTGTGCGTTTTTCGTTGTTTGAATTAAGGCTCATTTTTGTTTAGGTCGATTGTTCTCCCTCCAGGTGCCCTGAGTTTTGGTGTGATGTGAGATTTCTCGTATTCGATTATTACCATGGTAAGAACCAGTTGGCCCACAGTCTGCTGGTTAGTGCTGCTGGCAAGAGAAGAGACGATTGGCGCATTATTTTCTGCCGTGCAGTTTCATTGCTTTTGCTTCGGCACAGACTCCTCTGAGGGATACCAAGACAGTCACATTGTGTGATGAATTTTAATCACCTTTTGCATGCTGGCTGACAGCTAACATGAGGTTAGAAGTCACTGGCATGTTCCGGAGAAACCATAACCCATTCTGTTAAAATCATTAAGGCCAACAATCAACAGGAAATAGAAACATGACGGCAGATAAAGGCCAAACGCCCATCTGGTCTGCCCATTATGCTTATGCTTGGTGGTTCCTCTCCATGGATCGTTAGTGAAATCATCATCCAGATTTAGTGGCGTGGAAAGGGTGGGTTGCGCCCCTCTCCCACAAACGACCCCTTCCCTTTCCTGTACCATTTTAACTTCCCAGTGTGAGCAGCATGCTCATGTCAGTGTCGGCTCCCCTCTGATGTCACTTCTTAGGCATGGGTCCCGGAAGTGACGTCAGAGAGCCTTGCTCCGGGGAAGTAAAAAAGCTACGGGCAAAGGCAAGGAGAAGGGCAGAGAGGAGGAGGGCGGATCACCTCCCCCACACATCCCTTCCTACACCACTGCCCAGATTTTTTTTAATGGTGCCAGGACTTAAGCGCAAAGTTAGGGAATAGAAACAGTTACATAAAAAAGTCTCAATAGTTGGTGTTAGCGAGCACTAATTTGCAGTTGTATGTTTAATAGGTACACACCGCTAACTTCTCTTGCATGCTAATTTCAAAGAGGGGTCTGGGTGTAGCAGGAAGTCCTTAGCGACAATCCTTCAGCAATATTGTTTATAAAATTGTTAAACAGAACCTTGAGGCACACCACTCCTCAGAGCGATCTCCATTGATCACTACCCTCTGTTGCCTCCCATTCAATCAGTTCTTCACCCAGCCCGTAACTTTGGGACCCATCCTGAGGCCACTTAGTTTATTTATTAGATGTCTGTGTGGAACACTGTCAAAGGCTTTGCTAAAATCTAAATACACCATATCTAGCACACATCCTCTATCCAAGTCTCTGGTTACCCAGACAAAGAAATATTTGCAGTCCCAAATGTCATGAACTACATCCACCGCATACAAATTTATCCATATTCATTGTGGCATCCTGGAACACTGACTGGCTTGGTGTTTTCCAAGGACTTGGAGTATTCTGTGAAATTTGTTGCTGTATACCTGTGTAACAGCACATGGAGGGCAGACCCTGTTCGTACTTTTTAACGTATTCACAGCAGACGAGTCCAAGTATTGTGCCTTTCGTTGAATGAACTCATTGGACATTAGGGACTTCTATTCCGCCTATACCTTGCAGTTCAAGGCGGATTACAAAAGAGCTAACTGGACATTTCCAGTGAAGTTACAACAGTTTTGTTTTTTGTTTTTTATTGGTTACAAGGGAGGAGAGGTACCTGGATTAATTCTGGAAGAACTTGCAAATTGGATATTAAATTGACTGTACGTTACTGTGTGATATAACAAATAGATTACAGTTAGAGTACAAATAAGATTACGTTACATTTCAGGGAACTGAATACTTGGTTGGTGTTTTGGGGAGGAAGAAATTATTTAAGTGGATGTTTTGGGGGAAAATTTATCTAGGAGGAGGGGGAAGGGTTGGGTTAAGATATCTGGATAAATTTTTATGAAAAGTAGGGTTTTGATTTCTTTTCGAAAAGTTTTGAAGTCGCCCGTTGCCGTCAACAGATTGGAGATGGAGTGGTTAAGTTTTGCTGCTTGCGTCGCCAGAAGGTTATCAAACATCTTTTTGCGCTGAGTGCCCTTGAGTGGAGGGAAGACAAAAGGGTTCGGAGTTCTTCTTTGTCTTGAGGTGAGAATCTGGTTTAGGCGATTGTTTAGATAGGGGGGGTGGAGCCGTTTAATGCTTTGAATAATAGACACTAGAATTTGAATTGAATTCGTGCTTGCATAGGTAGCCAGTGAGAGTCTTGGAAGGCAGTTGTAATATGATCATATTTTCTCAGGGAGTAGATCAATCTGAGGGCAGTGTTTTGTATAGTCTGAAGTTGTTTTATCATGTTGACAGGACAAGGTAGATACAGGGAATTGCAATAGTCCAGTAGACCTAAGACTAGAGATTGGACAATTAGCCTGAATTGTGCTGGGTCGAAGAATTTTCTTATTTTACGTAGATTTCTCATAATTAAAAAAGCTTTCTGGGATGTTTTATTGATTTGGGACTGCATTGTGCAGCATCTGTCTATCGTTACTCCTAGGAGTTTGAGTTCGGGCTGTATTGGGTATTTGGTGTTTTTAATTTTCAGTTCTGTAATGGTGGGAGTTTTGGCCTTTTCGAGCAGAAGGAATTTTGTTTTATCTGAGTTTAGTTTCAGTTTGTGGTCTACCATCCATTTTTCCACTGCATCTAGGGATATTTCCAGTTTTGCTGTAGTGGTGGGCTCTGATGGGTCGAAGGGAAGGAGTATGGTGATGTCGTCTGCGTAGCTGAAGGATGTAACTTTTAAGTTATCTAAAGTGGCTCCAAGGGAGGAAATAAAGAGGTTGAAGAGCGTAGGTGATAGAGGTGATCCTTGTGGAACTCCGCATGGGTTGGACCATGGTTTTGATTTGATATTATTGGACTTTACCCTGTAGGTTCTTGATTTGAGGAATCCTTGGAACCAATTGTAGACTTTGGCTGAGATCCCAATGGCGTCAAGTATCTGTAGCAGTATGGAGTGGTCGACCAGGTCAAATACTGCAGAGAGGTCAAGTTGGATTAGCATCATCTTTTTGCCTTTGCTAATTTGCTGTCGAGCTGTGTCTAGTAGTGTTACAAGTAGTGTTTCTGTGCTGTGGTTGGTTCGAAATCCTGATTGTGAGGGGTGAAGTAGGTTATGGTCTTCCAGGTAGTTGGTGAGGTATTGTGCAACTAGACCTTCTATTATTTTAATGTATATTGGTATTGAAGCGATTGGTCTGTAGTTGGAGGGGTTATCTATTGGGCCTTTGTGGTCTTTCATGATTGGTGTGATTATGATCTCTCCAAGGTCTTGAGGGAATTGACCTTCTGTTAATGTGGTTTGAATCCATAGCATGAGGTTTACCTGCTTTGTTGGGGGGGAGGGGCAAGGTTTAGGGAAGTCGGCTTAGTAGCGAGGGGATTAACTCTCCTCACATCACCACCAATTGTCTTTAGAGCATAAGAATAGCCTTACTGGGTCAGACTAATGGTCCATCTAGCCCAACATCCTGTGTTCATGGTGGCCAATACAGGTCACAAGTACAGTGGTATCTTGGATTACGAGCATAATCTGTTCCAGGAGCATGCTTGTAATCCAAAATGCTCATTTATCAAAGTGAGTTTCCCCATAGGAAATAATGGAAACTCGCTTTGATAGGTTCCCCCCCACCCACGAGAACCGGCATTGCTCCCCCCGAAGGCCCCCCCTGCAATCCGGCACCCTCCCCCCCCCGCGATCCGGCACCCTTCCCCCGCGATCTGGCACCTCCCTCCCGACACGAGTGGGCACCCCCCGCCACTTCTTATCGTCATCTGGGCACCGGCACAATCATGTCCTGTGCTTGGTGCCGGTGCCCGAAGATCGGCCTCCTCTTCTGCTGGGCCTTGAGCATCTGCGCATGCTCAAGGCCTGCGAGTTCACGTTCAGAACGGTTTCTGAGGCGCTAATTTTTCAAATGTTTTGCTCGTCAGAAACCGGTGCACTCGTAAACCGAGGTACCACTGTACCTGGCAAAAGCCCAAATAGTAGCAGCATTCCATGCTACTGTCCCATATCTGTCTCCAGGAACTTGTCCAAACCTCTCTCAACACTCAAATATAAACACATGGGGCAACCCAATGACATAATTTCAAAGTTTTGTATTTCTTTCATCTGTTCTTACTGCCTTCCTTTTTTTCCCATTCTTATTATACTAGTGTTTAAGCCCATTACATTAACGGGTGCTAGTAAAGCCTCCTTCCCTCACATGCCCCCTATTTTCAGCCCCAGCTCCAAACTCATTTTTACCCCCTCCCCCCAGCCCCCTTCTCCCATCTGTTCCCTTTCAGCCTGAGCCCCCTTTTCTCACCAGCAGCAGCACCCTCCCCACTCCACTTCCCTGTCGAGCAGCACCGCTTCCCTGCTCCCCTGTCCCTCTTCATTGCTCCCCGGTTCAGCGGCACCTCTTCCCTGCTCCCCCTGTCCCTCTTCCTTGCTCTCCCGGCCCAGTAGCACCTCTTCCCTGCTCCCCCTGTCCCTCTTCCCTGCTCCCCCGATCCAATACCACCTCTTCCCTGCTCCCCCTGTCCCTCTTCCCTACTCCCCCGGTCCAGCAGCACCTATTCCATGCTCCCTGTTCCTCTTCCTTGCTCCCCCGGTCCAGCAGCACCTATTCCCTGCTCCCCCTTTCCTTCTTCATTGCTCCCCCAGTCCAGCAGCACCTGTTCCATGCTCCCTGTCCCTCTTCCTTGCTCCCCCTGTCCTCCTTCATTGCTCCCCCAGTCCAGCAGCACCTGTTCCTTGCTCCCCCGGTCCAATAGCACCTCTTCCCTGGTCCCCCTGTCCCTCTTCCTTGCTTTCCCAGTCCAGTAGCACCTCTTCCTTGCTCCCCTGGGCCAGCAGCACCTCTTCGCTGCTCCCCTTGTCCTTCTTCCTTGCTCCCCGGTCCAACAGCACCTCTTCCCTGCTTCCACTGTCCCTCTTCCTTGCTCCCACGGCCCATTAGCACCTCTTCCCTGCTCCCCCTATCCCTCTTCCTTGCTCCCCCGGTCCAGCAGCACCTATTCCCTGCTCCCCCTGTGCTTCTTCATTGCTCCCCCAGTCCAGCAGCACCTCTTCCTTGCTCCCCTGATCCAATAGCACCTCTTCCCTGCTCCCCCTGTCCCTCTTCCTGCTCCCCCTGTCTTTCTTCCCTGCTCCTCTGGTCCAGCAGCACCCCTTACCTGTTTCCCCGGTCCAGTATGCAGCGTTGTGAGCATCACGGCCGGCTTTTGCGAACCTCAAAGGCCGCTCTGCACCTCGGAAGTATGTTCACTCTGACACGATCGTGTATGTCAGAGGAAACATTCTACTGAGGTGCTGTGCGGCCTGCGAAGTTTGGTACAGCCGGCCGCGATCCTCACGGGAGCAGCACCTGATCCTCAGCGGCTCGAAGCCCTCCTCCCGGCATCTGCCGCCAGCGCCACTCCACGAAGCCCTCCTCCCAGCAGCCGCTGCCAGCGTCGCTTCACACCGCCTTTCATGGGCCTCAAGCAGCCGAACACGGCCACGGAAGGCAATCAAGGCAGCGAGGACGCGGACAGGGAGAGAGCTTGCCTGTGCATCCTCCAGCGGTTGGTGAGTGAGGGCGGGAGGAGGGGAGTCGCCAGAGTGTTCCCTGCCAACAGGTTCTAAAATAGAATCCGGACACGGAACAGAGATCACGATGGCAGGAAACACAAAACCCTAAGTGCGCATGCGCACTTAGGGTTTTATTATATAGGATTTTAATTTCTCTAGCCTTTCCTGATTTCTAAAGGATAGACATTTGATGTGGTTTAAGTGGACAGGAAAGGTCTGTTTCAAACACTGTCAGTAAATATCTGCTCTGACCACTGCTGGTCCTGCTGGGGTTGACCAGGGCGGAGTCAGGATGGTTCTGGAAGTTCTGCAGGCTCCAGTGTAAATAGCAGTCCTAGCTTTCCCAGTTAGCTCTGAATGCCAGTGGTGCTCGCATAACTTCCAGGGTATCGCCACTCACCCAGATTTCTGGAGCTGATGCCTGGTCATAGTCTGATAGCGAATATATGGGTTTAATTTGGCTGCTGGCACAGAGCACTTAGAAAAAAGCTCCCTGCCACTGCAATAAGATTTTTGCGTCTGTTACTCCATTTTATTCTCCCCATTTTTCCACTCTGTAGTTAATTGTTTTTGCTTATGTTATAGACTTAATTTCTTTTCTTTCCTGCTGTCCTACACAGTACTTTCACTCATATACATTTCCCTACTCATTCACAATCTTCCCCACTTCTCCAAAATTCCCTCATCCTTTGCTTCTTTCACTTCTCTCCACTTCTGCCTCGTCTTTCTTGCTTCTCTCTCCTCACCACCCTTTCTCTCCACTTCTGCCCCCGCCTTTCTTGCTTCTCTCTCCTCACCACCCTTTCTCTCCACTTCTGCCCCCGCCTTTCTTGCTTCTCTCTCCTCACCACCCTTTCTCTCCACTTCTGCCCCCACCTTTCTTGCTTCTCTCTCCTCACCACCCTTTCTCTCCACTTCTGCCCCCGCCTTTCTTGCTTCTCTCTCCTCACCACCCTTTCTCTCCACTTCTGCCTCGTCTTTCTTGCTTCTCTCTCCTCACCACCCTTTCTCTCCACTTCTGCCCCCGCCTTTCTTGCTTCTCTCTCCTCACCACCCTTTCTCTCCACTTCTGCCCCCGCCTTTCTTGCTTCTCTCTCCTCACCACCCTTTCTCTCCACTTCTGCCCCCGCCTTTCTTGCTTCTCTCTCCTCACCACCCTTTCTCTCCACTTCTGCCTCGTCTTTCTTGCTTCTCTCTCCTCACCACCCTTTCTCTCCACTTCTGCCCCCACCTTTCTTGCTTCTCTCTCCTCATCACCCTTTTTCTCCACTTCTGCCTCGTCTTTCTTGCTTCTCTCTCCTCACCACCCTTTCTCTCCACTTCTGCCTCGTCTTTCTTGCTTCTCTCTCCTCACCACCCTTTCTCTTCACTTCTGCCCCTCCTTTCTTGCTTTTTCCCATCTTATCTTCTGCTTTTTCTTTCCTTTCCCCTCTTCTTGTCCTTCCCCAAATATCTCTTCCTTCTTTTTCCCACCCCCTGCCCTGCACTCTTTCTTCCTCCTGACAGCACATTCTCTACTCCAACAGAATAAAAATAAAGCGTTATGATTCAACAACCTTTAAAGTCAGTGCTACAAGAAAAGTTAATAGGGATTGATTTTCATAGTATTCTCAAATATATTCCAATAATTGTACCATTCTTACTATATTATTCCACTTAACCAAATCACTGTCTATTAATCTTTCTAACCTTTTTCAATCAACCTCACTCATTTATATTAAATTTAACAGAAATAATATTGAAGGACAAATGTTGAAACAACTGGGAGACTGGCTAAGTACAAATAGAACAAAAGTGCATTTCTTTTTTTCTGCAAGCCTTGAGAAATTCAGGTCAGCTGTGGTGCTGAGTTTATAAGACCTACAGCTCTGGCTCTTGTCCTGAGCAATGACTAGAAAAGAGGCAGAGAGTGGTGGAAAACTGGAACAATCTTCCGGAGGCTGTTATAGGGGAAAACACCCTCCAGGGATTCAAGACAAAGTTGGATAAGTTCCTGCTAAACTGGAATGTACGCAGCTGAGGCTGGACTCATTTAGAGCACTGGTCTTTGACCTAAGGGCCGCCGCGTGAACGGACTGCTGGGCACGATGGACCCAGATAAGAAAGAAACAAGTTAAAAAGATAAGAAAGAAACAAGTTAAAGACAAAATTAAATTAATTAATATGAACCAGTGAGTGTGATTGAAAAGGATGGGAAGATAATGAATATTATAATTGTTGAACTGTGGTGGACACATGGAACAAGCTTCCGGAGGAGGTGATAAACCAGAACTCTGTACAGGGGTTCAAGGTAGGTTTGGATAGGTTCCTGGAGGATAAGGGGATAGAGGGGTATAGATAGAACTTGAGGTAGGTTATAGAAGTGGTTAGGAACCACTTCACAGGTCACAGACCTCATGGGCCGCCGCGGGAGCGGACCGCTGGGCGGGATGGACCTCTGGTCTGACCCAGTGGAGGCAACTTCTTATGTTCTTATGTTCTTATGTATTCGGGAACATGCTTAAGTTCTCTCTCTCCCCCTCCATCCCTGTCAGCACTCTCTCTCTCTCTCCCTCCAGCCCTACTGACATTCTCTTGCTCTTCTTCCTACTTTCCTCAAAATCAATCCCATCCTCAGCATCTACAAGAATCAACCCCCAGCATTTTCTCTCAGTTCATGCTACTACTTATTTCAAAAGCGCTACCAGCACTGTACATTAAAAAAGCAAGAGACAGTCCCTGCTCAAAAGAGCTTACAATCTAATTATGACAGACAAAGAGAACAAGAAAGGGTGAATCTATATACGCTGCTCAGGTAGGGAATTGCAAAGGGACTGATAAGGCAGATAGAGTGGGGTATCCTAGAGGGAATGCTGGTGGTAAGAGCAGTTAATGTAGTTGGACAAGTTCCTGGAGGAAAAGTCCATAGTCGGTTGTTGAGACAGACATGTGAGAAGCCACTGCTTGCTCTGGATCGCTGGCATGGAATGCTGCTACTATTTGGGGTTTTGCCAGATACTTGTGACTTGGATTGGCCTCTGTGAAGACGGGATACTGGGCTAGATGGTCTGCTTCAGTAAGGCTATTCTTATGTTCTTATGGATTTGAATTAGGATTTAAACCCAGCTTTAAAAAATTAGGCTTTCAGCATGGATCTGAATACCAGCAGAGACAGAGGATAACGTATCGAATCGGGCAGTTTGTTCCAGGCATACGGCATAGCAAAGCAGAAGGGACAAAATCAGGATTTCATAGTGGAGGAGAAGGGTGCAGACGAGAGAGAATTACCCAATGAACGGAGATCCCAGGAAGGAGTATATGGAGAGATAAGAGAGGAGAAATACGTCTTGGTCAAGTGTAATTTTAGATGGCAGCAAGATATCCAGGTAACAATGTCAGACTCAAGCCTAGACTCCTGTAGAAATTTCAGGCATAGAGAGGTAGGTTTGTGCGTTGTCAGCATAAAGATGATACTGGAAGCCAAGGGAAGAGAAAAAGTATAGATGAAGAAAAGAAGAGGCCCCAGGACAGAGCCCCAAATTACACCGACCGATAGTGGATTTGCAGTGGAGGAGGATACTCCAGAGCTTATGCTAGAAGTGTGATGGGAAAGATAAGAAGAAAAGCAACAGACATCAAAGTTTTCCGAAAAGAAATCAAAACTCTTCTATTCAAAAAACACCTCCCATCATTCTAACCTCCATCCAACTCGCACATGCATACTCCATCATAAATACCACCCCTTTAGTATTTCCTAGCCAATCTTCAAACCTTACCCCCAAAATCATGATCAGAAACATAAACAATCTACCTCCAAATGTAACCAGACTATTTCTCCCTTCAACGCTATGTAAGCAACCTCCATCTGTAACCAGAATGTTTCTTCCCTCAACGTTATGTAATAATCTTCCTAACCTGAATTTATTGCTATTCTTACCAAATATGTAAACTTGATATGTAAACTTGTTATGTACCTGACATGTAAACTTCCTAGAAATGTCCAGTTTTCTTCTAATTTGTAATCCGCCTAGAACCGCAAGGCACAGGCGGAATAGAAATCTCTAATGTAATGTAATGTAATGTAAAAGCATGAGATAATAGATCCCCCATCAAGAATCTCACCTCTATCACCCCTCCCTCACGTGGTCCAGCAATTCTTCTAATCTCTCCCCTTTCATTCCATCCATCCTTCTCTTCTGTCATTCCCCTTTTTCTCCTCTCTCCATTGTTTCACCACATACACCTCTATGGCACCTATACTACTTTGGAAATTAAGTAGGTATTTGCAGAATAGCAGTTTAGATACTCTGCTAACATTTTACCCCTATATGAGCAAACGAGTAAATATGCATTTAGATAAGAACATAAGAATGGCCACTGCTGGGTCAGACCAGTGGTCCATTCTGCCTAGCAGTCTGCTCACGCGGCGGTCCTCAAGTCAAAGACCGGTGCTCTAAATGAGCCCAGTCTAACCTGTGTACATTCCAGTTTAGCAGGAACTTGTCCAACTTTGTCTTGAATCCCTGGAGGGTGTTTTCCCCTATAATAGCCTCAGGAAGAGCGTTCTCTGGGTGAAGAAGAACTTCCTTACGTTCGTACAGAATCTATCCCCTTTCAACTTTAGAGAGTGCCCCCTCGTTTTCCCTACCCTGGAGAGGCTGAACAGTCTTCTAGACATATAGAAACATAGAAATAGACGGCAGATAAGGGCCACGGCCCATCTAGTCTGCCCACCCTAATGACCCTCCCCTACCTTTCTCTGTGAATAGATCCCACGTGTCTATCCCATTTGGCCTTAAAATCATATATGCACACAAGAGGCATCTGGATCATAGAATTCCCATTATGAATATCACTATTAATTTGATATGGAAATGTATGCGCGTAATTATTCTCAGATCGGTTTGCAAAGAACAGTTTTGCTGCGATCTTACACAGGAACCGAATATTGTAACTTGTTTGCCAAGGCAGTTAAAAATGATTCTTCTGACCCTGTTTTACATTTTCTTTTTGAGGGAAGGAAATTTCAGTCTAAATTTCTACCATGCCATTTCTAGCATTCAGAGGCAGAGTAAAGGCCTAAGGGTATGGGCTTTAAACTAGGTGAGTTGGGGGAGGGTACGGGCTACCAATACTATTTTGGAACTGAACTAAGTAAACACTGCATTGGGTCACATTACAATTCTGGGTCTAAGGGGAGTACACGTAGCAATTCTAGGTCTAGAGGGAGTACACACTGTAATTCTGGGACCAGCGAGAGTGCACACGCTGCAAATTGCACTAAAGGAGCTCAAGTAGCCCAAACGGGAATACCCCCACAGGGTACACACATTACCAAGTCTCTGATAGGAGCGCACTGCAGTTATGGGGAGTCCGGGATAGGTACAAGCTGTAGCTCTAGGTCTAGGGAGTGTAAGAGACAAGCGAAAAATACTAATGGTGGTCTAGTTGATATAGAGGGATTGTCCCCACTGAGATACAACAAGCACACAACATGGAGGGCTATGTACGTCAACGCCCACAGTCTGGGAAACAAGATCCTAGATTTGGAGATAGAAATGAGGAATGCCGACCTGGATGTGGTGGCGATATCTGAGACCTGGCTCACAGACTCCCACGCGTGGGACATGGTCATACCAGGTTACAACTTGCTTCGTCGGGACAGGGAGGGCAAAATGGGAGGTGGGGTAGCATTATATACTAAAGATGACATTAAGGTCACCAGAATCACAGATGTACAGTACACTGGGGAATCCCTTTGGGTAAATTTGGCCAGAGGGAAGGACAAATGCCTATATCTTGGCGTGGTATACAGACCCCCAAAACATCAAGAAGACCTAGATTTGGAATTAATCGGAGATATAGAGAATATCACCTTGCGGGGGGACACAGTATTGGTAGGTGACTTCAACATGCCCGATGTGGATTGGGTCACGCTTTCCTCTGCTTCCGGCAGCAGCAGGAAGCTATTAAACTCTTTGAATGGAGCAGGACTCAGGCAACTGGTAATTGAGCCAACAAGGGATCAGGCAATTTTGGACCTGGTACTTACCAACGGAGAAAGTATCACAGAGGTCTCGGTGGGTGAAACTTTGGCCTCCAGTGACCACAATATGATTTGGTTCAATCTCAGGAAAGGTTTCACGAAATCTACCACATTGACCAAGGTTCTCAAGTTCAAGGACACAAATTTCCAGGACATGGGAGACTTCGTTCACCAGGCGCTACAAACCCAAGCAGATACCGACAGCGTGGAAGAAATGTGGTCAACTTTGAAAACCACCATACAGGAAGCAACAAACTGCTATGTTAAATCAGTAAGCAAACGAAGTAGGAACAACAAGCCACAGTGGTTCTCTATGGAAATCTCAGACCTCATCAAAGAGAAGAAAAAAGCATTCATCTCTTACAAACAATCAGGGACACAGGACTCCAGAGTAGATTATCTGACCAAATCAAGAGCCGTCAAAGCGGCAGTTAGAGAGGCCAAATTCCGCATGGAGGAGTCTCTAGCAAAGAATATCCAGAAGGGAGATAAATCCTTCTTCAGGTATATTAGTGACAGGAAAAAGAACTCAGGCGGGATAGTACGACTCAGAAAACCAGACGGAGACCATGTGGAGACGGACTCGGAAAAGGCCCAACTGTTAAATGAATACTTCTGTTCAGTCTTCACCCGCGAGGTGCCGGGAATCGGCCCTCAACCACATACAAGGATTAAATCAGTAGACCCGTTTAGTAATTTCAAATTTACACCCAGCAGCGTCTACTGCGAGCTGTCAAAAATCAAGGTCAACAAGGCAATGGGGCCTGACAACCTACACCCTAGGGTACTCAGGGAGTTGGGAGATGTCTTGGCGGAACCACTATCCGCGCTCTTTAATCTCTCCCTTAGTACAGGTAACGTCCCGATGGACTGGAAGACGGCTAACGTCATTCCACTACACAAGAAAGGCTCCAGGGTGGATATGGCAAACTACAGACCAGTGAGTCTCACTTCAATAGTGAGCAAACTAATGGAAACCCTAATCAAACACCAAATGGATAGGATCATGGACGAGGAGAATCTGCGGGATCCCCGCCAACATGGATTTACTAAGGGGAGATCGTGCCAATCCAACCTGATCGGCTTCTTTGACTGGGTGACGAGGAAGCTGGATGTTGGTGAGTCCCTGGACATCGTCTATCTGGATTTCAGCAAAGCATTTGATAGCGTGCCACACCGCAGGTTGCTGAACAAGATGAGTTCTTTAGGTTTGGGCGACACTTTAACAAAATGGGTTGGGAACTGGCTTGGAGGTAGGCTTCAGAGGGTGATGGTGAATGGCACTCCCTCCGAGATGTCGGAGGTGATAAGTGGAGTGCCACAGGGCTCCGTCCTAGGCCCGATCTTGTTCAACATCTATATAAGAGACCTGACAGAAGGGCTTCGAGGTAAAATAACATTGTTTGCCGATGATGCCAAACTGTGCAATGTAGTGAGCAAAAGCACAACAGACAAAAAAGCAATGACAGACGATATGGTGCATGACTTACTTCTGCTGGAGCACTGGTCTAGGTCCTGGCAACTCAGTTTCAATGCCAAAAAATGCAAAGTCATGCACCTGGGAAGCCAGAATCCATGCAAGATCTACACCCTAAATGGCGAGATCCTGACAAGAACTGTAGCAGAAAGAGACTTGGGAGTGATGGTCAGGGAAGACATGAAGTCGGCAAACCAAGTGGAGCAAGCTTCATCCAAAGCAAGGCAAATCATAGGTTGCATACGCAGGAGTTTCATCAGCCGTAAACCTGAAGTCATTATGCCACTATATAGATCCATGGTGAGACCGCACCTGGAGTACTGTGTGCAATTCTGGAGGCCGCATTACCGCAAGGATGTGCTGAGACTGGAGTCGGTCCAGAGAATGGCCACCAGGATGGTCTCGGGACTCAGGGAGCTCCCGTACGAGGAGCGGTTGGGGAATTTGCAGCTCTACTCACTCGAGGAGCGTCGAGAGAGGGGAGACATGATCAAGACATTCAAATATCTCACGGGCCGCATCAAGGTGGAAGAAGACATCTTCTTCTTCAAGGGTCCCGCGGCAACAAGGGGGCATTCGTGGAAAATCAGGGGCGGGAAACTGCACAGTGACACTAGGAAGTTCTTCTTCACTGAAAGGGTGGTTGATCGCTGGAATAGTCTTCCACTTCGGGTTATTGAGGCCACCAGTGTGGCGGATTTTAAGGCCAGATGGGATAGACATGTGGGATCTATCCGCAAAGATAGATAGTGAGGATCACTGGGGTGGGCAGACTTGATGGGCCTTGGCCCTTATCTGCCGTCTATTTCTATGTTTCTATGTAAGCTGGTTTTAGATATGGACCTTCAGTCTGTCCCAGTAAGTTAATTCTTATGTCCTTATGTAAGCTGAGTACAGGACAGTCGAGCCATTGTGACATCACTGATGAGGTTGGCTCTTAGGCATTGGTGGAATGAGGCATTATGACATCACAATCTCAGCTCAGGAATGTTGCTGCTCCTTGGGTTTCTGCCAGATACTTGGGACCTGGGTTGGCCATTGTTGGAAACAGGATACAGGGCTTGAGGGACCTTCGGTCTGTCATAGTATGGCAGCTCTTATGTTCTAATCTAAGCACATAAGTTTAGCCGTCTTTTATAGGATCAGGGCTGGAATGTACACTAAGCTACTACTCTTAAAAAAAGGTTCCTCCGTGGAGAGCATCCTTTACAGAACACTAGCTTAGCTTGCATCCTCTCGGCACCTAATTTTCGAAGCCATTTCTTGAAGCTACCCATTGTGCACAGTAAACCTCTGTTCAGTATACAAAAGTGACTGACAAATCAAGCTCGAAAGGTTAGACGGGCAACCAAAGTGATTCCTCATGACAAAAGTTTTGTCGTACTAGGGCACTTCAGCTTGTGGAAGGAGGTGTCTGAGGGAAGGCATGAGGAGTGTGTACAGAACAACCATTTGCTCTAGTAGCAGATTTCAAACACATTCTAGAGAGTGTTGAATTAAACTGAGTGATTTCCTGTCAGAGAACGTGTTCGGTTCATTGAGACGTCTTTAAAATTGTTGCAAGATAATTTCTAACAAGTGTTGAGAGAACAACGTGTTAAATGGCAAAATAGTACATTATTTACCATTGGTTTGCTGAAATTCATGTTATATAATAATATGTGAAACATGCAAATCTTCTCATTATTATGCAAATCATGAGCTTTTTAAGTTCTGTTACCTCCTGGGAACACTGGACTGTTCATGTGTGGCCAATGTTCAAGTGCCATCTTAAAGGCACTGCTGATGAAAAAGTACTGCGCAGATACCCCCAGCCCCACCCAAGACCCTCCCCAAACCCATTGCCTCTCAGAAGATTCCCCTCCACCTGTACGCTACACCCTCCCTAGCCTTCCTCACAATCCCTGATGTCTATCAAATGGTCCTCTGTCTGCCTCCAAGCTCAGAAAGGCACTGGGTGACCCCTACTGAGAGTATGGTGGAACTACAAAGCCCTTATTTGGCAGCTTGACAATAAAATTGTAGCTTTCCTCTTAATGTCTTGGTTCTCTTTCTGTTGGATTTTTCTTTTTCAACCGAGCAATTTCTGCTTTCTCAGCCTGTTCTTTCTAGTGCTAAAGTCTGTAATCCTGCCCCTCGGTTATTTTTTAAACTATCTCATTTAGTACTGAGCGGAGCCTCCCCAAAATATTTGTAACAAATCAGTAAAGCCAAATGCGAACAGGGGAAAATACCACAAAATGCTTTAATGTGTTTCTGCAGTAACCTCACATTAAAGGCTTAGTAAAAGGACTCTTGAGGAAAGCATAATCATTTTGGAAATTAAGACATATGTGAGAATCACACTGTGGTAATCTCCGAACACTTGCAGTGCCTTTTTTCAGTAAACGTTTCTGTGGTGACTCGTGCACAGTAAACCTGTGTTCAGTATACAAAGGTGACTAAGAAATCAAATCCACCGTGTACTGCATTTTGTACCAGAGGAAGTAACTCCAATGCATATCACCATTTCTCCTCAGGGTCCTGGAAGTGGTGCAGAATTTTGGCCCCATCTCCAGCATCCATCACTTTCATTACGGTCTCAGTCCACCAACCCAGCAGCTTTTCTTCCTTGGCACCTCCATATGTCTGATCAAGCTGTTCCAGTTTCCAGGCAGGATGTGGTGTGCTCCGCTCAGGCTTTACCACCAGACTTAGCACATTTCCTTCATGGCACAGCGCAAGCCTCAGTGAAATTCCATCTGTGTATCTTTTGAGAGTGAAGGGAAATGTTTTCTGCGTCCATGCCAAGAATTTGTTTGAAGAGCAGAGGAAGGTCAAAAGATAGTTTGCTGATGAAAACATTACTCTGGGGACTTTCTCTACAATGGAAGGCGAAATGCTAATTGGTAGTTCAGACCGATGGTTGCTGATTTCGTATGCACAGGTTGTGCAGGTTTAATTGCAGAAAATATGTTTCAGTTCAGCTATGTCAGGCTGAAGCTGAAACGGGTCTTTCTTGCAAATAAGCCAGACTCTCCATTCAGGGACCAATTCGGATGGTTGGGGAGGATTACGAGAGGAGCTTCTGGCAGGTAAACTTTGCTAATGGAGCAAAAACAGAGAAGGAGAGAAGCGATGCATAATAGAACAGACACTAATATAATCATTCATTAACTCTTCTTGCATCAGAACATTGGGTCAGCCCAAAGGTCCATCAAGCCCAGTAGCCCGTTCTCACTGTGGCCAATCCAGGTTCCTAGTACCAGGCCCAAAACCAAGGAGTAGCAACATTCCACGTTATTGATCCAGGGCAAGTTATTAGGCTTCTATTTGGATTTAAAAAAGGAGATAGAATCACACTGCTGTTGAAAATACATCAAGGAGATGTTCCTGCTTTATGCCTCCATTTTTATGTTATTCAGAAATCAAATTTTCTTGTTTGAGACAGCAATCCTTTTTTCAATTTCCAAAGGTAAGAAGTATAAAATATTTCAGTGTTCACTCAGACATGGGCATATCAGGTACTTTGGGACCTGATACTGGGCTTGATGGACCTTCGGCCTCTCCCAGTATGGCAGTTCTTATGTGAGTCAAGTATACGACAATCGAGCCATTGTGACATCACTGATGAGGTTAGCTCTTAGGCATTGGTGGAATGAGGCATTATGACATCACAGTCTCAGCTCTGGAATGTTGGTATTCTTTGGGCTTCTTTCGGGTACTTGGGACCTGGGTTGGCCACTGTTGGAAACAGGATCCTGGGCTTGATGGACCTTCGGTCTCTCCCAGTGAGGCTATTTGTATGTTCTTATGTTTACTACTGTACAACTTAGTGGCTCTTTCCTTGGAATGTTTGCTCATAAACTGCATTTGATTTATTGTTGCCCTGATGGGCCACCATGGCTCAGTCGCTGCTGTTAATACCTCAAGAAGTTCATAATGGTTTACATAAGAGAAATAAGAACAATATCAAAGAATTAAAAATTAAAATAACAGAACAAATTACAACTTGTTCCACAACATATTCCCTAAACAAATATGTTTTCAAAGATTTCTTAAAACTCTTATAAAGTTCTCCAAAGTTTGGTTGCCTGCTAGCGTTAGTTTAGCTGCGGTTCCATTAGGCAGGTGCTTTTTCTAGTCCGGCTTGCCTCCGATGATGCAACTTCCTCTTTCGTTGGAGGTGGGCTGGCCTAGCAAAGGTCACACAGTGAGCCGCTGCTGTTCAGGGAGGGAGGGAGGCTGTGGAGAGAAGATGGGGAAGGAGGGAGATATGAAATGGCAGGATAGACGTGATGGAAGAAGGAAGTTGGGAGACATACAGCGCCAGCGCCGCGTACCTCCTTGAAAATGCACGGTAGAAATCTGCTCCATTGCCTTTCGCTAGGCAAAGATGAAAACAAAACCATCTGATTAATTGTGCTTTGATTATTATAGTCGAAAAACACAAGCAAAAACTGCAGTGGTGATGAACAAGATGCCAAGTCTTTAATGGACAATCTTGTTGGGCAGACTGGATCTTGATCATCTGTCATTTACTGTGAGATGTTAATGCTTAGAAAGTGAGTACAACCTACATTCTCTAATTTGCTGGCAATGCATTATCGCACACGTAAACACAAATCATGATTATTTCATTTAGATTGGGCCAGATTTTCACACAATTCTACAAAATGTGACTTAAATGTCATTAATGTGTCATATTGTCATAAGGTAGCTGAAGAAATAGACCCTTACTCACCCCCCTCCCTGTTTTTAAGCATCGGCCGAGATGGTAACAGTTCTGACACTCATGGAATCCCAGCTGTTACTAAAAACTGTGAATAAGCTCAATTTTAATGTTTGTCTGTAGAACCCAGATGACATTCCAGGTATCCATCATGTCATATAGACATACATAATTGTTAAAGGGCGTTTGGAAAACTGTTCATCACAATTAGGAATTACATTTTATTTTCAAAACGAGTTTCTTAATTGCAAATGAGCCATGAAAATAGACCAAATTTGATGAAAACAAAAATGAAAACCCTGCAAAAGGAAAGATGACCAGGACGTGTGTGTTGGGGAACAGGTTTGCTGACGCTCAGGATGACTTAGTTATTTATTTAAGCATTTATATACTACTTATAGTCTAAGTCAGTCTCAAACTCAAACCCTTTGCAAGGCCACATTTTGGATTTGGAGGTAGTTGGAGGACCGCAGAAAAAAATAGTTGATGTCTTATTAAAGAAATGACAATTTTGCATGAGGTTAAACTCTTTATAATTTATAAAACTTTCCTTTAACAGTTGAAAGGAAAGATATATAAACTATAAAGAGTTTTACCTTATGCAAAATTGTCATTTCTTTAATAAGACTTTAACTATTTTTTTCTGCAGCCCTCCAAGTACTCTATTTTTTTGCAGCACTCACATTTAAAGTTTAATATCTTTTCTTTCTCAAAACTGGCACATTTCAATCACTAAATTGAAAATAAAATAATTTTCCTACCTTTGTTTGGTAATTTCATGAGTCTCTGGTTGCACTTTATTCTTCTGACTGTGCATCCAATATTTCTTCCCTTCTTTCAGCCTCCTGTATGCTTCCTCTCCTCCAGACCTCATTCCCTCCCCCAACTTTTTCTTTCTTTCTCTATGTCTGTCTTTTTCTGATTCTGTGTCCCATTTTTTGCTTTGTTTCTGGCTCCCTGTCCCCCCCCTTCTTTCTTTCTTCCTTCCTGCCCTCCCCCATGCCACCGCCACCGGGGAATAGGTTGCTGCTGCTACTGCCGCCATCGAGAACAGGCCGAGATCTCCATGCTTCTCTTCTCCATGGGGCTGACCGCCCGACGTCAATTCTAACATCGGAAAGGACGTTCTGGGCAGCCAGGCAGCGATTGCTAGCCAGAACGTCCTCTCGACGTCAGAATTGACGTCGGGCGGCAAGAGAAGCAGGGAGATCAAAGAGCACGGTGCCGGCCTGTTCTCGATGGCAGCGGTGAGAAGGGAAGGGAAGCAGGTTGGGCACCACTGCTCTAGACGAGCCGCACTCTAGGGAGAACAGTGGAGGGTGGCCAGCTGTGCGGACCGCCCCCCCCCCCTTGGTACACCACTGGAGCAGCAGCGTGTCTGGCCGGCTTGTTCCATTCAAAGCCATGGGTGGCGGCTCCTTGCGAGATCTGCGCCTGCGTCTGAAGCCTCTCTGATGTTGTGATGTCAGAGAGGCTTCCGATGCAGGAGTGGATAGCGCAAGAAGCCGCCAACCCACAGCTTTGAACGGAACGAGCCGGCCAGACACGCTGCTGCTCCAAAAGGAAGAGAATGATCCAGTCCAGACCGCGGGCTGAAAATAAAACCTGGAGAGCCACATGCGGCCCGCGGGCCGCATGTTTGAGACCGCTGATCTAAGTGGTTTATATTCAGGTACTCAAGCATTTTTAGGCTCACACTCTATCTAATGTACCTGGGGCAATGGGGGGGTTAAGTGACTTGGCCAGGGTCACAAGGAGCAGTGTGGGATTTGAACCCCCAACCTCAGGGTGCTGAGGCTGTAGCTCTAACCAAATAATCCTGTTCCATGGCTAAAATAGTCTTTTACTCCCAGCAATGCCTTTCCCTCTGTCTTGACCCAGCTCCGCAGCTGACCATGGCTTGAACAGATCAATTGGAGAGCTGCTGTTTGTCTGCCTATCAATTAGACACTGGGGCTACAGCAGGTGTGTGGCCGTACTCAGGAAGTGAGACCAACCCACCGTAATAATTGCCACCGATTGCTAATTGAGGAAGATTGAAGGGAGAGCTGGAATGGGAGCAGGAGGGGAAAGAACAGGTCGTTGTGCAAATTATTTTATCACATGGATGACAAGCTGAGAATAAATCCCAAGCTCTGTATATGCCGTCAAATATGTCAAGAGGCCGCTGTGTTTTATTGAAAAATTTGTTTTCTACAAGCTTGAATGGCACCAATTTAGAAACTCAACGTGGCTGACATTTTCTTTGCCCATAAGGTTGACACTGCAAATTTTGCAGCAGTCATTTCACTCTTGATCCAGGCCGTTGCCTACGATCGCTGTAATAGCGCATACTCGTGCAGAAGTGAAGACAGATTGCCTGATTCACAATTAAAAATCAAAATCTGGAAACTAGCGGGATTGTCAGTTTTATTCTACTTTTGTAAGAAAAGCAAGAATTTCAAAGTGCATTGAATAAACCCGAAAAGGATGAGTGAAAGGAATCAGCTCGAGACAGCAAGGAAGGGAGACTCGAAACATTATAAAGTTTCTCAGTCTTCTTCAAGGTCACAAATGAATCCAGTTTTGAGAGCATCCAAGGTGTGTAAGTTAACCTAGTTCTGCAATTCAGTTCAGATGGGCTGGAGAGAGCTTAGGAAACTCCAGTAATTTGGAAAGTGAGGGGGGAATCAGCCTGGGTACTGTCTTAGTGGGGGTGCCAGCACCTCTCCATCCCCCCATGCCCTCCCTTTTCCCCACCCCTGTATTTCTTTTAATCTTCACCAATGTGAGCAACTTCCCCAGCCTGGCTCCCCATTGAAATCACTTCTGGGTTGTGGGGCCAGGAAGTGATGCCAGAGGGAAAACCAACGCCGACGTGAGCAGCTGCTTGAGTTGGTGAAAATTTAACAAGGTATGGGGGGAAGGGAGGGTGTGAGTGTAGCCCGGAAGGAGTGGGGAGTTGAAGTGGAAGGCGCCGGGGAGCGCCACTGGCCCAGCTACTTTCTCCTGGAGAAGGACACATTTTTTTTCTCGTCCTGTCCCTGCCACATTCCGGCAAGCTCTGTCCTCATCTGCGTCATTCTCTACTTCCTGCCCTTGCTACACCATTGGGACAGTGCCGGTAAACTTTTAGGGTCTGTGTCCCGCAAGTGACCAAATGGTTTGGGAAGGCCGGAGTGGGCTTTGATGGCGGCAGCAGCGTTCTACAGCCTAACGGCTCACTTCTTAACAAAGCAAAGAGCAAATAAGTATTTCGACTGCTAACAGTGTCTTTGAGCTGTTGATTGTTAAAAGTTACAAGTTACTGGTTTGGGACTTTGACTTACTGAGGCTACCTAAAGATAAGTTTATAACAAGTAGAAGCAAAATCTAGTGAAACAACAAAAAAGAAAAAAAAGTTATTAGATGAATAATAGTATGAAAGGAAAGGTTGGGGGGATTTTGCCTATGATCTGATTGGGAGCTAGTGACTTGATCACGTTTGAAAACCCAGCTGGGTTAACTGCTCTGAGGCTTTTTTACCCCTTAAAAATGTAATAATTATTAAAATGTAATTATTATAACAACATGGATTGATTGTGGTAATACAATAATTACCGATCTCCTTCCTGACAATTTCAAAATCCTTACACTAAACCGCGAGGGAAAAAAAGGAGGAGGATTAGCAATTCTTCTCAAAGAAGGATTCGAGTTTGAACTTATGGACTCCAAAACATCCAACCAACTAGAAATCCTAGCCTGTAAAATCAGTAACATCCACTTAGAAGATTCCCTCTCATGCATACTATTCTACGTCCCACCGAAAAGTTGGTCAAAAGCCAAAGAGGACTTTTGCGAATTCGTCCTACACAACTCTCTTAGTTCCTCTTACAATATTATCGCAGGAGACATAAACATACATCTCGATGAAGAGGACAACACAGACACAAAAGAATTCAAAAACTTCCTATCCCTACTTAACTACAACCTCCCTCCCTCCGCACAAACTCACGAAAAAGGCCACCATCTAGACGTAGTAGCCATGTCCACAAAGGAACTCCCAGACCCCACCATCTCATTACCAGGAGGCACCTGGTGCCACGACATCTGGTCCGATCACTTCACTTTCTATTTCAAGCTAATCTGGTTCCAACGAAAACAAATTACCCAACCAAAAATAAAAAAAGAACATCTCACGAGAGGCCACATCAACCCAGATAACTACTGGGCGCAATATAAACTACAAGCAGAGGTAAAGGAAGTAGCTGATTTTTGGGATCACTGGACCACTACCAGCACCTGCATTTTAGACAACATTGTACCTAAACATACCAGTAAAAGTAATGCAAATAAATATAACAAATGGTTCGACATTGATCTCCTAAAAATGAAACAGTTAGCCAGACATCTAGAAAGAAAATGGAAAAAAACAGGAGAATTATCAGACCGTAACAATTGGAGAGCCAATATAAAAACCTACAAACAACTAAAAAAAGATAAACGCAAAGCATTTTACTCAAACAAAATCAATTCATCCTGCAACAGCTCACGAGGAGTTAATACAAAAGAGCTGTTCAATCTGGTTACTAACCTATTTGACACCACCCGCTACACTCTACCCACACACAACTTTAAATTACCCTCGGCGAACGACCTAGCCCTGCACTTTGACTCAAAAATTAAAAAACTAAGAAACAATTACCCAACAGAAGAACCTAATGAACACCATATAGCTAACACACAGGGAAATGAAACCCCTGCAGATTCTTTTCAAGACATAGATTGGAATAACTATACCAAATTATACAACAAATACTCCAAATCATACTGCTTCCTGGACTCATGTCCTCCGGAAATCATGAAAGCGGCACCACTTGAATTTAAACTATCTCTACTGCACTACTTAGCCCATAACCTGAAAAATGGAAAATTCCTCACCAACAAAGGCCACATAATAATAACCCCTATTCTAAAAAATAGCAAAGAATCGTCAGCCCTAGTTTCCAACTACAGACCAATTGCTTCCATACCACTCTTTGTAAAGATCATGGAGGGGCTGGTACACTCCCAATTAATGGAATATCTAGACCAGTTCTCACTCCTTCATGAGACTCAATTCCGGCTTTAGACCGCTTTTCAGCACAGAAACGGTAATTGCGGCCATTTTAAGCAAAGGCCTCAGTGCCCTGATCATGCAATTCGACATGAGCTCTGCCTTTGACCTTGTAGACCATGCGAAATTGCTACAGTGTCTAGATGCTATTGGCATCAGAGGCGAAGTGCTAAACTGGTTTCATGGTTTCCTTTCGTCCCGAACCTATCAGGTTCGCTTCAACAATGATCTCTCCAACACCTGGAGCAACCCATCCGGCGTTCCGCAAGGGTCCCCACTATCCCCTCTGCTTTTCAATATCTACATGACCTCACTGAGCGTTCAATTAACCCAGCTGGGGATAAAATTATTCAGTTACGCTGATGACTTCACAATTATTATCCCATTTGCCAACTCCATCTCGGAAACAATTCCAAAAGCATCAGAAGCCATAAACTTGATGGAACATTGGATGACAGACTTCAAACTCAAGCTCAATACTGAGAAGACAAAATTCTTTGTCGCTTCACCGCGCCCTCTTGACACCAAAACCCCACTAGACATCAACAAACATAACTACCCCTTACAGCCCACCATTAAAATACTGGGTGTAACTCTGGACCAATGCCTCATCATGAAAGATCAGGTGGACTCCCTAATCAAAAAGAGTTTTTTCACCCTCTGGAAACTTAAATCCATTAAAGCATACTTTGATAACTCTGCCTTCAGAATCTTGGTACAATCACTCGTATTAAGTCAACTCGACTACTGTAACATCGCCTACTTAGCAATCCCCCAAAAGAATATGCGACGATTACAACTAATGCAAAACACTGCGGTCAGACTAATCTTCGGTCTAAAGAAGTTCGATCACGTGACGCCATACTTCAAACAGCTACACTGGCTGCCGATGGAAGCTCGTGTAAAGTTTAAGTTCACCTGCCTCTGTTTTAAAGTTTTCTACGGTCTAACCCCTAAATACATCACTGACCTATTCTCCTTCTCAGCCAACAAACACAAGAGAAGCTCCCACTCGCACTTCGTTTCTCCCCCGGTTAGAGGATGCAAACTAAAAAAACACCATGAGCATCTTCTCTCACATCAGGCTGCTCTATGGGGTATAGACCTAGAACAACTCCTATTGCCCACCACTTATGAGTATTCAGGAAACGCCTCAAAACTCACCTATTCCTGAAATACCTAGACAGCTGACCCACTTCCCTCCTTCCCCTCTCTTGCCCTTTCTCCCCATTGTTCCCACATCCCTTAAGTTAACTTAACTTGTACGTCAACTCAACTTGTACCCCACTAATCTTCTGTAAACCGCATAGAACTTAACGGTATTGCGGTATATAAACTGTTATTATTATTATTACAATAAGAACATAAGAATAGCCTTACTGGGTCAGAGCAATGGTCCATCAAGCCCAGTAGCCCGTTCTCACGGTGGCCAATCTAGGTCACCAGTACCTGGCCAAAACCCAAGGTGTAGCAATATTCCATGCTATCGATACAGGGCAAGCAGTGGCTTCCTCCATGAGTAGATTTCACAGTAATTTCACAGTGGGTTTTTCTAGTTTATAGCAATTTTGGGCAGCGTGATCAGACAATTATTTAGATTTACAAGGGTATATAAAGACATGAAGCAGTCCAGAGAAAAATGAAAAATGGTAGGGGCTTTGAACCAAAAGAAGTATAAGAAGAGAATAGAAGAACTTAATTTGTATATTCTGGAGGAGGAGGGACAGGAGTGATATTCTATAGATATTTAAATATTTGAAAGGTAATATAGGACCAAATCTTTTCCAGAGAGGGGAAATTGGTAAAATTAGAGGACATAAAGTGAGGTTGATGAGTGGTAGACTTAAGAGTAATGTTAGGAAATTATTTTTCATGGAGAAGGTAGTGGATGCCTGGAATGACCTTCCGGGAGAGGTTGTGGAGAGGAAAACAGTGATGGGATGAACACAGAAGATCTCGAATTAGAATACGAATGGGCAAACTTTCACAGTCTGAATCCAGCAAAGGAGATGGTTTGGATAGGCTGGAGTGAGCTTCAGTGGCAACTCCAGTAGTTGGAACCTAAGGACAGTACCAGGTAGACTTCTAAGATCTATGGCCCAGAAATAACAAAGAAAAAAGATATTTTAATTTAATCATGAAATTGTAATGTATATGATTGGGAAAGAAACCCAAGAATCCAAAAAACTATTCCAAATATTAAAACAACTAACAGACACCAAACCCCTCATAACCACCAACATCGCCCCCCCTCCCTCAGCCACCCTCTTAGCAGAACACTTCAAGAATAAAATCACAAATGCCAGAGCTACCCTCAACTGCTCACCACCTCACCTAATTGAACTCACAATATGCCCCACAGAAAAAGAGTCAACAGCCGCAGACAGATCTTGGTCCCAATTCCCCAATATACAATGGCCCGAATTCAACAAACTCTACAAAAAGTACAGCCATGCATCATGTGACCTCAACCACTGCCCACCATATCTCCTAACAATGTCCAGTACAAAATTCCGTATTCTACTCTTTCAATGGATACAAAACATGCTCACAGATGGCCTTTTCCCAACTAACCTCAGTGAAATCATCATCACCCCGATTCTGAAAGACCCGAAAGGACCAACTGATCAACCGTCCAACTACAGACCCATCGCCTCAATCCCTCTATAAGTCAAACTAATAGAAGGACTAGTAGCTAAACTCCTCACCACCTACCTAGAAAATCATAACATACTACACCCAACACAATCTGGCTTCAGAACCAACTTCAGTACAGAGACATTACTAGGTTCCCTTATGGATACAATTAGACAACACCTCAGCACTGGAAAAAGAATGCTTCTCATACAACTGGATCTAACAGCAGCATTTGATCTGGTAGACCACAACATACTACTGCAAATTTTAGACTCAATAGGTATCTCAGACAATGTACTCTCATGGTTCAAGGGTTTCCTTAAATCAAGATCATACAGAGTTAAATCAGATAAAGAAAAATCTGAATCTTGGTCCAACCCCTGTGGAGTTCCACAAGGATCTCCTCTGTCTCCTACTCTATTCAACCTATATACTGCCTCCCTCGGAACATACATGGAAAAACTAGGCTTAACCTCCTATAGTTATGCTGATGATTTCACCATCCTCATACCTTTTGATCAGCCAAAGACCACCATAACAGGCACTCTACACCGAACTATGGAAACAGTAGTGAATTGGATGGAAGACCACAAAGTGAAACTCAACCCAGACAAAACAAAATTCATTCTCCTCGAAAATAACAAAACCCCCACTATTACCAATATAGAAATCAACTCGATCAATTACCCCATCCAAAACACCCTGAAACTACTAGGAGTGACAATAGACAGATGTTGCACCATGCAATCACAAATAAACAAAACAATTCAGAAATCTTTTGCCGTAATGAGGAACCTAAGACAAATACGCAAATTCTTTGAAAGAGCACAATTCCAGCTCATAGTTCAATCCCTTATCCTAGGTATACTGGATTATTGCAATATCCTCTATCTCCCCTGCCCTGCAATAATGATCAAACAACTGCAAACAGTCCAAAATACAGCACTAAGACTCGTCTACTCCCTAAAAAAACACGACCACATCACTGAAGCTTTCATGAGCTCACACTGGCTCCCAATCCAGGAAAGAATACTATTCAAATTTTACTGCACGCTATTTAAAACCATAAATGGTGACAGCCCAACCTACCTGAACAACCGACTCATCCATAATACCTCAACCAGACATAGAAAATCTCACACCCCATTCACACACCCGCCAATCAAAGAAGTTAAATGAAAAAAACTTTACGATGGACTCCTAGCCACCCAAGCAGCGAAACTGGATAACCAAATCTCCAATCTGCTAATTACAACCACGGACTACAAGCTATTCAGAAAAGAAATAAAGACCTTACTCTTCAAGAAATCCCTGCTTAAGTCTTAACACCACGATTCCATCATTCCCCCTAGCTTCTTAACTCCCTGAGAATACCCGCCCTCTTCACTAGTCATGACCACTGATCTCTTCTTATAACAGACCACTGTTCTCTTTATGTAACTGACCAACCTTAATTATTTTGTAATCCGCCTTGAACTGCAAGGTAATGGCGGAATAGAAATCTCTAATGTAATGTAATGTAATGTAATGATTACATGGCATACTGGATGGATCATTCAGGTCTTTATCTGATCTCATTTACTAAGACTTGGGTGTGATGATCTTAAGGTGGCCAAACAGGTTGAAAAATCAACGGTGAAAGGAAGCTAGGGTTCATAGGGAGAGGTATGGCCAGTAGGAAAAAGGAGATTTTGATTCCCCTGTATAAGACTCTAGTGAGACCTCATTTAGAATATTGTGTACAATTATGGAGGCCACACCTTCAAAAAGATATAAAAAGGATGGAATTGGTCCAGAGAAAGGCTACGAAAATGGTGCGTGGTCTTCATCATAAGGCATATGGGGACATACTTAAAGATCTAAATCTCTATACTTTGGAGGAAAGGCGAGAGAGGGGAAATATGATAGATGTTTAAATACCTACATTATATGAGTCGAGTCTCTTTCATTTGAAAGGAAACTCCAGAGTGAGAGGGCATGGGATGAAGTTAAGAGGTGATAAGCTCAAGAGTAATCTAAGGAAATACTTTTTTACAGAAAGGATAGTAGATGCGTGGAACAGTCTCCCAGTAGAGGTGGTGGAGACAGACTGTGTCTGAATTCAAGAAAGCTTGGGACAGGCACATGGGATCTCCTAGGGAGAGGAAGAGATAATAGATATTGCACATGGGCAGACTGGATGGGCCATTTGGCCTTTATGTTTCTATAACCATAAAGTTCTATGACATCACAATGCAGGTGTAAGGAGCCTTAGCTAATAGGAAGAGGAGATGCAAATGTTAAGAGCCTTAGCCAATAGGGAGAGAAGGAGATAGTGGATGCTGCGAATGGGCAGACTGGATGGGCCATTTGGCTTTTATCTGCCTTCATGTTTCTATGTTTCTCAGTACTGTGGGCTCTGGTGAGAGACTGAGGGAACCAATAGCCCCACTTAAACCTTTTATACACTTGTCCCCCCTCCCTCTCAGGTCAGGGTCTACCAACTCCTCCCACATAGCTTTTCTATCTATATACCCACTCCGAAAAATTTCCCAGCCCCTGCTCTGTAGCACAGGCATTCTTCAGGGAGAGAGTCGCATGAATAAGCAAGAGTCTGTCATTTGCTACTATCCACCTATTCAAGAAAGTGAAACTGAAACCAGTCCTGATTGAAAACAAATGTAAAAAAATGGTTTTACCGATAAATCAGTGATTTCTGCATGAAATAGACATTCATAACACTTGCTGGCTTTCAAACAGCTTACGAACTTAAAAATACATCATTACCGAGGAGGGGAGGAGGGGCAGAGAGCAGGAGAGGTGCCGGTGCTGGCAGTGAGTTACTCATTTCTTTCGTGACACACCTGGAATCTCGCCACAGCACACAGTGTGCGATATAGTGCCGTAGCCATTGTCTAGGATATCCATATAGGGTGGTGTAAGTCCTTGCATCCAAAGTTAAGCATCGATTTAAGCAATTTAGAATACTATGTTTCATGCTCCACCCATGGGCCCACTCTCTGCCCCAGTGCAAACCATCTACTAGTCAGGGGGCCTCTACGCATGTTCATGCCACCTGAAACTAGGTGGCTCCTTCTAGAGGCCTCGCCGTGTGGGAATTGCCCCTTTTCCCCATTGACCCCCTAGTAGAGGGATTTGTCCAATGTTGTAGCTTTTTCATTTGATAGAAAACAATTGGAGATCCCAATCACCTAATTTTGAAGCGTTTACACAACATGATCTTAGCCTCTCATTCAGTGCCTTCTGTTCATCGCTTACTTTCTCCTGGTGATTCATCTTACAGCATTCTGTTGTGATCAGAAAAATGATATTAAACAACGAAAGAGTTGTAAATAATGTGACTCAGATGGGCCTAATTTACGAAGGCGTTTTGGCTCCTTGGAAACACAGCCCCAGTTTAGAGGATGTCGTGGTAGTGTTCAGATCGAATTAAGGCGGAGATCTGGCATCTGAGCTTGCGTTATAATTCCCCATCCAAATTCCGTCGGTTGCAGCTCAGAGCTCAACCCCAAACGCAAAGTCATTTCACCCCAGTTTCAAATGAATGAGCTGGACAGATGCAACATCTCCCTCAGAGGAAAACACCCAGAATTAAAGACCCATTTGTAGCCAGTTTCTTTGACCTTTATGCAAATTTTATGGTTATTTGCATTCAAATTTATGCTTCACGCGCTGTTTTTTATTTGCTGACTCTGCAGACCTTCTACATTCATGGTTTGACATCTCAGACCTCACCACCTCCTCTCCCTTTCAGGTCCATTTGCATTAGACAGATCTCTCCACTATCATTATGTGACACCCCCCCTCCCCCCCAGAATGCCACCACTACAGAGCAGGGGGTGGGAGATTCTTTGGGGAGTCATGGAGTTCACCTGGGGTGGAGCATGTGGATGTGAGGGTGGAGAAGAGGGTGGAGAGGGGCACCACCGCCTCAGGCGCCTCTCAAACTCGCTTCGCCACTGACTGTATAAATGATTTTCACGGTACTACACGCCAAATAGAATTTTATAGAATTATGTGCAATTGTATGCTAGGCAGGTGGAGGTCTGCATTACTGTTTCCAAAGACACCTCTATGTCTCTATAAAAGAGGCACTTGGTGCCCCCCACCCCCCCTCTAAAATTACTCTAGAAGGAGCCACCTAGTTTCAGGTGGCATGAACTTGCATAGAGGCCCCCTGACTAGTAGAAAAGTGTACGCCAGGGGTGCCCAATACGTCGATCGCAATTGACCGGTCGCTCGGGAAGGCAATGCGAGTCGATCACAGAACCCATCCTGGGTTCCGTGATAGACTCATGTTGCCGTCCCAATCGACCGGCCGATCAGCCTTCCTCTCCCCGAGGTTCCCCACCGTTCATCACTTCATGCTCGCTGCGTCCTTCCTTGCCCGACTGCCAGAACCCGTCTTCCTCGCGCGCCTTTCTCCCGGCGCGCTTTTGACCTGACACCCTTGCTTTCTCCCGTAGAAAATCTTTGATAGACTGGGGGATGATGTCACTTCCTTCAGGAGAAGGCGGGAGGGAGGTCTAGGGAAGTCACGTCACTGGAGAGCTGAGCGCTGGCTGCCCCGGTGGAATCAAGCCGCCAGACTGGAGAAAGGCGGTCGGGAGCAGGAGGTGCTCTGCCCAAAAATGCAAGAACTGCTGCTGCTTTGGCATCTTGAGCCTGAAAATGGGAAGTTGAGGAGGGGGGAGGGGGACTACGCATTTTTGTAAGTGCCCTGCTAAAAGGAGACTGGAACAGCTCTCATGGAAGGATTTATAGACTGGCTTTTTCTTTTCCTCGGCCCTGGGCGTCCGGAGATTTGGGCCTGCAGAAGCCTCTCGCTGACCAGCATTCCTCTCCCCGACGTCAATTCTGACATCGAAGAGGAATTTCTGGGCCAGCCAATCGCTGCCTGGCTGTCCCGGAATTTCCTCTCCCACATCAGAATTGAAGGGGAGCGGAACCCTGGTCAGCGCAAGGCTTCTGCAAGGAAAGCTTGGGGCGGTGGTGGCTTGGAGGCCTGTTTCCCGGTAGCGGTGGCAAACCTAGTGGCTTGGGGGAGGGCAGGGAGAAAGAAAGAAGAGGGGACAGGGAGACAAAGAAAGAAGGGAACAGAAAGAAAGAGGGAGCAGGGAGACAGAAAGAAAGTGTGCATGGAGAGAAAGAGAAAGAAAGAACAGGAGGCAGGGAGAAAGAAAGAAAAAGTTGGGGGGAGAATGAGGTCTGGAGGAGAAAAAGCATATAGGAGGCTGAAAGAAGGGAAGAAATATTGGATGCAGGAGTGGGCTGAAGTCAGAAGATGTCAGATGAAGAAGTGCAGCCAGAGTGAAGTGAGAAGAAGTTAGAAGAAGAAAGTGCAACCAGAGACTCATGAAATCATCAGACAACAAAAGTAGGAAAAATGATTTTATTTTCAATTTAGTGATCAAAATGTGTCCATTTTGAGACTTTATATCTGCTGTCTATATTTTGCACTATGGCTCCCTTTTACTAAACCTCAATAGCGGTTTTTAGCGCAGGGAGCCTATGAGCTTTGAGAGCAACGTGGTGCATTCAGCGCAGCTCCCTGCGCTAAAAACTGCTATGTAGTTTAGTAAAAAGGGAGGGGGTATATTTGTCTATTTTTGCATGGCTGTTATTGAGGCGACATTGCATAGAGTCATCTGCCTTGACCTCTTTGAAAAAAAACCCAGAATATGAATGATAATTAACATTTTCTCTGCCTTTCAGTGTGCTTTGTGGGGTTTTTAAAAATTATTTTATTGTTGGTAGATCATTTTGACTTGGTCATTTTAAAAGTAGCTCGCAAGCCCAAAAAGTGTGGGCACCCCTGGTGTACGCCATGGCATGATGGTTGCATTGTGGCAGAGGGTGGGCCCATGGGTGGAGTTTTGCTCAACTTTGGATGCAAGAACTTCAACTGAAACCTGGTATAAATCTGGGCACACTGCCCCCAAAGTCCGTTATGCCAATGCGGTGAATGCAGGTCTTTATAGAATCACTCGTAGCTAGAACCTAGTCAGGATAAATAAACAGACGAGTCCAGTTGAATGAGGCGTGGAGTGGACCTAAGGCATCACAGATCATTTTCATTTATCTCCAGGAGACTGAAGAACTGTGACTGCTATGGTTTGGTCCCTCAGGTTATAGCATTGAAATCAGGAGACTCCTTAACAATTGAGTTTTCATCTAGAATCCTTGGTTTCATTTTAGATTCTTCTTTATCTTTAAACAATCAAATTTATCTAAAAAAGTGCTATTTTAGTTTAAGGATGTTGAGAAGAGTTTGATGTTTTTTTCATCAAAATCATTTTGCGGTTTTGGTTCAAGCGAATATTTTGGCACATCTGGATTATGCACATTCCCTGTATATCGGATTAGCCAAATTTAATCTGAAGAGGCTACAATTTATTCAGAATTCTGCGGCCAAATTAATTTTTGGAAGACATAAATATGATCATGCCTCTCCATTGTGGAGGTTACTTCATTGGCTTCCTGTTTACTGGTGAATTCAATTTAAGTGTACCTATGTAATTTTTAAAATTTTACATGGAATTTTTTCAACTTTATTACCTCTCTTCGGTTTCACACTACCAGGAATACACATACATTTAAAGTGCTCTTTCCTTCTGTTAAAGGGATTAAAACCCTAGGTAAATTCTCACATTCCTTAGCCTATTCCTTGGTAAAAGTTTAGAAACATCTTCCCTCGATTATCAGAACGTCATTATCTCTGTCACTTTTTAGGAAAAATCATCTCTTTCAGAGATTCTTTACTGAGGACTGATCTAATTTATTGAAAATTTTTCTATTACCTTCATTATTGTTTTCTATTATATTCTTTTAAACTTTGTTAACCGTCTCGAGTCCTTGCTGGAATGATCCGGTATATAAAATGGAAATTAGATTAGATTTTAGTAGGCGGTTGTACTTCAGGCTGTAGAATCTTCATTATATTACTATGATGACTCCTTGTGACTTAGTCCATAAACGTTTGAAGGAATTGTTGACATTCTCTGAGGTGGCTTTTCCTGCATTGCACAAGATTTATTTCTACCTTTGAGGATGGCTGGGTGTGATACAGACTCGCAGAGCACTCCCCGCCTCCAGGCAGTGGGAAGAAGCATGGATTGGTTGCAGGATTGTGTGCTGCCTGCGCATAACCATTGGCTCTGCTGGCCCCACTCCAGAACAGGAAGTTGACATCAAAGGGGGCAGGGACAGCAGAACCGACGGCCACGCATAGGCGAACTGCAAACCCATAACTTCCTGCATCCCAGGCGGACTGCAAATGTGGGTTTCCTCAGAGCTTTACCTCCAAAACTGGCACGTGGAAATTGATAGCTCTGTGAAATCCCTAGTACAGGCGTCTTTTTATACGTTTAATAAAATGAGAGCAATTTTCAAATATTTGAACCGGTAAAATTTAGATTATTAGTTTAAACTTTAATTCTATCTAAGATACACAATTGTAATTTTGTCTATGTTGGCTGTTCTGACTCTTTAATTAAACAGGTCATTCAGAATACAGAGACTCAGCAAATATATACAGCCCTGAAATTTGATTGTTGCCCCATTTTTTGTGGAATTGCATTGGCTCCCAATAGAAGAAGCCAGGAAACCATTTAAATTATGTGTGGTGATGCGATTGGATTCCATTTCTTTGAAAAGGGCTTTTTTATAGGACTCGCAATCAGATGTTATTATGCTTTCCATTGGTGAAGGGGATCAAATCATGTGAGATGTTTAATTTCTCTCTCAACTAGCATACCATTTTAATCTGGAATTCCTTGATTTGAGTATTTGGTGTTTAGGAAAACTTTGAAGACATTTTTATTTAACAAATATGTATTGCATTGTATCCAAATATGGATTTTATCCAACTTGGATTATTGTAACACAGTATATGTTGCCTGTAATAAGGTCTTGATGATAAAAATGCAAATTATTCAAAATACTGCCACAGGGGAGAGATTATAATCACACCCCTACTGAAAGACCAAAAAGGTCCTATAGACACTCCTACCAACTATAGACCTATCGCTTCGATCCCATTATATAGCCCTTTTCTGCTGTTTTTTTCTATGTTTCTAAACTGATTGAAGGACTTGTGGCTCAATACCTCACCAACTACCTAGTTGACCATAATATACTTCACTCCTCTCAATCAGGATTTAGATCTTACCACAGCATGGAAACACTACTAGCAACACTACTACACATAGCCCGACAATACCTCAGTAAAGGACACAGGATCCTAATTATCCAACTAGATCTTTCCGCCGCCTTTGATCTAGTTGATCATACCATACTACTCCAGATACTTGATGCAATAGGGATCTCAGGGGTGGTTTACAACTGGTTCCAAGGATTCCTTAAAACAAGAACGTACAGAGTTAAGACAAATGATACGATATCTAACCCATGGTCAAATCCATGCGGAGTCCCGCAGGGGTCTCCACTATTGCCCATTCTATTCAATCTCTTCATCTCCTCCCTCGGTACCACTTTAGACAACCTAAATGTAACATCATTCAGCTACGCAGACGACATAACTATTCTCCTCCCCTTCGAAACCCAAGACCACACCTCAACAGGACACCTGGAAATAATACTTGAAGAAGTAGAAAAATGGATGACAAACCACAAACTGAAACTAAACTCGGACAAAACCAAATTCTTAATGCTTGAAACGGACAAAAACCCATCCATAACAGACCTGGAAATTAAAGCAACCAAATACCCAAACCAGACCTCACTCAAAATCCTGGGAGTGCTGATAGACAGATGCTGCACTATGCAGACTCAAATCAACAAAACTACCCAAAAAGCATTCTTCACAATGCTCAACTTAAGAAAAATAAGGAAATTCTTTGACAAAGAACACTATAGGATCATTGTACAATCCCTGGTACTAGGTCTTGTGGACTACTGCAATATCCTATATCTACCATGCCCCACAAACATGATCAAAAAATTACAGACCATTCAGAACACAGCTCTCAGACTAATCTACTCCCTCGGAAAATTTGACCACATCACCAATGCCTACCTAGACTCACATTGGCTACCGATTCGAGCCAGAATTCAATTCAAACTATACTGTCTACTCTTCAAAGTAATTAACGGTACTGCACCTGCCTATCTAAACGATCGCCTAAACCGTAACCTTCCACCCAGAACAAGAAGAACACTGACACCATTCTCATACCCACCACTCAAAGGCACTCATCGCAAAAAGCTTTATGATAACCTCCTAGCAACGCATGCAGCAAAACTTGAACCCTCCATCACCAGATTGTTAACCACAACATCTGACCTCAAAGCATTCCGTAAAGAAATCAAAACACTGCTGTTCAAAAAGTATAAACAATCTACCTAATCTCCCTCTCCTCTTCCCCACTTACTCCGACCAGGCTCTGCTCACTCCCTGGCACCATACCCTCAATTGACCAATAAAAAACAAACAAACAAAAAACAATGAAATGCCAAGAAAGCTACCTGAAACCTAAATCATCCTACCGAAACCGACTATCTACCAACGTATGGAAACAGACTACTTGCTATGTAATGTAATGTAACCTGATTTATCTTCCAATGTTATTAAGTCTATACCCTCAATCTGTATTCTCCAATGTCATGTACCCTCCTGGAAATGTCCAGTTCTCTTCTTATGTAATCCGCTTTGAACCACAAGGTATAAGCGGAATAAAAATCACTAATGTAATGTAATGTAAAACGTATTTTTTCTGCTAGCCAATATGACCATGTTACTTGATTGGTAAGATCTTTCCAGAGTTAGATTTAATGTGAGTATCTTAGACCCCTGCATTAGAGCATTTTATCGCTGGCCGCCGCAGTAAAGCTCCGATACGCTTAGAATTCCTATGAACATCAGAGCTTTCACTGCAGAGGCCATTGATAAAATAATCCCTAATGCAGCTTGATAGAAGGGGGCCTTAATGTTTAAGATATACACACTTTAACCTTTACTGCAGCAACAGGACATCACGGAGAACTCAATTGTTCGCCTTCCCTTCGCCTAAACACTGTCCTCTCAAAAGATTCCTTGATAGAACTTTTGCCTTCCAAGCAGCCAAGTCGAACCCATGGCTAGCACAGATGATACTCGAGGCCCCCACTTACCTATCATTCAGAAAACTACTAAAAACGTACCTTTTCAGCAAACACGACCCTTAATAATCCATTCACCTCACATGACACTTACCCCACCCCTGCCCCCTTCCTCCTTCACCAGTCCCTCCCTCCCCCACTCTCTACCTCCCCTACCTAGCTCGATCAAACCTGCAATTTCTGTAATATTGTTGTAAACCTGCCCTCTTTGCAGACAGTTAAGAATCGCTGTAATTTCACGGCTGACTGCGGCAAATCACTGTAATTTATCGTAATTCAGCCTGCAATTTGCTGTTAAAAATACTTCTAATCATGCTGTAAATCTGCTTCTAATTTTGTAAACCTACTTCTAATTTTGTTGTAAATCTGCTATTCAATGCAGATCATTTGCTAATTGATGTAAACCGCCTAGAACTCACTGGGTATGGCGGTATATAAGAATAAAGAATAATAATAATAATGGTTGGGCGCCTTCCTCTTTGATTCAATTAATAGTCTCGTCTTTTAAGAAATCATCTTTTAATTGCAGGAATTGTTTAAAGTTAAATTATCCCACGATTAAAGGAGTGAAATATAAGAAAATGTTGACTTCCACTTCCCAATATCTCTCCCCAATCCTGTTCAATCTCTATATGACTATATTGAACCTTTACAAGTTGTCAGCTTGGGAAACCCTGTTCACCTATGCGGATGATATCTTTATATTGATTGAGATTGATTCAGATTTCACCAATCTAGCCTTTAAAATAAATCATTGTATCTCCAAATTCCAAGCCTGGGTTATGTCTGTCCAGATGAAGCTAAATGTTGCAAAAACAAAACTTTTATGGCTAGGCCCAAAATTGGACTATCTTCCTCCAACTGTAACTTTGGATTCCGGGGTCTCCCTGCAGATTAAGTTCTCTTCCAAGATATTGGGAGTTCTCATAGACTCTTCTCTTCTCTTACCTTTAAGGATCAAATAAACTCGCTTGTAAAGAAGTGCTTTTTTAGCCTTCGAATGTTGAGGAAGGTCAGAAACCTTTTCCACCAACAATACTTCTCTGTCCTGGTCCAATCTATCATATTATCCCGGTTAGATTACTGTAATGCTATCTATCTCGGCATAACAAAGACCTGCCTTCAAAGACTCCAACTGTTACAAAATACTGCTGCAAAATTAATTTTTGGAAAAAGTAAATGTGACTATGTGTCTCCTTTGCTTTTAAACCTTCACTGGCTTCCGGTCTATCTTAGGATTCACTTTAAATGTGCATGTATTACTTTTCAATTTTATATGGTATCTTCATCCCTCTTGTCCCGTTATTATGGAATGCTTATAGATTCTCCTATGCAAGAGACACCCAACAATTCAAATTCTCCCTTCCTTCAGTGAAAGGAATCAAGAGTCAAGAATTTCAGTCATTCCTTGGTTTTCAAATTTTCTCAACTATGGAACGAACTTCCTCTTTCAACTTTTTGTAAATCTTTAAAAACTATTTTATTTGCCAAACACTTCAGAATCCAGTCATATTAATATTTTCTGATTGGTACTTTTTTCAGTATTTAACCGAGTCAAGCTCCTTTCTGGCTGAAGACCCGGTATACAAAACTAAGTTTTAGATTAGTTTAGATTACGAACTATCTCAAATTTAGAAAGATAGTCAAGTTGATATTTCTAAAGGAAGAACACTGGCTACCAGTAAACTACAGAATCGTTTACAAAATAGCTTTACTCACACATAAAATACTTATAAATAAAGCCCCCATATTTTTAGAGAAATATCTAATACCATACTCCCCCATAAAATCCTTAAAATCTGAAGATAAAGCCCTGCTAGTAGTACCTTCCTTAAAAGTTATATATTCTAGGAGAGATATGATCTTTTCCGCCACAGCTCCACAAATTTGGAATTCACTTCCACTCAATATAAGAGAAGAAAAATCACTTAGCAAGTTTAAAAGTCTCCTAAAGAGCTGGCTGTTCAAGGACGCTTTCCAATAGATCTGTCATAACCTATAATGGTTTCAGGAAGACGATCTAATAGAATCAAGCGGGTATTTGTTCCCCTACCTTCTGTGGCTTAATCCTCCCCTGTTTTGTTTTTTATTTTTAGGTTTTTTTTAGAATTGTATTTATGTTAATTGTTGTTTACCACTTCCCTCCTTATATGTACTATTGTATCAGGAATGAATGGTATGTTTGTTGGTTTTTAATATTTTACATAACTTTGGAACTTATGTAAATTGCATTGGATTTGGACTATGCGAGGTAATCAAAGAAACTAAATAAACTTGAAACTTTTGAAGAATATCAAAACTGATTTAAATACGGAAAGTATAAGGTAGAAATATATAAATGGTTTTTATGTAATTCCTGGATGTCTCTTGTTCAATATATTAAATTGTAATCCACATAGAGCTGAGATATTTAATGGCTGAATATAAGTATCGTATTGTATATTGTATTGTATTATTAAGGGAAGAGTGTGGCACAGTGGTTAAAGCTACTGCCTCAGCACCTGGGATTGTAGGTTCAAACCCACAGTGCTCATTGTGACCCTGGGCAAGTCACTTAATCCCCCCCCCCCCATTGCCCCAGGTACAGAATAAGTACCAAACCTCTTTGAATGTCCCATTCTCTTTCCCCCTTTAAGTTGTATAATCCATATAGAATCGTCAAGGTTGATGCAACATAACTTAACACTGGAAGATTCAAACTCTTTACATAAGAACATTAGAATAGACTTACTGGGTCAGACCCTTGGTCCATCAAGCCCTGTAACCCGTTCTCATGGTGGCCAATCCAGGTCAAACCCAAGGGTTGTAGTTAGAAGTTTAGACAGTTTTCCGTTTGCTTAACAGACCCGATTCCAGGTTTTAGCTACACACCTCTTTGTGTTCTCTGGTCTCTGCTGTGGGTTGCATCGTTACAAACCCTCTCAGCATCTTAGTTCAACTCAACAGATGTCACTGGTTACACCGTCACGTTCTGCAGTCAGGCCGGAAATGAACATTCAAGTAGTTTGCACCAGCTGTAAGATATAGAAAGAAACTTTCATTCAAGAAAATCAAGGTATGGCTATCTTAGTGAACTTCCTGTTAAATGGATGTTACTGTGCTTTGATTTATTCTGGTCTATTACTATAAATTAAGCCCTAGATTCAGTAAATGGCCCTCAAAATTCAATGCTCAGTGATATTCTGGGATCAGCACATAGTGCTGGGATCCCCATGGCAAGATTAATTCTTTGATGGGCTCTAGGCATCAAGCCCACTGGGTCCCCTTCATGGCCCTGCTCACCCCTGTCCCCTCCCCCAAGTCCCACCTCCTGCGGGAGTGTACCTCTGGGCCTAGCTCCACAAGTCTAAGTAGCACCTTCTTCTTCCTTCATATTATTCAGTGCAGCCAAACTTCAAAAGGCCACGGGCAGTAGGCCCACAGCTGCCCTGGAATCCTTCCCTCTGCCGCAAAATCCCAGTGTCAGAGGAAAGGCTTCCAGGTCAGGGGCGGATAGCATGTAGGATCCGCTGCCCCATGGACTTTGGAAGACTGTGAGTTCGGCTGCACTGAATAATGAAGAAGGCAGGAGAAGGCAGAACTTGGACGTCTGGAGCCAAGCCCGGAAGCAGGTACACCGACATCATCATAGCAGGCAGCATACTGGGCCCCCCCTGAACTCCGTGGGCCCGAGGCATGTACCTACTTGACCTACCCTTTAATCATGCCCTGGGGATCCGCACTTAACTTTGGGCCTGAGGATCCACGCACAAACCCTTTTGTGCTGTTCAGAATTGAACGCTTAAGTGTATTCTCCATGGATCTGCCATTTGTGCCCCATGTCAGCACCTTGCATCCATTAGAACACTTTTCCATGTTGAAAATTCATCATGGAAGCTACCTCTAATGTTCAGGGTCATATATAAACACATGTGTGGGTGGCTTACATGCATATGGGTGGGTATTTTCTGTAATGGAATACTAGATAGAATATATAAATCCTTCACCCAGGTTTTTAGTCCTAATTCTGAGGTATAGTGATGGACCGTCCTTCTGTCTTCATGTGTTATCTCGAGACAGTATGACAGAAACTAGACTATATTTCATTTCAACGGTGTCCGTAATGGAAGGCTGGTCCGTTTTGGCTGTTCATGTGGTAGCCTGCAGTCAGAAATTTATAACTCAAGGCAGACGGATCCTTCTCAGCTCTGCAGATCTCTTGCCCTGGCTAATAGGGAGCATGGGAGCAAAGTGACCTAAATGTGTTGTTCCTTTGAGCATTTGTAGGCAAACAGAGGGAGATTAATGTGCCTTCTGTCGTGAATCCCTGAATTTAAGAGGAGCTAAAAGGCCATTTTATACTGAGCCTCAAGGGCCTGAAGGTGTTTCAGTTTCAGCTCTTTCTAAACTGGTGATGAAGCAGAAAGAACACTCCCAAAACCTCATTCTTTAAATCAAGACAGAATCTTGGGATATTAAATTCTTTGTAATACCACGATCGTCTTCTGTAGCCCTAAAGATGTCACTGGAAACCCTTTTCCATTTGTTACTGTAAAGCGGAATTCACCACATTTGACACAGATAGAAGCCAAAAAAATGTCTTACGAGCCTGGCTCAGAATTAGTGGCATGTTTGTTTATCAGGGAAAATGCATGCATTACTAATGAGACTGAAAATAAATGCGTTTGCATTTGAACATCCAGGACTGGGAAATGAGGGCTTGATCAAACCATTGTGCCTTGAACTGATGCAAAGGCATTTTCAGATTTTAAGTGCAAAAACACTATCAAGGGATTGTCTAGGGAAAAAAATGGAACTGCCCTTTCCTTCCGGTCAGGTAAGTTTTCCTTTATGGAGGGTGATTTTATGCACCTTAAACCGAGGAAGGGGATTTTGGCCTCTGTCAATTGTCATTCATTTCAACATGTAAGTATTATCTGTACAAAATAGAGCATTGTAGGGCAACTGGAGCCCGTCTAGATTTCCAGCGCCTGAAAACAATGTAACTATAGCTCTCGTCTGACATGCCATTGGTAGTTGCCATGCGCTGCACTTCGTGATTCCAGAAAGAGGAAGAAGCTAGCATTGCCAGATTAGAAGGACGGAGCAGATTTGGGTATAAAACCCCGATTGACATGTAAATACCTGTCTTTGATTCTTGACCTTCTCGGCTACTAACCGTAGACATTAGGGAAGAGTCTTCAAGCCCAAGCTTCGACCTTATCTCATATACTGTGCCACTCGATAACAATGACTTTATATACCGTTTATACCAGGGCAGTCAAGCTCAATCACATAAGGGACCGAAATCTAAAGCACAGGCAAAATTTTTTATTAAGATACTTAGTCTTAGTAGAAATATAGATCCTTCCTCACCCTGAAACTCCATTCCAGCGATTCACCTGGTTATTTTCACCTCATAGATGTTATCATATTTAATCCCAACTTTATTCAAATAGTCATTCTAGGCATATACCCTTATGAATATTTTGGATATTCATTTAATCAAGCCACGTTAAGGTTTTTTATCGCCGGCCGCTGCAGTAAGAGCTCTGATGCTCAAAGAATTCCTATGTGCATCGAAGCTTTTACCACAGCGGCTGACGATAAAAAAAAACCCTAATGCGTCTTGACAAGAGGGCCTAAATTCTGTTAAGAAATATTCATAAAAAGGCAGCGGAACGCTTTTTTGTTGGGGGCACGAGCTCCGCCCACAGACTCCCCACCCATGCTCTGCCCCAGACCCTACCCAAGCTCCACCGCAGACCCCACCCCATGATAGTACTAATTGTAATACCATTTTTTCCATTCATTTTTCATATATACACATATTATAATCTTATTAACAACACATAATGGTTAACCACAAAATTAAATTACACAGAGCACACTGTATGTATGTTTCTCAACATTCATTCCTACCAGAACACCTGGCCTTGGTCACACATGCAGAACACAGATAACCCCTATGCAAATATGGGACCACAAAATAAAGTAATAATAATAATAACTTTATTTTGCTATACCGCCATAGTCAAACTGACTTCTAGGCGGTTCACATAGAAAGAAGGCTGGACAATCAGCGAATTACAAAATGCAAGAAGAAGGAAGTTACATCATGAATTGGAGAAACATGGTGAAAGAATACATGAGAGAAGAAAGATGTGACATAATACAATGGGGTTATAAGGTGAAAAAATAAAAAAGAGAGAGAGGTGATCTCATTAAGCAAGGAATTTGTCAAATAGAATGGTTTTAATAATATATACAAATGAAACCCTAAAATGCAAGACTCTGCATGCAGTACAACCCTGGAGAAATAGAAATAAATGCATTTCTTCCTTAACAGTGCAAAATATAGAGAACAGATGTAAATTCCCAAAATTGGCACAATTCAATCACTAAATTGAAAATAAAATAAAATCATTTCCCCTTCCTTTGTTGTCTGATTTTGTTTTTCAAACCATCTTTTCCCAATCTCTGGCTGCACTTCCTTCTGTCTGTGCTTTTAACTGTGTATCCAGGGCCACCTTATCCATTTGCTGTTGTTGTTTTTTTTTTTCTTCTTCACTTTCTGCCATACATCCATCTTTAGCATTAACTTTTAACATTCAACTTTTTTCCATTTTTCTGCTTTCTTCTCAAAATCTACTTTTCCATGCCTTCCCTTCCCATCTATCCATGTGTACCATCTCCTCCCTCTTTCTTCTCCCCTACTCCCATCTAGCCATAAGAACCATCTCCTCCCTCTGTCTCCCCTTCATCCCTGTGCACCATCTCATCCCTCTCCCATGGTCATACATCTATCTTCCCCCTTCCCCCTCATATGGTCTGGCATCTTTCTCTTCTCCTTCCCATAGCCTGAAATATCTCTCCTCTTCCCATGGTCTGGCATCTCTCTCTTCTTGCCTCCCTTTTCCTGTGGTCTAACATCTCTCTCCTTGCTTCTCCTTTCCGTGATCTGGCATCTTTATCCTCTCCTTCCTGCAGTTTGGCATCTCTCCTCTCTCCTTCCCTTCCATTCCCTGGTCTGGCATCTCTCTCCTTTCCATTCCAGTGGTCTGACATCTTTCTCTTCCCTCCTTCCATCACCCTTCTCTAGAATCTTTTCCTTCTTTGAGTCATCTGTCCTCCCTCCCAGTGTAACATTTCTCCCTCCCTCCTCTCCACCACTATCATGTCCAACAATTCTCCCTCTTTCTGCTTTTCCCTATGTATACCATCTCTCTTTCACCCTCACTCCACACACCTATGTCCAAGAATTTTTTTTCTCTTCCCTCACCCACTGGCAGTATCGCTTTCCCTCCCTTCTTAACCCCTAGCCTGTGCAGCCTCTGTCCTTCCCAGCCCCCTCCCAGCCCACGCAGCATCTGTCCTTCTTGCTTTCCTAACCCCCCCCCCAGCCCTCCCCTCGCAGCTGGATCCTATGGTATGACCTGTCCCCAGTTCCCAACTCCCCCACCTACCACCGCCCCACCTCTGAAATTTAAAATCTTTAGGCAGCTGACGCAAAGCCAGCCTCCCACTGTCAGCCTGTCCCAGAAGTGTTCTTTCTGAAAGGTTAACCATGTTCTTCAGGAAATCTGTCAAATCTAGCAAATGATCTAACTGACCTTTTCAATCTATTCTCAGATCCTAACACTTAATTTCATGATCTAGGTGTGTGTATTTACACCACGTGTGTGTTGGTGCTAACTTGCTCGCGTATTTCTTATGGGCTTCTCCTTCAGGAACTTGTCTAATCCTCTTTTGAATCCTGCAAAATCTTCTTGAATGGGATTTGATCCACTGCCTAAGTGACTTGCCCAGAGTCATAGGGAATTGCAGTAGGAACTGAGCCTGTTCCCCCTGATTCTCAGGCCACTGCACTAACGGCTGGGCTACCCACACTTACTTCTATGCTACATTAAGAAACAAACAGAAAAATCTTTCTTCCGTTTATTTTCTCTCTGTTGACTGTCAATGTCATGGCGTGTTGTCTTGTTTTTGTGTTCTTTGAAAGGTTAACCACGTTATTCAGGATATTTGTCAAATCTAGCAAATGATCTAACTGACCTTTTCAATCTAGCCCTGGATCCTAACGCCTCATCTAATAATCTATCTTGTAATTTTACTGGGTGTGTCCAGGTTGCCTCTTTTGTAATCCACCTAGAACCACAAGGTATTGGCGGACTAAAAGACACTAATGTAATGTAATATCTACTGTATGCAGGCCCTGCCCTTTTAGAGTCATTTCTAGACAGTTGCCTAGTGTGTGCTTTGGAGAATGAGAGCTGGCCACATGCACAATATTTTATTTTGAGGGCATAGGCTGGGATTGGAGATTGCCTAGGAGGCCAAATAAGGCTTAGTCCATGCACTCACTGTATTTTCTTTCCATACACACACAAAAAAACCTTTCAGGCCACACGGATGGATGTTCTTCTTTCTCCCTTGGGGTCCTCTCCAGAATAAACCCAGCCTGGGTAGAAATACCTCTCTCCTGTGAGTCCTACACTGAGTTCCATTGGCCAGTGCATGCTGGGACCTGTAGTTCCCCATTTGATTAGCACCTCATAGAAACATAGAAACATAGAAAAAAGCGGCAGAAAAGGGCTATAGCCCACCAAGTCTGCCCATTCCAAGTATCCCTCCCCCCTGAGTTTACTCCCTTAACGATCCCACATGAGTATCCCATTTTCTCTTAAACTCCGTCACGTTGCTAGCCTCTATCACCTGGAGTGGGAGTCTGTTCCAATGATCCACCACTCTTTCGGTGAAGAAGTACTTCCTGGAGTCTCCATGAAACTTCCCTCCCCTGACTTTCAGTGGATGCCCTCTGGTGGTCGAGGGTCCCATGAGCCAGAAGATATCCTCTTCTGTCTCGATGCGTCCCGTGATGTACTTATACGTTTCAATCATATCTCCCCGTTCTCTTCTTTCCTCAAGTGAGTACAGCCGCAATTTCTTTAGTCTTTCTTCATACGTGAGATCCCTGAGCCCCAAGACCATCCTGGTTACCGCTCGCTGCACCGACTCGATCCTCAGCACATCCTTTCGGTAATGTGGTCTCCAAAACTGGACACAGTACTCCAAGTGAGGCCTCACCATGGCTCTGTACAACGGCATCATAACTTCAGGTCTCCTGCTGACAAAACCTCTGCGGATACATCCCATCATTTGTCTTGCCCTGGAGGTAGCCTTCTCCACTTGATTGGCAACCTTCATGTCCTCACTAATGATCACTCCTAGATCGCGTTCCGCCGTGGTCCTAACCAAGGTCTCACCATTTAGAACATAAGTCCTGCTGCTCTGGGGTATAATATTTGCATGGGGTGGGAAAACCCCTGAATCTGTTGCATGCTACCTAAATGGTTATGCAGTAATTATTTCATCTGGGCCTGAGGCTGGAATGGTCACCCTAGCTCGATGTGATCAGGATTTGGGAGGCTAAAGCCAGCAGACCTTAATTTTAAAACTGGGCTTTCCCTTTCATATTTTCAGAAAGGGATTTCCCTCCTAAAGTTTTGGAATTTATGACTCTCCCATTCCCCCCTTGTTATAGACAGGCTCTTTTTGGATCAGCAGAATAAACTCTCCCCTGGCTACCAGTGATGTCATCAGGGATCTTTTATGCACGAGGCCTACACAAAAATCCAACAGCCCCTACACCTACTTAACTGTTCTATCCACTCACGATTTCATAAACGTCTACCATAATTCCTCTTGGTTGTCTTTTCTCCAAGCTGAAGATCCCTAACCTGAAGTCTTTCTTCTTAAGGGAGGTGTTCCATCCCTGTTATCAAACTATCTCCCTTCTCTCTTCCTTTCTGGTTGCACTATATCCCCAGGGCTACCAGAACTGCACAAAATACTGAAGCTGAAGTCAACCATTGATGGGGTTACAGTATTTGTGAAGTGAAGAAAGAGGATATATGACCATGCCCCCACTCTTGTCCCTCCCCCAGCTCTGCCTCCCACCAGTCTTTCCCCTGCCCCGCCCACCACCTTTCACCCCTTAGTCCCCCTACCCTCTTAGTGCTTCTCTCTCCCTCCAACTCCCCTCCCACACGGGTGCTTTTCTCTCTCTCTCTCCCCTCCAATATACATGAGAGAGATTTGCATATAATGGAAGTGACAGGCATGTAAATCTGCTCCATGCATATTCATTAGGACTATCCTGAAAACCCGATTGGTCTGGTGGTCCACCAGGACAGTGTTGAGAACCACTGTTCTAGTTTGTTCAGGTCTCTTTGTAAATCTTCACAGTCCTCTTTAGTCCCAACTCCACCAAATAGCTTGGTGTCGTCTGCGAATTTTATTACTTCGCACTTCGTCCCTGTTTCTAGATCATTTATAAATACATTGAAGAGCAGCGGTCCAAGTACCGATCCCTGTGGAACACCACTCGTGACCCTCCTCCAGTCCGAGTAATGGCCCTTCACTCCTACCCTTTGCATCCTTCCTGCCAACCAAATTTTTGATCCATCTATGCACGTCTCCTTCCACCCACAGTTCAAGGATGTTCAGAGATTCATTACAATTAGACCCCCCTAGCCCCGCCCCCAAGGCCTACTTGGTTCCGCCCATCTCCACACCCAAGCCCACCCTAGCCCCGCCCCTGCTCTTGTCTGGCAGGGAGGAAGTGATGATATCGTGCAAACGTGTGATGTCATGTGCGGACTTCCTCCGTGCCCGACACAGCTTTTCAAAACCCGGACAAAGTGCTGGGTTTTGAAAAGCCGTCTGGACCCCCTCAAAAGGAGGACATGGCCGAGGAAATCCGGACATTTGGTGACCCTAATTACAATCCAAGATACATTACAAGACCTTTGGGATTCTTGGAGGTAGAGACAGTCATACCTTGCATTTGAAGAGCTAATTTGGTCCAGGTCAGAGGTGCTGGAAGAAGGACATTAAGGGGTCCTTTTATCAAGCTGCGGTAGGGGGTTTAACGCGCATTAAAGCACCTGCCACGCTAGCCGCTAACGCCTGCATTGAGCAGGCCGCGGGGGTTAGCACGTGATGAAATGTCCGACACGACCCCTAAATGAACATATGGATGCCATAAGGTAGATGGAGGCTGTTTCAGTCATTAATCAGTGATTAGTTGTGGGTCTGTTTCTCTGGGAGTCTTGCTCAGCACTAATGGATGTTGGGATTGGTTGCTGGTAACGTTTACGGTGTCTAATAGAAAGGTTTTTAGTGGAATAATGAGAATCAGATCTGATGGCTGTTGGTAGGTCGTTCCATGTTTTCACACCAAAGATCTCATGCAAATGCATTGGGAAAATCCTGAAAATCCGACTGATTGTGGCCCTCGAGGACTGACGTTGGATGCCCCTGATATAAAGGAATGTAGAACAGGCTATATTGCCTACAAAAAAGTGTATGTGGTGGTGAGCAGTGAAAAAATAATGGAAGCGACATGACAAAAAAGATCCATGCTAGAATGTGAAAGATATATGAATGTGGATAGTGATAGGAAATATCAGAAATCACGTGAAAGAGATGTGACAAACACGCCGTATCCACGCAGGGTAGATGAGGATGGAAAAGGTACAATCAAATAGAAAGGTCTGTGTTGCTACACTTTTCAGCTTTTTTTCTTTCATTTCCCATTTCTTTGTGCATTAATACCATTCATCATGCACTAAAATGAAAAAAAAAAGGAAACAAAATGCAATTTTGCTTGTTTGCCTTTCATTTTGAAAATGACACAAAACACAAGCCTGTGGTTTGCAATGGAAAGCAATACTTCGCTGCCCCCTAGCGGTGGGTACCTGGAATTTTCTGAGTTTGCTTCAGAGCTAGCCTGGTGAAATAATTGCTCTCTTTGAGCTTTTCCCCCTGCAATTGCTCAGTCTCTCAAACCAGGTTCAGTTCTAGGGGTCTGTAAACACACATCCAGTATAGTTCTTGAATTTCATGCTATCTGCCGCAGCTTTGCATGTGATAACCCATGTGAGCACTGCTAGCTTCTTTTCCTACAGCATCACACCGTTTATGGAAGAAGTCAGCATCCTGTTCCCACAATCAAACAATAAGGGTTGTGCAGGTTCTTTATACTCCTTAGTGTAAAATCTGGAGCTGTATAAATTGAGTATTTAATTTAAGGCTTACCAAGCAGATTCCTAGAAGCTGACATGATAAAGGGCTCCTTTTACGAAGCCACGTTAGCGGTTTAACACGTGTAATAGCGTGTGCTAATTTGCTGGCCACGCTAGCTGCTACCGCCTCCTCTTGAGAAGGCAGTAGGTTTTCGTCTAGCGTGGGGGTTAACGTGCAAAAACACGGCTTTGTAAAAGGAGCCCAAAGTGTGCTGAACCCCAAAACATCCTCAGCCCTATAAATGATCCTCCAGACCCTAACCCCTCTTTTCTGTGCACTGCGCACCTTTCAAATGGCAGGCAGGAGTGACAACCACTTGTTCCTGTCTCTGTGCCACCATTCTGCAAAATGCTAACACCCAATACTGCAAATGAATCCTAAGAATATAAGAGCATAAGAATAGCCTTAGTGGGTCAGACCATCAAGCCCAGTAGCCAGTTCTCACGGTGGCCAATCCAGGTCACTAGTACCTGGCCAAAATCCAAGGAGTAGCAAAATTCCGATCCAGGGCAAGCAGTGGCTTCCCCCATGTCTTTCTCAATAACAGACTATGGACTTTTCCTCCAGGAACTTGTCCAAACATTCTGGAACGTTGCCCGTCTCACTGCTGTAACCTCACACAAGCGCTTTCCTGCATCTGTACGTGATTGTCCTCTCCACTCCACCTCACAATCGTGTACAGACACAGGAAAGCGCTTGCGTGAGGTTAAAGCAGTGAAGCGGGCAACGATCCAGAACAATGGTAACATGCTGAGGGTCTAAGTGTGAAACCACTGCTCTAAATGGAGCAGCGGAATTGACATATGTAGTTCCAGGATGCAGCAGCTGCGTAGGGGGCGGTGACCTTCAACTTTGTTCTCCAGAACTAACATAGCAAGTAGGACTTGCATAAGTTTAGTAGGAGATGAGCACTTTCTTAACTTTAAAATTATTGCCGTGCACTGCCTTCTCATATCTCTCATCAGTTAAATGAACTGATTCCTGCCTCAGCTGTCCCTCTGCAGTTCAGCTGAAGAAACAGTTTGAGCACACATCTCGCGATAAGGGACCTAAATTCATGCAGATCGTGCTTTGAGACTTGGCCCAGCAGTGGAAGATGCCATGCTTAGGTGCTTCTCTGGTTGATTTGTGGGAGGTGAGGTTTGGTTGTTTAATTGAAGACAAATAAGAACATAAGAATTGCCGCTGCTGGGTCAGACCAGTGGTCCACGCGGTGGCCCCCAGGTCAAAGACCAGCACCCTAACTGAGACTAGCCCTACCAACGTACGTTCTTGCAGGAACTTGTCTTGAATCTCTGGAGGGTGTTTTCCCCTATGACAGACTCTGGAAGAGCGTTCCAGTTTTCTACTATTCTCTGGGTGAAGAAGAACTTCCTTACGTTCATACAGAATCTATCCCCTTTCAACTTTAGAGAGTGCCCTCTCGTTCTCCCGATCTTGGAGAGGGTGAACAACCTGTCCTTATCTACTAAGTCTATTCCCTTCAGTACCTTGAATGTTTCGATCATGTCCCCTCTCAGTCTCCTCTGTTCGAGGGAGAAAAGGCCCAGTTTCTCTAATCTTTCGCTGTACGGCTATTTGGGAGGCTATTGAGACAGACATGGGAAAAGCCATTGATTGCTCTGGGATTGGTAGCATAGAATGTTGCTACTGTTTGGGTTTCTGCCAGGTTCATGTGACCTGGATTGGCCACGGTGGAAACTGGATTCTGGGCTACATGGACCATTGGTCTGACCCAGTATGGTCATTCTTATGACAGGAGAAATGTTGTGCCAACTTCAGTCACAGAGATGTGCCATTAGCGGATGAATATTGACAATGGTGGCACTGAATGTACCTATTTTATTTAAAATGCCATGGTGGGTGTTTAAAAGAAATGTTTGCTGCAATCGCCGAAGAAGGGCCTTTAAGTGTAAGCATAGTAGAAATTTTACTGGGTGGGAAACAAGAGCCAATGCAGCATTAGAAGTACCAGGCGGACGATGCCCTAAAACTGAGGGAAAAGCAGTGGCTAGCGCAGATCGCAGCGCTCGACACAGAAACTGTCATAGTGGCATAAGAAGGCAAAAAATGTTCTGAGTTTAGCTGGACTTTGGCAGGTGACACAATTCTGCGTCTAATCTCAGCTTGAATAAAATGCAGACCACACATTCTTGCACGAACGCCCCTGTTCTACACGCTGAGCATGGCCGTTGCTGCGCTCCCTAGTGATCCTAAGCCTTATTCCTTTGGCGCTCCTGCTCTGGAGCTCTCCTCTTTCCTGTCGGGGTATTTGCAAAGGAATTTATTGACTACAGATTAGAGTTGTCGTATCACTGATCCATGAAGTTCAGGAGTGAATAACACCAGGTCAGCGCAGGCTTCCTTATGCTCAGCTGGGTCTTTAATACGGATTACTCTCTGAACATGTTCATATTGCCTTTCTGGATTCCAGTGCTTCTCACACAACACTGATAAGCAAAACTGCCGCATTTGGGAGGAGAGAAAAATAGATTGAAAAAAAAAAAGCCAGGACTCGGGTACAGTGAAGGGTGACAAAACTAATGATGGGGGATGGGACATTTTCCCTATGAGGAAAGGCTAAAGCAGCTAAGACAAGAGATGGTTCAGGGCAGATACGATCGAGGTGGTGAGGAATAGGTAGACATGAATTACTTATTTACCTTTCCAAAAATACTAGGACCAGAGAGCATGCGATGAAGCTATTAAGCAGTAAATTTAAAAAAAAAAAATCTGAGAAAATATGTCTTCAGTCAAGCGCAAATTCTGTATATAGTGCAATTGACAGCAGGGGCATAATTAGACGTTACACACACAGCTTGGTAGGCGTAATCTATAAAGTTGTAGAGGAAGAATTTCAGAAAGGGGCATGGACAGGGGAAGAGTGTGGCAGGATCATGGGCGCTCTTAAAAGTTAAGCGCATTGTTGTAGGAAGCCAATCTGCACACAACTTAAGTTTAGGTATTTAGGACAGGTTTTTCTTGATCAAAATGGGTTTGCCTAAATGTCTGTGATGTGTGGCTGCTAAGCATGATTCTAGGCATTCTAGGTATGATTTATAGAATCACGCTAAGCACCATTACAATTGCCACTGATTTTTTAGGAGCCTCAATGTGTAATTAAGCTTTGGGAATTTGTTGCCAGAGAATGTGGTAAAAGTGGTTAGCTTAGCAGGTTTTAAAAAAGGTTTGACTAATTTCCTAAAAGAAAAATTCATAAGTCAATATTAAGATGGACTTGGCAAAAAAAAATTCACTGCCTATTTCTAGGATGAATAGCAAAAAAAAACAAACCTGTTTTCTTCTTTTGGGATCTTGCAAGGTACTTGTGACCTGGATTGGCCACTCTTAGAAACAAGATTGGGCTTAATGTGGGAAGGTGTGTGGCTCACTGATAGAGCTTTTTCCTCTGCACCCAGAGGTTGTGAGATCAAATCCCAGTGCGGATCCTTGTGACCATGGGCAAGTCACTCAAACCTCCAATGCCCACCACTTTAAATACCAAAGCCACAAAAAGGGCATATACAAGAACCCATTCCCTTCCCTGGTCTGGCGCAGCATGGCAGTGCTTAGGTTCTTATATTTTAATTGTAGAAGGGATAGGGAGGTGTTGCACCTTGGGAGTGAAAGAACATGCAACTGTCCTTCTTCCATCTCGATATGTCCGGTGATATATTTAAACGTCTCAATCATGTCTCACCTCTCCCTGCGTTCTTCGAGAGAGTAGAGCCGCAAATTGTTCAGCCTCTCTTCGTATGAGAGATCCTTTAGCCCCGAGACCATCCTGGTGGCCATACGTTGAACTGACTCTGCTCTCAGCACATCTTTACAGTAATGTGGCCTCCAAAATTGCACACAGTATTCCAGATGTGGTCTCACCATGGTTCTTTATAATGGCATGATGACTTTAGGCTTCCGGTTGACGAAACTTCTGTGCATACAACCTAACATCTGTCTTGCCTTAGATGAAGCCTTCTCCACTTGATTGGCAGCTTTCATATCTGCACTGATGGTCACTCCTAAATCTCGTTCTGTTGTAGTCCTAGCTAAGGTCTCACCATTTAAGGTGTAAGTTCTGCACGGATTTCTGCTTCCGAGGTGCATGACCTTGCATTTCATGGCGTTGAAGCCCAGCTGCCAGGTCGATGACCAAAGTTCCAACAAAAGTAGGTCCTGTATCATACTATCATGTAAATTGGAGCTGCTCACTATGTTACATAGTGTTATTTTACCTTGAAGCCCCTGAGTCAGGTCCCCTATGAATAAGTTGAAAAGGTGCGGGCCCAAGACCGAGCCCTGTGGTACTCCACTTGTCACTTGTGACGTTTTAGAGAGGGTACCATTAACCACCACCCTCTGAAGTCTACCACTTAGCCAATCACTGACCCATGCAGTTAGTGTTTCTCCCAACCCCATTGATTTCATCTTGCTCAACAGCCTACGGTGAGGGACGCTATCAAAAGCTTTACTGAAGTCTAGGTACACTACGTCTAGGGATTCTCCCAAGTCCAGCTTCCTTGTTACCCAGTCAAAGAAGCTGATGAGATTGGATTGACAGGACCTACCCTTGGTGAATCCATGTTGACTGGGATCCCGTAGATTCTCCTCATTAAGGATCGTGTCTAATTTACGTTTGATTAGTGTTTCCATGAGTTTACACACTATCGATGTTAAGACTCACCGGTCTGTAATTTGCAGCCTCTGCTCTGCAACCTTTTTTGTGCAGTGGAACGACGTTAGCCATTTTCCAGTCCAGGGGGACTCTCCCCATACTGAGGGAGAGATTGAAGAGTACGGATAACGGTTCCGCCAGGACATCACACAACTCCCTGAGCACTCTGGGGTGTAGATTGTCCGGTCCCATGGCTTTATTCACCTTAAGTGTGGACCGGCAAAGCAAAGAGCAGAAGACCCGTTTCAGAATTTCGAGTTCACACCCGGAGACGTCTACTGCGAACTGACAAAACTCAAGGTGAATAAAGCCATGGGACCGGACAATCTATACTCCAGAATGCTCAGGGAGTTGTGTGATGTCCTGGCGAAACCCTTTCTAATTGGATTCAAATTGATCCACAGATGAAGTTCCCTAATGGTCTATAGGGAGGGGCTCGAACAGTGGTGTACCTAGGGTATGTAATAAAATAAAAACACTTTCAATAATGGTTGATGCTGTGATGTCCTATAATGTGATATAAGGACAGCATAGGCTATTAAATAAGTCAAAATGAAGGAAAGGGCCCTCCCACTGCCACCGAAGTGGTTTGTTAAAGGTGGTTGAGCGGTCACCTCAATGTATAAAAGCCTTATGCTGTACTTCACTAATGAAAAACAAAATAGAAGAAAAAGTTTTCAACTATGTAAGCCCTCTTACTCACCCTGTTTATACATGTTTATCAATACAGCTACAATACTACTTTATTCTAAAGAAAACAAAAACAAAAAAATCACTTTTCTACTTTTGTCTTCTATGTCTTCTCCTTTCTTCATCTTCTCTTCACTCTCCATTCCATCCAGCATCTGCCCTCTTTCTCTGTCCCATTTTTCCATTTCTGTCTCCAGTCCCTCCCCCATGCTCTGGCATCTCTCCCTTCTAATTTCCTTTCCTCTTTCCCACCCCAACTCACCCCATGGGCTGGCATCTGCTTCCCTCCCCATGCCCTGGGATCTCTCTCCTCTCTCCTCCTTCCATCTCTCCCTCTTCCTCCATGCTCTGGCATCTCCTTTCCTTTCATTCACTTCCCTACCTCCATGCCCTGGCATCTTTCTTCTCACCATCCCTTCCATCTCTCCCTCCTCCTCCATGTTCTGGTATCTCCTCTCCTTTCCCTCCCTCCCTAGTCTGGCATCTCCTTTCCTTTCTTCCTTTCCTTCCCCGCGGTCTGACATCTCTTTTTCATCTTCTCTCCCTCCCTCTTTTGGGCTATCTTCAAGGTCCATCCAAAATGAAGGATCTTTTCCAGGAGATTTAACTGAAACTACTTATGAAAATAGAGACTTTGTAAATAGATCGTCAGTGCTACAACTAAGCTGTTTCTGAGCGATGGCTCATTTACTTGATAAGAAGAATAAAGTTGAGAGTTTGGTTCAGCATCCGGTGGTGTGGTCTGGATTATTTGGAGGAGCAAGGAACGTAAGGAAGTTCTTCTTCACCAAGAGAGTGGTGGAGAGCTGGAACACTCTTCTGGAGTCTGTTGTAGGGGAAAACATCCTCCAGGGTTTCAAGACTAAGCTGGACAAGTTCCTGCTAAACTGGGACATACACAGGTGAGGCTGGACTCATTTAGAGCACTGGTCTTTGACCTGGGGGCTGCCGCTTGAGTGGACTGCTGGGCACGATGGACCACTGGTCTGACCCAGCAGTTGCAATGCTTACGTTCTTATGATGAATGCTTGCAGTAGCCTACCAGCATAGAGCTGGTCCCAGTTGTTGGTCCTACCCTACAAAAATACTTTGTGTGACCTCTTCCCAGCTGCTGGGGAGTAAGAGGGCTTATATAGCGCAAGGGCCTGCTTCATAAATGTGTGCTAGGTCTAGTCCTGATCAATATATTTACAGGTAAGAAAGAAGAGAGTCCTTTTCCAGGTGATATACAAAATCTACAAGAAAATATGCGTACTAGCAGATGTATAAAATACAAAATGACTTCAAAAACTGGAAAACGGGTCTGGAGTTTGGCAATGAGACTTAAATTTAAAACATGTCAAATTTTAGGACATTACAGAATAAAAAGGTAAGTTCGGGTGGATGAGGATTTTCGCTCCCTCCAGCAGGTGGAGACAAGCTGAAAGAGGATGATGTCTTCTGGTACAGCAAAGAAGAAGACAACAGAGGCAGCAGGAGGGAGATCTCAACAGCTGTCTTGGCTTTTTGGTGAGGTCAAATGACCATTGGAGAGCCCTCCCTGCCTATCCTCTTGCCCATGACCTCCCATTCAGTTTGCCTCCAGAGGTATTAGACTTTTTTAAGAGGAGAGTTTCCCTGATTCAGCTCCTGAAACCAAACTGACTCTTGCTATCTGTGTTCCAGCCTTCTGAATACGCTGCTGGCTTTAAGGGTGTGATTAACCATAAACCCAGGGCTGCAGCTGCGATCAATGAATTTATTTCTGAAAATGTTGAAATAGTCATTTATTTTAGGTGCGTCTGAATCCTTAATGAGTGTAGGAGATCATCATATCATAGTTATCATTGACTGTAACTTCTAAAAAAAAAAAAAAACCAACAAACTTTATAAATGTCTACAATATCTGTGTAGAATCACCAGAATTTTAAGAAACAATTTCCATAACTTTCCAGTGGCTTTAATGGGTTGTAAAGTTGAAAGGATTATAATTCCGTTTCTAATTCCTGCAAAACTGAGACAAACTTGAAAAGAGTTGTCAGGAGCAGGTGTCCCTGCACTGAAGCAGTAAATTGCATTTTGCTCTCTGGTCTGAGTTAGACTTTAATTAAGCCCAACTTTAATTAGTGGCTATAAACACACTGTCCCTGCTTGCCAGTGAAAATCCCCAAATTTCTTCACTGTACAAATGAGGGACTTTGCTTAAAAGGAGGAAACTGTTCTTGGGGAGGGAGTAGGTGGAGGTGCTAGACCCAAATAATACCAACACTTCTTCCCAATTTTTCGGTACTTTCAAAACGTGGATAGAGCAGGTAAAAAAGAATTTAAATAAATAGGAAGTCATTTTTGAACTATAGATGGAAAGACTAAAGCGGTCGGGTATCTTCAGCTTAGAGAAGAGGCAGCTGAGTGGGGGGTGGGGGGGGGTCATATGATGGAAGTCTACAAAATCCTGATTGTTCAAATCAAATGTTTACTATTCCAAAGAGTACAAAGACTTGGATCCTACAGCTTTTCTAACATTGGCTCTTCCCCTTCCACCTCTGAGTCGATGGGAAAAGACCTCCATGAACTTGGCCTTACGTAGCCATTTAATTCGTTATATAACAAATTATCCATTTCATATTGAATTAAATTCACTTTATTTCATGCTTGACACTTAGCCGGCTGCTACTTAAATCATTTCTGCCTCGAGTTAGGGATATTTGAAGATATAAATAAAATTACTATATATACTCGAAAATAAAATAAGGTATTCCTCCCCCCCCCAAAAAAAAAAAAAGGGGGGGGGAGAAAAGGTTGACTTGAATATAAACCGAGGTTTGAAATTTGGGTTATCACAGTGAGCCAATCTATAAAGACTGTTCACCCTCCCTCCCAAGTCACTAAACATAATACAAATATCTGTGATGCTTATAATCCCAAAGCTAACATATTCACAAGGAGGCCCCTAAGTAGGAAAACACAACTGCAAGCAACCACAAATTTAAATAAAAGTAGACAAAAAGAAAACTTAAACCTCAAGAAGCCAAATGCAGTTCAACACCAGAGAAAGAGAAGCAGCTCTCTACACTTTGGAGAATAAAAAGAAAGCAGTGCAAATTTACTGTAAAACTTCATTATGCTCATGAAATTAAAAATAAAATTCTTTATTGTCTGGCCATTTTTTTCATGTTAATCCCAGTTTCCAGTTTCTGTTATCTTCCATCTTTTCTTAACTTTCTTTCCAGGGTCTTCAATCTCTGTCAGAGGAGAGTGTGGCGCAGTGGTTAGAGTTACGGCCTCAGCAATACATTATTTTGGACCATAAATCTCGGTTTATATTTGAGTATATGCGTTAAGAATGATGTCCAAAGGATAGCAGCCTCTTTTTTGGACCCTGATTCACTTCAGTTTTCGAATTCTCATCTGGACTGACTGTAACTCTTAATAAAACTATGTAGTCCTTTTACTAAGGTGTGGTAGCCGATTAGCACATACTAAACAAAATGCTAACTGGTGCTAACACATCTATTATATCCTATGGACGCGTTAGCATTTAGCATGCACTAAAACGGTTAGCACGCCTTAGTAAAAGGACCCCCTTTGTAACACGATTTTCGATCCTGGGCAGTAAGTATAATTTCCTAATAACATGGCTAAAAAGTATAGAAAATATCTTATTTCCAACTTTGCTTTGGTGATCAGAATAGTCAAATTTGTAATTTATCTATTTCAAATATGAAAATGCTGAATTTTCATCTTTTCATTTGTATAAAGTCATAAAAAGCAACATATGAATCACAATTAACATGTATTTATATTGAAGTTCTACAAAGATGACCATAGATTTCGTTTTTCGAGACTTGTGAATCAGCCCCCAGATGTAGTCCGCCATCATGTTCTCATTATATTGTCCTTGGTGGAGGTGTTCCATGTCCAGTATGTCCTGGTGGAGGTGTTCCATGTCCAGTATGTCCTGGTGGAGGTGTTCCATGTCCAGTATGTCCTGGTGGAGGTGTTCCATGTCCAGTATGTCCTGGTGGAGGTGTTCCATGTCCAGTATGTCTTGGTGGAGGTGTTCCATGTCCAGTATGTCCTGGTGGAGGTGTTCCATGTCCAGTATGTCCTGGTGGAGGTGTTCCATGTCCAGTATGTCCTGGTGGAGGTGTTCCATGTCCAGTATGTCCTGGTGGAGGTGTTCCATGTCCAGTATGTCTTGGTGGAGGTGTTCCATGTCCAGTATGTCCTGGTGGAGGTGTTCCATGTCCAGTATGTCCTGGTGGAGGTGTTCCATGTCCAGTATGTCCTGGTGGAGGTGTTCCATGTCCAGTATGTCCTGGTGGAAGTGCTCACCTTGCTAGACTTTGAGAGACATCCTAAAGCTCATTTGACTGTAATTATTCACCAGATTCTCAACCAACTCCACATAGATTAACCATTCCCCTTCTGTATCCATGACATCCTTTTTGTCTGCCTTGTCTGTTTAGATTGTAAGCTCCTTTGAGCAGGGACTGTCTTCTTTGTGACTCTGTACAGTGCTACGTGCATCTGGTAGCAGTAGTAGTAGTTTTCAGCCTTGTGATTGCCCAGGAAGCCCTGAACCACTTTGACAAAGCTGATCAAAGCTGCTTTCTCCGTCCTAGTTAGCTTCTTGGGAAATTCCTTGCACACCAGGATTTTCTGTGTCTGTGGTATGACGAAGACACCAGCTTTGACCTTTGCCTCAGACAGATTAGAGAAGATGTCTTGAAGGTACTTAAAGGCTGCCGACTCCTTATCTAGAGCTTTGACAAATTGTTTCATTAGGCCTAATTTGATGTGCAGTTGTGGCATCAGCACCTTCCTGTGGTCCATCAGTGGTTCCCATTTGACGTTTTCTCCCCACAAAGAACTTGGACTCTTGTGACCTGTCCTAACTTTGGTAGTGTGCTATTGTGTCCATGTTGTCCCAAAGGCAGAGATTACAAGGAAACTTGGTAAAACCGCCTTGGAGACCCATTAGGAATGCCACCATTCTGAAGTCTCCAATGAGCTACTCATCATACTTCAAAGAGCCTAGTAAGGTCTTGCTGTTGTAATCCTCTTTGAGGTGCTCTGAGCCTTAGCATAAGGGCCCCTAAGTTTACTCATCTTGGAATCAATCTGGAATGTTCTGCAAAAAAGGTAAATTTCAAAATATCAATGTCCTGCTTACAAACGCAAAGTTTGAGGAGAATGATAGCCATTTTCTATACTTTGTGGCATAGACAATTAAGAAAGATCACTTAATACCCAGGAACAACAAAAAAAATTGTTACATAGTATAAGCTGTTAGCTTTAATATTTGAGATTTTGTTGCCACAGGACTTTAAACAAGAAGAAAGCTAATAGAGTGAGGAGAAAAATGGATCTGTTTTAAGTTTTGAGAAAGTTTTAGAGGACTTACGTAGGTGAACATCTAGTGGGTGTGATGGTCTGCAGTTGCCAGCTCGACCCCACCCCCTTTACTCTCCCCTGGGTCACTGCCAGAAAGCTACCAACGAGATGGCAAAAGGGGTTCAAATGTAGCAGAGAAACCAGGAAAGTAATTTCACATTTTTCTAGGGTTTGTATTTTGATAACGGGAATAATGAGGAAGTGAAATGTCCACACACAAAAAGAGGTGATTGAATTATCCTCAAAACACACACCGTACATAGTCAATCTTTACCAGAACCCAAGCGTTCGGCGCTCAGGCAGAAGGAGCATCTCCCTGTTGAACCTCACCGGCGTTACTTACCTGTTGTACGTTCCCGCTGGGGTTCAACACGGTGAGGCTCCTTCTAGCTGAGTGCCGAACACTTGGGTTCTTGTACAGATTGACTATGTACGGTGTGTTTGAAGTGTAACGCCCCCCCATGGTGGTATATGGGACGCAGTGGATAGAAGTGTGTGAAACCCACTCTCTGGAGTGCAGGTATTACTGAGCCAATATGGTGTACAACACAGTGAAGCCGCTAGCGACCACCGAATTCCCATGTCGCTAAGGGTTCAGGTAACACAAAATGCTATAGTCTGCGTGTAGCGCAGTGCTTAGAGCGACAGCCTCAGCATCCTGAGGTTGTAGGTTCAAATCCCTGACTGCTTCTAGTGACCCTCGGCAAGTCACTTCATTCCCCCCATTGACCCAGGTATACTAGGTAGAGTTTGAGCCCATCGGAACAGACAGGGAAATATGATAAAGTACCTGAATGTAAAACTACTTAGGATATAATTGATAGATAAATAAATAAATGAAAGAGGTATAAGTTCACTGGCAGCTGGCAATTCTCCAGCCTCTATGAGAGTAATTTTATGAACCACATTTCATGTGTGTAATGCTGGTTATTTTTTCTGTTTAATTTCATCCACAAAAAGAAGTCTACCCAGTTTATAATGCAACATACTCTAATTTTGGAGAAGGGAGTCGCAAAAGAAGAAACACCACCACCCTTGACAGAAGAGGAGAACGGGGGAGGGGGAAGAAAGTCTACAAAGTAGTTGGAGAGCCACCCTAGGGATCTTGGCACTGACTTGCCCATAAGCCAGGGATCGATGTAGTCAAGAAGGCAAGAGAGCCTGGGACAAGTGTTCCGATGATTTGCTGTTTATCTCAAGGGGGCATGTTAGAGGCGTGGTGTGGGTGGGACTCGGACAGGCTTATGACCTGCACGTTCTGACAAAAGAGAACGTTAAAAAGAACAGGTCAAAGAACCAACGTCCCTTTCTCCATAGTGACCTCCATCTACCACTACCTTCTGGTTCCTTCCACTGAACCAGTTCCTAACCCACTCCTTCTCTTTAGAGTCCACACCCAGTGCACTCAATTAATTTCTAAGTCACCTGCCAGGTACTTGTGACCTGGATTGGCCACTGTTGGAAACAGGAAATTGGGCTAGATGGACCATTGGTAGGACTTTTGGTATGTTCTTACATTCCTAAAATCTAAATACACCATATCTCGCGCACTCCCTCAATCCAACTCTCTGGTCATGATCCGATGTGTTTTACAAGACCTGCCTCTAGTTAATCCATGTTGCTTTGGATCCTTTAAGCCAGGGGGGTCAAAGTCCCTCTTCAAGAGCCGCAATCCAGTCAGGTTTTCAGGATTTTCCCAAATGAATATGCATGAGATCTATTAGCGTACAATGAAAGCAGTGCATGCAAATAAATCTCATGCATATTCATTGGGGAAATCCTGAAAACCTGACTGGATTGCGGCCCTCTTTGACACCCCTGCTTTAAGCCACAATGGATGCCAGAAATGTCACTCTTCTCTGTTTTAGAAGCATTTCCATTCATTTACATACCACAGAGCTCAGACTAGCTAGCTTTTAGTTTTCAATCTTTGCCGTACTTCTATTTTTGTGTTGCAGGGGTCCCCCAACTTCCCTCATTTCTGAGTCTAGTTGAGAATGAGCTGGAAGATCTCTGTGTGTGAGTGTCACAGGGCTGGTATTTCAAGGTGTGCTTTATGAGAAGAGTAAGGCAATCTCTCTAGGCCTCACAGAGGTAATAAGTGGAAGCGGGAGAGGCTCATATGATGTGCCCTGATACACAGTGAGAGCCTATTCTGTAACACATCTGATGCCCTGAGAGAGTCTAAAATTGAGATGCCTGCAGTTACCATGGCAACAGATCTGTATAACTGCAGGTGCTTAACTGTGACAAGGGCACATGTAAATTACAGTATTTTCTAGTGGCATGTGTTAAGTGTCAGAGTCACCCAGGCCCCTCCTGTGCTCTGCCTCTGGGATTACTTCCTTTGCGTGCTGGAGAATGTGATGAAATTGGTTAGCTTGGCAGGGTTTAAAAAGGTTTGGATAATTTCCAAAAAGAGAAGTCCTTAGGCCACTATCGAGATGGCTTGGGGAAATCCACTGCTTATATCTAGGAGAAGCAGCATGAAATATGTATTGATACTAGATACTTGGGATGTGGATTAGCCACTGTTGGAAACAGGATCCAGGGCTTTGTGGACCTTTGGTCTGTCCCAGTTCTTATGTTCTTATGCACTGAGGCACTTACCCATACCATTACAGCACATCAGTTAACTGTTTGGCTGCCACATATTCATGCGTAATTGGTGCTGATGAGTTTACTCCATCTCCGTAAATAATACTGTCATTGTTCCAGTCTCCTCTGTTCGCAACCTTGGAGTGGTCTTCGATTCCGACCTCTCATCCAACAAGCTGCTAAGACCTGTCGCTTCTATCTCTTCAATATCATCTAAATTCGCCCCTTCCTCTCTGAGCACACTACCCGGACCCTTGTCTAAGCCCTCGTAACCTCACGCTTAGATTACTGGGATCTTCTTCTAACTGGTATCCCTCAGTGTCGCCTCTCCCCCTTGCATGCTACACGACTCATCTTCTACCAACCTCGCTACGCTCATGTCACCCTCTCCTTCAGTCACTTCACTGGCTCCCTATCTGCCATCGCATACAGTTCAAAATCTTATTGCTGACCTGCAAGTGTGTTCATTCTGCTGCCCCTCAATATCTCTCCTCGCTTCTCTTTCCTTATACACTCTGTTCCTCGGATAAGTCACTCTTAGCGTTACCCTTCTCCTCCACTGCCAATTCCAGACTTCGTTCCTTTCATCTAGCTGCCCCCTATGCCTGGAAAAAATTACCCAAGTTTGTCTGTCAAGCCCCTTCCTTTGTTTAAAAGCAGACTGAAACCCACCTTTTTGATATAGTCTTCAATCCGTAACCCTACTCCTTTTCCCTCCAACCCAGCCAGCTGATTAACCCTTCCCCTTAACTATCCATGACATCCTGTTTGTCTGTGTGGATCGTAAGCTCTTTGGAACAGGGACTATTTTCTTCTTCTTTGTGACTCTGTGCAGCGCTGCATGCGTCTGGTAGCGCTATAGAAATCATTCATTGTAGTAGGAGGAGAATGAAACTGTGTGTGTGAAATGGAAGAGGAAACCCCTTCACCAATATCACTATCTGATCTCCTAAGTGGAAGGGGGGAGGTTTAACTCTCATGCGGTGTACACTTGGCATTCCCACTCAGGATGCCACCCACATCATAGCCAGCCCTCTGGCAGTTGGGATAAGAACATAAGAATAGCCCTACTCGGTCCATTAGCTTGCTTCCAACAGTGGCCAACCCAGGTCACAGAATCTCAAAGAGCAGCAAGACTTCCCCATGTCTGTTTTACTAGGAGACATAATTGTACACAAGGACCTTGTGAAGACAGCTGACACCATTTAAATGATGAAACCAGTGTTGCATACTGTCCTTCAGCTTGGGGAAGACTGGGAGTTAAGCTCTGGGACTAACTAAACTAAAACTTAGTTTTATAAACCGGGTCATCAGCCAATTTGGAGCTCGACTCGATTAACATAAAGAAAAGGAAAACTACAAAAGAACTAGACAAGAAAAGAACTCAAGCAGGAGAGGTAGAAGCAGTTCATTTCCAAAGTGCTTGGCGAACAGAATTGTCTTCAAAGCCTTCCTGAATGATAAGAAGGGGCCTAAGCTTCTTAACGAGAGCGGCAAGTTATTCCAGAACTCTGTCAATTTGAAGGAGAAAGAATGACTCAATTGCTTAATAGGTTTACTTTTACCCCTAAGAGAGGGAAAGGAGAGTTTTCATTTCTGAGAGCTTCTGGCCAGGTGAGATCTACACACATTCCAGTCCAAGGGGACAAGAGTGGTAAAGAAGCCAAATAAAATCTTAAATGCAATACAGATGCATTTAAATTGAATTCTCAAGTGAACTGGGAGCCAGTGTAGTTCTCTGAGCAATGGGGACACAGGGTCAAACTTACTCTTGCCAAAAATGAGTCTGGCAGCGGTGTTCTGTATCAGCTGGAGTCTCTACAGACTAGCCTTGGATAAGCCTATGTACATTGAATTGCAGTAGTCCAGACATGCTAGAATGTTGGCAGAGGATGTGGTTAATGTAGCTGGGTTTAAGAAAGGTTTGGACAGTTTCCTGGAGGAAAAGTCCATAGTCTGCTGTTGAGACAGACATGGGAAAAGCAGCTGCTTGCCCTGGATTGGTGGCATGGAATGCTGCAACTCTTTGGGTTTTTGCCAGGTACATGTGACTTGTATTGATCTCCGTGAAGATGAGATACTCAGCTCACTAGATGGACCATTGGTCTGACCCAATAAGGCTATTCTTATGTTCTTATGACTGCAACTCCATTTGGCTTGTATTAAGTGACTGGATCTTGGTAATGGTACTGGCATCCTTCTGTGCAAGTAGAATGAAATGTGATAGGGAGAAGCCGGTTTTACTGCACCTGTAAATTTGATCACGTTACACCACTGTTTCATCGTTACCATTGGATGCCAGTCAACGCAGAATTTGTTCAATTTAAAATATTGACGATAGCTCACAAAGCTTTTTATGAGTAATGCCTTCGATCTGGTCGACCATGTCATTCTAATTGAATGTCTGGAATCAATCGGTCTTTCAGGTAACGTGTTAAAATGGTTTCGGGGTTTTTTGAGCAAACGGCCATATCAAGTCTATAGTGACAATAAAAAATCCTGTAGTTGGGTAAATTCTTGCGGAGTCCCGCAGGGCTCTCCTCTATCCCCTACATTGTTCAACATATACCTTGCCTCACTGGGGAACTTTCTACAAAGCTTAAAAATTATATTTTATATCTATGCTTATGATATCATCATAGTTATTCCACTTACTACTCTGACCTCCGAGACAAAGATTCATATATCATTCATTCTAGAACAAATTGAACTATGGATGACCGACTTCAAATTGAAGCTCAACACAGACAAAACTAAATTCTTCCTGGCAAGCCTTAACAACAAAATCAAAGACTTATCGATCTCCTTAAACGGTCAGGTCTTCCCTATTAACCATTCCATTAAAATTCTGGGAGTGACTCTGGACTGCCACCTTACTCTAAATGCTCACACAGATTTACTGGTTAAAAAATGCTTCTCGCTACTTTGGAAACTCAGAACTATCAGAAAATACTTTGATGCAGCATCTTTCCGCTTACTGGTTCAATCTTCCATCTTAAGCATGCTCAATTATTGCAACATTATTTACTTGGGATCCTTCAAAAAAACCATTCTAAGATTCAGAGTCATTCGAACCCACCGTCCCATCACTGTGTATGACTTTAATGCAAATAAGGCAACGTGCTCTTTGAATGCTAGATTTGTTCTCAATGGCAATAAGAGGAAAAACCACTCCACTTAGCTTGAAGGTGTGTTAGCAGGTCCCGACATGGGCCATGTTTCGAGGGTCGAGGAGATGTGCAAAACTTCAAATGCCAGAGAAATAGTTGCTGAGTGATTCAGACAAAACACTTGAAAAGTCCTTTCTGTCTCTTCTGTCGGGACCTGCTAACACACCTTCAAGCTAAGTGGAGTGGTTTTTCCTCTTATTGCCACGTTGCCTTATTTGCATTAAAGTCATACACAGTGATGGGACGGTGGGTTCGGCTCTTGGTCGGATTACACAATTCTGAGTGTAGGTGAAAATTGTATGACCTCACTTCTTAATACCTATATTTAAGATCCATTTTTGACTTTCATATATTGAGAAGTCTTGGTTCCTGTTACACTTTTGTTAACGATTTGAAGCAAACATTAGAGGATGGCAAATATGTCAAATCTGTTTTTCACAAGGCAACTTTGGCATAGAAGTTTGTTTAATTGTTTTAGGAGGTGTTAATTTACCCGGTTTAGATATCTGCTCTGTAAATGATTTGTGAAGACATTCCAGATACTAAACTATATAGAAAATAATATTCCATAAATTTCTTCATAGATTAGAACATAAGAATTGCACTCCTGGGACAGTCCGAAGGTCCATCAAGCCCAGCATCCTGTTTTCAACAGTGGCCAGCCCAGGTCCCAAGTAGGAAAACAGATTTTAGGCTGCTTATTCTAGGATTTCCACAAGCCATTTCAATAGTGGCCTATGGACTTTTAGGAAGTTATCCAAGCCTTTTTTAAAAACCCTGCTAAGCTAACTGATTTCACCACATTCTCTAACAAATTCCAGAGTTTCATTACATGTTGTGTGAAGAAATATTTTCTCCAGTTTGTTTTAAATCTACTACTTAGTAGCTTCATCTCATGCCCCCTACTCCTACAATTTTTGGATATACTGAACAAGCGATTCACATTTACCCTTTCCACTCCAGTCCTTATTTTATAGGCCTCTGTCATATCACCCCTGAGCCGTCTCTTCTCCAAGCTGAAAAGCCCCAGCGTCCCATCCCTTTTATCATTTTTGTCGCCCTTCTCTGTACCTTTTCTAATTGTGCGATATCTTATTTGAGATACGGCAACCAGAATTGCAAACAGTATATGAAGTGTGGCCCTACCATAGAGCGGTACAAGGGCATTATAACATTTTCATTGTTGTTTTCCATTCATTTCCTGGTAATTCCTAACATTCAATTTGCTTTCTTAGCAGCCGCCACACACTAAGCTGAGGGTTCCAATGTATCCTCAACAAAGACACCTAGATCCTTTTCCTGGGCAGTGACTCCTAACACAGGACCCAGCATCACACAGCTATAGTTCAGGTTCCTTTTCCCACCTGCATCATTTTGCACTTGCTCACATTAAACATCATCTGGCATTTTGACTTCCAGTCTCACAAGGTCCTCTTGCAATTTTTCACAATCCTCTTGTGATTGAACAACTTTGTGTCATCAGCAAATTTAATTATTTCACTAGGCATTCTCATCTCTAGATCATTGACAAATATGTTAAAAAGCACAGATCCCTGAGGACCCCTACCATGAGTAATTACCCTTCTCCATTAAGAATATTAATCATTTAAACCTACTCTGTTTTCTGTCTTTCAATCAGTTTTTAACTTTAATAAGACGTTACCTCCTATCCCTATTAAAATCAAGTAAAAGATAATTAAATTATATCTGAAACATAAGATTTTAGGACCTTACGAAATAAATAAATAGGAGCCTATTTGCCTTAATTGGAGAGGAAACCTATTACATGCTTAAGTCCCCCGAGAGGCAAAAGTAGATTTTAATAGTTGCCTGCGATGAAAAGTTCCATTTAAAATGCTACATATTCCAAGCATAGGTAAATGACCTTGGAGTATTCAAAGAATGCACCAGTCTATAAGGGTTAATCTCATATCTAGACTTTATAAGCCAAACACTCAATCTTAAATTTGTATCCTCCGCCTAACTGGGAGCCAATGCAATTAGACTCCCAACAGAGCATCTCTTTCAATCTTTCCCAGATGGAAAATAAGTAGCATTTATTGGTTAATCCCACTATAAAGAAAATTTGTAGGATGGCTTGAGCTACTCTCCTAGATGTATGTTCAGTTCTCCATGTCCAGATTTCACCCTTTATTTTAAATATTTATTATCTGCCTAAAACCGAGGCAGCATGCAATAAAACATTAAACAAATACCACATCATTTACAACACCCATAAGCTGTACCAATGATACAGACAGCTCACCGAGTTCATAGTTTTTCTTTTCAATTCAATGCCTGGACAAAAAAAAATCACTTTAACAATTTCCTAAGCCTGAAATCATGATGCCATCAACGTAAATTCCCAGGTATATCATTGCACAGAAGTGGGCACATGAGGCTGAAATGGCTGGCCCTGTCTGACCCTGAACATTTGAAACTCTCTCTAAGAGACAACTGAACTGGTGGGCATTTTGTGGGAATCAGAAAGGTCAGTGGCGCTGACATGGCTAAGCGTGTCATTTGATAGATCTGACATGACAGATATTGCAACTGAGATTAGCATGTCCAATGCGTAATTCAAGGTGCTCCTTCAATTTGCATCACATCTTAGATTAGGGGGGGGGGGGGACGGGGGGACCATGCAGTGCTGCTGAGACAGTTCAGCAAAGAAAAGATCACAGGAAATGTTTGAAGCTTGTTCAGGCCAGAGAACAAATATTGTTTCCATCACAGTTTTAGAGGCCACAGAAGCAGCCCACTGCCTCCTGCAGTCGGTGGTGACTGGTATCCGGAGCAGTAAGGGGGGGAATTAGGGGGGCAGTCTGACCCGGCACCATGTTAGTGGGACCACCGGCATCCCTCCTCTTCTCCTCCCCCTCCACCTCTTTCCACTCCTTCCCTTGCCACACGCATACCCCCTCCCTTCCCAAGTACCTCTAGGTCTTCACCGCAGCGAGCAACAACTTTAACGTGTTCCTCGCAACCGCATAAGCTCTCCCACTGGTCACTCATAGGAAGTGGTGTCGGAGGGAGAGCCGCCAGGGTCGCGAGGAGCACGTTGAGGTTGTTACTCAAGGCGGTACACAACCAGAGGTATGGGGGAAGGGAAGGGAGGCGCATGTCCAGCAGGGGGGATTGGGGAAGGAGTGGAGGGACAGAGGAGGGCGGGACAAGGGCGCCTCCGTTCCTCACTGTGCCACTGACTTAACGGTCTATAATTTCCTGGCCACCCTCAAATCTTCAGGTACTACAGACAATTTTAGCAACAGGTTACAGATCACTAACAGCAGGTCAGCAATTTCATGTTTGAGTTCTTTTAGTACACTGGGATGTATACCATCAGGTCCTGGTGATTTATCACTTTTTAACTTGTTGATTTGTCTCAGTACATCTTCCAGATTCACTGAGATTTCTTTCAGTTCCTCCGCATCATCACCCTTGAATCCCATATCCAGTTCAGATAGATCTCTTACATCTTCTTCCGTAAAGACCGAAGCAAAGAATTCATTCAGTCTTTCCACTATGGCCTTCTCCTCCCTGAGTGCCCCTTTCGCTCATTGATCATCCAACAGCCCCACAGATTCCCTCACAGGTTTTCTGCTTCTTTCTTAGCTTTCTTTATCAATGCTTTGCCATCTAACTTGCCAGTTCTTGTGTTTCTTCTTATTTTCTTCATTCAGATCCTTTTTCCATTCTTTAAAGGTTGTTTTTTGGCTTTAATAGCCTCTTTCACTTGTTTAAGAAACTGTCTCAGTATATTCCTTCAACATCACTGCGATCATCACATCTACCAAATTTAAATGTGAAACTTTCATCAACCAGAATAGAGCTTTTTCATTTTGGAATTTTTGACTGAACAATCTTCCAACTGATTTGTCTGTCTTTGCCTTTCGAAAATTGGTTACGAAAATTCTATTTCAGTATTCCTATGCTAAGCAGTGTAGATTTTCATGAGGCCATACTTGGAGCATGAAAGAACACTCATATCATGTAATGTAGATATGATACTCATACCAGCACAATACAAATGAAGTCCTTAATAATCTCATATTAGAACATTAACACAGATATGCCAATGCTCTTCATATAATACAATACAATGAGACGTCTTCATAGGCAGACAAGGCAGCAAGTGAAATTGAGAAACTGAAGGCAAATTATATGTACAGTTGAATAAGATATGTAGAACTGGTCTAAATTAAAGAGTATGAGCAAGGCAAGCTACTCCAGATGTAGTGTGAGTGGATGGATAGTCACCACATGTATTAAAGGCCTGGGAGAAGAGCCAGGCTTTCACTTGCATCCTGAAATAGAGGCCATCTTGAATTAGACATAGCCTTTGAGGGGCTACTCCCAAGAGGGCTAATGGGCAGGCATCCCATTGGGCAGATAGGGGGATGCTCCTTAAGAGAACCTTTGAGGCCTCAAAAGTGTGTAGGTACTCTTGCTGATTTTGTCTGAGGAGCTTGAAAACCAGAGTTTTAAAATTTGGCCCTGGCGACCTGTGTAGTTTTTGCAGAAAGAGTGTGATATGCTCACGCCACTTGTAGCCTTCTGGGTCATGCTTTTTTGGTTTGACCAGTGAAATCTTTCAGAAGTGCAAGACAACACACTGAAAGGGGCTATAGTTGAACTGCTTCAACTAATAGCCAATCTGTCGATCAAATCGGGAAGGATTCCGGAAGACTGGAAAGTGGTGAATGTTATGCCGATCTTCAAGAAAGGTTCAAGGGGAGATCTGGGAAACTACAGACTGGTGAGTCTGACCTCGGTACTGGGAAAGATGGTAGAGGCGCTGATAAAGGACCGCATCATTGACCACCTTGACAGACATAATCTGATGGGGACAAGCCAGCACGACTTCAGCAAGGGAAGATATTGATTGATGAAATTGCTGCACTTCTTCGAGGGAGTAAACAGGCAGATAGACAAGGGCGAGCCGGTCAACATTGTATATCTGGATTTTCAGAAGGCATTCGACAAGGTCCCGCATGAACGACTGCTTCGAAAAATTGCGAGCCATGGAATCGAGGGTGAAATACTCATGTGGATAAAAAACTGATTGGCAGATAGGAAACAGAGAGTGGGGGTAAATGGATAATACTCGGACTGGAAAAGTGTCATGAGTGGAGTGCTGCAGGGTTCAGTGCTTGGACCTGTGCTCTTCAACATATTTATAAACGACCTGGAAATTGGTAAGGTGATTAAATTTGCGGACAATACGAAGTTATTCAGAGTAGTGAAGACGTAGAAGGATTGCGAAGACCTGCAATGGGACATAAACACGCTCGAGAAATGGGTTGCGACATGACAAATGAGGTTTAACGTGGATAAGTGTAAGGTGATGCATGTTGGTAACAAAAATCTTATACACGAATACAGGTTGTCTGGTGCGGTACTCGGAGAGACCCCCCAGAAAAAAGATTTGGGAGTACTAGTCGACAAGTCGATGAAGCTATCCGTGCAATGAGCGGTGGCAGCAAAAAGGGCAGACAGAATGCTAGGAATTATTAAGAAGGGGATCACGAACAGATCAGAGAAGATAATCATGCCGCTGTACTGGGCCATGGTATGCCTCCACCTGGAACACTGTGTCCAGCACTGGTCGCCGTACATGAAGAAGGGTCCAGAGAATAGTGACTAAAATGGTTAAGGGGCTGGAGAAGTTGCCGTACAGTGAGAGATTAGAGAAACTGGGCCTCTTCTCCCTTGAAAAGAGGAGACTGAGAGGGGACATGATCGAAACATTCAAGATAATGAAGGGAATAGACTTGGTAGGGAGAACGAGAGGGTACTCTAAAGTTAAAAGGGGATAGATTCCGTACAAACGTAAGGAAGTTCTTCTTCACCTAGAGAGTGGTAGAAAACTGAAACGCTCTTCCGGAGGCTGTTATAGGAGAAAACACCCTCCAGGGATTCAAGACAAAGTCAGACAAGTTCCTGCTGAACCAGAACGTACGCAGGCAAGGCTAGACTCAGTTAGGGCACTGGTCTTTGACCTAAGGGCTGCCGCATGAACGGACTGCTGGACATGATGGACCACTGGCCTGACCCAGCAGCGGAAATTCTTATATTCTTATGTTGTTATGCGGAGGCGGATCAGGAATGCGCAAAATTCACCCCTTTAGGAAGCAGATACATCACCACAGAAGGAAGTGTATGCAATCTCTTCCAAGCCAGAATGATGGACAAAGCTGATGATAAGGAGATGGAAGGCCGAGTCTAAGCCCTTCACTGCTATTTTGAGATATCATTTGTTGAGGACTCGTGTTTCCAGGAAGAGTTCGTTGTAATAATGCAAATAAACCCACATTCACATACTGCAAAGACTATAATTAACAGTTCAATGATTTCAAAGGGGACAGAAAATCTCCATGAGCACTTTCTGCTCCTGAATGTGAGATGCAGCTCAATGCAATCAGTATTAACGGGGATCATTATTTTTCTTAAGACATTTGATCCGGCATGCTCATCTCAGTCACAGGGATCTTGAAAGAATGCCGTGCTAGGCAACAAAGAAGCATCATTTGGGGCACAGTTTGACAATGACACCTGTCCTACTAACTGCAGGAAATACATCATTACTGTGGGTTCCCTATGAAGAATTCTTCACATCTTGGGAGCGGTTGCCAGTCGTTCTAGTCCAAAATATTTTCATATCACCTAATCAAAATTAGAACTTTCTTGCTAATCACCCTGGCTGCAATTACAAACATGTCACACCCCACATCACAAAACCCCCAGGTCAGTGCAATATGACCGTTGCGTGACTTTCTTCATGACATGACTGCGTCAATGTCTGCCTGTTTGATACAAGAGACTTTAACATTGTTTTTCTTAGATATGACTAATGAATATAACCTAGATATTCGTGGGTCAATATATCTGAGGAACTGTCTAGACAAAGCCTCCGAATATCCTCCCAGACTGTCTCAACATTATCTGGATAGTGTCAGAGTAGGGATGTCCTGACAGCAGAGATACAACCACATTACCTCCGCGATCCAAGACTCGCACTGGCTCCCAGTAAAAGCACTCATACAATACAAATTCTACTGCACCCTATACAAAGCCCTGAATGGAGACAGACCAAGCTATCTAAACAACCTAATCAGGAACAAGACATCCAGACATAGTAACATAGTAACATAGTAGATGACGGCAGATAAAGACCCGAATGGTCCATCCAGTCTGCCCAACCTGATTCAATTTAAATTTTTTTTTTTTTCTTCTTAGCTATTTCTGGGCAAGAATCCAAAGCTTTACCCGGTACTGTGCTTGGGTTCCAACTGCCGAAATCTCTGTTAAGACTTACTCCAGCCCATCTACACCCTCCTAGCCATTGAAGCCCTCCCCTGCCCATCCTCCACCAAACGGCCATACACAGACACAGACCGTGCAAGTCTGCCCAATAACTGGCCTAGTTCAATATTTAATATTATTTTCTGATTCTAAATCTTCTGTGTTCATCCCATGCTTCTTTGAACTCAGTCACAGTTTTACTCTCCATCACCTCTCTCGGGAGCGCATTCCAGGCATCCACTATCCTCTCCGTAAAGTAGAATTTCCTAACATTGCCACTGAATCTACCACCCCTCAACCTCAAATTATGTCCTCTGGTTTTACCATTTTCCTTTCTCTGGAAAAGATTTTGTTCTACCAAGGAGAACAAAGGCACACTTTACCCACCCCCCAGTCAAAGGCATGCAAAGCAAAAAAAAAACCCTGTATGACGGATTATTAGCAACCCAAGCAGCAAGACTAGACCACCACCTCTCCAATCCAACTACAAAACCTTCCGGAAAGAATTGAAAACCATGCTATTCAAGAAATTTGTCAAATGATCTAAGTAAACCTTCTCAACTCCTCAGATCCTAATGCATTTTCCAACTATCAACCTTGTAATCTCCCTGGGAACTTCCAGCCCAATTCTTTTGTAAACTGCCTAGTACTGAAAAGTATTGATGGGATAGCAGTAGCCCACAAGAGAATTTATGCCACCACCCCCTCCTACATAAAATCTAAGCTTCCCATCTACACCCCCACTCGCACCCTCCGCTCAAAATCGGAAATACACCTATGCATTCCCCCTGGAAGGTCCCTCCTCTCAGAAACTGCCCGCAAACGATCCTACAGCCACTTCATCCCACATCTCTGGAATAAACTCCCCCCCCAACTCAGGCAACAGAACTCTTTATTGACATTCCGTAAAATGGTAAAGACCCTCCTCTTCAACTAAGGTCTCCCTCAGTCTACACCCCCCCTTAAACCCCACCTCTCTCTTCTCTCCCCTATTTAACTTCTCCTAAATTTCAGTATAGTCCTCTCTTAGTCTGTACTCTGATAAATTGTCTATACTCTGAAAAAATTGTCTGTAGCCTGATAAATACTGCTCAATCTTGTATGTCCAAGCATCTAAACCTATTGCACATTTATTTGCCTAACTACTTCTACTGTGTATGTTTACTTGTAGACCGTTCTGAGCTACTGGGAGAACGGAATATAAATCTAAATAAATAAATAAATAAATAAATAAATAGAAAACACCAATGTAATGTAATATTCAGCTTACTATCTGGCTGACTTAAGACACAGACAGATTGTGCAGTCTGTAGAAATTCTGGCACAGTCTGCATTACTTGGATATTCCAAAAAACAGAGCCAACAACCCCATGGTGAAGAGCAACAGAAAAAAAAAGTGGGGAGGGAACTGTGACAATATTGTTTCAAATCATTTATTAAATCTACCTTAAGAAAGAGTCTGAAAGGATTTACAAGACAGACCACACGTCTAAAAGGATATGCCGTATGGACTGATATTTATTTGTAGATGTTGTGACCGGGCGTGGTCAGACTCGGGCGAGCAGAAAGCGGTATTGTAAGTGGTTAAGGCAGGCAATAAAGAAAATCAAAGTTTCAGAAACAGTCAAAAATAGTCCTTTATTCCACTGTTCACAGTTGGTTTAAGGTTCAAATAATCAAAAGAGCAAAATAAGATGCAAAGCAACATTCACAGGTGAGCTACTCCTGCCATCACAGTCCATACTGCTGTTTTAAACTCTTCAAACAAACTCTAAAGTTTATTCCTTTGTGGCAACTCTCTGGAGGGGGGGGGGGGGGAACATTCACTTAACTTCCCCAGAGCATTCCTAAACCCTTTTCAGATCTCCACCCCAAAATCCCAACAGAATGACAGCCACCAAATAGTCTTGGCATCAGGAGGCCAGAAACAAAATACAATTTCTTTACAGCAGTCTTCCAACCCCAATATGGCTGCTGACCTACAAGCTATTGCAAGGCCATAATCCAGACAAATGAAAGTCTATTCTTGTAATTCAGTGCCTTAACTTCCATAAGTACAATAACAGCACTTCCTGGATTTCTCTTTTCTTCAGCAGACATTAAACTCATGAAAGCCTTCAACTTAGTGCCATACATTCTGTATTAGGCATTTCAGATACCTCATATTCCATTTCAAACAGGTTTACTCCTCCCAGATCTCACGGTGGCCAATCCAGGTCATTAATACCTGACCAAAACTCAAGGAGCAGCAATATTCCATGCTACCAATTCAGGGCAAGCAGTAGCTTGCCCCCCCCCCCTTGTCTTTCTCAATAACAGATTATGGACTTTTCCTCCAGGAACTTGTCCAAATCTTTCTTAAAATCAGCTACGCTATCCGCTTTTACCACAACATCTGGCAATGCATTCCAGAGCTTAACTATTCTCCGAGTGAAAAAATATTTCCTCCTATTGGTTTTAAAAGTATTTCCCTGTAACTTTGAATGTCCCCTAGTCTTTCTAATTTTTGACAGAGTGAAAAATTGATCCACTTGAACCCGTTCTACTCCACTCAGGGTTTTGTAGACTTCAATCATATCTCCCCTTAGCCATCTCTTTTCCAAGCTGAAGAGCCCTAACCTTTTTAGTCTTTCCTAATACGAGAGGAGTTCCATCTCCTTTACCATCTTGGTCGCTCTTCTTTGAACCTTTTCTAGTGCTGCGACTGCTGCTATATCTTTCTTGAGATAAAGATACCAGAATTGAACGCAATACTCCAGATGAGGTTGCACCATGGAGAGATACAGGGGCATTATAACATTCTTAGTCTTGTTAACCATCGCTTTTTTAATAATTCCTAGCATCATGTTTGCTTTCTTGGCTGCCGCCACACATTGGGCAGACGGTTTCATCGTATTGTCTACAATGATACCCAGATCCTTTTCTTGGGGGCTAATCCCCAAGGTGGATCCTAGCATCCGGTAACTATGATTCAGGTTATTCTTCCCAATGTGCATCACTTTGCATTTGTCCACATTAAATTTCATCTGCCATTTGGAGGCCCAGTCTTCCAATTTCCTAAGGTCGACTTGATATTTTTCACAATCCGCAAGCGTTTTAACAACTTTGAACAGTTTAGTGTCATCTGCAAATTTAATCACCTCACTCATCATTCTAATTTCCAGATCATTTATAAATAAGTTAAATAGCACCGATCCCAGTACAGACCCCTATGGCACTCCACTGTTTACTCTCCTCCATTGAGAAAAATGACCATTGAACCCTACCCTCTGTTTTTTATCCGATAACCAATTCCTAATCCACAACTGAACTTTACCAATTATCCTGTGACTCTTTAATTTTCTCACGAGCCTCTCGTGAGGAACTTAATCAAAAGCTTTCTGAAAATCTAGATACACTATATGAACCTGCTTACCTTTATGCACATGTTTATTTAGACCTTCAAAGAAGTCAAGCAAATTGGTGAGGCAAGATATCCCTCGGCTGAACCCATGTTGACTATGTCTCATTAAATCATGTTTGTCTACATGTTCCACAATTATATTTTTGATAATTGTTTCTACCATTTTGCCCAGCACTGAAGTGAAGCTTACCGGTCTGTAATTTCCTGGATCTCCCCTAGAGCCCTTATTTAAAATTGGTGTAACATTCAGTATATTTATGTTGCATTTCTTGAATATATATATATATATATATATATATATATATATATAAATGCATTTTTTTTACCCGCTTTAAGAAATTTTTAATATTGTAAACCGTCTAGGTACAAGTTGATAGACGGTATATCAAGTATAGAATAAATGTGGAAACTTGGAGAGATTGAGGTCCGTAATATACTGAGTGGAGTAGAACGGGTAGATGTGAATTACTTGTTTACTATTTTCATAAATATTAGGACTTGGGGGCATGTGATGAAGCTACTAATTACTAGATTTAAATCAAATGGGGAAAATATTTCTTCACTCAATGTGTAATTAAATTCTGGAATTCGTTGCTAGAGAATGTGGTGAAAGCAGGTAGTTTAGAAGGGTTTACAAAAAATATTTGGATGACTTCCAAAAAAAAAAAAAAAAAGTTCATAGGCTATTATTAAGATGAACTTGTGGAAATCCGCTGCTTATTCCTAGGATAAGCAGCAGAAAATCTGTTTTACTACTTGGGATCTTGCCAGGTACTTGGGACCTGGGTTGGACACTGTTAACGGGATACTAGGCTTGATGGACTTTCAGTCTGTCCCAGAATGGCAACTCTTATGTTCTTTTGTAAGTCTTAATATCCTCAGGCCCCCACAGATTTGTAGCTAGATGGTAAGATCCATGGGTGGTGGAAATAAATAGGGACCTACAGATTATCTGATCCAAAATGAAAGGAGCCTGGGTACAAGCGTACCATGTAAACCTGTTGAAAGTATGAAAAGAGGAGCATTGATAATTAATTTATGGAATGTAAAGAGGAAAATTTTGGTTCCCAATAGAAGAGATTAAGAAGGCAAAATTGATTTGCTTCACTCAATAGGTGTCAGCGACTTATCGCTACAATGGTTTAGTTCCTTTCTATCTGACCGAAATTCCATAGTACGCTTTAATAATTCATCCTCTAAACCATTTTCACACAACTACGGAATTCCTCAGGGTTCAATCTTGTCTCCATTGTTATTCAATATCTTCCTATCTCCTTTACTCAACCTATGCCAATCTATAGGCTTTACCGCCTATGCTTACGCTGACGATATACAACTGATTCATACTGTTAACCCAGAAAATTCTAACGAAATAATTCAAATCAACCAAAAATTAGAAATAATTAAAAATTGGCTCACACAAAATAAACTTGCTTTAAACATATTTAAGACAAAAGCTCTACTCTTTCCGTCAAAACAGGGCTTAAAGCTTTCTATCCCTTTTTCGATAGACAACACAATTATCGAACTAGCAACATCACTCAAGATATTAGGAGTAATAATTGATGACAAATTCTCTTATCAAGAGCACATCAACAATATAGTCAAAAGCTGCTTTTACCGTCTGCGTCTAATACGCTCAATGTCTAAATACTTAGAACCAAAATCTTTAAACATCTTAATACACTCCCTCATAATATCCAAACTAGATTACTGCAACTCACTTCTGTTAAATATCACCCACAAGGAAAAAAGACGCCTACAAATAATACAAAATATCGCTATTAAAATAATTCACTGTGGGAAGAAATATGATCATGTAACTCCTTACTTGATAGAATCACATTGGTTGTCAATTAACCAACGTATAACATATAAAATAGCATTATTAGTATTTAAAACAATATCCACCAATGAACCACAATTTATAGATCGGCTTTTAATTCCCCATACTTCAAATCGCTCCCTTCGGTCTGATACACAAGGGCTACTAATGGTCCCTTCATTAAAAATAATAGGAACTAGACGCCATGACATCTTTTCAGTCATGGCACCACTTATTTGGAATACTCTTCCTTTGTATATTAGAGAAATTAAAGATCTAAATTTATTTAAAACCAACCTAAAAACATTTCTCTTCAAAACATCATTTAATCTCTAAAATAGCTTTTTCCTTGAAGACTTAGAATAGGTTGTTTTCTTTACTCATCACACCCCAATCCAAATGTTTTATCCCCCCCACCACATTCCTCTTTTCTTCCCTTTGGGAAACTACAATTTGTAACTTTTATTCCTTATGTTTTTTCCCCAGTGTATTCTAGTTTGTCTGTATTGTTAGTCTGTCACAGCCCCTTTATTGGTAAAGCAGTAAAATATATTTTAATGTTCTATGCTAATGCATTTTTTATGTAATTCGCTTAGATTTAATAAGCGAAACATCAAATCCAAATAAACTTGAAACTTAACAGGTTATTAGAGGTTGACTGGAGAGTCCGGGGAGTGTTATAAGGAGTGAGCATTCTGGTTATGGTGAAGTCCGTCAGGTCCCTGTAGTCCTTGCAGCGCCTCTCCATGGTTCAGGAATCCGAAGTTCATCTCCCTACACCATCCGTGCAGCCAGTCATTTGTCCTCTGGATACGATCCTCCCTGGCTCTCCCCTTGCCTCTCACTGGGAGGATCGAGAAGACCACCTGCGCTTCCATCCTCTTCAGCTTCTCACCCAGGGCTCCAAAGTCTACAGATATGTTATCCGTGGTGTTCCACGGGGAGAGCTTCTGTGACATGGGTCCATGGTCTGGCCGAATCACCAGGATCCACTCTGATCACCTTTGGCATCCGTAGTCATCTCCAGTTCACTCCGGTCGCTGTAAGTCTCTTGTTCTCTTCAGTCTCTGTAATTGCCTCCGCTTTACTCTGGTATTTGTCTCAGGCTTACTGAGAGTTAAGCCAGAGGCCTGCTTTCATTCGCTTGAGATCACCTGCAGGAGTCAAAACTCTAACAAAATACTCAGAGATAAGTCTAAAACTAGCCAATACTCAATAGTTAACCCTAACCCTAACCCTCAATACTCCTTCTACGATTAGGGTGAGAAGAATTCCCCCAAATTAGAGCACAATCTTTCGGCCCTCTTTACCCCAGTCCCAGCGTCAAACTTGTCAGTCCCCAAACTCTCTAAAGTCCAAGATTTCAAAATACCTTACAAACAGCAATTCTCTCCATGAAAAAAATATATGCAAATTAGTATTCAAAATAGGTCCTTTGTGTTCAGTCGTAGAAATCGCTCTTAATTTGGGTCAATATTGCTTCTGTCATTTCCCACGTAGCTTCCCCTGACTAGCTACTTCCACCTACTGGCAGAGCACTGACCCCCTCACCCTGATAATGAAAAGGACTCGGATCCAGGTTGTCTTTGTATGTGGTTTTTCTCCAAGGGAATTCCTCCCTGGGATGCCTCGTACACCCTGTCACTAGCCCATAGGAAAGGAATAGGCTCTATGGCATTTAGCAGATGCTAACCATTAGGGGACACTAATCAATTAGTGTGCCTTAGTAAAAGGACCTGTTTGTTTCTGATTTGCCGAGCTGAAGAAGAATCATAGATATGAGCAAATGGGATTCACCTAACCAGAAGAGGGAAGAACATCCTCGGACGACGCCTGGATCACCTGCTCCGGAAGGCTTTAAACTAGGTGAGCCGGGGGAGGGGACCCACTCTCACACCAATAAGGTAAGTAACTCCATCTTAGAACCTGAGGTAAGTAATCACGCGAATACTAAGGGAGAAAGAGGCAATACCAAAGGAAATAACACCATGATCGAAGAAGTCAAATTCTCTTGCGTCAATACAGAGAGAGGCAGAGCGAAGGACAGAGACTTAGTATCTGAGGTAAGTAATCGAGTCGGTAAAATGGGGGATAGTGGGAGAGACGGAGACTCTATTTTGGAGTCAAAGGGTAGGAATCGCAAGCAGTGTCTCACATCCGGCTCACCACACAATTGTTTCCCATGTAATCACCTTTATAGGACCCCCAGGGACCACTGAAGAAGACTTTTTGACAAAACGCGGACCATGTTGGGTCCTGTATCCCTAGCGGACTAGGTCCTTTAAGGCTCTTATGTGGATGATTTATTTTTATGTGGATGATTGGATGTAAAACATTGGTGGATTCAACAAAATCAGATACTTGATTAAAAATGATTTTTTTTTAGTCAGCTTTGCAAGAAATGGGATATTTGAAATGGGATGGTAATATGAAGTTAAGTTGGAACTAATGGAATAATCTTTCAAAATTGGATGTACTATTTCTTTTTCCAGTTTTTTGGTAGCGTTCCAGATTTTAAACTGTTGAGTATTAACTTGTGTATAAAAGGACCGAATGATGGGAAAAGACATTTCAGAACTGTTGGTGGGATAATTTCAGATTGAGAGCTCTTTGTGTTGATACTTGTAAAAATGTGCTCTATGTCAGACAGTGTAGGTAGTTTGAAAGTTGGTAAGAAATGATGGAATGAGGGGCTAGTAGAGTTGGTAAAAGGAGAAAAATTAAATGGTTTCTGATATTGTCAATTTTTTCGCAAAAGTAGTCAGTGAGTTCTTGAGCCGTTGGTGTAGGATTTGCTTCTTTTGATTATTTGGGGATATACGATATAGATTTAAGAATCGAGTATAGAACTGATGGGTTTTGGGAGGGTTTGCCTCCACCTAACCAGCATATTTTTCTCGGTGCCATGCCCCCCCCCCCCCCCCCCCACCAGCATATTTTCTTTCTGGGTGCTCCTGCAGCTTTTCCCCTGTCACCCCCATCTTCTTTCTTACCTCCTTCAGCAGCCTTTTGTCCCCCTCCTCCCGGTGACCCTCAGATCTTGCTCTACTCTAGCCAGAGTCCTCTTGTTCTAGTGACCTGCCTACAGGAAATGGAAGTATCATCATAGGAGGCAGGATGCTAGAGAAGTCTGTATGCAGGCAAAATCAGAGGGCTGCCAGGAGAGGGGGATGAGATAGCAGAGGGATGATCTGCGGGCATCAGGAAGCAAAAGGCTGCTGAAGCAGAGGTATGAGAGGGCACTGACGGAGCAGAAACTAAAGGACAGCTCAGGGCAATGGTGGGAGAGAGCAGCTTGATACCATTAACACATTAAAATTATCAATGCAAGTTAAAATTTTTGATGTGTTAATTGCTTTAAAATGTGGTAAATGTGCAGCTCTACTGCCAGTAGATTTGGTCAGATCAGTGGTGCAAAGGGACGGGCTCAGGAGTGTTGTATGGGCTAAGACTAAACTTACAAAGTTGTGAACTTGTACCAGTGTAGGAGGGCATTGGTAGCCTTCGAGTATGGAGTGGATGATTGGGGCAAGAAGGTCTGGCTCATTAACAAGGTAAAAATGCACAGCTAAAGTCGGATTACATGAGATTTTCAGGGTCTTAAAATTAGCTGCAAAGTTTCATTACATGCACAAACATTTCAAGAACACGACTTGGTAAGGACACTTTTCATTTATAGTTTATAGATTTAAAAAAACACATGTATTTTTGTGGTTAGAGGACTCTGAAAGCTAGATCCAGGGCATCATTCACTAACTTTCTTCTATATCTGTATCTATACAAAGATTTAGATATAGACACAAAGAACTGGAGAAATTGAAGAACTTTCTCTCTTGTGTCTCCTTGACTTGTTCCTGGTACAGTAGATTTTGGGATTTGCCAGGGGATTCATGGCTGGCTCTGGAGAAGCTCAGCTGCTGCACAGTGGGGACACCTAGAGGCCAGACCCGAGATGCAAACACCAGATTCTGGAGTGAACCACAGCCCACCATCACTGGCCAAAGACTCTCAGTGTGAAAGAATAAATATCATTAAAGCAGATCACAGAACAGTATAGGTTCTGGATTATCCTGAAAAACTGGTGGCATTCTGCTCACATTCACAGCTCAGGACAAGTTATGGAAAGAGGTTGCAGAAGAAACGTGTTATTTGAAAGCTTAGCCTTCCTTCTGCTGCTGTAATTTTGAAATGTAAATATCATATTTAATGATGCGATCCCCAAAGAATTTGCTCTTTTACAGGAGAAACGGGGTCGCACTTTGAATGACACATTTCTTCTCATGGAGAAGGCTGTTCTTCAGAAATTAAGTGCGAATAATTACACATAACGGATGAATCACACCTCATTATCCCTTTATTTTTGTCTCTAATTATGGCTTGCGCACACCCGCCCTGTTCACATGTATCTCAGCAGTCCAAAAATGTAGAGAGTGCTCCAGCCATTAGACAGTTGTTAGACTGAGCCCCAGGCTTAAGAAATGAATAATGTGTATGCAAATGACTCCAGCCAGTGCCAAGACTGCAATTTGAATTTTCATTCTTTATCAAGCAGATTTATTGGTGGCTCAATTTGCATTCCACTCTCTGAATCTGCTGACTTCGACCCTGCCTAGATTCTATTATAGATTATGGGGGCTTTTCAAGTCTATAGCAATAAATATCATAAATTAACAGTTTTCCTTTCACTGGGCAAATGTTTAACCCTCGAGAAGCTGTACATTTTTAACACTTTCTTCTCTGTTTCTAATCCAAAAGATTCATTTTCCTATAGGCTCTACCTTCTCTTCTGTGTTTGATTGGACTAGAGCTTGAGCTCTAGGGAGCAGGGACTGTCTCTTAGGAGTCAGTTTACTAAGCAGTGGTAAATCTATATCCTCTATTCAAACCCTAGTTCACTCTCTGATTATCTCCCACATAGATTACTGCAATTCCTTATGCCACAGAATCACGCAAAAAGAAATCCGCCGATTGCAGTTGATTCAACTTATTCATAACGCAAAAAAAAATTCAATCACGTCACCCCATTCCTACGTGAGGCACACTGGCTTCCTGTCTCGAATCGTATTACTTACAAAATTCTCCTCTTGGTTTTTAAGATTAAACTCACCCACTCCCCATCTTTTCCTGATAACTATCTCATTCCTTAGGCTTGTCCCCAGGCTCTGAGATCCGCTGATCTTAACCTACTGACTGTTCCACCTCTCAAAGGTCTTTTCTACACGCATGATAGGACAGAGTACGGTAATAGGGTTCAAGAAGGGATTGGACAATTTCCTGAAGGAAAAGGGGATAGAGGGGAATAGATAGAGGACTGCTACACAGGTCCTGGACCTGTTGGGCCGCCGTGTGAGTGGACTGCTGGGCACGATGGACCTCAGGTCTGACCCAGCAGAGGCATTGCTTATGGTCTTATGGGAGAGAAGGAGATAGTGGATGCACTGGATGGGCCATTTGGCCTTTATTTGCCATCAGGTTTCTCTGTTGTTACTAAAGCTCTATGACATCACAATGCAGGTGCAAACAGCCTTAGCCAATAGGAAGAGGAGATGCAAATGTTAAGAGCCTTAGCCAATAGGGAGAGGAGGAGATAGTGGATGCTGCGGATGGGCCATTTGGCCTTTATCTGCCATCATGTTTTATGTTACTAAAGTTCTGTGACATCACAATGCAGGTTAAAAGAGCCTTAGCCAATAGGAAGAGGAGATGCAAATGTTAAGAGCCTTAGCCAATGCGCTTCCAGAGAGCGTAATAGGGCAGAGTACGGTACTGGGGTTCAAGAAAGGATTGGACAATTTCCTGCTGGAAAAGGGGATAGAGGGGAATAGATAGAGGATTACTGCACAGGTCCTGGACCTGTTGGGCCGCCGCGTGAGTGGACAGCTGGGCACGATGGACCTCAGGTCTGACCCAGCAGAGGCACTTCTTATGTTCTTATGAAACTTTGGACTCCTTTTACTAAGCCATGTTAGGGCTTTAACACGTGGAATAGGGCGCACTACATTGCCGTGTGCGCTAGATCTTAACGCCAGCATTGAGCTGGCGTTAGTTCTAGAAGCGTAGCGTGCGGTCATTTCCTGCGTGTGCTAAAAACGCTAGCGCACCTTAGTAAAAGGATCCCTTTATCTTTTCTGTCACAGCCCCCTCCCTCTGGAACACAATCCCATCTCATCTTCGATCGGAAAACTTACTCACTATATTCAAAACTAAGCTAAGAACTTTTTTATTTCATGATGCATACCAAAATTCCGGATAAGATCCTTTTTCTTCCATTTTTTTAATTGCTCTAAACAACCACTTTCATGAAGCGACCTCCCTCCCCTCTCCTTTTTGTTCTCTCCCTCCCCTTCCTACCTCCCTTTTATTTTTATTTTTTGATTTCAATATAATTTTAAATCTTCCCCTCCCTCAGTGCCTATCGTATCTACTCTGTCCATAACTTTGTCTTTGTCTGCTTTTTATGTTCCCCTATTTATTTCTTTATTTTTTTATTTCTATTATTGCATTTTTAAACTCTAATTTTAAGAATTGTAAACCGTCCAGATATTTGTTTGATGGTCGGTATATTAAATTGTAAAGAAACATGAAACTTCCTATGGTATTCTCTCATGCATTAAGCCCAGTGAATGTGTGTGGGGGGGGGGGGAGAGTAACAGGGTGAACATAGTAAAGAAATATTCTCAGTGTTACATACGAGGGTAAATCAAAAAGCAAAGACAAAATGCATTTCATGGCTTTAATATACGAGGGGCATTCTATAATTTAATGGTGTATAGACTGGAAACAATAGGGGTCCATCTATGCATCGAATATATCTAAGAATTGAGTCATTTACTGTTCCCCCTGCCTACCTGTGTTGCTCTCTCATCTCTCAGTAGCTTTTTCCTCACTCTTTGGCCATTCTGAATGGTCCCTCCGCCTCCCACCTGTCGTCAGCAGTGCTGCATGCTCTTATGAGGTTCTAGAGCAGAGCTCCTCTGATGCGTTGAGGCACCAAAGGGTGTTTATTAAAGGTCTCTGGTCTAATAGCTGTCAAAGTGATGCATATTGGGCAGAATAACCCAAATCATAGCTACCGGATGCTAGGGTCCACCTTGGGTGTTAGTGCCCAAGAAAGCAAACAAGATGCAAGGAATTATTTAAAAAAGGGATGGTTAACAAGGCTAAGAATGTCATAATGCTCCTGTATCGCTCTATGGTGCAACCTCATCTGGAGTATTGCGTTCAATTCTGGTCTCCTTATCTCAAGAAAGATATAGAGGCGCTAGAAAAGGTTCAAAGAACAGCAACCTCTCGTATAAGGAAAGACTAAAAAGGTTAAGGCTCTTCAGCTTGGAAAAGAGACGGCTGAGGGGAGATAGGATTGAAGTCTACAAAACCCTGAGTGAAGTAGAACGGGTACAAGTGGATCGATTTTTCACTACGTCAAAAATTACAAAAACTAGGGGGCACTGGATAAAGTTGCAGGGAAATACTTTTAAAACCAATAGGAGGAATTTTTTTTCACTCAGTGAATAGTTAAACTGGGAATGCATTGCCAGAGGTTGTGGTAAAAGTGGAAAGCGTAACTGGTTTTAAGAAAGGTTTGGACAAGTTCCTGGAGGAAAAGTCCATAATCTGTTATTGAAAAAGACATGGGGGAAGCCACTGCTTGCCCTGGATTGCTAGCATGGAATGTTGCTACTTGTTGGGTTTTGACCTGGATGGGCCACCGTGGGAATGGGCTACTGGGCTTGATGGACCTTTGGTCTGACCCAATAGGGCTATTTTTATGTTCTTATAAAGTGTGTGCACATTTATTTTATTCATTTAAAACAGGTATAACCTGCACAATCCTAATTTAACAAAACAGACAATATTAAAACAATGAAAATACTTAAGAATTCAATGACTAACAAATTTAAATATTCATTAAAAACCTCCGTATAACTAGGTGTGATCTGTTATATTTTATATATGTGAGTGCTCAGTTTAAAACATCATTCAAAGACAGCAGTGTTATATCCAGACATCATCGCACCCTCCTACCTGCCTACCTCACATATACCTGAAGAGGTTAGTATCAATCTTTCAAATTCAAAAATAATATTTTTAGTAGTTAAAATGTGAAGGTGGTACTTAGCTCAAAAGGTAAGTTCCAAATCAATTTTTGGTCTGGGATGCGCCGAGCTTGGAATATTCCAGTCGGTGCAATGTTGCTGGTTCGAAATCAAATTGTGTCATTTCAAGTGTCCTCATTCCAATTGTGCTCCAAAAAGAAATCCACAGTGTGTTGTGCTATTAAATAAATCCCAATGCCTTCTTCTACACCGATCGTGTTTCACTTTGGCCGCTTCATCAGGAGGAAGAATAGTGATTATATTAAAATAAAAATCAGCGTCTCACTCCTAGGACTTTTTATATTGTACTCTTGTAAACTTAATCAGAAAACATTTTTTATACTATATGTTAAATTACCCTCAGGTCTCTTAGCGGGAGGAACATGAAATCAAGAAATCCTACTGCTTATTCGTGTTCTAACGTCTGACGTAAAGGCGTAAATACTGACATCAATCAAGTTATTGAATTAGCTAATCAGAAAACGCTAACTCCTGTGGGGCTTTAAAGATACTAAGAAATTAAATTTTGATAAAAAATGTTTTTACTGTGTGGTCCATTCAATTTGTTTAAGTCCATTAGGGGTAACGGTTTTCCAAGAAAATATCAGACGTTATTCATGATATATCAAGGTATGAGAGATGCCCCCCTGTTTGTAGAAATCAAAGTGCCTTACTACACAGAATCTTAACTTCGCTAATGATCCACTAGAGGCGGCTCTAATTTGTTTCTACGAATACAACTCAAGTGTTCAGCTATCCTTAATTTGATCGTTCTCTTAGTTTGACCTATGTAAACCTTTTTACTTGGGCAAAAGATCGCATAAATGACCTGTTTACAATATAGCTATTTAAATTCTTTCGTTGAAATGATACCTTCAGTGTTGGCCTGATATAATTTAGCATGTATCAAATTTTGAAGGCGAGGAGTGGGATCAATGTTGAGGAGTTGATATACTAGATTGTCCGATAACTGACATCTTGCTTCCATATGGTAGGTCTCAACATCCATAACCACAACCCCTCTGCCTTTATCCGCTCGTATGATTTTAATTGATTTGTCCTGCACTAAGGTATTCAAAGCTGATCTTTGTGCTTAAGTTAAATTATGATACAAAAAAACCAAACCAGCCAGTACCCAGCAATAAAAACACGTTTCAAACCAAAAATAAATTATGATATTGTTTGTGTCGCCATGTTTTTCTTAAAATTTCCATGTAAGTGCCTGCGGCATGTACAGAATAAAGATTATGTTTCTTTGGAACCAACTGGAGTCATTTCTTCAAGCGAATGAGAAATAATTTGAAATGACTGTTTAGACTTGACTTAAGAACATAAGTGTCTCTGCTGGGTCAGACCAGAGGTCAATCCTGCCCAGCAGCCCGCTCACGCGGCAGCCCACCAGGTCCAAAACCTGTATAGTAACCCTCTATCTATACCCTCCTATCCCCTTTTCCTTCAGAAAATTGTCCAATCCCTTCTTAAACTCCAATACCATACCTTGTCCTATCACGCCCTCTGGAAGCGCATTTCGGGTGTCCACCACCCGTTGGGTGAAGAAGAACTTCTAAATCTGTCCCCTTTTAATTTTGCCAAATGCCCTCTCATTCTTTCAGATTTCAAAAGTTTGAAAAATCTGTCCCTCTCCACTTTCTCTATGCCTTTCATGATCTTGTAAGTCTCTATCATATCCACTCTAAGTCTCCGCTTCTCCAGGGAAAAGAGCCCCAGTTTCTCTAGTCTTTCAGCGTATGAAAGGTTTTCCACACCTTTTATCAAACGTGTTGCTCTCTTCTGGACCCTCTCAAGTATCGCCATATCCTTATTTAGGTACTGCGACCAATATTGGACGCAGTACTCCAGATGCGGGTGCACCATCGCCCGATACAATGGGAGGATAACTTCTTTCGTTCTGGTTATAATACCCTTCTTGATTACACCTAGCATTTTATTCGCTTTTTTAGTGGCCGCTGCACACTGTGCCGATGGCTTCATTGTCTTGTCGACTATTACCCACAAGTCCCTTTCTTGGGTACTCTCACTCAATAACAGCCCTCCCATCGTGTAGCTGTATCTCGGGTTTCTGTTTCCTACGTGCAATACTTTGCATTTCTCTACATTGAAATTCATCTTCCATCTCATCGCCCATTCCCCCAGTCTGTTCAGGTCCCTTTGTAAATCTTCGCATTCCTCTATAGTCCTAGCCCCACTAAATAGTTTGGTGTCGTCTGCGAATTTTAATACTTCGCATTTCGTCCCTTTTTCAAGATCAGTGTTCTTCAACCACCAGTCCATGGACCAGTGCCGGTCCACAGAAATTTCCTGCCGGTCCACAGGGCCAACTTGTGCATCAGGCCCAAAACAATGTTCCTCAACCGTCGGTCCACGATGCGATCGATGCGGCATTATCTTCGAGCCAGCTCTCTCTTCCTAACTGATTCAGTGCACAAAGCCACGGGCAGTGGCTCCTACGGGCATCCTGCGCCTGAACTGGAAGCCTTCTCTCTGATGTTGCAACGTCAGAGGGAAAGCTTCCAGATGAGGCACGGGACATGCAAGGTGCAATTAGTACTATTATGGTGGCGGTGTCTGGGGTGGAGATTGTGTAGAGATGGGCAGGGTCTGGCCCACAACTTAGCCCAGTGTTCTTCAACTGCTGGTCCATGGACTGATGCCGGTCTACAGAATAATTATTTTATTTCTGCTGGTCCATAGATATAAAAAGGTTGAAAAACACTGTTCTAGATCATTTATAAATACATTGAATAGCAGCGGTCCAAGCACCGACCCCTGCAGAACACCCTTCACTCCTACCCTCTGCTTCCTACCCGCCAACCAATTCCTGATCCATCTGTGTACGTCTCCTTCCACCCCATGGTTCTTCAGTTTCCGAAGTAGACATTCATGGGGTACCTTGTCAAAGGCTTTTTGGAAATCTAAGTATATGATGTCTATGGGATCCCCTTTGTCCATCCATTTGTTAATTCCTTCAAAGTGCAATAAGTTCGTTAGGCACAATCTTTCCTTGCAGAAGCCTTGTTGGCTTGTTTTCATAAGTTTATTCCTTTCTAGATGCTCCTCGATGCTATCTTTTATCAGTGCTTCCGCCATTTTCCCCGGAACCGAGGTCAGACTTACCGGTCTGTAGTTCCCCGGGTCTCCTCTTGATCCCTTTTTAAAGATGAGTGTAACGTTGGCTATCTTCCAATCCTCCGAGATCACGCCTGTTTTCATGGATAGATTACAAACTTGCTGTAATAGTTCTGCTATTTCCTCCTTAAGCTGTTTCAGTACCCTAGGGTGGATTCCATCCAGGCCCGGTGATTTGTCAGTTTTTAGTTTTTCTAACTGCCTGTGTACGTCTTCAAGGTTTACTTCCATGGACGTTAATTTTTCTGCTTATTCTCCTTTGAAGATTTGTTCAGGTTCTGGTATGTTGGATGTGTCCTCATTTGTAAATACTGACGAAAAGAACGTGTTTAGCCTTTCTGCCATTTCTTTCTCCTCCTTCACCACACCCTTCTTATCTCCGTCATCCAACAGTCCCACCTCCTCCCTGGCAGGCTGCTTCCCTTTAACGTATCTGAAGAACGGTTTGAAATTTCGTGCTTCCCTGGCTAGCTTCTCCTCATATTCACTTTTTGTTTTTCTAACCACGAGGTGACATTCTTTTTGATACTTCCTGTGTTCTTTCCAGTTCTCCTCGGTTTTACCCTTTTTCCATTTCTTGAATGAATTCTTCTTATCACCTATTGCTTTCTTCACTTCTTTAGTTATCCACGCCGGGTTTTTTGTTCAGCTCTTTTTGCACCCTTTTCTGAATCTGGGGATACACAGATTTTGCGCCTCGCTCACCGTGTCCTTGAATAGAGACCAGGTTTGCTTTACAGTCTGCCAATTCTTTGAGCTATTCCTAAGTTTCTTCCTTACCATTACCCTCATCGCTTTGTAGTTTCCTTTCTTGAATTTGAAAGTTGTCGCTGTGGTTCTCTTTCCCTTCGATATTCCTACTTCAACTTTGAACTTGATCATATTGTGATCGCTGTTTCCCAACGGTCCCACTACTTCCACTTCCTTTGCAGGTCCTCTTAGCTCATTAAGGATTAGATTCAGAGTGGCATTCCCTCTCATCGGTTCTTTGACAAGCTGATCCATGAAGCAGTCCTTTGTAGCCTCCAGAAATCCGGTCTCCCTAGCGCATTTTGAGTTTCCAAGACTCCAGTCTATCCCGGGATAGTTGAAGTCTCCCATAATAATCGTATTGCCGCTTTTGCATTCTCGTTTCATCTCGGCTTCCATTTCTTCATCGGTAGCTTCGTTTGCCCAGGTGGACGATATTACAGGCCCATCTTTATCTCGGGCCCTTTCCTTCCTGATATTTTAACCCATAGCGATTCCAATTTGTTGGTCGTCGCTGCTGTGTGCACTCTGGTCGAGTGTATGCTTTCTTTTATGTATAGGGCTATTCCTCCTCCTTTCTGACCTGACCTGTCTTCGCGATAGACTTTGTACCCCGACAGTGCTATGTCCCATTTGTTTTCTTCATTCCACCATGTTTCGGATACTCCAATGATGTCTAGGTTCTCAGTTTTGGCCATGACTTCTAATTCCCCCATTTTGTTCCTTAGACTCCTTGCATTAGTATATATGCAATTTAAGTCCTGGTATTTTTTCGTCTTCATTTCCTTTCCCTGTGCTTCGATCTTTATTTTCTTTTCCTGTGCTACAATCCTCTTATCCTCCTCTTCTGGATCAGTCATCTCCTGTGTTTTGTCCGTTGTTTCTTCCCAGCATTTTACCCATTTAGTATCTTCATGGGATACCTTCTTCCGAATCGTCGACACTTAGTCGACTGTCGGCTTTCCCTTTCTTCTTAGTTTAAAGCCTGCTCTATTCCTCTCCTGACGCTGTTTGCTAGAAGTCTAGTTCCCGCCGCGCTCAGGTGCAGTCCATCTCTCCTGAAGAGCTTGCTCTTGCCCCAAAACGTTGTCCAGTTCCTCACGAAATGGAACCCCTCTTCCTCATACCATCTCCTCATCCATGCATTTATTGATTGTAGTTCTGTCTGCCTCTACACATCTGCCCTCGGTACTGGTAGGATCTCTGAAAATGCAGCCTAGTGAATTTTGGGAAGTTTTCCCATTTCTTTTTCCTCTTATGCTCGTTTCTTTCTAAAACTAGAACATTTTTTTTCTCACTTATTGTGGGCTTGATGGAATTGCTTATAAGACTTGATGTACAAATTCTCTTCTCTTTTTTTTTTTGATTGTTCCACATTCTTTACTTTGTGTAATAACATTGTTTGAAATTCTTAAATTTTTTTTTAAAAACCCACAAAACACTCTTTTCAGCTACAGTGGCAAAATAACGTTCAGAATTTAGGACGTTGGTTACTTGGGCTGAGAACTTTTCAGCACCCCCTAGTATGTAATAAAAGTGAGCAAAGCCCAGGACAATGAAGCCATTGTGACATCACTGATGAGGTTGGCTCTTGTTGGTGGAATGAGGCATTATGACATCACTATCTCAGCTAGGAGGAGGTGCTGAATAGTTCAGCCCAAGCAAAAAGAGAATGACGTACATATGGTTCAATCAGTGATCTGAAACCATGTCAAAATATAGAATTTTGTTTCTGCAAATTGGCACTTAACAAAATAAGGTGACCTTCTTTTCAGCTACAATGGCAAAATAACACTCAGAATTTAGGAAGTTGGGTGGCTGGGCTGAGAACTTTCCAACACCCCATCGTTTAAATCAGGGGTGTCAAAGTCCCTCCTCGAGGGCCGGAATCCAGTCGGGTTTTCTGGATTTCCCCAATGAATATGCATTGAAAGCAGTGCATGCAAATAGATCTTATGCAGATTCATTGGGGAAATCCTGAAAACCCGACTGGATTCTGGCCCTCGAGGACCGACTTTGACACCTATGGTTTAAATGAATAGCTCCAGACCCGGAAAAGCTCCACACACATTTCATCATTTCTTGTGTCTTAGGGTTTTCTATCTTGTCTCTTCTGAGAACAGGTCAAAGTGCAGTTCAGAGCATAAGTGTGTTTCCCATGCTGGTTTTGAAGGCTGATGCTCTAAGAGCCCTGATTTGGCGAATTCTTACAGGGCATGAGGGAAAGGACGGCGTCTTGGTGCGTGCAATCCAGAGTCTGTCCCATTACTTTGTACATAACATATCTGAAAGCTTCCATGTACAAGGCATCTGCTCTAGACAGGTGTGTCCAATATATTCAGCTTGTTTTTATATGATTATATACCTTTAATATTTAAAAATGATACTGAAAATACATAGAAACATAGAGCATAGAAAATGACGGCAGAAAAGGGCCACGGCCCACCAAGTCTGCCCACCCTAATGGCCCACCCCCCTAATTTCATAAGGGTTATATACAGAAATAGGACATTAGGCACACCGTCCACGTTATAGGAGATAGGGGAAAAAGAAAAATGTATATGTAGGCTAGTTAGAAACAGGCAAATCAGTTCTTACTAACTCAACCTTCAAAAAGCTCTTAATCTATTTCACAAATGCTTTCCGCACAAAAAGTTTTTCTAATTGAATAAAAACATAGGGCCTGATTCTGTATAGGACACCCAGTTTCAGCTGCCACCTAAGCAGGTTTTGAGAATCGCACATGGGTATCCTATACAGACGCCTAACCCCGCTTAACTCACCCCACCCCACCCCCAATTCTCTAACCAGAGGCGCCATTTAGAGAATAGCGTTGATGCTGAACTGATCACGCCAAGGGAATGTCCCTGCTGCAATCAGCTGAACAGAGAACCCCTGAACCCCACTGCAAGTTAGCCAGCAGGAGAGATTCCCATTTCCTCCCACTGCCACCCCCTGAATCTCCACACACACACACTGTCTGCTGCAGGAAGGATGCCCAGTCACTCCTGCCGCAAACTCCAAAACAATCCCTAGCAGGAGGAATGCCCACTCCTTCCTGCTAGCACTCCCCAAAACCCACACGAATCCCCCACCCCCCAGACCTGTATCAGCAAGGCCAGGCAGAGAGATGCCTACTTCCTCTGGCCAGCAGGCCTGCTTCTTCAGAATGGTGGGCCTTCCCTTTCCAGTGCGTCCTGGGATGCACCAGGAAGGGGCCTAAGTCCCTGATTGGCCCAGATGCCTAAGACAACTCCCATAGGAAGGGCTATGGGCACCTGGGCCAACCAGAGTCTTAGGCCTCCTTCCCAGTGCATTCTGGGATGCACTGGGAGTGGCCTGAGACATCGATTGGCCAGATACCTAAAGCTACTCCCATGGAATGGTTTGAGATAGATGCCTAACATTCCATTAAGCTCGATTGACGGCAATTATGAAGACATAAGTGCAGTTTTCAGCACCAATTAAGTTAGGCTAGATGCATAGATGTAGGTGCCTAAATATAGACAGACACTATAGAATTTTCCAGTATGTGTCTGGGTAAAACTCCTGGGGTGTAGTATGGGTAGAAGAGAGATGGGCTTTTGCCTAAATTTGTCCCTCAGTACTTTGGCAGGGTTGAGGCTGTTTTGGAAAAGGCACCTCTGCACTTCTCACATGTGGGTCCTTTTCCATAGGTGTGTTGCTGAGCCTGGATTGTCTATCGCATGGGTGCCGTATAGAGAATTGCACCTCTGGGGAAGATACCTAGGCCAGGGGTTTCCAGGCCTACATTTCCGGCACCTCTCGTCATGAATTGCGCCTAAAACCACTTCCGGGATTAGCCACACCCTTAGTGGCATTAGGCACCAGAGGCGCGAATCCAGCCATTTCAAACAGCATTTCCCTATTAACTTAGGCGCCAATAAGGCTCTTATCAGCCCCTAATTTAAAGCACCATTGGTAGATTTGCAGCTAAATGCCAAGCCACCCAGTCGGTTCCTACAGGCAGCTTGGCATGTAGCATGCACTGCTTGGCGGCACACCTTTGTAAAAATCCGCCTCTATTAGTCAATCCCACTGCAGACATTTGCACTTTTAAGTACAGAAATGCCTGTATTGTAGGTATACCCAGGTGCCGTCTTGAAACTTCCATCCTTTTATAAAATTATCCCATGAATATTTTACATTTTGTGTGTGTATCTCTTATTAAAATATTTATATATTGAAAGAGATGAACAAATCAAACAGACAAAACAACACATATAAAAAAGATGCTAAGATGAAAAGGAATCGGCCATCCCTCCACTCTCCTCCGGGGGAGACGGTTGAAAGAGTACTTTTTCCTTGAATTACACACCAAGTATCTTTTCTATAAATCATGCCGTGTGAATAAGAACATCGATGGAAAATTTGTCAAGAGGTTTAAAGACTAAGCATTTGTAACTTTACCTCCTTTTGTTTTTTCCTAATGTATCTTAGTTTGTCTGTATTGTCAGTCTATCGTCGCCCCTTTTTTTTATATAGTATTATATATTTTAATGTTATATGTTAAATCTTTTTTTTTTATTATTGTAATTCGCTTAGATTATAATAAGCGAAACATCAAATTCAAATAAACTTGAAACTTGATTTGTTTCTGCACTGCCATTTCATTTCCACGATGTCTTCCACCCTTTCCTTCATGTTAGAACAATGTCTGGTCTTTATAGTTTAAGCTTGCTCATCAGGAAGAGAACTGTTAACTTTTTTATTCACATTTGCAAGATGGGGCCATATGCCTGAGTACCTGAATAAATTCATGTAAACCGTTCTCAGCTCCACTGGGAGAACAGTAGAGAAAATTGAATGAATACAGATATAAAAGATGGTGCTTTAAAAAGAGAGAGAAGACTAAATAAATAAATAAAGGGTCTGACAAGAGGACCCCAGTGGCAATCATTAGATGGTGCTTTCTCTTTCTATTTCTGCAGTCCTTTAACCTGCTTATAAGCAAAGCACTCCTCGGTGCTCTTCCTCCCGTCTCTTACCTTCGTTTTCCTCTCCAGTAAGAGACTGTCACTTCCCTTTAGTACTACACACCAGCGCTCTGGACTAGAAAAGCGTCCGGAGTCCCTCGAGTTTAGGAGGGAAATATGGATTAGGGCATAGCCAACCCAGAGCAGAAATTCCGTGGCTTGAATGCTGCTGAATATTGATGGTTGAGCAGACCCAAGTGATTAAGTGATCAGCAACCTTTGAATAGTGGGTTTTTTCTTATAGATAGTTCTTAGAACATAAGAACAAAAGAGTTGGGATAGACCAAAGGTTCCTCAAGTCCAGTATCCTGTTTCCCAACAGTGACCAACCCAAGTCACAAGTAAAACAGATTTTATGCTGCTTATCATAAAAATTTCCCAAACCCATCTTCATAATGACTTATGGACTTTTTTTTTTTTTTTTTTTAAACCCTGCTAAGCTAGTTTCAAGTTTTATTAAAATTTGATTGAACACTTATTAGTATTTCTAAGCAATGTACAAATGAAAAGGGGACATCGTAATATAAATATGTAGTCTCAAATATGAGGAAAAAAACCAACACAACTAACTAACCAAGAACTAATAAAGGGAGTTAATAAGATTTGTATATAGAAGGCAAGAACATCAGGGCAGAAAAAATATGTACAATGTTTAAAATCCTAAAACCTGGCTGATTAAACTAAGATAGAAACAAAAGCTGTCAAAGAAGTCGTTTGTTTAGTTTTTTTTTTAATCTCCGAAAGCGTCCCTCTGGTAATCAAATTCCAGAGTTTAATTACACGCTTAGTAAGCAATATTTTCACTGGTATGCTTTACATTTATTTATTTTGTTAACATGTATAGACCACGCAAGCATTTTTCCCTGTCTGTCCTGGTGGGCTCACACTCTATCTAATGAACCTGGGGAATTGGGGGTGAAATGACTTGCCCAGGGTCACAAGGAAACAGCATGGGATTTGAACTCACACCCTCAGGGTGATGAGACTAGCTCTCACTACTGCACCACACACTCCCACTTAGTAGCTTCATTGAATGCCCCGTAATGCAGTGTTTTTGCAAAGAGTAAACCAATGATTCGGCCTCCCGATGGAGGTGGTAGAGAGAAAAAGTGTATTTGAATTCAAGAAAGCTTGGTAAAAAGGGGGATAGTACTTGACTTAGGCAGACAAGATAGGTTGTATTTGACTTTATTTCTCTTTCTGTGATTCACTCAGGCCAGGATTCTCAATAACCCGCATTAAAAAAACGACAGTCACCTAATGGAGGCCATTTTGATAACGAATCAAAAGGGAGATATTCTTCAAAAAATCATGTATACAAATGAGGTCAGCGGACAGCAGCTGGTGTACTGGGTCAGACCAATAGTCCATCAAGCCCAACAACATGGTGGCCAATCCAGGTCATTAGTACCTGGCCAAAACCCAGAGAGTAGCAACATTCCCTGCTACCGATCCAGGGCAAGCAGAGGCTTCCCCCATGTTTTAATAACAGACTATGGACTTTTCCTCTAGGAATTTGTCCAAACCTTTCTGTTTCTTAAAAAAATCTCCTTTTTTCTTTGTTTTATTATACTATATCTTTGATTTTAGATTTATTTTAAGTTATATAAAACAAAAGCTCATTGTAAACCATTTAGCCAATATTCAATAGTTGGTATTAGAGAATGACACGGTGGCGGTTTACCCGCGGCCACCGCATTTTAGCCGCGGGTCACCCGCCGAAAACGGGGAAGAAAACTAGCAGTCGCTGCGGCGACGGGGACAAGGCCATTCACCGCCCGCGGGGCGGTGAATGGTCTTGTCCCCGCAGTGAGGCATGAAGGATCGCGCGGTCCCCGCAGCTCACACCCGCCTGCCCAATCGATTCTAGTGTTTAGCCAACTCTCTCCCTTCTCCTCACCTTAGTTTGTAGATTTTTCTTTTTCGGCGACCCGCACGCTATCAGAGAGCCGCGCACCCGCTGCTGCTCAGTTTCGATCTTCTGCTCTGACGCAACGGAAACAGGAAGTTGCAGCAGAGCAGAAGAATTGAACACCGAGCAGCCGCGGGTGCGCGGCTCTTTGGGGAAAGCGTGCAGGTCGCTGAAAAAGAAAGCCTGCAAATTAAGGAGAGGAGAAGGGAGAGAACTGGCTAAACACTAGGATCGATTGGGCAGGCGGGTGGGGGCCTGCGAGGACCGTGCGATCACCCGTGTTCCCGGCTCAGACTGTAAGGAGGGAGTGAAAGGGAAAAGGATTCCTGGGCCAAGGGGATGAAAACGGAAAGAAAAACCCACAGCAGGAAAGAAAGGGAAGGACAGGCAGGTGAGCCAGATGCTAGAAGCAGGGGGGGGGAAGAAAGAGGGAAAAAAGCTAGATGGTGGTTGAAAAGAAGAGACACACTGGTATGGAAGAGGAAGATAGGGGAAATCTGGACACAGGAAGGTAACAGAAAGAGGGGAAATTATGTGCATGGGGCATAGGGACAGAGACAAAAAGGGGACATGCCATGGGGATGGTATAATGGACACAGGGGGGGGGCAATGGCAGATACATAGGGGAGATATTAGAAATGGGGAAAATAGGAGCACAGAAAGCGAGATTGTTGTGGGGATGGGACAGGGACCGAGCTTGCAGGCTCCAGTGGCTTGCACAAATTACATTGTAACGTGCCATGAAAATAAGAGGAAGGAAGGTAGATAGGCCACGCGAGAGGAGCTGAAGGGTAGTAGAAAGGAACAGATGGTAAAGGAGGGAGGGAAGGGTGGTGGTGGAAAGGAATAGAACAGACATTGAAGGAGGGTGGAGAGGAACAGACCCCCAAGGGAAATGTGGAAGACAGAGTGGGAAGAAGACAGATGCCAGACTATGCGGGAGCGGAGGGAAGAAGATGGGTGCTAGACCAATTGGGGGGAGGGGGGGTTAAGGGAGAGGCACAGTAACAGCAAATGGAAGACGCAGAGAGAAGACACACAGTGGATGGAAGGAATTCAATGAGAAGATGTGGAAAGCAGAAACCAGACAACAAAGGTAGAAAAAAAAATTATATTTATTTATTTATTTTTTGCTTTAGGATAAAATAGTATATTAGTTGTGTTGATAAAAATGTATAAACAAAGCCCTGCCAGCTGAACATCTCTTTCTCTAGTTCAGCAGCAGGATCTTTGATTTATAAGAAAGGAATAAGCTAAATATTACAGTACTAAGGCTTATATGGATGGCAGCGGGGACGGTGACGGGGCGGGAGAAAGGGATGGCGGTGACGGTGACGGGGCGGTGAAGGGAACGGCGGTGACGGGGCGGTGCAGAGGATGGTGGGCCGGTGACGGGGCGGTGACGGGGACAGATTTTTTCCCCGTGTCATTCTCTAGTTGGTATGTCAAAAATTAACAAACTTGGAAACTTGGCAGCCAGTCAACCACTCAGTCTGACTTCGAATGAGCATCTACAATTGTGGTCAACGAGTGAGGTGAAGGAAGCTATTCGAGCGAAAAGAGAATCCTTCAGAAAGTGGAAGAAGGATCTGACTGAAAATAAAAGTAAACAGCACAAGGAATGTCAAGTCACATTCAAGGCACTAATAATAATAATAATTTTATTTCTTATACTAGGCTTTAAGCCCGTTATATTAACGGGTACTAGAATATATGTCTATCTTTCTTTCTGTCTCTCTCCCTACCCCTGTCTTTTTTTCTGTCTCTCTCCCTCCAGCTGTCTTTCTTTCTATCTGTCTCACTCCTGGCCCCCCTTTGGCTGTCTGTCTCTCTCCCTGCCCCTGTGTCTTTCTTCCTTTCTTTCTGTCTCCCTCCCTACTTCCCTGTGCAGCAGCTGCAGCATTGCCTCTCTCTCCATTTCTCTGTGCAATAGCATTTTTTTCCCTTCCCCCTCCCCACTTCCCTGTGCAGAAGCCGAAGCAGCATCCCCTCCCCCTCCATTTCCCTGTGCAGCAGCATTTTTTTTCCATCCCCACTTCCCTGTGCAGCAGCCACAGCATTCCCTCCCTCTCCATTTCCCTGTTCAGCAGCATTTTTTCCCATCCCCCCCACTTCCCTGTGCAGTAGCCACAGCATTCCCTTCCCCTCCATTTCCCTTTCAGCAGCATTTTTCCCCTCCCCCACTTCCCTGTGCAGCAGCCACAGCATTCCCTTCCCTCCATTTCCCTGTGCAGCAGCAGGATTTCTCCATCCCCCTAATCTTCCCGCGGTTTGGCTGACTCCCTTGCCGGAGTTATTTTTCAGTTTAAAGGTGCCGCGGCGGCCCCTCTAACGATCCCTGCCTGCATCAGAAGTCTTCTCTGAAGCAGGTGCAGCTCGTGACAGGAGCCGCGGCGGCACCTGTGAACTGAAAAATAACTCCGGCAAGGGAGCCGGCCAACTGGCAGTTCAATTCGGAGCTTCGGTCTGCCCTGCTCCCTGCATGCCTTGCCGTATTGTATTTTTTAGTTGAAATATGCGGCGGCGGCTCCTCTCTTGATCCCCACCTGCGTCGGAAGTCCGACGCAGGCGGGAATCGTGAGAGGAGCCACCGCTGCGTCTTTCAACTTAAAAATACAATACGGCAGGGAGCAGGCCAGACCGAACAACAGGACGAAAAACAACCCTAAGCAATACCTTGAGATTCAGCATCACTACCAGCAGCCAATATCTAATATAATAAAATGGTAGCAGCGCATGCGCACTCCTACCTGCGGGGCCCTACAGCGCATGGAAAACAGAACACACAGCGTTTTATTATATTAGATTCTGCCCAACCAGAAGATCCGGGCAGTTCATAGCAAGATAACTGAGGCATATCAGTGAAAGATGCAAGATACAGTAGGAATCGGTAGGATTCAATGCTATACAATTCAAGAAAATACAACATGATACAATGTAGAGCGAAGGAAAGCAAAGTCATCGCATAAATTTACCAAACAGATAGGTTTTCAGTGATTTTTCTAAACTCAATGTAAGATTGGGAGTGGGCAATCAGAGAACACATCCAAGAGTTCATAATAAGAAAGGCAAAGAGAGACTTTGAAAAAAAATCCCATTGCGCTGGAAGCAAATTCACACAGTAAAAACTTTGTTAGGTATAGGAAGAGAATAATCCTTTTACACAATGTACATTTAATGGAAGGACCTCAGATTTACTCCAGTTTATTTTGTAACCAGAGAATTTCCCAAATCTGTTAATCAGATCAAGTAAACATGGAATAGTATTTTCAGGATCTCTCAAATGAAGCAAAATATCATCTGCATATGCAGAGACTTTATATTCCCGACCTGCATAAGGAATAACAAGGATCTCCTCCGCTTGTTTAATAGCCAAGAACTAAGGTTCCAAAACAATATCAAACAGCAAAGGAGATAATGGACATCCTTGTCTAACTCCCCTCTCCAAGCAAAACCGCTCTGAAAAAGTATTATTTATATATAATCTGGCAGAAGGGGAGCTATACTAGGTTTGAATCATTTGTATAAATCCAGAACCAATACTAAATCAATCCATAGCCTGATACATGAAGGACCATTCTACTTGATCAAAAGCCTTCTCTGCATCCAAGGATGCAGAAAAGGCCAGGTCATCTATTCCCTTTGTCAAATTTAGCATATGAAAGGCCAGTCTAGTATTATTTGAAGAAAGTCTATGAGCAACGAACCCTGTTTGGTGGATACCAATACTATAAGGGAGAGCCCTGGAATTTAGCTAATAATTTTCCATCCACATTAATCAAAGAAATCGGCCTGTAATTAGAAACCAACAAGGGATCTTTATTTGGCTTTGGTAAAACAATAGTTAAAGATTCAGCCATAGTACCTGTAATACAACCATTATTCAGTTGATATAAATTTAGTAGATGAGGTAACAAAATATTTTGAAAAGATGTATAAAATTCTTTCATAAAGCCATCCATCACACCTGGAGTGGATCCAACTCTAAGGGACTTCAATGCACATTGTATTTCTTTTTGTGAAATAGGTGCTTCGGGTTTCCTTTCACATGCTCGGGAATTTTAGGTCCCTCAATCAATTTTAAAAATTCTAACCTTTATTCCTCTTTAGTTGAATAATGCTCAGAAGAATACAAGCTTGTATAAAATTTCAAAAAACTGTTTTAATATATTACCAGTTGAGAATGAATTACCTCTTTCTCATCTATAATAGCTGTGGAGGGGCAGAATCAAAAGGGACGTCTAAGTCCGTTTACGTCCATCTCGCAAGTCGTCCAAAGTAAAAAAAACAGCTTAAGACACATTTTCGAAAGATACGTCCAATTTTTTTTTTCATTTCAAAAATCGTCTAATTATACGTCCTGCCGATCTGATCGTCCAAGCCACTAAATTGTCTATCTTTATACCACATTTTCGTCCAACTTTCCGTCCAAGTCCAAAATGCCTAGAACAAGCCCTGTTGGACGTGGGAGGGGTCTGCAAAGTGACGGACTGCACACCCAGACATGCCACCTAAATAGTGGGGTACCTTACAGGGCACTGCTGTGAACTTCACAAAAAGGGTGCCATGTCTTCTCCCAAACCACCTCCAGAATCCCCTAGACCCACTTATCTACCACCCCAATAGCCCTTATGGCTGCAGGGTGTATAGGGGAGTGCACATGTTTAAGTATCAATGCAGTGATTACAGGGGCTTATGAGCATGGGTCCTCCTCTCCATAAGTCCCTAACCCACCCCAAGATGACTTAAGCTTCCTCTGGGCTGGACGACTAGGCTTTCCTATGCCAGGCGGCCAGGTGTTGATGGTCTGGAGGCTGAATTTTAAAGTTATGATTAAAATTTTTATGGGGGGGGTTGGTGATCACTGGGATAGTGTGTGGGGGTCTGTTTTATGTGTTTGCAGTGCTTATCTGGTGACTTTAGGTGGTTTTTTGTGACAGACCATGTTTTACATGGTCTAAGTCACAACGTCCAAGTTCCGTCTAGGCTCTGTTGTAAAACTTAGTCCTAAGACTAAGCCGGCCCACGTCCTGCCCAACTCCCACCCTCGACATGCCTCCCGAATCGCCCCATTTAGCTTTGGTCGTACAGCGGCACTATGAAGGCCTAAGTCATTTAGAAATATGTCCAAAACCTGTTTTTATTATCGGCAATTGGACGTTTTTGAAAAATGTTCATCCAAGTGCCGACTTAGGTCGGTTTTTGGATGTTTTTCTCTTTCGATTATGAGCCCCATAATGTTTACTTTTCTCTTTTTTGCTTTAATATAATTAGCCAGTAGTCTTCCTGCTTTATTCGAAGATCCATAATACAAAGCCTTATGAGATACCAATTGTTTTCTAGCCAGCTGAGAAGAAATTTCATTGTACCTATATTTTGCTTTTAAAAGGGTCTGATAAGTGTTAGGCTCCCACTTTGACTTCAATTGTGACTCTAAATCTTTAATATTTTGCTCCAAGATAATACAATTTTTATTTAATTGTTTTCTAATATATGCTGAATACGAAATTATATGTCCTCTTATGATAGCCTTAAGGACATCCCATAAAGTTTGGTTTGAGGGGGGGGGGGGGGTTGAATGTATGGATGGGTCACTTGGGGAGCTATTCCTTTCCTAAGCTAAAAAGTAGAACTTATTGAACGGTCTTGCTCTGCTGTTCTGCTTTGCTCTGGGGACTGGTATTGGAGGGTGATGGTGTGGGCTTCGGCCCCCCTCTCCTTCGCATGCGAGGGGTTCTCTCTTGTTCTTATGTCTCCATTTGTTATCAGTGTTTTGATTGCGCACATGTACTGTCCGTTCAATGATTTCTATGCTCAATAAAAACTATTTCAAACAAACAAACAAAAAAAGTTTCTTTAGATATTCCTTCCAAAGCATTGATCTGAAAAAATTCATTTATTTTCCCCTGAAATTCTTCTATAAAATTGGAATCTGCCAGCAATGCATTATAGTTAATAGTGCAATGTATGTAGTAATTATTGTTCTTTTATTTGTATTGCACTGTTTTAGTTTAAAAATCAATAAAAAAAAAAAAAAAAGGTATAGGAAGAGAATCGGTTGGACCACTAAACCAGTGTTTCTCAACTTGCGATACTGCTATGCAGACTGTTGGGGATACACGAGCTGACCGCCGATGCCTCCCTGCCACCCCCCGTGCCCGCCACCGCCATTTAATTATCCCCCGCCACTGCCGCAACTCGGGGAAGGGAAGGGCCAGGCGCGTGCAGCGACTGCATGCTGCCGGCCCACAAGCCTTCCCCCCCAACGTCAATTCTGACATCAGAGAGAAGGTCCAGGCCAGCCAGTCTTGGTGATCCAGGAAATTATAGACCAGCGAGTCTGACATCGGTGCTGGGCAAAGTGGTAGAGAGTAAAAATGACAGAACATATACGTAAGCATGGATTAACGAGAGAAAGCCAACATGGATTTAGTCAAGGGAAATCTTTTCTCACCAATCTACTGCATTTCTTTGAAGGGGTGAATGAACATGTGGATAAAGGTGACCCGGTTGATATTTGGATTTTCAAAAGGCATTTGACAAAGTACCTGATGAGGTAATGAATCCAGAGCTGGTTGAAAGACAGAAAACAGAGAATGGGTTTAAATGGTCAGAATTCTCAATGGAAAAGGCTAAATAGTGGGGTTCCCCATGGGTCTGTGTTGGGACCAATGCTTGTTAACATATTTATCATTGATCTAGAGATGGGAATAACTAGTGAGATAGTTACAATTGCTGAAGACACAAAGTTGTTCAAAGTTGTTAATTTGCAAGAGGACTGTGAAAAATTGCAAGAGGACCTTGTGAGACTGGAAGACTGGCTGTCAAAATGGCAGTGAGCAAGTGCAAAGTGATGCATTTGAGAAAGAGGAACCCGAACTATAGCTATGTGGTGCTGGGTTCTAGGTTTGGAGTCACTGCCTAGGAAAAGGATCTAGGTGTCATTGTTGAGAATATGCTGGAACCCTCAGTTCAATGTGTGACGGTGGTAAGAAAGCAATTATCAGGAAAGGAATGGAAAACAAAGATGAAAATGTTACAATGCCCTTGTTTCGCTCTATGATATGGTTGCAATGAATACTGTGTGTAATTCTGGTCAATGCATCTCAAAAAGATATATCAGAATTAGAAAAGGTACAGAGAAGAGCAACGAAAATGATAAAAGGTTTGGGACGACTTCCCTATGAGGAGAGTCTAAAGCGACTAGGCTCTTCAGCTTGGAGAAGAGATGGCCCGGGGGGGATATGACAGAGGCCTATAAAATACTGAATAGAGTGGACAGGGTAGATGTTAATCACTTGTTTACTTTTTCCAAAAATACTAGGACTAAGGGGCATGCGATGAAACTACTAAGTAGTAGATTTAAAACAAACTGGAGATAATATTTCTTTAGACAAGGTTAAATTAAACTCTGGAATTCTGGTGAAATCAGTTAGATTAGCAGGGTTTTAAAAAAAGGTTTGGATAACTTCCTAAAAGAGAAGTCCATAAGCCATTATTGAGATGGTTTGGGGAAATTCACTGCTTATTCCTAGGATAAACAGCACTCCTTGGGATCTAGCTAGGTATTTGGGTCCTGTTGGATGGACCTTCGGTCTACTTCACCCTTTCTCTGTCAAAGAGCATGGAAAACCTAGTGCTCTGGTCTCCCCAAGTGACCCCATGCTGAAACTGTCATACTAATAAACCCTGAACCTGAGAGAGGACCGGGTTGGGGGGAAGGGACAGAGGAAAAGTCACTTTTCTCCCAGTAATAAGTGAGTGCTATGCCCCCGTACTCTTCGTGCTGCAGCTAATCTTGAGGAGAGCACTTAGTTAAATTATTTTGTAAAAACAGCATGTTGCTTTGTGAAGCAAAGCAGACGCGAGTCCTCTTGATAAAACATTAGTGGTGACAAGAGGCCCTTGAAAGAAATGGTGACACTTCACTGATTAGACGCCAGCATCCACTTGTTTGTAGGATTTCTAAAAAAACAACAAAAATCTGCTTGGGATAAATAAGCTACACTGATTTTTCAGATGCCAGGCTCACTGAGACCGACCTAAGCAAATCTGAAGCCTGTATTTTTTCATCACGTCCCCAGAGCTTATTGTAATCATCTTCCTAATGGCAGATCTCTGAATATTTTATCAGAAGGCCACATTGAACATTTCAATTACTTCAAGAGCTAGGTGAACATTTTAATGACCTTTCATGAGAACATAAGAGTGTCCATTCAGGGACAGACTGCAGGTCCATCAAACCCAGTATCCTGTTTCCAATGTTGGCCAATCTGGGTCACAAGTACCTGGCAAGATCTCAAAAGAGTAAAACAGATTTGATGTTGCTTTTTCTAGGAATAAGCAGTGGATTTCTGAAATTCTATCTTAATAAGGGCTTATGGATTTTTGTTTTAGGAAATTAGCCAAACCTTTTTTCTTTTTAACCCTGCTAAGCTAACTGTTATGCACCACATTCTCGGCAACAAAGTTCTTTTCTAGCATTTCCCTTTCGTTCTCTCTCATGTAGATCCGCGATGTGTCTGTCCTGCTGTTTTTCCCCCTTTCCCCTTTCCCAGCAGGACAAAGTCTCAGATCTCCCTTTAGCTTCGCAAAAGGTGATAGTTCGGGCAAAGGTTGAGTTTCTTCATTTGCCCCACTATTACTCTGGGATGGATCCTCCTTCTTCCTCCAGCAGCACTAGTTCCTGTCTTCTTTTTCCTGCAACTTGGCTCCTAATGGCAATACACCATGAATTTGCCAGCCATACACCACTGGTGTCTGTGTCAGATCTACATCATTCAATAACTCTGCACATAAATTTAAGTATCGTTTGTGTGGTTATTTTACAGAACGCAAGCCCTTCCATGCATAAGCATACACTCATGCAGGTCAATGCTAGGAGAGCCGTCTTGCTTAGGGTGTAAATTCAAGGGGCGTCCTGAGGACCAGCACTTACATAGGTAACTGCTACTAATCCTTTCTATACTACTGCTAGAAGTTGCTTTAATTAGCAGAATTCTGTATGTTATCTGCTAGTCCTTTAGTCTTTGTACTTCTCACTAGATATATTATTGGATTATTGTTCTTCAAATTCACCAGACTTGTTTATTTAAAATTTCACTTTGGCAGAAGAACATTATATGGTTCTTACTCCAGATAAAACTACTACTTGTTGGATAACTTGTGTGAAGTCAATTCCTGCCTTGATTCCTAATCCCTTTAAGAAACAAATTCAAACAATAGACACATGTGGGAATAATTATTGATTCAGCGGTCATCATTTATTACACATATCTACCGTGATAAAAGCTGGTTTTTATGCTCTACGGAGACTTAAAGCAGTTCAAAATCTTGTTACTAAAGAATCTTTACTTAAACTTTTCTCTGCCTTTATAAATTTGAAACTGGATTACTGTAATATGATCTCTGCAGGTTTGCCTATATCTCAATTACGACGTCTTCAAACATTGTAATGGTAGAAAATATGACCATCTAACGCCTTTGTTAAAACAATTGCATTGGTTACCAGTTGACTTTCGGATACACTTCAGAAATCCTACATTCGGGTTGTTCCTGATTACACGGCAACCTTAATGATTCCTTATTCTCCATCACGGACTCTTCGATCATTCCTCATCCTTCAAAAATGAAATGGGAGAGAGCACGAACGCAGCATTTTTTGCTATTGTGCCAACATTATGGAATTCTTTACCTGCAAACTTACGTTTAGAATCTCCATATGCCAAGGGCTTCTTTTACTAAGGTGCGCTAGCGTTTTTAGCGTGCACACAAGATTAGCATGCGCTAGCTGAAAAATTACCACCTGCTTAAAAAGAGGCGGTAGTGGCTAGCACGCGTGGCATTTTAGCCTGCGCTATTGCATGCGTTAAGCCCCTAACGCACCTTTGTAAAAGGAGTCCTAGATTTTGAGCACTAAAATGTAATTCTATCCCCCCTTACTCTTCTCTTCTATATATAAGTTCATGTAAACCTTTTTTTTCCTTCTCTTCCTATATTTTTAAGTTCTTGTAAACCATGCCGAGCTCCACAACATCCGTGGAAATGATGCGGTATATAAACTTAAGGTTTAGTTTAGTTAAGTTTAGTATTGAAACCTACCTTTTTGAAGGAGCTTTCTCTTAATTGGGAAAAGTAATTAAGAGCACATTCCTTTTTGCAGGATTGATCTTTGAATGTTTTTATGTGTTCTTAGTATGAATGTAGAGTTCTAGCCTATTTTTTACTGGCTTTCAATGTTTATTGATTTATTTTCTTGTAAACCACCTTGAATTGTGCTTCAACTAAAGTGGTATATCAAGTTTAATAAATGATAATCAATTCCACTCCATTTAGGATTTTAAAGACTTTTATCATGACAGACACTGCAATCCTCTTCCAACTCACTCGAAGCATAGGTCAAAGGAAAAGTGTCTGAGGGACATTCTGGTTCCCTGCCTCGGCAGGTTTTTTTTGGGTTTTTTTTTGTAATGTTCTCTATTTATAACAGACAACTCTGCTCCCAGGAGGAAAAACGTCTGCATATACCTCCTTGTTGCGCCCTCCAACTCCAGAGCGCCAGACGCCGTTCCTACTCCAAGCTATTGGAATCAACGGTCTCCTCACATCAGATCCCTCAAAAGGTTTCTGAACGTCAGAAAAGCAATAAAAAAACATGTCTCTTCCCCTAAATCCAGTCACTCCCTTCCAACCATATGTATTCTAATGTTTGCTGAACTAGATCCACTCTGTTACCTGAAGATGGAAATGACTAAATTGTATGCTAAACTTGACTCTGACGTTTCTGTAAATTCATAATCCGTTTGTCTATGCTTTATATGCGTCAACCTTGTTACCCGTTCTGAGCTCGTTGGGGAGGATGGGAAACAGTGATGAAGCAGTAGGGCACTTTTATTGCAACTCTTGGCCTTAGCTGTAGCAGACGTTACTTGCCACTGAGCTTATCTGAAACGAGCTTTGCATGGAGCAGCCTCCCAAATGGTATCTTAACTACTCGAATGCTTAATGCAATTTCTGCCTTTGTTGGGTAGGACCCTATTAAAATTGTCTTGTACAAGTTGTGATGATTGATTTCTTTCAATTGCTTTTGTTGTTTCCTTAAAATAAATGTCACAAGAGGCATATAAGAGCCTGACAACATAGAAAAATAAATTGCTTATGTGAGGATTCAGCTTAGTTATTCTGCACAAAGTTACTCCATTAAGCAAAACATATGTACCATATTCATTTTTAGAAATTGACTCAGGGAAGATATGCTTTCCAGGGCTTCTGAAATTAGAATAATTTGACATGAGCTTTTCTGAGGGGGTCAATATTGAAAACCAGCTATGATGTCAACATCAAGTACTTTTTGTTGCTCCCAGGGCAGGATTAATCAATAGGCCAAGTAGGCACGTACCTAGGGCCCGAAATGGTCAGGGGGGCCTTATGAAGGAAGACATCAACATAGTTTTTTCCAAACGGCGATGGGCCCCTCCAGCATCAATTGGCAATGCAGGCCCCCCCCGATCGGCAATGCAGGCCCCACACTGATCGGTAATGCAGCCCCCCATCGATGGAAAGTAAGACAAGCAAGCAACACAGGTAAGAAAGGCAACGGGAACTGTAATTGTGCAAGTGGTGCTGCTTGCCCAAAGCTTCCCTCTGACGCAGCTTCCTGTTTCCGGCTGGGCGCATGGTGGGGTGGGGTGGGGCGGGGCAGGGGGGCCCAGTGTACTTGTGTGCCTAGAGGCCCTCGATGAATTAATCCTGCCCTGGTTGCTCCATAGAATTGGTGGGTTCTCTGGTAATTCTGGAACTGGGCCCCTCCATTCAGGCTCCTGTCTTGTACAAGCCTCTTGGTTCAGTGATGCAATGCCAACAGGCCTAACATTTAGGTGGCCACAGAGCTAGAATAATTGTAGGCACCTGAATAGTCTGTGTGTTCCACACGGAAGTTGAAGTCCCGCCTGCAGTTCACCCATGCTCCGCCCATTTGTATGAATCCCTTGCAGATATTCGCTGTGCTAGATAGAGGCATATTTAGGAGGAAGAGATGCAATCTGTGATCCCCAGTCCAGTGGCTCCAGTTGACAAAAATAGAATTGTCAGCCACCTAGTGGTAGTTTCATGGTACTTCCTTTCTGAACACACCACCAAAACCCTTATCCACACCCTTATCACCTCTTGCCTAGACTTCTGCAACCTGCTTCTTACTGGTCTCCCATTAAACCACTTTTCTCCCCTTCAATCCATTCAAAATGCTGCTGCATGACTTATATTGTTCCAGAGACACTAAGCTCACATCACTCCCTTCCTCGTCGCTTCATTGTCTCCCTATCCGTCTCCACGTAAAGTTCAAACTCTTCTTATTGACCTTTAGCTCTTCATTATTTCTCCTCCCTTATCTCTCTCTTTACTCCTCCCTGGCAAATCTCTCTTACTAACTCCAGATTACGTGTCTTCTCTCTTGCTGCACCATACACCTGGAACAGAATTCCTGAGTCGGTACGTCAAGCCCCGTGCTCCACAGTATTCAAGTCCAACCTAAAATCCTACTTTTTTGAGTTTGCTTTTGGCTTTGAACTCCACTGGAGCCTCCTTGTGACCCTGGGTAGGTCACGTGACATTCCGTTGCCCCAGGTACAAAACTTAGATTGCGAACCCACTAGGGACAGAGAAAATACCTTATTACAATGTGTACACTGCTTTGTATGTCTAGTAGCACTATAGAAATGATTGATAATAGTACCTCCACTAAGGAACAGACTGGCAATTAAAGAAGAGCTTCCTAACCACTGCAGCGTCATGAATTTTAAGATAGGGACTGGGTTATTTTATTAGATATTCATTTTTAAATCAAAACTACCAGAACTTAGATTGTATTTAACATGGAACGTGTCCAAATCCTTGATTGAAATTTTGAATTAAGAAAACATAAATACCTCACAATGCACTGTAATTCCACTTACCATAATTCTTTCAGATGGTGACAGATTTGCTCACTGTATCCAGCAAGAGAGGAAATAAACAAAAACCCAAAGTCAGGACTAAACTGTGTCAAAGTTGATTTTAACTAAATGAGTGAAATTGATTGAAATCTTCACAATTGGAGAGCCTTCATTCACTCGCATTCTAACCAAGGTATAAAATCATGTCACCATATGGTTAGTCTTTTAATGGGGAGATTGTTCTCTATAAAAAACCTGTGAACTAGTGAAGCCATATATTCCCTCCTGGATCACGCATGGATGTCCTCAGCAGTGTCATTTGGGTGCAGAAGGGATGGAGATGCAACACGTGCTCACAAGACTTGTATACGTCCACATAGTGATAGGGATTAAATCACTGCCCGGACTTAAAGTTATTGAGCTGTAGGTCTAGGATCTGAATTAATGTCACGATTTGGGAAATATCTCTATTATTTGACATTCAAACCTAAATAATTCACTAATAATGTCCTATTTTTATTTTTATTTTATTGTTATTATCTTTGTCTTTAAAAATAATGTTTTGGGTTTTTTTAAATACTATGTAATGTGCTCAGTATACTTCCACCATGGTCAAATCCACAGATGTGAAGACCACGAGTCAAAGGGAACCATCATTGCGCCAACTTTTTCCCATACCAGTTTTATAAAATTAACTTAACTCAAAATGGCCTCAAATTAATTCCTTATCTGTTAGTATTTAAAACCAGGCACTTTAAATGCTTTACAAACAGTAAATCTGAGACTCCCAGTTTTGCTAGAGTACTGCAATGGTGCATCCAGATCGGGTCTAACCAATCCCCAACCACAGCAAATTTGTGATGTAAAATCCAGTGAAAGTAAAGGATCTTCTTCGAAAGACCGTTACTGCTACTCTGCTGCTCTCCAACTCAAGCTAAGTTTCGATCGTCATTAACAATCATTCTAATTCAATTATAAACACTACTCTTCATAATAATTCCTCTTATTACCTTAGCCATATAATATTTCAGCCACAGCTAGGCAAGTCGAATGGATGAATTGTCAGGGGCTGGGGCTCTATTTGCCATTCTACATTGATCAATCAAATTTCTCCTTTTGCGTATTAGTCAGAATTATCCAATAGCCATTCAAGTTCATGATTAAGGCCAAATGGAATCCATTGGTATATAAATTTTTGTTCCTTATATAGCAGTGTTTGAGAAATGTCTCCTCCATAATGGAGATTTACAGTCAATAACACCACGAATCACAGCTGTTATAAAGAGTGGTTTGCCTGAACCCAATGTTCTGTTAGTGGAGCTTCCATTCTTTTGGTTTGGATTGTGCTTAAATGTTCTGATATTCTCTTTTTAATTGGTCATTGTGTTTGACCAATGTAGTATAAACCGCAGGGGCAGATAATAGAATAAACCACCCCTACCATTGTAGAATCCGTATGATGACTCAAGTGGGGAATCTTGACCTCCTTAGTTTGAATGGTAAACGAGCAAACAGAACAGTGACCGCATGAGAAATGTCTGGGATTAATCTCTCTTTTATCCCGGGGAGTTTTTAACAGTTCTCCCAAGTTTCTACTATGGGTATGAGGAAATTTCGGCATCTCTTGAAGATAGGGATGTAAACTAAGCACATGCCAGTGCTTTCTAATTGTCTGTTGAATTAGATGTACTTTTGTATAATGTAACACGCATACTAAAGGAGAATGATTTTCTATCATCTTGTTGGCAATAGCTCTCCAATGGGTATGCCTATAACGTGCCCTTTTATAGGCCCTTTTAAGTATTTGGTTTGGGTATCCCATTTTAATAAATTTGTTTGCCAAACCATTTACATGAAATTGGAATGTATCCTGTGATGGAGGTGAAATGAGCACTTCACCTATTATATTAAAAAAAAAAAAATTGATACAAAAATTTATTTTTAAAGACAAAGATAATAAAAATAGGACATGAATTATATAGGATCTGAATTCCCACTGCTGTGTATAAGTCTGGTGGCCGCAGTGCACACTATGGAGTAGATTCTCTATACTGCATCTACTCTTAGGCGTGGTTTAGACGTCCGAGTTAAGTAGATAATGAGCCAATTAATGGGCTTAACAAGCGTTAATTGGGACTTAGGCGTCGGTAAGACATCTAGAACCCGCTGTGCCAAGCTAGACGCAGAGGTAGTACCTACACGCGTCCAACCTTATGGACGTGGGCGTAACTGGGCGTAACCAGGGCGTGGTTACCGGCAGGCACAGCTTAGACGCTAGCTACACGCTTCAGTGCGTGCGTCTAGCGTCTAAAATATAGGCGAACGAAAACCCGGTCTATCTCCTTCATCGCAACGCAGTTTCAACGTTTGTCCCGCCGACTCGCTTAGACGCAAGATAGATGTCCATTCTGAATCCATAATATTTTTTATAGGGATGTTGAATATGTGTTTTATCTTCTTGTTTCTCCCTCCTAATAGATTTAATAAGCCAACATATCAATACAGCACATAAATATAAACATATTGCATGAGAAACATAGCACTTTTCTGCCCAAACAGTAATATAGTTTGCTCATTAGACCACCTCTGGTTTTCCTGCTTAAAAAGAACTCCTTTTTTTCTCAACAAACAGTCCTGCAATCATCTCTTTCTTGAGAGCAAAGAAAGAACATGAAAAACATATCATTATTGCACACATTACTTCATTTCTCAGCACTTAAAAAGAGAAAAACCAGATACACACCTTAACATGCATTTTCCCTCATTGCAAAAATGGAGTTCTTCAGCTTCACAAAGCTGACCTCATTGTGAGATCATCAAGCCGCACCTTCAAGGTTTTATGCCACAATTAAAAGATGTGCTGGGTGTAGAACTCACAATCTCTGTACGACTAGCACAGGATTGTAACCCATAGAGCTACAGCAGCTTCTACTTAGGTGGATCTCACTGCCCTTTCATATCATACTTGACTGACCTGCCTATGTATCATCTCATTAGCTATCATGTCACAATCATCTCAAAGAAAGCATTTCTGGCTCATCAGGTTAATGTGCCTGGTCCAAACTCGCAAGCTCACCGGTTCAACTCCAACCCTCACCATCCCTCTTTTTCACAGCTTACTATTAGCTCTCAAAGGAGTATATATATATATATATGGTGGACTTTGCTGTTTTCATTGTTAGGGTTAAGGTTACGCGTGCTTATAGATCCGCAATGACGCTGATCGCAAAGCGCAAATAACGCCTATTTTCCGCATACAACACCTATGTGAAACAGAAGAATACTTACAAATTTATACCTGATTCAGTAGCACAGTGGTTACAAGGAAGGTTAGCGTATGAGCATGGTCTGGGTTCGACTCCCTCAACTCCTTCAGCTGACACAATACTCATTTTAATAAATATTACAAGATACAGAGTATTCCCATCTAATTTTCATCTCAAAGACATTAGCAATACTACACACAATACATTAAAAAGTTGAGCTTGCGTTTGATTAAAAAAGCATAATTTGACTCCATGTTACATTTATTGAACCATACTTGAGAATATGGGTTTTGCGTCACTGACATCAGTGTTTTAAACCATTGAGTTACCAGTCTTTTGTCTCAGCTAACTGTGAGATAATAGCTAAGCGGATTATACCTTAGCAGATTACTAAGGTATGCTATGACAGGGGAGCCAGAGACACTGGAGTAAAAGGTGCTGTAGCTCAATGAGTAAAAGTGCTGTACTGATCTTCTGGAGGTTGTGGGTTCAACTCCTGGCTTGTCTTTTACTTGTGGCATATCTACCTTCCAGGTGCACCTAGATGATGTCACAATGAGATCAGCATTGTGCTGCTGGCTACTTCCTTTTGCTATGAACTAGAAGCCACATTCAGGTCTGTTCTGTGTTTTTATTCTGTTTTTAAGTTTGTCCATTGTAAGTTATGGGAATTCCCTTTGGTTTGAAGAATGAGCTGATTGTAGCAATGTTTGATAAGGTACTCCATGAATGCCTACTTTGGAAACTAAAGAACCATGGGGTGGAAGGAGAAGTACACAGATGGATCAGTTATTGGTTGGCGGGCAGAAGGTAGGAGTGAAGGGCCACTACTCGGACTGGAGGAAGGTCACGAGTGGTGTTCCGCAGGGGTCGGTGCTTGGACCGCTGCTATTCAATGTATTTATAAATGATCTAGAAACGGGGATGAAGAGCGAAGTAATAAAATTCGCAGATGACACCAAGCTATTCAATGGGGCTAGGACTAAAGAGGACTGCGAAGATTAATAAAGGGACCTAAACAAACTAGGGGAGTGGGCGACGAGATGGCAGATGAAGTTCAATGTAGAGAAATGCAAAGTCTTACACGTAGGAAACAGAAACCCGAGGTACAGCTACACAATGGGAGGGCTGTTATTGAGTGAGAGTTCCCAAGAAAGGGACTTTGGGGTAATAGTGGACATGACAATGAAGCCATCGGCACAATGCGCAGCGGCTGCTAAGAAAGCAAATAGAATGCTAGGAATAATCAAGAAGGGTATTACAAGCAGAACACAAGAAGTTATCCTGCCGTTGTATCGGGCGATGGTGCGCCCGCATCTGGAGTACTGCGTCCAATATTGGTCGCCGTACCTAAAGAAGGATATGGCGATACTCAAGAGGGTTCAGAAGAGAACGACGCATTTGATAAAAGGTATGGAAAACCTTTCATATGCTGAAAGATTATAGAGACTGGGGCCTTTTTCGCTGGAGAAGCGGAGACTTAGAGGGGATATAATAGAGACTTATAAGATCACGAAGGGTATAGAGAAAGTGGAGAGAGACAGATTCTTCAAACTTTCGACAACTACAAGAACGAGAGGGCATTCCGAAAAATTAAAAGGAGACAAATTCAGAACCAATGCTAGGAAGTTCTTCTTCACTCAACGTGTGGTGGACACCTGGAATGCGCTTCCAGAGGGAGTGATAGGACAGGGTACGGTATTGGAGTTCAAGAAGGGATTGGACAATTTTCTGAAGGAAAAGGGGATAGAAGGATATAGACAGAGGGCTAATATACAGGTCCTGGACCTGATGGGCCGCCGCGTGAGCAGACTGCTGGGCATGATGGACCTCAGGTCTGACCCTGCAGAGGCATGGCTTATGTTCTTAAGACGAGGAGAGTGTTATTTAGAGCAAAATATCACTTCTAATAAATCATGAAGGATAAAGATACAACACAGCAGTGTTTTCTGTCTCCTAGCAGAATTAACTGCCATTCCCTACCTATAAGGTGTAGTATAATCAAATCAGAATTGCTATTATTACATGGTTCATTGTCTAGCACGGCGGATTAGACTGAAGGTTAGCATGTCATCTTTTTCAATATACTCAGTGATATTCCCAGATCAACTCCCACTGAAACTAATATATTATACAAAATATACTTTTAAAAATGGTATAATGTGTTTTTATTATCTTGTTAATGATCCTATACTTTGGGTTAATTATGTGAAAGCTTACAATGTTGAAATAATGATAATGAATCAGTAAAGACTACCTTAAATAAATAAATAAATATATATATATAAAACATCGTAGGGACGTCTATCTGGCGTCTAAGAACAGCCATGTAGAGACGTCTAGATGACGTTTGAGACAGCCGTGTCTACCTCGTGCTCAGCGTTCTACAGACGTCTAGTCCACGTCTAAGTAACGCCTAAGTACCAATGATTGACAGTTGCGTTACGGGACTTCTAAACCACGCCTAAGTTTAGACGCAGTATAGAGAATCTACTCCTATCTGTGTACATTCAACGACACCTCCGCCTGTCCAGATGGTAACATAATAAATGATGTCCGCTGAAGGCCTATGCAGTCCATTTAGTCTGTCCAACAAGGTGGCCACAGTTGCACCTGCCCCTCTGTGCAGGCTATACCCCTCTGGCTGTTATTTGAACACAAATGCTGTGGGGTTCAAATATGGACCCCTGGAAATTTAGGTATTATAGTTTAATATGTTACAATTTTTTATTGTGCATCTTTTTTTTTTTCATTTCATTAGGGAGATGTAGTACATCGAGTGCAGTACAGCTTGTCAAAAATCTCATCCTCTGGGTAAAAGAATCACCATTAATCTGTTACTGGTACCAGTACACCATTGGCTCCACCTTCCTTACTTCCTTTGCACTCTGTAAGGAGGCTGAGGAGGGTTAGCGGGCCAAATTTTGATTCTTGGCGTGAAGGACATGTAGCACTGGACACATTACGAGGGGGTGCTGAAAAGTTCTCAACTTCCTAAATTCTGAGCGTTATTTTGCCACTGGAGCTGAAAAGAGAGTTATCTTATTTGCAGAAATGAAATTCTCTGTTTTGACATGGTTTCAGATCATTGATTGAACCATACCCCCTCGTATTTGCAGGTCTCACAATCTAAGTTTTGTACCTTGGGAATGGAGGATTGAATGACTTGCCCACGAACTGCAGTGGGTATTGAAGCCAGTTCCCTAGGACAGCAATCCGCTGCACTAACCGTTGGGTTCCTCCTTCAAGTATCAAGTATTAAGCGTAAATATAGAAAGGACGAGGCGCGTTGCTTCAGCCTTTCATGTCTTCAATCGCCCCTGGTCCAGCGGAGCTCCATCTTCCCTCTCCTACTGCTTCCCTTTAAGTGCACTAATTTAGGGGACTAGGACTTGATAAATGCATCGATTTGGTTGAAACTAGGGTGGTCAGATGTCCGGATTTAGAGGACATGTCCAGAGTTTGTGCGGGTTATGAAAAGAAAAATCTGGTAACCGTATTTGAAATTCCCTGCTCAGTGCGCAGCAGCAGCAGCTAAGAGCGCAACTAGAATATTTTGAATGACTAGGAAGGGAACGGAGAAGACAAATGAATGTTTTATCACTCCATGCTGCAGCTGCCCCTCAATTCTGGTCACAACATCTCAAAAAAGATGACAAAAGGGATGAGATGGCAACTCTTATGGTCTGACGGTTAAAGCCCAGTTTTCGTTAGAAACCTTCTGATTATGAATTCCTCCCTAAGTCTATCCTGTTACTTCGTTTCTGAGGAGCTGCTTTATAAATCATTGCATCTACTTTGTATCGAGTATGAAGGGGATGAATTGTAGGGTCACAGGTTGTAGAGTCTGACCGGACTGGCTTTCTTAGGCTTACCAAGCCTCTCTTGTTAAACAACACAACTTAGATCAGAGAATGATTGAAATGCAACAAATTACTGCTACCACTCCCAAGCAGACTTTACACCACTACCTGAGAGAACAGCAGGAAAATTCACAGTTTGTTACATTGCAAATGATGCAAAGAAATAAGTTGGCATTCTGATCCAGAAGGGAAGGAAAGGAGGGAGTGTCACGTTTTGTGCTACAGAATTATAAATCACAACAGTTTACACTTTTTTGCCTAGGAGCTAAATTGCAAGCAAAACGTTTTATGAAATTAAATACGGTGACACCTCTCACTCTAGCTAGGTACAGTACGTGGGACCTGGGATGGCCACTGTTGGAAACAGGATACTGGGCTTGAAGGGATTCAAGACAAAGTTAGACAAGTTCCTGCTGAAGTAGAACATACCCAGGTAGGGCTAGTCTCAGTTAGGGTGCTGGTTTTTGACCAGAGGGCTGCCGCATGAGCGGACCGCTGGGCACGATAGACCATTGGTCTGACCCAGCTGCAGCAATTCTTATGTTCACGCTATAAACCTCTAGTACATTTTGATAAAAATGGGGATAGTTTGCAAAACTGCAGAACCTTTGAGCATGTATGTTTTTGAAGACCCCACGAAGTCCTACCCCTTTGTAGAAGACAACAACAAGGAGGCTGACGCCGGAAGATGATAGGGGTGAGAGTGGCAGGTTTCTGGACTGGGACACTAGGGATAAAAACAGATTATTTTATTTATTTTGACTTAATTCTTATGCTCATATTAATTTCATTTTATTGTCTTTTACCTGGTTGTGTACATTATTTTGTAAACTACCTAAAATTGTTCAGGTAGAGCAGGTTATAAATAGTTAAAATCAAATAAATAAAGAAGAAAATGATGGAAAAGACTTGGACAACAGATAGGGAGGAAGATGAGGAAGAGGCAGGAGAGCAGAGAATACGAAAATCAGACCCAAATGAAGAAAACAGAGATGAGCGCAAGCAAGGGGAAAATTAGATGGCGGACTAAGAGAGACTATGACAAGAAGGTTTCAAGTACATTCCATGAAGACATCCGATGGATCACTGGAGGACACGGGAGTAAGAGAAGTTCGCCAGTAAAATAACAAAATGCTTTCTTCACTTTGGGCTGTACTAGGAAAGTGGAGGACTTTCGAGTTGCACCTACTCCACAAACCTAGATTGAGCCCAACTAAAGCCCACTTGGACCTCCAGGTCTAGTTTGTGTCATCTTTTGCATGTCTATATGTCTTTGAAAATGAGTCACATAAGCTACCTAGCTTATCTATATCAATGTTTTCACAAAATATCAAGGACACCCAAAGGAGCAGAGAAGGCCAGGTCTTCAAACCAAATGGACTTGAATAGCAACCATATATCAACCATTCATACGACTCAACACAGGCCTTGTTGCAGCTCAAAAGCCTGCTTCAGGAGTCCTGAAAGGAGACATAAAACAATAAAGAAATCGAGATAATTGGCAATACAAGTGTACATACATAAAAGATAAAACATTTGAACAATTATAGACTCATACCTTATGAATGGAGCACGAAGTCTCTTTTAATACAAAGAATGCTAAAAAAAAAAAAGTTCTATCTATAATCTTAGAATTTTTGCTGATGTAGGGGATCTTGGATAAAGGCAGATTAAAAATGTTTTTAAATAAATAAAATCTCTTCACTCGTCTCGGTCTTCAAGGTCAAAACAAACTTAAAGCTCCTTTTGTTAAACTGCTGTAGAGGTTTCCAGCGCGGTAACTGCGCCAATGCTCATACCAAGCAGCTTCTTATGACAAAGAATTATGAGCGTTGATCATTACATCTTGTTCTTATAAACATTTCAGAAAACCTTCCTCTTTGTAAAATATCTGACTTCATTTTATAACCTTTTTTAAACCGCATCGAACTTATGGTTATGCGGTCTAGAAATTTGATGTTATGTTAGGTTACTTCACCGGGCAGCGATAGAAACCTCTACTGCATCACAGTAAAACCCAGCTTTAAGCCATCCAAAAAGTACTTCGCCAACGGCTGCTTCAGGGTTTGCCACTGTAGATTTCAGAATGGTTATCCAGTCAATGCATTTGTGACTCCTCGATTCCATCCTGTCAAGTTATCAGCACCTCCTCTTAAGGGAAGGACTGTCCCTCGAGCCAGCAACATCCGCTCAGTCTTCCATGTCAGAAAAAGGTGGTCCATTCAACCCAGACAATCAAGCCTCTGGAGTGCACTGTATCCATTTTAAAAATCCAGCGCTGCTGAAGACACCAGCGCCAGTCACCCTGTCTAATAGAATATTTCCATCACTCAAGAGCCAAATTTGTGGGGTGGAATTGGGTCAGGGAGCAAGGGAAGTCTAAAAACGCATGCAAAGGGTTGCACCCATTCTCCTGAGGAGCTCTACTTGTTCTTGTAAAGCTTTCTGCCGTAAATTCTTTGAGTTTGGGCGATTTGAAAAGAAAGCCTCCTTTGCCCAAGTTATATCCCCATACTCAGCTGATTTCACTACAACAGTTGACCATATATTTGCAATATACGGATGGTGATCGTTAACATTTCATTCCTATCTAGTTGTAACTGGATTTTCAATAATATTTCTGCCTGTCAGAAGAGCTGTGATATTAAGCAGATATCAAACCAGCTTCTGCCCGCCAGAGTGAGAAGGTTACTGGTGTCTTATTAAATAAGCAGAACTTCTAATTGAGGAGAGTTCAATCCTGACGGGCTCCGCAGGCTGACATCTTCATTTGCTCAGAGTCTCTCGGTAACCCATCCTGTAGATCTATTAGGTGTGGGAAACCAATCAAGCTTCAGCTTCTCCCTGAACTGTGGGCATTAATTTCTAATGAGCCTTAATTATGTGTCTTCCAGTCTAGGACATTTCTATTTCGAGACAGTGGCCCACATCTGTTACAGTTAAAACAAAAACATACTGTTTCACTGAGCGAAAATTAGGATTGTGACAGGAGAGGACAAAGGCGACTCTGCTTAGGCTGAAGGGATCAAATGAAGTAGCACGCCTTATCAATACTTGCCATTGATTTTATCATTTTAATGTATTGTACACCGCTTTGACAGTTTTAAGGCAGTTTATCAAATTTTCATAAACTTGGATGTACACAACACTGTACAAACAAAAACTATGGATACAGAGGTTCTGGAGATAATTTATTAAACACTGACATATAAAACCAGAGCTCATCTCTAGTCCAGACAAAGATTAGGGAGTTTCATTTATTAGGGAACAAGCCATTAAGATGTTTGATAAAGCTGGTCTTCTAGGCTTGATTTGTTAGGGCCACAGCGACTGGGGCTTTATTTTACAGAGATGCTTCCTGCTGAGGCTTTACTGGGGATTCAGGAACTATGAGGAGCCCTGGAGCCTTGAATCTCTCCTATTTTGTTTTCAACCCACTTACGAGGGTAGTAAATGATTGTACAGCAGTTGCTCGTATTAGTTGGGGAAAGCAAACTACAGTATATGAGTTATATTAACCTTTTCCTAAAACACCGTAAGCAGACAGCCCATGATAAAGCTCAAGGTAAGTGTGTATGGACCGGTATTATACTGGCATGACAGCCAACATGCTAATCACATGCTAACTGTGTAGGGAATGGTCACTGCCACAGATTCTGTGTCTACATCCTGCTGTCAATGCATTCACCATGTGGTAAAGATTCTGGGCAGTAACTATGCGAAGATGCCCTGGGATGGGTAGCATGGAACGTTGCTACTATTTGGAATTCTTCCAGGTACATGTGACCTGGATTGGCTAGATGGACCATTGGTCCGATCCCAGTATGGATAGTCTTATGTTCTTATGCGTAACTGTTATTACGCAGGCTTTGACTCACCTCCCAATCATGTGGGAAGTACAAAACTATATTGAACTGATGTAAAAATGTTAAAAATGTCTAATGTGTTATTAGTAAAATGTGAAATGAACCAACCCCCCTCTCACCCCCCATAAAAAAATAGAAAAAAAGCCAGAAAAGTAATTCACAGTATTGTGGCCAATGCACATGCCTAGAATATTCTAGAATTCCCTTATCTGCTCTTTCATCATCTTGTTTCCTCTCTGTTGAATGGCAGGAATTCTCGCTTTTTTTTCTCTCTTAACTGGTCTTCTTTCATTCCTTCCTGGTCTATTTCTGAGTGTTCGTAAGCAATTTTACAAACCCCACCCCATAACTAGAATTAGAGACTTCAGGGTTGAAAGCCCTTCCTTCACCAAGGAAAGTCCTTTCCCCCAGTCACAAATTCCATTGCAGCACGTATCTCTGAGGTCATATGGATAGAACAAAAACAGACATATTGGTCAGACCAATGGACCATCTAGGCCAGAATCCTGTTTCCAACAGTGGCCAACCCAGGTCAAAGTATATGGCAGAAATCCAAATAGTAGAAACATTTCATGTTACCAATCCAGGACAAGCAGTGGCTTCCCGCATGTCTGTCTCATTAGCAGACTATGGACTTTTCCTCCAGGAACTTGTCCAAACCTTTTTCTAAAAACCTAGCTATGTTAGCTGCTGTTACAACAACCTTTGGCAATGCATTCCAAAGCTTAACTATTCTCTGAGTGAAAAATATTTCCTCCTATTGGTTTTAAAAGTATTTCCCTGAGTCTTTGCAATTGTTGATGCAGTAAAGAAAACCGATCCACTTGTACCCGTTCTGCACCATTCAGGATTTTGTAGACTTCAATCCAATCTCCATTCAACCAGGCTGAAGAGCCCTAATCTCTTCAGTCTTTGATCATATAGAAAGAGATCTATCACTTTATCATCTTGGTCACTCTACTTTGAACCTTTTCTACTTCTGCTATATTTTTTTGTGATATGGTGACGGAATATTTGGGATATAGTAATGCATTTAAACTGGTGTGGAGCCATTGACTGCATTTATTGAGTCACAATAACTGTCATGTACCTTTCCTTTTATTTGATTTCCTTACACATCCAGGGTGGGAATGTATTATTGTTTGCTATACTTAATTATCTATGTTTTTGAAATTAAATATGTACTTCTTCTTTTATTAGTTATGGGAAGGTGGGAATGATTATTTTTTTTTTATATTATTTGTGTATTTAAAGTGCATTCTATGTAGTGTTTATGTTTAAATTCATTGTATGGCACTGTTAACATTTGAAAATTAATAAAGATTTAAAAAAAAAACAAAAAACAATGCAATACTCAAGCTGAGAGTGCACCATGGAACGATACAAAGGCTGCCAGATTGGTAAAGAGGTGGAAATATTATTATAGAAGTCTATAAAATCATGTGAAGAATGGAAGAAGAATATTGGAAAAGGTTATTTACCTTAATAAATAATGCCAAAATGAGAAAACTCTCAGTGAAGGTGATAAGTAGCACCTGAATGATAACACAATGTCTCACTAATTGTCCTCCTTCTACCAAATCTCTTCTTATAGTGCTATATACTCTAACTCAGTGGTTCCCAACCCTGTCCTGGAGGACCACCAGGCCAATTGGGTTTTCAGGTTAGCCCTAATGACTATGCATGAGAGAGATTTGCATATAATGGAAGTGACAGGCAAGCAAATCTGCTCCATGCATATTCATTAGGGCTGTCCTGAAAACCCGATTGGCCTGGTGGTCTTCCAAGACAGGGTTGGGAACCACTGCTCTAACTCAGGGGTGCCCACACTGTTTTGGCTTGCGAGCTACTTTTAAAATGACCAAGTCAAAATGATCTACCAACAATAAAATTTAAAAAAACACAAAGCACACCGTACGCAGAAAAAATGTTAATTATCATTTGTATTTGGGGGTTTTTTCAGAGGTCAAGGCAGATGACTTTAAAATATGCAATGTCACCTCAGTAACAACTATACAAAAATAGACAAACATAACCCCTCCCCTTTTACTAAACCGCAATAGCGTTTTTTAGTGCAGCGAGCTGCACCCAATGCCCCTCGAAGCTCCTGACGCTCATAGGCTCCCTGCGCTAAAAACCACTATCGCGGTTTAGTAAAAGGGGGCCACAGTGCAAAATATAGACAGCAGATATAAATTCTCAAAACAGACATATTTTGATCACTAAATTGAAAATAAAATCATTTTTCCTACCTTTTTGTCTTGTGATTTCATGAATCTCTAGTTGCACTTCCTTCTTCTGTAAATCCAATATTTCTTTCCTGCCTGCCTGTCTGTCTTTCTTTCTCTCTCCCCCTACCCCCCATAAGCCATCGCGTCAATTTCTCCACTTCTCCAATTCTTTTTCTCTCCCTGCCCCCCCTCCCAAGCCACCACACTGATTTCTCCCTGATTCTCCAAGCCAGGCCTGGCGCATCCAAGCTCCAGGACCACAAGCCTTCACCTCCAACGTCAATTCTGACCTCGGAGAGGCAGCGATTGGCTGGCCCAGAACTTCCTCTCCGACGTCAGAATTGACGTTGGAGGTGAAGGCTTGTGAGTTTGGCACTTGTACACACCTGGCCTGGCTTGGGGAGGCAGGAAGAACAAGATTGCAAAGGCAACGTGATTGACTTGCGTTGCCTTTGCGATCTACTGGTCGATCATGGTCGACCATTTGGGCACCCCTGCTCTAACTCATCCATCTTATTTTTCAGGCTTCTAGCATTTGTATACAGACACTTCAAAATGTGTTTTATTCTCTGTATCTGTAGGCTGCCTAGAAAGTTGACTGGGATCATTTGCATCCTTCAACTGCAAGTTAAACCTTCTGCCTCTTGGTTTTCCATCAAGCACTGTCATATTCCTCTATTGTTTATTGTTTATTGTTTAATTAGTTTTTTGATTAAACGCTTTATCGATTCTGCAAAGCGTTGTACAAAGCATTAGATAAAATAACATTTCAACAAACATAAATTACAGTAAAACATACTTTTAAAAAAATCTTTAAGACGAACTATTACACATACTAGGTTATTAAGGACGAACGAACAAAATACACACTAAGGAAAAAGGGAAGAAATACAATCGTTATAGTAAATGAGAGAAACATTAAGGGTAAGCACGAAAGGGCAGGAATTAATTGAAAAAGGAAGACTAAAATAACTTTAGTTAAAATCAGCTTTAAAAAAAAAATAAAAAATGAAAATCTACTAAATCACAGCTAAAAACAATTTTCAAATGTTTCAGAATAGAAATTACACTATCCCGAGGATATTCCACAGCTCGGGAGCCACCACTTAAAATGCATTAATCCAGCATCCCATTTTCCCTTACACTGCTTCATGGTTAGCGCTGCAGGATATGAACTGGGGAGGCTGGTTTTCCAATCCAGTTTCTCCCATTGAATCTCCTTCTGACATCTGCCAAGTCACTTTACCCTCCATTGCCTCAGGGAGATCAGATTTTAAGTCGTCTTGGACAAGGCAATAACTTATGTACCTGTACTTGTAACTCACCTTGAACTCAGATTTGGAAAGGCAAATAATTACATCTCAAACTTAGGACTCCTTTTACGAAGGTGCGTTAGCGTTTTTAGTGCACGCACCGGATTAGCATGAGCTAGCTGAAAAACTACCGCCTGCTCAAGTATTTTAGCGTGCACTATTCCACGCATTAAGGCCCTAATGCGTCTTCGTAAAAGGAGCCCTTAATCTAAAACTGCTAAAATGTATCTTGTGAAGATAGAAGACATCCACGCCACAGACATCTAATCAACTTATTACTCAGATAATCTAGTTTGCTTTTTTCTTTTCAATGATACCAAAGTGATCAACAAGGCGGTGAGGGGGTTATGGTGGGATGTGTTTCTAGGACCCTTTATATGAAGTCAACTGCCCCACTTTTCTGCTGGGATGTCTATATGGCCAATGTACTAAAAATGCTGGCCTCTCCTACGTTCAAAGGACTTGTTTTGTATGTTTTTCATTTGGACACTTTGTTGACCAAAAACGATAGACGCACTAAGAGTGAACACATCTAGAAATGTCCATTTTTGAGAAAGATAGATGTTTTGCAGTTTCGAAAATGAACATTTTTCCTACCCGATTTTTGGACGTATTTCACAAACGTCCAAAGTCAGACTTAAATATTGTATCGAAAATGCCCCTCCACATGATCTCTTACTGCTTCTATACATTAGAAGTGTCGTACTGGGCCCCACATCAGGTTTCCAAAAGTACAGAGTTGTCTGCCCAGAGTTTCTCGTTCCTTTAGATCAGGGGTGTCAAAGTCCCTCCTCGAGGGCCGCAATCCAGTCGGGTTTTCAGGATTTCTGCAATGAATATGCATGAGATCTATTAGTTTCAAGTTTTATTAAGGTTTGTTGTACACGCAAAGTCAAATACTTCAATGCGTAGTACATTTTAAAAATAGGGGACAAAACAGAACAGTTTTATACAATTAAATACAAAGTATATACGTACAAATAAATAACTGGTACAGAAGGTGAAGAGGGATGAACTACAATCTTTAAAGAAAGAGAAGAAACATTTAGGGAAAAACACATATGGTGGGTAACACAAAAAAAGGCTATAAAAGCAAATAGATCTCATGCATATTCATTGTGGAAATCCTGAAAACCCGACTGGATTGCGGCCCTCGAGGAGGGACTTTGACACCCCTGCTTTAGATGGAATAAATATATTGGGTTAGAGACTTTGGCAAAGTGAATAAAAGCAGCAAAACCTTATAAGCAGGATAAGCGAAAGGACTAACTAGTCAAGAATATCTGATAATCATGTTTTGCCTAGTGCAGGTTTAGGGTTCCATTGAAAAGTCAAGTCCTATCTGTCACATCCATTCTGTTCAGCATTTGGAGCGTAGTGGTTTTTGAACTACTCCCCGCCATGAGCTGAATCTAAGCCAGATATTCAGTGCCAGAGTCAGGTCCAAGTGCTGGCATTGGATATGCAAGGCAGATACTGACCGATATCTGGTGCTGCCACCCGCAGAGCTGTGAGCAAAGAAAGGGCTGCCAGCTCCTCTCTGACTGGACACAGACAGGCCTAGCATTGAAGCACACAATGCCACGGTGGTCAGATGGGTTATTCAATGGCATTGCGCTCCTGAATATTTGGGTTTATGCAGCAGGAGCTTGGTATAAGTGCTACACTCTGAACCTGCACGGTACATTGTTAAGCCAGGACATGGTTTTCGACTGATTTTTTTTACATGAAAATATGAGCTGTGTTCAGATAGTCAGAGATGCTTTTAAAATTGGTATGAAACTAGATTCAAATACATTTCAGAGAAAGTTAACTAGAGCTGATCACAGCCGAGACCCGACATCATCTTCATCAACAAATCCGTCATTAATGAATGTGAATGCAGATAAAGGAGAATGCAAAACGTTCTATTACAGCCACTTAAAATAGACTTTTCATTTCATTTTCAATGAACTGTGACCACAAAAGGCTTTGGAACATTATCATTCGGTGATTTGTCTTGTTCCTCGGCACATTGTGCTATGGATTTTTATTACTGAGGGAACGTTCTGCTGAAGGGAAACATTTTTATCATATTTTACTGAATTCTGGCACCAGTTGGAGTTAGGAAGTGAATTACGTCATGTTCGATTGAAGAAAGATAAAGATAAGAAACAGATTGCAGAAGAGAGGCATGCAGAGTTCTCATTCTGTGAAATGGAAGGCCTCTGGGCCCTCGTCCGCCTGCCTTTCTCTGCAAATGCAGTCTTCTGGCTTCCTTTTCCCTTTCACCAGCTTGCATTTTATTCTCTCACTGTACTATCACAATTACATCTCGTGGTAGACGTTGCCTGGTATCCTTAACCTGTCCCCTAAGAAAAATCTATTGGCTATTGTTACGAGTATATTTCCATCCTATCCCTCCACCCCCACCCCCTTCCTGTCTCTCTTCCTCAGCCTTGATGGTTTTGGGGAAAGTGCACAGAATCTCCAAGGGAGAGAAAGAAGATAGTGGATGCTACAGATGTGCAGAGCAGTGCTTTTTAACATTTCTTTAATGACCTGAAAATGGGAGCAGTGAGGGAAGTGATCAGATTTCCAGATGACACAAAATGTTTTAAAGTTGTTAAATTCCATACAGACTGCAAGAAATTGCTGTTGGACCTTGGGGAACTGGAGGGCTAAAACCAAAGGGAATTGACCCCAAAAAATCCACAGAGAAGAAAATCCAGAAGTTTCAAATTTATTTAAAATTTATTATACCGCCCACTCGAGCCTTCTAGGCGGTGTACAAAAATGCCATAACAATATACCAATTAAAATGTAATTTAATCAAAAACAAACCAAGGGAAAAGGCAATTTAAGGACAAAGACGAACGGGAACAAAAGGGAAGAGGGGATTGGAACTACAATTAATAGAAAGAAAAAGAAAAGAAAACACTTAAGGGGAAGAACAAAAGGTTGGGGAACTGAAAGTAGAAATATTTCTTAAATCTAAGTCGTCCTTAAAAGGACAGTTTAGGTTACAAAGGCATCGCGGAAAAGGAAACCAAAAGAGCTCTGTAGAGTGACGATGTCAAAGTTCCAAAGGTACAATAGAAACATCCACATAAAAACCTAAGGGAAATAGTCCGCTAAGGGACCCAACACGGTTCGTGTTTCGACAGAAAGTCTTCCTCAGGGGTCCCAGAGGGTCCTTTAGTGGTGAATACGTGGAAAAGCTAATATGTGGAGGGCTGGACATCCAAATGGCAGGAGAAATGTAAAGAACCATTATTATTAGGAGTCACCAGTGATGAAAAGGACTTGGGCGTTATTGTGGACAATACCTCGACATTTTCTGCAGTCGCAACCAAAAAAGGCAAACAGAATATTAGAAACTATTAGGAAAGGAACAGAGAATAAAAGAGAGAATTTTGTAATGCCTCAGCGTCACTCCATAGTGAGAATTGTATGGAGAGCGTTTTCCATCAGGTTGATGATGACCAAAAGTTGAATTGACCTGAAGAAGAAGTTTATTTATTTATTCATTTATTTAGCCAGTCTTCCCAAAGGAGCCCATAACGGGTTACAAAGGTACATTCATAGTAGAGATAGGACAAAATTAAGTGGAAGACATATTTGGCAGGCTTAGCTTAGAAGAAATTTCAGCATTCGTAGAAGAGATTACATGACATAGCAAAGTTTTAGAGCAGAACATCGTGCTTCTAAACCACATAACCGTAAGTTCAATGCGGTTTACAAAAGTTTAGAAATAACAAAGGAAACACAATAGAACTATTTGGCCAAATGTTTTGAAAAGAGATAAGTTTTCAGCTGGGTTCCAAAATGTTTATAGGAAAAAGCTGTACGCAACAGCGATCAAAAATCTTTATCGTAGAAAGTTGCCTGAAATGCTAATTTATGATCAAGAAATTTCTTGCTTTTACAACCCTGAACAGGTAGAAAAATAAACAAGGCATGTGATTGTCTACTGGCCCCAAAAAGCGGTGCAGTACCATATACGACTTTACAGCAAAGACAACCCACGTGAGCCTCCATCGGAAGCCAATGCAACTCGCAGTAGAACAGTGTCACCTGTTCATACTTCTTCAGACCATACATGATAACATTAATGCTGACTTTTATAAATCTGCATTAGAGGTTTCTACCGCGGGCCAGAGAGGTAAATGCTCTGATGCTCAAAGAAATCCTGGAACATTTACCTCGCTGGCCCATGGTAGAAACCTCTAATGCAGATTGGTAAAAGGAGCCCTAAATGAGGAATTGAAGGCAGAAGAACATAAGAACAGCCACACTGGGACAGACTGAAGGTCCATCAAGCCCAGATTCCTGTTTCCAACAGTGGCCAACCCAGGTCCCAAGTACCTAGCTAGATCCCAAGTAATAAAACAGATTTTATGCTGCTTATCCTAGGAATAAGCAGTGGATTTTCTCAAGCCATCTCAATAATGGCCTATAGACTTCTCTTTTAGGAAATTATCCAAACTTTTTAAAAACCCTGCTAAGCTAACTGCTTTTATCACATTCTCTGGCAAGCAATTCCAGAGCTTAATTACAAGTGAAGAAATATGAATTAGCTTAATATATTTCATTTATTTAGCATATTTTATTTCCCTTTTCTGGAATATTTATTATAAATCTTGCTACTGATTTATTTAGTCTATATTTTTATATGTCTTTTCTTATGTTTTACTTTTAATTCTCCTACAACCCAATATATTTATAGACTAAAAATGTTTTACAGATGTAAAAAAATAAAAGTTGGTAGGTATTGATTAGGTAATAATCAAGAAATAACACTTTTGCGTTCAGTACAGCAGGCCTTATTTTCTGATGTTTTCAGTAGTGTTAGAGAAGAAATCAATTGTTTAATAATATCCCTCTGATATAAGAACATAAGATTTTCCATAGTGGGTCAGAGCAAGGGTCATTAAGTTCAGTATCCTGTTTCAAAATGTGGCCAATCCAAGTGACAAGTACCTGGCAGAATCCCAAAAAGTAGATAGTTTCCATGGTTCTTATATCCAGGCAGAAACCATGGCTTGCCCCAGCTCTGGTAAGACCTCATTTAAAATACTGTCTACAATTCTGGGGACTGCACCTTCAAAAAGATACAAAAAGGATGGAGTCATTCCAGAGGAAGGCTACTAAAATGGTCAGTGGTCTTTGTCATAAGACGTATGGGGACAGACTTAAAGATCTCAATATGTAAGAAATACCTACGTGGCATAAATGCGCATGAGGCAAGTCTTTCATTTGAAAGGAAGCTCTGGAATGAGAGGGCATAGGATGAAGTTAAGGGGTGATAGGCTCAGGAGTAATTTAAGAAAATACTGTTGTATAGAAAGGGTGGTAGATGTGTGGAATAGTCTCCCGGTAAAGATGGTGGAGATGGGGCTGTGTCTGAATTCAAGAAAGCCTGGGATAGGCACATAGAATCTTTTAGGGAGAGGAGGAGATAGTGGATGCTGAAGATGGCAGACTGGATGGGCCATGTGGCTTTTATCTGCTGTCACGTTTCTATGTTACCTTAATTTATTTGTGGGAGGGGCCTTAGGCATCACAGCCTTAGGCCCATCCCCGGTGCATCCCAGAATGCACTGGGAAGGAGAAGGTCTGCCATTTTGGAATGGTGGGCTGGCTAGCTGGAGGGTGTGAGCATTTCTTTGGCCGGACATTCAAATGAAAGGTACCGGGGGAGGGGTTAGGGGTTTGGGGCCTGAGCCTTGGCGAGTGATTCGGGGGGTTTGAGTTCAGGGAAGGATGGTAGCAGGAGGGAGTGTGCATCTCTTCTGCGCAGTCTGCCTTTGGGGGAGGAGAGAGCTCTTGGACAGGAGGGAGTAGGGGCATCTCTGCCCAGTCTGCCTTGGGGGGCGGGGGGGAGAGCTCCTACATGGCTTGCTTTGGGGTGGAGTTTCAGGACAGGAGGATGTGATCATCCCTCCTGCCAGCCATGTTTGTGTGGCGGTACGGGGGTTCCAGCAGGAGAGAGTGGGCATCTCTTCACATGAGAGGGTTTGGGGGTTCCCTGCTGCAGCCACTCAGCTTATGGCGGCAGGGGGATTCCATTGCCACAATCAGCTGATGGCAAAGGTTCAGATGCAGTCTTCTAACTGGCACCTGTAACATGGGGCCGGTTAGGGCAGACGTGATTCTCTATAGCAGGGGTGTCAAAGTCCCTCCTCGAGGGCCGAAATCCAGTCGGGTTTTCAGGATTTCCCCAATGAATATGCATGAGATCTATTAGCATACAATGAAAGCAGTGCATGCAAATAGATCTCATGCATATTCATTGGGGAAATCCTGAAAACCTGACTGGATTGCGGCCCTCGAGGAGGGACTTTGACACCTGTGCTCTATAGGATGCCGGTGTGCAATTCTCATCCACTTAGGCAGCTGCAGAAACCAGCTTCCTATACAGAATCCGACCATTAGGCTACCCCTCCACTCCAAAAAGAGGATGGAGATATAGGAGCTTGCCTAATTTGCAAATGCAATTTAATTACGCTCTGAGACAGTAGTTGGCATTAATTGAAACTGATGCCAGCTTCTTTATGGTCACTATTCTCTAAAGAAGTGCGTGTAAATTTCCACATGGATCCCAAAATGGGGCATATCTAGGATTTGCATTCATTTTAGGCACAGGGATTGAAACTGGAGCTCATTCAGTTGGTGTAAACGACGTGTGGATCCAGCACCATTTAAAGAATAGCATTTAGTCTGATCATTTACAGAACTGAATCCCACTCGTACATTGCACATGAATGCTGGTGGTCATAAGGTCATCGAATTTCCCCTCAATATTTCAACTCTCCAGAGAGCTACTTTGTCCGAGCATTGCTTAATTTCCATGATTACTTTTAAATGCTGCAGCTGGTGTTTAAAACAAAAGCTCCCCACAGAGTTTAAATACTGACACAGCAATTAATAGCCCCCTACGGACAGAAGCCTGGATTATGTTCTTATGAGACCGTGAAGACACTGACCAGCAGTAGGCCAGAGAGAGGAGGGCAAGAGAAAATGGCCCTATCTGCTAAAGTAAGAATTGCTATTTTGTGAAAATGTTCTTTGCTCCACAGACAGAACCAGTTACTGTGTTGCCACGAAAATAAACCCTAGTCCCTGGATTCACCAGCAGCAGCGCTTCCCCCCACCCTCCCTCCCCCTGCTACACAGCCGAACCCCCGCTGACTCTCCCATCATTCCTTCTGTCCCTCCCGTCCAAACCCCACTGACCCTCCAACCACGAGACCTACTACCTCCTTCCACCAGCGTCGGCAGCACTCTAAACAGGCTGCTTCACGGCCTTCTCCTGCATTCCCTCTGTTGCATCACTGATGATGTCATGAGCAACACGGCGCATGGAAGGCCTCGGCAGGAGAAGGCCACAAAACAGCCTGTTTAGAGTGCTGCCGACACTGCTCTGTGGAGGGAGGTATGTAGGTCTCGAGGTTGGCGGGGTTCGGATGGGAGAGTCAGTGGGGGTTCGGCTCAAGAGTTCTGCTGCAGTGCACAGAAGGGAGGGATAGAAGCTGGGCAAGGGTTCTGCTGTACGAAGGATGGGAGGGAGGGATAGAAAGATACTGCACAAGGGGATGGGTGAGAGGGGAGGAAAGATGCACATGTGGGGGAGAGAAAGGAAAGAGGAAGAATTGGAGTGGAGGAAAGGAAGGGAGAGATGATCATTATAAATGAAAAAAATAAAACCTAATGTGTTTTTTGGGCCCGAAATTAATATAAGACACTGTCTTATTTTCGGGGAAACATGGTAGAAGTAAAATCAAAGGAGCCATCATGAGACAATTTTTCAGGCAAGAGGCATTTGTCAGCAACTGGAAAAGGGAGTCCGTTTTGGAATGGGTATCATAATTGCTCCTTCTCAGTACACTTTGCAAAGCCTTCCTAAGGTCCAGTATAGAAGAAAAGAACTTTTGCTGTCACTCAAAATTCTTATTCACTCTCTAATAATCTCTCACCTAGATTACTGTAATTCCCTACTCAACTGCCTCCCACAAAAAGAAATTCGACGCCTTCAACTTATACAAAACACAGCAATAAAACTCATCTACAACCTAGGTAAATATGACCATGTTACGCCAGCTTTGAAAGATGCTCACTGGTTACCCGTGACGCACCGAATCACCTATAAAATCATCCTTTTGTCATTTAAAATAAAATCTTCACATCTGCCATCATATCTTCACAAACTTCTTATCCCTCAGTGCTCCACTCGAACTCTGAGATCTTCAAATCAAAATCTCTTATTAATTCCGTCTATAAAAGAATTTTATTACACACGCAAAATAAACTTTGCAGTAACTGCCCCGACATTGTGGAACTTTCTTCCACAACCACTTCGTGACGAACAAAACCTTGACAAATTTAAGAAAAACTTAAAAACTTTTTTATTTCGAGATGCATTCTCCTCCACTTAATTACTATCCTCTCAAATTCTTTTCTATTTAATTTTGCGCTTTTATAAACATTCAATATATCTTATCCCCATCCAACATGTTTTTTTCCCTAACCCCTCTTTCTCCTTTTCTTACTTACAATGTAACTTTACCCATCCATTCCCTCTCTCCCCACTGTCAAGTCTGTCTTGTTATTGTTTTTAATGTTCACTATATACTATTTAAATTACTTAATACTTTCTGTTTTCAATTATTACTACTTTTATCTGTCAATTTTTTAAATCTAATGTAAACCGTCCAGATATTTGCTTGATGGTCGGTATATTAAAATCTAATAAACTTGAAACTTGAAACTCAAAGGTGATGTCATAAAGTAGACGTGGCTTCAAGACACTGGCAGTGCCAGCAGAGAAAGCAGATTGGCAGCCCAAGGAGGAAATCAGACCCTGATTAACCATCAACTCGTAATGTGGCTTTTTTTCTTTTTATCTCCCTCCTTCCACAAGTTATTCGAAGTGAACTTTCATTTTCAAAATTTAAGTCTATAGTGAAAACTCATTTTTTCAATTTGGCATTTAATTTGAGACCATTTTTAGATTGTCAGTGGTATATGAGAAGGCTGTATTTCTCCAACTATCCCCCATGTTTCAATATGTCATTTAAGTCTGTTGTCTAATTATGGCCCCCCAAGATTTTATGACTTTGTGCACCACTTAGATAACTTTTTAAGCAGTATATCAAATTTTAAATAAAACTTGGAAAACCTGCATTCACGAGACCACAACAAAAAAGGGACTTTTTTTTCTCCTCAATATTTAGATTAGGTCTTTCCTATTGATAATGGTTTTCTTTTCTTGTTTTAACTGATTTTATTGTGTTTTGTAAGCCACAAAGATCCGTTGTAAATTGCGGGATACCAAATTTTAATAAACATTAAGCTAATAAGCACATGTGTAAGGCATACAGAGCTTTTTCCCCTAATTATCATGCCTTTAACTCCTTCACTTGATCCTGAATCATATAATCCCAGATATATACCAAATTTGTAGTCGATCTTTAATGGACCATGTTTCGCGGGCTGCATCAGAGAACCCGACTGCGAGATTCAAAAAATATATATACTGAAGTTTTCAGTCTCTATAAATGAAAAAATAGTAATGGTAATATTTAGTTGTTAACATATGAAATAAATAACATCAAGAGACCTTAAGGAGAAACCTCATACTTTTCAATCGAAGCTTTTACTGCGTTACATCAGTTGGAGGAATCGATTTAGGAACCAGCAAGTGCACCAGAATTCTGACCTTCCGGCATTCCTCCTAATAGAGTCCAGTAAACGCTGCTTCACCTAGGATCTGGACCAGATGATCAGAGCTTGTACAGTCATTCAATGACAATGTCTCATTTCAGATGGAGAAACCATAGGGAAGAAAGACTAGTTAAGCTCTAGAACACGTTGCCAGAAGTTGTGGTAAGAGAAGTTAATGTAGCTTGTTTTAGAAAAGGTTTGGACAAGTTCCTGGAGGAAAAGTCCATAGTCTGCTATTGAGACAGACATGGAGGAAGCTACTGCTTGCCCTGGATCAGTGGCATGGAAGGCTGCTACTATTTAGGTTTTTGCCAAGTACTTGTGACCTGGATTGTTCATCGTGAAGACGGGATACTGACCCAGTAGGGCTATTCTTATGTTCTTATGACAGCTTTAAACTTAAATGAGGCTTCAATTTGGAGTTGAAAGGCTGGTGTTTCATAGTAAGGCACCCTTAAAAGAAACTAGGATGAGGAATAGATAAGTGAAAACCATAGGAGGGCCAACGTGTAATTAAACTCTGGAATTTGTTGCTGGATAATGTGGTGAAGTCAGTTAGCTTTAAAAAAAAGGCTTGGATAATTTCCTAAAAGAGAACTCCGTAGACCATTATTGAGATGGCTTGAGGAAATCCACTGCTTATTCCTAGGATACACAGCATAGAATCTGTTTTGCTCCTTGGGATCTAGCCAGGTAGACCTTGGGAACTGGGTTGGCCAGTGTTGGAAACAGGATACTAGGCTTGATGGACCTTTGGTCTATCATAAGAACATAACAAGTGCCGCTGCTGGGTCTGACCAGTGGTCCATCATGCCCAGCAGTCCGCTCACATGGCGGCCCTCCTAACTGAGACTAGCCCTACCAGCGCACGTTAATATTCAGCAGGAACTTGTCTAACTTTGTCTTGAATCCTTGGAGGGTGTTTTCCCCTATGACAGACTCAGGAAGAGCGTTCCAGTTTTCTACCACTCTCTGAGTGAAGAAGAACTTCCTTACTTAGGTAAGTTGGGGGAGGATATCCATTTATGTACCGGAGCAGTAAGTAACAATCCTGACGAGGTGAACCAAAACTCCAATTTTAAGTTCGAGGTAAGTACCCTTACTGCTAAAGATTCGCTAGGAGACACTTCAACTCAGATGGGTAACTCTCTACAGGAGTTTAGTAAACACAGAGTGGAGAGCTATGTATGTTAACGCACACAGCCTAGGGAATAAATTTCTAGAGCTGGAAACAGAAATAGTAAATGCAGACCTAGACGTGGTAGCAATATCTGAAACATGGTTCACAGACTCTCATGGGTGGGATATAACTATACCAGGATACAACCTGCTTCGCCAAGACAGAGAGGGTAAGCTAGGAGGAGGGGTAGCACTTTACATCAAAGAGAACATCAAGACAACCAGGATCATAGATGTCAAATACACTGGAGAGTCCATCTGGGTAAACCTGGCCAGAGGCGGAGAAAAATGCCTGTATCTTGGTGTGGTATACAGACCTCCAAGACAATCGAAGGACAAGGACGCAGAATTAATTGAAGACATTGAGAATATCACCTTACGGGGGGATGTTGTTCTGCTAGGGGACTTCAACATGCCTGATGTAGACTGGAACACACTCTCAGCGACGACTTGTGGTAGCAGGAGGATATTAACGTCCATGAAGGGAGTACGGCTCAAACAAATGGTACTAGAGCCCACTAGGGCCCAGGCCATCCTGGACCTGGTACTTACGAACGGGGAAAGTGTCTCGGAGGTCTCGGTGGGAGAAACGTTGGCCACCAGTGACCATAACATGGTATGGTTTAACCTTAAGAAAGGCTTCCCTAGATCACAAACAAAAACGAGGGTACTCAATTTCCGGGGCACTGACTTTGCACATATGGGAGGTTTCATCCAACAGACGCTGCAGGCCCAAGAAGCAACTGATAATGTGGAAGCCATGTGGTCAACCCTAAAATCGACCCTTCACGAGGCAACTGTCCGCTACATAAAATCGGCAAATAAACAACAAAGGAAAAAGAAACCCCGATGGTTCACTGATGAGGTCTCGTACCTCGTCAAGGAGAAGAAAAGAGCGTTTCTTTCATACAAACGAACCGGGGAAAAAGAAGCTAACATCGAATACAGGACAAGGTCTGCAACGGTCAAAACAGCAGTCAGGGAGGCCAAAGTTCAAGTGGAAGAAACTCTAGCAAGGAACATTAAGAAAGGGGACAAATCCTTCTTCAGGTATATTAATGACAAGAAAAAGAACACAAATGGGATAGTACACAAGGAGCAGCACGGGGTTTGAACCCACAACCCCAGGGTGCTGAGGCTGTAGATCCAACCACTGCGCCACACACTCCTCCACGTGTGTCAGAAGAGTGGGCAGACTTGTTGGGCTATAGCCCTTTTCTGCCGTCAAATTTCTATGTTTCTATGTTTCTATGTTTCTTACATTTGTATGGAATCTATCCCCTTTCAACTTTAGAAAGTGCCCTCTCGTTCTCCCTACCCTGGAGAGTGTGAACAACCTGTCCTTATCTACTAAGTCTATTCCCTTCAGTACCTTGAATGTTTCGATCATGTCCCCTCTCAATCTCCTCTGTTCAAGGGAGAAGAGGCCCAGTTTCTCTAATTTTTCGCTGTACGACAGCTCCTCCATCCCCTTAACCATCTTAGTCACTCTTCTCTGGACCCTTTCGAGTAGTACCTTGCCCTTCATGTACAGCGACCAGTGCTGTACGCAGTACTCCAGGTGAGGATGCACCATGGCCCAGTACAGCGGCATGATAACCTTTTCCAATCTGTTTGTGATCCCCTTCTTTATCATTCCTAGCATTCTGTTCGCCCTTTTCACCGCCGCCGCACATTGCGGATGGCTTCATCGAATTGTCAATCAGAATTCCCAAGTCCCTTTCCTGGGAGGTCTCTCAAAGTACTGTATTCGTGCATGAGATTTTTGTTACCGACATGAATCACTTTACACTTATCCATGTTGAACCTCATCTGCCATGTCGATGCCCATTCCTCGAGCCTGATTAGGTCACATTGCAGATCTTCGCAATCCCCCTGCGTCTTCACTACTCTGAATAACTTTGTATCGTCCGCAAATTTAATCACCTCACTCGTCATACCTGTGTCCAGATCGTTTATAAAGATGTTGAAGAGCACGGGTCCAAGCACTGAACCTCGCAGCACCCCACTGGTGACGCTCTTCCAGTCCAAGTATTGTCCATTTACTCCACTCTCTGTTTCCTATGTTCCAGCCAGTTTTTAATCTACATGAGTATTTCACCCTCGATTCCATGGCTCGCAATTTTCCGAAGTAGTCGTTCATGCGGCACCTTGTCAAACGCCTTCTGAAAGTCCAGATATACAATGTCGACCAGGTTGCCCTTGTCTATCTGCCTGTTTACTCCCTCGAAGAAGTGCAGCAAGTTCATCAAACAAGATCTGCCTTTGCTGAAACCGTGCTGGCTGGTCCTCATCAGAACGTGTCTGTCAAGGTGCTCAATGATGCGGTCCTTTATCAGCGCCTCTACCATCTTTCCCAGTACTGAGGTCAGACTCACCGGTCTGTAGTTTCCCGGGTCTCCCCTCAAACCTTTTTTGAAGATCGGCTTAACATTCGCCACCTTCCAGTCCTCCGGAATCTTTCCTGATTCGATCGACAGAATGGCTATTAGTTGAAGCAGTTCAGCTTTGGTCTCTTTCAGTTCCTTGATGACCCTCAGATGGATGCCATCCGGTCCCGGGGATTTATCGCTCTTTTTTTTTTTTTTTCTCAAATTATCTTTATTAACAACTGCAAAGGAACATACAACCTATCGCTCTTAAGCCTATCAATCTGCCTGCATACCTCTTCCAGACTGACCATTAACCCTGTCAGTTTCCCGTTTTCACTTCCAGCATATAGCCTGATGGGTTCTGGTATGCTGTGTATATTCTCTTCGGTAAATACAGACGCAAAAAATGTGTTCAGTCTGTCTGCGACTGCTTTGTCCTCATTTTGCGCTCCCTTTATTCCTTGGTCATCCAACGGTCATACCGCTTCCTTCGCGGGTCGTTTCACTTTAATATATCGGAAGAACGGTTTGAAGTTTTTCACCTCCTTGGCTATTTATTCCTCAAAGTCTCTTTGGCCTCTTTTACCGCCTTATGGCATCTGCGTTGATGCTGTTTGTGCTTCTTCCAGTTTTCGTCCGTTTTTGACCTTTTCCACTCCTTAAACGAGGTTATTTTTGTCTGTGATCGCTTCCTTTACCTCTACAGTGAGCCATGCCAGTTCTTTTTTCTTTTTCTTCTTTGATTCCTTGTTGATACACGGTATATATAGATTTTGCGCCTCGGTGACCGTATCCTTAAAAAGAGGCCAAGCTTGCTCTAGCGTCTTTACAGTGTTTATGCTCTTCTTAATCTTCTTCCCCACCATGCATCTCATCCCTTCATAATTCCCTTTTCGGAAGTTTAGGGCCGTGGCTGTCATTCTGGACCGGTGTTATGCCCCTATTTCCAGGTTGAAGTGGATCGTATTGTGATCGCTGTTTCCCAGCGTCCCTTCTACTTCCACATCTTGTGCCAGCCCTCGCAGTCCATTTAGAATTAGGTCCAGAATTGTGTTTCCTCTTGTATTTTCCTTGACAAGTTGTTCCAAGAAGCAATCGCCTACAGTTTCTAGGAACTGCCAGAGGTGCCTAGGTTCCATTCTATCCCCGGATAATTGAAGTTGCCCATGATAACTGCATTGCCTCCCTTGCAGTTGCGTTTAATCTCATCCGTCATTTCTCCATCAATTTCTTCGGACTGCCCTGGGGGTCGGTAGTAGATGCCTATCCTCGTTTCCGGTCCATTTGTTCCCGGAATTTTGACCCTTAAAGACTCTAACTTATCCGACTGTTGTGGCATGTTCCCTCCAGTAGATTCAATTCCCTCTTTGACGTATATGGCAATGCCTCCTCCTTTTTGAGTCACTCTGTCTCTGCGGTATAGTTTGTATCCCGGTAGCACTGTGTCCCAGACATTTTCATCAGTCTACCATGTTTCCATGATGTCTATGATGTCAATGTTATCCTTTTGTGCCATCACTTCTAATTCACCCATCTTATTTCTAAGGCTCCTTGCGTTCATGTACAGAATAGCAAGTCTTATGTTGCTTTTTGTTATGATCAATAATTCTTAGACACAAACCATTCAAGTCTTTTTTTTCTTTCACAGAATATAACTTAAAATTGTGTCTGTCTATACATCTTTTTCTTGTATAACGTAGTCAATGATGTCGGAGACAGAAATAGCCCATCTCGTCTAACCAATGAAGCTATGAGGCTTGTTAAGAGCTGCTCTGGGCACATTATATCCTCTCTCCCTGGCGCTTGCTTCCTCTTCTCGGGCCATCTAGGAATTTTCTCTGTGGATCTAAGTGTCCAAAATTTGGTAAGTGAGAGTCAGCACATTCATTAGTTTATTTATTTCTTCCATTTTTTATACCGTTCTCCCAGGGGAGCTCAGAACGGTTTATATGAACTTATTCCCTGTCTATCCCGGTGGGCTCACAGCCCGGATTTCCCAGCTAATGGCAGGGCCACGTTAATGGCAGCTCTTAGACACAGAGGTTTGTAAATGTCCTAGTTACGTGATGCTGCTCATTCTGACACATCTAAAAGTGTAAAATCACGGCACCCACTGTATATGTCAGGAAGTTCACTTATACATATTTTACGAAAGAATCCGCATTCAGTAGAGCCTATGGTAAACTACTACCATCCATTCAGTCGTGTCCGACCCTTGGACACTTTGTAGGCCAGCCCTTGCCAGGCTTCTTTCAATTGTTCGATGTTCATTCCCATGGATCAGGATCATTGTAAAATATCGCTGGAATTGTGGACGTCCTGACCTGAACATCTCGATTCCAGTGTCAACGTTCTATGTAAATGGGTCTTCAGCTGCTCCCCCCACCACCGCCCCTAAATACAATTCTGCTTTAAGAGGCAGCCAATACAGCTCATTCATTTGAAAGGAAGCTCCAGAATTAGAGACTTGTTACCAGCAGAGATCAAGCGCACAGCGGCATTCTGAGCCACCTGTATTCAGAAGATACCATCCCTAGATACAAAGCATCCTACGTCTTCCCGTTGGGCTGGATCGTAACTTCTACTGACTTTGCACTGTGGGATGAAATGAACTAAAGCAAAAGAAAGGAGAACAGTCGGAGGTGTCTGGGGGGGAAAAGTTTAGGATTGTGATTTTGCACTTTTTCTATTTATTTTAGTTTTTAGATGGGATGAGGACTCAGGACTCAGCCTCTTGCTAATGGGGATGACGAAGGAAGGAAAGAAGCAGAGGCCTTTGCCCACACCAGTGGGAAAGTGGGAACCGAGGTGAATGGCGGGGGCAATTTCCTATTATAATTCTGAGGTGTAGGGATAAAGGGAGGAACATTTGTTGTTCAGAGTCAGTGTTTACATTTGTTCAGCTAAATTACTTGGCAAAACATGAAAAGCAGTGGCAGCCCCTCCAACTCCCCTGGATCTATGTCGGTAAGCGTAATGGGTTAGCTGATGGGCTCTCAGAGGCCTTGAATAAGTTCCTGGCTGGCCAGATCCCTTTGAATGCTGACGCCTTGGGGAGTGGGAGGGAGTGGATGAAAGCAGGGCTTGGGTAACTTCCCTTTTGTTCTCCACAGGATATTCCTGGAGCAAATTGTTACTGTACATGGAGGGGGTCGGACGATCTCTGAAGCATTTCTTGCTTACACTGTAATTTTGCTTTAAGTGGGTATTATTTAATTGCTGGTTTAATGACTTATTAATTTGAGTTTGCACGAGAGAGTTCATGACAGAACCATTTATTTCAGCTTACACTGAAATTTTAAGAATTTATAGAGATGTCACCATATGAAAGGAAAGAGTCCGCCATATGTGACTTGGATATTGTACTTTTGAATACAAAAATAAATCACAGAGGCTTTTAATCTGTAATCCGCATACACAGCGGTAATTCTGGTTGCTTAGCAACCCCTGGGATGCAAGGATAGGAATGCGTCGAGCTGTGCAAAGTTATTTTATTCACACAGCAAACCAACATGCATCTTTTAAATAATTCATTTCAAAGTTAAAAATATCCTTACGCTTCCCCTTTTCAATCTTATTTTTATTTCATTCCCAAAGAGATAATGAGTTCCAACATTTCTCACAGCTTTCCTGCCTATTAGCAATCTACCTAATGCAGGTGTTACTGTGCTGCTGGCTCTTATCAGACTCATAAATACAACCTAGTGATCTGCATAAAGCATGAATACAGCACGGACAGATGAAGAGCAGGTCTTGACCACAGACCCATGCAACGATCATACTGGGACCTGATAAGCATGAATTTGGCATCCACAATTGCAGAATGGGCCATCATTAAAGCTCCAGCAGGAATCACACTAATACAGAGAGAGCATGAATACAGCACGGACAGATGAAGAGCAGGTCTTGATCACAGCCCCATGCAATGATCATGCTGGTACCTGAAAAGCATGAATTCAGTATCTACAATTACAGAATGGGTCTCATTAGAGCCCCATGCAAGGAATCATACTGATACAGAGAGAGCATGAATACAGCATGGACAGATGAAGAAGTCTGTGTAGGTGTGACACTGGAGTATTGCGTTCAATTCTGGAGGCCACACTACCGGAAGGACGTGCTGAGAATCGAGTCGGTTCAGCGAATGGCCACTAAGATGGTCTTGGGGGCTCAAGGATCTCATGTATGAAGAAAGACTGAATAAACTGAGGCTGTACTCACTTGAGGAACGAAGAGAGAGGGGCGATATGATTGAGACGTTTAAGTACATCACAGGCCGTATCGAGTCGGAAGAAGATATCTTCTACCTCATGGGACCCTCGGCCACCAGGGGGCATCCGCTGAAAATCAGGGGAGGGAAGTTCCATAGCGACTTCAGAAAATACTTCTTCACTGAAAGAGTAGTGGATCATTGGAACAAACTCCCACTGCAGGTGATTGAGGCCAACAGCGTGTCGGACTTTAAGAGAAAATGGGATATTCACATGGGATCCCTAGGGGAGTGAAACCAGAGGGCGGGCATTTGGAATGGGCAGACTTGGTGGGCTATAGCCCTTTTCTGCCATCTTTTTCTATGTTTCTATGGTATATATGAGTACAACACAGACAGCTGAAAAGGGGATCTTCTTCACAGCCTCCCACAGGTTTCATACATTACTGCAGCCCAGTAACTGAATTTAGGGAAATGGAGCTTTTAAATCAAGTGGTAGTTGCTTTTGCTGTTCCATCATTTACCATTGTTAGCACCTTCTACCAGAATCAGGTACACATCTGTCAAATTCTGGAGGGTGTTTTGGTGTTACCTCTGGACAAGGATGTTCACTGCAGCGTAGCCTTTTGACCATCTTGCAGAGAGACATTGACATAATGGCTCCACTACAAGACAATGTACTTAATTATGATTTCTTAAGCTTCTTTTGGTCCATTTCAGCAGATTGATGAATGTTAATAATTTGCCTGGAAGCATATGATAAGGAAGAGTGTCTGATCTTTTCTACAGCAGCTGGTGCGTCCAGAATTTACAGAGATGTGTAGGGAAAGGGCAATGATCCAGACATCCTGCCTCCCCTACTCAGTCACAGAACAGCTGTGACTATCTTCAGTGGTGTGTACCAGGGGGAGAGGGGGAGGCAGTCTAAGGGGTTGCGCAGCCAGCATATCCCGGGACCTCTCATCCTTCTCTGCCTTTGCCGTTGCTGTTTTCCCAAACCAGCAGCAGTGGTAGTAAACTTAAATGCAGCCATCGCAGGACCTTCGGGGACTTCCCCATGACTGCCGGTCCACCCCTCTGACATCACCTCCTTTTTCCGGAGCAAAGCCAGCAGCTGTGGGAATGTGCCCGAAGGTCCCATGATGGCTGCATTTAAGTTTACTGCCATTGCTGCTGGTTCAGGAAGGCAGCAGCAGCGGTGAGGAGGCAGGATGCTGGATGAAAGTGGGATGAAAGGAGAGAGGGAGAAAGGGCAGAATACTGGATAGAAGTAGGGTGGAGGGAGAAAGAAAAGTGGGGTAGGATACTGGATGGAAGTGGAAGAAGAGAGAAGGGGATGGGATACTGGATGAAATTGGGGTGGAGGGAGAGAAGGGAGCCTGTATGTAAGTGGAATGGAAGGAGAGGGACATGGGGTGGAGGGAGAGAGAAAAGGGGCAGAATACTAAATAAAAGTGGGATGTGAGACTGATTAATTTTTTTAATTAATTACTACCTCAGCATTGGATGTGTTTAAGAGATATCTCTCAGAGGTTCTGAAAGTCCCACAAAATTATTTTTCTCCTATCTCAAAGATGTACTATATTTCCTTGGGAAAGAAGAAACCTCCGGAGGATCAACTCCTCCCCCAATGATTGTGGACTAATTAACAGTTGTTTAATTTCCTTGTTATATTATTTCTTGTATGTACTTGGATATATGTTTGGGAACTAATTAATTTCATTATGATTGTTATTATCATAAAAAATTGAAATTCAATAAAGATAAATTACAAAAAAAAAAAAAAAAAGAAGTGGGGTGGAGGAAGAAGAGGTAGATGCTGATGGAAATGGGGTGAAGGGAGACAGACGGGGGCATACATTGGATATTAGGGGGGAGGCAAGAGAGAGAGGGGGAGCAGACACTGGATAGAAGTGGGGAGATAAGAGAAAGAGAGGAGCAGATGCTGGACAGAAGTGGGGAGAGGAGAAAATGAGGAGCAGATGCTTTATGGAAGTGGAGAGGAGAAAAAAGGGGAGCAAATGCTGGAATGAAGTGGAGAGAGGCGTCAGATGCTGAATGGAAGTGTAGAGGAGAGCAAAAGGAGAAGATGATGGAAGGGGTAGAGAAAGAAGGTGCATGCTGGATAGGGGAAGAGGATAGTGAGATACTGAATGGGGTGAGGGAAGAGGTGGCAAGCTATAGGTAGACACAGTGAAAAGAGAGAAATGGAGTAGATAGTAAGAAAAAAAAAATCTAGACAGAGGCAGAAAATAAATTGGGAAGGAAGACCAAGAACAGGAAAGTGAGAGGGGACAGAGATGCCAGATCATGGAGGGTAAGAGGGAAGGGAAGGAGAAAGGAGAAATGCAAGAGCATGGGGGGAGGGGGGAGGCAACAGAGTTACCAAATTTGAAGGGAGATAAGGAGAAGAGAGCGATGCTAAAAACTATGGGGGTGGGGAAGAGATGGAAGGAGACAGGTGCCAGACCATGGGGGGAGGGAAGGGAACTAGGTAGACGTCAGAACAATGAGAGGGAAAGAGGTATTGAAGAAGCATAGAAAGATGGCATTCTGGCATTCTGAGACTCAAAAGTGAAGGGATGAATATGTAGAAGCTTAACAAATATTTTTGTTCTATGTTCACGGCTGAAGTGCCAGGAACGGGACCACAGAAGACAAATGCGAATAGGGATGGAGGAGATGTGTTCGTGAGGAGCTAGCTAAAATAAAGGTATACATCCGAGGGTGCTGAAGGAACTTAGGGAAGTTTTGGTGGCTCCGCTGACTGACCTTTTCAATGCTTCTCTAGAGTTGGGAGTGGTACTGGAGGAGTGGAGATGGGTGGATGTGGTTCCTCTCCACATTTTTGTGGATATCTTTTGTTTCATGAGTAAATCAAGGAAAAGTTTTGTTGTTTACCTGCAATTACCTATAAGAGGGTGCTCTGAGCAAGGGCTGCATCATGGTCTGACTCCAGAAACTTCTTCCAGCAGTGGCAGCATTCAGAATTCACTGCTCTGCTGGCATCAGGCCTTTTTCTTTGCCGGGTCCAGCCTTCACTGAAGCAGGAAGTAGGCAGGACCTGGCAGAGAAGAAGGTCTTGACATCAGCAAGAGCAGTGAGTTCTGAACGTTGCCACTGCTGGAAGAAGTTTCTGGAGTCAGACCATGATGCAGCCCTAGGGAGGGTAGGGGGAGTAAAATGCTACATCTGATTGGGAGAGGGAGGGATGGAGAAGGAAGACCAGGGAAGAAAGAAGAGAGGAAAAAGAGATGCCAGACCATGGGGAAGGAAGGGTAGAAGGAAGGCAGGAAGGAAAGGAGATGCCAGGTCTTGGAGAGGGAGGAAGAGATCCCAGGGCATGGGGGGAGGGAAGGGAACGAGACAGATATGTCAGACCAGGGAGAAAGGAGGGAGAGGGAAAGGAAAAGGGAAGAGAGGAGATACCAGAGCATGGAGGGGGGAAAAGAGATGGGAGGGGAAAAGAGAGATGCCAGGGCATGGGGGGGGAGGGAAGCGAAGGAGACTGAGATGTCAGACCATCGGGAAGGAAGTTCTTCTTCCAGAGAGTGGTAGAAAACAGAAATGCTCTTCCGGAGTCTGTTATAAGGGAAAACACCCTCCAGGGATTCAAGACAAAGTTAGACAAGTTCCTGCTAAACTGGAATTTACACAGGTGAGGCTGGACTCATTTAGAGTACTGGCCTTTGACACCCCTGCAATAGGGTAAAGAAGGGAAAAAAAGAAAGAACATAATTATCCCAGGCTTTCTTTGAAATCAGACACAGTCTCTGTCTCCACCACCTCTTCCGGGAGACTGTTCCATGCATCTATCACCCTTTCTGTAAAAAAGCATTTCCTTAGATTACTCCTGAGCCTATTACCTCTTAACTTAATCCTATGCCCTCTCATTCCAAATGAAAGAGACTAAACTTATGCTCATTTACATCACATAGGTATTTAAACGTCTCTATCATATCTCCCCTCTCCCACCTTTCCCCCAAAGTATACAGCCTTATGAAGAAGACCATGCACCATTTTAGTAGCCTTCCTCTGGACCGACTCCATCCTTTTTATATCTTTTTGAAGGTGCGGCCTCCATAATTGTACACAATATTCTAAATGAGGTCTCGCCAGAATCTTATACAGGGGCATCAATACACACGAGACTGTTCTTGTACTTTTGAGTCTTTGGCTGCTTCTCAACGTGCTCAGATTCAAGATAATGGAGGTCCACTTCTATATGACCTAGACTTTCATTTAAGATGAAGGTCGTGTAGGCTGAAACATGTACATATCGAGTCTGTATGTGAACCAAGAAAATTATAGAGCAGTGTTCTTCAACCTTTTGACACCTTTGGACCGGCGGAAATGAAATAATTATTTTATGGACCAGCACCTGTCCGTGGACTGGCAGTTGAAGAACACTAGGCTAAGTCATAGGCCATACCCTGCCCATATCCACCCAATCTCCGCCCCAGACCCCGCCCCCATAATAGTACTAATTGTAACACCATTTTTTCCTTTCATTTTTCATATACCTATATACACATACACAATATAATCATATTAACAACACATAATGGTTAACCACAAAATTAAACTACACAAAGCACACTGTATGCTTCTCAATATTCATTCCTACCAGAACACAGATAACCCTATGCAAATAGGTGGCCAAAAGCTAAAAGTACTAATATATACAAACAAACCCTAAGGTGGAAGACTCTGCATGCAGTACAACCCCAGAGAAAAAGAAACAAATGCATTTCTTCCTGAACTGACAGCAGATGTAAATCAATCACTAAATTCAAAACTAAAATCATTCCCCCTACCTTTGTTGTCTCCCTCCCTCCATGCTGTGCCTTAACTTCTGGCCTGCTCCTGCCTGGCCATTTTATGCCGCCCCTGGTGTTGTCTTCGGGCCGGCTCCCTCTTCCTCAGTGCTACAGTGCACAAAAACGCAGGAAGTGGTTCCTCGTGCATCCTGCGTTTAATTTGGAAGCCTTCTCTCTGACGTTGCGACGTCAGAGAGAAGGCTTCCAGTTCAGGTGCGGGAAGCACATAGGAGCCACTGCCCGTGTCTTTGTGCACTGTAGCACTGAGGAAGAGGGAGCCGGCACGAAGACAACACCGAATTGATCACAACGTGGACCGGTGGCTGAAGAACACTGTTTCGAGCCCGATGAATGTGCCGGCTCTGTGGACCGGCAATTGAAGAACATTGCTATAGAGCACAGAGGTTGCCTTCGCTGTTGTATTCCATTTCTCCTGTGTTTGCAACTTTGGAATTGGGTTGCATGAAACATGGCTAACTAGCCTACTACTTTCTCTAGATAAAGAGTTGGGTTAGTGGCAGGATGAGAAATTTCCTACCTAACCAAGATATCCTTACCGCTGTCAAATAGCCGGACTAAGCTAATGGACAGGGCAGAACAGTGACCGAGCCACTAACTCTACTGAATATACAGGGTCCTGTCAGCAGGAACCTGCAGGGAGCTCCTTCAACAAGCAGAATGATCTGATCATGAGGACAGTGATGGAGCACCTTCACGTCATACCCTGAAGCTTTCCAAGAGAGAATATTCCCAAAGGTCTTTTTATTGTGTTTTTCGAAAGCAATTACTAAAACAGATATCAGGGTCTACAGCTGAAGTTTCAGGGTATCTAACGAAGCACGATCATCTCTAATTTATGAAATAATAGGATTTGATAATGTGGTGGAATTATATTTGAGAAAGTGAATTGAACTATCCCACTGTCTCAGGACTCAGAATCCCTTTACCAGAATACAACCTCATTGTCAACCATCGGGACAGGTGCAGTTCTGAGGAAAGTCCAGCAGCATGGAGAATGAAAGAAAGAAAAAAAAGGCCAAGCTCCACTGGTGAATGAAAAGTGAAAGCGCTCTGTATACCACCTAGAGAATGACACAGGGGCAAATTTTTCCCCGTTCCCGTGGGCACTCATTTTCCCATCCCATCCCCGTGAGCTCTTTTCCTGTCCCTGCCCCATTCCTGCAAGCTCCGTCCTCATCTGCCCAAGCCTCAAACACTTTAAAATCATAACTATCCGAGGCTTGTGCGATTAAGGCAGAGCTTACAGGAATGGGGCAGAGACAGGGACAGTGGCAAAACTCAAGGGGATGGGATGCAGCAAAGCAGGGAAGGGAAGTTTCAAAAAGCAATTTTAGGAAAATGAAAATGTTTTTCAACATGTCCTAACCTTTCAGCTCTAAGAGGTCATTTATAATTAGTACCTTCCTCTCACCTGAAATAGGCAGCTCCATATAGAATTACCCTATGGAGTGGCAGTAGACATATGTATTTTCCCTTAAAGAACATGTGCATGTGTCTTGGAATGAGCACATGCCAGTTGGACAGCTGGCATAAACGGGCACTCCGTGATCCGGGAGATATACACTTCACCTGTACTATATTTTACTTGCAAAAGTTATATTAGGTTATCGGTGTCTAAACTGAAGCTGCCTGTGTTTTGTACTGATGCTAGCCTACGTACTTTAACAGAGACTTCCTATGCTAAGAAACAAACTATCCCTAGAACTCCCTTGCTAAGTGAGCAAAGTACTTTAATAAAGTCCCTGAGGTGACCTATTTAACTTGAGGTCTCCCTTTTCCCCAAGTTTGTAAGCAATTTCCCAACAAAGTCTTACCAGTGACGATGTCTCTTCTCTCCCAATCTCCATATCTCTCTCTCTCTCTCTCTCACTTCCTGGTTCCAGCATCTTTATTTCTTCCTCACCCTCTCCATGTACCATCTCTCCCTACCCTTCTCTCCACCCCTACATCTAATATTTCTCCCTTTCTTGTTCCTCCCCCCTTATGCAGCATTTTTCCCTCCCACCCCAGTTCTAACAGTCCTCTCTCTCCCCCAACCCATGCAGAAATTCTCCCTCCCACCCCACCCCATGTCCAACAATTCTCCCTCCCTCTTCCCCTACGCCTCATGCAGCATCTTCCCTCCTACCCCACATCCAACAAGTCTTCCTCTCTCTTTCCCTACACATCATGCTGCATCTTCCTCTCCCACCCCACAGCCATAATTAACCCTCTCACCTCCCCTACTTTCAGCACCTCTTTCCTTCCCTCACAGGCATTCTTTGCCAGTCTCCCCCCCCCCCCCCTATTTTTCTTTTGAAGGGTTGCTGACACAAGCAGCGATTCTCAAACGCTGCCCACAACTAACCCAGAAGCCTCCCTTCTGCCATGTACCATCCCCACTGATGCAACTTCCTGTTTTTGTCTGAGTGATACGTGGCAGAGGGAAGGCTTCTGGGTTAGCCACGGGCAATGTGTAGAAATCACTAGAAAAATGTGTGTGGAAAGAAGGGAGGTACAGGACTGAGTTCAGCTTGCTTTCCCCATGTCAGCATGGCCAAGGGTACAGAGATGTGGGCCTAGGCCCCTGCCTAGAGCTTTCTATTCATGGCAGATGAAGCAGGACTCCTTTTGCTTTTGTGACATGGGCTGATCCTTACACATCAAATATTTGCCTTTTAAGGTTTCATCTAAAAAAATTGCAAAGGGTGATGATGTTTCCTACATGGCCTGCTTCGTCTGAGGGGGTTGATCATTTTCACCAGGATATGACAATATCCTCCGGCCCCCCTGCCCTCGGATAAGCAAAGCAAAAGCACATTTTGACACTTTTGCCAGCTCAGCTGCATGTCGGTGGATGCTGTGACATCAAGGTACAAACCAGAGCCTGAGGTTGGGGGAGTTTTTTTCATTGTTTGCCTGCAGAGAAGTAGCAGTAGCTGTCAAACTGAAATAATAAAGAAAGACAGATCCAAATTTGAAACAATTACTAAGCAAAGAAACCAGGTTACTTACTTCAGCATGTCTGAGGTCACAGTGCAGGAGGAGCAGAAAGAATTTCATAGTGGAAGGGACAAATTCAGTCACTTGTTTAGGGGCCTTTTCCTAAAACCCACTCAGCACAGTTGAATGCAGGATTTTCCACACACACCCTGTAGCAGTAGATTTAGCGCAAAAAAATCCTTACCTAAAAATAAAACAGGAACACTTTCCACCTCCTTTTTGGGACATGCGTTAAGTCCATGCAGTAGTTAGATAATGCTTCTCTGCCCATTCTCTGCCCATGCTCCTCTCCCCCCCCCCAAAAAAAAGTGCAATTAGCATATGCTGACAAATTACCGTAAGCACTTTAATGTCCACATTAGCGCTTAACATGGTTTAATAAAAGGGCCTCTTAGTGCGTTATCAGAAGGAAAAAAGTTTGATTGAGCTGATATAATTCAACTTCAGCTGGCCTCAGACTAGACCAGGGGTGTCAAAGTCCCTCCTCGAGGGCCGAAATCTAGTTGGGTTTTCAGGATTTCCCCAATGAATATGCACGAGATCTATTTGCATGCACTGCTTTTCATTGTATGCTAATAGATCTCATGCATATTCATTGGAGGAAATCTTGAAAACACGACCAGATTGCGGCCCTCGAGGAGGGACTTTGACACCCCTGGACTAGACAGAGCCTTTCATTTTTCCATTTCCTCTCTCCTGCCCTTGCTACCTTTCACCTCATCCTGCAAATTACAATGTAACCTATATATATATATATATATATATATATTTTTTTTTTTTTTTAGAGAAGCTTTTTAAGCAGTGACTGAAGGAATGAAGTGATTAATTGAAATGTTATCTGTATACTGTTTTGTTTTATTTGTGGGGTTTTGGTGTTTTTATCTTATGATTGTTTGGGTTTTTTTTTTAGCTATAATCCATTTAGGTATAAGCAAAATATAAGTTTTATAAATAAATAAATAAATAAGTAAAACAGAAGTATATATAGCTACTATACTTGTGAAGCAACATGAGATTATGGGATAGTCTTCTTAACAAATGATGTTCCATTTAGGGTGTGTGTGTATATATCGAGATATCGAGATAGACACATTTACCTAGAGTGACTCTTGTTCTAAGCAGCCTCCTTGTTTTCTTCTCTCTTCCAGCTGATGGATGCACCGACTGGTCTGTGGATTACAAAAAGTACCAAGTTCTGGTGGGAGAACCTGTTCGCATCAAGTGTGCATTATTTTATGGATTTATCAGAGCAAATTACACTTTAGCACAAAGTGCTGGGCTTAGTTTGATGTGGTACAAAAGTACTGGACCCGGAGATTTCGAGGAGCCGATACCTTTTGATGGCACTAGGATGAGTAAAGAAGAAGATTCCATATGGTTCCGACCAACAGTGGCCCAAGACACTGGGCTCTATGCCTGTGTTATAAGGTATTGAGTTCAACTTATTAAAAGATGGCTTCATTTTGTTGGCTCCTCCCCCCCCCCCATTTGAAAAGCAGTTTTCCAAAACTCACTCAGTCCATCAGCAGCAGTTTTGAGAAACCAAAGTAGCGGCTTCTCGACTGAGAGAGTTTTGGCACAGTGAACGAATGTTGCCTTGATGAACACAATGAATTGCATAACTCAAAGCTGACACAAACTGGATTGAGTGTGTTTTGGAAAAGTGCTCTTCAATTTCATGTTTAAAATGTATAACAACATACCAGGCACACTCATAGCTCATTCATTGGATGCATCGATGTGTATATTAAGAACTTGATCTATTTCCCTTTGTTAATTTTTAAGTGTTAATGAATTTCTTCACAGAACAACCAATTGTATTAAATATTTCACTTGTAAAATAACAGAACATGAAATTATCATGAGCCAAACACTCCATAACATCGAAAACCCTTGTATGCATCAATGAATCAACCTCTCCCCAACCTTCCACCCCAAGCCCGCATCCTTCCTCCTACCCACCCAATAAGTCCCTATCAATCCAGTCTTATATCAATAGCTTACGAAAAATATCCTAACGGATTGGTAGCATGAAATATTGCTACTCCTTGGGTTTGGTCAGGTATTAGGGACCTGGACTGGCCACCATGAGGACAGGCTACTGGGCTTGATGGACCATTGTAAGGCTATTCTTATGTAGAGTATAGAGGCTGCTCCTGGGAATCTTCCATGTTTATTTCCACAAAAAAATAGATACTTAATATCTCCCCTTCAGTCCACGCTAACATTACCCCTCTCCTCAAGTCACTTCACTGACTCCCCATCCATTTCTGACTACAGCTCACTGACCTACACTTGGCAGCCCCTCAGTATCTCGTACATGCCCCTTCACCCACAAACAACTACACACAGAGTGTGTGAAAGTACACTCTTTGGTACAGCTACTTGTGATACACAAATATTCATATGGAAAATATAAAATTATATAACTTGTCAGGCAACTTTATAGGAAGAGCACAAAGAGATGATGGGGTCAGTTCTATAAGTGGGTGCCTCCATTTGGGTGTCCGATGCCGCACACAGAAACATGATGGCAGATTAAGGCCAAATGGCCCATCCAGTCAATGAAAACTTCTATAATGCCCTCCCCCCTCCCAGAGTCCTTTATATGGGTGCCTCATGCATTTCTGTGCCCCCAGGTAAAGATCTGCTGGAACCGTAGTTATGTATAGAGACCATGGCAGCCATTTTTCCTCCGGAGCCACTAGGGGCAGGAATAAGTGAGGTTCAGTCCTGCTCTCATTAACTGCTGCACTACCAGACCACTAAAGGCATGCCCAGGGGGCCTGATGAGTCTTGGGGAGTTGGACTGAGTATTGAAGGCTGCGTAAATTACTTTGAATATAGACTGGATATTATTTTATGTGGATATGAACTTGTTAGTGCCTTAGAAGTATGATAGGTGAGGCAGAAATATTTTAATTTTAATAATAATAATTTCCATAGAGGGGACTTTGTAAATGGCCTGTGTAGTCTGCAGATTTGCAAGAAATTTGTATCTGTCAACTGAAGTAAAGAGGGCAATAAATGACAAAAAAGTATCCTTCCGGAGATGGAAAAAGGACCCAATGGAGGAAAATCACCAGGCGCACAGGAAAAGCCAAAAGGAATGCCACCGAGAGGTTAGAAAAGCAAAAGGGGTATACGAAGAGGGGCTGGCCAGGGAGGCAAAAAACTTCAAGGCATTCTTCAGTTACGTAAAGGGGAAGCGACCGGCAAGAGAGGAGGTGGGGCCGTTGGACGATGGGGACAGGAAAGGAGTGATTAAAGAGGATAAAGAGGTAGCTGAGAGGTTGAACACGTTCTTCTCATCGGTTTTCACGAGCGAAGACACATCTAATATACCGGACTCAGAGGAGCTCATGAGTGGGGAACAGGCAGAAAAATTGGAGCACATAGAGGTAAGTAAGGAGGATGTCCTGAAACAGATAGACAGGTTAAAATGCGGCAAATCACCGGGCCTGGACGGGATCCACCCAAGGATTCTGAAGGAACTAAGACAAGAAATAGCGGGCGCAATCCAGCATGTTTGCAACCTATCCTTGAAAACTGGAGAGGTACCAGAGGACTGGAAATTGGCGAATGTCACGCCTTTCTTCAAGAAGGGATCGAGGGGTGACCCCGGGAACTACAGGCCGGTGAGCCTGACTTCAATTATAGGGAAGATGGTGGAAGCTATGATCAAGGACGGCATTTGCGAGCACATCGAGAGGAATGGCCTACTGAGAACAAGCCAGCACGGATTCTGTAAGGGAAGGTCGTGCCTAACGAACCTTCTGTATTTCTTTGAGGGAATAAGCAGTCAGGTGGACAATGGTGAACCCATAGACATCATTTACCTCGATTTTCAAAAGGCTTTCGACAAGGTACCACATGAAAGGCTGCTTAGGAAGCTGTGGAACCACGGGGTGGGTGGGGATGTGCACAGATGGATCAAGCACTGGTTGTCGGGTAGACTGCAGAGGGTCGGAGTAAAGGGCCAATATTCTGACTAGCGGAGAGTCACGAGCGGTGTGCCACAGGGATCGGTGCTGGGGCCGTTACTTTTCAACATATTTATCAATGACCTGGAAAAGGAGGCAAAGTGCGAGGTTATAAAATTTGCAGACGATACCAAACTGTGCGGCAGAGTTAAGTCTAGGGAGGAGTGTGAGGACCTGCAAAGGGACCTGGACAAGCTGGAAGACTGGGCAAACAAATGGCAAATGCGCTTTTACGTGGAAAAATGCAAGGTCATGCATATAGGGAAAAAGAACCCGTTGTTCAACTACAAATTGGGGGGGGGGGCATTGTTGAGAGACAGCAGACTTGAGAGAGACTTGGGTGTACTGGTGGATGCATCACTGAAGCCATCTGCACAGTGCGCAGCAGCCTCGAAAAAAGCCAACAGGATGCTGGGCATCATAAAGAGGGGCATAACAACCAGGACATGGGATATCATCATGCCATTATATCGAGCGATGGTGCGTCCACATCTGGAATACTGCGTTCAGTATTGGTCGCCGCACCTCAAGAAGGACATGGCGGTACTTGAGAGAGTCCAAAGGAAAGCAACGAAACTGGTAAGAGGGCTGGAACACTGCCCATACGCCGAGAGGTTGGATAGGCTGGGGCTCTTCTCTCTGGAAAAAAGGAGGCTCAGGGGAGATATGATAGAGACCTTCAAGATCATGAGGGGCATAGAGAGGGTGGATAGGGACAGATTCTTCAGGCTGAAGGGGTCAACAGGCACGAGGGGGCATTCGGAGAAACTGAAGGGAGATAGGTTCAGAACAAATGCAAGGAAGTTTTTCTTCACCCAAAGGGTCGTGGACACTTGGAATGCGCTACCGGAGGAAGTGATCAGGCAGAGTACGGTACAGGGATTCAAACAGGGATTGGACGGATTCCTGAGGGATAAAGGGATCGTGGGATACTGAGAGAGGTGCTGGGATGTAATACAAGTATAGAAGGCTAACCAGGTAATAAGTATAGAAACCCAACAGGTCGTGCATGTGCAAGACCGGAGGGTTAGGACTATGATGGGAAGACAGGACTTCAATGAGAAACCAAGGTGGCAAGGGGCCCCTTCTGGTGATTCAGACAGGTCATGACCTGTTGGGCCGCCGCGGGAGCGGACTGCTGGGCAGGATGGACCTGTGGTCTGACCTGGCGGAGGCACTGCTTATGTTCTTATGTTCTTATCTGTGGACATTAAAGCTAAAAGTCTCAGCAGAGGTCTTCTTTGAAAATACCAAACTACAAAAGGTTTTTGTTTTGTTAATAATTTATATTCTGCATATCCTACAATTCTATGTGGATTAGAAATCAATCAGGTACTCAAGCATCGTCCTCTAATTGTCCTGGTAGGAGGCAAATGAGGATTAAGTGGACTGTTCAAGTCTTTATCTGCCATTATTTACTATGTTTTAAGTCACAAGGAGCAGTGCAGGACTTGAACCCACAACCTCCGGGTGCCAAGGCTGTAGCTCTAACCACTGCACCACACACTCCCAGATGAGGAGGTCGGAATATTTGCATGAATCAGCAGCTCAATGTTGAGATTTTCTGAGGTTCCTCCTCCGCTATCTAAAACCCTGGAAGCTGAGTGACTTCCCTGATAGAGCGGATTAGCTTTCTGTGCTCGGTTGCCTTATACCTGGCCTCTTTAATCATTTTCCTAAAAGGCTTAATTCATCTCTGCCCCCACCCAAAAAAAAAAAAAAGAGATATTACTTTGAACAAACAATGTGCAAGAAAACCTGCTTTATTATTCACAAGGTCCTGGTTATAGTGAATGTGGAACAAGGGACTCCTTAAAGCTGCCACAATGTATCATAAATTATTGAACAAGTGAAAATGTCTGTTGTGTTTTTCTTTTAATAGTTATAAGTATTTGTGAAACCTTTTAAAGAAATCTGTTGTGATACCCAGGTAAGTGGAAGATTCAGGTATTTTTTTGTTTAGCCAAAATGTATGTGGCTACAAGTATGAACCCAAGGAACTTCTCCCCCCTGGGAAAGATGCATTATGAATCGCATTCAGATTTCGATTCTTTTTAGACTTTATTTGTAGGAAATATGATGCTCTGAGAGCTGGGGGGGGGGGGGGTTAAATTTCAGCAGTTCCTTTGTTTGAATTTATGGGTTCTTTATTCTTAACAGCATAGAAGCAAGCAGAGAATTGGTTTTCTGACATTTTAAGGACATGTTGTTATATCAGTGGGTTTGCAATTGCTCTGCAGTTTCCCCAAATCCTCTGGGTTCCTAGCCTGAGGTTATAAGTTTTCAGTAGGTGAATTTGGGAACCTTGTTTCCCTTCAAGTGAGTTCTGGGTAAGAATGGGGCAGGATGGGGGTCTTTATCATTATTATTATGCAGTTACTAATGGACTGACCATACAGTGCTTTTTAAAATGCATATAAGTTATAAATAGAAATAATGGACTACTTAAATCATTATTGGGTCTCCACTAAGCTTTAGTAAACGTTAACACATGCTTATTGCTGTGAAAAAAGGTTTGCCATGAGGTTCGCAAACCACAAACTAATGAAAATGATAAAAGGGATGACTTCCCTGGGGCTCTTTGGCTTGGAGAAGAGACGGCTCAGGGGTGATATGACAGAGGTCTATAAAACACGGAGTGGAGTGGAAGGGGTGGATGCGAGTCGCTTGTTCACTCTTTCCAAAAATACTAGGACTAGGGGACCTGCGATGAAGCCACTAAGTAGGAGATTTAAAACAAACCGGAGAAAATGTTTCTTCACTCTAAATCCCCCGCAGATAGACAGTCTTGGAGGGACAGAATTAACTTCTATAATACAGTACTAAAAAAAAGCAAGGAAGAATTTCTACGGTGATAAAATCACCAGAGCAGCACATTGTTTAATATCTTGGGCTCCTTAACCTCTATAAACGACTCCTCGATTCTCCCCTCCTCTCCAGCAGCGGACGACCTAGCAAAATTCTTCATTGAAAAAGCTCTTTTCCATCAGAGTCACTTACAACTCTCTGCTACCCTGCGATACTAACCCTGTCCCAGTACACAGATCCTGGACAGTCTTTGAGCAGGTATCCGAAGCCACAAATTAAGATCCTGCAAATGTGCCCTGGACCCCTTTCCTTCTTACCTATATGAGAAAATTCCCAAGCAGCCTATTTCATCTCTCACCAGACTCATAAACTCTGCCTTACTATCAGGCCTATTATCTGAAGAAATGGGACACATTGCCCTGACCCCATTACAGAAAAAAGCTGATCTAGACCCATCCTCCCCTTCTAGGTATCATCCTATAGCAAATATTCCTCTCCTGACCAATATGGCTTCAGACCCAATTTCAGCACCGAATCCCTACTGGCCTCATTAATCTCAAAGGTTCAACAACTTCAATCTTGTAATAAGTTTTCTATCCTACTACAATTTGATCTATCTGCAGCCTTTGATATTGTCCACCACGATATCCTAATTTACCAACTTTCTGAGATAGGCATTGACTCCACAGTCTTAAACTGGTTCTCAAAATTTTTACGATCCTGCTCTTACACTGTAAACGTGTCTTCTCCTTGGAGACCATTATGTAGTGTCCCGCAGGGTTCACCTCAGTCCCCTATTCTTTTCAACATCTATATGTCTTCTTTGAAACTCTTCCATCTATCTCCCTTTGAAACACTATATACATATGCAGATGACATCCTTGTCCTTCTTGAGATAGATTCGAACCTCACTAACCTCACTGAGAAAATAACAGCTTGCATAACGAAACTCCAATCCTGGACCCTCACTGTACAAATGAAGCTGAATGAGTCCAAAACAAAACTACTTTGGCTTGGCCCAAAATTAGATCAGCTGCCCATGCTCATTCCATTACCTTCTGGTCCCACACGGCAGATTGAATTCTCAAGCAAAGTTTTGGGCAACATTATTGACTCTACACTTTTCTTTAATGACCATCTCAACTCTCTGGTAAAAAAAAATTTTTTTTTAGTCTTCACATGTTGAGGAAAATGAGATCCTGCTTCTGCCAACAACATTTTGCTGTCCTTGTACAATCAATCATTCTTTCCAGACTGGACTATTGTAACTCGATCTATCTAAGTCTAACCAAGAAAAGTCTTCAAAGACTTCAGCGGATCCAGAACACTGCAGCTGGTTGATCTTCGCAAAATGCAATTTCGATCATGTTTCCCCGCTTCTGTCAAAACTTCACTGGCTTTCAGTGATTTCTAGGATTCACTTTAAATGTACCTGCCTAACTTGGAACATGAGGATGTTACTGGCTAGACTTTATGGTAGATATCTTGCAAACAGGATGGTTGGACAGGCTGGAGTGAGCTTGGACGGCAACTTCAGCATTTGTAACCCAGGACAATGCCAGGTGGACTTTACAGTCTATGACCCAGAAATATCAAAGAAGAGACAAGTTAATTTGATCGTGAATTTGTAATGGGTATAACTAATGGGCAGACTGGATGGACCGTTCAGGTCTTTATCTGCCGTCATTTACTAGGTTACTAGGGCAAAAACCCACAGAGTAGCAACATTCCAGAGTCAGATTGTGATGTCATAATGCCTCATTCCACCAATGCCTAAGAGCCAACCTCAGCAGTGATGTCACAATGGCTTGATAGATGGAACTTCAGCATTTGGAACCCAGGACAATGCCAGGTGGACTTTACAGTCTATGAACCAGAAATATCAAAGAAGAGACAAGTTAATTTGATCGTGAATTTGTAATGGGTATAACTAATGGGCAGACTGGATGGATCGTTCAGGTCTTTATCTGCCGTCATTTACTACTCATGAAAGGGGTGGAGTCTATATGTGACTATCTGGAGCAAACCTCCAAAGCGATTGACTCTTAAGGATAATGTGAAAAATGTTTGAATGATCTTGAGTCTACAGTGGTGGTACCGCAAGGTACGGATATAACACGTATGAAGGATATGTTATCATTCTATCATAAGACTGAACACTTAGAAAACTTAGCGCAACCTAAGCTTGATGCATGCAATTCAACACACATGCCTGAGCTGCATTTTTAACACACTCAGCATCCCTAGAATAGTCATTAATTTTTTACGGCACTTCATTTTGTGCATCAATAGGCGATGTCAGAGCATCCCTTGGAGCGCCGGTTTTAATATTAATGGCCTCATTTTACTACATTTACATAGCAGAGTTGGAGGTTGCTAGGAAGCATGGAAAAGTCCATGGTGAGCCATTATATGCATCGGTAGGTAAAATACTTTGATGCTAAACCAGTAAGATCTGGTTTAGCGTTGATCATTCAAGGCACGATGAGTTTAGAGCATCTGGGCCTAAGTTTTGGTCAAGGAAAATTAGAAGAGAAAATGCATTAGCTGCTGGTGTAAAGGGTTTTGAATGCTGGTTTGCATCTTGGAAGCTTTTGTGGTGCTTTGAGTACAGCAGTAAGATAAATGCACACAAACTTTGCACATTTTGGAAATGTCAGTTCAATCAGATCTAATCATCAGATGACAAGAATAACTCAATGAGATCACCACCAGGGATAATTTAGTACTTCTTTCTAAATCCAGACAAAATATATTCCGCAATGCAATTTGCCAGATGCCTGAGAGAAAGCCTTGGCTGTACTTTTGCAGAAATATCACTTTTCAGCTCTTATTTAATATTCTGGGAAAGATTTGTTTCCCTGCTGGTGGTCTGTGGAGTGAGTATAACTGGGGTTCTGTTACTGAATGATAAAAAGCCATAGCTGTAACTTCACAGATATATTCAATACCTCCTCTCACATGTGCTCTGCAAGATGTAGATGGATTCTGTTCACATAGGTGTGTTCTCTTTTAGTTTCAGAAAGACTTTCATGGTGTCAAGCTCACGTTGTTCCATCATGGCCAATTCATCGTTGCACCCCTGTTGGATCGAGCTTCATTATAGGCTGATGAATGCTTGCTCGGTACGCTGGGTGTGCATCCTTTGCATCTAGTCTGTTGTCAGGCTGGTATGAGGTTCCTTTTCTTGTTCAATGCAGAGCCTGGGGGATTTCTCCCAACAGTACAGAAATTCCTAGCAGCTCTGGGGCCACCTTCTTCTATGTTAGATCCAATGTTAGCAGCTGAGCTGCTTCAGTTCACTGACTGCTGAAATACAGTTGATCCTTTGGATTATGGCCGAACCACTTTCAAATGAGTGACTTATATATCCCATCTTGAAAAAAATTGAGTTTTGGCCTGTCCCAATATGGCAGTTCTTATGTAAATGTCTGTTCAGTTTTCCACCTTACTTTTCTTTCTCGAGTGCTTGAAAGACTGATTCTTTACCAACAGACATTGTTTCTAGAAAAAAACTTTAAGAGTGCTTCACGATCGGCCTTTGGGCTCAGAGTCTTTAATAGAGATCAATGGCACGACCACGTTTGTGCTTAAGGTGCCAGGAAAGACAGTTGTATGAATAAAGGGAGTAGAAAATGAGGTGGGAGGGCTTTGTTGCTTTTTAATTACAAGTTCTCTCTGAAATTTTAGCCTACATGAGACTCGCCCTACTTTGATAAGAAGCACAAATTGAGGAAATTCTTTTACATTGAGAGGGTGGTGGATGCCTGGAATGCCCTCCCGAGGGAGGTGGTGGAAAGGAAAACAGGGATGGAATTCAAAAAAGCACAAGAAAAACATAGTAGATGTCGGCAGCGGCAAGAAAGCAGGGAGAAATTGTTGGCGGTGGCATGGGGGGGAGGCAGGGAGGGAGAGAAAAAGTTAGGGGAATTGTGGCGGCGGTGTCATGGGGGGGGAGGGAGAGAGAAAGAAAGAGAAGGAAAGAAGGGGGCAGGGAGAAAGAAAGAAAGGATATACAGTCAGAAGGAAGTGTAACCAGAGACTCATGAAGGTAGGAAAAATGATTTTCTTTTTTTTTTTTTTATTCTATTTATATTGATTTTGAAAAACTTACATACAGAAAGTGCAATCAAATACAATAAACTAATCTCATAGAAGCACTTATAGATAACAAATATTGTTTAGAATAAACCATTTTATAATTCCTCCCATCCACCCTCCCCCCCTTTACTGGAAGTATAACTAGTAATAACAGATCTGGTAAAATAGATTAATTTATGACAACTTCAGTTACCTTGAACATGTGTTACAAAAATCATCTAATAGACCCCAGAGTTCTTAAATTTCCGGGTAGCACCCTTATGTTCTGCTAGAATTTTTCATATCTATAGTACGTACATAGCATTTCCACCCGAATGCACTATCGCATTGCTACCAATTTCTTGTTATCATTTGTAGAGCCACACCCGTCATTATCAAAAGGAGTTTGTCCTTATGTATTTTAAGAGGGTTCTTATTCATTCTAGAAGTTCTAAACATAATTATTCCGTATGTTAATGGAATGGGAATTTCAAGAATAAGATTTATCTTGCGCCATATGGATTTCCAAAAAATTAAGATTAGAGGTCATTGAAATAAAAGGTGATCTAGAGTTCCCACCTCTAGATTACAGAGCCAGTGTTTATTTGAATTTGCATTATTTACTTTGTGTAATCTCACCGGTATCCAATAAACTCTATACAATAAAAAGTATAAAGTTTGTTTCATCGATGCAGCCGATAGACAGTGCACTCGGAGTTCCAAAGCTGGGGCCATTGTTTTAATGTGTCTCCAAGCTCCAAATATCTCCCAGACCTGTCTTATGTTTTTTAGTTGAATATTCACCTAGTAACTTGTACCAATTAGAGGCGTGGTGACCTTGGAAGTTCACGTGAAAACACAAGAATTGGAGGCTATGTTGTCCTATTAATGATCGCCATTCAGGAAAACCTTTTCTAATTGCTTGTTTTAATTGTAGCCACTTGAAGTATTGATTTCTTGGGAAGTCAAATCTTTGTTGTACTTGGGTAAAAGATAGCAGATTATTTGGGGGACATACATCATCTAGTGTTCTAATACTGGCGTTTATCTAGTCTTTCCATCAGATTTTTGAATTTGCTATCATAATTTTAGAATTCAGCCTTAGAGATTGAAATTTTGTTTTCTTAACCGGGAGTGGCAACATAGCATCCAAAGATCTTAAAGTCTTCCAAGTAGCTTGAAAAATTCTATTATCTTTACAGATTCTTGGTAGTCCAATACTTAATTAAGTGATTAAGTCGGAGTGGAGCCATCAGATTCATTTCAAGAGCAAGCCAATCCGGGAACATTCTAAAAGTTCTGGAAGAACCCAGTACATACTTTGGCAAGTTGTTATAGGATGGGTAGTGAGGACATTGATGGGAACTCCAGTACTGGGAGCATGAAGATGTTGCTGTGCAGTCTTTATGATGGCGAGATGATTTGACGGCAACTCCAGTAGCTGGAGCCTAAGGACATTACCGGGTGGGCTTTACGGTCTATGGCCCAGAAATATCAAAGAAGAGGACAATTTAATGTAATCATAAATTTATAATGCATGTAACTAATGGTCAGACCGCTCGACTCTTTATCTGCTGTCATTTACCATGTTGCAATAAATTAAAAATTCATTCCAAATGAAAGTAAAGTACTTTTCAGTTAAAATGTTACATCATCTCACTGCCCATTCCCTTTTTCATTTTTTAAAGGTTAATTGGCCATAATTTATAGAGCAGACTTGGAAAGTAATAGTTTAGAAAGATATTCAGCAATTATTTCAGTGGATAATCTCCCAAAAGTGCAAGAGCTATAAGCTGTGTTTCCTGTAACCTCTGAATAAGGTTTTAAAAGCAGATGTTCAAAATGCACACTTACAACTGTCTGATAAATTAAATAGGAGGTGTTTTTTACATATTAGGTTATTTAACAAGCCAAATTAGCTTTCTGATAGAATTATTATCCAAACGCAAGGGTTGGAATGTATAATTGTAGGTTTATAATGCATTGGTAACACGCAAAGCCCATTAGACACAACTTCCTGTCACTCAGGGACCAGCGAGAGCCAGCGCAGGTTGCAACAGGAGAAACTCGCATTATGCAGAGATAAAAGGGAGCTGCTTGGAGTTGTACTCTGTCATTTTTTTTCTAATTGATGCTTTGCAGTAAAAATCAAAATCAAAATAGTCATTAAAAAGAGAAAGAGGCCGGTATGAATTCTTATAGCTATTTGATCCTCTTTCTTTAGGTTCTCCACTTTTATTCTGATTAATGTGTAAGGCCTAGTTCAAGTGTCTGCCTTTGTAGCTGCCCTGTTAAGTGGAAACTGGGTACGTGGAGGGGCATAATAAAAGAAAAAGTCTAAGTCCGTTTTGGCAGCGTCTAAAGCCCATTCTCACAAAATATGTCCGAAATATATATTTTTTTAATCGTTGTCTTATACATCCAGCTGTTTGCCACCAAGTCGTCTATCTTTATACCACATTCTCAACCAAAAATCTGTCTAAGTTCCAAATGCCCAGAACAAGACCATTTGGACAAGGGAGGGGCCAACAAAGTGATAAACAAGACATCCAGACATGGCAACAGAGCAGTGGGGCACCTTACAGGGCACTGCTGTGAACTTCACAAAAAAGGTGCCACATAAACATCTCACCATAACTCCCTTGCAGGTCATGGTGAGCCCCCTCACCACCCACTATATCCACCTGTCTACAATCCCAATAGCCCTTATGGCTGCAGGTGCCAGTAGGGTTTGGGGGGTTTTGGGTCCTCCTCTCTATGGTTCACTAGCCCACCCCCCAGACTACTTAAGCCACCTCTGTGCAGCCCTACTAGGTTTTTCTATGCCAGGTGCTGATGTTCTGGAGGCAGGTATGTACGTTTTTATGCCGATTTGTATGGCGGGAGGGAGGGGGGTCAGTAACCACTGGGGGAGTGTGGGGGGGGGGGGGTCTGGTCACTTTGGATACCTTCTGGGCACTTAGACCTGTTTTGAGATCGCCTAAGCCACAATGAATAAGTTCAGTCCAGACAGCTTTGTAAAACTTTCGATTATCCCTGCAGTACAACTAAGTTTAGGTCAGCCCTAACATGGGTTTCCTGTGCTGAGACTAGTATGGTATGTCTGGGTGGTGAATGGTCGTGGCTTGGTTGTGTGGTGTGACTGTTCAGAGGTTGATGTTTTTAAAAGTTTATTGCAACCATGGCTTGCTCTCCCGTGAGAGGATCCTTCTACTCTTGGTTTTTCACTGCTGGGAGGCCACTGTTCCTTGCATCCGGGCTCTTCTGGGATTGTACCTGTTTTGCCCTTGAATCTCTGTTCCTTTTGCTTACTGGTGGTTTATATCTGACACCTTCCTGGGCATGCTGCATTGACCTGGACCTCTTGCTTTGATCGCTGCAGTGCTGTAGCTTCTAATTCTTGTATTGCTGTTGGCTGCTTTATCAATAAAAATTATTTAAAAAAAAAAAAAAAATGCCCCTTTCAGCTCTGGGCACATAGCGGGATTTAGAGGCCTAAAAAGTCTCTGGATACGTCTTAAACTCGTTTCGATTATCAACACTTGGACGACCTGTCTTTTTGATTGGCCAAGTACCAATTTGGGTGGGTTTTTAGATGTATTTCTGTTTTGATTATGAGCCCCATAGTATACAAGCGTGGCTAACCTAGTATGGCATGACAGTACGCTACTTAACATATTAGAAACTAGTGCAGTGGACATGGGATGGCAAATATTGAATAGTGCAGTGGTTCCCAACCCTGTCCTGGAGGACCACTAAGCCAGTTGGGTTTTCAGGATAGCCCTAATGAATATGCATGAGAGAGATCTGCATATAATGGAGTTGCCAGGCATGCAAATCTGCTCCATGGATATTCATTAGGGGTATTCTGAAAACCCAACTGGCCTGGTGGTCCTCCAGGACAGGGTTGGGAACCACTAGTATAGTGGACATAATACATGAATTTCTAGCATGGTAGACATGGTATGACATATCTAGTGAGAAAGATACAATGTAAACTAGAGTGGGAGAAAAAGGTGACAGTATGACAAAAACATGGTATATAGTATATAGTATATGATACTGTGGGTTCTTGTACAGTAGAGGCTAAATATTATATCACAAGAGGTGAGTGTAGGGTAGAGCATCTCATATGATGGGCAATATAAAGTGTGGCAGTTCACAGTACGATGGGTGACAGCAGAGGGCTGGGCGCTCTTCTTTGTAAGGTTGGGGAATTTGGGTAGGTAGTAGATAGTAGATAGTAAATGACGGCAGATAAAGACCCAAATGGTCCATCCAGTCTGCCCAACCTGATTCAATTTAAATTTTTTCTTCTAAGCTATTTCTGGGCACGAACCCAAAGCTCTACCTGGTACTGTGCTTGGGTTCCAACTGCCGAAATCTCTGTCCTAGCTGGTCAAGAGAAGAGGTGGGTTTTTATTGCCTTCCTGAAGTTCAGTAGACCTTCTAATGATCTTATGTGGTTATTGTGACAAACCTAGCACCAGCACTAGTTTTGCCCCTAATAGGATCCGGTGCAGAAGAGCTGACCAGATTGATTCTGGGGACCAACTTGAGTCTGACCTCTCTTGCCCATATGATCAGAACAGTGGTGATCTGGAGCAGGGGCAGGCAGACTGGCAACAGCAGCATCCGGTCTATAAATCAGCTAGGACAGCCAAAGAGAAACTATCTGAGCCTAGAAAACCCAGGCAAAACAGGCAGGGAAAGCCTGCAATGGAACCAAAGCCCATCCCCCTCTATAGGCTGAAGGGGATTGGCTGTGGGCTGATTAAAAGCAGGCTGAAGCAAGCAGCAGGGGGAAGAGAGAGTGATGCGGGTGAGTCACTCCAGCAGCCCAAAGCAGTGCGAGAGCCTTGGGGCCAGGAAGCAGAGACAGAGGTTCCAGATTGGCCGATGCAGGAGGTGGAAGAAAGCCTCCCCACCTCAGACTTCCAGATCCTTGAATGTGTGGAAGGAATGGAAGTACAAGACGCTGGCCCTATGCCAGAGAGCCAGGGAGAACTCATGGACACTAACTGAAAGACAATGAGTAGCTGAGAAGCAGCTGGTGTTTTTTTTTTCTTTCTGAGCAAGAAATGCTTTATTGCTTCCTTTCTTTGAGCTATCCCTGATTTTTGGTTCAAGAAGGGTACTTATCTAAATGCTGATAACTGGCTTTCCTAAAGTAAAGTTTGGGGCTAAAGAACCTGGGAGCTGAATGAATGGGTTTTTTTTTTTCTTTGTTTGGAAACCTTACTGTGGCTGCCGTTTGCTGGTAGTATAATCACATGATCTCCCACAGCTGAACTGCCTTCCAAGGGGTAGCTGCAGTGATAGTGAGCTCTTTGCAAAGCTGTGGTGTTGCTTGCTGCCTAACCAAGTATATAACCCTTGCTACTCTAAGAGCTATCTGGACTTTATATGAATGCTGGAAATCTTTCTTTCATGCCTCTGTGACAAATACTGCTGAGAGAAAGTTTAGTTTTTGTTTTGAATACCAGTATAAATTCATTGCTGAGCCAGAGTGCAGGAACTCAGGAAAAACAAACCGTAGGTGGTTTTCTTTTCTTTGAAGCTGGATTTGTGAAATGCTGCAGGTATTTGCCTTTGGGTTATACCTTTTGGACCGCTAAGGTCAGAATAAAACTATTATTCATTCTTGAAGAACTTTGTCTGAGATTTGGTGACTTGAAGCCAGTACTTACCCTTTCTCTCCCAGGCCTAGGCAGTTTCCTAGGGCCCATCAAAAGTCCTGACGATACCCCTGGTTGTAGGGGACACGCCAGAGCATAAGGTTTGTCAGAGTTTAGCTCCGCTCGGAGGAGTGTTTGTGACAGTAGGCAGTTTGTTCTAGAGGTGTGGTAGGTAGTGAAGTAAGATTTTTTTTTTGTGCGGTTTCAAGACAAAGGATGCGTCCCAAAGGCATGCGTAATTAGTTTTCTTCTTGTGAGCCAGCAACCGATTTTGGGTGTAGGGTAGTAGTTTATGCCATATGAACCAGTACCATCTTGTGGAGGAGTTTGTGGGCCATTACTAGGCCTTTGAATATACATCATTTGTCAATCGGCAGCCAGTGGGCAGCGTGCAGTGCCAGAGAAACTGGGTCTCATAAGGTTCTTCAGGGATCAGATGCCGGTATTTTGTACTCGTAGTCGATGGGTGTTTTTTGTAGTAAGCCCATTTAAGAGCACTTCGCAGTAGTCGAGCGAACTCCGGCTCTGAGAAGTATCGTTTGATTCTCTGTAGCTGCTGGAGGTAGTAGAATGAGGCGGATATTACTTAGGACAGGGATGCCCACACTTTTTCGGCTTGCGAGCTACTTTAAAATGACCGTCAAAATGATCTACCAACAATAAAATTATAAAAAACACAAAGCACACCGTACGTAGAAAAAATGTTAATTATCATTTAGATTCGTGTTTTTTTTCAAAGAGATCAAGGCAGATGCAACATCACCTCAGTAAGAACTGTACAAAAATAAACAAATATACCTCTCCCTTTTTACTAAACCATGATAGCGGTTTTTAGCGCAGGGAGCTGCGCTGAATACCCCGCGTTGCTCTCGACGCTCAAAGGCTCCCTGCACTAAAATCCGCTACTGTAGCTTAGTAAAAGGGGACCATAGTGCAAAATATAGACAGCAGATATAAATTCTCAAAACGGACACATTTTGATCACTAAATTGAAAATAAATCATCTTTCCTACCTTTGTTGTCTGGTGATTTCATGAGTCTGGTTGCACTTTCTTCTTCTGACTGTCCAACTTTTTCTTCCTCCCTCCCTGCCTGCCCCCTGCCACACTCCATTCCCTCCCCTAACTTTTTCTTTCTCTCTCCCTGCCCCCTTTCTTTCTTTCTTTTTTTTTCTCTGTCTTTATGTTTCCCTATCCTCCTTTCTTTCTCTTTCTTTCTGTCTCCCCAAGCCACCACTGCTGCTGTCGTCTAGGAACAGGCCCCCAAGCCGCCATTGCAGCCGAGTTCTCCCTGCTCCCTGAAACTGTAACAGGCCAGCAGCCTTCCTCCTGACTTTAATTCTGATGTTGGGGAGGAAGTTCTAGGCCAGCCAGGTAACAATTGGCTGGCCCGAAACTTCCTCTCTGACATCAGAATTGACGTCGGGGGTGGGGAGGAGGGAGGAAGGCTGGTGTGCCTGGCGTTTCAGCAGTCTGTCCTGTTACATTGTTAGGGAACGGGGAGAACGCATCGGGATGGGCTCCATGATTAACTCACATTGCCTTTGCAATCTACTGGTCGATCGCAATCGACCTTGTGGGCACTCCTGACTTAGGAGATTTAGACAGAGAGTGAAAGGTTGCTGTCAAGGATACCCTTAGGCTGCATACTTTGTCTTTGGCCATTAGGGCAATGGATTGCCAGGAGACTGCCGGGCATGCGAATTTGGGGTCATTTCTTCTTATCCAGAGGAATTTGGTTTTTACCAAGTTTAGTTGCAGCTTGTGTCTGGTCATCCAGCTTTTTATTTCTGCAAGGCAGTCATGTAGGTTGGAGACTTGAGCGCCCCAGTTCAAGCCTAGTGGTAGGTACAGTTGTAGATCTTCAGTGAATGAGTGGATCTTTTTTTAGGTGGTTTAAAGCGATGTCTATCGCCAGTCTGATGTAGAGGATGAAAATCTAAGGGGACAGGAGGTTGTTCTGTGGTACTCCATATTTTATTGGTTTAGGTTTTGATAGGGTCGTGAACTTCACATAAAATGTCCCAGATACACATCACATCGTAACCCCCATATAGTGTAGCAAAAAACATACTGTACCCAACTGTACAACTCTTCAATAGGCCTTAAGCTTGCAGCTTCTCCTTGGACCTCTAGTTGTGGGGTTCCTCAAGGTTCACTTTTATCTCCTGTTCTGTTTAATATATATTAATTACTTCCAACAGAGTCAATTTATACATACGTAGATGATATCTTCGTCTTGCTTGAAATCGATCCTTCTTTGAATGATCTTACAACTAGTGTTAGTTCCTGCATCTCAAGAATTCAGGATTGGGCATCGTTAGTCTGCATGAAATTAAATACCACAAAAACAAAACATTTATGGTTTGCTCCTAAATTGGAACTGCCGCCCTCAGGTATTCCATTACTAATTGAATTTACATCGAAAATCCTGGGTTTTATCCTGGACTCTAGACTTTCCTTTTCATCCCAAGTCAGTAATATAACAAAAAAATGTTTCTTTAATCTTAGGATGCTCAGACGGGTTCACCACTTTTTTTTCCAGCTGCACTTTGCAGTGCTGGTTCAGGCGATTATTTTGTCACATTTGGATTATGCCAATTCACTCTATATCTGTCTGAATGGATGCAATCTGAAAAGACTGCAACGTATTCAAAACACCGCAGCAAAATTGATATTTGGTAAACATAAATACGATCATGTGACTTCTTTGTTTAGGATACTTCATTGGCTTCCTGTGTTTTGGAGAATTCAATTCAAATTTATGTGTGTGATTTTTTAAAATTTAGATGGGGTTTTCCCCCTTTTATTTCCTGTCTCTTTCAATTCTTGTCTACTTTTCATTCAAGAAATACTCAGAAATATAAACTTGGTTATCCATCAGCTAAAAGAACTAAAACTATATCCAATTTTTGCAAATCTTTTGCTTTGTTATCTGTAAAAATTTGGAACGATCTTCCTTCAGAGATTATGTTACTATCTCAAAGAACAACCTTTTGAAAAATCTCTGGTTGATTCTTCCATTTCAAGATGTGTAGGATAGAAATTATCTTATTTCCAGTTGAACTTAAGAGCATATGTTAAGCGAGTCGAGTCCTTTTACAAGGGTTGAATCGATATATAAAGTCAAGGATTGGATCGGATTGGATATATGGGTTCAGTAGGTTATTTTGTGTTTGGGAGGCTCTCATACCTCCCGCCACAAGAGTACCAGTTAGAACGGGATATGGGCCTGGATCCCCTTCTCTACTGTCCACTGCACTGACCACTAAACTACTCCAGGGACCTGCTTGATGGCCATTAGATCTGCAGCTCTCATAGAGCCTGGTCTGAATTAAGGGAGGTCATGCTTGTATTCCTCTAGTGGGCAAAAAACATCCTATTTTGTGCCTTGGACATTTTTACAATGTCGTCTTATTACCCCAAAACATCCAAATTGCAATCCTGTCCTAGTCCTGCCCAAAACATGTCCCCCTAAAATTTAGACAAACTGCTATGAAAAACAAGTTTCAAAAATAGCAATTTGGGTATTTTTATGAAAAAATTCCATCTGCCATTTTGGGGGGCATTTTTCTGTTTTAAAAATGATCCCTTTTATATTATCCACACAAATAACACAGCCAATTCCAGTATGTTTTACTGAATTTTGGAATATGTACAAAGTTTCTCCTTTAGCAGGTGCATAGAACTTCCATGGTAATGCGGTATACAAGAATAAAGTTATTATTATTATTATTATTACTTGAGGCCTTGAGCCCTAAGCTCTGCCACTGAGGTGTCCGAGGTCACACCATTCAAAACGAACCCTTTGGTGACGAGATTATCCATTAGTTGTACCAGGAACTCATGGTAAACCTCAGTAGGTCACAGCAAAAGTCTGGTCTTTCTCCCCTTTGGGGGCGGAGCACACTGGTGTGTCTTCAACATCTGGGAGGTGTGTCTTCAACATCTGGGAGGTGTGTCTTCAACATCTGGGAGGTGTGTCTTCAACATCTGGGAGGTGTGTCTTTAACAATCCTGTATGTGGCAGGTCGGAGATATCTGACAACAAGGAAGTCAGGGTTCCAGGACTTGCTGCATCTTGTCAGGTAGAACCGATATTTCAGCTGTCAGGCCGTGGCATAGCGCTGCTTATATCTGGTAGCGCTAGAGAAATGATTAGCAGCATGTTTATGTTTATTAAAAGTTTTAACCGCACTTCGACTTATCAACAGCACGGTGTACAAAATCTATAAAAACAAGAAACGAAAAGAATGTTGCTACTCTTTGGGGATTCCAAACAATAGCAACATTCCAGAATCTCAGAGAACAATCACATTCCGGAATCCTGACTCGATACGTCAAACTCCGCCTTCTTTGAAGCTGCTTTCAATTGCAAACGCCAACCCACCCTGCCTTATCTGTGTATTGATGCACCTTCTTCTCCAGTTTGTCTTGACTAGATTGTAAGCTCTTGTGAGCAGGGACTGTCTCTTCTGTGTTTTGATGTACAGCATAGTAGTAGTATAAATGCTTCCACAGTGTGTCCATCATTTCTCAGCCTGGTGATGCTCTGCACTTGCTGTAGTTACTGCTTTATTGTCATTTTGGAAGTTACGGCTAAATGATACCCACAAGAGCAGTTGAGAAACATTAATGGAATAAAGCAGGTGAATTTCTCCAAAGGGGGTGAGCATCTGACAGCCTATGGATGAAATAGACCCGTCGGGAGCCATAGGGAGAAGCTATTATTACCGTATACAACAGATGTCAGCATTTAGGGATTTGCTTTTGGTTTTCATCCTGAGCAGCCGATTTCTGTGGCCTCAGGTCTTGGAGGGTGAATTGATGGTATCCTCTGAAAGTTTGTCCTGCGTTTTACTCAGATGCTTTAGGGCTTGTGGTTCACATCCTAATGAGCAAATGGTTTGCTGAAGTTACTTCCAGCTAGACTTGGCTTGTGTTGCAAGCCGGGATAGCTATTAACCATGGAATGAGCAAGATGGACATTGAAATTCAGACTGATTTATGCAGTTCACTTTGGGTATAATTCCATAAATCATTGCTTTCAAAATCCAGGTCTTCTCACTGAGCAACCTTTGGGTCAAAAGTAATGTGTTTCCATTTTATTTCATATTATTTTAAAAAAAAAATTATCTTTATTAAGAACTAAGAAAGCATCAAGGAAAGAAACCAAACAATTTAGAAAAGATCTAACCACAGCTTTATTCAGAGAAAGATCTTCCCAGGTGCTTCGAGGAGTTAATGACCTACTGGGACAGGCACTTGGGATCTCTTAGGGAGAGGAGGAGATAATGGATGCTGCGGATGGGCAGACTGGCTGGGCCATTTGCCTTTATCTGCCATCATATTTCTATGTTTCTCTGCTTTCTCTCTCTTCTCCCTACCCCCTCCTCCCTTCTCATGGTATGAATGTCGTTGATCTATTATTTCTTATTTAATTACTGTGCATGAGTTTGATTTGTTATGAAAGAGTAAAGACGGCATATTAACCTGATGGGGGGGGAAGGGTATTGACTCATTTGCTATGAGATAACAGAAGCGTCACAGCATCCCACAAACTTTGCAGTACCAGACTGGGGATCCATTACATAGATTTCATATTAGGAAATGCGCTTAAAGCCTGACAGGGTAAGAATCGCCTTCTGGATCCAGAAACAGAAAAATGAAGGCAGATGAGGTCTGTCCATCCGTGCCAGTTCCGATCCTTTCCTCTTCCTTAGAGAATGAATGCACGTATTACAAACTTTCTTGAATTCATCCTTTTCATAATGGAACAATTATAGCCTGGAAGTCAGGCCCTGTGTACCTTTCATTTCTGTGCAAATCAAGCTTTGTTTTGAAAGCACTGCTATTGCCTGTGGGTGAACCCTGCAGGCACTCCAAGCTGAGGTCTCCTCATTGGCTCCAAGAACATTTTCAAATGCAGTTTCAATTTTGTGTTCTTTCTGTAATTATTTCAAGCAACCTTCGTGCTTTCTGCAGAAATGACAGCTTGCAGATTTCTGCGAGACGCAGTTTTCTTGCTAAAGAAAGAGAGATGTTGGATATATTATCGTTTATCTGTGCAACTTTCAATAGAAAGTCCATTATTTACACACGTTTTTCTTTCTGTGCTCATTTCATTGAAGGATGGCTTCTTCATTCCTGTTTAACTTGGAGTAACAGGACTGGCAGATGTTGCTTTTCCAGGTGCCACATTTACCTGAGACCAAGAGAAATTGCAGAGTGAGCTGACACAGGGCTCAGTTTTGTTATTCTAAAAAAGGATTTGGGGACAGGAAGACCACTTCAGCTTTAATTATTTATCTGGATGGTTAATTAGTTTCCTCTGAGTGCTGTAGCTGAGGAAATCTCTTGTCAAGGTCTGAATTCATTATGGAAAGAATCTCTTATAGGATGATCATTTTCAAAGTCATTTATGCACAGGAAACGGTTGAAAAAGAAATACAGGTTAGCATTTGAGCATATGGGATGAATGTGCTTAACATTGTCTGCTGTTTAGAGGGTGTTCCAGAGGGGAGAAGAGTTGGGAAGGATTTGTATTGCCCTTCTGGCCAATTCTAGAAAAGACAGAATTTCACCAAAATTGTGCTATTTTGGCATAGCCCCGACCCTTCCATAGGATGACATGCAAGACTGACCACAAAGGGGAGGAGGAGTTTTGAAATGAATGTGTAGTAACGGGATAGTAACGGGAGAATGGATTGGTGTTGGGATATGTATGACGGGGAGGGAAAAGGGATCAAATTGCTTGAACAGAGGCTGTGAGACACCATAATACAGATATTAAACATAAAATTAAAACTCCTGGGAGTTTGCATAGATGGATGGAGTTTGCATACATAGATGGAAACTCAGTTTGGCAATCTGATTAGAAAAATATGGGTTAATTTGACTGTTGTGTCGAAAGAAACATTTCCGAGAAAGAAGCCATATCTATCATTCAAGTTCTTCTACTCACTTCCTGATAGGTCTCGCTATTAATCAGATGAATTAATTGCAGACCTGGCCGAATGTTGCCGCCAAACTTATACTGGGGGAAAATAGATTTGATCATGCTACCTCACTTTTACGGGAACTGTGCTAGGGGAGGTATGATTGAAATCTACAAAATCCTGAGTGGAGTAGAACGAGTACTGGTGGATCAATTTTTCACTCCATCAAAAATTACAAAGACTGGGGGGACACTCAACGAAGTTACAGGGAAATACTTTTAAAACCAACAGGAGGAAATATTTTTTCAATCAGAGAATAGTTAAGCTCTGGAACGCTGCCAGAGGTTGTGGTAAGAGTGGATAGCGTAGCTGGTTTTAAGAAAGGTTTGGACAAGTATTTGGAGGAAAAGTCCATAGCAGTGGCTTAGTAAGGGTAAGTAGCACCCGGGGCGATGATGCCCCTCCCCCACCACCCCTGCCTTGCGGGTGCCTACTTCCCTTTCCCTGTACCTTTTAAATGTCTCTGGCATGAGCAGGATGCTGCCCATATTGGTGTCGGTTCACCTTTGACCTCACTTCCTAGGCGTGGGTCTTAGAAGTGACAGAGAAAGGCAAGGGGTGCATGCGACCAGGAGATGAGCAGGAAGCGAGTGGGTAGGCAAGTGAGCAGGGGGGGGGCAAAGAGAAGGAGGGGTGCCACTGTGCCCTTGGAGAACCATGCCCAAGGCAGACTGTTATCCCTAACCCTAGCCCCCCCCCTTACTATGCCACTGGTCCATATGTTATTGAGATACATGGGGGAAGCCACTGCTTGCCCTGGATCGGTAGCATGGAATGTTGCTACTCTTTGGGATTCTAGAATCTTGTTACTCTCTGGGATTCCGGAATCTTGCTATTCTTTGAGATTCTGTATGGAATGTTGCCACTAGAACATAAGAATTGCTACTGCTGGGTCAGACCAATGGTCCATCGCGCCCAACAGTCTGCTCCCGCGGCGGCCCCCAGGTCAAAGACCAGTGCCCTAACTGAGACCAGCCCTACCTGCATACACTCCGGTTCAGCAGGAAGTCTAACTTTGCCTTGAATCCCTGGAGGGTGTTTTCCCCTATAACATCCTCCGGAAGAGTGTTCCAGTTTTCTACCACTCTATGGGTGAAGAAGAACTTCCTTACATTTGTACGGAATCTATCCCCTTTCAACTTTAGAGAGTGCCCTCTCGTTCTCTCTACCTTGGAGAGGGTGAACAACCTGTCGTTATCTACTAAGTCTATTCCCTTCAGTATCTTAAATGTTTCTATCATGTCCCCTCTGTCTCCTCTTTTCAAGGGAGAAGAGGCCCAGTTACTCCTTGGGTTTTGGTCAGGTACTAGTGACCTGGATTGGCTACCGTGAGAATGGGCTACTTGGCTCGATGGACCATTGGTCTGATCCAGCAGGGCTATTCTTATGTTCTTAATAGATAGAGCAGTGGGCTGAAAGCCATGGAAGTCAAATTCCATTGTGGCTCCATGTGAGTGGGAGAATAAAGCCCAGCACTATGAAAGTATTTGAGTGCCTGGTGGCCCACTGAGGACCAGTAAGACAAATAGTAATTCTGAATGAATGAAGTATGGCATGAATTTGAGAAAATTCTTGCATTTGATTATATCCGTGTGAGTTTAGGCATCTTCCACTGCTTCAAGTATAAACCTAGGGCATGTTTTACTATCTGCAAAGTCTGTGTGGAAAATGCAGAGAACAGGGTCAGAGTCTGCCATTTTGAACCCAGAACAGAAGTGGACTGCTTCTGCCTGTGCCCACCAGCCTACCATGGATGGTCACTGGTAAATCCCACAGGTTCTCAGGAAGATCTGGGAGTAGAGTGGAGGGTCAAGTAGGGATCAGATGGAATGGGGGGGGGTGTTCTTAATCACATAGAAACAGAGAAAAATGAATGCAGGGAAAGACCATATGGCCTCTATACCATCTATCATCTCTTCCTCTCCCTTAGGGGCTCTATTTCCTCCTCTCAAGCTTTCTTGAATTCAGTTTTAGTTTTTGCCACTGGGAATCCATTCCATGTATTCACCACCCTTTCCTCAGATCACTTCAGAGTCTCTCCCTTTTCACCTTCATCCTATGTCCTCTTATTCCTGACTTCTTCCCTTTCAACTGAAAGAAATTTGCCTTGTAGGTGTTTCAACAGCTCGATCATATCTTTCCTCTTCCATCTTTCTTCCAAAGGATACATATTCAGATCTTTAAGTCGATCCCATACACTTTATAACAAAGACCACTGACTATTTTAGGAGTCATCCTTTATACCAACTTTTTGAAGATACAGTTTTCAGATTTGAGGGTGGGGGAAGCTTGCCATGGTGGGGAGCTCCTATTTATTGGGGAGGTTTGTTATGGAAGTCAGGAGGAATGCTATGTTTGTCGGGATTGGAAGGGATGATCTCTTTGGGGAAGGGGACATAAGAGGGAGTGGAATGGGGAGATCCAGAGGCAGTTGTGCTCTCAGACTTCACCTACTTGAGCTCGTGGTATTTGCAGCAGAGCTATGGAGAGTCATGACAGCTAGCCTGTGGTCATTCCTGTGGCCACTCTTCCCTTCTGCCCCATCACACTTACTTGCTGCCCTTACAAACATTGAAGAGGTCTTGATTCTTACTCCAGTAGCCATGTTCACATGAACCACTTGTAAGCAGAGGATCAAGGTGTGAGCTGCGCAACACAGTTTCGGAAAGATGCTTCAGAGGCAGGAAAATACAATGGACTCCTTAATTTAAGAACATAAAAATTGCCATACTGGGACAGACCGAAGGTCCATCAAGCCCAGTATCCTGTTTTCAACAGTGGTCAGCCCAAATCCTTGATCTACAACTGGAAAAGGTGTGAGTCACATCCAGATAAAGTTACCCAATGAATACATTTCTCCACTTTTTTCTGACCTGGGTTTTTAAAAACAGAAATTTCCTTTGGCTTAATTTCTGTAGTGGCGATCACATTTCTCACTCTTTGACCATTTTCATTCTATTACAGAAACTCAACGTACTGTATGAAAGTCTCCATTTCCTTGACAGTGGGTGAAAATGACACCGGAGTCTGCTACAATTCAAAGATGAAATACCTTGAAAAAGCTGAACTCGGCAAAAGTAAAGAAATTTTCTGCCCTGATCTCGAAGACTTTACAGTTCCCCACAGAGAGCCTGAGATCTTGTGGTATAAGGTAAGATGCGGAATAAGAAACTCATTGTCTAATTTCTCCATCATTGAACTGCCTCTAGTTCTTTGCTTGGGCAGGATACAATTCATTAACCCTGTCTTGCCTTGTTCCTTTTTTTTGGCCCAGAAATTACTTGGTAACTGTCCTTGTCCAGAGATCCCCAAGTGACAGCTTCTGGAGCTACCAATCCAATCAACATACTCCTACCCTCAGTGGATTTGTGGACAGGGTGGCCACCTTGGGTCCACAAATTGCAGGCTAATAATAATAATTGGTGATTTATCATATTTACATAGGTATCTTTGATTTTAAGCTGTCTCGTGTTCAGGGCATTTGGGATAAAGTACCCAATGAAAATATATCTATATATCAATGATAAATATGATGTCACCAGTTGAATTTAGGTTATTTATGGTTCTAAATATTTCCATCACAAAACTTAAAGGCCTCTCTTTTATCACAGAGTTTAGTTCATCCAAATGAGTAGCTTAATTTTGTAAAAAGCCAATTAAATTGCACACAGAAATTGGGTACACCCCCCCCCCCTCCCCAAAGATCTGCACACAGCTTCTAATGCTATTTATAGAATTAGGCCAAAAATAAACAGTGATTTCATTAAAATCAAAATGATGAATGAGATTAGAGGAATGGTCACACCAAAATCTCAAAGCAAAATGCGTGTTGCACGTTGTAAATTTTTCACATACGATGCCAACAGAGTTGTTTGCCTACATTGTCAGGCTGCCAAAGGAGTGGAGGGGTAGCCTAGGAACCTGGGAGCTAGGTCCAATTCCCACTGCAGCCCCTTGCGACTCACGCAACCCTCCATTGCCCCAGGCTTGTATAAAATACGTGACCACAGTCCATCCCCTTTCCAGGAGAATTGTCTACAGAGATAGTGTACGGAAACTAGATTTCTTAAAAGCGTCAACTCCTCAGTAAGTCTCATATAGATGGAGTAACAAAACCTTTTCTTATGTGGAGGAATGCTTAGCATGATCCTTGAAAGTCCAGTTGAACAGCAAAACTAATTATACTCAAATGCAAACATTCAAGCCCAGAAGGCAGAACTCCTAGAGATGTTCATCTAGACCTGTATTTTACTCAGGGAGTCCTTTGTGTCATTGTTTGTAGACTTGATTATTCTAATGCCCTTCTAAAAGGTGTTGACGCATCCAACATTTACCACTACAAATGTATTTATTTATTCTGTTTTCTATACCTTTCTCCCAGGAGAACTCTGAACGGTTTATAAGAGTTTATTCAGGTACTCAGATCCCCTTATTCCGTCAAGAACACTGGTGACCAATTAACCACAGAAAAACATAAGGTTCATTACTTTGGCCTACCACTTGACCTGTTTCCACATCTGATTCTGTATGCTCCTATGTGATCACAGGCCTTTTTTCCATGTCCTTTGTCCTGATACTATAGGAATGAAGATTTTCAGGGTAGCAGGTCCCATCCTCTGGAACTCTGCCTGTGCCACTGAGAACTTTCAATGGGGTTTACATATATTTTTATTTCAAGGCACAAGATTTTAGCTGAGAGACTTGATTCACTGAACAATATTATCATCTTTCTGCAGGAATGTAGAACAAAGACATGGAGACCAAGCATTGTGTTCAAACGGGATACTCTTCATATCCGGGAAGTTAGAGAGGATGACATCGGGAATTACACGTGTGAGTTAAAATTCGGAGCATTTGTGGTGAGAAGAACGACAGAATTAACGGTTACAGGTAATGTGGCACTTTCACTGCCTTTCTTCACAGAAGGACTCTTAAGCTAACACTCAGTTGTCTCTAGTGATTTCATGTTGACTTTGTGGTGTTTGACGCCTCAGATCTAAGGCTATGATGAGAGAGATCGCAGGCCTTATACTGGTTAAAAATAGTGGGCAATGGAAAGACCAAGAGAAGCGTGTTCCATTGCTTAGGGGTGAATTTTCAAATAAGCTGACTCCCTGACCTACCTACCAAGCTCAGACTAAATTAGCCCTGCCATTTCTCTGCATCGGGGATTTCAACCCAGTCCTTAGCACATACACAGCCAGTCAGGTTTTCAGCATACCCTTAATGAATATGCATAACATGAATTTGCATGCACTAAATCATGAATATTCATTGTCAGTATTCTGAAAATCTGACTGGCTTGATGTGTCTGAAGGACCAGGTTGATAACCACTGCTCTCCGTGTAGGGAGGTTACGTAATAAAACATACATGAATTATCAATACATTGACATAATCTAAAAATGACAACATTCATAATTCATTTTAAATCACAATAATATAAACAATAATTGCACTACTCGGTCTTATTATATAAACATACACCACTTGGCAACTTATTCTGCTTTGATCAAACAGCCTGTACAAATAAATGCGTTTTAAGAAATCTACAAAACTGTTCAATGTTCTCACACAATCGTACGCTACCTGGCAGCTTAGCCCATAGTCCTGCAGCAGCCACAACCAATTGCATGGTTTATATGCAGACAATACCTGCTGTAGATACAATCTCCGATGAATTATCATCAGCACTTTCGATTGCACCCTCCATGTAGAGCTTTACCAATTAACTCCCCTTGGCCCTAAAACCCAGTGCTGATGGAAGTTACAGGCATGCAAATCTGCTCCATGCATATTCATTAGGGCTAGCCTGAAAACCTGATTGGCCTGGTGGGAACCACTGCCGCAATGCCAAATAAAGGGTTAAATCTGACAGAGTTTTGGAAAGTTCTCTGGATGTGTTGAAATGCAATTTGCAGAGCTATGACAGCTTAGCAGCTGACTTAGTGGAAGCAAGTTTGATGTCTGATTATTTATTAAAATTTAAGAAGTACCACAGCAAATAAATACCACAACCATTAATGGGAAATATTCCTATCAAAATAAAAACATATTTACCCTCCTCCATTGAGAAAAATGTCCATTTAACTGTACCTTCTATTTTCTTACATAACCAGTTTCTAATCCATTGCCTCCTATCCCGTGACTCTTTAATTTTCTTACAAGCCTCTCGTGAGGAGCTTTGCCGAAAGCTTTCTGAAAATCTAGATACAGTATGTCAACCGGCTCTGCTTTATCCACACCTTCAAAGGAATGCAACAAGTTGGTCTGGCCCTACCCTCCGAGTACTGTGTTCTCTCTCTTCTATTTCTTACCAGAATGTTTGATTGCTGCACCAGGGATTACAGTAATTCTTCAATTTACCATATTTGATGGGAGCATAATTTTATAAATGAATGTGGGCATTTCCTGGAAGATTTCCAGGTCATGAATAAGTAAGTACAGATCAAAGAGATCCAGAAGATTCCAGTCAAAAAGAGTTTGTGCATTAACTGTTATGAAAATCAAGATTGGCTCTAGGCTAGAGCTAAATGTTGGATGCTTGTGATTCAATAGTTGGTGTGGTATTTATTAAATATCTCCATAACTATTGGTGAGAGAATCCCAGTTTGCCGGATTATTATGGATGTCACTCAGAGAATAGTTAAGCTCTGTTGTGGTAAAAACGGTTAGTGTAGCTGGTTTTAAGAAAGATTTGGACAAGTTCTTGGAGGAAAAGTCCACAGTCTGTTATTGAGAAAGCCACTGCTTGCCCTGGATCGGTAGCATGGAATGTTGCTACTCCTTGGGTTTTGGCCACCGTGAGAACGGGCTACGGGGCTTGATGGACCATTGGTCTTATGTTATGTTCTCTGTAGAATGATGCTTGACACATTGTTAACAAGTGGCTGAGATCTGCACCTCGCTGGGAGCAGAGACCTAGCCGGAAACTAATTACAATTTAGTGTAACTGTAACCAGTGTTTATGTACTGTGAGAATGTTTAGACGCAGTTTAAATCCTAGCAATTGCGTTTTTACAATGGTGCTGTTTAAAATGGTAATAACAGGGAAGGTATTAGGTCTCTCCCCCACTGGGCTGTTGTCCTCGGTGGAGCAAATTTGAACACCATGAGCCTTGCAAATTGACAAGATTGTTTTCTTTCATTTATGGCAGACTGTGTTCAAATAAATAAATATGTGATATGGTAGGCACCCACTGAAACAAATCTCCCTTTTGCCTTGGCTCAGAGAGCCGAATGTTTCCGTTTTCATCGCCATTCCTGCTCAGAAGCATTTCCCAGATGATTTGAGGAGAGAAGTCATGAAGCGAAATCTGGGGCTGGGAGGAGCAAGCGACTAATGCTTATTCCCCCTAATATTTAGCACTTTTGAACTGGGCGGAAATGGCCATCGACTGCTTAAATAGTGTTTGTTGACTAATTGTGAATGTTCACCGGGAGAAAACCGATTCTCTCCTGCATGGTTAGTACCTACTGCTAGGTTAGGCGTGGTCGCTCAGCGCCAAACTAGATACGATTAGTGGTTAAATTGGACCGTACAATTAGCAGTCCTACCTTTAACTGATATAACTTAACCAGTCGGATGCTGAATAGGGGATGCAGTCGTCCCTAAAGGCGCAGTCGTTGTCATCAGCCGCCTAAAAAAGGGCCACCAATTGCATGTTATAGCTTTGTTAGGCCAGGGTGAATCGTGGCTGCAGAGGCGCTCTATAGAAACATAGAAACATGATGGCAGATAAAGGCCAAACAGCCCATCTAGTCTGCTCATCTGCAGTAGCCATTATCTCCTCCTCTCCCTATTGGCTAAAGTTCTTAACATTTGCATCTCCTCTTCCTATAGGCTAAGGCTCTGTGCACCCGCATTGTGAGGTCATAGAGCTGCCCATCCGTAGTAACCATTATCTCCTCTCTATTGGCTAAGGTTCTTAACATTTGCATCTCCTCTTCCTATAGGCTAAGGCTCTGTGCACCCGCATTGTGAGGTCATAGAGCTGCCCATCCACAGTAACCATGATCTCGTTCTCTCTCCGAGAGATCCCACGTGCCTATCCCAGGCCCTCTTGAATTCAGACACAGTCTCTGTCTCCACCACCTCTTCTGGGAGACTCTTCCACACATCTACCACCCTTTCTGTAAAAAAGTATTTCCTTGGATTACTCCGGAGCCCATCACCTCTTAACTTCATCCTCTGCCCTCTCACTCCAGAGCTTCCTTTCAAATGAAAGAGATTCGACTCATGCGCCTTTACATCACGTAGGTATTTAAATCTCACGATATCAGGAGCTATGTCTGCACCATTGTGGAGCCAAATTGTGGACGGAATAGGAGGGAATTCTCTGAAGCAGCCATTTGTTGGTGAAACAAGTGCCTTGTTGGATCTGGACATCGGTTCCTTGTCTTCACTTCAATGCCATAAATGTGACTGTAGTAAGATCGTTGCGTCTTTGGATCGCGGTCCTGGCTTACATCAACAGCTGTGAAGATAAGTGTAACCTTCCTGAAGGTTCTTTTTCCTGTTCCCTGTGCACAGTGGTGAAATATTTTCCTATTTTGCCTATGATACAGATTAAGAACAGCTAAAAAACTCACTGGGTTGCCGTCTGCATATAAAACCAGTTGAGGCTTTTTTCTCCACTTTACTTAAATGGTTTTTCAAAGGATATTTCCACCACTTGGCTTATAACATTTTGGCAACATTTTTTGCTGCAGTTATTTATCTATTTAAATGTCTCTATCACATCTCCACTTTCCCGCCTTTCTTCCAAAGTCTACAGATTGAGATCTTTAAGTCTGTCCTTTATCACAAAGACCACATACCATTTTAGTAGCCTTCCTCTGGACCGACTCCATCCTTTTTAGCCTCCAGAATTGTACCCAATATTCTAAATGAGGTCTGACCAGAGTCTTATACAGAGGCATCAATACCTCCTTTTTCCTACTGGCCATACCTCTCCCTATGCACCCTAGCATCCTTCTAGCTTTCGCCATTGCCTTTTCAACTTGTTTGGACACCTTAAGCTCATCACATGTGTGCCAATTCCGGTGTTATCCACGCCTACAGTGGCATTAGGTGTGATAAAGTGCCTCTGTAGCCGCAATGTTTTTCTAGGCGCATACATTTTTAAAATTGTTTTTTATGGCTTTTACCACCTAACAAGGCTCTATTTATAGAATATGGGAATATCTGTGTTTATTGCAGGTGGTGGGCTGTCAAGTGCTGACCACTGCCACTGAATATCAGGCCATATACTCTTAAAATGAGACCTCTCTATCCTGCTAAAAGGAACTGCTCTCCCCCACCCCACCCCAATTGCTATTTTTGATCAGCAGAAGTGCTGAGAGAGTGATTAAGCCCTTGTTTTCACCTTTTTAATGAGGTATTGTGACTCATGTGTTTTTATATTGTTTTTATATCGATAGAAGAGTTTTTAAGCATTTTAAGTGAATTTATTTTTGTCATAACCTTTGATCTATATGAGCACAGCAAAGCAGTGGCAGATTTCCCATGAACTGCTGGGACTGTATGTGTCGTGTGCTTTCTTTTGGCAATGACCGATTCAGTTCTGCCAATATACTTCAGCAGTTTTGAAGAAGAGCGGTTTGTACTTGTTTTAAAGAGATCTAAGTTCTTAATGGCACTTTTTGAGTTCCTAGCTTTTAACCAATTGATGATACTCTTGGATTTTGGGTATGTGAGTTTTTTTATTTCATATCAAAGTATTCCAATGGCAGTCTTGCAGGAAGGGGAGGGTGGGAGACAGGGAGATAAGGAAAGGCGATATGAGGGTGTCAGAGCAGTAAAAATGATGTTTTGTAGTGCGAGAGAGAGCCAATTTCTTTGTTAAGTCATGTCTGGTGGGTTTCAGAATGTTTTATCATTTTGATCTCAAGGAATGTCTTAAAATTTCCTTTTAATGTTCTTACCTTAAAATCATTGATGCAGTGTTCTGGTTTTCTGAAATGTTGTCCCAAGGAGGTGATATCTTGGTTGGCATCACAGTTTTTAATATGATATCTGTAAATGAATCCTAGTCTTTAGCATCTGGCTTGTTTCTCCAATGTAGCATCCTTCTCTATCCCTTTTGCATTGAATGATATAAACTACATTTGAAGATGAGCAGGTGAAGGATCCCCTTATGCTGAATGTGGTTGACTGTGGGGTCTTGTGAAAATGTTGGCTTTCTTGTAGGGAAGTGTGCCATTCTCTTCTTTGTGTATAGGAAGTGTATTCTTCACCAGTTTCTGTTTCAGACTGGGTGGCAGTCGGAAGGCCAGCATGGGTGGAACTGGGAATACTGCTTTTAGTAATTTCTCCCCCTGGATCTTTAATAATTTTGCTCAGTTTTTTCAGCTCTGGGTTGTATGCCGCTGTCAGGGGGATTCTCTCTGTGGTCTTTTTGCCTTTGTACTGCAATAGGTTTTCCCTAGGTGTTTTGAGGGAAGAGGCAATACAGTACTCCCCTGATATTCATGGGGGTTTTGTTCCAGGAACCCCCACGAATCTTGAAAAACCGCAAATACGGTTTTTCATGGAGGAGACTGGAGAGGGCAGCGGGAGAGGCAGGAGAGAGCAGACGGAGTGCTGGCAAGTGAAGGAAATCAATTGCTGTATGCTCCAACCGCCTTTTCCTGTATTAAAGTCGGGCCTTACCAATCAGGAGCTGACAACAGCCATTTGGAGTGCAGCGCCGGAAAAGATCAGGGGAACTGAGGCAAGAGCGCAGAAAATACGCTGGGAGCCGGGATGGAAAAAAAAGGTACGGGTTTTTTTTATATTTGCTCCTTAAGACGCACAGTTATTTCCACCCCCTTTTTGGGGGTGGAAAAAGTGCATTTTATGGAGCAAAAAATATGGTAATTAAACTCTGAGATTCTTTACCAAAAAATGTGGTGAAATCAGTTTAGCTTAGCAGGGTTTAAAAAAGGTTTGGATAATTTCCTAAAAGAGAGGTCCATAGGCCATTATTGAGATAGCTTGGGGAAATCCACTGCTTATTCCTAGGATAAACAGCATAGAATCTGTTTTGCTACTTGGGATCTAGCTAGGTGCTTGGGACCTAGGTTGGCCACTGTTGGAAACAGGATTGGGCAGACTTGATGGGCTATGGCCCTTATCTGCCGTCATTTTTCTATGTTTCTATGGATACTGGGCTTGAGGGACCTTCAGTCTCTCCCAGCATGGCTGTTCTTATGTGAGCCAAGTACAGGACAGTTGAGCCATTGTGACATCACCACTGAGGTTGGCTCTTAGGCATTGGTGGAATGAGGCATTATGACATCACAATCTCAGCTCTGGAATGCTGCTACTCTTTGGGTTTCTGCCAGGTACTTAGGACCTGGGTTGGCCACTGTTGGAAACAGGATTGGGCAGACTTGATGGGCTATGGCCCTTATCTGCCGTCATTTTTCTATGTTTCTATGGATACTGGGCTTGATGGACCTTCGGTCTGTCCTAGTATGGCAATTCTTATATTCTTATGTGAACCAGGTATAGGACAATGGAGCCATTGTGACATCACTGCTGAGGTTGGCTCTTAGGCATTGGTGGAATGAGGCATTATGACATCACAGTCTCAGCTCTGGAATGTTGGTATTCTCTGGGCTTCTGCCGGGTACTTGGGACCTGGGTTGGCCACTGTTGGAAACATCCAATGGTCAGACCTTACAGAGAGCCAGTGAACACAGGGTGGGGTTGGGGGGTTGCTGAGAAAAGAGTGAGAGTGGGGGGAGTGGGAAAAGGAGCTTCTGCAGGCTCATGAAAAAAGTTGTCAGCTTTTCCTTGTAAGTCATATGAGTCAGTTGGGGTGTGACATCTCTGTGTAGCGGAATAAATGACTTCATTTGTATTAAACACCAATTCGGAGATGTTCTCAGTTCATCTATCACTTTATTCTTATCTTACTGACATACCTTGAATTGCATTTCTAGCAGGTTTTGTCTTTTCTTCCCCATTGGTTATCCCTTAAATCTTTTCATATTAATAGAAGACATTTTTAATCTGTAGCATTGGTTTACTTCAGCAGCTAATATCTCCACATGGCTGAGGTTCGCACATGCCTTTACAAGAATGAATCTCACTAAGCCAGGATATATGGCATGCGATCTTAGTCTCTCAGATTTACAGCTAACATGCCAAAGACAGCTCCTCTCTGGAGAAATGATCAAATTATGTTTGCAAGTTGCTTTTAATCAAGTCTACATCACCCAAACTGATAAGAAATATTTCTGAGTTTTTTCTCGGCCACATTTTTTTGGTTCTTGAGAATATTTTGTGTATCGTGTCAAGAGAGCAGAATTACTTGGCACTCAGGAGATGGACCTTGGGGTGATGGTGTCTGAGGATCTCAAGGTGATGAGGCAGTGTGACCAAGCAGCGGTCACAGCAAGAAGGCTACTATGAGGAGGCTGCGTAGAGAGGTAAATAACCAGAAGAAAAAAAGAGGAGTCCATGCCCCTGTAGAAATCATTTTGGAGTGGTTCAGAGAAAGGTGATGAAAATGGTATTAGGTTTGCCTCACAAGATGTATGAGGAGAGTCTAGATGGCCAGTGATACATGAGAAAAAGGAACCTGTCCGGGAGCACCAGTATGGCAGGGTGACCATAAGAACATAAGAACATAAGAATTGCCATCTCCGGATCAGACCCATGGTCCATCGAGTCCGGCGATCCGCACACGCGGAGGCCCAGTCAGGTATACACCTGATTGTTCTAATCACCCATATCCCTCTATGTTCCTGTCTTTTGTAACGGTGAAAAGGGGAAAGATGGGGGAGGGAGAAGAGTGAGGCTCTTTTTGAACTGCTAGCAGTGGTGGATGGGGTGAGAAAGTCACAAGTTCAGCGCTAATAGTTTTGAAAGATAAATGAACTTGAATCTGTTTTTCATTTGCTCCATTTTCTAACTGAAACAAGGCCAGGCTGATACCTTGCCCAGATCATTCTTGCCTTCCCTCCTGTCTTTCAATGCCTCCAGAAGAAAGCTGATCGTTTGCCAAATCATTGCTGATTGTGTTTGTACTATCCAGAGAATGGAGGGGTGGAATTCAGAGGATAGTATTCAGGCCACTAACCCAATAACCATCTAGATGCAATTAAAATAGAGAACTTTCGGTTGTAATTTTATCCAGTTAACTATCTGGGCAAGTCACATATTCCCCCATTGCCCCAGGTACAGTAGAGAGATTGTGAGCCCACTGGGACAGACAGGGAAAAATACTTGCGTACCTGAATGAATTCATGTTAACCGTTCTGAGCTCTCCGGATAGTCAGTACTGGTCTTGATTATTAGAATGGCATTTTTTTACCGTTGCAGTTGGTGTTTTAAGAAAATGACGACTCAGTCTTCTAAAGAAAGTTCTTCTGCTAGCTGTATGAGTGCGTGTTATAAAATTCTCAGCCCAACCACCTAAATTCAGAGCGTTATTTTGCCACTGAAAAGAGTATTATCTTATTTTGTTAAGTGCCAATTTGGTTTCAGATCACTGATTGAACCATATGTACGTCATTCTCTTTTTGCTTGGGCTGAACTATTCAGCACCTCCTCCTAGCTGAGATAGTGATGTCATAATGCCTCATTCCACCAATAAGAGCCAACCTCATCAGTGATGTCACAATGGCTTCATTTGTCCTAGACTTTGCTCACTTTTATTACATACTAGGGGGTGCTGGAAAGTTTTCAGCCCAACCAACTTCTTAAATTCTGAGTGTTATTTTGCCACTGTAGCTGAAAAGAGTGTCCAATTTGCTGAAACGAAATTCTATGTTTTGACACTGATTGAACCATATCCACGTCATTCTCTTCTTGCTCGGGCTGAAAACTTTTCAGCACCCCCCTCGTAAAGATTTACTCCTCATGCTAAGACCTAGACCCATGGGGGATGTGATCCCATCCGAAGACAATGGCTTGCATGGGATACCCACAATTGTTTGTCTTTTGGGAAACTCCCATAAGGCTTAGCTTTTGCTGAAACAGTATCAGAAATGTTTGAGGTGTATATTTTAAGTCAGGTTTATCCAATTCTTCCAAGCACCTTGCCTCATTAAGTCTCTTGTGTTCATTAGTTCCTAGTTCTTAAATACCGTATAATGAGAATTTAGTGGATACTTGCTAGTCAAACTCATTAATATTCTCAACTGCTGTTTTGTAATTAACATGCCATTTTCGAGGGAGTTTTTCACCATCCTCTCTGCACATCTGTTATGAAGCTGCCGTCACTGTATTGTTTTATGAGTTGTCAATCTCCATCTAACATTTATATAGATGTTAATTATTCGTAAGTGAAGCATGGGCTCCAGGATCTCGTTATACACTCTTTTGTTCTGCTTAAGTTTTGTTATTTTATTACCAATGGGGAAAAAAAGATTAATATGCAGTTTGGTTAATTTTCTTCTAAACAAAAGCTGCATATCACAGTAATCTGCAGTGTGACAGAGATGATAAACAAGGATCTTATTGTTTCATTCATTTACTGGGTTTCTTTCTAGACGACGTTTATCATTAAGCCAGTAGCAGACTTTTCTCTGCTTAAGTGATAGGCATCCTCTTTTATAAAGGGGGGAGGGGTGTAGACATTTGAGCCCACTGGCAACTTGTGAAATACAGCAGAGTAGGGGGGGGGGTTGGCAAGAGCACAAACACCCCACGATTCAGCAATAACATAGTAACATAGTAAATGACGGCAGATAAAGACCTGAACGGTCCATCCAGTCTGCCCATAAGTTAAACTCATTAAAAAAAATACATGATTAGATTAACTTCTCTCTTCTTTGATATTTCTGGGCCGTAGACTGTAAAGTCTGGTATTGTCCTAGGCTCCAAATGCTGAAGTTGCCGTCCAAACTCACTCCAGCCTATCCAACCATCCCGTTGTTTGCAGGACATCTACCGTAAAGTCTGGCCAGTAACATCCTCCTGTTCCATATTAGTGGAGTTCCCATTGATGCCCACCTCAGCCCATCCTACACCGAATCACCATATATGGAACACAGATTGTGCAGGCCTGTCCAATACCGGCCTTAGCTCTTTAATTTACATCCTTCGTTTTCTAATTAGAGATCCTCTATTTTTATCCCATCACCGTTTTCCTCTCTAGCACTTCCCTCGGGAGGGCATTCCAGTCATCTACCACCCTCTCCATGAAGAAGAATTTCCTAATATTGCTCCTAAGTCTTCCTCCCTGTAATCTCAAATTAGTTTTACCATTTTTCCTTCTCCAGAAAAGATTTGGTTCTATATTGATGCCTTTCAAGTATTTAAACGTCTGTATCATATCTCCCCTGTCCCTTCTCTCCTCCAGAGTAGACATATTTAGGTTTCCAGTCTCTTCTCATAACTTCTTTTGGTTCAAACCTCTTGCCATTTTCATCGCGTTCCTCTGAACCGCTTCAAGTCTCTTTATATCCTTCACCAGATACGGCCTCCAAAACTGTACACAATATTCCAAGTGCGGCCTCGCCAACAACCTATACAGGGGCATCAACACCTCTGTTCTTCTGCTGGTTACTCCTCTTTCTATACAGCCTAGCATCCTTCTGGCTGCAGCCACTGCCTTATCATACTGTTTAAATGCTTTTAGATCCTCAGAAACAATCACCCCAAGGTCCCTCTCTCCATCTGTGCTTATCATCCTCTCACCTCCAGCACATTACTATCCCCCAAATGCATCCCTCTGCACTTCTTCGCATTGAATTTTAATTGCCAGACACTAGACCATTCTTCTAACTTTTGCAGATCCTTTTTCATGTTTTCCACTCCCTCTGGGGTGACCACTCTGTTACAAATCTTGGTATCATCCGCAACTTTTGTATATCCGTAATCAGATCTTTGTCAATTTGCTGTGAGGTCTATAGACAACACCCAAGTGGATAGAAGTTCCATCTTCTCTTTTCAAAACAATCCCTATCGCTTCTTCCTTTTCAAAGGCCCTTGCATTTCAGTCAATTGGGCATCTGTCTTTACATAGAGACTCCTCTACCTTTTCAACCATCTCTGACCTTCTTAAAAAGATTATAACCCACATCAAACTGTGATGTATAAAAGACATATTATATGTAAGATACATGAAGTGATACCTTGTTCCTAATGAATATTCTTAAGACCAATCTTGACATTTTATGCACTGTTTATACCTCACGCTTTTAAAAATGCATTTCAGAGAACAGGAAATGTGTATAAGATAGTCTAATACAGAGTGCTATTTTCAGTTTGCTGTGCCAACCCTGTCAGGCCTTCTGCAAGCAATCAAGGTGGCACAGTGGTTAGAGCTACAGTCTCAGCACCCTGAGGTTGTGGGTTCCAACGCTGCTCCTTGTAACCCTGGGCAAGTCACCTAATCCCCCCATTGCTCCAGGCACATTTGATAGATTGTGAGCCTGCTGGGACAGACAGGGAAAAATACTTGAATTCCTGAATAAATCCATGTAGACTAATCTGAGCTCCCTTGGAAGAATGATAGAGAAAATTGAATGAATATACTGGTGCATCAAGGAAAACAATAATTATTGCTCCGTTTCCAGTACACAGGAGATGTTTTCTGGTGCCGCAAGGCCAAAGAGGTTCTTTATGTCTGTTCTACACTTCCAGGGACCAAAGGATTTCGGATAATCTCTCTGAATCTTTTCAGCCAGTGGTAAGCTGTATGGGGCCCTCCAGTCCTCAGGAAGCATTTCAAAAAGTTTTTAACAAAGTCCCTGAAGAGATTCCTGATGAAATTAAACATTCCTGAGATAGGAGGCAACGTTTTTGTTGTGGGCTGGGAACTGGTTAAAAGAGAGAAGGCAGAAAATAGGATTAAATGGCCAGTTCTCTCAATGGAGAAAGGTGAATAGTGGAGTGTCATAGAGCTCTTTTCTGGGACTGGTGCTTTTTAACAGTTATAAATAAATGATCTGGAAATGCGAATGATGAATGAGGTGATTACGGGCCCCTTTTACAAAGCTGTGCTGGCCATAACTGTGCGGAAATGCTACGAAGCCCATAATTGCATTTGCTGCACTGGAATTGCTTGCTTGGCTTTGTAAAAGGAGTCCTACATTTATAGAAGGTACAAAACGTTTCCAAGTTGTTACATTGCATGCAGACTGCCAGGGAATTGCAGGAAGACCTTAGAAAATTGGAAGACTGGTGGGTATCCAAACTTCCAGAGCGAGAGAGATCTTCACTGGTAAGAATTTGCAGGGAAATTGCTTTTAAACTTGGGGAAAGCTTAGGTACTTTATTTTATTTTAAATACTCTGCTCATTTAGCAAAGGATCATTTTTCTTTGCATATAAAGTCTCTGCTACAGTTCAGAGGCTATTATTTATAGAGGCTATTTTAATCTTGCTATAGTATCAGTAGCCTCAGTTTAGACTGGCAAGTTCTCATTAGTGCAGGCAGTGACATGCTCAAATATTTTCTATGTTTTAGAAAAAAAAAAGTATAATTCATTATCATAACATGCTCCAATAATTCAAAGGCAAAGCAGCCTACAAATTGTATGAATGTACAAACTTATGTTAACACCGCATTTGCATGTGAGCTAATTATCTTTTGCAGTCAGCTTCAGTTCTGATTTTAGTTAGAATCAACAAAGAACATCATTAATCCCAGCTTACACTCATAAGATAAAATTTCCCACATCATTCAGAACAGCGAAATAACGGCGAACTCCCAGGAAGTTGGTGGCTTCAGCTAAATTGGAAAGCACCCACAGTAACTTAAGCAGAACTGTCAAGTTAATAAATTCCTCGAGGGAGGCTTTTTTTTTTTTTTTGCTCTTTGTGGTTTTAAACTTATATCCAAAAGCAGTGTGGGATTTGTACTCAGTGTTGCAGGTTCCCTCAATGCATCTGGATTAGGTTGGCAGAAATCCAGCACTGACCTAAAATCTCCCTTTGAAACAGGGTAATTTGGAAGCTCTGGGTCCGAGTTGCTTTCACTTGCTCCAGAGATTTCTAAATATGTCTTTAAGCTGTATTTCTAAGTTACGAGCGCTTCCAAGATTCCAGCTCCCTTTGCTTCAGTGCAACAGGTAAGGGAATATTACCAACACCTACATAGAAATCCCAGGTACGTAAGTGTCAGGGGGAATCAGCTGTTTCTTTTAGGGGTGCAGGCCAGGAAAAGGATCTAGATATCATCGTTGAGGATACGTTGAAACCCTCAGCTCAATGTGCAGCGGCTGCTAAGAAAGCAAATAGAATGTTAGGAATTATAAGGGAAGGAATGGAAAACAAAGATGAAAATGTTATCATGCCCTTGCATCGCACCTCGAATACTTGTGCAATTCTGGTTGCTGTATCTCAAATAAAATATAGCAGATTTAGAAAAGGTACAGAGAAGAGCGATGAAAATGATCAAAGGGATATGACGACCCCTATGAGGAGAGGCTAGGGCTCTTCAGCCTAGAAAAGAGAACGCTCAGGGGTGATATGATAGAAGTCTATAAACCACTGAGTGAAGTGGAAAGGGTAGATATGAATTGCTTGTTCACTCTTTCCTAAAATACTAGAACTAGGGGACATGTGATGAAGCTACTAAGTAGTAGATTTGAAATAAAGCACTGAAAATATTTCCTCACTCAACGTGTAACTAAACTCTGGAATTCATTGCCGGAGAATGTGGTGAAAGCAATTAGCTTAGCAGGGTTTAAAAATATTTGGATAGTTCTCTAAAAGAGAAGTCCGTATGCTATTATTAATATGTACTTGGGGAAATACACTGCTTATTCCTAGTGTGACCTTCCCTTTTGAGGACATGTCTGGGGGTCCGGACGGCTTTTCAAAACCTGGCTCTTTGGGTTTTGAAAGGTTTCTGATGTGTGGGCGGCATCTGTGAATGTGCGTATGCAACGCGGTGATGTCACATGCACATGTGTGATGTCATCGCATCGCGTCTGTGCATGCGTGGATGCCGGGCCGACATATGAACAGGTTAAGGGGGTAGGGTGGGCTGGGGACGGGGCGGAATGCAGGTGGAACTGGGCAGGTCTGGGAGTGTAAATTACCTTTGGGAAAATCTGGTAACCCTACATCAACTGGCTCTTCAGTTTTCATTGTTTGTAAAGCTTATTTTTAAGTTAGCAATTTGCTGCTGTTGCCAGGTCATGACACGAGCCATGGAAGTCCAAGACAGCGATTAGTTTGATTGTAAACCACTCTTAAACCTTGTGTACTTGTTGATATGCAGTATAACGTATCTGAATCATAGGCAGCGGGATGTTTTCTCATTTGGGAGGCCCAAAGGTTCCACCCTAGCAGCAGGAGAATCCTGTGGCACGACCTGTCTCTCCCGCTCCAAACTCCCCCACCTACCTTCCCCGCTCAGTTTTGAGAATTTATATCTGCTGTCTATATTTTGCACTATATTTGTCTATTTTTCCATTGTTGTTACTGAGGTGACATTGCACATTTTTAAAAATCATCTGCCTTGACATCTGTGCCCTGTCCTTGCCCACCACTAGACCACCAGAGGGGAGACAGGGTACAGAGCCTGGTAGGGAAGAGGTACAGGGTGCAGAGCTTGGCAAGGAGTGTGGGGTTGGGTGCCACAATCTTGCGACTTCTAGGCAGTTTACAATCAAGAGTGCTGGACATTCAGCGAAATACAATAAGTAGATATTCAGAGGAAATACAGAGATCAGAGACCTCAGGAGGCAATAGTATAGAAATACAATTTGCTGAGCGAAAATGTACATTTTAGAAACATAGAAACATAAAAAGATGACGGCAGAAAAGGGCTATAGCCCATCAAGTCTGCCCACTCTACTGACCCACCCAATTTAGTCTGTGTGCTAATGACCCAACTCTTTAAATAGAAACATATTTTAGTAGGTAATGTCCGACAGGATCTGTTGGGGATAAATAGCAACGTAAAGTTACCATAAGATGAAGATAACAGATTATATTTATAACAGTGCTGTAAAGATATAAAATTCAATATGGTCTTTTCAGCTAATTTTCCATATCAGGCAGCTAAGGAAAATATTACTGTTACATGTTTTTAAAATTATGAATTACAATATCTTCCGTTCCAATATCAGGACTATGATGTTTAGGAAATTTGTGTTATTGTTTTATGGTTTTTGTAATTCCGGGAAAGACTATGTCCAGTCTCTTGCTTTTGAAAACTGCCCTGAACTATAATTACTAAGGGCAGGATAGAAGCACTGGATAATGTAATGTATTATTTCTGTGGTTTGTTATAAATGCAGCACTTCCTAAGTTTATGGTGTGCCTTATACGGAGACGCCAAGGAGTGGAAAAGTCCAAAAGAGACTGGTGAACTCAAAATATTTCACAACATACATCGACTCGACATGTACATGTTTCGGCCCAAATGGCCTGCCTCAGGAGTCTCACAGATCTGTGTAAAAGTCAAAAGATCGCATCCAATGACCAGTTGAACATCACATGAATCACGCCGTATAAAACGCCACCCCTTGCAAACAACATTCGCAGCCTTTTGTACCTGTTGTACTCTTGATTTGATTGACCTCTATCAGATCTCCAAGCTGAAGCCTTTCATTCTAGTGGAGTCATTTTGGTTGCCCTTTTCTTACCCTTTCTAATTCCATTCTCCCCCCTCCTCATTCTCTCCTGATGTCTATTACAGTTCAATCCCTTAAACTTCGGGCATGGTGTGGTTGGCTCTCCCGTACCAAAGAAAAGGCTCTGTCACTTTAAGGAGAAAAAGTTTGCATATTCTAAAACTTTTAAGTACTCTGACAGTGTTTGTACTGCTTTAATACTATTAGATTTTCAGTTTTCTATTAGATCATTCTTTTTTTAATCCATAAACTGCCAGCTGAAGTTATTATTTAAGGAATGGAATCTTGGCAAGATATTACATTTGTGATTTCTTTGCACTGTCAGTGGGAGGAGGAAGGATTATTACTATGCAGATGAATCTGTAGATGAAATTCTCCTGAGAATTACAATTTACATGCCAAGAAAGCAACTAATCTGTTTGCCCAGATTCGTAAAGACGTTTCCAAAATGTCATTACAGAGTTTTTATTTCCAATAAATCACTTCCTAGACAGAAAATGTTTTCCAGTGAATGGTGTTTCTGCCCAGTGTGAGAGAGATTTGAAGTCTCTGCTATTAAAAGTGCATTATTATTAAAAAAGGCATAAAGCATAACCTCTGAAAATGTGCTTTACAGTAAAATCAAGCAAAAGAACAGGTATAATCCAGTCATCCAAACACAATAAAAACAAGCCAAGCCAATGCAAAATGACCTGACGTTGAAGCATCTCCCACTCCTCCATACTCCCTTTCTTCTTCTCCTGCTCTCAGGGCAAATGACAATGCCTTCTTCTAGATTTCAACCTCTTCTTCCACCTCACTCTCACTGCTGTTCTTCCTTTGAACTCCATGCCATCCATCTATTCACTCCTCTTTCTCTCTGCATAGCAGTCATTTATCGGTGTCTTGATAAGTCTCCTCTCTTCCTTCCTCATTGACTTTGACTCTTGGTGTTTCTTCTGTCTTGAACTATTCTCCCCTTTTCTCATTCTCGGGAACTTTAACATTCATGGTAATGACCTCTCTGATTCTCTGTATCAACATCCTCTTTCAGTCTCCAGCTCTGTTCCTCTACCCCTGCTTTCCAAAATGGCCGCTTCCTTGTTCTTTTTTCTCCAACTGCTCACGCTCTAATTTATCCAACTCGGTTCTTCCCCTCTCTAATATCATGTGATAACTTTTACACTTAATCACACACACACACACCACCAGTCTTGTCCAATGTCCACCAACATATTTAGGATTCTTCACCCTTACATTCTCTCCACTACAGTTTCATCGCTCTTCAAAATATCCTAAAAGTACTGATTTGAATTTATTCTGTTAGGAATTGGGACAAAGAATTTCCTAAAGGGTAAATATTCGCCGATGCAAGTAACCTTTTCTACTGGCTGCTTGCACAAGCCTCGGCTCCCTTCTGTTGTTACTTCCTGGTCCAGTACACTTCATAAAAAGAACCAGCTTTTGGATATGATTATTTTATTGGTATTTTTATATTTGTTTTTATGACTTTTATTGAATAAATTCCTGCACTTTGTACATTGCAGTCTTGTTTTGGTTTCTTGCGTTGCATCTTTACTGCAGTTCCTGTTGCTTTCTTTTTGTTTTGCCTTGAGGATACTTTGAAACCCTCAGCTCAATGTGCGGCAGCCGCTAAGAAAGCAAATAGAATGCAGGAAATGAATGGAAAACAACGATGAAAATGTTATCATGCCCTTGTATAGCTCTATGGTAGGGGCCACACTTCAAATATTGTGTGCAGTTCTGGTCACCATATCTCAAAAAAGATATTGTAGAATTAGAAAAGGTACAAAGAAGGGCGACAGAAATGATAAAAGGGATGGGACGACTTCCCTATGAGGAGAGGCTAAAGCGACTAGGGCTCTTCAGCTTGGAGAAGAGATGGCTCAGGGGGGATATGACAGAGGTCTATAAAATAATGAGTGGAGTGGAAAGGATAGAAGTGAATCGCTTGTTCACTCTTTCCAAAATTTCTAGGACTAGGGGGCATGCGATGAGGCTACTAAGTAGTAGATTTTAAAGAGATGAGAGAAAATATTTCTTCACACAACCCATAATTTCCGGAATTCGTTGACAGAATGTGGTGAAATCAGTTAGCTCAGCGGGATTTAAAAGAGGTATGAATAACTTCCTAAAACAGAAGTCCTAAGCTAGGCAATGGGGGTATAATCTTAGGCTCTCAAATTTACTGCTGATGCTCACTATGCTAAAGAGAGCTTCTCTGTGGAGTTTGAAAGATGTAATGTGTATAGGCAACTCATCCAGGTGTGCTTGGAAATTAATTTCTCTCCAGTATATGGCACTCAGAATGATGGGAAATATTTCTTTATCTGTCTACCAGATATCTCAGACTGCATTTCTTGTTACTTGAGGATCTTCTCTCTCTGTACATTATTTACAGAGTAATCACTTGAGACTGAGACAGCTATGATTAATGATATTCTGGCGTTTGTTTGCTTTTTTTTCTTTTGCCATAAAATTTGGTTTTCCTGCATGCAGCATCCTGTGTGGCTCTTTGCCTCCTTCTGGTAGAGCCGGACAGTGGACAGAATGAGAATCACAAGAGCTGGAAGCATGTAGAAAGCTTTATTAGCTGCCTTAGTGAAGTCTGAGCTTGAATTGATGATGACAGTACCACAGGCAGTAGTATTTTTATTAGCTGTCCATATAGTCTATAAAAAATTGATAGTTCTCTGGAAAAAGGTTAATCAGATTAACATAGTCCCAGAGCTAGTGAATCTGCTCTAACATCTCCTGGAAGATGTTCTTGTCACTGGTATATTGTAAGGTGCATTATCAGTTTTTCTTATTTAGAGACTCAAGTCAGGTACCTCTGGACTGGATTGCACCTTTGTGTTTTCTGTTTTCCATTGAATAGGTGAGAAACTGTCCACCTACCACACCTCCAAAGCAGCCTTTAGGCAAATGCGATACCAAGAAAGGACTCTCTCCACTTCCTTTTCAATTTAGGAAGGGATTCCTCAAGCCCTTTACCGCACCTTGATTCCCCAAGGGATTCAGCAACCTGTGGGATCCTGGTACTGTAGGTTGCCAAATTCTGCCTTACAAGAATTATTCTGCTTGCAATGCTGAAGTCTCAAGCAAAAATTTGGGAGAGGCCCCAGCAACCACCAAATTGCTGTATCTCTTTCCGATTCATGCAGGTGGGGGGGCAATTACCCTGTTTGCACCAGTCCTGCTCCCCCATCTCTTCTTTTTTTGTTTTTTATTAAAACTAGATATATTGCACATCTTCATAAGAACATGAGAACATAAGAACTGCCATACTGGGACAGACTGAGGGTCCATCAAGCCCCGTATCCTGTTTCCAACAGTGGCCAACCCAGGTCCCAAGTACCTGGCAGAAACCCAAAGAGTAGCAACATTCCATTATACATGAATATAGGTGCCGAGCCTAGTGAGGGAGGGCAGGGCACATGAATATAACCGATTATAGCCATGGTGTGAGCACGAAGCTTATGTGCCGAATGAGTTATAAAAGTGTATCTTGTCACCCGCACTCTCAGGGCAATGGGTCCCGGACTGCGGGAGCAAGATTTGTATCCTTGTGAGCCACGGAAGGCTCCACAAGGAAAGAAAAAGACACCAGGTTTAGAGCAAGGATTTTGCCAAAAGTCAGGAAAGTTTTCTTGCAAATCAGGAATGAACTTTATTCTGCTGCATAGCAGTAAACAAGAAACAAAAACAAACTTTTCATCAGGATTCCAAACAAAAATCATGCAGTCTTCAAAAACTCAATTTCAATATTATCTGATTTAAAGTTCAAACTCACAGCTAAAGTGAGAAGGACTCTGTATTCATGAGTCTCAGCTTTAAAGTTCTTACCAAAAACAAAACTAACCAAAATAAACAGTCTCTTCCTTTTCATAGAAACTGGTCCAGAGATCGGTGACACAGCACTGTGTTCCTGCAGCAAATGGAAATGCTGGCCAGGTGGTGTGCTCCACGTGTTGTAATATTTGCTACACAAACGAGCCCTCAATCCCACCTCAAAAACGTGGGGCTAAATCCCCCACCACACTGGCTGGAAAAAGGATTATTTTCTCCAGTACAGGAACAAGCAAAACCAACAAATGTAATTAGGTTCATTCAGTCACAAGGGTCTGTGCTTCCCTGCATCAACTTAAGAGAGAACAAAGCACAGCTTAACCCAAAAAGAAAAAAACAAAACAGTTCAGCAAATTCCTTAGCAATGGAAATCTTCAATAGGTAGTTTCCTTACTTGGCATGGAGTAACATATTTCCATAGGTTGTATTTCCAGCGGTACCTCTGAGCACGGTTCCGGCCCCAACTCCATGGCTTGTGGAATTGCAGAGATGTCAGAAGTCAGGTCAGTATCAGCTTCAGTAATCTCCATGCATTCAGGGCTTTGAAGATCCTGCAGAGCTCTCAGTCCTGAGCTAGACTGCCAGTGCTGTTCCTGTGATCTTTCTCCTGCTCTCCAGTTCTCCCTCTGCCTTTCCAACTGCCCAGCTCTGAGGTTAAGCAACTTACAGCCCCGCCCAACCTTCCCAGGTGCAAAGCATTTCCGGTCATCAACCTTGGGAAGGTGAGGGGGAGGGGAAGTTTGGAATTCAACCCCTAAGCTCCCTCTGCTGGATTTAGTGGGAAAGTCAGGCAAGAAGGCAAAATGTTCTTTATTTTGAACAGCATAGGGATTACCTGCTCTAGGCATGGGTTTTGTACTAGGCCCAATCTTAGCAGGCTTATCTCGCATACCACAATCTCCTGTTATTTTTACGCACATTTTGAGAACTTTAAAGGAAGATTTATTTGAGCTTTTGCATATAACTTTGAATGAGCCACAGTGTATAACGTGGGATAACTACAATCATCTTGGAGTTTTGTGAGCCTGTGAAGTTTCTTCCCTTTTGAACACGGCCTGCAAGATAAGTTCTGACAACGTGTGGGGATCTGAGGCTCTTTCCCCTTTGAAAGAAGTATGCCAGGGATGCCCAGTCTAAAGTCACAAAAGATTTAAAGAGAGTTTGTGAATAGTGGGATAAAATAAGGGTAGTCGTGGTGTATAGATGATAATTCTTCCCCCTTATAATGATTTGCATAGTGGTTGATTAAATAGTGGGGTTCCCCAGGGGTCTGTGCTGGGACTGCTGGGAATAACTAGTGAGAGAATTAAATTTACTGATGATACAAAGTTCTTAAATCACAGAAGGATTGTGAAAAATTGCAAGAGGACCTTGAGAGACTGGAAAACTGGGCGTCAAAATGGCAAATGACGTTTAATGTGAGCAAGTGCAAAGTCATGCATGTGGTAAAGAGGAACCCGAACTATAGCTATGTGATGCTGGGTCCTGTGTTAGGAGTCAGTGCCCAGGAAAAGGATCTAAGGGCTAGATTCACTAAGCAAACCGATCGTGTACCGATCAGTTTGTGAGCCCTGTGTGACCCGATTTCCCTCCTGCAGTATTCACTAACCTGTTTTGCGATCCGATTCCGATTCGCGCATGCAAATGAGGGGAACTGCATGCAAAGTAGGCAGGGACACGATTCACTAAAAAAATTTGCCGATTCGACTGTGCTGGCCGATCAACCCATAAAGCGACTGCTGGGGACCAGTCGCTGAAGCCCTTTCCGACTGCCTTCTGCCGCCCTGCTCTCAGCCCTGTCAGCCCCGATCTGCCTGCCTGCCCCGACTCTCCCACCCTTCTCCGCAGTGTATGCCCATGGTTTTAATCCGCAGGCTTTAAAGCGGGTTAAAACCACGGGCTGTAAAAAAAAGTTTTTTTAAATTGCCAGGCCGGAGGTCCAGCACATGCACAGACCATCTAAAAGATGGTCTGCACATGTGCGGGGATCGCTATAGAGCAATCCATGCCGGTAGATGGGGCGTTCCTCCGATCACCCCCATCTGCATGTTGCAGTTTGGTGAATTCGTCAGACCTGTTCAGTTCGGGCTCTTCTCCCTGGAAAAGCAGAGGAGACATGATAGAGACTTACAAGATCATAAAGGGCATAGAGAAGGTGGAGAGGGGGCACTCGGAGAAATTGAAAGGGGACAGGTTTAGAACCAATGCTAGGAAATTCTTTTTCATTCAGAGGGTGGTCGACACCTGGAATGCGCTTCCGGAGGTTGTGATAGGACAGAGTACATTACAGGGTTTCAAAGAAGGATTGGACAAATTCCTGATGGATACGAGGATTGAGGGATACAGATAGAGGTATAGATAGGATTACGTAAGGGTATAGACAGAGGGATAAAGAGCTTTGAAGGGTTTTAGGCAAAGGATCACCTTACAAGTCATGGATCTGATGGGCCACCGCGGGAGCAGACTGCTGGGCACGATGGACCTACGGTCTCACCCAGCAGAGGCAACTTCTTATGTTCTTAATTGGGCAGGTTAGTGAATCTAGCCCTAAGTGTCATTGTTGAGGATACGTTGAAACCCTCAGCTCAATGTGCAGCAGCTGCTAAGAAAGCAAATAAAATGTTAGGAATTATCAGGGAAGGAATGGAAGACAAAGATGAAAATGTTCTCATGGTACGGCCACACCTCAAATACTGTGTGTAATTCTGGTTATAGCAGAATTAGAAAAGGTACGATGATTGTGTGGCACAGTGGTTAAAGCTACAGCCTCAGCATCCTGAGGTTGTGGGTTCAAAGCCACACTGCTCCTTGTGACCCTGGGCAAGTCACTTCATCCCCCATTGTCCCAGGTATATTAGACAGAATGTGAGCTCACCCAGATAGACAGGGAAAAACGCTTGAGTGCCTGAATAAATTCATGTAAACTGGCAACAATGGTATAGAAAATTGAACACATAAATAAATATAGAGAAGGGCGAAATAAATGATAAAGGAGATGGGACAACTTTCCTATGAGAGAAGGCTAGAGTTCTTCCACTTTGAAAAATGTGGAGTGGAACAGGTAGACATGTTCTAAAAATACTAAGACTAAGACACTGTGAAGCTACTAAGTAGTAAATTTAAAACAAACCAGAGAAAATATTGCTCTACTCATCATGCAATTAAACTCTGGAATTCATTACCAGAGAATTTGGTGAAAGTAGTTAGGTTAGCAGGGTTTAAAAAAATGGTTTGGATAGTTTTCTAAAAGATGAGGTCATAAGTCATTGGGAAAATCCACTGCTTATTTCTAAGATAAGCAACATAAAATCTGTTTTACTCTTTTGGGATCTTTTGTGACCTGGATTGGCCATGTTGGAAACAGGTTGATGGGCCTTCGGTCTGTCCCAGTATGGCAACTCTTATGTTCTTAAGGAGATGTGAATTCTTTTAACAGCTCAGTTCTTTCATTGCTCTTGAGAACCAGTCCGATAACATGGAAACTAAGAAGAAGAAGTACAGTAGTGAGGTATCCAGTCTACCTCCACTGGCATCACCAGGGTCATTGATGCCTACAGTATCTCCCAGAGGCCTTTCGCTATCTGGCTATGCCATGAGCCTCCGACTGACTTTCATGTCAGGCACGGAACTGGACAATGCTACAGTATGCCTACAGCTCTGTCACGGGATCTATGACTGTATCACACAGTATTAGCTTTAAGGCATGATACAGCGAGAAATTAAAACCCATCTATAAAGCAAATATTAACAGATTGCATGCCTCTGTGAAAATTCTGCATTAATCGCATAGAAACTATTCTCAAAACTGTAACACTTCCTCCCTCTTAGGCCTCTCACCTTCCCCCTTTACACCTAACTCTTTAATCTCTCCACTGTAGTTCCTCTCTCATCTTTCTTCCTGTAAACCGTGCCGAGCTCCGCATTCGTGGAGATGGTGCGGTATATAAACCCAAGGTTTCGTTTAGTTTAGTTTAGAAACATTAGGTGTGTTTTTATTGTAATTCAAACAGGTTTACACAGACCACATGTTTAAAATAAAATAAATTTCAAACATCCAGATTTATTTTACATTAAAATGGATAAAAAGTCACAAAGTCATTCTCCAGTTATTAACAAAGGGGATGTTTGTGACCCTAAATCACAAAGTTCCTGGCTTTAGCTGTAATCTTTGAAGATTCAATCTAATCTAGCCTTTTGGTAGGGTGAATAACAAAGCATTAAATTGTTCAGCAAGAAGTTGCTTTCCTGTGTCCTCCAGGTACCCTCTGTGTTAGCAGCTCTTTAATCAGATGAAACCCAAAACAGGGACAAAAGCCAGAACGACTTAAAAGCCATGTTCAGCTTCTAGTCAAAGCCTTTCATTCAGCCATGAAGTGCTGGAGATGTCAAGATGAATATGTAAATTTGCCAAAAGATATGTCAAAATGTAACAGAGTATGGGGGAGGGAGGAATAATTAACAAATGGTAATGCAGTACCTGATATTTTAAAAGAAGTTATAGCAGCAATTAAAGCTTCATTGAAAAACAAGTCACCTGGTACGTATCGATGTTCGTCCAAGTGCTGACTTAGGCCGGTCTTTGGACATTTTTCTCTTTCGATTATGAGTCCCATAGTGTCCAGCTTTCGCATCCATAATTGACCACTGAGAAAATGAGTGCGTGGACAAGTCTGGTCTTCGTTTGGGGTGTTATTTCCTTGCCTTTGAATACTTTGTCTAGAGCCTTCATTGAAGAGTGAGTATTTCTTCCCTGCTAGTTGCTTCTTTGTTTATGAAAAAGGAAGTTGTAAAGGATTTCAATCACCTTCAAGTTCAAGATCTTCATCATGTTCTGTGTTACCAAAGTATATACCACATATCGTAAATATCAGAAGACATGGCTCTTCAAAAATCTCTATGAAGGACCTAATGTGATCTCTAGATCACACCCTGAACGAATGATCCCTACAACCTCCGAAAATGCGATTTGCAAATTGAAGGTTACTGAAATATCTCTTTAAAGATGTACTTAATTTCTTATCATTTACTGTAGGTATAATCAATGTATACAAGTGTAACCCACGAGGATTCGACGGAATATAAGGCCACATGTAACATAACATAAGCACCCCTTAATATACTGCCATTCGATCACCATTGATAATAACACAATTAGATGGGAAAATCAAGAGAGAGATGTGCATTTCATTTGAATTTGTTGGATTCTGTGACCAGGACCATGATTTAGTCCGAGTTTCCAGGTACAGTCAGTGAGCACATGAGCCTCTGTTTCCCATCTTTTCTCCTCGCTTATGCTCAACCTTGGAAAAATCCTCCTGTTTTAAAGCCAATTCTAGTCCCAAGTTCTCAACTAGGGGAGAAACTTTCTTTGAGAAGTTTTAATGGATTAATTGTTATCTGACTTTCTAGTTAATAGCACATAATTTGAATATGAACACCAAACTATAAGATCTGATTTAATTTGCCCTCCAATGATTATTATTTTGAAAAGTCACAAATGTGAAACTAATCTTAAGAATAATTATGTTTCAGAGATTTTACAATTAGGCTACAGCAAATGAAGATAATTAATGCAGCTCAGATCAAAAGAAGCTTGTTCCTAAAATTTCCATTTCTAAGTGAGGTTTTTTTTTTTATGCAAAAAGACTAAAGAAACTGAACCTCTGTTCATTGATTTCCCTTTTCTTTTCTTTTTCATGTACTCGTCTACCATTTTATTCATTTCAGTAATACATATATGAGGAAAACAGTAATTGATACATAATACACGGGACTGATGACTTCTCTCGTTATTTGTGACCATCAATATTGTGCAGAGATTGCATTTTATCAGTTAAAAGAAGAAATATGAACACACCAAAATAACTCTAAAGAAAAGGAAAATCCCTCCACTTCATTACTAGTGTAATATTAAGAGTTTGTTTGGGAGTTTTATTTTTTCCTGAAGATTTCTTCCCAGACAAATTAAAGAAACTTTAAACCTGCCCTGTTAACAGCTCTTTTTATAAGAGGGTTTTCCTTATGTAATCCGCCTTGAACCGCAAGGTAATGGCGGAATAGAAATCACTTTGCTTTCCTAGTTTTCTCTAATTATTTTCAAACTTTCCAGGTAAGTTTTTAATCACGTGAGTCATTCAATACAATAGAAATATTAAATGCACATTCCAACTTTGTAATGTGTTAATTCATTTTAGACAGGGTGTAGAAGTCAGAAAGGGGGGAGAAGGGGAATGGGGACTTTTTGTGGCTGTGGCATTTCAAAGCTGACATTCAAAGCAATGGGCCCTGGAAGATTAAGTGACTTGCCCAGGGTCACAAGGAGCAGCACGGGGAGTTGATCTCGCAACCTCTGGGCTCAACCGGTAAGCCCGTCTCAAGTTTTACTAGTATTTTAGAAAAGAATATGGTAAGGTAGAGCCTGTTCAAAATTATAGGAGAAATGAAAGTCTGCAGCATGAACATTCGCGCTCCGGACGCATCTAGAGGGCATCTGAGCATGCGCGGATGACATCACACAAATCCTCCCATGCTCCAGGTCTTCCCAATGTAACCAGAGCTTGTTGGGGAAAAAGAGAGGAGGTTTGGGGGGGGTGGGCTGGAGGCTGAACTGGGCAGGGCCTGGAGGCGGGGCAGGGCGGGACCATGTGTCTGGATTTCTGTGGCCCGAAAAATAGTAATCCCACTTTGGTGACAATAACTTTTCTTACATAACATAGCATAAAATTTTATTTATATACCGCTATAGACCTGGTCGTTTGATGTGGTTAACAAAAATGATCTCACGGGTGCACAGAGGCTTGGACTTAGAACAGTGGACTGAAGGCCGGGCAGAGTCGGAGCAGTATTGGGAAACACAGACTATAACTGATTAGTAAGAATGATGCGGAGAGACTCCCCACTCCCCCTTCTTTTTAAATTAACTTCATATCTTATGGCACACTTTGTGTGTGTGTGATTTAGCCCAGTGATTCCCAACCCTGTCCTGGAAGACCACCAGGCCAATCGGGTTTTCAGGCTAGCCCTAATGAATATGCATATGAGAGATTTGCATATAATGGAAGTGACAGGCTTGCAAATCTGCTCCATGCATATTGATTAGGGCTAGCCTGAAAACCCGATTGGCCTGGTGGTCTTCCAGGACAAGGTTGGAGACCAGTGATTTAGCCAAAAAAGCAGAGAACTTATAATCTTTTGAGTGTGACAGATAAAATGACCAGCAAACAAATGTGCAAATTGCAGGGAGAGAGAGATTTAGATATAAACAGATATGTAAATAATTGTCCTTTCATACCCTGCGGCTCTTAGGACCTTTGCCACTATAGCAACAAAATTCTTCATCGTGTAGTCATGGTGATGTCTGCATCGGGAAACGGCAACTCGCAGCATTATTGTGAAATCGCTAAATACAAAAATAATTGCAGTGAGTAACATGGGACTGAGCAGAAGGGGTGGCGAATGTAAATATACCTTCCATCCTTTTCCCACTTCCTCTCACCCACCCACTGTGTTCTTACAGTGATTGAGGGACTTTAGTAAAGCTTTTGATAGCGTTCCGCACCGCAGACTATTGAACAAGATGAAATCAATGGGACTGGGAGAGACGTTAACTACATGGGTCGGTGATTGGCTAAACAGTAGACTTCAGAGAGTGGTGGTAAATGGTGCCCCTTCAAAAACGTCGGAGGTGATCAGTGGAGTGCCTCAGGGCTCGGTCTTGGGCCCGATCCTCTTCAACATATTTGTGGGAGATCTGACTCAGGGGCTTCAGGGTACAATCACATTATTCGCCGATGACGCCAAACTATGCAACATAGTAAGTGAGAACACTTTACCAGACAGTATGACGCAGGACCTACTTCTATTGGAACATTGGTCCTCGACTTGGCAGCTAAACTTCAATGCTAAAAAATGTAAGGTCATGCACCTCGGCAGCAGGAATCCATGCAAAACTTACACACTAAATGGTGAAACCTTAGTTAGGACCAAGGCGGAACGTGATTTGGGGGTGATCATTAGCGAAGACATGAAGACTGCCAATCAAGTGGAGAAGGCTTCATCAAAGGCAAGACAAATGATGGGTTGCATCCGAAGAAGTTTTATCAGCCGGAAGCCCGAAGTTATAATGCCATTGTACAGATCCATGGTGAGGCCTCATCTGGAGTATTGTGTACAATTCTGGAGACCACATTACAAAAAGGATGTGCTGAGAGTTGAGTCGGTTCAAAGAATGGCCACCAAAATGGTCTCGGGACTCAAAGACCTCCCGTATGAAGAAAGACTGAATAAATTGCAGCTATATTCACTTGAAGAACGTAGAGAGAGAGGAGACATGATAGAGACGTTTAAATATATCACCGGCCGTATTGAGGTGGAGGATGATATCTTCTTTTTTAGGGGCCCCTCTGCCACAAGAGGCCATCCGCTGAAAATCAGGGGTGGGAAATTTCATGGCGACACCAGGAAGTTCTTCTTCACCGAAAGGGTGGTCGATCGTTGGAATGAACTTCCACCTCAGGTGATTCAGGCCAGCAGTGTGAAGGATTTTAAAAGGAAATGGGATACACATGTGGGATCTCTAGGGGGGTAAATTCAAGGGGGTAGGGTTGTTGGAGTGGGCAGACTTGATGGGCTGTGGCCCTTTTCTGCCGTCATCTTCTATGTTTCTATGAGGGTTGGAAAAAGGGAACCGACTTTCATGAGAGACTTGATTCGTGCAGTGGCTCCATCCAATTACTGCTTCTCATGGACACGGAAATCTTTTTTGCATGTCATTATGTAAACCGCATAGTATTTATGCGGTATATATATACATTTTTAAATAAATCTGTAACAGTACAAATATTTCTCATTTCTGTAGTGTTACTAGACATCACAAATGTTTTACTGTCGCTATAAAAGATATCGCAACCAATTAGTGTCATTTCAAGCAGCTATTTGGGATGCAGACTTTCTTCACTTATTTTTTACATCTACATCATGTCAAAACTTTAGGAAACTGTTAAAACTTATTTATTTAGGAAATTTTTGAAAGACTACATTTTTCCATTTTGTTAAGCCACATATTCCAATGTTATGTTATAGGCTTAAATATGTCAGCTTGAAATCTGTTGGTGGCCCTCAGAGCTTTCTTTTATTCGCAGTATGGCCCCGTACAAGTAAAATGTTGGCGACCAATGTGCTAGTGTGTAGTTTCTGTGTAGGGATCTTTCTGTATTTGGTGAAGGCCTATATGTGTTTTGCATGTATTTACTCGAATAGAAACCAAGGAACCATTTCTTCCCCCTCTTTTCAGGGGAAAATGGTGACTTGAATATAAATGGAGGGATTATATTCTACCATTCCTCCCTCGTGATGCCCTATCACCCTCCCTCCTAGTAGTCTCCGCTGCAAGTCTCCCTACCGAACCGGCAGTCTTCTGCTGCTGCAATCAGGGCATGCCTGCACCCCACTGGAAAGTCAGCTAGAGCGACTTCCTGCCTCCAAAGCAAGAATAACGCCCATGCCCCAACTCCCACTGGAACTTCAGCCAATGCTTCCTCCTTTGTTCCCAAGCAAGAGTAATGCCTTTGGAGGACAGAGTTCATGATCATCGCATTTGGCGCTCTGGACAGTACATTCCAATCTGTTGACTTCAGATTGCTGATCCAAGCGTTACTGACACAATTGGTTTACTACAATATGTGTTGCCTAGGATGCTGTTGTCAACAATTAAAAAAAAAATTTACAAACTATTCAAAATACTGCAGTTCGCTTAATTTTCTCATTAGGAATATATGACAGGATATCTCAATACATTGATTGCCCATAGAGGTGAAAATTTTAATCAAGCTTGCTTGTTTTCTCAATAAAATATTGCATGGCTCGACACTGCCTTGCTTTTGCCAATTCATTTCGAAAACCTAGGTTAGAAAACTTTAATCTAATATTCTCCAAAGAGCAAAAAAGAGATCAAAGTTTTTCAATCTGCCAAACTTTAGAAAGACATTTTGGGCATTTTTCAAAGTTTGTATTCTTCTATGTGCGCTCTGCAATGTTTTATCATTTCTGATTTCTTCTTTAGTTAAGTATATTTATCCCGGATGCTCCAGTCTTCCTTTTGGTTTGCTGTTTAGAACTGTAAGGTATTAGCAGCACACAGGATTATGTGTTAGGAGCCCTGTCGGAGTAGTGATGTCCAGTCAGACAGAGTCGGATGTAGTCAGACAGAGGTATTCAAATGTTAGTTGGCTGGAGCAACCCAGTCTCTACATTCTTAGCAATCTTCCAGGGCTGATGAGGCTCAGTCCCTGCATGACCTCTAGAAGAAACAGTCAAAAAAGGAAGCCCCAACTCTGACACCGTGAGCTGGCAGTGGTTTCAGTGTGATGTGAATTACTTGCGCAGTGTAATGTCCACAGACTCTCAGAATACTGCCCCTCTACTGGCTCCAGCTGTACTTGGAGCTAACTTGCCAGAAATGTAGTTGAGTAGGCCTCAGGCTTGCTTCCGTGGGCCCCACAGTCCTGACCTCATACAAAATTTCTACATGGAAGGATGACTCATATGTGCACGATGATGCTGGATGTCTGGGGAATTATCTGCAAGAGTCTGCAGATGGATATAAAGTCCACACCTGAGAGGATCCATGACACAAGGTAGAAGAACTGAACAGGTGAATATCTGCAATTCACTGGTAATGATGAGGGATAACTGCCACTATTTGAGTTGTTTCCAGCAGAATTTAAAAAAAAAAAAAAAGATTTGAGATGATGCTACAGTAATCCTGGCTGTATAGGGAGAACTTCAAGGTTTGATGGGCTTTCTGCTTTTCACTTCAAGTGCAGTGGGCAGGCGTCACTTGTCATCTCTTCCTTGAGAATGCTCCAAGAGAGAGAGAGAGAGAGTTTGCTGCCATTGACGCACTGGGTCTGTTCATTCCAGCACTCTCTGCCATCAGGTGCCATCAACTATTTGCCCACCTGGGCAGTTCTGGAGATGGTACCTCATGTGTATGCAGGTTGAAGAAGTCCTTACACTTTTGGAAGAGGTTGGGAAATGCACCAGCTCTTCATAGCAGTTACACTGGTGACAGACTTTCTGTCCTTTAGGATTTCTCAATGCTTTTTCCCCATGCAGAAGACTGGTTACCAGACCTCAGGGGGTTCCACAGTCTTATGTTCCAACACAGCGTCCTTGCTCACGGTTGTCTCTCCATTCTTCTGCCGGGGAGGGGGACCAGATTATGGGCTAGATTCACAAAGCAAACCGATCGTGTACCCTTTACTATCAAATTTCTATCTGGCCTGAATCACTTACTTCTCCTGCTCTGTCTCGATCTTCCATGAACCTCTCCTGCCGCATCACCTTTCTCCTGCTCTTCCCCGCCCAGCGTGCCCGTGGTTTTAACCCGCGGGTTTAAAGCGCGTTAAAACCACGGGCTCGCAGGGCTGAAAACTAAAGTTTTAAGTTGAAAAAAAGTTATAAGTAACAGGATTCTTCCTTTTCAGACACAATCCCAGTCTGCTTGGCTCCGAAGCATGCACATATGGGCTTTGAAATCAGCACGGTGCACTGCCCCGAACACGTCTACCCCGACTGCCTGTGCAACCCAAAGCGGGTTAAACCCACGGGCTGCAAAAGCTTAAAGTTAAAGAAAAAAAAGTCACGGCTGGAACAGGTCTGCGCGGATTGCGCATGTGCGAGCCGTTCAGGCAGATGGGGGCGTTCCTCCGATCGCCCCCATCTGCATATTTTTGTTTCCTGAATTGGTCGGACTTGCCCGGATCAGGCTGGTTAGTGAATCCTGGCCTATGTCCCTGTGCAGACCTTGACTTCATTGTTTCCTCATATGCTAACAGACAATTAGAAGCAGCAGCAATCCCAGTATCTTTACCCTTCCTGAAGAATGATTGTTGCCAGGATTAAAGAGTGTAAAGCTGCAGGACTCCTCCCCTGTTCTGCTTTTCCCAGCTCAGATTCAGGCCCTGCAGACCCCTCAGATTGAAATGAGATCTTGAGAACTGTGTGCAGTGCTGGTCCAGTGCCTCAAAATGACCCGTCATCTACTCTGAAAAGATGCTGCAGAGAGAGAAGACTGGGAAAAGCAGAACTGGAGAGGAGACCTTTTTTCAGTGGGGAAGATGGGGGGGGGGGCTCATTCCTGCTTCAGTGAGAGCCACATTGAATTGTGACATGGAGAGAGCAGGCAAGCTGTTTGAGGAAAGTAAGACAGAATTGGCTGACAGGTTTAGGGACAGCACTTTACTTGGGAGAGAGGTGGCTTGATAATTGGGAGTGGGAGTAAAAACATGATGGCAGATCAAGGCCAAATGGCCCATCCAGTCTGCCCATCCGCAGCATCCACTATCTCCTCCTCTCTCTAAGAGATCCCACGTGACTCTTCCAGGTTTACTTGAAATCAGACACAGCCTCTGACCTGACTCCACCACCTCTTCCGGGAGACTATTCTATGCATCTACTACCCTTTCTGTAAAAAAGTATTTTCTTAGATTACACCGGAGCCTATCACCTCTTCACTTCATCCTATGCCCTCTCATTTCAGAGCTTCCTTTCAAATGAAAGAGACTCTATTCATGCTCATTTATGCCCCATAGGATCATCTCCTCTCTACCACCTTTCCTCCAACATAGACAGATTGAGACTTTTAAGTCTCTCCCTAAACTCCTTATGACAAAGACCATTGACCATTTTCGTAGCCTTCCTCTAACCCGACTCCATCCTTTTTATATATTTTTGACGGTGAGGTCTCCAGAACTGTACACAATATTCTTAACACCCATTCCCAAGAACTCAAAACCATAGCACTGAGACGGGAATCGCAGCATTAATAACATATGACAAAGAACTGCAAAGCAAGAGTCACAGTGGAATTATGATCCAATTTCACCTAAGCAGCGCATTTGACCTGGTAGACTTTGATCAAATGTTTGAGATCCTCATTGATTTCGGATTTAGCGTCCCAGCTTTCTCCTGGTTCCAAAACTTCCTAACCACTCAGTACGATGGTGAACTTTCTGATAGCTGACACCCTCCTTGTGGGGACTGCAAGGATCCCCACCTTCACCATCTGTGTTCAACCATTTAATGCAATCCTTGTGAGCCAACCTAGATCTCGTACAAATAAAATATTTCATCTAAGCAGACGACAGAGCAATCATACTATCTATAATGGATGCATTAGTTAACACCCTCGCCACTGTCAAAAAATGTGTCCACATCATAGAAAACTGGACCTCAACCAAATTCCTTTGGCTAGGACTCTCGACTGACCCACGCTACACTCCAAGGATTACAGTAGATGAAACAGACTTTCCCAAATCTTAGGAAGGGAAATTGATAACCACCTATCCATGAAATATTCCCTAAAGTCAAATTTTTCTTTTCACACTTTATTTTGTTTACATGTCGTTACGTTATCGGGGTAGAAAAAGCCTGAGAATATGGAGCTATAAACCCAGTTCGGGTCTTTTTCATGAATACTTCACATGCTCCTGCTGATGTCATAAGCAAAGCCCCCCCCCCCCCCATGATTTCTTGATTTTTATTGAACTTTTTTATTTGATTTTATCTTCTTTTGTTTAAAAATCAATCTTTTTATCCTATAGCACGACATGCAAATTATTAGCCACCGCTGTGTTTGCTGTATTAATTATGCTCAATTGACCCGAGACTAATCCGTGATAGAAAGAACCGGTGACCAATGACTATTCAGTGTCCTGCCACTTTAAACATTTCATAATCTTAATAGAAATGTGGGGCTTATCTCAGAAGGTCTGAAATGCTGCCTTAGTAAATCTTTAAACCATTAGATAGTTGCAGTCCTCAGTAGAGAGTTGCGTGGGGACAGAAATCCCACCCATCCCCGCCCGTCCCTGCCAGGATCCTCTCCGTCCCCACCTGTCCCTGCCAGGATCCCCTCCGTCCCCACCCGTTCCCGCCAGGATCCTCTCCGTCCCCACCCAATCCCACCAGGATTCTCTCCGTCCCCGCCAGGATTCTCTCCGTCCCCACCCATCCCCGCCAGGATCCTCTCCGTCCCCACCCAATCTTGCCAGGATTCTCTCCGTCCCCGCCAGGATCCTCTCCGTCCCCACCCGTCCCCATCAGGATCCTCTCCGTCTCCACCCATCCCCGCAAGGAATTACCTCCATCCCCGCCTGTCCCCATAAAAATCAGCAATTACTTCTGACAGGATCATCAATTGCACAGTTTCTTTTGTGTTTGCGCTGCTGTTTTCCTTGTGGAATCTCTTTGGTGGAACCCTTTTTTGTTTTCTGTTCAGGTAATTAACTTATAAACCCCCTCTTTTACTAAGGCTGACGTGTCCATTATGTTATATGAACGAACCCTGCTTCCAAAGCCTTCCATCCCTGTGGGAGTCTCGTGGGCCAGAGGGAGGTCCCCGTGGGAGTCCTGTGGGTTAGGGGGGATTCCCGCGGGACCCCCGAGGGATTCCCGCGATCCCTGTTCCCGTGCAGACCTCTAGTCCTCACCCCTCATTTAGAGTGTTATACTGCTTGATCGTGACCGCTATTGTGCTGTCATTCACCGACGCGGCCTGCGTTTCACAGAGGGGTTATCTCTCTTGCTGCATCATGGTATTTTTCACATAGAAAAGTTTGGTTAACCACTCATCTTATCTTGTATGAGCCCACTCGGACTTTTTCTAAAAGAGATGATCAGTTCTCTTATGCTAATCTTTAAAAATGGCGCCACTGCTTTCAAGAGGGCACAAACTAACCATAAGGTAACAATATCTATAAATTTTAATATAACATATATCTCTTTATTTAGAAATACATAGCTAAGGTTAACCTCACTTAACCTCTAATTTTAGGCACGCTGCTAACATTATCCTTCCGTATTCCCTTATACTGGCTATACTTGTGCTTTTCCGATTCTTTCAAACACAATGCATAGAAATGACGCCAGCGTGTTTAAAGGGACACGTGATAAAATTCTTCAAACGTTGATAGGTTAACTAGATACTGGTAAGAGCTCAATCAATGTTGCAACCTGATTTATCTAAACTGACTCTTATGATAGTCCTGTGCTGAGAATTAAAGAAGGCAGCACTCCATAGTCTTATTCAGTCTGTTCGGTTCTAAAACTCCATCTCTGTTGTTTGTGGGCTAGACTTCTCCTGAATTCCCCACCTCTCCTCCCTTTCTGTTACCAAAGCCTTCAAAGAAAAAAAAATCCATGTTTTTTATTCAAACAATGTCTAGCGAGAATTTAATATACGTCTCAATGAACATCAAAGTAATATCACATGGGAAGTTCCAGGGCTGCCACTTGCTAGACACTGTTTGAATTTTTTTTTTTTAAAGTTTTGGTTATAGATGGGACTAAAAGAGACCCTGCCAGAGATCATAGACGACATGGAATGCAGTTACCCAGAGAGTCTGAACCCTGAGCAGGAGTTTAGCTCAGACGAGCCCATGGAATAGATTTCCTGGATGCCTAAACTGAGAGCATGGAAGTTTCCTGAGAAATAGAGAGAGGCAAGTGAGAGTTTTGTCCACCTGTATTGCGCTAAGAAACTGGGAAGAATTAATACTGCTGCCATTTGAGTCTGCTTAAAGGAACGGTTTGGGGATTTTTTTCTTTTTGAATTCACTGGTCACTTTCCTTCTTGCTGAGATAACAAACACAATATAGGGGCTGGGGGAAGGGCCTGTATATTTGGGTGGGCCAGTGGGATTTGTAGTACAACATTTTCCTAGCAGACCCGACAACTCCTCCTCTGCGCCTGAGTGTGGTGTGATAACCCAGTTAACCAAAGGCTTTCAGATACTGTTTGATGAAGCTCAAACTATCTGCAAAAGACAGCACTTGAGACCTGGAGGACTCTTGGACTGAACTGGTGAACCTGGAACTTTTTTCATTTTTCTTTTGATAAGTGCTCCAGGCAACTGCCTAAGGGCGGTGCATGCAGCCTTCCAGCCACCTGCAAGGTGCAAAGAAAGGACTGCTCTGAATTGAGGGTTTGTTTTTGAGTTATAAAAAGTTTTGGAGCATTTTGACATTCATTGTGTTGTTTTTGGAAAAGGCTGAAAATAAAACCCAGTATTTTGGAAAGCTAATGCAGTGGTTCCCAACCCTGTCCTGGAGAACCGCCAGCCAGTCAGGTTTTCAAAATAGCCCTAATGAATATGCATGAAAGAGATTTGTATGTAATAAAGATGATAGGAATGCAGATCTGCCCCATGCAAATTCTTTAGGGCTATCCCGAAAGCCTGACTGGCTAGTGGTCCTCCAGGACCTCAAGGGTGTCGGTGAGTTTTTTTCTTTAAAACTGAGTTCTTGTTCTCCAGAAACCACCAGCAGCCCCTTCAGTTAAGAAGGGCTTATCAATATTGCCACTGGCTAGCTCCTGGACATTACTGCCTGGGGTCAGTTGGTGACAATATGGACTATGGAAATTGGAACACCTTCAGCTGTACTATATGAAACTACATTGTCTGCCCATTACTGCAAAAATTAAGTTTAAATTAGGCATCACTGCCTTTAAAATCATGAGAGGATTGCCCCCGACTACCTAACAGAGTTGGCCAGCCTATACCAGGGCACCTCCAATAGATATTCCACCAGAAATCTTTTCCACCTAAAATTCCCAGCATGCAACAATATAAAGTCAACCAGGAAAATCACCTTGTCCATCTAATGTCAATTAGCAAAATGCTGAAACCAACTAACACTTAACAATACAATCTTGTGACCACTATCTCAGGTTCAGAAAACGTTTAGGGAGCCAGCTCAGAAGGAACTGAAATGATAATTGTAAAAGTCCATTTCTAAACTGGTTAATGCAACTCTGAGACATTACGACGAGCCAACAATGACCTACTTGAACTTGTAAGTGTGTATTTGTAACTATGACTTAACTGTACTAGCAACTCTATTGAAAGTCCGTGTCAAACTGTCCATTGTAACTTCCTGGGTAACTGACCTTCTTGTAATAATCTGACCTTGAACTGAATAGATCAAGGTGGAATAGAAAACCTGATTAATATAACATAACAGTAGCAAGCCAAATTATTACACTCAGTGTATGACAGAGTTGAGTAGATTTTCTAAACCCAAAGCACCCCTGTCCACTGAGCAGAAAACGTGCATACAGAATTTGCACAACCTCACTTTAGCAGAGCAGAAACCCACAAGATTAAGCTCCCCTTTTCCTGGAGCAATCACAGACTTTAAACTTGAAGCTTGCAGTAAAATCAGGAGGGCTGTGATCTGTAAAATCTCGGGTGAATGACACTGGAGCGTGGTTAGAGGGAAAATTTGACATTTTGCAGGTGACACGATAATGGTTAATGGAGTGAACATTTCTGTTTAGAGTAGACTGAATTAGAAGCAATCTCAGAGGGCAAGGGAGAATTGAAATCCTGGCCATTCTGGTTCTGTAAAAGATAGTGAAAGAACAGCTCTGCCTCTGTCTTGTTGGGGGTGAGCTTTAGCTTGTAATGAAATAGGAAATCTCACGGAAATGGCCCATTTGGTTTCATTTTCAACTCAAAATGAGTAGACTTTGGTTGTACTAGGGACTGAAATAACCATGACAGACTGGATGGGCTGATTACTTTGGAGGAAAAGCAGGAGAGGTGAGATATGATAGAGACGTTTAAACACCTACGTGGCGTAAATGCACATGAGTCGAGTCTCCTTCATTTGAAAGGAAGCTCTGGAATAAGAGGGCAGAGGATGAAGTTAAGAGTAATCCAAGGAAATACTTTTTTACAGAAAGGGTGATAGATGCATGGAACAGTCTCCCGGAAGAGACAGAGACTGTGTCTGAATTCAAAAGGGCCTGGGATAGGCATTACATTACATTACAGATTTCTATTCCGCCATTACCTTTCGGTTCAAAGCGGATTACAAAAAGAGTTATGGAAGAAGGGTTACAAAGTTAGATCAGAGATTGTTTCAAAGAGAGGGATAAGAAGGATCAGGGGTTGGGGAGGGGATGGTAAGAAGGGGTATTCTTGGTATTAAGCTTTATTCAGGGATTTCTTGAAGAGTATAGTTTTTATTTCCTTTCTGAACATCTTGTAGTCTGGGGTTGTTATCAATAGGTTGGAGATTTGGTTATCTAGTTTTGCTGCTTGAGTGGCTAGTAGGCCGTCGTATAGTTTTTTCCGTTGGGGGGTAAGTGAATGGGGTGTGGGATCTTTCGGACAGAGGAAGAGATAATGGTTACTCTGGATGGGCAGACTGCATGGGCCATCTGGCCTTTATCTGCCATCATGTTTCTCTGTTTCTATAACCATAGTGACCTCACAATGCAGGTGTAAAGAGCCTTAGCCTATAGGAAGAGGAGATGCAAATGTTAAGAGCCTTAGCCAATAGGGAGAGAAGGAGATAGTGGATGCTGTGGATGGGCCATTTGGCCATTTTCTGCCATTATGTCTCTAATATTTAAATTTCCACACAATAAACTCAACACTCAACCAGATACTTGGTGAATGGACATTCAGATTCCACCTTTTCAAATAGAATTGGTGGTGATAGTGGTACTCTTCATTATTCCATATTTCTGGTAGAATTTTTAACCTTTTTTTTTAAACTTTTTGTTAATTATTTATTTAATAATTTATATAAAATGGAATGACTTATCTTTTTTAATTCCTTATCGGTTCCCCTTCCCGATGCGTTTCGTATCTCTTTTTCAAGGTCGGAGGAACAAAAGCTAAGGGTAAACTTCTTCCATTTCCTACTGCCGCTCGCTATCAAAAGATTGCGTTGAGTGTTGAGTTTATTTTGTGGAAGATTAATCACGAGAATTGTGAGTCAGTTAAGTGTGGCAGATGGCTCTAATATTTAAATGGCAGGTTTTTAAATGCAGATTGTGGAATTGAAATCTTTTATGCATTTTCAGCAATGCTATCCACACAGAAACAGAGAAGCATAAAGGGAGATAAAGACCAGAGGGCCTCTCCCTTAGAGATCCTCCATATCCTGAATTCAGATACATTTTTCATCTCCACCACAAATTCACCACCATTTCCCTGAAGTATTTGGTCAGGTTTCTCCCGAGTCTGTCCCCTTTCACCTTCAGCCCACACCTTCTCATCCAGAGCCTTCCTTCAATTGAAAGACGCTCCCCTTCTCCTCATTTATGCCACAGACTTATTGAAATGTGTCCATTTGATCTTGCCTTTTGGACATTACTGTGCATTGTTCACCTGTTCAAAGAGAGAAAGCAGAGAGTAGAGTTGAATGGTCAACTGTTTTGAAAGATTCTGTCCTCTTGTGCATTTAGGCTAGGGTTACCAGATTTTCCAAACGGAACATCTGGATCCCTTGGCACTTCCACCCATCCCTGCCCCAGGCCCGCCTTAGCCCCGCTGCAGGAGGGCATCCGCTGATGTGATGTGATGATGTCATATGTGGTATGTGCGGATGCCCTCCTGGCCGACGGCGATTTGTTGGAAGCTTTTCAAAACCCAGACAAAAGTAGGACATGTCCAGGGAAATCCAGACATCTGGTAACCCTAATTTAGGCCACAGAATTATTTAATACTACCACTTTTTGCTTCTATAGTGGTGCCAGATGTATGTAGCGCTATATGTTAAAGATGTAAGAGAAAATAAAGCTGACAACCTAATCAAAACGGACAAACGGGACAGTGCCTCTAATCGTAAGTCCTCCCACCTTTCTTCCAAACTCTACACAATGGCCCAGATTTTATATAAGGTGCTTAAATCGGCCAGTCCTACAAAACAGCGCTGGCCACGTGATAAAGATGACGCTTAGTCACCTAAGGAAAAACTTCCATCCATCCCCTCTTACTATATCCATGATATGTCTGTTTAGATTGTAAGCTCTTTTGTGCAGGGACTGTCTCTTTTGTAGTAGTAGTAATGTAGGCCAGCGCCTAAGGTCATCTCCATCTACTTTGACTGTAGGCAGCACTAAGCGCCATGCTGTAGGCGAAATTCCAGCGCCTACTTTTTAAATGGCGCAGTCAGTTATCTTGCCAATTAATGCAATTAAATTCCAGTACCATGTACAGAATCCGATCCATTAGGCCCAGTATTCAGACCGCAAGATGCAGACCACCCAAGTCCCACAGTCAACAGTGAACTAGGATGTTCAGTGACCAGGACATTGGTGTGCCGACAATCCCGCCCCAACATTTGCACGCAAGACAAATGCATGCCGATTTAGGCGGTCCATTCAGCCCACTAAGCTCAGCTGGTCAGTACTGGAGATTGCCAGTTCACTTTTTTCCACTAACCACTAATAACCGGTTATCTCACGCTGAATAATCATGGTTAGATAGTTAAATGCTATTTCACTGGTCAGTGGCCATTTCTCCCTGGGGGGGGTCACCATGGGCTGAATCTCAGCCAGACAGTGAAATTGTGGAAAGCTGCATGCGTGTCTTTGTCTGAATAGTGGATCGTTGGCTCATGTACAAAAGAAGATCGATTGATTTTCTTTTTTTTAAATGCCAGTTAAGATTATTTTTCAGCTTCTTTGAAGGTAAAAAAAATACTGTCTGCGTTTAACTTCCTTGGCTAACTTGTTAAACTGGGTAGAGATTAGTGTTAAAAACAACATTTCATTCCTGTGGCTCATAAAACAGGCAAAATGTAAGACATCACTCCGTGACCTTTAGCTAAACCAACATTTCATCTACTTCCATTGCCAGGGGGCCCCTCCATGACATCTAATTCGGCTGTAATTATCCAGCTCTTTTGCTAAGGCAGACCCTCCTCATTCTGGAAAAGCTCCAAACCTTCCCGTTCATTAAATTTCGTATTTTTTTACTTTGCATAAGAAGGTAAGGCATTGAACTGTCTAAAATTCCAGCAGCATCAAACGTATGATTCGACCTGTCAAAGTAATACCACAGAAGAAAATGTGAAAAGATCCAAAGTCAGCCGAACTTGGCAGGATCTCATGCGCCCTGCACCACTCTGCTACAATCACTTTTTGAAATTCAAAACATTTGTGACATTGCAGGAAAGAATGTGATTAGAATTTGTTTTCCAGCATCGTTAATGAACAGAGTCTGAGACCTAGATTTCTCTTCTAAATATACCGTGCAGTGCAGTAGAAAACTTTTAATTACAACCTTCTAGTACTATAAAGAAATGTCACTGAAAGCATTAAAAGCTCAGAAGAAATATGTGTAGCAAGAAATATTTTCAAAATAGGAAAACACTGTCTACTAATACTAGGCATAAGAACCTAAGAGCTGCCATACTGAGACAGACTGAAGGTCCAACAACAGCCAACCCAGGTCCCAAGTACCTGGCAGAAAGTTTCAAGTTTATTTTAAAAAAAAATTTAAACCGCTTAATCAAATTTCTAAGCGGTGTACAATATAAAATTTACATAAAAACAGATTAAAAATCAGGGGTACTAGATAAAGCCAAAACGTCTTAATATAACACATAATAAGACAAATGGACTTACTTCAAACAATAGGAGAGAAAGGGAAGAACTACAATCGTAAAAGAGAAAGCAAACAAAAAAGGAAAATACAATAGGTTAGGGTAAAAAATGATAAAAAATTGTTTGTTTTTGTCCTTAAGAGGACAGTTATTGTCCAAAGGCATCCTGGAACAAAAATGTTTTTAATTTTGATTTGAATTCTTTTATTTTGGATTCACTGCGCAAATGATTGGACAGTGAATTCCAGAGAGTGGGGGCGGTGACAGCAAAGTTATTGGAACGCAACGTGTTGATGACGAGAAGATTTTGTGATATTGAACGAAGCGATTTTAAAGAATTATAAGGAATTAAAAGTCTGTTAATAAACTCCGGTTGATTATTTAGTCTTGTGAAGGTTAAAAGTAAGATTTTATAACTAATTCTATGTTCAACGGGTAACCAAAGTGCACTGAATAGAAGAGGTGAGACATGATCGTATTTCTTAGCGCCACTAATGATCTTAATAGCTGCATTTTGCACAATCTGAAGCCGTCTAATTTCCTTTTTTATAATGCCTTTATGAAGGGCATTAAAGTAATCTATGCAAGAAATTACTAGAGTGGATCAATGTATTCAAAGAAGCTGGTTCTAGTAATTTTGCAAGAGAACGAATCATTCTAAGACGATAAAAACATTTCTGAACAACTCTGCTAACTAATGTGATTGTGATAAGAAAATTTACTATCAAAAGTGACTCCTAACAGGTTTAGAGTAGGGACAACTTTGATAGGGAGCGATTTGAACTTCTTTGAAAGGAAAAATCATAAGTTTCGATTGTTGATGTTAAGGGACAATTTGTTTGAGCCTAACCATGTTTTAATTTTTTCTAATTTATGGTATATGGATACAACCTCCTCTATATTGTTAAGATCAGTGGGATGGATTAATTGCACATTGTCAGCATAAGCAAACGTAGTAAAGCCAATAAGGCACAGGCGGAATAGAAATCCGTAATGTAATGTAATTGTCCCAGCGTCAGAAGTGGCGACATAAAGATGTTAAACAGCAACGTTGACAAAATGGAACCTTGCGGGATTCCGTGTTTGGTGGCAAAAGGTTCGGACGATGTGCCATTGAACAATAAGAAATGAACCAGTCCATAACCTGGTCAGATATACCGATTTCATAAAGTCGCGTTAGTAACAGGCTATGGTCGATGGTATCGAAAGCAGAGGAGAGGTCTAAGGAGATAAGCAGTACTGACTGGTGATGATCAAGATGGTAAAGCATTTTAGTAGTAAGTCCTAACAGTAGAATGGTAATGATGAAAACCGGTTTGGTTAGGGTGAAGTACTTTTGTTTTCTCAACGAATTCAGAGATTTGAAGAAAAACTATTTTTTCAGTAAGTTTTGCCTAATTGGTATATTTGCTATAGGTCGGTAATTTGACATGTCCTGAGTGCTAATTTTTTGATCCTTGATGATTGGATAAATGATCGATTGTTTCCAGATCTTGGGCAAAGATCCTGATGATAAATTGGAGTTAACCAAATCTTTGATGTAAGGGCCAAAAATCATTTTAAAAGAAAAGGAGGAATGACCTCTGCACTAGTCCCTTTTATGTTGAAGGAATTAAAGCATCTTTGAATTTCCTCCAAAGTAGGAAGAGTGAAACGGGAGCACATTGAAAAGGACAGATTACTAGAGGTATTTGAATCCACGTGAACTTCCAAGTGGCTAGAAATAGAGGTAAGCGAAAAAGTGTCTCTAATTTTCTGTACTTTATCAATGAAGTAAGTGGCGAAGGCTTGTGCTGATGGTGAGAGATTGGATTTGTTCATTTCTTTTTTCTTTGTTGTTAGAGATTTAACTATTGCATATAAAGTAGAGGAATTTTTAGCCTTCTTAATTTGTTTAGTGTAATATTCTTTTTTTGGTTCTGTTGATTTCAGATCTATAATATGCAGCATGTTCCTTAAATTTATTAAGATTGATGAGTGTTATATTCTGCCTCCATTTTTATACAAGTGAGCGTAGTTGTTTTTTTAATAACTTCAAGTTTGCTGAATATCATGGATTTTTTTGTTTACAGGGAGAGATTGTGAGAGTGATTGCTGGTGCTATGGAATCTAAGAGTTGAACAATGGACTGGTTCCAAAAAAACCCAAAGAGTAGCAGCATTCCAGAGCTGAGATTGTGATGTCATAATGCCTCATTCCACCAATGCCTAAGAGCCAACCTCAGCAGTGATGTCACAATAGCTCGACTGTCCTGTACTTGGCTCACATAAGAACAGCCATGCTGGGAGAGACTAAAGGTCCATCAAGCACAGTATCCTGTTTCCAACATTGGCCAACCCAGGTCACAAGTACCTGACAGAAACCCAAAGAGTAGCAACATTCCAGAGCTGAGATTGTGATGTCATAATGCCTCATTCCACCAATGCCTAAGAGCCAAACTCATCAGTGATGTCACCAGGGCCGGATTAATCAATAGGCACACTAGGCACATGCCTAGGGCCCAAAACAATGAGGGGGGCCAGCTGAAAGAGGATGACTCACCTTGCCGGCAACGGGTCCCCCTCCCGGCATCAACTGCAACGGGCCCCCCTCCCAGCAGCAACCGCAACGGGCCCCCCCTCCCGGCAGCAATCGTAATACAGCCGGATCTGTTACTGGAAGGTCCCACAATGACTGCTTCTGCCGGTCCATCCCCCTCCGACGTCACTTCTTCCTGAGCAAGTAAGTGACGTCGGAGGGGCATGGACCGTCAGAAGCAGTCATCGTGGGACCTTCCAGTAACAGATCCGGCTGTATTGCAGTTGCTGCCGGGAGATGGGCCCGTTGCCGTTGCTATGGGGGGTGGGGGGGTGTTGCTGTTGGGGGGGAGCATTGCCGTCAACTGTTATAATGCTGCTTTCGGGCAAAGAAGTTCAGAGGGCATAGCCAGAAGCAATGTATGGAGGGGGAGAAAGGAGCATGGAAGGGTGGTGGAGGAAGAGAAAGGGGGCAGGGTGGTATGGAAGGGTTGTCAGAAGGATGGTATGGAAGGGTAGTGGAGGAAGAAAAAGGGGGCAGAAGGGTGGTGGGAAGGATGGTGAAGCAGCGTGGTATGGAAGGGTGGTGGAGGGAGAGAAAGGGGGCAGATGCTGATGGAATTGTGTGCAGGGAAAAGGAAGGATACTGGATGGAATTGGGTTGGAGGAAAAGAAAGGAGGCTGATGCTGATGGAAGTGAGGGGAAGGGAGAGGAAAGAGTGAAATGCTAGACCGTGGGGGTGTGGGAGAGGGAAGGGAAGAAGAGAGGAGAGAGATGCCAGACCATTGGAGGAGGGAATGGAAGAAGATGGACCGTGGCTAAAAACCATACTACAATTTTGTAAAAGGGGGGAGAGATTAGTTTGTGATTACATATTCCATACTAGGCGAAGGTGTTTTCTGTGTTCTGTTTGTATGAAAGACATGGTTTTTTGTTAGCGTTGACTAGCTTTGTTTGGCGAAATGCATCGTTCATGGTTCTTGGGAGCACCTTGAATTAACCTGATTTGAATCTCCTTATTGTCTGCTGATCTTCTTTTGTTTCATGTTGGATTCTTTGGTGGACTGCTTGCCTTGTTGTTTCGTTGCAAGTTAACATACATGGAGTGGAACGTACTAGAGGAGTTACAGATTTGGTTGTTTATACATACATATGGGTTACAGTTGGTTGATGTAGAATGAGGCAGTTGAGAGGCGTTGTAAACTTGGTTATTAATATAGACATATTTTGGATAGTATTACTGCTTTACAAATATTTGAACACTTTCATATATGCATGGAAAGGGTTCAGAGTTAGATTCCTGGGTAAGTAGGTGAGAAGGGAAGGAAGGGGGATTTGTTCAGAGATGTTTGGGGGTGGCATAGAAGAAAAACTGTGCACTGGCATACTAATCTTTGTTTGTTTTGAATTTAAAAAAAAAAAAAAAGAAATACAAGTGGAAATAAAGAAGTAAAGAAGAAAACAGATAAATGGGGGCGGGACATGGGTGAGGCGGAGGTGAGGCATGGGCGGGGCAGGGCCAAGGGGGTCCAGTGTACTTGTTTGCCTAGGGGCCTTCGAAGAATTAATCCTGCCCTTGATGTCACAATGGCTCGACTGTCCTGTACTTGGCTCACATAAGAACAGCCATGCTGGGAGAGACCGAAGGTCCCTCAAGCCCAGTATCCTGTTTGCAACAGTGGCCAACCCAGGTCCAAGAGTAGCAACATTCCAGAGCTGAGATTGTGATGTCATAATGCCAACATCGGCAGTGATGTCACAACCCAAACTACTTTCTCTTTCAGTACTGTTTTCAAAACTCCTGAGCCATTCCCTCATCAAGCAGGGCATCACTAACTCAGGCAGGTTCGCATTTAAACCATGCACTTATCTTAGGCAGGTCTTCGTGTTTTCCTCAAAGTCCACGGGAAGGATTTCTAGTTCAGCTGCGTGAGCATGACTCTGCCAGCTTTCCACTTCTGCCTCTGGAGATTGAGTGTCCATATGTTCTAGATAGGGTTACTTTAGTAAAATCCATGCCCATAGACCCGCCCACCTAGGTCCTCCCATCCCTGCTCTGGCAGGAGGGCACCCGCGCATGCGACACAATGACATCACATGATTCATTGCGCGGTAACAGGCAAACGACCTCAAACTCCTTAATGTGGTCACATCATAGCCTGCTTCCATGTGTTAACTGTATGTTAAGTACTTTATTTATTTAAAAACGTATATACCGCATAAGAACTTTGCAGTTTACAAAATTATATAAGCAGCAGCTGCCATGACAGATGCCTTCAAAATGGGCCCCTGCCACGTGTCAATCACCAACAGATGTTGCTTACAGAATCACGGCTTCCAAGGACTCTACATGTCCTTCCTGAATCACGGCCAGTGGCACATAGTGTTGGCAAAGTCCGGCACCGTCCCTAAACACGCCCACTTCCAGGCTAGTCGCCAGGGACCTATGCATCGGTCCCGGAAGCCACCTATTTTTGGTAACAAGGGTTTATCGTAATTGGTGCAACCAATTATCGTGCCACTTAAATCCAATTACACCAATTAAGTTAGTAGAAGGACAAACATGACTGCCAGCTGGGGAGCAGACAGCAAAAGCAGGAACAGGAAAACTGACCACCAAAATCAATATCTGGAGGTCTGATTCTTTCTGTAACTCTCTAAAGCATCTTTCATGTGTAAAAGTCAAGAGCAACAAGATCGCAGGTAGGGGTTCCTGGAGGTATCTCCCAAATTCTATACATGGCACTCAAAACTGTGCGTGCACAATTCAATTGAATCACGAGCCAATTACCTAATACTCAGGGCTGCTAACTGGGATTAATTTACATTTATGCTTGTAAACTTACGCCTGGCTCTGTGCTGATGGTTTCTTTCAATGGGTTACAGGTTAACATATATACTATACAATTAACAGGTACAATTTGCCATAGTTACAGAACAAGTTAGTTTGGGGAGGTGGGGGGGGGGGGGGGTGGGGTTGTGCAAGTTTTATCCAGGTTTCACTTCCATTGAAAGCAATGAAGGTAAAACCCGGATGTCTCAAACCGTCCTCCTCTTTCTGGAGCCGTGTGGTAGTCCATTGGGGGGGGGGCAGAGGTACATTGGGGAGGAGGACCATGCATTTCCTGCCATTGCTGCTGCATTAAAAGTCATAGAATGATCTGCTGCTCACTCCCTCCCCCCCTCCCCCGTGCAGGTCCAGCATCTCTCTCTGACATATCCTCCCCACCCCCCACCCCAGACTTCTCCAGAAGAGTCCTGGTCGGTGACTGGCACAGGCAGTGAAAGAGACTTCTGTGGCTAGTCCTACCGGGGTTTTTCCTCATTCACATCTGCCCACAGGAGGTAGAATATGACAGAGCAAAGCCCCGGCAGGACCATCTGCAGAAGTCTGTTTCACTGCCTGTGCCGGTCACCCACCAGGACTCTGGAGGATTGTTGGGGCGGGCAAAGAGAGACACCGGACCCATATGGGGGAGAGGGAGGAGGGAAAGAGGTGCTACCGGACAGGGTTGAGAAAGGGCTGTAGGCAGCCCCTGCAATGGTTGCTGCAGTTTTGGAGGGGACCTGAGCCCAAAGTGAGGAACCCGGACCACTGTGGCTTCACCACTGGCTCTAGATAAAAATATGGAATGTACAATGCTGGAAGTGTGTTAGAAATGATAAGTATCAGTTATTGTGGTGAAGTGCCCCTAGGAGTGGCAAAGCGAGCAGGACTTGGTGCAATCTTAAACTTCATTTCCGTAGTAGCGAGGCCAGGGAGGTATTGAGTGGTGTCATGGGGCAAAGCAGGGTGGGACAGGAGAGGATTGGGGGAGCTAGGACAGTTACTATATGGGGGAATGCCCTGAAATCCAGGCTAAACAGCACAAGTTGTGTGAAGCAGCAGATGTGGTCTGTTGTAATGCTTTTCTGAGCCTGTGGAGAACAGCAGTTAGCTTAGCAGGGTTTAACGAAGGTTTAATTAATTTCTTAAAAGAGAAGTCCATAGGCCATTATTGGGGAAATCCACTGCTCATTCCTAGGATAAGCAGCATAAAATCTGTTTTAGTACTTGGGACCTGAGTTTGCTACTGTTGGAAAACAGGATACTGGGCTTGAAGGGATGGTCGGATAGGTTGGAGTGAGCTTGGCTGGCAATTTCAGCATTTGGATCCTAGGACAGTCTACAGCCCAGAAATATCAAAGAAGAGACAAGTTAATCTAATCGTATTTTGAATGGGTATAACTTATGAGCAGACTGGATGGACCGTCATTTACTATGTTATTATGATGGCAATTCTTCTGTTCAGCATGGAAAGAATGCATATCTTGGTTTCCCACAGCAGTCCCATAAAGACAGATTTCAGTTCCTTCATTTAAATCCTGCTTACATGGACCACTTGAATGTGTGTTAAGGTCTTTCTGCATGCACTAAAGTTTTCGTAACTTCACTGAAAGCTAATAGCCATCATTTTCTGTTTCTCCGCTCTGCTTCTTGGTAACATTTTCTCCGGGTGGGTAATCATTATTTGCAGACAGTCTGTTCCATTGTTCTTCAGAATCTTTTTTTCGTTCTGTACATGTCAGTGCTGGAAATGTCAGGCTTTGCTTGTTGTTTTGCCGGAATTATCTGGGATTCTCTTTGATTAATGTTTCTCCTGTGCTGTTTGGGCAGAATGTGATTTGTCCTTTTACAAACGCTCCTCCACTGTGCATATTGGGGGCAGGGAATTAGTGTGGTTTAAAGATGTCCACGCTTTTTTCGACGAATAATTGCAAAAAGGTCAGGGTTTGTGCATTACAGCAAATAGAAAAACACACCACAAAATAATGGGAACCATAGATGGTTTAAATATAATGTAGCAACTGTCAAATTGGGTCAGATCAGACTCACATCCGATCCAGCATCCCACATGCAATAGCTGGAACTTAGATAAAATGAATCCGAAAGATTGTAGCTGTAGATCTACCCTCTGCAGCCGGTTCTGCTCAGACTATTAAATAGGCTTCAACAAATTTTGTCTGTTTATTTACTTTGCTGTATCTGTTATATGGCTTTTAATCGTGCCCAGTAGTCCGCTCACGCAGAGGCCCTTAGGTCAAAGACCAGCGCCCTAACTGAGACTAGCCCTACCTGCGTACGTTCTGGTTCAGCAGGAACTTGTCTAACTTTGTCTTGAATCTCAGGAGGGTGTTTTCCCCTATGACAGACTCCAGGAGAGCGTTCCAGTTTTCCACCACTCTCTGGGTGAAGAAGAACTTCCTTATATTTGTACGGAATCTATCCCCTTTTAGCTTTAGAGTGCGTCCTCTCATTCTCTCTACCTTGGAGAGGGTGAACAACCTGTCTTTATCTACTTTGTCTTTAGTCCCTGGAGGGTGTTTTCCCCTATAACAGCCTCCCTAAGAGGGATCCAGTTTTCCACCACTCTCTGGGTGAAGAAGAACTTCCTTATATTTGTACGGAATCTATCCCCTTTTAGCTTTAGAGTGCGTCCTCTCATTCTCTCTACCTTGGAGAGGGTGAACAACCTGTCTTTATCTACTTTATCTTGAGTCCCTGGAGGGTGTTTCCCCCTATAACAGACTCCGGAAGAGCATTCCAGTTTTCCACCACTCTCTGGGTGAAGAAGAACTTCCTTATATTTGTACGGAATCTATCCCCTTTTAGCTTTAGAGTGCGTCCTCTCATTCTCTCTACCTTGGAGAGGGTGAACAACCTGTCCTTGTCTACTAAGTCTATCCCCTTAAGTACCTTGAATGTTTTTGATCATGTCCCCTGTTTACAAAGGTAAAATCACCAAAAAAAGGAGCAGAATACGACAAGACACACATCTAAGGAATCATCAATAGTATATATTACAATAACAATACAGACTAAACGATAATCTTAAAACATCTTATACAGTCAAACCTCGGTTTACGAGTAACCCAGTTTGCGAGACGAGCAAAACACTCAGCAAACTTTTGACTCGTAAAACCGAGCATTGACTCGATTTGCGAGCCCCCACCCAACCCGACCCCGGGAATCAACAGTATTGCTCCCCCCGAGGTCACCGGCACTGCTCCCTCCCTTCACGATCGTCTCCTCCCCATCTACCGACCAGCCCTGTCCTTACCCGTGTGCCACTGGAGTTAGAAAGGGCCTGCCGCCAGTCTGCTGCTGAGCCTTGAGCATCTGCGCATGCTCAAGGCCTTCTGGATCTCATCCTCACCGAGATTCTCATGCTCACTAAACTAAACCTTACATTTATAAACCGCATCTTCTCCATAGAGATGGAGCTCGGCACGGTTTACAGGAACTTTAATATAAGGAAGGAAAAACATGATAAGAGTTAGTGATTATAAAGAGGGTAGCGAGATTTACATTTTTGAGAATAGCCAAGTTTTCAGATGCTTTCGGAATAATCGGAAGGAGCCCAGATTCCGCAGCAGGGCAGGAAGGTTATTCCAAAACTCAGTGATTTTGAAGAAAAGAGATTTCCTTAATTTTCCCGCATAGATAACGCCTTTTAACGAGGGGAAAGATAGTTTAACTTTTGGGATGGATCTGGTAGCTTCAGGTCTCGTAGAATTCCAAGATAGTGGAATTAGGGGGAGGGGGGGGAGAATGCCATGCAGGATCTTGAATGTTAGGCACATTTAAAAGTGAACCCTAGAAATTCCTGGAAGCCAGTGAAGTTTTGACAGAAGGGGGGAGACAGGGTCAAATTTGCTTTTTGCGAAGGTCACCCTGATGATCCCACTGACACGTATGCTTCTAAGGGCTCCTTTTACTAAGCTGCGTTAGCGTTTTTAGCCAAGCTACATGGCTAGAACTAACGCCAGCTCAATGCTAGCGTTAGCGTCTAGTGCACACGGCAATTTAGCGCACGCTATTCCACGCGTTAATGCCCTAACGCAGCTTAGTAAAAGGAGCCCTAAGTTTCTTGCCTTAACATCCTCATTTGACCTCCAGTTTCAAGTTTATTAGGTGCTTATATACAGCCTATCAAGGTTTATCTAAGCGGTTTTACAGTCAGGTACTCAGCGGGATGGCCTCTGCCTTGATCTCGTCTTTTTCTCTAACTGCTCTCTCTCTCTAACTTCTCTGGCTGGGAAATTACGTTAATGAAACCAGGCTGACTTACGGCGCATTCCAGAAAGCAATTAAAACCGCACTATTTGACAAATTCATCTCCTAAACTGAAACCTCACCTCCCTCTGTCAATCTCGATGTAATATTTTATCTATTTCTTATGTAATAAGCTGTACCCCCCACTCTTGCATTCTGTAATTCGCTGATTGTCCAGCCTTCTTCAATGTAAACCGCCTAGAAGTCTTTCGACTGTGGCAGTATAGAAGAATAAAGTTATTATTATTACTTCACTGCTCCCCATCTGATAATCTTCACAATTACTCCCCCTCAGCTATGCCCAGTCACCACCAACAGGTTTCTAAATCTTCAACGCTCTCAACCACTGTTCTCAACCTCTCCTTGCCTCCACTATGTTATCCATGTCTGTCCATGAGGCTGTCTCTCCTCTGCTCTGCACAACTTACTCTCCCTGTTCTCCGATCTGTCAGGCGTACCAAACCTCTACCTTGGCTCACTCCCAGTATCCGCTACTTATGTTCCTGTACCCGCTTTGCCAAGCGCCTTTGGCTCAAATCTCGCAACATGCTGACTTTCTTCACTTTGAATGTATGCTGACCTCCTCTAATTCTGCGCTTACTTAGGTCAAGCAAGACTACTACATCCAACTAACTAACTAACTCCCTTTCTTCCAAACTCCATCGTTACTTTGCCATGCTGAACTCCATCCTCAAAGCACCCCCTTCTTCTCTCTCTCCCCAGACTAAAGCTAATTTCATCCATGACAAGATCCACAAGATTGCCCTTGAATTCCCTACTAAGTCAAATCCTTCTCCCCTACCCACCATCCACTCTCCTGACCTTCAAACTCACACCATCCCTTCATCCAAACAACGCAGGAAGTTCCACTTGCCTGCTCCCACCCTCTTGACCTTCTATTAACTACTGCTCATTTTTCTTCCTTCTCTGAAATCACAGAGGAAGAAACTGCACAACTTCTGTCTTCAGCCAAACCTACGACATGCCCCTCAGACCCTATTTCCACCGCTCTATTTGACCCCATCTCACATACTGTTTTCCTTCCCATCTGCTATATTCTCAACCTATTCATTTCCACTGCAACTTTCCCTACTGCCTGTGGTGGTTAAGTTGCTTCTCAAAAAACCCTCACTGGACCCACCTGCCCATCTAACTATCGCCCTATTCCTATCCAAGCTACTTGAGTATGCTGTTTTCTGTCGCTGCCTTGACTTCCTTTCATCTCAACAGATTCTTGATCCTCTACAATCAGGCTTTTGCCCCCAACGCTCCACAGAGACTGCCCTCATCAAAGTCTGCAGTGACCTGTTCATGGCCAGATCTAAGGGCCATAAAAACAAAATGTAACCCCTCCCTCTTTGATTATCAATTCTCACTCTCTTCACCTTACAAGTCAAAGTGAGAATGTTTCTAAAAAGAGGGAAAAGTTAGCATAAAATATAAAATTTACCCTAAATAAAAGATATTGGGTGAACAATAAATGAAACTTTTTAAACAAATACTGGTTTTAAAAGTTTTTGTTAGTTTATTTTTACATTCCATATAAAATAATAATTTTTTCCTCGCAGGGTTCAGGTGTTCATTTTTTCTGCAGCGCTTCTTCTTCCTCTCTGGAGATTCAGCTTCAATAAATGGAGTACCTACTCCCTAAGTAAAAAAAGCAAAGGAAGCAAAACCCTGTGACACCCACAATGTATCTTAATCTATAGGCTTATCTCCAAGGTTATAAATCAAATGGTTATCTAAACCAAAATATTTTAGTGACAGAATTCACTCCAATTCACAACTGGTTTTTATAAATAACCAGAACTCATCAATAAATGTTTCCTCAGCACTACTTCTTACAACGTCTATCCTGTTTTCTTAATGTTAATCAGGACAAAATTAATTTAACTGTTACTACCTTCCATTTAAATACAAGAGCTCTGCACCTCAACACAAAAGTATGACATAACCAAACCCAGCCCTTGCTACAAAAATAGGCCAGACTTGAACTTAATTAAAATGAAAATAAGATCCACTATAAAATCTTTTTCTATTCTCAGGCAACCAAGACCAACCTGTCTTCCAGACTGATAACCACCCAACTGCTCTCCCTGTCCCCATGAGGTCATCAGACCTGTTGCAGTCTAGAAGTCCAACAATCAGTCATGCAAACACAGCATTCTCTTTGCTGGACAACAAAAAACTTTTAACTTTAAAATATTAGAGGAAAAAAAAACCTCTGTCAAGTCTCTCCTGCCCTGGGTCAACTATTACATTCGCCCTTGCTGAAAAGAAAAAAAAAATATTTTTTTTTTTACATCTACAATTTCCTTGAAATTGTCAGTATTCCAACTTTAAACCAAATTTTTTTATCATACACAATGTCCCATAAATTTATCATACCAGATATCTACCTCCTTTACAAATTTTCCATAAATAACCCCCAACCTATCCTTTTTGGAACTTCCCCAATGCAGTCCTTCTTTCTTCTGGGCCCATCTCCTTCACCATTTGTATATTTTCTCTCTTTTGCAGTATCCCATTGACTGCTTTTGACTTGCCTATGAAACTGTTTTCAGACAAGTCACTTCTGTTCCACAGCAGACTCTTCTTCCTCTTCTTATAATTATAGTTCAGTCTCGCATGTTTTCCTGTAACTGTTCTTTTTGAGTACTTTACTAAATCATTTGTCTTTTTTAGTTTTCTCCATTTTACCTTTTATTTTTCCTGAACCCCTTTTAGTCCTTGGAAAGCAGCTGTTAATTTTGTTATTTTTGTTGTAGTGTTTCACATGATGAACCCATCTTTCTTTTGATTTTCAGAGCAGGAATTATCTTGATATGTGTCTTGAATGTCCTGGTTTTATCTGGTATACCTTTCTTCTTTTGTCGTTCCCTTTTAATCAAAATTGACTTTTTCCTCCTTGAGGTTCCATTTAGCACAACTTCCTTCCATTTATACTCTCTACTTTCTTCAAGGCTTTCCTCCTTCTCTTTCTCAGAGCATTCTTTATCTACTCTTGTAGAGTATTCATCCAGCCTAATGTCCTGCTCAAAATCTGTATGTTTCTCACACTCTTCAGCAGACAACATTGTGACTTCCCTTGGCAAAATCAAAGGAGCTTCTTCTGCTTCCTCCTTTTTGCCATTTTTTATGGTTCTCCGTCACTTCAAGATCCTTGCTTTCCTCCATGCTCTGCTGTGCAACAACATCCTGTTCAACTTTGGGCTTAATCGACTCAGAATCTGTCATTTCCAAAATTTCACCTGTTTCCAGGAGGTCATCCACCATCAAAATCCAATGTGATGGCATCTTCATCCTGAATTGTAACTATAATGTTATCATTCTCCACTTTTTTCACAAATGTGCTAGTAACTCTTTCTTCAGGATCTACCTGCTCAGTTTCAGCTGCACGTTCTTCAGAAGGAAGTGGTTTAGATACAGCATCATCCTCGTCTGCTTTAAGCTCTCATCATTATCATCCTTTTCTGTTTCATCAGCTGTTAGAAAATCTTTATCATCTTTTGTCTCCTCTTTTGATTCTTCAACTTTCTCCTCCAGGCCATCTTCCAATTTCTCTGCATGTTTCACTGTATCAGTTTTTACTTCATCAGGGAGCAACACTGGAACAGAACTTCCATTTTCTTCATGGGGAAAAGACTCTATACTTCAGGAAGATTCAGTGTTGCCTAGGGAAACTTCCAGTTGACCACAGTGCAATTTATAAGCCAATCAAAGAATCACAAAATAAACACACCAACATTTTTCAAATTGGCTTACAGATTCTTTGTCACAATAATGAGAATTTTTAGAATTTTTTAACTCAAAAGGCCCAAAAATCCTGTCAAAACCTAGCTAATACACAATCTCTTAAATGTATCATCCCAATTATTTTTAAAGACTAATCGCAACAATCAGTGGTTTAGAATCTTAGATATTTTCATTCTAGAACATAGTTATCAATTAAGTACTGAGGCCTCTTGTCTCTATTCGTTCTCAATTCATATCTGCTATTACATTCAGTATCATTCTCTGAGACAATTATAGGAGATACAGAAGGAGGTTTTACATATCTTAACTCTGTACGGATTATATACCAGGGAGTTGAAGCATATACATTTTTATCATTCTTAATTCTATCAGCTTTTTTTTTATCACTTCTTCTTTAGAAACACATTCAAAATCATCGATGTCTATCTCCCAAGGTTACAATAAGAATAGCCTTACTGGATCAGACCAATGGTCCATCAAGCCCAGTAGCCCGTTCTCACGGTGGCCAATCCAGGTCACTAGTACCTGGCCAAAACCCAAAGAGTAGCAACATTCCATGCTACTGATCTAGGGCAAGCAGAGGCTTCCCCCTTGTCTTAATAACAGACTATGGACTTTTCCTCCAGGAATTTGTCCAAACCTTTCTTAAAACCAGCTACTCTATCCACTTTTACCACAACCTCTGGCAACGCGTTCCAGAGCTTAACTATTCTCTGAGTGAAAAATATTCCCCCGATTGGTTTTAAAAGTATTTCTCTGCAGTTTCATTGAGTGTCCCCTAGTCTTTGTAATTTTTGACGGAGTGAAAAATCGATCCACTTGTACCCGTTCTACTCGAACCTCATCTTTCTAGACCAGTCTGCTGTCTTTGATACTGTTAATTAGAGAATGACACGGTGACAAAATTCATCACCGTTCCCGTCCCCCGCGGATAACCGCGGGAAACCATCTTCATGTCATTCTTTAAGGAGAGAGGGAAGAATCAGAGTATAATTGGGCACAACCACTGACCCGCAAGCTTTGCATTGAAGAATGCTGGTGTAGAAGGACCGAGGTTGAAATAGACATTAGAAAATGACATGGGATTATTTCCCGCGGTTATCCGCGGAGACGGAAACGGTGATGAATTTTGTCACCGTGTCATTCTCTACTGTTAATCACAGCTTACTCCTTGATAACGCTGTCCTCACCAGGTTTGCCTCCTACCTCTCTCATCGCACCTTTAGTGTATGTGTTGGTGGGTCCTCTTCTGCTGCTACCCCACTAGCAGTTGGCATACCCTAGGGTTCTCTCTTAGGACCTCTTCTTTTCTCTCTTTACATCGCTTCCCTCAGAGCCCTGATCTCCTTCCAGTATCACTTATATGCTGATGACTCCCAGATCTACTTCTCTATACTAGAAATTTCACCTAAAGTCCCAGAAAAAGTCTCTGGTTGTTTGGTTGATATTGCTGTCTGTTGTTGTTAAAAAAATGTTATTGGTATTTAAAAGAAATCATACATCTATGAATCACAATACAATATAAATTAGACCATATGTATGAATAACAAAAAACAAGACAAACAAACAGAACTAGAAAACCATCAAATTAACAATTAAAATAATGATCATTGATACTATCATAAATATAATAAGGACAGTATGGATGTGCATCATATTCAGACAAATCATCATCATTCTGGTTTATAAGGCGCATGGCTATAGGATTCCAGTGGCTCCCATGTAAAGCATTGGATCTTTCTGCAGTGACATGCTGAGGAGTGGCGCTAACGGACAGGGAGTGCTAGGCTGAATGGATAGTGTGCAAGGTACATTCAAGACACCCACTTTTCATATGATTCTGGGTAAATCTAGTTAGTAATGCACTTGTGGAAGATGGGGCCTATGCCCAATTAAGAGCCTGTGAAAAGTTAGGTGCAAAGATATAAAAATTTGAATATGGATTGCAGCCAAGGCCAGAAAAACACTAGGGATTAATAGTAAGAATGGACATAATAATAGTCAGTATTTCTGTGAATTGCTGGATTAAGCAAGATCATAAGGGAAATTGGGTACATGTATATAGAACACATTTTTGTAGAGGTATTAATCTTTTCCTATCTCTCTCTTCTTTGTTCTGTTTTCCGCTTGAAGCCTCATGGCTTTAATTAATGCCAGATCTCTCAGTCTGGCTGCTGGTAATGGTAAGACAGAGAGATAGGATAGCATATTCCTGAGCAAGACAGTGTGTATCTAAAGATATGTACTTCATAATCATATATGTGATAGAAATGAGTGGGGCATATGATTGACCTGGATCCAAGAGTGCATTTGATTATGTGTGTGAATTTTGGGTGTGTCTTTACATATGAAATGTACATATAAATTACTATAAAACTTTAGGTTTTGAAAATTCTAGAGGCAACATATGGAAATGGTTAAGTTAAAGCCAGGGACACTGTTACCATGGAAATGCCAGTCTGTGAGAGGCCCAGGATATAGAAAGGTCAGTTAGTCTGACCTTTGGTTTAGGAATATGATAGAGAGTTGGATGTCTTATTCTGAATATTGTAACATTCCTTAAATTTATAATACTGTATTAGGTCTTGGGAAGAATAACCTTTGGTTTTTCTTCTTCATAATAAAGTAGGAATGCAAGAAGTCTCTTTAATTGTGTTGGTTTACTTCTAAACACATCTCTGTATTGTAATGGGGGGCTTCTTAAGCCCAGTATAGGAATTCTCATTAAAGGGGGTCAAATGGACTTTCTCTGCTGTAACTTGAAACTGTCAGCTTCTCCAGAGCATGAGATCCTAAAGACAGAGAACTATTTGGATTCAAACTCTTAAAGATACTGGGAAAGGGAGTTTTCCTTGGGTATGTTATAATGTTTTATGCATATTCCGAAATTGCAGTAAACAAATATATGATTTGTAAAGCTTTTCTTTAAGCCTGGTATCTATAAGAGCTGAAAGGAATTCTATTATTTAAATAAGCTCAGCCTTCTTCAGTGATGTGTTAGCCATTGGTAGATTGGCATGATGTAATATTGGTCATTGCGAGAGTACCAGCTTTTGTTCGGGAGGAGAATCCTCTCTCTGTATGGGCCACTTGGCCTTGGAAGAGATGGCCCCCACATACAGAATGTCTTCCAGAATTGGTAATGAATGTAATTGGCAATGTAATCTGAATTCTAATTTGAACCTCAACTTAATTGAATAGAAATTGAATAGAATTGATTTTGATTAAATTACATGTCGGTATATGAGTTACTAGCATGAAATACCCTGTATTGAGGCACAATGCGCACTCCATGTCCTTAACGCTCATATTTGGCAGTGTTCCACCAAGTTATATATTCCACTATTGATATATCTTTCCAATTTTGCTAAATAACTTTAATAGCCAAATTGAGCAAAATTCTTAGTCATTTTGATTGATTCTCAGGTATTGGCTGCTGAAGACCAAAATGACCCAATACTATAATATTTAGTGTAAGTGATTCCTTTATTTCCAGCAAAGAACTGAAGCCAATATGATCACAATAGTAAAGTGAATGAACTAGAGTGCAAACCTCCTTTTGACACGTCCAACACTTGTTCGAGTTATCAGTTTTAACTTTTGATAATTTATAAGGTGTCCAAATGGCTTTGTGAAATACAAAAAATATAGATTGTTTAATTGCTGCAGATTTTAATGATTTGTGAATGGAAGTCCAAACCTGTTCCCAACATTGCACAGAAACATCTGTCGTGATATCAAATTGCCAAGCTGCTTCAGTACTTTTAGGATGAGAGAACAAATTAACCTGCAGAATTTTGTACCATCTAGAAGCAACCCCCTTCTTACATGTTATTAGTGACATGAAAGACAATAGATTTGGGACAGAAGAACTGAGCGGTTTACTCTTTAAAAAAAGAATTAAGGCAATGTTGTAGCTGTAACCATTTATAAAATTGATTAGGAGGCAACTTATTCTCATATTCACACTGCAGTTCATGAAAGGTTAACCATTATCTCTTCTTAAATGATAAATTGACCATATACCAGCACGTTGCCACAATGGCCACTGCATCATTTTCCCTTGAATTTTTATCTGAATGGCCTTAGACCCCTCCCCAGTCCATCCCAGGAAGGGGAGAACCCACCATTCTGAAGAGGCAGGCCTACCGGCAGGAAGTAGTAGGCATCCCTACAACCAGCCTTCCTGTTAAAGGTATGGAGGGGTCCGGGTGGGCTTTGGGGTGTGGAGGTCTGGCAGGAGGGAGTGGGCATCTCTCCTACTGGGACTGTTGAGGGGGGAGCCAGCAGGAGGGAGTAGGCAACACTCCTGCTAGCCGACTTGTGGTGGAGTTCGAGGGTTCCCTGCCTCAGCTGTTCAGCTCATCATGGCAAGGAAAATCCCCCTCCTCCATCAGCTGGCAACCTCAAAGGCAATCTGACTTGGGTGCTGATTATAGAATCGCAGCTTTCGGGAGTCCCTGTTGCTCAGCTGATAGGGGAGGGGGGAAATCCCCTACCATGATCGGCTGCTACCATCTAGGGGCAAAGATAAGCGGCTGAAATGTAGGCCAGAGTTTATCCAGGCCCTATATTTCAGCCATCTAACTTGACTGAATAGGCGTGATTCTGTAACCGGTGCTCTGGAATGATCAGCAGCCGTTTGACTTGGGCGCCGGTTACAGAATCTGACACACAGTGACCTTGCCCATTTATGGTATTGACAAAGAGTTTGACAGTACAGTGCTTCCCCGTGAATTCGCGGTCAGCGGTTCGCAGTCCCAGCCATTCGCGGTATTTTCTGAGTGCAAATTGCCGTCTAGGAGAGGACAGGCTTTGACACGCAGCTTCTGATTGGTAAGGCCTGACTTTAGAACAGGAAGAGGCGGTCAGAGCATAGAGCGAGTGATTTCCTTCACTCGCCTGCGCTCCGGCTGCTCTCTCCTGCCTCTCCCGCTGCCCTCTCCAGTCTCCCCCATGAAAAACTGTATTCACGGTTTTTCAAGATTCGCAGGGGTTCCTAGAACAGAACCCCCGCGAATATCGGGGGGTTCTTGACAACCGTGTCTATCCCAGCGAGCTCACAATCTATCTGATGTACCTGGGGCAATGGGGGGACTAGATGATCTCAGCATCCTGAAGTTGTGGTTTCAGACCCTGGACAGGTCACCTGATCCCCATTAGATAGATTGTGAGCCCACTGGGACAGACGGGAGGAAAATTCGTGTAAACCGTTCAGAACTCCCCTGGTATAGAAAATTGAATAAATAAATAAAAATAGTATGCACCAGCTAAGAGGTATGGGGGGAGGAGCATGGAGTCATCTTGGATCATCTTGTTCATCCTTGTACTGTTCTCAGGAGGACTCGTGTCCCCTTGCACAAGACCCATCTTTGAAGAAAGATTTGGTTTGGTTCACTAGTCTTCTTGGAAGTACAGCATCCGTCAGTATTAGTGTGAAACATGAGGTGAAGTATTCTTAGCAGATTCAGCCAAACCCCAGAGAGAGTGACATATTCAATGGTCTTCTGCATGGCTGTGATGGTAATCTTGTATCCTGTTCAGATGGAGTGCAAATTCTTTTTATTTCTTGATCTTAATTTGTGTCTGTCAGATTTATGGCTGGATGGATCAGCAGTGACAAGTGACTTTGCTTGTATTTGGTTGAACTGTTTTACTGCTGGGGCATCACGACCCTCTCTCTTGCGGTTTTAGTCACTGTGACAGAGGATAAAGGCAGCATTTCAATTATGCCCTTCTTTTATTGACAAACCACAGGGAGTTATTTGGAACTTCAAGAAAAGTGGAGAGAAATATGTACAGCCTTTGGCTCTGGTATAGCGTGATAAAATGTTGAGATGCTTGTGCTGGGATCTCAAACACAAGTTTATATATAACTACGGGCTTGAATATAGTTCATTCTGGTAGTGGGGTAGGGGGTCTGACTTGCACTAGAGAATGACACGGAGACAAATTTTTCCCTGTCCTCGCAGGAACTCCGTTTCTCCATTCCGTCCCCGCAAGTTTTGTCTCTGTCGCTGTCCTTGCCCTATTCCTGTAAGAACATAAGAACTGCCACTGCTGAGTCAGACCAGTGGTCCATCATGCCCAGCAGTCCGCTCACGCGGCGGCCCTCTGGTCTAAGACCAGCACCCTAACTGAGACTAGCCCTACCAGCACACGTTCTTGTTCAAAAGAAACTTATCTAACTTTGTCTTGAATCCTTGGAGGGTGTTTTCCCCTATAACAGCCTCTGGAAGAGCATTCCAGCTTTCTACCACTCTCTGGGTGAAGAAGAACTTCCTTACGTTTGTACGGAATCTGTCCCCTTTCAACTTTAGAGAGTGCCCTCTCGTTCTCTCTACCTTGGAGAGGGTGAACAACCTGTCTTTATCTACTTTGTCTTTAGTCCCTGGAGGGTGTTTTCCCCTACAACAGACTCCGGAAGAGCGTTCCAGTTCTCTACCACTCTCTGGGTGAAGAAGAACTTCCTTACGTTTGAACGGAATCTGTCCCCTTTCAACTTTAGAGAGTGCCCTCTCGTTCTCTCTACCTTGGAGAGGGTGAACAACCTGTCTTTATCTACTTTGTCTTTAGTCCCTGGAGGGTGTTTTCCCCTACAACAGCCTCCGGAAGAGCGTTCCAGCTTTCTACCACTCTCTGGGTGAAGAAGAACTTCCTTACGTTTGAACGGAATCTGTCCCCTTTCAACTTTAGAGAGCTCTGCCATAACTGCACAAGCTTCGAACACTTATAATTTTAAAGTGTTTGAGGCTTGTGCAGATGAGGATAGAGCTTGCAGGAATGGGAGAGAGACAGGAAAATAACTTGTCAGGACGGGAAAATGAGTTCCCGCGGGAACGGAGGAAAAATTTGTCCCCATGTCGTTCTCTAACTTGCACCTCTCTGTTGGGTCTTTAAGCTTCATGAACCAACAGTTTTCTTTTGAATTTAGTTCTTGTGGCTATTAGTCAAATTCAATTTGTAGCAAATCATTCTTTCTGTTTATTATATCACGCTTCTGTAGATAACAATCAGAGGGATTTATAGATTGAAATTATAGTTAGAAAGGAAATACAGCATCTTCAAGAAAGCTATGGAAGAAGAGAAACAACAGAGGGGATAAACAAACTCACTGGCAAATCTCAATTTTGCTGTAGATAAAGGGGAGAAGTTATCAACCTGAGTTACGCTTAAGATGTATTATTTAACCTCTCGTGCTATTTTAGCATAGATTTCATTTTATGACATGAGACCTTGTTGGTAATATCTGGGGTTAACAGTAGCCCACACTGACAACTTTCTTGCCGAGTCTGCATGATTTGGCTTCAGACCTTGTAGCTGTCATTTTGGGCCCAGAAATAAATCCGTAGCTTCATCCACACACTTTACAGACCCTGTTTCTTGGCTCAGTAATGCCATTTCCTTAACTTCTTCCCAGGATCCACTTTCCTCCTTCAGCAGGTTGTGAGGTTTTGTCTTTACTGTCCTCCATCTTAAAGACCATAAGAATGACCTTACTGGCTCTGACCAATGGTCCATCAAGCCCAGTAGCCTGTTCTCACAGTGGCCAATCCAGATCCCTAGTATCTGGCCAAAACTAAGGAGTAACAATGTTCCATTATCTCAGAGTAAGCAAGATTCTGGAACCCCAAAGAATGCAACATTCCATGCGGAATCCCCAAAGAGTGGCAACATTCCATGCTACCGATCCAGGGCAAACAGTGGCTTCCCCCATGTCTGTCTCAATAATAGACTGTGGACTTTTCCTTCAGGAATTTGTCTAAACCTTTCTTAAAACCAGCTAAGCAATCCGCTCTTACCACAACCTCTGGTAACATTTTCCAGAGCTTAACTATTCTCTGAGTGAAAAAATATTTCCTCCTATTGATTTTAAAAGTATTTCCCTGTAACTTCATAGTGTCCCCTAGTCTTTGTAATTTTTGATGGAGTAAAAAAAATCGATCCACCCATTCTACTCCACTCAGGATTTTGTAGACCAATCATATCTCCCCTCAAGCTGAAGAGCCCTAACCTTTCTATTCTTTCCTCATATAAGAGGAGTTTCATCCCCTTTATCATTTTGGTCGCTCTCGTTTGAATCTCTTCCAATTTTGCCATATCTTTTTTGAGATACAAAGTAGAGAATGACACGAGAGAAAAATTTTGGCCCCGTCTCCACCCTGTCCCCATGAACTTGGTCCCCATCTCCACCCCATCCCTGTGAGCTTGGTCTCCATCTCCACCCCGTCCCCGCAAGCTCAGTCCCTGTCCCCATGAGCTTGACCCCGTCCCCGCAAACCATCTGATCCCATCCACACAAGCCTCAAATAATTTTATACTGAACACAGATACAATACTGGTTTATCCTAAAGCAAAGAAAAGAAAGAAATGAAGAAAAGAGTAAAGAAATAGAATTTTTTTCTACCTTTGTTGTCTGGTTTCTGTTTTCCTCATCTTCTCGTCATTCTCTTCCTTCCATCTACGGTCTACCTCTTCCTTATGGCATCATTCTGCTCTATTTCTATGCCTCTACAAGAAACTGTCTTGTCTCTTCCTTCCACCTCTCCCCCCTCCCCCCCCCCATTGGTATGGCACCTATCTTCTTCCCTCTGCTCTCCCCATGGTCTGGCATCGCTGTCTTCTTCCCTTCCATCTCTCCCTTCCTCAGGTGGTTTTTAGCATCTCATTCCTCTTTTCCTCCATTCAGATCTGGTATCTGTCTCCTCCCCCCTCCCCCAATACTCTTGTATCTCTCCCTCCTCTCCCTGTTCCTTCCTTTTCTTTTCTGCCCTTCCTTCACAATTTGTTTTCTACCTCTTGTCTACTTACTTTCCAGACCTCAATTTCCCTTTCATTGTGTCTACCTATAGCTTGCCACCTCTTTCCCTCACCCCTTCCAGTATCTCACTAAATTGATCCTCTTACCCCAATCCAGCATGTGCTCTTTTTCTTTATCCCCTCCTTCCATCCAGTATGTGCTCCCCTCTCTCTCTCCTTCCCACTTCCCTTCAGGGTCTGTTACGCTCTCTCCCATCCCCACTTTGCTTCAGAATCTTCTCCCCTCTCTCTCCTACCCATTAACATGCAGCATCTTCTCCCCTCTCTCCTACCCACTAACATGCAGTGTCTGCTCCTCCCTCCCCCTCGCTCTCCCTTCCAGCGTGTTCCCCTCTCTCCTACGCATTTCCATGCAGCGTATTCTTCTCTCTCTCTCTCCTACCCATTTCCATGCAGCATCTATTTCTCTCTCCCCTCCCCCTCTCTCTCCACTTCCCTTCAGCGCCCTTTGCAGTCCAGCAGCCCCCTCTCTCCCGATCGCCATGGTCCAGGCATCTCCCTTTCCCTCACCTTCATGGTGATTTTCTTTATTTTGTCTCCCAGCTGCCCGAGCCTTTCATCAAGTCGCATGCAGCTGCCCGAAACTTCTCCTTTGACACAACTTCCTGTTTCCGGTTGCATCAGAGAAGAAGTTTGAAGCAGCTGCGTGTGACTTGTTGAAAGGCTTTTACTGCTGGAAAATGAAAATCGCCACAAAGGTGAGGGGAATGGAGGGAGGGAGATGCCTGGACGGCATCAATTGGAAGGAAGGAAGGAGGGAGGGAGGGGCTGCTGAACCACACGATCGGTGACCACACGCATTCCCTCACTTGGAGGAGTGTGTGGCGCAGTGGTTGGATCTACAGCCTCAGCACCCTGGGGTTGTGGGTTCAAACCCCGCGCTGCTCCTTGTGACCCTGGACAAGCCACTCAGTCCTCCATAGCCCCAGGTACGTTAGATAGATTGTGAGCCCACCGGGACAGATAGGGAAAATGCTTGAGTACCTGATTGTAAAAAACCACTTAGATAACCTTGATAAGTGGTATATCAAATCCTAATAAACTTAACTGCAGAAACAAGGCCATTCACCACTCCACGGGGCGGTGAATGGCCTTGTCCCCATACCCGCAGCAACCACTTTTTTTCTGTTCCCGTTTCGGCAGGTACCAGCCACTGTGTCATTCTCTAAAACAGAGACCAGAATTGAATGCAATACTCCAGGTGAGGTCGCACCATGGAACAATACAGAGGCATTATAACATTCTTATTCTTGTTAACCATCCCTTTTTTAATACTCTTGTTTGCTTTTTTTGGCTACTGCTGCACATTGGGCAGAAGGTTTCATTGTATTGTCCACAATGACACCCAGATCTTTTTCTTGGGTGCCAACCTCCAAAGTGGACCCTAGTATCTGGGACAGACCAAGGGTTCATCAAGCCCAGTATCCAACAGTGGCCAACCCAGGGGCAAAGTACCTATCTAGTTCCTACTCAGTGGCGTACCAAGGGGGGGGGCGGGGGAGGAGGTCCGCCCCGGGTGCAAGCCCTGAGGGGGTGCTCCCAGTCCGGTTCCTCCCCCTGCGTCCGGTTCAGCCCCTGACATCCGGGTCTCGCATCTGGATTCCCTCCTCCCCCCCCCGGCCTCCCCGCACCATTTACCTGGGTAAGCAGCCTGCAGCAAGATCACGATGCCAGCGATCTTTTCGCTACTTCGGCTCTGTTTCCTCTGCCGCGGTCCCGCCCCTCCTCTGATGTCAGAGGAGAAGTGGGACCGCGGCGGAGGAAACAGAGCCGAAGTAGCACAAAGATCGCTGGCATCGCAATCTTGCTGCAGGCTGCTTCCCCAGGTAAATGGTGCGGGGAGACTGGGGGGATGATCAGTCCGTGATGGTGGGTGGGGGGGCCGCGAGCAGTCCTTCGAGGTGGTGGGGGGCGAGTGGTCCTTCGGGGGGCAGCAGGGCTTCAGGGTGGGGCGGGCAGGCAGGCCTTGGGGGGGAGACAGGCCTTCAGGGGGACTTGCCTTCAAGGGAGGGACAGGCCTTCATGGGGGACAGGCAGACAGACCTTCAAGGGGGGGACAGGCCTTCAAGGGGGGAGACAGGCCTTCAAGGGGAACAGGCAGGCAGGCCTTCAAGGGGGGGACAGGCCTTCGGGGGGTGGGATGCAGACCTTTAAGGGGGGGACAAGCCTTCAGGGGAAGGGGGCCCTGGTGTAGAAGTGCACGGAGGGAAGGGGGAGGGGTTCAAAGAGACGTGCATATGCCGGACTTTGGGTGGGAAGAAATAATGAGTGAAAATAGAGGAGAGGGAGAGAGATGATGGACCATGGGTTTTAGGGAGGGAAGGAACACAAAGGGAGAGAAGTTGGACACAAGGGATGGTGTGGAGGGGGGGAAGGAGGGAGAGATGCTAGATGAAAGGGTAGTTAAGAAAAGATGGATCTGTGGAGGGAGACGAAATAAAGGAAAGATGCCAGACATCCGGAGGAGGGAAGGGAAACGGAAGGGGAGGACAGAGATGGCAGATGGATGATTAGCACGGAGAAAGAAGAAAGAAGGAGTCCCTGGCAAGCAAGTTATCAGAAGACAACCAGAGCCTTGGACCAACAGGATTTGAAAAATAACCGGCAACAAAAGGTAGAAAAACTAATTTTATTTTCTGTTTTGTGATTAAAATATGTCAGTTTTGAAATGTGTATCCTGCCAGAGCTGGTGTTAGACCGCAAAGTGAGCTAGGGTTTAACAGCGAGAGGAAAAGTCCTTTTTGTTTCTTTATTTTATTTACACCACAGCGCCAGTGTGGTTAGGAAAAGCCAAAGGGGGGTGAAAAAGCTATAAAATAAACCCACCAGGATGTTTGAAAAAAACACCCAATTGGGCAAGAAAATCGAATCGATAAACCAATTCAATAGGCTGAATCGAATCGAAATTTTTTTTCCTGAATCTGGCAGCACTAGTTGCGCTACTGTCTTAGACTTTAGGACCTGGGATTGGGGAGAGATGGAATCCTCAGTACTTTATAATGCAAGTGAAACGAGGATTTGGTCAGACTTTTGAAGGGTCTGCAGAAGAAAAATATTGTATAGGCTGGGGACATGAGACAGCAGGAAATGGGAACTTTTCTTCCTTCTATTTTTGTGAATGGCAAGGCTGAGGATGTCAGAGAGTTCAATTAAAATATGTGCTTTATAAGAAAATATAATAATGTGTTTTATAAAGTTTATAAGCATTGCTGGCCTATCCGGTGAGGTGTTCCTAATGGTGGTGGTGGCAGCGTGTCAATGTGTTGAGAGGAAGAGATGGTCTGGGGAATTCTGCTGAGCAAACTCTGAGCCCATTTCCACCCCCCAGTTAGTCCACTCCACTCAACTGGTTCACACACTGAGTGGGACTTTGGGTGTTGTGCCTGGGTAGTTGTTTTGGGATCTCTTCCAGTGGTTTGTCAGTATCTCCTTCTGGTCCAAGGAAGGAAACTTTGATAACCTTAGCATTGACCTTCAGAATATGTTTGTAACAGCACTGCTTGTGTGGCTTTAGGCTATGTAGTGATCGAAAGAAAAAAAACAGACCTTTGCACATTTTTGCACTGTATGGTGGGTGTATGAGGAGATTCACATTTCCTGCACAGCTAAGTCCGTATGAAGTTACCTTGTGCTGTATTTGACATCTAGCAAAGTCTCTGTTTGGAAGGAAAGATCTCAGCTTAAAAATGAAGTGGCCAGAAGTTATGGTAAAAGCAGATAGCGTAGCTGGTTTTAAGAAAGGTTTGGACAAATTCCTGGAGGAAAAGTCCATAGTCTGTTATTAAGACATGGAGGAAACGTCTGCTTGCCCTGGATCGGTAGCATGGAATGTTGCTACTCTTTGGGTTTTGACCAGGTACTAGTGACCTAGATTGGCTACCATGAGAATGGGCTACTGGGCATGATGGACCATTGGTCTGACCCAGTTAGGCTATTCTTATGTTATGTTCTCATCTGTAGGGGCCTTTGTTTTCACTTCTTATTTTAATGTATTTTTTTTCTGGGAACTTATCAGTGTTTTTTTATAATGGGAACAAAAATGGAAGAGAATTAATGAGTGTGGAATGGGGGGTGGAGGGTAACTAATTTCTTCAGCTAAATAATTCAATCCACCTCAACCAGACATAAGAGAACTCAGGCACCATTCACACACCCTCCAACCAAAATCGTCAAAAGAAAAAAAACTGTTTGACAACCTCCTAACACTCGACCCCCCAACTCTACAACCTATTGACTTCGACCACAAACTATAAAACCTTCCAAAAAGAAATAAAAGCCCTTCTATTAAAAAAACACATAAAACCGAACTAACACAATTAGAACTGTCCCAAGCATCACCTGCAACTACTCCATATGTACTTCTGATGTCATGACAATTCAGACATAATTTATGTTATGTTATGGTATGTTTGGAATAATGGTTACATATATGAGGTCCAATAAAATAAAATTTTCACTGCCTGTTTCTATCCTGACCATTTATTCCGTTTCATGGTCATTACAAAAAATATTTTTTACATTGGGGGGGGTGTCAAAAAATGATGGGCCCCGGGTGCCACATACTCTAGGTACGCCACTGTTCCTACTTTAAAATGATTGATGCGATCTCCAGCAATAGCCTCACGGTACTTCAGTAGTGGGAGCTACGATGGATAAGAGTGAGCGGCTATCACTTCCATCCTTTCTTTGCCAGAATACCAGAGATCCGAAAGGTAGACCCAAATGGAGGCATACTTGGGGTGAGGGATCCTTGTTGGGGAGCCAGATGACCTTCTAGGAGGAAGGGAAGGGATATTGGAATTGAGGGGAAGCCCAAATGGTCTACAAGGAAGGTTGGATGGGAGAGGATATTGCAGTTCTTCAGGCCACTACTCAGAAGTGATGCGGGTGACAAGGCATCTGCAAAGTTAGGATTGCTATTTATTCAACCAGCTTGCCTGTTTAGCTATGCAGGCAATTACAATGAATATTACCAGTACCTGCATAACTCCTGGCTCCTTCCCGACTCTGTTCCTCAACATCCTTCTCATTCCCAGACTTGAGATGACCGATTAGTGCTGATATTTGATTGTGCCCCCTTTCTTAAATTGCCTTAAATATCAGGTCCATAGTTCTTTAAACTCGAGATGATACGTCAATTCTAGAAGCAAAATCTCTTTTTATCCTCATTCATTCCTTGGTCATCTCCATCCTAGACTACTGTAATTCCCTTTACTATGGAATCCCCCCAAAAGAGACTAGGAGATTACAAATTATTCAAAATACTGCCGTAAAAATTCACATATATATGTCCTTTCCCCTATTTTTAATTATTTTTTGTTTTAAAAATTGTTTTATATTGTAAACCACATTGGCATTAAAGCAGAATATCAAACCATAATAAATTTGAAACGTGAAACTTTTCTCTTTCTCATGTAAACAGCTCTTCCATGTAAATAGCTTAAGCAATATATCAAGTTTTAATAAATAATTAACAATTACAAATCTTGTCTTCCATCCTAAACAATAGACTGGTAGATCAATTATTTCAATTTCGAAAAAGTTTAAAAACCTGGTTGTTTTCACAATAGTTAATCTCATTTTAGCTGTTGTATAGTAATTTTAAGCAATTCAACATACTTTTTTCTAACTTTTTCCATCCATCTAATCTAACCAATTTCTGTTTTTATCCCACAGTTTTTACTTGTTATGTTTCATTGTTTAACGAACTGTCAACTGAGTAGAGCTCCTTAGGGAGTAGATTCGGTATATAAAATGAAGATTAGATTAGATTAGCACTGACAGAAGTGATATGAGCTCTCAGCCTATTGGGCACACCTATAATGGAGCACAAAGTCAAAATACGAAATGGGCCCAGCTATTATCAGATATCCAGATATTTTGCCTCTTTGTGGTCATTGGCTCTGGGCAATTTTCATGTTCCCTCCCCCACCCCCCACCCCCACCCCTCCAAATAAAACCTGAACCTGTCTGGTACTTCCTGCCTCGAGGAAATCCTGCCAAGACCATGCAACAACACCAAAATGACTATTTCCAGTGGCAATAACATGGAGCCCTGTTGAGCCTTTAGGGTAGAGCTTATGGAGTTGTGTGGGGTTACGTGACAGGGCAACCATTTTCTTTGCATTTTCCTTGTTAAGTTTGCCTTTTAGAATGATCTCATAATGAAAGAGCAGGTGTGTAAATGTCATCATATAATCATTGCTTATCTGTTGTTGTTTTTTTTAGCTCCGTTGACAGACAAACCTCCCAAGCTGCTTCATCCTCTAGAAAGTAAACTTACGATCCAAGAAATACAGATTGGTAAGTGGTAATTTTGCTCAAGGAGTCTGATTTATTGGTGATACTGTGTTGAACCGAGAAAGGTGTTTCTGTTTTAAGGATTACTATGTAGACTCCAACGTAGGTATTTCATAATTACTGGTTAATTAACATATAGTGAAGTGTTACTAATTATAAGAAAATATGACCTGCTTGTAACCCGCCTAGATCTCCATTGTGAGAGGATTCTTTGTGATATAAGATTCCACATGACATAACATAACCTCTCTTCATGCTGACAGTGTGTGCAGAGGATAAATGACAGCGAGATCTCAGCAGTCACCGCATATCCTGCAAGAAGCAGCCGACTCAGCTATTTCACAATTAGACGAGCACATTCCTTCTGTCTCTGCATGTTCCTCAGAGCAACTCATGCCTTCACTGACCAATAAAAGATGACAATTAGAACTTTTCTATCCCTAAGACGCTTCCCCGCTGGGCTCGATCCACAATAATTCATCTGGCAGAGTGTAGGAAAACTGACCAATAAAAAAGGAGAGGAATCTTTGGTCCAACAATTTAAAAGTTGTTCCAGTGATTCTCTAAAATTGAAAGGGATAGATTCTGGACGAATGTAAGAAAGTTCTTCTTCACCCAGAGAGTGGTAGAAAACTGGAACGCTCTTCCAGAGGCTGTTATAGAGGAAAACTCCCTCCAGGGATTCAAGACAACCGGAACGTACGCAGGTAGGGCTAGTCTCACTTAGGGTGCTGGTCTTTGACTGCTGGGCATGATGGACCACTGGTCTGACCCAGCAGTGGCAATTGTTATGTTCTAATCCTCCCCAAATAGCTCAGGAAGGGTTACCAGTTAACATACATAATATACAGTTTGCCATTGTTACAGGACAGGTTTTTCCAGGTACAAGTTTTTATCCTAACGCAACACTTCCCGAGGATCTTGTATCAATAAATATTTGTTTGTAATCTAGGGAAAGGGATTGGGACTTGAATAGCCCTTTTTTGTAGTTTTGCAACCACACTTAAAGTGGTTTACATACTGTACAGGTACTTCAAGTATCTTTCTTGCTCTTGGCCAGTGGGCTCACAATCTATCTAAAGTCCCTGGGGTAGTGAAGGACTAAGTGACTTGCCCAGGGTCACAGGGTGCAGAGCAGAGTGCTGAGGCTATAGCTCTAACCACTACACCACTCTCTCCTCTCTATCAGTCGTGGGCAGAGGCATAAAAATGTCTAGCTCAAAGCCATTATTGAATGAAAAATTTAGGAGGTGACGAGTGCCCTAGTGGTAACATAGAAACATAGAATATGACGGCAGAAAAGGGCCACTGGCCCAACAAGTCTGCCCACTCTAAGGACCTTCCCCCTAAGCACTTCCACGAAGTGAACCCACATGCTTATCCCATTTTTTCTTCAAATCGAGCACGTTGCTTGCCTTAATTACCTGAAGTGGAAGATCATTCCAACGATCAACCACCCTTTCAGTGAAGAAATTCTTCCTAGTGTTGCTATGAAATCTCCCACCCCTGAGTTTTTACAGATGCCCTCTTGTTGCCTTAGGTCCTGTAAGAAAAGAGATATCTTCTTCTACCTCAATAGATCTGCTGCCTCTGGTAGAGTTACCAGATTTTACTTTAGTAAAATCCAGACCCCTAGACCCGCCAATTGCAGTAATCTATACGGGAGAGGGCGACGTTGGACTCTGTGCATTTTTAAGGGGTTACCTTTGTTTTCCATATTATCTAACTTTTCATTTATCTGCCAATGTGTCGGACTGTGTTTGAATTAGAGTTAAGAGTCCAGTTGTTCACTGTCCACTGCACTGACCACCAGGATACTCATGGCCATTATATCTGGAGAGGTCATACCTTTGGGGGATTAAGGAGAGTCAGGTCTAAATAAACGTGGACTTCATTCTACACCCAATTATGCCTTCAACATGCCTCCTTGCGGTTTAGACAAACTGTGAGTCAAATGTCCCAGTTCTGAATTGCAAAAAAAATGTCCATCTGCTGCTTTCTGACAAAAAAACACAAAAAAGAGGCAAGTGAGATGTCTAAAAACAACCAAATGAGACCTGTTTATTAGTCCAACAAAGAGAAACAATCTCATATGTTATGGTCCCAACTAGGATCCCAGGCACAAGCCTTCCTCAGGGGACTAGTGAGATACTAAAAATTATAAACAATAAAATAACATATAAACAGATTATATCACACTAGTCTTTAAGCCCATTACAGTAATGGGTGCTATAATAGATGTGTCTGTCTGTCTGTCTGTCTGTGTTTCTTTCTCTCTCTCTCCTTGGCTGCTGTCTGTATCCTTCTATCTCCCCCACCCCCCATGCACAGCTGTCTGCCCCAGCATACCCCTCCCCCCAAAGCAGCCCCCTTTCTCTCTCCCTGACTGTCTCTCCATGGCCCCACTTCTGTATTCCCCCAGAGTAAAGCTGTCTGCCCCCCAGCACACCCCTACCCCAAAGCAGCCCCCTTTCCCTCTCCCTAACGTCTCTCCATGACCCTTCTGTCTTCCCCCAGAGCAAAGCTGTCTGCCCCCCAGCCCACACCGCCCCCCAAAGCAGCCCTCTTTCCCTCTCCCCCTGTATTGTTCCCTTTCTTACCCTCCCTCCATCCCGGCGTCTTCTGGCCTGCTCCTCTTCAAAGCAGCCTGCGATCGTGGACGGCTTTAGCGAACCTCGCAGGCTGCTCTCCAACTCAGTAGCACGTTCCCTCTGACACGATCCCGTGCGTCAGAGGGAACGTGCTACTGAGGTTGGAGAGCGGCCTGCGAGGTTCGCTAAAGCCGTCCACGATCGCAGGCTGCTTTGAAGAGGAGCAGGCCAGAAGACGCCGGGATGGAGGGAGGGTAAGAAAGGGAACAATACAGGGGGAGAGGGAAAGAGGGCTGCTTTGGGGGGCGGTGTGGGCTGGGGGGCAGACAGCTTTGCTCTGGGGGAAGACAGAAGGGTCATGGAGAGACGTTAGGGAGAGGGAAAGGGGGCTGCTTTGGGGTAGGGGTGTGCTGGGGGGCAGACAGCTTTACTCTGGGGGAATACAGAAGTGGGGCCATGGAGAGACAGTCAGGGAGAGAGAAAGGGGGCTGCTTTGGGGGGAGGGTCACGATCGCAGGCTGCTTTGAAGGGGAGGATCAGCGGCGGTTGGTGAGTGAGGTCGGGAGTGAGGACACGGGCAGGGAGAGAGCTTGCCTGCGCTTCCTCCAGTGGTTGGTGATGGAGGGCAGGAGGAGGGGAGTGGCCAGAGTGATCCCTGCCACCGTGTTCTAAAATAGAATATGGCCACGGATCACAACTCACAGCGGCAGGGATCACGCCGTTTTAAAAGTGCATGCATGGGTAAGGTTTTGTTATATAGGATGTACATGGTTTACTAGAACTGATGACATCAAAACAATTCTTAAAACAATCATAAAAAACATGACGACAGATAAAGGCTAAATGGCCCATCTAGTCTGCCCATCCATAGTAACTATTATCTCTTTCTCTCTCTGACAGATCCCACATGACTATCCCAGACCCTCTTGAATTTGTTTCCACCAGCTCTTCAGGAAGACTATTCCACACATCTACCACCCTTTCCGTAAAAAAGTATTTCCTTAGATTATTCTGGAGCTCATCACCTTTTAACTTCATCCTATGCCCTCTCATTGCAGAGTTTTCTTTCAAACGAAAGAGACTCGACTCATGCACAGTTATATTATGTAGGTATTTAAACAACTCTCATATCTCCCCCTCCCACCTTTCCTCTAAAGTATACAGATTGAGATCTTTAAGTCTGTTCCTATATGCCTTATCACGAAGACCACACACCATTTCAGTAGCCTTCTGCTGGACCAACTCCATCTTTTTTATATCTTTTTGAAGGTGCGACCTCCAGAATTGTACACAATATTCTAAATGAGGTCTCACCAGAGTCTTATATAGGGGCATCAATACCTCCTTTTTCCTACTGGCCATACCTCTCCTTATGCAACCTAGCATCCTTCTAGCTTTCGCCGTCATCTTTTCAACCTGTTTGGCCACCTTAAGATCATCACATACAATCACACCCAAGTCTCGCTCTTCCATCGTGCATATAAGTTCTTCACCTCCTAAAGTGTACCGTTCCCTCTGGTTTTTGCAGCCCAAATGCATGACCTTGCATTTATTAGCATTAAATTTTACCTGCCAAATGTCAGACCATTCTTCAAGCTTCGCCAGGTCTTTCTTCATGTTATTTACACCATCCGGTGTGTCTACTCTATTGCAGATTTTGGTATCATCCGCAAAGAGGCAAATCTTACCCGGCAACCCTTCAGCAATATCATTTAGAAAAATGTTAAAAAGAACAGGCCCAAGAGCAGAACCTTGAGGCACACTACTGGTAACATCCCTTTCCTCAGAGCGATCTCCATTGACCACTACCCTCTGTCAGCTTCCACTCAACCAGTTTCTGACCCAGCCCGTCACTTTGGGACCAATCCCAAGGGCACTCAGATTACTTATTAGACGTTTGTGTGGAACACTGTCAAAGGCTTTGCTAAAATCTAAATACACCACATCTAGCGCACATCCTCTATCCAATTCTCTGGTCAGCCAGTCAAAGAAATTGATCAGATTTGTCTTACAAGACCTACCTCTAGTGAATCCATGTTGCCTCCAGTCCTGTAATCCACAGGATTCCAAAAACTTGACCATTCTCTTTTTTAAAAGTGTTTCCATTAATTTGCTTATCACAGAAGTCAGACTTACATAGAAACATAGAAATAGACGGCAGATAAGGGCCACGGCCCATCTCTTACCGGCCTGTAATTCCCTACATTTTCCTTACTTCCACCTTTGTGGAGAGGGACCACATCCGCTTTTCTCCAGTCCTCTGATATCACTCCTGACTCTAGAGACTCATTGAAAAGGTCAGTCAGCGGAGCTACCAGAACTTCCCTAAGTTCCTTCAGCATCCTCGGATGTACACCATCCGGCCCCATTGCTTTATCTACCTTTATTTTAGCTAGCTCCTCACGAATACAACCCTCTGAAAATCGATCAGGGTCTATTACTCCTCCATCCTTATGATAAGACTGAATGCAAAGTACATATTGAATAAAAAAGATTTTTAAAAAGAATATAAAGAATAGGGATACAAAAATGAGGAAATGAAGATAAGAATAGAGGAACAACAACCAAAATGAAAAAAAAAGCGCCCATCTATGGTATATGCAGGCGGCACTGTGCTACATACCTTGTTGATAGGGTGTTCGTAAATAGCCTATGTCATAAAAGATATAAAAAGATCTGTGTGTATATCTTTGAATAATGAAAGCAAAATTATCTTAACTGAACAGTAAGAGAACATAATTGTATCAAAATATGAAAATAAATTAGGACCTATAGGCGTAAGGGAACCAAAATAACACTTCAACCATGCATTAATATCTACTAAAATGGCTGAAAGAGGCCTGAGGAAAAAATAAAAAAAAGGCAAAACCAATAATGAACTGCTGTAAGAACAAAAGAGAATCCATTGTGTAAAACTTTAAAATACTATAAATGTCTCAAATGAAAGTAAATATGAACTGGTATATGAGTTTTTGAAAAGCCCCGCGGCGGGAGCTTGTCTCCTTGGGCCACTTTTGAGGTATTTTTCTCTTTTGAAAATTAGCTTCATGGTAGCATAGCAGATGATGGCACAAAAAGACCTGAGCAGTCCATCCAGTCTGGTATGAGATACTTCATCCTGCTTTTTCTTCACCGTTTATATCTATGTTCGTTAGTGATATCCTGAAGACCAAAGAGCTTAACTAGAAATGACGTATTTAGTAGGTTAACTCTGTTATTTAGCACTTGAAATTTAGCCCTACAGGCAGTGGCGTAGTAAGGGTGAGTGACGCCTGGGGCGATGGCGCCGCACCCCGCCCTCTTCCCCGCCAGTGTCGGCTCCCATTTGATGGCACTTCCTAGGTGCAGGACCCGGAAGTGACATCAGAGAGAGTGCCAAAAAGATATGGGGAAAGGCAGGGACGCATTCGGCAAGGAGGTGAGTAGGAGGGGTGCCACCGTGCCCTTAGGAAGACCACACCCAAGGTGGACCGCACCCCCCTCCCCTTACTAGGCCACTGCCTACAGGCTTGATTTCTTTATAAGAAGGTGATTTAAAATCATATAGAATTATGGCATTCAGCATTTTAAAATTCTAGCCATCAGGAATACTATCTTCAAATTGGTTCTGACTGGCACTATTCAGACCATTAGCTGGATGAAGTTAGATGACCAGTTAGTCCATCCACGGAGTGCCCTGGCATTGTCCAGAGAGTGCCCAGGTGGTCAGAGGGACTATTCAGGGGCATTTTAAAGTTGATGCCCTCGAATCTTCTGCTGTCTGGCACTTACCTGGTTACCAGCACCTGCTCACCCTATAAGTGTCCTTAGAATATCGGCCGGGCAGTTTCTCTGTGCAGATGTGATATAATAATAATAATTTTTTTTTTTTATACCATGTTATTTCACACATGCAAAATTGCTTTCTTTTTCCTGTTCACAAAATTAAATTAAAAAATAACATTGGACTGAAAAGGCTTTTTCAAGGTTGTAGTGACACACAAGCTAAATATTTAAGCACCTAACTCTTTCCATCCATCATTGTAGTGTCAGAAGAGGCTTTTACCCTGATAAATGGCTTAATGTTGGAACAGCAGAGCAGAGAAAAGAGCAGGGGAACCGTGACCTTATTCACTGCAGCTGAAGAAAGAACAGCTGCCAAAAAGCACCAAGTACATCCATAACTTCTAAAGCTGCAATTAGGAGTCAATGGTTCATTTCATTAGTCTAAAGACCTGCACACAAAACCTCCCAGGAACAAGGGTGTCCCGATTGGAGGTGGCAGTAGGCAACCAATTGGGACGCCCGTTTTTAGAAAAAAGCTCCCCGATACAGGACGCCTACACTGTTAGGCATTTGTTGCAGGTCTAGGGAAATATGTAGGCTGGGCATGGGTGTGGTTTTGCCTGGAAGTGGCCTTGGGCGAGTTTAAGCAACTCTAGGCGTCTCCCTAGAACCATGACAGACACCTGAAATGTAGGCCTGCAAAGCAATAAATGGCACAGCCCCCAATTACCTAAACAACCGCCTGTACCAAAACGCCACCACTAGGCAAAGAAGAACTAAGACCCCTTTTACCTACCCCCCACTCAAAGGCACCCAGCGCAAGAAGATATTTGACAGTCTGCTGGCGACGCATGCAGCGAAACTGGACCACACGATCTCCAACCTGCTGATAACAACAAACGACTACAAATATTTTCGCAAAGAAATCAAAACCCACCTATTCAAAAAATTTATACAGATGGCTTAACCCCCTCAACCTTGACCCCCCTCAACGCAACTCCCCCCTCCTCCCCCCCTTCACCAGTTCCCTTCTCTTTAGCCTCAAGCATGTCAACTGCTTCCCTAACGGTATATATACTGGATCTGCACTATTTCCTATTTGTAAAGCATCTTGTAGCTCTTGAAATATACAGCTCCATTATTCTTGTAACTTCTCCTGGAAATGACCAGAATTCTCTCTGTAATTATCCTGGAAATGTCCAGTTGTCTCTTTTGTAATCCGCCCAGAACTGAAAGGTTGAGGCGGAATAGAAATCAGTAATGTAATGTAATTTCAGACCTTTAAAACTAGATGCAGCTGACTAAGCTGATCATGGCAAGGGAGTCCCTGATCAGCTGAGCCAAAACTGTGGCTTTGGAGAGTCCTGTTGGCTCACCTGATCAGAGGGGAAAATACCCCTCCCGCGATCAGTTGAGCCGGCTGCAGCAAAGGACCCCCCTTGACAGCACCCCTGAAATTGGCAGGAGGGATTGCCCACTCCCTCCTGCCACTCCCATTGAAGATTGGCAGAAGGGATGTCCACTCCCTCCTGCCACAACCCCACGAACCCCCAACACCCTCCCATTGAAGATTGGCAGGAGGGATGTCCACTCCCTCCTTCCAACACTCCCCAGGCAGGAGGGATGTCCACTCCCTCCTGTCACTGGCATCCCTGAACTCCCAACACTCCACCCTGACATTTCCCAAACCTCAACACTCCACCCCCATACCTTATTGAAGAAAAGCTAGCCGGCAAACCTGCCTCTTAAAAATAGTGGGTCTTCCCTTTCCTGGTGCATCCTGGGATGCACCGGGGAGGGGCCTAAGACCTTGATTGACTCAGAAGTCTAATGCCCCTCCTATAGGAGGCCTTAGGCCTCCTTCCTGATGCATCCTGGGATACAGTGCGCATGGCCTAAGACTCCAGTTGGGTCACGCCCAGTTGCTCAGTCATCTTTAACCCGAACTCACACCCTGAGGACTCTCCCAGTCCCTCAGTCATCTTTTTCCGGACACACGCCCTGAGGACTCCTTCCAATCGCTCAGACTTCTCCACTTCCTGAAGACTCTTCCAGTCCCTCAGTCACTCTTCATGAGGACTCTCCCAGTCACTCATACAACTCTACCAGGCCCTCTGCCAGTTGTCAAGCTCGAGTCCCCCTTGGACTCCAAGCTCTACCAGGCAGTCCAGTCTATCAGGTTTAGCAAGGATTAGGCCGAAGCCAGCATTCCTCCCCAGTTTCTATACTCAGGTGTCTTCTGAACCCTGATTGAGCCTGGTCTATCTTGTATGAGTTTTCTGATATTTGATGACAGGCTAGTTTGTCTATTAGTTTAGATATCCATGGTTGGTTGTTTACCGGTCTGTAGTTGGAAAAAACTTCTAGGTCTTTTTCTTTATTCTTCAGAATGGGCTTGATGACTGAGAATTTCTATTTAATAGGAACTTGTCCGGTCTATAATGATTTATTGGTTAGGTCCATGAGGTAGGAGAGTCCTGGGCCTTCAAGCTCTCTCATCGAGTGTATTGGGCATGTGTCGAGGGATGGAGGGCCCAGTTTCACTCTTCTCAGTAGTTTTTTCACCTGAGTCTCTGTGATGGGTTTGAACTCCTCCATCGTGTCTCCTGTTTCCCTCGTATGTCTCTGTATTGATATGCAGTTATTTAGGTCGCTTCATTATTTTCGCTGTGAAGAAGTTACTGAATTCTTTAATGGTTAGGGAGCATTCAGTGGTGATTTCTTTCATTTTTTTCCCCAACAGACCATACACTACCTGTTATAGGATTTTTGTGGCATTTCCAGCTTCAAGGATCTTTTTTGAGAGGAATTCTTTCTTTTCTTTTCTTTTTGATGTGAATTCTGTTGGCTCTAAGCCAGGTTTTTCTAGCTTCCTCGTCTTCATATGTTTTCCTTTTCTTTTACCGTATTTTCACGCAAATAACGCGCACCCGTATAAAACGCGCACACGGGTATAGCGCGCAGAAATCACGATGATATGTACAAAAACTTTGGTATACCGCGCTCACGGGTATACCGCGCATGCTGCCCGACGCTCCTTTCGCCCGCCCTGACTTTCCGTGCGCTGTCCCGACTCTCCGTTCACCCCCCCTGACTTCCATGCACTGTCCCCCCTTGAAGGTCTGTCCCCATCCTGAAAGCCTGATGCCCCCCCCGACGTCCGATACATCCCTCCCCCCGAAGGACCGCCGACTCCCCAACAATATCGGGCCAGGAGGGAGCCCAAATCCTCCTGGCCACGGCGACCCCCTAACCCCACCCCGCACTACATTACGGGCAGGAGGGATCCCAGGCCCTCCTGCCCTCGACGCAAACCCCCCTCCCCCCAACGACCGCCCCCCCCCAAGAACCTCCGACCGCCCCCCCAGCCGACCCGCGACCCCCCTGGCGACCCCCCCCACCCCCCTTACCTTTGGTAGTTGGGCCAGAAGGGAGCCCAAACCCTCCTGGCCACGGCGACCCCCTAACCCCACCCCGCACTACATTACGGGCAGGAGGGATCCCAGGCCCTCCTGCCCTCGACGCAAACCCCCCTCCCCCCCAACGACCGCCCCCCCCAAGAACCTCCGACCGCCCCCCCAGCCGACCCGCGACCCCCCTGGCGGCCCCCCCCACCCCCCTTCCCCGTACCTTTGGTAGTTGGCCGGACAGACGGGAGCCAAACCCGCCTGTCCGGCAGGCAGCCAACGAAGGAATGAGGCCGGATTGGCCCATCCATCCTAAAGCTCCGCCTACTGGTGGGGCCTAAGGCGCGTGGGCCAATCAGAATAGGCCCTGGAGCCTTAGGTCCCACCTGGGGGCGCGGCCTGAGGCACATGGTCGGGTTGGGCCCATGTGCCTCAGGCCGCGCCCCCAGGTGGGACCTAAGGCTCCAGGGCCTATTCTGATTGGCCCACGCGCCTTAGGCCCCACCAGTAGGCGGAGCTTTAGGATGGATGGGCCAATCCGGCCTCATTCCTTCGTTGGCTGCCTGCCGGACAGGCGGGTTTGGCTCCCGTCTGTCCGGCCAACTACCAAAGGTACGGGGAAGGGGGGTGGGGGTGTCGTGGGGGTCGCCAGGGGGATCGCGGGTCGGCTGGGGGGCGGTCGGAGGTTCTTGGGGGGGACGGTCGTTGGGGGGGAGGGGGGTTTGTGTCGAGGGCAGGAGGGCCTGGGATCCCTCCTGCCCGTAATGTAGTGCGGGGTGGGGTTAGGGGGTCGCCGTGGCCAGGAGGGTTTGGGCTCCCTTCTGGCCCGATATTGTCGGGAAGTCGGCGGTCCTTCAGGGTGGGGGTGCGAGTGGTCCTGCCGTGGGGGGGGGGGGATGTATCGGACGTCGGGGAGTCGGCCGGGCAAGAGGGCTTGGGCTCCCTCTTGCTCCGATCGTGGATGCGGGTGCGGGTGGGAGCGCGTGCGAGCGGTCGTTCGGGGTGGGGGTGCGAGCGGTCCTGCTGGGGGGGTGAATCGGGCGTCGGGCGGGGTGGGAACTATGTTTTAAAACTTTTGTATACCGCGCTCACGCATATAACGCGCGAGGGGTATGCGCGGTAGGTAAAAACGCGTATAACGCGCGCGTTATATGCGTGAAAATACGGTAGTTTCATGATTTCATCTGAGGGGTCAACCCCTCTGTTCTTTGGTTTTCATAATTTTAAAGGGGCTACTTTTTCTAGACCAGGGGTGTCAAAGTCCCTCCTGGAGGGCCGCAATCAAGTCGGATTTTCAGGATTTCTCCAGTGAATATGCATGAGATATATTACTATACAATGAAAGCAGTGCATGCAAATAGATCTCATGCATATTCATTGGGGAAATCCTGAAAACCCGACTGGAATGCGGCCCTCGAGGAGGGACTTTGACACCTAGACTGAGATCCATTGCCTCGTCCCAGAGTCTTGCCCATTCTGTAAGGTCTGTGATCTCAGCTTTTACTTCTCTGAGGAGTGTCTTCAGTCTGCTTTTGAATTTGGTGCTCTCTATGAATACTCTCCCAATTCTCAGTCTCGTTCCTGAGGTTTCTGATTTTCTTACTTTCTGGTTGTCTTTTTCCGAAGTGTACTAAGTGGTAGTCTGTCCATTGCACTTTCGTAGAAGTGGGGTTGCACTTCTCTGTCTTCCTCTCTGCCGAACATTACGTCTAAAGTGTGTCTTTCAGCGAGGGGTTTTTTCCTTCACTGTTTGGTGTAGTCCTAGACCTTCCAGTTGTTGGACTATCTGTTGGGCTCTTTGACATTCTGGGTTGTCTGCATGTAGATTGAAGTCACCGTATACCCATAATGAGGAGAATTTTAGGGTGATTTCAGTGATGAGGTCCACGATGTTTTGCCACTCTTCTGTGTCTAGATCGGGGATGACATATAACACCATTATGCCCATTTTGTTTGTTTACTTTATAGAGTAGGAAACACTTTCTGCTCCTTTTGGTTGGGCAGTTCTCATTTGCTGGAATCCTAGGTTGGATCTGTTTATTACTGCTAAACCTCCCCTCCTCTGCGTATTCTATTATGGAGCATGATGTGATAGTCTGGGGGGCACACTTTGCTTATGACGACCCCACTGTTTGTGAGCCAGTGTGTGTTCCTCTATTAGGCCTGTGATCTGAGTAGCCTTTTTGTTCATAATAAGCCTTCTCTCCATTGTGTATTTTGGTTTTGGGCTTGCTGGTTGGTGTGTGTTGGTTGTCTGGTTCTTCTTATGTAACCCTGTGTCGCCTACCCTCTCCCTGTTGGCGTTGATCTTACTGAGCCCTTTCCTAAACATATTATATGCTTGAGGAGTGATCCTGTGTACCCTTCTTATGCTTACAAGCTATAGGCGTTGTCCTAGTCAACCCTTCTTCTACTGGGTTGGGGGCCTTTGTTGTAGTGTGTATAGGTTAAATTTGCATACAGTCCACCAGAAGTTCTTATCTTATATCCTACTATTATACAGTTATCTTAACATTCGGGCTGCATGCATGCGGTTCATTTAGGCACCCAGAGAGTGGTAGAAATCTGGAACGCTCTTCCGGAGGCTGTCATAGGGTAAAACACCCTCCAGGGATTTAAGATGAAGTTAGACAAGTTCCTGCTGAACCAGAACGTACGCAGGTAAGGCTAGTCTCAATTAGGGCACTGGTCTCTGACCTAAGGGCCACCGCGTGAGTGGATTGCTGGGCACGATGGACCACTGGTCTGACCCAGCAGCCGCAATTCTTATGTTCTTATAACAGCAAGCCGTTCATTTAAGGTAGTCTAGCTTGCAAGCTGCATAAGTAACTTTAAGCTATACAAGCAGTCAAGCAAGTAGTCGGTCCCTTGAGTTTGTCTAGCATAGAAGCAGCTGTAACCTTTAGTCATTCTAGAATATACACTGCAACAATAACGTTAAGCTGATGGCATACAAGTGGCATGCAGTTCATTTAAGGTACGTTAGCATGCACATTGCAAAAGTAACTTCAAGCTGGTGGCTTATGGTTTCCTTTCCCTTCTTCCTGCTGGGGGGAGTGCAGATGGAAAGAAGAGCTCATGAGTGCCGAGCAGGTAGACCGGTATTCAGGGGGAGAGGGCCTCTCAACCGCATAGTCATCCCATCCCAGTGGAAACAGGAGGCGTCTCAGCCGCATGGGCTACCTGCCCCTGTGGAGAGAGAGGGGATGATCTGCTGGCTTCCTTTCCCTTCTCTTCTGCTGGGCTGGAGTGCGGTGATGCCCAAATGGATAGAAGGAGAGTTCCTGAGGGCCGTGCAAGAGGCCCGGCATCTGGGGGTGGGGGGCACCTTGGCCATGTGGTTGTCCCACATCCTGGTGAGGAGAAGGGAGATAGTTCGCCGCTTCCTATCCCTTATCTCTGATGGGCTGCTGCAACTCCATTCTGCTCTGCAACTGTGGTTGGTCTAGGGCTCTGCCTCTTCCCTGCAGGCCTCAGCTGTGTTCCTGCCACTGGGCATTGACTGCTCTGCCTTGAGCTCTGAAGCCCAGGGCTGAGCTATCAAAGAATGTAGTAAAAGCAGTTTAAAGAAAGTTTGGATAAGTTCCTGGAGAAAAAGTCAAAAGACTTTTATTAAAGTTAATCTGAAGAAAGCCACTGTTTATTCTTGGGGGTAAGTAGTGTGGAATCTTGCTACTTTTTGGGTTCTTGTCAGGTACGTCACTATTAGAAACAGGATACGGGCTTGATAGACTTTTGGTCTGAACCAGCACTGACCTCCCTTCGCCAACTCCGTAGTGACTCTTCCTCCTTAAGCCACATGCCTGGTCACATGTTTTATATCAGCGATCAGATTAAGAATGATTAACCAATAGCATACGTTAACGTTAGCCTTGAGCAGGAGGCTAAGCTGTTCCCGCTACACTGCCTGAGCTGGAGTAGTTCATCACTGCAAATGCTTTCCAAGGACTTTAGCTCTTGACAGAAGCACACTTAATCATAATGTTGACTGATTTTCCTTTTCAAGCTGTTCGAGATGAAAATATTGAAAGTTGTCTCCATTTAGTCTTAAAATTGTAGTGAAATCAACACACAATATGTCCTAAATTCTGAGGCTATCTGACTTGGATCCTGCAGTTTTTCCTGCTAGAATTCCCGAGAAGAAGCAGATCATACGTGTTGCGGTAAATGTATTAAAAACTCCAAGAGGATTACATTTCATTCTGGACAGTCAATGTTCCTTTGTGCCAGGGAAAGCAACGACGCTTCTTGGCCCAAGCAGAAGTCACAGCCCTGCCGTATGCATCCAATTTGATTCCCAGAAAAGAAAGCAACCAGCTGGGCTGTAGTCGGTCTGGCCTCGATTTGGAGCTGCCTCTGGCTGCTGGATTGCATACATTGTTCATAATTGCTTTCTGTTACTTTCATTCTCATTTTGGTGTATGAATCAGGAATTATTATCAAAAAATGCAAAATAAGAACATAAGAACATAAGCAGTGCCTCTGCCGGGTCAGACCAGAGGTCCATCCCGCCCAGCAGTCCGCCCCCGCGGCGGCCCAACAGGTCATGACCTGCCTTAATCACCAGAAGGGGCCCCCTTGCTCCCTAGGTTCCTCATCGAAGTCCTATCTTCCCATCAATGTCCTAACCCTCCGGCCTTGCACCTGCACGACCTTGTGAGCTGTCTATACTTATGCAACACCCCAGCACCTCCCTCAGTACCCCACGATCCCCTTTTCCCTCAGGAATCTGTCCAATCCCTGTTTGAATCCCTGTACTGTACTCTGCCGGATCACTTCCTCCGGGAGCGCATTCCATTTGTCCACGACCCTTTGGGTGAAGAAAAACTTCCTTGCATTTGATTTGAACCTATCTCCCTTCAGTTTCTCTGAGTGCCCCCTCGTACCTGTCGTCCCTTTTAGTCTGAAGAACCTGTCCCTGTCCACCCTCTCTATGCCCCTAAGTATTTTGAAGGTCTCTATCATATCCCCCCTGAGCCTCCTCTTTTCCAGAGAGAAGAGCCCCAGTTTATCCAGCCTCTCAGCATATGGGCAGTTTTCCAGCCCTCTTACCAGTTTCGTTGCCCTCCTTTGGACTCTCTCAAGAACTGCCATGTCTTTCTTGAGGTGCGGCGACCAATATTGAATGCAGTATTCCAGATGTGGGCGCACCATCGCTCGATACAGCGGCATGATGACTTCCCGCGTCCTGGTTGATATGCCCCTCTTGATGATGCCCAGCATCCTGTTGGCTTTCTTCGAGGCTGCTGCACACTGTGCGGATGGTTTCATGGATGGATCCACTAGCACACCCAAGTCTCTCTCAAGTCCGGTGTCTTCCAGCAATCTCCCCCCCATTTTATACTCGAACAACGGGTTCTTTATCCCTATGTGCATGACCTTGCATTTATCTACGTTAAAGCGCATTTGCCATTTGTTTGCCCAGTCCTCCAGCTTATCGAGGTCCCTTTGCAGTTCCTCACACTCCTCCCTGGTCCTAACTCTGGCGCAGAGCTTGGTATCGTCTGCAAATTTTATAACCTCACACTTTGCCTCCGTTTCCAGGTCATTGATAAATATGTTGAAGAGTAGCGGCCCCAGCACCGATCCCTGCGGCACACCGCTCGTGACTCCCCGCCAGTCAGAATGAGTGAAAGCAGTTATTTTCCATTCTTGAATGGTTAGTTTAAAAAAAAAAAAAAAACAACAAGTCAGAAAACAAAAACAATCTGGATAAAGAAACTGCGCCTCATAGTTAAAAATCCTCTGAAAGGTGATTGTGATATCTGCAGAAAATGCTTCCTCATCTCAGGTCCACAGGGTTTTGATTGTACTGGCGGGGAGAAAACTCATTTTATCATTTGTTTCTAAACTAATCTGTCTAAAATGCTGATCAGGAACCCCCTGGCTGGCATTCACTCCCTCTTTAGGAAAATCCTTGGCTGGGCCGAGGCCCATTGTCAGTGTTTAGTGGTGGAAATCCAGAACCTTGATGTTGGAGCAACTCCCTCCTCCCGGCAGTCCACATGCGCATGGCCATCAGCTCCGTTGGCGTCAATAGGGGCAGAAGCTGGTAGAGCCAATGACTTAAAACATGCAGACCACAGCTCCACGACCACTCCATGCACCTGGGGTAGACCACCCCCACCAGCCCACTCTTGTTATTACTAGTCAAAAAATTCAGTAACCTCAAAACTTGCAGCATTGCTCTGAACCTGGCTAGTTTGAAAACGCTTTAACAAGGCCTTTGCACACGGACTTGTAACGTGAATTAAAAGTTTCTGGGTCAGCATTTCTTTTCTTCCCCTGAAAAAGCTGCTGGTGAAATGGAGGTGTCCAAAACTTTCCATCACTTCAATTTTCAACATCTTGGAGTTCTGCTGGCATAATGCCAAGCCTAAAATGAAGATTCTTTCAAGATTGAAAAGTATTTGAACTTTATTTTTATGGTTTATGAAAACTGAAATTAGGGGGGGGGGATTTTTGACCAGTGATTAAAATGCAAATCTTTATTAGTGCATTTCAGTACAGTAGCCAAATTGTCCGTGACCCGCTGAGGTCATTTACCTCCCTTTAATGCTTCATATTATTAAATGAAAGAATTTTTGAATTCGTACTGTGTTGGCTGTTAGATACCTAAACATCTTTACACTGACTCTCATATATTGCTTGAGGGGATATCTTTCAAATTAGATACATCATCGCCAATTGTTTTTTAATTGCTTTATTTCTGACCATCTGTTCCTTCTCTTAGCATCACAACTTGACCAGCAATTCTACATGTAGTACGGTCTCCACATTTCATAATCCTTGGGCACTTCAGTCTTCTTTTAGAAGAATCTTCCTTCCCTTTTCTACAAGGTTTTCTTAATTTAATGGCTGATACATCTTTCATGCAGCTTCTAATAGGCTCTACACTTTCTGGTGGTCACAGAGATGTGGTACACAGAGAACCACGACAATGATTGCAACCATGGAGGGGCATACGTCTAAGCCTGATTTGGGGGTATGGCGCTGAACGCCCAAAGTCGGCAGTGGGAAAATGGCCATTTTTGAAAAATACTTCTAGAATTTTTTTTTTAAATTATGAAAATCGTCTATCTGGACATCCAGGTTATTGTTCATACAGGCCACCAGTACGTCTATCTTTATACCACATTTTCAACCAAAATTTTGTTCAAGTTCCATATGCCCAAAGAAGACCATTTAGTCATAGGAGGGGCCAATCTTATAATAGACTGGCCACCCAGACATGGCAACAGAGCAGTGGGGCACCTTACGTGGCAGTGCTGTGAACTTACAAAAAGGGTACCAGATAAACATCTCACCAGAACTCCTTTATAGGTTATGGTGAGCTCCCCAAAACCCCTCAAAACCTACTATACCTGCCTGTCTACAACCCCAATAGCTTTTATGGCTGCAAGTGGCACCTATATGGCAGTAGAGTAGGGTTTGGGGGGCGCACATGTTCCATCATGAATGTAGTGGGCCCGTGTCTTCCTCTCTATAGTTCACCTATATGTAGTTCAACTAGGCTTTCCTATACCAGGTGCTGATGTTCTGGAGACAGGCATGTACTTTTTTATTCTGATCTTTATGGAGGTGTGAGGGAGTCAGTGAACACAGGGGCAGTGTGTGGGGGGTCTTTACTTTGTCTCTGCAGTGGTTAACTGGTCACTTTGAACACCTTTTTGGCACTTATACACGATTCCACATCGTCTAACAACTCACAACGTCTAAATTTCATCCAGGATGTCTAATAAAACATTTGATTATCCCTGCAGGACGACTAAGTCTAGGTCGGACCACATACTGCCCTAACCACTTCTCCAGATATGCCCCTTTCAGCTAAGGGTGCACAGCGGCATTCAGAGGCATAAAAAGTCCCACGATATGTCCTGAAAGTCTGTTTGATTATCGACACTTAGGTTGTCCAAGTGTGTTTAAATTTTGATTATGAGCCCCATAGTGTTTATAAGTGGCTAGAGCAGACATGGGCAACTTTGGTCCTCGAGGGCCGGGTTTTCAGGATTTCCCCAATTAATATCCATGAGATCTATTTGCATGCACTGCTTTCAATGCATATTTATTGGGGAAATCCTGAAAACCGGAATTGCCCACCCCTGGGCTAGAGTGTTCCTGAGGTACTGGGTGCATAGGTGCCTGGTTACTGAGGCTGGCAAGCAGAAGCAGGAACTGGACCTTTCAAACAGATAATAAAGTGTGCACTAGGCCACTGCTTCTTTTTGCCAGTGCTGGTGACGCTGCCTCATTCCTCCTGTCAGTGTCTTGGAATTCAATTTAACATCAGATATTGTTTTCATTTTGGCGCATGTCAGCAGAGAAAATTATCAACTCATTTTAATCACACTAAAAGATTTCTCCTGTAATATAAAGACAAATTCTCACTGTTAATTAAAAAAATAACTATCATTAGTAAGATTAAATATTACTTCTTTATTAACTTTCCAACTGGGCTGGAAATGGAGCCACCACAAAGCAATGTTTAAAATTATTTAATGGAAAGGAAGATTTCAAATTAAAACGTTGTATTACAAATGCTTTTGATATGAAATAATCGTCTAAATCCTCTGCCATGGCATATAATGAGTCTCAGGACCTTGACTGATTCTGCTGGTTCCTCTTCAAGGGTATGTTTGTGACCAGCCCAGAACCCCATTCAAAGTCCCATTTTCACATCAGAACATAGGAATTGCCGCTGCTGGGTCAGACCAGTGGTCCATCCTGCCCAGCAGTCTGCTCACGTGGCAGCGGCCCCCAGGTCAAAGACCAGCGCTCTAAATGAGTCCAGCCTCACCTGCGTACGTTCCAGTTTCCACCAGCTTTCTACACCAACGTTAGTTTTGAAATGGGTCCAGATTTTAGAATTTGCTGCATGGGGTGAGGGTAGTAAATGTTGGTGCCAAACTTAGTGGGCATCTTAGTACCCAGATTATATGGATGGGAAGACTGAATCGACCACATGGCCCCTCATTTTTAAAATGCACACCAAGATTTGGCATTTCCACAGATAGGTGCTAGACCCAGGGCTACCAGAATCCCTTAGCGTAGAACTGAGAGGGGTTTACAAATGGGCAGAGCATGGGTGAACACCAGTATGTTGCCAAGAAACATACGTAGCTTCTGGAATGCGATCAGTTCTGCGCATTACGTGGCCATTTCAGTGTCAGCTTTCACCAACTATTATCCTGCCGTAAACGGTGCACCTACATTTTCATGCACTGATATGGCTTTGTGCTGATATGGGACTTGCACTCAGTGGCATACCTAGGGTATATGTGACACCCGGCTCTGATCATTTTTAACCCCCCCCCCCCCATATAAATAATATTTTCAATAATTTTATTTATTTTTATAGCCGGAACTCCCCAGAGGGCTCAGAAAATGTTACAGTTTAACATTCACTGTACTGCAATATAACATGACATAGGGCTACAACCTCTCCAACCCCCATGCCAGCGCTGTGGTGTAAACAAAATAATCAAAAAAGACATTTCCTCTCTCTGTTAGGTCCTAGCTCATGCATGCTCTGGGAGGATATGCATTTCAAATCACAAAATAGAAAATAGAATTATTTTTTCTACTTTTTGATGTCTGGTCATTTTATTATTCAAATCATAAGAGCATAAGAATATAAGAATTGCCATCCTGGGACAGACTGAATGTTCATCAAGCCCACTGTTTCCAACAGTGGCCAACCCAGGTTCCAAGCACTTAGCCGCTAGATCCCAAGGCTCTGGTTTCTGTTTGTCTTCTGTTAACTTGATCACCAGGATCTCCTGCCCATCTGATGTTTTCTTCTGTTTCTGTGCTCACCATTCATCTTCCATCTCTGTACCTTCCCTTCCATTGCCATATCCGGGATTGCTTATATTACAGTCACATCTTTGCCCGATTACCCATGGGATATTTATTTATTCATTCATTCAATTTATTCAGGTACTCAAGCAATCTTCCCTATCTGTCCTAGTGGGCTCACAATCTATCTAAAATACCTGAGGCAATGTGGGGTTTAGGTGACTTGCCCAGGGTCACAAGGAGCAGTATGGGATTTGAACCCACAACCTCAATGTCAAACCAGCTCAGATGATTGAGAAGGGAAGGAATTAGCCAGCACACCTGTCTCCAATGTCCCTCCTGATGTACCAGAGGAAACTTTGCCCAAGGGGAGCTGATGTAGTAAGAGCCAAGTGAGTGGATGGCTGAAATGGGGCCAGAACCCGTGCTGCAACTTAAAAGCAAGAACAAAGCTTAAATTTGATTTTCTGGTGCTTTTTACGTGTTGCTCAGCCATGCTAGCTGGGGCAGAGCATGTTAGACTACTGAAAGCCTTGCCCTGTTTGGGAAGACGTTTTTCCTTTTGAACTAATTAGCTTTCTAATGAATTGCACAACTGCCTTCACCCAGGAACGTGAATGAAAGGCATTGGGGGGATTGTGGTTTGGACTAATTGCTGGAGTGTTTTTTTCTTTTTGAGTTTAAATGAAGCGCATTTTTGTTTGGAACTAAAAGAAACCGGGGTAAAAATGGGAGAAATCCTAATGTGCCATGTTGATTGACTAATGGTTCATTCTGACAACAATAAGAAGAAGAAGAACAATAAAACTTTGATGAATTCTGATCTGTCTGCACTCAAGTTTGGGGAAAATACAGTGGCCTGTTAGTGAGGACACACTGGAAGGAGCCATAATCTGTCCCTCAAATACTGTGTGGAATATCTCAAAAAAGATATAGCAGAGTTAGAAAAGGTCCAGAGAAGGGTGACAAAAATGATCAAAGGGATGGGTCGACTTCCCTAAAAGGAGAGGCTAAAGTGGCTTGGAGAGGTCTATAAAATGAGTAGAGTAGAAAGGGTAGATGTGAATTACTTGGTCACTCTTTTGAAAAATACTAGGACTAGGGGACATAGTAGTAGATTTAAAACAAACCAGAGAAAATATTTTTTCACACAATGTGTAATTAAACTCTGGAATTCGTTGCTAGATGATGTAGTGAAATCAGATAGCTTAGCGGGGTTTAAAAAAGGTTTGGAGAATTTCCTAAAAGAGAACCTGGGTTGGCCACTGTTGGAAACCTTGATGGACCTTTGGTCTGTCCCAGTACGTCAATTCTTATGTATTTATTTATATATTAATGCAGGTGAATAGTTGGCAGGATTGAGGTAGTGGAATAACTAGTCTTTGCTCCTATAGAATAAGGGAAAGTCTTTGATCTAGAAATGTCGATAGCGCTCTTCTTTTGAACTGAGAGGTGAAGTCAGGTTCATGTAAAAAGTCAGACCTTCAGAAACGAGGTGAAATACCCGTCTTGCTAGCATAAGAGTTAGACACCCTAATCCCAGTGCACTTGCGGGTCCAGAACTATCATACAGAGACTACTGGGATTTAAGAAGTGAGCTACCAGGATTAACCGGGAGGAACTTCTGGCCACGTGTGAGTTCAGTCCAGCTGAGTCTTCTGGAAAACCTAAGTGTGTGATGCTTTCTCTCGTTACTACTGCTATTGTTGAGGACAGTTATTGTCCAAAGGCATCCTGGAACAAAAATGATTTTAATTTTGATCTGAATTCTTTTATTTTGGATTCACTGCGCAAATGATTGGACAGTGAATTACCGAGAGTGGGGGTGATGACAGCAAAGTTATTGGAACGCAGCGTGTTGATTAATTTTAAAGAGGGTATGACAAGAAGATTTTGTGATATTGAATGAAGCGATTTTAAATAATTATAAGGAATTAAAAGTCCTTTAATAAGCTCTGGTTGATTATTTAGTCTTGTGAAGGTTAAAAGTAAGATTTTATAACTAATTCTATGTTCAACGGGTAACCAAAGTGCACTGAATAGAAGAGGTGAGACATGATCGTATTTCTTAGCGCCACAAATGATCTTAATAGCTGTATTTTGCACAATCTGAAGCCGTCTAATTTCCTTTTTTATAATGCCTTTATAAAGGGCATTACAGTAGTCTATGCAAGAGATTACTAGAGAATGGATCAATGTATTCAAAGAAGCTGGTTCTAATAACTTTGCAAGAGAATGTATCATTTCTAGACAACCGTGCTAATGTGTTTGTGATAAGAAAATTTACTGTCAAAAGTGACTCCAAACAGTTTTAGAGTAGGGACAACTTTGATAGGGAGCGATTCGAACTTCAGGGGAGCCTGAAGACTTATTCCTTCTTTGAAAGGGAAAATCATAGTTTCGATTTATTAATGTTAAGAGACAGTTTGTATGAGTCTAACCATGTTTTAATTTTTTCTAATTTATGATTTATGGATACAACCTCCTCTATATTGTTAAGATCAATGGGATGGATTAATTGTACATCGTCAGCATATGCAAATGTAATAAAGCCAATAGATTGGCGCACTGTCAGAAGGAGCGACATAAAGATGTTAAAAAGCAATGGTGACAAGATTCAAGTTTATTAGGTGTTTATATACCGCCTATCAAGATTATCTAAGCGGTTTTTACAATCAGGTACTCAAGCATTTTCCCTCTCTGTCCTGGTGTGCTCACAATCTATCTAACATACCTGGGGCTATGGAGAATTAAGTGACTTACCCAGGGGCACAAGGAGCAGCGTGGGTTTTGAACCCACAACCCCAGGATGCTGAGGCTGTAGCTCACCACACGCTCTGAACATAGCAGATGAGACTCTGCCCTGCCTGGCCATGAGTGCAGACTCAAATCTGTGTCTTCCTGTTTGTGTGTACAGGTCTTCGTCGACTTACGACCACAATTGGTTCTACCTGACAGGTCGCAAGTCGATCTGGACATAAGTCAGCCTATACTAACTACAGTATTTTTTTACCCCTCCCCACATACCTTTTCCCTGGTGGTCCAGCGGTGAGGGGTAAAAAAATAGTTAGTATGGGCTGGAATGGGAGATGGGGGAAATGCGTTGTAAAGTCGAACCATCGTAAGTTGCACAGGTCGTAAGTCGACGAGGACCTGTATTAGTGGGAACAAGGAGAAACGATATGTTCTCTGTTTTAGCCCCCCAACTCTGGAACTCTCTACCTCTATTTATTAGAAAGGACAAAGATCTTATCTCTTTTAAAAAACAATTAAAGACTTTTTTATTCAAGGACGCATTTACCGACTAATTAGTTAGTCTCTTGATTTTTCTTCCTTCTTACCCCCATCCTTTTGTTTTTTCCATTACATGTTTTTCACTTCTTTTTGAGCAAAATTTGTAACTTTTCCCTCCTTCCCGCTTAGTCATGTTTGTCATAAAACTAAAAGTACAGTGTTTTCTTTAAATTGCAGGTTATTATTGTTTTATGTTCTTTTAACGAGATATATGTTTTTTATTTAAACTTGTTTCTTTTATATAAGATGTTAACAATTTGTTATACGTTTTTTAACTTTTTAATAATTAGACAGTTAGTCTTCCCTTAATTTGTTTTAACTGTACATCGCTTAGAATTTCTTATATAGGCGATTAATCAAATAAACGTGAACTTGAACTTGAACTTATTAGGGACATAATGTTCCTCCTCTTCCCTATTACTTGCTTAACATTTTCTTCTTTTTATGAGTGTATGAGATTGTAAGATAATCCAGAGAATAAAGAAAAGTAAGTGTGTGTTGTGTGTGTGTAACTTTGGGTTCAGATTACACCACGTCCCTTAAAGACAAATAGTTTATTCTCCTCACATTTTCTGACTTTAAGAACAAATGGGATCAACACGTGGGTTCACTTCAAAGAAGAACTTAGGGGGGAGGGTTATTTGAGTGGGCAGATTTGTTGGGCCGAGGGCCCTTTTCTGCCGTCATATTCTATGTTTCTATGTGGTGCTGTTATAAGCAAAATCTATTTTTTTTTTTTAAATAGAGATGGTAAAATAAACATAGTAAAATGCTTGCTGTTGACTTCCATTCATCTGGCGATTTCAGGGCTGGATCAAAGATATGCAATGGTTTTTGAAAGAGCGTTGTTGCTTTTTAACTTTACCTGTGAAAAACTGTGCCAGAACATCTGCTGTGACATGAGAAGTAGAATGTGTCTGTCTGACTAGATGTTTTGGGAAACCCTTTCAGAATATTTCTTACAGAAGGTCAACAAAATTAGAAAACCCATACAACCAAAATCACCACCCAGGACAACAAAATGAACGAAATTCAACCTTCCCTCCCTAAATGATCTGAAAAGACTTCTGCAAAATATAAACCCCAAAGCTCTAGACTTGACCAATTATTAAATGCTTATTTCCAGTCATAGAGCCAATTATTCTCAGACTAGTCACAAGCAGTCTATCCACCAGAACAATATCTAAACGCTGGAAAGAATCTTCTATAGACCAATACTAGGACCCTTCTGCATCCATAGACGATGAATCTAATTATCATCCAATTTCCAATCTTCCTTTTCTCGCAAAACTGGACAGCCACAAGGAAGAAATGGGTGACACAGCAGTGACACCTGGAAACAGCGAAGGGAACCCACAGGAAGACGAGTCCGGTGCAAGCCACCACCAGGTTGAGGGAAGATGAAAGTACACGGACCTACGGCTGGAGAGATGGACATATACCAGGGAAATGGACCTGTGGCTGGAGAGGCAAGAGAAGACAGAGAGGACAGCGATCATCATGGGGGACTCCATCATTGGACAATTCGACAGCCATATAGCAGGAGGAAGAAAGGATCGGCTGGTGACCTGCCTACCAGGAGCCAAGATAAAAGACATAGTGAGCCGCATCGACAAGATCATCGATAACGTGGAAGAGGAAGTACGGCGGCAGTGATCCTTGTGGGAACAAACAACATGAGCAACAGGAACTACAGCAGGGAAGTACTGAAGGACCAGTTCTGGATGCTAAGAAGGAAGTTGAAGACCAGAACACCAAGAGTAGCGTTCTCGGAGATCCTGCCGGTACCCTGGGCTGATGAGAAGAGGCAAATGGAGCTGCAAGCAGTCAACGCGTGGATGAGGCGCTAGTGTGAGGAAGAAGGATTCCACTTCGTGCGCAACTGGACGACGTTCGGGGGAAAAGCAAGCTATTCAGGAAGGATGGACTCTACCTCAGCAGAGATGGAACGAGGCTACTTGCAAGCAACATCAAAAGAGAAATTGAGAAGTTTTTAAACTAGGAAGAAGGGGAAAGCCGACAGGAACCGGTATTCTCAGGTGATACCATGCAGGAAAATAGTGGGAAAGACTCATGGGATCATAGGCAAGACAGAAATCCTGACGGATCAAAAGGGACACAAGATGGAAGGAAATGCAAGAAAGTAACAGGCCGCAAACTCAAGTGTATTTACACAAATGCAAGGAGCCTAAGGAACAAAATGGGGGAATTGGAAGCTATGGCACAAAAAGATAACTTTAACATCATCAGCATCACGGAAACATGGTGGAACGAGGAAAACATCTGGGACACTGTGCTACCGGGATATAAGCTCTACCACAGAGACAGAGTGGGTCAAAAAGGTGGGGGAATTGAGTCTACCAGAGAGAACATGCTGGAAACGAAAAATAAGTTAGAGTCTCTATGGGTCAAAATTCCGGGAACAAATGGAACAGAAATGAAGATCTGCTTCTACTACCAACCCCCAGGGCAGTCCGAAGAAATTGATGGAGAAATGACGGATGAGATTAAACATAACTGCAAAGGAGGCAACGCAGTTATTGTGGGTGACTTCAATTATCCGGGGATAGACTGAAACCTAGGCACCTCTAGCTGTGGTAGGGAGACCATGTTCCTGGATGCTGTAGGCCAGGGGTGTCCAACCTGTGGCCCCGGTTGAGGGCGATGCAGTGTTTTCCTCTGCTGCCACCCCGGGTGTTTACCGTCTTGCCGTCCCTCCTATGTCTTGCTGCAGTGTTTGCGCGTTTGTGCGGCCCCAGAAAAATTTTTTTGGGCCAATGCGGCCCAGGGAAGCCAAAAGGTTGGACACCCCTGCTGTAGACAATTGCTTCTTGGACCAATTTGTCAAGGAAAATACGAGAGGAAATGCGATTCTGGACTTAATTCTAAATGGACTACCAGGACCGGCGCAAGGAGTAGAAGTAGAAGGGATGCTGGGAAGCACTGATCACAAAATGATCCACTTCAACCTGGACATGGGGGCAATACATCAATCCAGAATGACGGCCAGGGCACTGAACTTCCGAAAAGGTAATTACAAAGGGAAGAGACTCATGGTGGGGGAAGAAGATTAAGAAGAGGATAAGCAGTGGTTCCAAACCCTGTCCTGGAGGAACGCCAGGCCAGTCGGGCTTTTGGGATAGCCCTAATGAATATGCATGGAGCATGTTTGCATGCCTGTCACCTCCATTATATGCAAATATCTCCTATGCATATTCATTAGGGCTATCCTGAAAACCCGACTGGCTTGATGGTCCTCCAGGACAGGGTTGGGAACCACTGCCCTAGAGTAAGCATGTCCCCTTTTTAAGGACACAGTCACCGAGGTGCAAAATCTATATATACTGCATATCAACAAAGTATTCAAGAAGAAAGAGAACAAGGAACAGGCGTGGCTCACTGTAGCGGTGAAGGAAGCGATCAGAGACAAAAAGATTTCAACTCCCTGATAAAAACATGCTTTCACAGCCTTCACATGCTGAGGAAAGTGAGGTCCTGCTTCCACCAAAAACACTTTGCAGTACTCGTACAGTCCATCATCCTCTCCAGATTGGACTATTGCAATTCCATCTACCTTAGCTTAACAAAGAAAAGCCTCCACAGTCTCCAATTAATCCAGAACACCGCGGCCAAACTCATCTTCTCAAAAAGCAAATTTGACCATGCCTCTCCACTCCTGTCCAAGCTGCACTGGCTTCCTGTCATCTCCAGGGTACATTTTAAATGTGCCTGCTTAACCTTCAAGATGCTCCACGGCATCCTCCCACCTCTTATTCCTCTATCCTGGAATTCCTCAAATCCATTCTCCACCAGATCCACGCAAAAATTAAAACTATCCTTCCCCTCCTCAAAGGGTATCTCCCTCGTCGGTAAACTCGGGTCCTCCCTCCACTTCAGAATCGCTCAGCTCTGGAATAGTCTCCCTTCCCCTCTCCGCAACTTGAGCCCCCTTCTACCATTCCGTAAGCTTCTGAAGACTTGGCTCTTCTCCAAAACGTAACCCGTCCCCTCCCTACTATTATCACACCTAACCTCTCTCTTACTTACTTTTATAAACCCACTGGAGTTCCGTTGCTTCCTAACCATGTAAACCGTGTCGAGCTCCACCTGTGGAGATGATGCGGTATATAAACCCAAGATTTAGATTAGATTAGATTAGATTTAAGGAATGGAAAAGATCAAAAATGGACAAAAACTGGAAAAAGCATAAACGGCATCAAAGCAGGTGCCATAAGGCGGTAAAAGGGGCCAAAAGAGACTACGAGGAACAAATAGCCAAGGAAGCAAAAAACTTAAAGCCTTTCTTTTGATATATTAAGGGGAAACGACCCGCAAAGGAAGCGGTGGGGCCGTTGGATAACCATGGAATAAAGGGAGTGCTAAAGGAAGACAAAGCCATCGCCGACAAACTAAACACAAAACCAACCTGCTAGTTTGGGTCAATTTCCAACTATCCATAGGGTATTTCCCAGAGCAACCGGGTCAAATTGTGGTAACACCTATCAAAAAGAACATTAAGGAATCATCAAATAATGTATCTAATTTTAGACCCATTGTGAGTATTCTGCTGATCAGTAAGTTAATGAAGGGGATGGTAAATGCAGAACTGACTACTTATTTGGACAAGTTTAATATCTTGCATAATAACCAATCAGGTTTTAGGTCTGGCTTCAGCACAGAAACAGTTATGGCCTCGCTTATAAATTATTTACATTCCCTTTTTAGTCAAGGCACAAGCGCTATGATTTTGCAATTGAACCTAAGCTATGCCTTCGACCTGGTGGATCATTCCATCTTATTGGATTGTCTGGAATCCATTGGTATTGCAGGAAATGTTTTAACTTGGTTCCAAGGTTTCCTGGGAAAAAGATCCTACCGGGTGTTTAAGGACGATAACTTATCTTATAGCTGGGACAACATTTGCGGGGTGCCGCAGGGCTCCCCTTTATCTCCGACTTTGTTTAATATCTATCTTATTTCGTTGGGTAATTTGCTGCAAAATCTAAAGCTCAACTTTTATATTTACGCAGATGACAGGAAGTGGAAGTAGTGGGACCGTTAGGAAATAGCGATCACAACATGATACATTTCAAAGTCGAAGTAGAAATACCGAAGGGGAAGAGAACCACAGCGACAACTTTTAACTTCAAGAAAGGAAACTACGAAAAGATGAGAGTAATGGTAAGAAAGAAACTTAGGAACAGCTCAAAGAAACAAGCCTGGTCTTTATTTAAGGACACGGTGAGCAAAGCGCAAAATCAGTATATCCCCAGATTTAGAAAAGGATGCAAAAAGAACCAAACAAAAGACCTGGCGTGGATAACTAAAGAAATGAAGAAAGCAATAGAAGATAAGAAAAAATCATTCCGGATGTGGAAAAAGGACAAAATTGGGGAAAAACTGGAAAGAGCACAGGAATCATCAAAAAGAAAAAATCATTCTGGATATGGAAAAAGGACAAAACCAGGGAAAACTGGAAAGAGCACAGGAAGCATCAAAAAGAATGTCATCGCGTGGTTAGAAGAGCAAAAAGAGAATACAAAGAGAGGCTAGCCAGGGAGGCACGAAATTTCAAACCGTTCTTCAGATATGTTAAAGGGAAGCAGCCGGCAAGGGAGGAGGTGGGACTGCTGGATGAAGGAGATAGGAAAGAAGTGGTGAAGGAGGAAAAAGAAGTGGCGGATAGACTAAACATGTTCTTTTCGTCAGTATTTACAAAAAAGGACACACCCAACGTGCCGGAACCTGAAAAAATATTCAGAGGAGATCAAGCTGAAAAATTAACATCCGTGGAGGTGAGCCTCGAAGATGTACTCAAGCTGATAGATAGACTAAACACTGACAAATCTCTGGTCCCGGACAGAATCTACCCTAGGGTATTGAAAGAACTAAAGGAGGAAATAGCAGAACTACTACAGCAGATTTGTAATCTCTCCCTGTAAACAGGTGTGATCCCGGAGGATTGGAAGATAGCTAATGTTATGTCCATCTTTAAAAAAGGATTGAGAGGTGACCCGGGGACTACAGACTGGTAAGTCTGACTTCAGTTTCGGGGAAGATGACGGAAGCGTTGATAAAAGACAGTATCGAAGAGCATATAGAAAGAAATAAACTGATGAAATAGAGCCAACATGGCTTCTGCAAGGGAGGATAGACTAACGAACTTACTGCACTTCTTCAAAGGAATTAACAAACAAATGGACGAAGGGGCTCCCATAGACATCGTATACTTGGATTTCCAAAAATCCTTTAATAAGGTACCCCATGAACGCCTACTATGGAAACTGAAGAACCATGGGGTGGAATGGGATGTACATAGATGGATCAAAAATTGGTTGGCGGGTAGGAAGCAAAGGGTAGGAGTGAAGAGACACTACTTGGACTGGAGAAGGGTCACGAGTGGTGTTCCGCAGGGGTCGGTACTTGGACCGCTGTTGTTCAATGTATTTATCAATGACCTAGAAACAGGGACGAAGTGCGAAGTTATAAAATTTGCAGAAGACACAAAACTTTTTAGTGGGGTTAGGAGTAAAGGGTACTGTGAAGATGTACAAAGGGACCTGAACAAACTGGGAAAGTGGGCAAATAAATGGCAGATGAGCTTTAATGTAGAGAAATGTAAAGTCTTGCATGTAGGAAACAGAAACCCGATGTACAGCTATACGATGGGAGGGCTGGTAATGGGTGAAAGTAGCCTAGAGAAGGACTTAGGGGTACTGGTGGATAAAATGTTGAAGCCGTTGGCACAGTGCACAGCGACCTCTAAGAAGGCGAACAGAATGCTAGGTATTATCAAGAAAGGTATTACATCCAGAACGAAGGATGTCATCCTGCCGCTGTATCGGGCGATGGTGCGCCCACATCTGGAGTACTGCATCCAATATTGGCCACCGTACCTTAAAAAGGATATGGCGATACTCGAGAAGGTTCAGAAAAGAGCGACACGACTAATAAAGGGTATGGAAAACCTTTCATATGCTGAAAGATTGGAGAAACTGGGGCTCTTCTCCCTAGAGAAGCGGAGACTTAGAGGGGATATGATAGAGACTTACAAGATCATGAAGGGCATGGAGAAAGTGGGGAGGGACAGATTATTCAAACTTTCAAAAACTACAAGAGGGCATTCGGAAAATTTAAGAGGTGACAGATATAGAACCAATGCTAGGAAATTCTTCTTCACCCTAAGGGTGGTGGACACCTGGAATGCGCTTCCAGAGGGTGTGATAGGACAAAGCACAGTATTGGGGTTCAAGAAGGGATTAGATGATTTCCTGAAGGAAAAGGGGATAGAAGGGTATAGATAGAGGAGTTGGGGGGGGACAGACTCAGGGCGAGTGCTGGGGAGTTCTTCTTTGCCCGGCGTGTGGTGGACGCCTGGAGTGCGCTTCCGGGGGGCGTGATAGGGCAGAGTACGGTACTGGGGTTTAAGAAAGGATTGGGCAATTTCCTACTGGAAAAGGGGATAGAGGGGTATAGATAGAGGATGACTGCACAGGTCCTGGACCTGTTGGACCGCCGCGTGAGCGGACTGCTGGGCACGATGGACCTCAGGTCTGACCCAGCGGAGGCATTGCTTATGTTCTTATGGGAGAGGAGGAGATAGTGGATGGTCTGGACGGGCCAATTGGCCTTTATCTGCCATCATGTTTCTATGTTACTAAAGTTCTGTGACATCACAATGCAGGTTGAAAGAGCCTTAGCCTATAGGAAGAGGAGATGCAAATGTTAAGAGCCTTAGCCAATGCGCTTCCAGAGAGCGTAATAGGGCAGAGTACGGTACTGGGGTTCAAGAAAGGATTGGACAATTTCCTGCTGGAAAAGGGGATAGAGGGGCAGAGATAGAGGATTACGGCACATGTCCTGGACCTGTTGGGCCACCGCGTGAGCGGACTGCTGGGCACGATGGACCTCAGGTCTGACCCAGTGGAGGCATTGCTTATGTTCTTATGTTCTTATTAATTTTTTAGCAAATATTTTAAATCAGATCGAGCTTTGGATGACCGCTTTTAAATTAAAATTAAATACTGAAAAAACTAAATTTTTTTTAGCTACACGTAATGAAAAGATAAAAGAAAATACGATTCATGTGTGCAGGCGGGAATATAATATTGAACAAACAATCAAAATACTGGGTGTAACTCTCGATAAACATCTGACTCTGGAAAAACATGTAGATCTACTGTTTAAGAAATGCATCTCAGTCTTATGGAAGCTCCGCACCATCAAAAAAATTTTTGATGAACATTCTTTCCGTCTGCTGGTGCAGACATCCATCTTGAGTATTTTGGCTTACCAAAAAATACTCAAAAAACTGAGACTAATTCAGAACATTGCGGTCCGCCTCATTTTTGGATTTAAAAAATGGGACCACATCACCCCTTTTTATCAAAAACTTCATTGGTTGCCAGTAGAGTCCAGAGTTTTGTTCAAGTTCTCTTGTATCTGTTACAAAGCAGTCTTTGGGACGCTACCAGATTATCTTGCTTCTCAGCTTCCTTTGAACAACTCCAATAAGAGTGCACGTAGAATAAATCTATTTAATTATCCTGCTTTAAAATCATGTCAAATACAAGAAGTTTTTTGATAGAATTCTATCATTCCAGGCCACTAGACTGAATACATGGCTTGGAAGACCTATATTAGAGGCTACTTCTTACTTTGATTTAGAAAGTCACTAAAGACACGTCTGTTCGACATGCTTACATCTTAACTGTGGTCATTGTTTAACTTCCCATGCTTTTACCTGATGTATTCTTTTATTGACTGTTATTATGTATTTTATATTCACCAATTGTATGTATTTTCCCTTGTTGTGAACCGCTTTGAACTTTTGGTATAGAGGTATACAAAAAAATAAATTATTATTATTTTTGCATCTGTATTTACCAAAGAGGATATACACAACATACCGGAAGCCGACAGGCTATACACGGGAAACAAAGATGGGAAACTGACTGGGTTGACGGTCAGTCTAGAAGAGGTACGCAGGCAGATTGATAGGCTTAAAAACAATAAATCCCCGGAACCAGATGGCATCCATCTGAGGGTAATCAAGGAACTGAAAGGGGCTATAGCTGAACTGCTTCAACTAATACCCACTCTGTCGATCAAATTGGGAAGGATTCCGGAAGACTGGAAAGTGGAGAATGTTACGCCAATCCTCTAGAAAAATTAGAGACGAGATCCAGGAAACTAGACACTGGTGAGTCTGACCTCGGTACTGGGAAAAATGGTAGAGGCGCTAATAAAGGACCGCATCATTGATCACATTGACAGACACAATCTGATGAGGATCAGTCAGCACGGCTTCAGCAAAGGACGATCTTGCTTGAAGAACTTGCTGCAGTTCGTCGAGGGACTAAACAGGCAGATAGACAAGGGTGACCCAGTCAACATTGTATATTTGGATTTTCAGAAGGTGTTCGACAAGGTTCTGCATGAACAACTACTTCAGAAAATTGCGAGCCATGGAAACGAGGGTGAAATACTCACGTGGATTAAAAACTGGCTGGCGGGTAGGAAACAGAGAGCGGGGGTGAATGGGCAATACTCGTACTGGAGGAGCGTCACGAGTGGAGTGCCGCAGGGTTCGGTACTTGGACCCGTGCTCTTCAACATATTTATAAATGACCTGGAAATTGGTACGACGAGTGAGGTGATTAAATTTGCAGATGAAGGGATTAGATGATTTGCAGAAGAAGGGATTAGATGATTTCCTGAAGGAAAAGGGGATAGAAGGGTATAGATAGAGGATTACTATACAGGTCCTGGACCTGTGTGTGCAGTCGCGTGAGCGAACTGCTGGGCATGATGGACCTCTGGTCTGACCCAGCAGAGGCACTGCTTATGTTCTTATGATACGAAGTTATCCAGAGTAGTGAAGACGCAGGGGGATTGCGAAGACCTGCAACGTGACATAAACACGCTCAAGAAATGGGCCGTGACATGGCAAATGAGGTTTAATGTGGATAAGTGTAAGGTGATGCATGTCGGTAACAAAAAATTTATACACGCCTACAGAATGTCCGGGGCAGTACTTGGAGAGACCTCCCAGGAAAGAGACTTGGGAGTGTTGGTCGACAAGTCGATGAAGCTGTCCACGCAATGTGTGGCAAAAGGGCGAACAGAATGCTAGGAATGATGAAGAAGGGGATCACGAACAGATCGGAGAAGGTTGTCATGCTGCTGTACTGTGCCATGATATGCCCTCACCTAGAATACTGCATCCTGCACTGGTCGCCCTATATAAAGAAGGACACGGTACTACTCGAAAGGGTCCAGAGAAGAGTGACTAAAATGGTTAATGGGCTGGACGAGTTGCCATACAGTGAGAGATTAGAGAAACCGGGCCTCTTCTTCCTTGAAAAGAGGAGACTGAGAGGGGACATGATCGAAACATTCAAGATAATGAAGGGAATAGACTTAGTACATAAAGACAGGTTGTTCACTCTCTCCAAGGTAGAGAGAACGAGAGGACACTCTCTAAAGTTAAAAGGGGATAGATTCCGTTCAAATGTAAGGTAGTTCTTCTTCATCCAGAGAGTGGTGGAAAGCTGGAATGCTCTTCCTGAGGCTGTTATAAGGGAAAACACCCTTCAGTAATTCAAGACAAAGTTAGACAAGTTCCTTCTAAACCGGAACGTACGCTGGTAGGGCTAGTCTCAGTTAGGGCACTGGTCTTTGACCTAGGGGCCGCCACTTGAGCATACTGCTGGGCACGATGACCCGCTGGTCTGACCCAGTAGTGGCAATTCTTATGTTCTTATTGTTTGCTCTCTTCCAGTGCTCTTTTATAAGAACATTTAGCAATTATAGGAGCTGATTCTGAATAGGACCCCGGTCTCAGCAGCTGAGAATCACACATCGGTGGCCTATACAGAATCTCATCTGTGTCACATCTGCACATGCTCAGAAGCCCCCAAGATACAGCCCCAAGATTAGGCTATCCAAAACCCAGACAAACTGCTGGGTTTTGGAAATCCATCCGGGCAGTACTCTAAAAAGTGGACATGTCTGGGTTTTCCCTGACATCTAGCAATCCTAATAATGCCTTTGTATCGCTCCATGGTGCGACTTCACCCTGAGTATTGCATTCAGTTCTGTATCTCAAGAAAAGATATATAAGAGCAACGAAAATGATAAGAGGGTGGAACTTTTCTCATATGAGGTTAGGGCTCTTCAGCTTGGAAAAGAGACAGCTGAAAGGGGATATGATAAGCTCTACAAAATTCTGTGTGGTGTACAATGGGTAATAGTGAATCAATTTTTTTACTCTTTCAAAAATTACAAAGACCAGGGGACAATCAATAAAGTTATATAAAAAATACCTTCAAACGCAATAGGAAGCAATATTCTTTCACTCAATGAATAGCTGAGCTCTAGAATTCATTGCCAGAGGATATGGTAACAGCAGTTAGCACACCTGGGTTTAAAAAAAGGTTTGGACAAGTTCCTGGAGGAACAGTACATAGTCTGCTATAGAGACGCTCACGGGGGAAGCCCTGGATCGCTAGCATGGCATGTTGCTACTCTTTGGGGATTTCACATTGGATGCTGCTACTATCTGGGTTTCTTCCAGGTACTTCTGACCTGTGTTGGCCACTGTGGAAACAGGACGCTGGGCAGATGGCCTATTAGTCTGACCCATTATGGCTATTCTTATGTTCCTATGCACCCACTGGCACCCACATTGCTAGATCCTAAGCTTTTACTTATGCCCTTCATGCTCTGGAAACACTGGACCACCTAGTGTTACGTTAGCTTTTTCTAACTGGAATAAGCTATTTTGCTTTTCTTGGACTATAGACAGTTAATTGTGGATTCTGGTACAAAAGAGATTTATTGATGTTGGGACTTGGCCTCCCATAGAGTCATTCAAACCCTAATTATGGCGAATAGTCATTTTCATTTGTTTTCCCTGAATGTTGAAGGACTCAATCACCCTATGAAGAAGAAAAAAGAAACTAGATGACCTTGGAACAGTCAAAGCAAATACAAGTTACTTCAAGTAGCCTATGTATCTTTTAAGAAGTTGGTTAAATTAAGGTAAAACAAAATGGGAGACCTGCTGGTAAAATGGAGCTGAGAGAGAGAGATGATGGATAACAGCTCTGGCTTGTGGGAGATTGCTCCGCCCTGTTGGTGACATCAGACCCTGCTCTGTTTGGGTTCTCACTCAAATTAATACCAACTGAAGGTTCAAACAGTGGATCTAATGGAGTGGCTTTGGATTTGTTTCTTTTTTTACTTTATCTGGGGGACCAGAGCGAATTCCAGTATATGTTACTGCAAGGAATCAAATCGGGATTAAAAGACCCCCCCCCCCCTCCTCATTTTTTGTACTTGACTTTGCAGATCTAGGCCAAAATATAATCCCAACAATTTCAAATCGTTGGGATCCCTGGGAACTCTGATCATTGGGCAAATCTCTCTTGTCTGTGTCTTACTAACTCCAGACTAGGTCCCTTCTCTCTTGCTGCGTCATACACCTGGATCAGACTGCCTGAGTCTGTACGTCATGCCCCATCCTTGGCAGTATTGAAGTCCAGACTAAAAGCCCACTTTTTCCAGGTTGCTTTTGACTCTTAACCCCCCTTATCTTAAAGCACCCACTGGAGTCTCTTTATGAACCTGGGTAGGTCACTTGACATTCCATTGCTCCAGGTACAAAACTTAGATTGCGAACCAGCTAGAGACAGAGAGCACACCTGCATAGAATGTGTACAACACTGCATACGACTATTAGAACTATAGAGTGTGGCGCAGTGGTTAAAGCTACAGCCTCAGCACTCTTAGGTTGTGGGTTCAAACCCACACTGCTCCTTGTGACCCTGGGCAAGTCACTTAATCCCCCCATTACCCCATCTACACTAGATAGATTGTGAGCCCACCGGGACAGACAGGAAAAATACTTGAGTGCCTGAATAAATTCATTTAAACCGTTCTGAGCTCCCCTGGGAGAATAAGAACATAAGCAGTGCCTCTGCTGGGTCAGACCAGAGGTCCATCATGCCCAGCAGTCCGCTCACGTGGCAGCCCATCAGGTCCAGGACCTGTATAGTAATCCTCTATCTATACCCTTCTATCCCTTTTTTCTTCAGGAAATTGTCTAATCCCTTCTTGAACCCCAAAACCGTACTCTGTCCTATCACACCCTCTGGAAGCGCATTCCAGGTATCTACCACCCTTTGGGTGAAGAAGAAGCTCCTAGCATTGGTTCTGAATCTGTCCCCTTTTAATTTTTCAGAATACCCTCTCGTTCTTGTAGTTTTTGAAAGTTTAAATAATCTGTCCCTCTCCACTTTCTCTATGCCCTTCATGATCTTGTAAGTCTCTATCATGTCCCCTCTAAGTCTCCGCTTTTCCAGGGAAAAGAGCCCCAGTTTCTCTAATCTTTCAGCGTATGAAAGGTTTTCCATACCTTTTACCAGTCGCGTCACTCTCCTCTGAACCTTCTTGAGTATTGCCATATCCTTCTTAAGGTACGGCGACCAATATTGGATGCAGTATTCCAGATGCGGGCGCACTAATGCCCGATACAATGGCAGGATAACTTATTTCGTTCTGGTTGTAATACCTTTCTTGATAATACCTAGCATCCTATTCGCCTTCTTAAAAGCCGCTGCGTTCTGTGCCGACGGCTTCATTGTCCTGTCCACCAGTACCCCCAAATCCTTTTCTAGGCTACTTTCACCCATTACCAGCCCTCCCATCCTATAGCTGTACATCGGGCTTCTGTTTCCTACATGCAAGACTTTACATTTCTCCACATTAAACTTCATCTGTCATCTTTTCACCCACTCTTCTAGTTTGTTAAGGTCCTTTTGTTGTAGAAAATAGAATAAATAAATAAATAATAGTAGTAATACATAAGAACATAAGAATTGCTGCTGCTGGGTCAGTCCAGTGGTCCATCATGCCCAGCAGTCCGCTCACATGGCGGTCTTCGGTCAAAGATCAGTGCCTAACTGAGACTAGCCTTACCTGTGTATGTTCCGGTTCAGCAGGAACTTGTCTAACTTTGTCTTGAATCCCTAGAGGGTATTTTCCCCTATAACAGCCTCCAGAAGAGCGTTCCAGTTTTCTACCACTCTCTGGGTGAAGAAGAACTTCCTTACGTTTGTACGGAATCTATCCCCTTTCAAATTTAGAGAGTGCCCTCTCATTCTCCCTACCTTGGGGAGGGTGAATAACCTGTTTTTATCTACTAGGTCTATTCCGTTCTGTATTTTGAATGTTTTGATCATGTTCCCCTCTCAGTCTCCTCTTTTTAAGGGAGAAGAGGCCCAGTTTCTCTAACCTCTCACTGTACGGCAACTCCTCCATCCCCTTAACCATTTTAGTCACTCTTCTCTGGACCTTTTCAAGTAGCACTGTGTCCTTCTTCATGTACGGTGACTAGTGCTGGACGCAGTAGTCCAGGTGAGGATGCACCATGGCCTGGTACAGCGGCATGATAACCTTCTCTTATCTGTTTGTGATCCCCTTTTTAATTCTGTTCACCTTTTTTGCCACCGCCGCACATTGCGTGGATGGCTTCATTGACTTGTCGACCAGTACTCCCAACTCTCTAAGTACTGCACCGGACATTCTGTATTCATGTATAAGATGCATCACCTTATACTTATCCACATTAAACCTCATTTGCCATGTCGAAGCCCATTTCTCAAGAGTGTTTATGTCACGTTGCAGGTCTTTGCAATTCTCCCGCGTCTTCACTACTCTGAATAACTTTGTATCGTCTGCAAATTTAATCACCTCACTCACAGTACCAATTTCCAGGTCATTTATAAATATGTTGAAGAGCACGTGACCAAGCACCAAACCTTGTGGCACTCTACTCGTGATGCTTTTCCAGTCCGACTATTGTCCATTTACCCCCACTCTCTGTTTCCTTTCCACCAGCTAGTTTTTAATCCATGTGAGTATTCCATGGTTTGCAATTTTTCAAAGTAGTCGTTCATGAAGAACCTTGTCGAATGTCTTCTGAAAATCCAGATATACAATGTCGACCGGGTCACCCTTTTTTATCTGCCTGTTTACTCCCTCGAAGAAGTGCAGCAAGTTTGTCAAGCAAGATCTTCCTTTGCTGAAGCCGTGCTGGCTGGTCCTCATCAGATCATGTTCGTCAAGGTGATCAATGATGCGGTCCTTTATCAGTGCCTCTACCATTTTTCCCGTTACCGAGATCAGACTCACTGGTCTGTAGTTTCCCGGATTTCCCCTCAAACCCTTCTTGAAGATCGGCATAACATTCGCCACTTTTCAGTCTTCCACAATCCTTCCCGATTTGATCAACAGATTGGCTATAGTTGAAGCAGTTCAGCTATAGCCCCTTTCAGTTCCTTGATTACCCTCAGATGGATGCCATCCAGTCCCTGGGATTTATTATTTTCAAGCCTATCAATCTGCCTACGTACCTCTTCTAGACTACCGTCAACCCTGTCAGTTTCCCGTCCTTGTTGCCTGCATATAGCCTGTCACCTTCCGTTATGTTGTGTATATTCTCTTTGGTAAATACAGGCGCAAAAAATGTGTTCAATTTGTCGGCAATGGCTTTGTCCTCCTTTAGCACTCCCTTTATTCCTCGGTCATCCAACAGCCCCACCGCTTCCTTCGCGGGTCATTTAAGAACATAAGAACATAAGAAACGCCTTCACTGGATCAGACCTTGGTCCATCTAGTCCGGCGACCCGCACACGCGGAGGCCCAGTTAGGTCCTCTCTGTTGGAGACTCGGATTTCCCGTATCCCTCAATATGATTTGCACGGAGGTGTGCATCCAACTTGCGCTTAAAACCCAAAACAGTAGTCTCTGTCACAACCTCCTCCGGAAGAGCATTCCAAGCATTCCACTCTCTGTGTGAAACAGAACTTCTTGACATTTGTCCTGAATCTGCTGCCACTCAGCTTCTAGCAATCTAGGCTATGACCTCTTGTCCTTGTCACATCTGGAAAAGTCAGTAGTTCTGCTTCCTGGTCTATTTTGTCAAATCCTTTTAATATTTTAAAAGTTTCAATCATATCCCCTCGCAGTCTTCTCTTTTCGAGAGTGAACAGTCCCAGTTTTCCGAGGCGTTCTTTGTAGCTCAAATTCTCCATACCTTTGACTAGTTTCGTGGCTCGCCTCTGCACCCTCTCCAGTAGGGTTATATCTTTCTTGAGGTATGGAGACCAGTGTTGGACACAGTAGGTGTGGTCTGACCATTGTTTTGTAAAGTGGCATTATGACGTCCTCCTATCTACTCATGATCCCCTTCTTAATCATGCCCAACATCCTGTTTGCTTTCTTAGCCGCCGCCGCGCATTGAGCCGATGACTTTAGGGTCCTGTTTATCAGTACCCCCAAATCCCTTTCCTGTTCGCTTTTTGCTAACTTAACCCCCAACATCTTATACTCATGTTCCTTGTTTTTCTTTCCTAGATGTATCACCTTGCATTTGTTTATGTTAAAGTTCATCTGCCACTTTATCGCCCACGTTTCTAGCTGGTTCAGATTTTTCTGGAGGTCCTCGCAGTCCCTTTGGGAGCTAACCGCCCAACATAGTTTTGTATCATCAGCAAACTTTATTATATTGCATGTTGTTTCCTCTTCCAGGTCGTTTATAAAAACATTGAACAAGATGGGCCCAAGAACTGAACCCTGGGGCACACCGCTAGTCACTTTCTCCCAGTCCGAGAATTTCCCATTTATGCTCACCCTCTGCATTCTGTTGTCAAGCCAATTGCCGATCCATTGGGCTCAGTCTTGGGCCCAATTCTATTCAACTTATTCATAAGAGATATGACGCAAGGGCTTAGAGGAAAGGTATCACTGTTCGCCGATAACGCCAAAATTTGCAACATAGTAAGCAAAAGCTTATTACCTGACAATATGACACAGGACTTACTGCTGCTGGAACGATGGTCAACGACTTGGCAGCTGGGCTTCAATGCTAAAAAATGCAAGGTAATGCACCTGGGTAAGAGAAACCCGCGCAGAACTTATGCACTAAATGGGGAGACCTTGGTTAGGACCACGGCAGAACGTGATCTAGGAGTGATCATTACTGAGGACATGAAGGATGCCAATCAAGTGGAGAAGGCTTCCTCCAGGGCAAGACCAATGATGTATCCGTAGAGGTTTTGTCAGCAGGAGACCTGAAGTCATTATGCCATTGTACAGATCCATGGTGAGGCCTCACTTAGAGTACTGTGTTCAATTCTGGAGACCACACTACCGTAAGGACATACTGAGGATCGAGTCGGTTCAGCGAATGGCCACCAGGATGGTCTCGGGGCTAAAGGATCTAACGTATGAAGAAAGACTAGAGAAGTTGCGGCTGTACTCACTTGAGGAACGAAGAGAGAGGGGAGACATGATTGAAACATTTAAGTACATCACGGGTCGCATTGAGTCGGAAGACGATATCTTCTGTCTCATGGGACCCTCGACCACCAAACATAGTAACATACATAGTAACATAGTAGATGACGGCAGATAAAGACCCGAATGGTCCATCCAGTCTGCCCAACCTGATTCAATTTAAATTTTTTTTAAAATTTTATTTTATTTTTTTTTTTATTTTTCTTCTTAGCTATTTCTGGCCAAGAATCCAAAGCTTTACCCGGTACTGTGCTTGGGTTCCAACTGCCGAAATCTCTGTTAAGACTTACTCCAGCCCATCTACACCCTCCCAGCCATTGAAGCCCTCCCCTGCCCATCCTCCACCAAATGGCCATACACAGACACAGACCGTGCAAGTCTGCCCAGTAACTGGCCTAGTTCAATATTTAATATTATTTTCTGATTCTAAAACTTCTGTGTTCATCCCACGCTTCTTTGAATTCAGTCACAGTTTTACTCTCCACCACCTCTCTCGGGAGCGCATTCCAGGCATCCACTACCCTCTCCGTAAAGTAGAATTTCCTAACATTGCCCCTGAATCTACCACCCCTCAACCTCAAATTATGTCCTCTGGTTTTACCATTTTCCTTTCTCTGAAAAAGATTTTGTTCTACATTAATACCCTTCAAGTATTTGAACGTCTGAATCATATCTCCCTTGTCTCTCCTTTCCTCTAGGGTATACATATTCAGGGCTTCCAGTCTCTCCTCATACGTCTTCTGGCGCAAGCTTCCTATCATTTTCGTCGCCCTCCTCTGGACCGCCTCAAGTCTTCTTACGTCTTTCGCCAGATACGGTCTCCAAAACTGAACACAATACTCCAAGTGGGGCCTCACCAATGACCTGTACAGGGGCATCAACACCTTCTTCCTTTTACTGACCATGCTTCTCTTTATACAGCCCAGCATCCTTCTGGCAGCAGCCACTGCCTTGTCACACTGTTTTTTCGCCTTCAGAGGGCATCCGCTGAAAATCAGGGGAGGGAAGTTTCATGGAGACTCCAGAAAGTACTTTTTCACCGAAAGAGTGGTGGATCAGTGGAACAGACTCCCACTGCAGGTGATTGAGGCCAGCAGCTTGACGGATTTTAAGAGTAAATGGGATGCTCACGTGGGATCTTTAAAGGAGTAAATTCGGGGGCGGATACTTGGAATAGGCAGACTTGGTGGGCTATAGCCCTTTTCTGCCACTATGTTTCTATGTTTCATCTGTGTACGTCACTTCCTATTCCATGACTTAGTAGTTTCCTCATAAGCCTTGTGTGCGGGACCTTGTCAAACGCTTTCTGAAAGTCCAAGTAAATTATGTCCACTGGATCTCCATTGTCAATTTGTTTATTCACCTTCTAAAAGAACTGAAGTAAATTTGTCAAACATGATTTCCCTTTCCTGAAGCCGTGTTGACTAGCTCTTATTAGGTTGTGATTTTCCAGGTGTTTCACAATGGTATCTTTAATTAGTGCTTCAACCATCTTCCCAGGAACTGATGTGAGACTCACAGGTCTGTAGTTACCTGGTTCTCCTCTTGATCCTTTTTTGAAAATTGGGATGACATTTGCTATCTTCCAGTCATATATCGAAAGAACAGCTTGAAGTTTTTTGCCTCCTTGGCTATTTTTTTCCTCGTAGTCTCTATTGGCCCCTCTTACCGCCTTATGGCACCTGCTTTGATGCTTTTTGTGCTTTTTCCAGTTTTTGTCCGTTTTTGACCTTTTCCATTCCTTAAACGAAGTCTTCTTGTCTCTGATTGCTTCCTTCACTGCTACAGTGAGCCACGCCAGTTCCTTGTTCTCTTTCCTCTTGGATCCCTTGTTGATACGTGGCATATATAGATTTTGTGCCTCGGTAACTGTGTCCTTAAAAAGGGACTATGGTTGCTCTAGCATTTTTACAGTGCTTATCCTTTTCTTAATCTTCTTCCCCACCATGAGTCTCATCCCTTCTAATTCCCTTTTCGGAAGTTCAGTGCCATGGCTGTCGTCCTGGATCGATGTTTTGCTCCCGTGTCCAGGTTGAAGCAGATCATATTGTGATCACTGCTTCCCAGCGTCCCTTCTACTTCTACACCTGCGCCGGTCCTCATAGTCCATTTAGAATTAAATCCAGAATCATATTTCCTCTCGTATTTTCCTTGACAAGTTGTTCCAGGAAGCAATCGCCTACAGCATCCAGGAACTTGGTATCCCTACCACAGCCGGAGGTGCCTAGGTTCCAGTCTATCCCTGGATAATTGAAGTCACCCACGATAACTGCGTTGCCTCTCTTGCAGTTGCGTTTAATCTCGTCCGTCATTTCTCCATCAATTTCTTTGGACTGCCCTGGAGGTCGGTAGTAGATGTCGATCTTTGTTTCCGTTCCATTTGCTCCTGGAATTTTGACCCATAGAGACTCTAACTTATTTTTCATTTGCAGCGTGTTCTCTCCGGTAGACTCAATTCCCTCTTTGACGTATAGGGCAATACCCCCACCTTTCTGACCCACTCTGTCTCTGCAGTATAGCTTGTACCCCGGTAACACAGTGTCCCAGACATTTTCCTCGTTCTACCATGTTTCCGTGATGCCAATGATGTCAAAGTTATCTTTTTGTTCCATAGCTACCAATTCCCCCATCTTATTCCATAGGCTCCTTGTGTTCGTGTACATGCACTTGAGTTTGTCAGACTAGATATGATAGAGACGTTGAAACACCTATGTGACATAAATACACATGAGTTGAGTTTCTTTCAATTGAAAGAAAACTCCAGAATGAGAGGGCATATAATGAGGTTAAGAGGTGATAGGCTCAGGAGTAATCTAAGGAAATACTAATTTTACAGAAAGGGTGTTAGCTGCGTGGAATAGCCAGAATGTCTTGATATTGATGTTGCTGGACAGAAAAGGGAGATCTGAAGCTGTAAAGATATTCTCAACATAGGAACAAGGAACATACAAAGCATGAATCAAAGAAAATTGGAAATTGTTAAAGATCAAATGGAAAAACACAAAATTGGTTTGATAGCAATCAGTGAACTCAAATGGACAGGAAATGGCCATTTTCAATCAAACAAGCATTGGATCTCCTAATCTGGTCGTGAAACACACAGGAAAAATGGCTTGGCATTCAAAGAGAGTGCTAAAGGCAATGTTATCAGTAAAAGTCATGTCAATCCATCTACAGGGAAAGCCGATCAATGTTACTTTGATCCAAGTATATGCTCAAAGACAAACGCAGAAGGTGAGGATGTAGAATTGTTCTATGAATAACTTCAAAATGAAATACGAGATCAAACGTCCTTGGACACCGACTGGCACGCCTACTTCACAAGGCTTTAAACTAGGTATGTTGGGGAGGGTACAAGCACAAACAACCTATCTGACGAGCTATGCCATCAATACTTTTCTGAGTCTGGGGTAAACAAACACCACAATTCTGGGTCTGGGACTGAGACGAGTAAACACATTTCTAAGTATGGGGCGAGTACACACATTTCTAAGTCTAAGGTAGGTTTACATTGTAATTCTGGGTCTAGGGAGGATACACACATTGCAAGCTATACTGAAAGAATTAAGGTAGCTCAAACAGGTATTCCACCACAGGGTACGAACACTTTCAAACAAAGGGTAGGTACACATTGCTATACTGGGTCTAGGGAAGGTACACAAACTCCAAGTAGTACTGAAAAGGTCCATGCAGCTCAAGCAGGAACAGCCCCAGGGAGGCATAGCAAACATACTACATGGAGGGCTATGTACGTCAAAGCCCATTGTCTGGGCAACAAGATCCTGGAACTTGAGACTGAAATGAGAAATGCTGACCTGGATGTGGTGGCGATAACTGAGACCTGGCTCACTGACTCCCACGGGTGGGACATGGTGATACCAGGATACAACCTTCTTCGCCAAGACAGGGAGGGCAGAATGGGAGGAGGTGTAGCAATATACACTAAGGATGATATTAAAGTCACCAGAATCACAGATATCAGGTACACAGGGGAATCCCTTTGGGTAAATTTGGCCAGGGGGAATGACAAATGCCTGTATCTTGGCATAGTATACAGACCCCCAAGGCAACAGGATGACATAGATATAGAATTAATAGGTGACATAGAGAATATCACCTTACGTGGGGATACATTGTTATTAGGAGACTTCAATATGCCTGATGTGGATTGGAACACACTTTCCTCTGCATCAAGCAGCAGCAGGAGACTATTGAACTCTATGAAGGGAGCTAAACTGAGGCAACTGGTATTGGAGCCAACAAGGGAACAGGCAATACTGGACCTATTGCTTACCAATGGCGAAAGTGTCACTGAGGTCTCAGTGGTAGATAAGTTGGCCTCCAGCGACCACAACATGATATGGTTCAAACTCAGGAAGGGTTTCGCCAAAACTAACACATCGACCAGGGTCCTTAGCTTCAAGAACGCCAACTTTGAGGGTATGAGGGATTTCATCCATCAAGCACTACAAAACCAAGCAGGAACAGATAACGTAGAGGAATTGTGGTCGACTCTGAAAACTACCATTCAGGAGGCGACCAATCGCTATATAAAATCAGTGAGTAAGCGGCGCAGGAACAATAAGCCACAATGGTTCTCAGCGGAGATCTCGGACCTCATAAAAGAGAAGAAAAAAGCGTTCATCTCCTACAAACATACAGGATCTCAGGACTCTAGAGAAGTCTATTTGACTAGGGCAAGAGCTGTCAAAACAGCAGTTAGAGAGGCCAAATTCCGAATGGAGGAAACTTTAGCAAAGAACATCAAGAAGGGCGATAAATCCTTCTTCAGGTATATTAGCGACAGAAACCGCAGTACAAGCGGGATAGTACGCCTTAGGAAACCAGACGGGAACTTTGTAGAAGCAGACTCGGAAAAAGCTGAATTGTTAAACGAATACTTCTGTTCGGTCTTCACCCGCGAGGCGCTGGGTTCCGGCCCTCAGCTACAGAAAAAGGATGGCTCAGTGGACCCATTTAGTAATTTCAAGTTTACAACAAGCAGTGTCTACTGTGAGCTGACTAAACTCAAGGTTAACAAAGCAATGGGGCCAGACAACCTACACCCCAGGGTGCTCAGTGAGTTAGGGGACGTCCTGGCGGAACCACTATCCGCTCTCTTCAATCTCTCCCTTAGTACAGGTAGAGTCCCGTTGGACTGGAAAACGGCTAACGTCATCCCACTCCACAAAAAAGGTTGCAGAACAGAGGCTGAGAACTACAGACCAGTGAGTCTCACATCTATAGTGAGCAAACTAATGGAAACCCTAATCAAACACCAATTAGATAAGATCCTGGATGAGGAGAATCTACGGGATCCCCGTCAACATGGATTTACCATGGGGAAATCCTGCCAATCCAACTTGATCAGCTTCTTTGACTGGGTGACGGGGAAGCTTGATATTGGAGAGTCCTTGGACATTGTATACTTGGATTTCAGCAAAGCATTTGATAGTGTCCCACACCGCAGGTTGTTGTGCAAAATGAGTTCTATGGGATTAGGTAAAACTTTGACAAAATGGGTTGGGGACTGGCTTGGTGGTAGGCTTCAGAGGGTGGTGGTGAACGGCACCCCCTCCGTAATGACGGCAGTGATCAGCGGGGTGCCACAGGGCTCGGTCTTAGGCCCGATCCTTTTCAATATCTTTATAAGGGACCTGGCTGAGGGGCTTCGTGGTAAAATAACGTTATTCGCCGATGACGCCAAACTGTGTAATATAACAAGCAAGAGCACAACGGACAATATGAAACATGACCTACTCCTATTGGAGCAATGGTCAAAGACCTGGCAACTGAGTTTTAATGCCAAGAAATGCAAAGTCATGCACCTTGGCAGTCAAAATCCATGCGAGACTTACACCCTAAATGGCGAGATCCTAGCAAGGACGGTTGCAGAACGGGACCTAGGGGTGATCATCAGCGAAGACATGAAGACTGCCAATCAAGTGGAACGGGCTTCATCTAAGGCTAGGCAGATCTTAGGATGTATACGTAGGAGTTTCGTCAGCCGTAAGCCTGAAGTCATTATGCCGTTATATAGATCTATGGTGAGGCCCCATCTGGAATATTGCGTGCAATTCTGGAGGCCTCATTATCGCAAGGATGTACTGAGGCTTGAGTCGGTCCAGCGAATGGCCACCCGGATGGTCTCCGGACTCAAGGATCTCCCGTACGAGGAACGGCTGGACAAATTACGGCTATACTCACTCGAGGAACGCAGAGAGAGGGGAGACATGATCGAGACGTTCAAATACCTCACGGGCCGTATCGAGGTAGAAGAAGATATCTTCTTCTTCAGGGGTCCGATGGCAACAAGAGGACATCCATGGAAAATCAGGGGGGGGAAATTGCATGGCGACACCAGGAAATACTTTTTCACCGAAAGAGTGGTTGATCGCTGGAATAGACTGCCACTTCAGGTGATCGAGGCAAGCAGCGTGCCTGATTTTAAGAAGAAATGGGATCGTCACGTGGGATCTCTGCACAGAGTTAAATAGGGGAGGGTTATTAGGGTGGGCAGACTAGATGGGCCGCGGCCCTTATCTGCCGTCTTTTTCTATGTTTCTATGTTTCTAAACGTTGAAACAAGATCTACTGATCATTAAGGGGGACTTCAGTGCAAAAGTAGGAAGTACACCTGATGATACAGTGTTTGGAAGGCACGACATCATAGAAAGAAATTAAGCTAGTGATAGTTTTGCAAAATGAACCAACTGTCAATAATGAATACGCATTTCCAGCACTACCAAACTTCGCCATGACACATGGACCTCTCCAAACGGCATGTATCAAAATCAAATTGACTAAATCTTTATAGGACAAAGATAGAAAACTGCAGTTTTGATTGCAAGGACTAAGCCAGGAGCTGATTCTGGAAGCAACCACAAGCTTTTAACATGCAAGATCAAAGTAAAACTTCACAAGATCATTGAAAATATTCTATCAGACTATTGAATAAAACCAGACAATAGGTTTGCCTGTCTTGAAACAGGAGATAGAGATAAAATCTCTGGAATTCAATTCCAGGTATAATGAGATTATGCAAAGATCATGTGTCTTTTAAGAAAATGTTAGATACATGATGGCAGATAAAGGCCAAATGGCCCATCCAGTCTGCCCATCCGCAGTAACCATTATCTCGTTCTCTCTCTGAGAGATCCCACGTGCCTATCCCAGGCCCTCTTGAAATCAGACACAGTCTCTGTCTCCACCACCTCTTCCGGGAGACTGTTCCATGCATCTACCACCCTTTCTGTAAAAAAGTATTTCCTTAGATTACTCCGGAGCCTCTCACCTCATAACTTCATCCTATGTCCTCTCATTGCAGAGTTTCCTTTCAAATGAAAGAGACTCAACTCATGAGCATTTACATTATGTAGGTATTTAAACGTCTCTATCATATCTCCCTTCTCCCGCCTTTCTGTAACTCTGTGGTTATTATTTGTTTTAGATTTAAAGAATTCTGTATTAAGGAAATTTGTGGGGAAGATTGACTTATTTGTTTTTTGCATTTTATAATGTTTGTTTGTGCTTGAAATTGTGGATGTAAATGTTTTGTACATCGCTTAGATTTAATCGATTCATAAATTTTTATAATAAATAGAGAGCCTGAAGAGTTTTGGTGTTGTCCAGCCAGCTCTCACTTGTTCTCAGATGTTAGCCAGGGAAGATCCATGTTGGACATTGTGTAGTCTGTGTGTCCTTTTTCAGGATTATATCAGGGGAAGAATGTTTCCTTCTCCATTACAGTAATATAGTTCAGCTACCCAACCCTTCAGGCTGACACATAAAATTTGTTTGCAAATCATGGCTATACAAACCCCCGGTTTCACAATGCTTCCATCCCTTAGCTATCATTTCACGCAAATGGTTAGAGAATGAAAACAGATTTTTATTGTTCCTATCTGGCCTGTGACATCACCGAGGACCTGCCTTTTGTCAGACTAAGAGATCTGATAGCTTTGCTTTGGATTCCTCATCCAGCATTGAGACACATGCCAGCCATCACCATCAATCGTGCGAATCTCCAGTGGGGCCGAGAAGCGAAGGACAGTGGCTGTGATCAGAATTCAAATGTGGGACTGGCAAATGGTCAGACTTTGCAGCAAATACTCCACAGACAAACCTACTTAAGGAAAAGCAAATACATTACAGATTAAAGGCATTAACATGTAGCCCACACAGCTTCAGACCCTAAAGAGGAGCCTTGCATTTCAGAATAGGGAGGAATAGTGTTCATTTATCAAGCAAGATTCACAAAAGACCTTTGACAATGTAAGTTTTAGTCTGATCTCCTAGGTTCTTGCTTTTCAGCTCTGGGAAAGGTTAGTGATTTAATCTTTCTTTTTAATACAAATGGTAAGTGGCAGCATATATGGGCATACTTGATCATACCTAATGCCTTTAACAGCACAGCATCCCAGGGTGCATCTGAATGGCAGACTTATGACTCTGGGGCAGATAGAAAGTGAGTCCACAACGTGGGGGGAGCAGGGGGCAAACAGGGCAACTTGCCTGGTCCTTCATGTTCTAGGGAGTTATAGGCTCACCTTAAACTAGAAAAGATGCAGATGGAAGATGGGCTGCTGGATCTCTTGCTAAATTTCTGCCCTGAGGCCTAGCTCTGCCTTCTGTACAGTTTGATGTTTGATTTCGTCATTCTCCACGGTACATTCTATTACCTTGGGGTTCTCTCTACAAATGGAAATGTTTTGCATATGTGTTCCCGCTAAGCTGCGCTGGGGTGCGCTGGCGCACAAAATATTACCTCGCAGCGCACAAGTTTCTCGTCACAGCGCACACAGTGTAGAGCACAGTTCTTCAACCGCCGGTCCGCAAACAAAATCTTGCCGGTCCGCGAAGGATTCGGTCCCCGCCGCAACGAAAGGCCGGCGTCAGCTGACTTGCAACTTCCTGTTGCAGTCGCTGTGCCGGGACTCCTGCCTTCGCCGGGACTCCTGCCTTCCACCGCGTTTGCCTCCTGCCTTGTCTCCGCACCTCCAGACCAGCAGCGGCAGCTGTGTATGCTTTTAACTTCGGCACAGAGCTGCCCCTAATCAATAGTTTAGCGCGGTTTCATAAGGCAGCCTCGGGGCCTTTGCTAGGCCGGCCCACATCGCATCATCGAAGCGGGCCGGCTATCAAAGGCCCCGAGGCTGCCTCATGAAACCGCGCTAAACTATTGATTAGGGGCAGCTCTGTGCCGAAGTTAAAAGCATACAGAGCTGCCGCTGCTGGTCTGAACTCTTGGGCCGCTGAAGGAGGGCAAAAAGCAGCTGTCCTGGAGGTTTCCCTTCCTCTCGCCTTTACAGGTTCCTTTTTTCCACCTTTTTTTTTTTCCTTCAAACGGCAACGGGCCCCAGCATCGACATCAATCAAGTAAGTTCCACTGTCAATCAAGCGGTTCTGCTCGGCCAAAGCTTCCCCTGTGACATGAGCCACCCTCAGGGGAAAGAAAGTGACCCACAAAGGTGAGGGGAAGGGGGGCAGATGATGGAAGTTGGGGGGGGGGGAGAGAGAGAGAGAGAGAGAAGGGGCAGATGATGGAATGGAGGAGATGAGAGAGAGAGAGAAGGGGACAGATGATGGAAGTGAGAAGAAGGGAGAGAGAGCAGAAGGCAGATGGATGTCAGTTGAGAAGGGAGAGCAGATGCTGAATGGAAGTGGGGAAAGAACACATACTGGATGGAAGGAGGAGATAAATAAAGGGGGAAGAAAATAGTAAGATAATGGAGGGGTGAGGGAAAGGGGTGACAAGCTGTGTGTAGACACAGTGAAAAGAGGGAAACGGGACTAAATAGTAAGAAAGAATTTAATTTAGATGGAGGCAGAAAATAGAGAAGGAAGACCAGAGAAGAAAAGGGAAGAGAGAGCAGAGAATGATCAGATCTGAGTGGAGGAAATGAGAAGAGAGATATGCTAAAAACCACAGGGGGGAGGGAAGGATAGAGATGCCAGACCATGAGGGGAACAGAAGGAAGATGATGGATGCTAGACCAAATTGGGGGGTGGGGGGGGGGCAGGAGGAGAGATGGCAGGGAAAGACAGACAGTGAATGGAAGGGGCAGATGCTGGACTGAAGAGACAGAGAAGGTTATCATGCTGCTGTACCGGGCCATGGTACGCCCTCACCTGGAGTACTGCGTCCAGCACTGGTACTTTAAGAAGGACACGGTACTACTCGAAAGGATCCAGAGAAGAGCAACTAAAATGGTTAAGGGGCTGGAGGAGTTGCCGTACAGCGAAAGATTAGAGAAACTGGGCCTCTTCTCCCTTGAGCAGAGGAGATTGAGAGGGGACATGATAGAAACATTCAAGGTACTGAAGGGAATAGACTTAGTAGCTAAGGCAGGGAGAACGAGAGGGCACTCTCTAAAGTTGAAAGGGGATAGATTCCATACAAACGTAAGGAAGTTCTGTGGTAGAAAGCAACATATTTATTTGGCTCATAACTTGCTGGCGCCCGATATTTTTAGCTCACAGTGAAAAAAGTTTGCTCACAACACCCGCCCGCTTAGAGGGAACACTGTGTGACTGGTAAACAAGAGCAAGCATTGCTGAGAGTTGATCCAGTCTGATACTGAAGAGAGAGACCTATATGAGCAAGGAGTGGCTTTCTCACACTGAGGTACACGTAAACTATGGAAAACACAAAATATGAGAGCCCTGGTGAGCTGGGAAAAGTGACACGTCAAACTCCATGAACACTTAAAAAAAAACTGAGAGAAAGTTACGTCTATATCTAAGCTCTAATATCTAGTATCACCAATATCTGTTTATCATTCCCTCTGTAATTCTCCCACCTGAGCACCTTCTTGTCTGTCTTGACTAGATTGTAAGCTCTTTTGAGCAGGAACTCTCTCTTCTGTGTTTTGATGTAGTGCTATAGAAATTAGTAGTAGTAGCAGCATTTTCTAAACAAAATCTCTAATGACAATAATTGAGTAACAGGAAAATTCAATAGACGTCAGTTTTTAGCTCTATGTAAGTTTTCTAAGTGTTCAGTCTTATGATAGAATGATAACATATCCTTCATACGTGTTATATCCGTAGCTTGCGGATCATTCAAACATTTTTCACAAATACTTAGAGTCAATCTCTTTGGAGGTTTGCTCCAGATAGTTATATATAGACTCCACCCCTTTCATGAGCATAGTAATATAGTAAATGACGGCAGATAAAGACCTGAACGGTCCATCCAATCTGCCCATTAGTTATATCCATTACAAATACATGATCAAATTAACATGTCTCTTCTTTGATATTTTTGTGTCATAGACTGTAAAGTCCACCTGATATTGTCCTGGGTTCCAAATGCTGAAGTTGCCGTCCAAGCTCACTCCAGCCTATCCAACCATCCTGTTTGCAGGATATCTACCATAAAGTCTAGCCAGTAACATTCTCATGTTCTAAGTTAGTGGAGCAAAGAAAGCAAACAGGATGTTGGGCATGATTAAAAAGTAGGTCGGAGGACGTCATAATGCCACTTTACAGAGCAATGGTCAGACCACACTTAGAATACTGTGTCCAGTACTGGTCTCCATACCTCAAGAAAGATACAATTCTGCTGGAGAGGGTGCAGAGGCGAGCCACGAAACTAGTCAAAGGTATGGAGAATTTGAGCTACCAGGAACGCCTCAGAAAACTGGGACTGTTCACCCTCGAAAAGAGAAGACTGAGAGGGGATTTGATAGAGACTTTTAAAATATTAAAAGAATTTGACATAATAGACCAGGAAGAAGCATTACTGACATTTTCAGATGTGACACGGACAAGAGGTCATAGCCTGAAACTGTGTGGCAGCAGGTTCAGGACAAATGTCAGGAAGTTCTGCTTCACACAGCAAGTGGTGAGCGCTTGGAATGCTCTCCCGGAGGAGCTTGTGGCGGAGACTAGTGTTCAGGGTTTCAAGCGCAAGTTGGATGCACACCTTCTTGCAAATCATATCCGGGGATACGGGAAATCCGGGTCTCCAACAGGGAGCACCTAACTGGGCCTCCGCATGTGTGGATCGCCGGACAAGATGGACCTAGGTCTGATCCGGTGAAGGCGTTTCTAATGTTCTTATGTACCCTCTCCAACCTAATCCTACACCTGGAAAAGTGGAGACTTAGAGGAGACATGATAGAAACTTTCAAGATCCTGAAAGGCATAGTTAAGGTAGACAGGGACAGATTCTTCAGACTGTGGGGAACAACAAGTACAAGGGGTCACTCAGAGAAACTGAAAGGGGACAGGTTTAGAACCAATGCCAGGAAGTTCTTCTTCACCCAGAGAGTGGTGGACACATGGAACACACTCCTGGAGGTTGTGATAGGGCAGAAGACACTACAGGGATTCAAAGAAGGTTTGGATAAATTCCTGAAGGATAAGGGGATTGAGGGGTGCGGACAGAAGTAGTGATAGGTTATAGGATGAGGCAGGGACCACTTGACAGGTCATGGACCTGATGGGCTGCCGCAGGTGCGGACTGCTGTGCGCGATGGACCTCTGGTCCAGTGGAGGCAACTTCTTATGTTCTAAATCATCACATATGGGACACAGACCGTGCAAGTCTGTCCAGTACCAGCCTTAGCTCTTTAATTTACATCCTTTGTTTTCTAACTCTATGCTTATCCTACGTTTTTTTAAATTCCATCACCATTTTCCTCTTCACCACTTCCCTTGGGGGAGGGCATTCCAGGCATCTACCACTCTATCCATGAAAAAATAATTTCCTAACATTGCTCCTGAGTCTTCCTCCCTGCAACCTAAAATTATGCCTTCTAGTTTTACCATTTTCTCTTGTCTGGAAAAGATGTGGTCCTGTATTAATACCTTTCATGTATTTAAACATTACTTATGTTCCTGCACCCACTGCACCATGCAACTTCAAATCAGCAAAACGGTCCAGAAGGCATTCGCAACCATGTACAACCTAAGAAAAATCAGAAAATACTTCAACAAATAACAATTCAGACTCATGGTCCAAGCGCTAATCCTGGATCTCCTGGACTACTGTAACAGCCTATACCTTAAAACAATTACAAACGGTGCAAAACACAGCGCTCAGATTGATGTATTCATTGAAAAAAATACGATCATATTACCACTGCTTACCAAGACTCACACTGGCTCCCAATACAAGCACGCATACAATATAAATTCTTTTGTACCCTATTCAGAGCCCTAAATGGATCTGGTCCCAGCTACCTACACAAGCACCTGATCAGAAATAACACATCAAGACCAAGGAGAACACAGGCTCTCTTCACCCATCCTCCAGCAAAAGGCATACAAAGCAAAAAACTATATGACAAACTACTAGCCACCAGAGAAGCGAAAATAGACGGCCACCTCTCCAAGCTACTGACCAAGACGACCAACTACAAAACATTCAGGAAAGAACTGAAAACTATACTTTTCCAAAAATTTGTCAAATGAGCTAATCAAAAACCTTATAAACCCTCCCCCAAAACCCATCACTCATGCTAGTCTTCAATTCGTGTAAGTTCACTCTATCAACTCTGTAAGCTCCCTGGGAATGCCCAGCCCAGGCTAACTCTTTTTGTAAACCGCCTAGAACTGAAAGGTATTGGCAGGATAGAAAATACTAATGTAATGTAATGTAATGTAAATCTCTCACATGTGCTTTCTTCACTTTAAATTTTTGATGACCTCCTTTAATTCTGCACTTACATGGGTCAAGCAAGACTACTACATCCAACTAACCAACTCCCTTTCTTCCAACCCTCGTCGTCTCTTTGCCACGCTTAACTCCCTCCTCAAAGCGCCCCCACTTCCAACCCCTCCTTCTCTCTCTCTCCCCAGATTATGGCTGATTACTTCCATGACAAGGTCCGCAAGATCACCCTTGAGTTCACTACAAAGTCACATCCTTCTCTCCTACCTACCATCCACTCTCCTGAACTTCAACCTCGCACCTCCCCTTTATCCTTCACCCTTCACCCAAACAGCTCAGGAAGCTTCTCCTGTCTCGCCACGCCCACTTGTCCCCATCAACCACTGTTGACTTTTCTGCATTCTCTGTAATCACAGAGGAAGAAACTGCACAACTTCTGTCTTCAGCCAAGTCTACTACATGCCCCTCAGACCCTATTCCCATCCCTCTACTTGACTCCATCTCACATACTGTTATCCCTCCCATATGCCATATTCTCAATCTATTTCTTTCCACTGCAACTGTCCTTGCTGCCTTCAAGCCGCTTCTCAAAAAACCCTCGCTGGACTCCTCGCCCGTCCAACTATCGCCCTATCTCCCTTCTTCTGTTCCTATCCAAGATACTCGAGCATGCTATTCTCCATTGCTGCCTGGACTTCCTTTCAACTCAACAGATTCTTGATCCTCTATAATCTGGTTTTCGCCCCCAACACTCCACAGAGGCTGCCCTCACTAAGGTCTGCAGTGACTTGATCATGGCCAGATCTAAGGGGCTTTACTCTATCCTTATCCTTCTTGACCTGTCTGCTGCCTTTGATACTGTAAATCACAGCTTATTCCATGATATGCTATCCTCATTTGGATTCCGTGATTCTGTCCTCTCCTAGTTTGCCTCCTACCTTTCCCAATGCACCTTTAAGCCCTGATTCTCCAAAAGTGCGTCCCGATTTTAGGCAGCTGTAGACGTCCTACAGCTGTCTAATCAGCCAATCGGGATGCACGTTTTTTAAAAAAAAATGCTCCCCAGGCAGGCCTGAAGGCGCCTCCGGGAGCCTAGGGAGACCCGCAAGATACCTAAGCTCGCCTACAGGCCTTAGGCTAACTTAGGCGGCCCTACGCGTCTCCCTAGTAGAGGAAGAGATGCTTAAAATGTAGGCCAGCAAAATGCTGGTCTACATTGTAAGTAGACGCGGCCGCTATACTGATCGCGGCAAGGGATCTCCTTGCTGCAATAAAGTATCCCATCACTGCCGAGTCGGCAGTCTTTTCAGCGTGTCACCAACGTCGCAGGTTCCACAGCGCGTCACCAGCTTTAGTTCCTACAGCGTGTCACTTTTATCACTATATGTCCAAGGTTACCCTTTTGATACCTTTTCTTTTTACCTAATAGGACCCCTGATGAAGATTGTACGAAACACGGACCGTGTTGGGTCCCTTGCCTAGAAAGAGGTTTTTAATTAATGATTTACTTGTTATAAATAAAGTCTGCCTGCATCGTGTACAAGGTCTGCAGTCTTATGTTTTGTTTGCTTTGGATTGTTTTTTACTGCAGACAGTTGGACCTCTGACTCCTATTTTTGGATGTGTTTGAGGATCCTAGAAGACATTTCACTATTTATTTATTTATTTTATTTATTTATTTATTTGGATTTTTATCCCGTCCTCCCAGTAGCTCAGAACGGTCTACAAATGAACATACACAGTGGAGAGTAACTAGACATATAAGTAATACAACAGGTTTAAGTGATTGGACTTATAGATTGTGGAGAGAATTAAATACAGGGAGAATACAGCAGAATGAGAGAAGGGGGAAATACAGTAGTTTAGTTTAAGGAAAGTTATATGTGTTTAGGTACAATTTGTCAGTGGAGAGAGTAAGAGAGGATTATACTGGAGATTGGGGAGGTGATAGGAGAGAGGAGGGGTGGGGCATAAGGGGGGGAGAAGACAGAGGAGATCTTTAGTTTTAGAGGAGGGTCTTTACCGATTTACGGAATGTTAATAATGAGTTCTGTTGTCTGAGTTGAGGGGGGAGTTGGTTCCAGAGGTGTGGAATGAAGTGGCTATAGGATCGTTTGTGGGCAGTTTCTGTGAGCAGGGATCTTCCGGGGGGGGTGCATAGGCGTATCTCTGATTTTGAGCGGAGGGTGCGAGTGGGGTTGTAGATGGGAAGCTTGGATTTTATGTAGGAGGGGGTGGTGGAATAGATTCTCTTGTGGGCAATTGCCAGGGCTTTGAAAGTACAGCGTTGGCTAATTGGGAGCCAGTGTTCAGCATGGAGTGCCGGGGAGATGGGATCGTGGTAGTTGAGGTTGTGTAGGAGGCGGATGGCTGCATTTTGGACCCGTTGGAGGCGTTTGATATTATTTTTGGTTAGTCCATTAAATAGGGAGTTACAATAATCCATTCTGGAGAGGACATATGCGTATAGGAGTTGGGCGAGGTCTGGTGTGGAGATGTAGGGTTTGATCCTTTTCAGTTGGCGAAGGTAGTAGAAGGAGGTGGAGACTACTTGGGATATGTGGGCAGATAGGGATAGGTGTCCGTCTAGGGTTACTCCCAGGCTGCGAACTTGATCTGCTGCCGTAAGTAGAGTGGAATCCCATTATTTTGGTCTCCTCGCCCTGTGTTCCAAGGTTAATGCCTCTGATGATGGAATCCCCCAACAGTAATAGTTTTCTGTTTTTGGCTTTTTTATTTGTACTTAGGATGCGCTTGTTCTCTTGAATTACCTTCATTGGTTCCAGTCCCACCTCCCTTCTGTTTTCCTGAGTATCGCAGTGCACTAGTGGAGCGAAGGAATTCTGTAGAGGTAATATTAGTGAAGGTGGATGTTTCTGTGTTACATGTCGCAGTCTTCCTGAGCCTACTGTGACCCATTTATTCCTGGGCTGTTTTATTCTTTGAGGTAGAGGTGGTAAGTTGGTATGATTTTGTGGAGTGATGGAAGCTGCTTTAATTGTATTCAATTCCTGTTTAAGTTTGCAGAGCTCCTCCTTAATACTGGCAAGTTGAAGACAGATGGGGCAAGCCTTAAGCCTCCAAATAGTATGTCTTGGAATTAAAGCACCACAGTGATTGCATAGAATAAAGGTCATCTTGATTGGTTGTGAAGTGACTTGATTTGAGTAGTCCTGATTATATGGGTCTCTATATATGAATAGTGGTCCCTGGGGTTGGTGGGACTATAAGTAAGACTACTAGTAAGGCAGAAATATAGGCTCTATACCACCTAAAACACAGTATTTTAAACAAAACTGCAGGTTCTATCAGTGCTACCCTAAAACACAGGATTTATAACAGGATTTTCCCTACTTTAGTCACCCTGAGCCACAGGCACCAGAAATATAAGCTCTATACCACCTAAAACACAGTATTTTAAACAAAAATGCAGGAAGAGGAAATAAGATTTAACAGAGGAAAGAGAAGGATTTATTTTTTTGTGCTTTTTTATATTTTTTTTAGTAAGAAACAGGGAGGAGAAGAGAAATTAAGCAGATATAATGCTGAAAACCAGTGAAAAGAGCAGAATATGAAATGCTGAATAACTTAGCTTTTAGATGTTCACAGGGCAGCCTTGTTTCAGCACTGAAACAAGCATACTTTAAAGTTCCAATGGGTAAAGTATAAAAAAAACCCATTGAAGTGCTGATCCTGAAATTCTACTATTTCTGAGGCGATTTAGGAGGAGGTCATGGTCGATTGTGTTGATGCAGCTGAGAGATCAGAAGGACAGATTTGCGATGATCACAGTATTAGTAGATAGTAGTGGTGAGCCTGAGTAGAGATAATTCGGTGGAGTAATTTACATGATAGCTTGTTTGGTTTGGGTGATAGATGTTGTTTTTTTCATAGAAATCAGATAGTTGATTAAACACCATTGTTTCCATCAGTTTGGCAATGAAAGGCAGATTGGCAATTGGCCGGTAATTGATACATTGATCTTCCTGTAAGTTTGTTTTTTTTAGTTTTGGGATTACTGGGACAGATTTCCATGGTTTTGGGACAGTATTGGTAGAGAGACTTTTGGTTATCATTTCTAGCAGGAAAGGTCCAAGTATGGGGAGGTGGGTTTTTTTTAGAGTGATTGATGGGATTGTCTCGATAGGATTATTTGAAGTGTTCATAGTCTGTATGATTTTATATAGATCGTTCAGATTGGGGAGGTTGAATTTGGAAAGTGTACGGAATGAGAGTTGGTTTTCTTGGGGGGAGGGTCAAAGGGTTTTATAGATGGAGTATTTCCAATATTTTTTCAGATGATTTGGATTTTTTTGTCAAAGTAGTCTGCTAGTTCAGAAGCCGATGGTTTAATAGAGAAAGGGTGATACAGACCATATGGAGATACAGACCATATGGCCTATGTAGCCTGCCTAACCATGCCATTTCTGAATCATCAATCTTGAAATATGTTTATCCGTAAGACCGAAAGAAATGACCTGCTTATAGTGGTGCCTTTCTTAATCTTTTGTTTTCTCCTCATATCAAATTAAACTCATGTACTTAAAGTTTAAAGAAGATAACAGTCCAAATGGATCTACAATCTCTTTTCGGACTCTGGAGTGTCTCCAGAAGGTGCTTGCCCATTTGGACACGCTTCTTTAGGCCACACCCCTGTAATCACATGCTGTAGAGCTTGCAGCACTTTTATGAATTTTTGGAGCACCTACTGCTGATGTCAAGGAGGGCCCTCACACAGGTGGTCTCAGCAATGCCTGACTGGAAAGCTCTTCTCTAGCAGGTCAGCAGCCTCCATCTAATGGCTCCAATTTACACTGTTTTGAAAGCTTTCTGGCATACAGGCAGTATATGAGAAAATAGAATATCTTTAAAAAAAAAAAAAAACTGACTACTGCGGAAGCTCAGAGAAAAAGACGAAAAGAGCGAGTGGAGCACCTACTTTTATCTGTGGATAGGAATGAGAAAGGACCAGAACAAAGCTGAGTATGCAGTGGGGGATGGAATGGAGGGGCCGAGAAGTTGAGATTGTTGCACTGGGATGTGTGTGGGATCAAACCTGAGTATGTGCCATAAGGGAAGGTGAGGGAGGAGAAAGAATGAGTGGTTCAGCCGAGGGACATCTTGTATCACAAATTTGCTTGACTTCTTTGAAGGTGTGAATAAACATGTGGATAAAGGTGAGCCAGTTGATATAGTGTATCTAGCTTTTCAGAAAGCTTTTGATAAAGTTCCTCAGGCTCCTGAGAAAATTAAAGAGTCATGGAATAGGTGGCAAAGTTCAGTTGTGGATTAGGAATTAGTTATCGAATAGAAAACAGAGGGTAGGGTTAAATGGTCATTTTTCTCTATGGAAGAGAGTAAACAGTGGAGTGCCGCAGAGGTCTGTACTGGGACTGGTGCTATTTAATTTATTTATAAATTATCTGGAAATTGGAATGATGAGTGAGGCGATTAAATTTGCAGATGACCCTAAACTGTTCAAAGTTGTTAAAACACATACGGATTGTGAAAATTGCAGGCGGACTTTAGGAAATTGGAAGACTGGATGTCCAAGTGGCAGATGAAATTTAATGTGAACAAATGCAAAGTGATGCACATTGAGAAGAATAACCTGAATCACAGTTACCGGATGCTAGGGTCCACCTTGGGGGTTAGCAGCCAAGAAAAGGATCTGGGTATCATTGTAAACAATACAATGAAACTAATGTGCGGCAGTGGCCAAAAGAGCAAAAAGGATGCTGGGAATTATTAAAAAAGGGATGGTTAACAAGACTAAAAATGTCATAATTCCCCTGTATCACTCCATGGTGTGACCTCATTTGGAGCATTGCATTCAATTCTGGTCTCCTTATCTCAAGAAAGATATAGTGGCGCTAGCAAAGGTTCAAAGAAGAGTGACCAAGATGGAAAAGGGGATGGAACTCCTCTCATATGAGGAAAGTCTAAAACAGTTAGGGCTCTTCAGCTTGGAAAAGAGACAGCTGAGGGGAGATATGATTGAAGTTTACAAAATCCTGAATGGAGTAGAACGAGTACAAGTGGATCGATTTTTCACTCCGTCAAAAATTACAAAGACTAGGTAGGGGACACTCAATGAAGTTACAGGGAAATACTCTTCAAAACAATAGGAGGAAAATGTTTTTCACTCAGAAAATAGTTAAGCTCTGGAATGCGTTGCCAGAGGATGTGGTAAGAGCGGATAGCATAGCTGGTTTTAAGAAAGGTTTGGACAAGTTCCTGGAGAAAAGTCCATAGTCTGCTATTGAGACAGACATGAGGGAAGCCATTGTTTGCCCTGGATCAGTAGCATGGAAAGTTGCCACTATTTGAGTTTCTGCAGGGTACTACTTGTGGCTTGGGTTGGCCAGTGTTGGAAACAGGATAATGGGCTAAATGGACCATGTTCATATAGATTACGTAGGAGAAGCCACTCAGTAGTCTTGAGATTCTACTTGAAATCTTGTTATAGTTTGAGATTCTGCCTGGAATCTTGCTAGTTTTTGGGGATTCCGCATGGAATGGTGCTTCTGTTTGGGGTTCCGGAATCTTGCTACTGTTTGAGATTCTGGAATGTTGCTTCTATTTGGGTTTCTGCCAGGTATCTGTCACCTGGATTGGCCAGTGTTGGGAACAGGATACTGGGCTAAATGGACCATTGGTCTGACCAGTATGGCGGTTCTTATATTTTCAATGTTCAGTCTGCTTTCTACCTACAGCTACTAGCTTACCTTTGTTTTGCTGAAGTCACTCTATTGGGATGCCAATCATATCATCATATGCATATCATCCCTATTTTGATACTATCCTCTTCTGCTGCGACCCCACTAGTGGTTGGCATACCCAAGGGTTCTGTCGTAGGACCTCTTTCTCTACACCTCTTCCCTCGATGCCCTGTTGTCCTCCCATGGCTTCCAGTATCACCTATATGCTGATGACTCCCAGATCTACCTTGCTACACCTGAAATTTCAGCTAAAGTCCAAGAAGAAATCTCTGCCTTAATGTCTCACCACCATCTGAAACTAAACATATCCAAGACTGAGCTGCTCCTCTTCCTCCATTATTCATCTCTGTAAATAATACTGTCATCATTCCATTCTCCTCTGCTCACAACCTTGGAATCATCTTCAATTCCAACCTCTCATTTTCTATGTAGATCCAACAAACTGCTAAGGCCTCTCGCTTCCATCTCTACAACATCACCAAAATTCCTTCCTTCCTCTCTGAGCACACTACCTGTTCTCTTAGATTACTGCAATCTACTTCTAACTGGTCTCCCGCAGTGACACTTCTCCCCCCTGCAATCTGTGCAAAAATCTGCTGCACAAGACATCTTCTTCCAACCTCGCTACACTCATGTCACCCCTCTCCACCTTGCATACAGTTCAAGCTTTTATTGCTGACCTACAATTGTGTTCATTCTGCTGCCCCTCAATATCTCTCCTCTCTCTCCTTATATACCTCCCAGAGAACTCCATTCCTCAGATAATCTGCTCTTAGATGCACCCTTCTCCTCCACTGCCAATTTCAGGCTTCGTTCCTTTCATCTAGATGCCCCCTATGCCTGAAATAAATTACCCGAGTTTGTCTGCTTAAGCCCTTTCCCTTACCTTGTTTAAAAGCAGACAGAAAACCCACCTTTTTGATATAGCATTCAATCCATAACCCTATTCCTCTGCCCACCAACCCAGCCAGTAGATTAACCATTCCCCTTAACTGTATCCATGATATCCTGTTTGTCTGTTTGGATTGTAAGCTCTTTGGAGCAGGGACTGTCTTCTTTGTGACTCTGTACAGCACTGCGTACGTCTGGTAGCACTATAGAAATAATTAATAATAGTAGTAGAGTCTAAACCATAATGACTGTTGGCTTTCCCCCAGGTTCTAATTTAAAAGTTTCTCCAGCTGTGGATCTCCTAATTTTTCCCTAAACATCCCCCTTTCTTGGGTTTTTTTTTTTGTGTGCGTTGTTTGTTTCTTTTGATTGTTGTGTGCCTTTTATATCTCAGGGCTCATCAGAGCACAGCGCCCTGTTTGCAGTGTTTACTACACAGTTAGTTTGGGCCTCTCTCATTAGGTGGGGCTGGGCTTTTGTTTTTTTGCTGGTTTATTATCATGCTTGCTGTTCTTTCTTGGGTTTCATGCTTTGTTGTGTGTTCTGTACTTTTGTTCATCGACTTGGTCTCGAGTGGCAGATGCCCTTTATCTCTGCATAAATTGCATTTTTGTCATAGCGGGAACAGCGGGACAGTGGATTTGGGTGTTGGGGGAGGGGGAAAGGGGGGTGGGAATTGGGGATGTTGTTATATACCTTTTTTGAACAATTCTTGTACCTCTGATTATGCTGTACTTCTTTCCTTTATTGGATCAATAAAAATTGTTTTCCATAAAAGTTTCTCTCCCTCTTTTGTAAAAGTTAGTACCAGCAGGCTGGTTCAATTCCAATTAAGGTGAAGTCCACTTCTCACTTTTCCTAACTAATCTAAATACCTCATCCCTGATCCATCTATCATCCACATAGTGAGACTCCAGAGCTCTGCCTGCCTTTAGGATCTTGTATGTGGAACAGGAAGAATTTTTGAAAATGTTACCCTGGAAGTTCTATATTTCAATTTTTACCTTATAGACAAAATTTGGCTTCAAGAACCTTACTAACACATTTTCCTATTTCGTTGGTGCTCACAAATACCAAAATAGTTATCTCCTCCCCAACACCGTCTAAATCAGCGGTTCTCAACCTGTGGGTCGCGACCCCTTTGGGGGTCGAACGACCCTTTCACAGGGGTCGCCTAAGACCATCAGAAAACACATATTTCTGATGGTCTTAGGCAGTGTTCTTCAACCTCCAGTCTGTGGACCGGTGACGGTCCATAGAAATTTTCTGCCGGTCTGCAGGGCCAGCACATCCATCGGGCCCAAGACAGCATTCTTCAGCCGCCGGTCCACAGTGCGATCAACATGGCATCTTCGGGCCGGATCCCTGAGTGCTGCAGTGCACAAAGCCGTGGGAAAAGGTTCCTACATGCGGCCTGCGCCAGAAGTCTTCTCTCTGATGTCGCAACGTCAGAGGGAAGGCTTCCAGATGAGGCTTGGGACGTGCATGAGGAGCCGCTGCCCACAGCTGTGTGCAATGCAGCACTCAGGGAGCCGCCCCGAAGACGCTGCGTTGATCGCACAGTGGACCGGCCCAAACATAACACCGGGGGGCAGGCCAGAAGGCAAGGCACATGGAGAGAGACAACAGTAGGGGAAATACTTTTATTTTTTTTATTTAGTGATTGATTTGTCTGTTCAGGAATAAATGCATTTGTTTATTTTTCTCTGGGGTTGTACTGCTTGCAGAGTCTTGCATCTTAGAGTTTGTTTGTGAATATTAGTACTTTTAGTTTTTGGTCCTGCATTTGCATGGGGTTATCTGTTTTCTGGTAGGAATTAATGTTAAAAAGCATAGAGTGTGCTTTTTGTATTTTAATTTTGTGGTTAACCATTATGTGTTGTTAATACAATTATATTGTGTATATATATGAAAAATGAATGGAAAAATGGTGTTACAATTAGTACTGTTAGGGGGGCGGAAATTGGGTGGAGATGGGCACGACTTAGCCCAGTGTTCTTCAACTGCCAGTCCGCGGACCAGTGCCGGTCCACAAAATAATTATTTTATTTCCGCCGGTCCATAGGTGTCAAAAGGTTGAAGAACACTGGTCTTAGGAACCGAGACACCGCTCCTCTATCCATCTCCAGGCGAGTCCGCCCACATGCAGATACGCCCATATACATTTATTTGTAATTAATTTAATTTATTTCTTATATACCGCTATACCGTGAGGTTCAAAGCGGTTTACAATAAAGATACATTAAAGATACAATAAAATAAAATAAATAAAAATAGGTACTTGGAAGTTCTCTAACTGTCCCGAAGGCTCACAATCTAACTAAAGTACCTGAGAAAAACAGAATTAAAAATGGTAAAGAAAGAAAAGATAAAAGACAGAGATAGAGAACAAGATATGAACATCCCAACAATTCCAGTCAGACAATGGGATCTGATATTAGAAGTTCTTAATGACGACATGCCAAGAATTAGAAATAAATATTTCATCATATATAATTACATATTTTTTGTCTAAACTCAAGGTTAACAAAGCGATGGGGCCAGTCAACCTACACCCCAGGGTGCTCAAGGAGTTAAGTGATGTCTTGGCGGAACCACTATCCGCGCTCTTCAATCTCTCCCTTAGTACGGGTATAGTCCCGTTAGACTGGAAAACTGCTAACGTCATTCCACTCCACAAAAAAGGTTGCAGAATGGAGGCTGCAAACTATAGACCGGTGAGTCTCACATCAATAGTGAGCAAGCTGATGGAAACTCTAATCAAACGTCAATTGGATATGATCCTGAACGAGGAGAATCTACGGGATCCCCGTCAACATGGATTTACTATGGGGAGATCCTGCCAATCCAACCTGATCAGCTTCTTTGACTGGGTGACGAGGAAGCTGGATATTGGGGAGCACCTGGACATCGTATACTTAGACTTCAGCAAAGCTTTCGATAGCGTATCACACCGCAGGTTGTTGAGCAAAATGAGTTCTATAGGATTGGGTGACACTTTCAGGGGTTCCTCAAATCTAGAACCTACAGGGTAAAATACAATGATATCAAATCAGAACCATGGACAAATCCCTGCGGAGTTCCACAAGGATCACCTCTCTCACCTACGCTCTTCAACCTCTTTATCTCCTCCCTAGGAGCCACTTTAGATACCCTAGATGTCACATCTTTCAGCTATGCTGATGATATCACCATAATCCTCCCCTTCGACCCATCAGAGACCACCACCACAACAAAGCTAGAAACAACCTTAGACACAGTAGAAAAATGGATGATGGATCACAAACTAAAACTAAATTCTGAAAAAACAAAATTCCTTTTGCTCGAAAAAGCCCAAACTCCTACCATCACTGAACTGAAAATCAAAAATACCAAATACCCAATACAACCCGAACTAAAACTCCTAGGAGTTACGATAGACAGATGTTGCACAATGCAGCCCCAGATCAACAAAACAACCCAGAAAGCTTTTCTAACCATGAGAAATCTCCGTAAAATCAGAAAATTCTTTGACCAAGCACAATTTAGACTAATCGTCCAATCCCTAGTCTTAGGTCTGCTGGATTATTGCAACTCCCTATATCTTCCTTGTCCAGCCACTATGATAAAACAACTCCAGACCATACAAAACACCGCCCTCAGATTGATCTACTCACTCAAAAAATATGATCACATAACAACTGCCTTCTTAGACTCTCACTGGCTACCCATACAAGCACGAATCCAATTCAAATTCCACTGCCTGATATTCAAAGCATTACACGGCTCTTCCCCCTCCTATCTAAACAACCGCTTAAACCAAATCTCCACCTCAAGACACAGAAGAACCTCGAACCCTTTCGCCTTCCCCCCACTCAAAGGCACACAACGCAAGAAAATGTTTGACAACCTTCTGGCAACACAAGCTGCAAAAATCAACCATTCCATCTCCAATCTTATGACAATATCAGACAACTTCAAAACATTCAGAAAAGAAATCAAAACTCTGCTTTTCAAAAAATTCATCCAAATATCTTAACCCCTCCTCTTTTACCTCCAGAAGATTCACCTACCTTCAGATAACCTTCCCCCAAATTACCCACCTTAACACCTTCCAATTAAACAAATACCATAAATAGATTGTAACCTACCCTCTCTAACTGCATTCATATGTATTTTTCATACAGTTCTTCACTGTCAGTTTAATTTCCATCCTATAAGTTCACATAGAATTTTTCTTTTTTCAACCATCTTTATTTTCTCTTCTTTATTAATTTCCAGGTACTTTAGTTAGATTGTGAGCCTTCGGGACAGTAAGGGAATTTTTTAAGTACCTTCTTACTTCTCATTTATAATCTTAATGTATATTTTCTTCAAACCGCTTAGAACCTAACGGATGTAGCGGTATATAAGAAATAAATTACATTACATTACTTTGACAAAATGGGTTGAGAACTGGCTTGGAGGTAGGCTTCAGCGGGTGGTGGTGAACGGCACCCCCTCTGAAACGACGGAGGTGATCAGTGGAGTGCCGCAGGGCTCGGTCTTGGGCCCGATCCTGTTCAACATCTTTATAAGAGACTTAGCTGTAGGGCTTCGAGGTAAAATAACGTTATTCGCAGATGACGCCAAACTATGCAATGTAGTAGAAAGGAGTGCAACGATCAAAAACTCAATGTCCGAAAATATGACGCACGACCTACTCCTACTGGAGCGCTGGTCTAGGATCTGGCAACTAGGTTTCAATGCCAAAAAATGCAAAGTCATGCACCTTGGCAGCCAAAATCCATGCAAAACTTACACCCTTAATGGCGAGATCCTAGCAAGGACTGTAGCAGAACGGGGCTTAGGGGTGATCATCAGTGAAGACATGAAGACTGCCAATCAAGTGGAGCAGGCTTCATCTAAGGCTATACGTAGGGGTTTCGTCAATCGTAAGCCTGAAGTCATTATGCCATTGTATAGATCCATGGTGAGACCCCATCTGGAATACTGTGTACAATTCTGGAGGCCTCATTACCGCAAAGATGTGCTGAGACTGGAGTCGGTCCAGCGAATGGCCATCCGGATGGTCTCAGGACTCAAGGACCTCCCGTACGAGGAACGGCTGGATAAGTTGCGGCTATACTCACTCGAGGAACGCAGAGAGAGGGGAGACATGATCGAGACGTTCAAATATCTCACGGGCCGTATCAAGGTGGAAGAAGATATCTTCTTTTTCAAAGGTCCCACGGCTACAAGAGGGCATCCGTGGAAAATTAGGGGAGGGAAGCTGCACGGTGACACCAGAAAGTACTTTTTCACCGAGAGATCGCTGGAATAGTCTTCCACTTCAGGTGATTGAGGCCAGCAACGTGCCTGATTTTAAGACAAAATGGGATCTCTTCACAGAGAAAGGTAGGGGAGGGTCATTAAGGTGGGCAGACTGGATGGGCCGTGGCCCTTATCTGCCATCTATTTCTATGTTTCTATGCTTTAATTGTGTTCAATTTGTAACAATGAAAATACATCCTGTATATCAGATATTTACATTACGATTCATAACAGTAGCAAAATTACAGTTATGAAGTAGCAACGAAAATAATTTTATAGTTGGAGGTCACCACAACATGAGGAACAGTATTAAAGGGTCGCGGCATTAGGATGGTTGAGAACCACTGGTCTAAATTCTAATCTAGAAGATGTGTGAAGTCCATCACCTTTACAACAGGCCAAATGGTCCTCATTTCTACCAGCTCTCCATATGCCTAATTATTAAATCTACAACTAAAATGACCATCCCTGGAGACGCATCGTATTTGCTGCCACACTAAGCTGATGCTCTCCTATTAGGTGACCTTTCTTCTCCATGAAGGTCTCCTCTCTATACCTCTCTGCCTGAGCGCCTAGAATTCTGCTACTCTAGCCTCTAGGGATCTCTGTGCACTAAGTTCAGACATATGTCTTTTCACAAAATGAGAGGTAATCAAACATGTGACACTCAGTACAAAACACTATTGAATTGCTGCTTACATCTTAGTATTGGCGAGTTCTTTATTTAGGACACTAATGGAATTGGAGGAGGTAACCTAAAATCCCTTAATATTGCTAGTTATATGCTGTGCTACTTTCTTTGTCTAAAAACTGTCCCCCCCCATCCCAATATTCAGCCAGTGGTGAGCAGCGCTTTGACTGCCCAATGCTAGCGTTAAACTCGGATACACGATGCTAGGTCATTTCCAGCGACTAGCATTGAATATTTAGTTTTTTGTAGCTGCTAAACACTGTACCAGTCACATTATAGCAGCTAAAGTCTTCTGTTTATGCAGTCCAGTCTGATTTAACCACTAATCTTATCTGCTCTGGAACTAAATAACTGGGTAAGTCACACAGCATAGCTGGTTTAGCGGAAGGTGCTAACTAGGAATATTCAGTGGGTGATAACTGGTTATCTGAATATTTGTGCTTAGCCAAAAAATGCTATTGATCTGATCAGCAAACTAACTAAGATCTAATTAATGGCTGATTCAATCTGCTTTAATTAAACATTTCATTCCTCCTAATTGGCTTAAAAGTTTACAAATTAGAGATCAAGCCTTTAACTGCTAGCTGTACTCTAAACTGACCCTTTGTAATGCCTACCTTCTAATCTAATCTTCTATTTGTGTGTCGCACATACTTATTCAGGCTCTAGGTGACATTCAGAGAGGGGTTGAAAGGGGGTCAGGAGGAGAAAATAAAGGTGTCCTTGAAAGGTGGGAGGGCATGAGGGGGTGAGAAATCTTTGTTGTCTAAGAGCTTCATCTAGAGAAAGAGGTGGAAAGAGTCATTTCTGAGAAGTCAATTAGGTTCAGTTGTCAAAGAGGAAGGTTTTCAGTTTTTTCCAGAATGTTGTATGTTTAGTTTCTTTTCTGATCATTTCTGGCAGGTTATTCCAGGTTTTTACTCCTATGAATATAAGCATGGAGCGGAACAAGCGCCTGTAATGGAGATTTTTTGAGGAAGGTAGATTTAACTGTATTCTGTTTATGAGTCTCCTGGAGGTAGGCCAGACCGTTGAGAATATTGGGTGAGAGGAGTGGCTGAGTTTCTGTGGATTATGTGGTGTAGGATCCATGATATTTTGAAGAGTATTCACGATGAAATTGGTAACCAGTGTAGTTGTTTGAGGAAGGCTGAGATTGAATCATATTTCTTTAGGTTGAAGATAAGTCTAATAGCTGTGTTCTGAATGAGCTGCAGTTTGTGAACTAGGGTGGAGTTTATGCCATTCTATGCTGAGTTGCAGTAGTCCAGCTGGGGTAGTACCATCAGCTGTCCAATCAGCAAAATGATGTTGGTGGAAGTATGGCTTTATAAGTCTTAGTTGGCGCATAGTGAAAATGGTCTTTTTCCAGGGGCTGGAGATTTGAGAATCCATTGTGAGTGTGTCATCCAGAATGATGCCAAGTACTTTTGAGGATTTCTCCACTGCGAGGGTGGTACCAGATTGAAGATTAATGCTCATCAGGCATTCTGCTGAGCAGTGTGGAAACAGATGGCTTTGGTTTTGGTGGCATTTAGTTTGTTTGTTGGTGGTTGCCCAGGTGTGGATTTTTTCTATGTTGTTTAAAATTTTCTCGTCTATGGTTGGTTGGTTGGTTGTTATAGGGATTAGTAGAAGAATGTCGTCTGCGTATGATAGTAGGGTTTCGTCTTCTAATTTAATGTTTCCAAGTGAGCTCATGAAAAGGTTGAAAAGGATGGGGGATAATGGGAAACCTTATGGAATTCTGCAGAATGCTTTCCAGGGGTTGAAGAACTCTCCTTAATTTTTAAACTGTGTACTCTCTAAGTCTGCAAACCAGTCTAACACAGTCTCTGTAATTCCGATTTCAGATAGTTTGGTTATGAGCAGATGATGGTCTACCGAATCAAAGGCGCAGTGGAAATTACATTACATTAATGATTTCTATTCTACCATTACCTTGCGGTTCAAGGCGGATTACATAAGATTTATCAGGAGTTACAAGAATTGTAATTTTACATAAGAATTGTCATAGGAATTACATAGGAGTTATATAAGAATTGTCGGGAACTTGAGGCGATACATGTTGGTTAATTAGAAACATTTTAAATTTGAAAGGGGTAGTGAGTGTGGTGGGTGGAGATTGGGAAGGAACTGGTTGTATTAAATAGGTTTTATGTATTTTTTGAAGAGTAAGGTTTTAGTTTCTTTTTTGAAGGTTTTGTAGTCTGTGGTCGAAGACAGCAGATTGGTGATTTGTCTGTCTAGTTTTGCTGCTTTGGAGGCCATTAGATTGTCATATAGTTTTCTTCGTTTGACATTTTTGGTTGGTGGGTGTGTGAATAGTGAGTGGGTTCTCCTGTGTCTGGTTGAGATGGATTGAGTTAGTCGGTTGTTCCAGTAGGATGGGCTTTCTCCATTAATAGCTTTGAAAAGTAGGCAGTAGAATTTGAAGTGTATTCTTGCTTGTATTGGGAGCCAGTGTGAGTCGTGGTATGCTTCTTTGATGTGGTCATATTTTTTCAGTGAGTAGATGAGTCTTAAGGCTGTATTTTGTATTGTTTGTAATTGCTTTATCATGGTTGCTGGGCAAGGGAGGTATAGTATGTTGCAGTAGTCAATTAGTCCAAGGATAAGAGATTGTACCAAAAGTTGCAATTGTTTCTTGTCGAAGAATTTTCGGATTTGTCTTAAGTTTCTCATAGTCACGAATGATGCTTTTATTACTTTGTTGATTTGAGGTTGCATGGTACAGCTTCTGTCAATCAGTACTCCAAGAAATTTTAGTGTGGGTTGAATGGGGTATGAGATCGAGTTTATTACTATGTTTGTTAAGGTTGAAGTTTTGCTGTTTTCTAGGAGGATGAAATTTGTTTTGTCAGGGTTGAGTTTTAGTTTGTGTTCAGTCATCCATGTTGCTATTGTTTCGAGTGTATTGTGTATTGTGCTTGTTATGGTGGGTTCTGGGGAGGAGAATGGTGATGTCATCTGCGTAGCTGTATGAGGTTATGCCATGTTTGTCTAGGCAGGAGCTGATGGAGGCTTTGTATAGGTTGAATAGTGTGGGAGATAGAGGTGATCCCTGGGGAACTCCACAAGGGATGGACCATGGTTCTGATTTTTCTTTATTTGTTTTAACCCTGTAGATTCTGGATTGTAGGAAGCCTTTAAACCATGAGAGAACCTTGCCTGAGATTCCTATGGAGTCTAGCGTTTGTAGGAGGATGTTATGGTCTACCAGATCGAAGACTGCAGAGAGGTCTAGTTGTATGAGCATGATTTTCTTGCCTGTACAGAGATGTTGTCTAGCTGTGTCCATTAGTGTTCCTAGTAGGGTCTCAGTGCTGTAGTTGGTTCTGAAGCCAGACTGTGTGGGGTGGAGTAAGTTGTGGTTTTCTAGGTATGAGGTTAAGGTTTTGGCTACTAGGCCTTCCATCAGCTTGATGTACAATGGGATAGAGGCTATGGGTCTGTAGTTGGATGGTTGGTCCGTTGTTCCTTTAGGGTCTTTTAGTATTGGAGTTATGATGATTTCGCTGAAGTCTTGTGGGAAATGTCCATCTATGAGTAGAGATTGTATCCATTGTAGGAGCAGGAAGCGGAATAGTGTGCTTGAGGTTTTCAATAAGTATGGGGGGCAGTGGTTGAGGTCGCAGGCTCCATGGCTGTATTTGTTATATAGTTTGTTGAAGTCTGACCTTTGTATGGGTGAGAAGTGGGACCAGGTTCTGTCTTCTGCAACTGATTTTTTTTCTGTGAGGGGAAGTGAGGTCTCTAATACGTGAGTTGGAATTCCATTGAACGTGGCTCTGATGTTTGCGATCTTGTTGTTGAAGAGAGTGGCTGAGGGAGGGGGGAGTTGCTGTTGGCTAGGTAGGGTGTGGTGTCTGTGAGAACTTCTAGTAGCTGGAATAGCTTTTTTGTATCTTGGGATCATTCTCCTATTTGCTTTGAGTAGTAAGTCTTTCTATTTTCTTTCAGTTTTTGTTTGTATTTTTGGTTCATTATTCTCCATGCTGTTTTTGTGGATTCTTGGCTGCTTTTTCTCCATTTTCTTTCTAGTTGTCTGCATTGCCTTTTGAGTTGGAGTAGTTTGTTGTCGAACCATTTGTCTGATTTTCTGTGGATTTTGGTTTTGGGTTTTTCTGGGACTAGTTCGTCCAGGGTTGCAGTACTTAGACGGTTCCATTGTGAGATGAAGTCTTTGGGTGTGTAGTGTTGGATTGTGTTGTCTGCTTTTGTCCAGAATATGGTGGGATCAATGTGTTTGCGTGAGTTGTACATTGTTTTTTGAGTAATTGGAGTGCTTTTGTTATTGGTCCAATTGATTTCGAAGGAGTATGTGTAGTGATCAGACCAGAGGGAACGGTTCCATTTTCCGTTTGACGTTTGGATCTCTGGATGTGTGGGTTGGGACATGTAGGCTGCGATGTCGAGTTGGTGTCCTTTTTCTTGTGTGGTTTGAGGGTCTAGTATTTTATATGTTAAGGCCTCGAGATATGATAGTAAGGTTCCTACATGTTTGCAGGATTGTTTTTCGAGGTGGAGGTTGAGGTCTCCTAGGATTAGGTTGTAGGTTGTCGTTAATGAGTTTCGATATATAAATTCTTCAAATATTGGTTTTGCTGTGATCCAATTACTTGAGGTTATGTAGCAGAGTATGCATGTTAGTGTTCCTTTGAGTGATGTGCTTGAAAGTTGACAGGTTAGTAAATCCATGTATGGATTGGTTGTTTTGACTTGTATTTTTAGGTTTATTGTGCTTCTGGCTATGATGGCAATTCCTCCTGCTCTTTTATTTTCTCTGCAGACCACTGTTAACTTGTGGCTCTTTGGGCAAATTTCAGTTATTCTGGGGTCCGAGTCCAAGGTAAGCCAGGTCTCTGTGAGGAAAAGGCAGTCTAGGTTATCTTCTTCTATCCAGTTTTTTATGCGTTCTGTTTTGGGGCTTATGACTCTGATGTTCACATATGCACATTTGAGGATGGTGTAGTCATTTGGTGTGTTGAGAGTTGTTTTTGGGTATATGAGTGATCTTTGGTGGGGTTGTTTTTTGGTCTTATGTGGGTTTGTCGGTTTTCTTGTTGATTGTGGGGTGGGTTAGTAAGTGTAAGTCTGATAGATTGAGTTTCTGTCTGTTGTGGGATGCCAGGTTGGTTGGGTGATTCCCTTGGAATTTGCTATAGTTGGTATTGGAGAGATGTAGTTTGCAGTTGCTTTCCAGTTGGTTAGAAGCAGGGTTATTAGTAGGATTGCTTGTGGGAATTTTGGTGGTGTGGTTCTCATGTTGGTGCTAAGGGTGGCGACTATTGTAGTTGTGGATAGAAGCAGAGTGCTCTTCCGCGCCCGAGACCTGTCTCAGTCCGTCGATGATGGCGGGTTCAGGGTTCAGAGAAGGCTTAGTGACTAGCAGCGGTGGGGAGGGAAGGTTTGAATTTGAGTTGCTAATCCTTCCAATTGGCTTGGCAACTAGTGGTGGTGGGGAGGGGCGGAGTGCTCTCCCACGCCCTAGTCCCGTCTTGGTCAATCAATGGAGGAGGGTTGTAGGGTCAGGAGAAGGCAGGAAGTGTTCAAATTTAAACTGCTGGGGAGGGGCGGAGAGCTCTCTCACGCCCGGGTCCCATCTCAGTCAGTCAGTGGGAGAAGGTGGCAGGGTCAGGAGAGGTAGGAAGGTTCAAATTTGATTCGCTGGGCCTTCCAACTGGCTCAGCAACTAGTAGTGGTGGGAAGGGGCAGAGTGCTCTCCCATGCTTGAGTCCCATGATAGAGGTGTTAGAGAGAAAATAAAATAAGAAAATAGATAAATAAAATAAAGTGAGTCACTGAGCCTTCCAATTGGCTTGGCAACTAATGGTGGTGGGGAGGGGCGGAGTGCTCTCCCACGTCCGAGTCCCTTCTTGGTCTGTCGATGGAGGAGGGTTGTAGGGTCAGGAGAAGGCAGGGAGTGTTCAAACGTAAGTTACTGGGGGGAGGGGTGGAGTGCTCTCCCACACCCGAGTCCCATCTCGGTCAGTCGATAGGAGAAGGTGGCAGGGTCGGGAGAGGCAGGATGGTTCAAAATTGAGTCGCTGAGCCTTCCAATTGGCTCCACATCTAGTGGTAGAGGAGAGGGGCGGAGTATTCTCCCACACCCGAGTCCCATCTCGGTCCGTCGATGGAAGAGGGTTGCGAATCAGGAGGAGGCAGGAAGTATTCAGACTTGAGTTACTGGAGGGGGGGCAGAGTGCTCTCCCACGCCTGAGTCCCGTCTTGGTCCTTTGATGGTAGAGGGTTGCAGGGTCAGGAGAAGGCAGGAGGTGATCAAACTTGAGTTGTTGGGGGGGCGGAGTGCTCTCCCACGCCCTAATTCCGTCTCGGTCAGTCGATGGGAGAAGGTGGCAGGGTCAGGAGAGGTAGGAAGGTTCAAATTTGAGTTACTGGGCCTTCCAACTGCTCTTCCACGCCTGAGTCCCGTGATAGAGGAGGTAGAGAAAAAATAAAATAAGAAAATAGATAAATAAAATAAAGTGAGTTAAAGTGAAAATATTAGAAGGAGATAGTAGAAAAAAAATTCTAAATGCAGGAGATGGATAAAATCGAGATGCAGGTGATAGAAATGTAATAAGTATATTGGTAAATAAAATAAAGTTAAATAATGTATAAGTTCGGGGTGGTTAGGTCAAGTAGATGAATCCTGCACTGTGGAGATGTTCCGATACTACTTCTGCAACATTAATTGGGCCTCCTGCGGGTTTCGTCCCCGAGGTGATGGGCAGGGGCTGTTGCCTCAGTCCTCCTTCTCTCCTCTGCGAAGGATTTTATAGTGGAGATCGGTGCCGCTGAGGCAGAGGCAGTAGCCTCTGCGGCGCTCTCCGGGAAATATCAAACTGGAGTAGTATTGCTTGATGGCCAATGCTTAGTAGTTGTTTTATTTTGGTGATTAGGGTGATAAGGAGTTCTGTGCTGTGTTGTTTTCTGAAACCATATTGGGATGAGTGAAGGCATGAATGTAGCTCAATATGAGAGGTTAGTTGTTTGCTTACGTGGGTTTCAAGGATAAGCTATAGCTTATCAGAATAGGGATGCCAGCGATGGGCCTGTAGTTTGAAGTTATGGAAAGATCTGCATTTGAAGTTTTCGATATGGGTGTGAGAGCAATTTTGCCCATTTCCTTGGGTAATTTGCCTTGTTTCAGGGAGCTATTTAAGAGGTTAGTGAGCCAGGTTATGATTTGGGAGAGTGGCTGACAGTAGGTAAGCGGGGCAGATGTCAAGAGGACTACTGCGCGTAGAGAGTTTTGATACAAGTTTTTTTGGTATTGTGGTTGGTAAGTTCAGTGAAGGCGGTCCAGATTTGATCTGCTACAATAGGTTCTGTGTGCTGCTCATAGATGCTAGGGTGGTGGTTGGTTGGAATGGTGGACTTTGCGACTTCTGCTTGGACTGATTTGATTTTGTTGAGGAAAAAATCTGCCAGGTCTTGTGCGGATATTTTGTTGACGTGACCGGTTGATATTTGGTCTGGTGGGGATGTAAGCTGTTGTACCAGACGGAACAGTCCTTTATTATAGATTGTTTTATTTCCTAGTTTGTTAGCATAGTAGTTTTTCTTGGCTTCATTTGTTAATAGCTGCATGCCACTGTGCTCTGTGCTCTGGCTTTTTGCTCTTTCTCCATTTCCTTTCCAATCGTCTGCATTGTTGTTTGTCTGTTCTTAGTGAGTCTGTGAACCAGGGTGAAATTCGATTTGCTTTTATTTTACATGGACAGAGGGGGGTAATGGTGGTCTAGTGTGTTAGTTATAGTTTTGTTCCAGTTGGTTAGCATTAAGGTTGTGTTATTCGATGGGGCGATGAGAGACTCGGATATTGTGTTCCAGAATAGTTCAGATCTCATCTTTCTGTGCACTAGTCTTGTATCCTTGGTGGTCTTGCTGTTCTGATCTTTGTCTATGAGATTGAGGCAGAAGTTCAGAAGGTAGTGGTCAGACCATGGGAGAGGGGACCATTTGATATTGCTAGTGAGATTTATGGAGGAGGAGGATGCGAGTAGATCAAGTGTGTGACCATTTTCATGTGTGGGGCCTGAGGGGGCAATTGTAATTTGGCAGTCATCAAGTAGGGCTTTGAGTTTGGTGACCTCTTTGTTGACCGTGGATTCAAAAGGGAGATTGATATCCCCCAGGATGATTAGTTTATCATGTTGGCAAGCTAGGTTGGTGATTATTTCCGTTATTGTGGTGATGGAGCTACATTGGGAGTTAGGAGGTCTATAGACCAGAAGGATTCCTACGTTGTTCTGAGTGGAATTAGTCTTATCTTCCAGTTTGCAAGCAATGTATTCCAGATTGGTGTGAGAGCTTGAGTCTTTTTCCAAGATGATATAGGCTTTTTTTGTGAATAGTTGCTAGGCTGCCTCCCCATTTGAGTTTTCTCGGGAGTTGGAGTATGTTGTATCCTGGGGGGCAGAGGTGGGGGAGTTCTGGGCTAACCATGTTTCCGTGATAAATGTTCCCCATGTGACCTTCTCTTCCATATTCAATTTAGTATTAAATGTCAACCCACAGTTTCGTAAATAGGCCCCTAATAAATCCATTCATAGGATTTTCTTATGATATTGCACCACTCTTTGATTTATGCAGAGCTGATGTATACAGTGGAGCTTGCTGGTGGACTTGGTGCTATCCTGCTGCTTCTTATCTGCTTGGTGACCATCTACAAGTGCTACAAGATTGAGATTATGCTCTTCTACAGAAATCATTTTGGAGCAGAGGAACTGGATGCTGGTAAGACACCGTCTTTCTAAACATAGGGGCCTGATATTGAGGCAGTGTCGTTACCGCATTATTTGCAACACTTAAATGAATATCTATATTTAGAATCTCCACTCTCCATTCAGTGGGTTTAAATTGTGCTGGAGTGGGCTTCAATGGCAAATCCATTAATTGGGAAGTCAAAGCCAGCACCGGCCAGACTTCTTCAGTCTGAGTCCCCAAATTGGCAAAGACAGAACATAATTAAGTAAGCGTATTTTATATCACATTCATTTCATCTGCTATGGGTGCTATGTATCTCAGTAGGGGAGGGGGAGACATCTGAAGGTTGAAATTAGCAGCAAAGATGTTAATTAACAATATGGTTGGATTGTTAGTTTATTGGTTTTTATCATGTATTTATAATGAATGTGACTGCTACAGTCAGAATAATAAGCCTTCGATGAAAAGTATAAGACTTTATCTACTATCTTTTCCTTATGTTACTTATCAGTTTGATAGCTCAATATTGCCACTAAACTGAGTTCCTGGTGCTGCCTTCTCATCTCCTAACACGGTCCCTGTTTGGTGAGTTAAACAGGGCTGTAGTGAGTCCAACATAATGCCCAAGGTCGCTCAATGGTAGAGGCTGTCTACATCTGAACCCTCCCCTCCCCTGAAAGCTCATCATCCTTCACTTCCCTTCTTCTGCCTCGACACCTCCCATCGGCAAAGACAGCTCTGAACACAGGCTGCCTGTGAACTGGCCATGCCAGCACCTTCCTGCACAGAATTCCACCACTATGATGCAATTTCCTGAAGGCAATGAATAACATGCATCTGGAGAACAAGCAAGGTGGTGGTGGTTGAGGGATGCCAGACATGCAGAGGAGAAGATGGGAGGCTGGAATGGCACGGGATCTGTGAGGGGGGGAGGAAGCAGAAGAAAGATAGAGAGAGAAAGGGAGACCTGGATCAAAAAGGGGGAAGAAATAGTGGATCTGAGGAGGAGAAGAGAAAGTTGTACTGGAGTGTACGGGGAAGAGGGGGGGGGGGGGAAGGAGAGAGATTCTGGACCATAGGGTGGGGGAGATGGTCAGGGGTGGGGAATGCAGAAGCAAAAGAAGAGATGGGGAGAGACTGGGACACAGAAAAGAGATGCTAGAATGTAGAGGAGAGCTAGGGACACCGAGGGGTTGCTGAACTTGGGGGGGGGGGGGAGCAAGGAGAGGGACAGGGACATGGAGGGAAGACCCTGGACTGGACAGAGAGGGATTCAGAAGAAATATGGATGGTGGACATAGAGGACCCTGGAAAAGGAAAAAACAGAGAACAGCAGAAAAGACACACTGATGAAAGCGTACTCAGTCAGCAAAGGTTGTTGTTTAATGAATGAATTAATATCTCAGATTTGGGAAGTGTGTATCTCCCTCCTCTCCAATGTCCTCCCCACTTTGATAGAGATGGTGTCAGGGGCCCATCTTAATTTTTCTATCCTGAGCTCATTCAGCCTAGCTACACCACTGGCGCATTATTAACCATTTAATTTTTCAAACTATGTGCCTAAGAAAGTTATACATTCATTGCCTCACCCCCCCCCCTCCCAGCAAACACAACTTCCTCTGAATATTGGCTCAGAAGCCTCTGTACCAGGGGTGTCATAGTACCTCCTCGAGGGCTGCAATCCAGTCGGGTTTTCAGGATTTCCTCAATGAATATGCATGAGATCTATTAGCATACAATGAAAGCAGTGCATGCAAATAGATCTCATGCATATTCATTGAGGAAATCCTGAAAACCCGACTGGATTGCGGCCCTCGATAAGGGACTTTGACACCCTTGCTCTACACAGTCCATTTCAGGTACCAGCCATACAAGTGCTGTCCTTTTGAGTCTATGGACACACTTTCGTTGCTATACAGCCAAAACCTTACTCACATGGAGGCGCTAAGGGTGTTCCAACGACAGGGCCTAAAGAAGAACAGCAATGGATTTCAGCAGCTCCAGTCCTGATTTTATAACAGGGCATCTATGAGTCTCAAAAGAAGTCCAAAGTCCAAAAACATGTGCCTTTTGAAAATAGACACCCAGAAACACCCCCAATATTGAGCAAACACCAGTTCACAAATTTACACCTCCTTGTAAGCTGGTGTAAATGTTTCTGTGTTCTTTATGCATGAAGTAGGCAGATACTGTTTACCATCAGCTCCACCTAAGAGTTCCTTCGCATGGTTTTCTAAATGCATAAACAGCTGAGCAATGCCTTTTCACTTTAGTGTTGTCACAACCCACGAGCTCCTGATCACTGCCGCGAGCTGTGGTCCACGTGACTTTAACTGTTCCCCAGCGTGAACCCTTTAACAAGGGAATCCTTCAGGCCTTCTTAGGCAACCGCCTAAGGTAAAACAGTAGGTTCAAGGTTCTCAGGTAAATCAGGCAAAAGGAAAAAGAAAACCACACACTGCCCAGCATGCCAGAAAAATAAAGCCGTATTTTATTTTTATACTCCGGGTTTACTTTGTCCAGGTACTTGCAATGCATAGCAATATTTCCAATGCACAGGTTTTAGTGAAACATAAAACTTCAGGCCAATCTGACCCCCCCTGGCTTAGCAAACACCAGCTTAGCCCTAATGTCCAAAAACATCAAACCAAATAAACCCAAGTAGGCCGGACTCTCTAGTCTTTTATATCACAGTCTTTCACCAGCCTTCTGGGTGTTAGCATAACCTCAGCAGAATTCCTTCTCCATGCACAGGCAGAAGAAAAAAACAAAACTATACTCCTGCAGTCCAGGCAAAATAAAGCTTTTACAAAAAAAAAAGTCAAAAAGAAAACAGCTAACGTTGCAGCACTGTCACGGAGTGCCTGGAGATAAGGAACTTCTTTTACAAAGGAGCTCTCCTGTGCTTGCCGTTAGACAAAATCTAATCTGCCTCTAATTAGTTTCCATCTGGGCTGAGAGAGTGAAAAGACAAACGCCACGTGTGTTGCAGTGCTAGTCAGTACAATGTCCCGTTTCAAGCATTGCAGTGCTTTAAAGATTAGCTTTGCTAAGCTCCCAGCGTTTTGCATACAAGCACTGTTTCACTCAAACTTTAAAGCAAAAAAAAAAACAGGTAAGAAACAAAGCCACCCATTCCCCACCTTTGCTCAATCAAGGTTCATGGCATCAAAACCCTCGCTGGGCAGACTTGAAACTCCAAGGTCCATGGGTTCACCACTCTGGACTTGTCCCTCTGCTTCAATCTCCAGCACATCAGACATCTTCACAATTAGGGCTAGGTTCCCCACACCTCCGTGGAGGAGCAGGGTGCTCTCCTGCCTCATGGGCTCCTCCAGCTCTGTCTCAGCTGCTCACTTTTAACCCCAATCAACTCGCCCCTCCCTGCTCTGAAGAGGGGGGAAGGGAGAGAAAACTTTCTGCAGCTGAGCTTGCCTCAGTGACAACTTCCTATGCAGAGGCTGGCCTTCTGGGAGCTGTAGTTTCTTAGCTCCTGGGATAGTCCAAGTGAAGTCAGCTTTTCATGTTCTGCAGGGCCAACCTGACCAGCTCTCCTGCCTCGGGGACTACCAACCTTCTTCACCACTGTGTCAAAGCTAGGGAGAGCACTAGATTTGTCACAGTGTGTAAAACCAGCTTTGCTCAAGAAAAACTTTCATATAGTTACCTTTACCCTTGCCTGATTAGAGCACTGAAACAGCAGGCCTGACTATACAGAAAACTTCATAGATACTTGTTGTCTTTTATTCATCGTGCTAACTTACATGGATATAGCCTGTACTATCCCAGTAATATTTGTATATCTTTCTATGGTCTATGGTCTCAGTGCCCTGCTTCCGGACGGTAATTTTGAGATCTGAGAGAAATGGATCAAAAATTGTTGCTCACATCAGACACACCAGCAGCCTCAAAATCTACTAGAAGTGGATGTTTCTGATGCATTTCTCTCAGATCTCATAGCAAGTTGTGCATATGTTGCGAAGGGATCATCTATGTTTTGTCTCGGGATGTATTGAATTTCATTACTGTTTTTAGTCTCCACCTCCTTCTCTGAGAAGTCAATCCAGTCATCCATCATCCCTTCCATCTAGAAAAGGAATTAAAAGAGTTAAGATCTTCAGTCAATCTCTGGCTTTCAAACTTTCTCAACTATGGAATGAACTCCCCTTAATTCTTTCCAATCTTTCCGCAAACTTCTAAAAACTTTTCTTTTTGCCAAACATTTTGAAAACTAATCTCTTTGAAACTTTCTTTAGTTTTTATTTAATCATTGTAAACTTTCTTTAGTTTTTATGTAATTGTTGTAAACCGAGTCGAGCTTCCTTAGGTTGATGGCCCTGTATATAAAGTTAAGCTTTAGTTTAGTTTAAATATCATTCTTATCACTGCTATATAACACTAAAATAAGGTTCCATTCCTCAGCGCGTTCAATGTGTTTACGTATGAGTGTTCCTCTGTGGAAGGCATTTTGATTACGCCAAAACTTGGATCCTTCTTGGGACAACGTTTATTTCTAAAGATTTTATCATTGGTTGAATAGACGTCTCCCCTGTCTTTCATTGGATTGCTTGTATCTCAAGGTTGACATAGCACAAAACACCTTTTCGCTTCCAATAGTACAAGGCTTTTAGCACACCTGACCCTCCCCGTATACTGTATAACTCCTATGGCGTCAGATTCTGTAAACGGTGACTAAATTAGCAGGTACATTGAAAAATGGCGCCAGAGAATTGTCAATCATGCTTAGGCGCCATTTACAGAATCACGCCTTATGGTGCATATCATGAAATTTAGGCGCCAGTAATGAAGGCCAGGTTTTTACTGCCCTATGTTGCAAACACCCAAGTTCTTATGAGAACTGTGCTTAGCGGCGCCCGTCTGTCTCCACCCCCAAACACGCCTTTTATAGAATTGGGTAGGTGCCTATCGGCCAATTCATTGTTTTCCCAGTTATGAGATTGTTAAAGCTCATTTAGATAAAGAAGCCGTATTCATTATACTTTGGTGTGTCAAAAATTATAAAGACTAGGGGATAGGGGATGAAGTTACAGGGAAATACTCTTAAAACCAATAGGTGGAAATATTTTTTTCACTCAGAGAATAGTTAAGCTCTGGAACGCATTACCAGAGGTTGGGGTAAGAGCAGATAGCGTAGCTGGTTTTAAGAAAGGTTTGGATAAATTCCTGGAGGAAAAGTCCATAGTCTGTTATTGACAAAGACAGAGGGAAGCCACTGGAATATTGCTACTCCTTGGGTTTTGGCCAGGTACTAGTGACCTGGATTGGCAACTGTGAGAACGGGCTACTGGGCTTGATGGACCATTGGTCTGACCCACTAAGGTTATTCTTATGTTCTTATGTAAGCATTATTGGACCCTCTTTAGCCTGCCTGGATGGTGAATAAGTATGTCCAGAAAGCAGAAATTCTGGGTTCGTTGGCAGAGTCGTATGCTCTCAGAGGATTTTTTTTTTTTTCTTTTATTATGATTATCTTGCTTTCTATCTTGGACCTTATTTTCCTCATATTGTAGACTGTAATAATAATTTCTTTTTCTTTGTATATTAATTACTATTTTGTATGATAGGATTTCTCTATGATGGATATAGTGAAGTGATTGTAAATTGAAAATGATATAAAAATAAAATTAAAAAAAAGAAATTCTCAGTCTTCCAGTGCAACAGAGACACAGAAAATCTGAAATGGAAATGGAAAAAGCTGAAATGCGATGCATTTCTTGTTCTTTTGAATTAGAAATAGCTGGTGTTGCTTCCTTCTTCCTTGCAACCTACCTCTTGCCACTGTTGGACCTGGCTGAGTATCAGTGTTGTCTACAACCTAAGGGCCTCTTCTATCAAACTGCACTAGCGCTGAATGGCCTGCGCTGCTCCCGACACTCATAGGAATGCTAGCACAGTTTGATAAAAGAGGCCCAAAGTAACTGTTTTATCACGTTGACTTGTCAAGAAGTACGGGATAACATTTGTTACTTTTGATGGAAAGAACAATTTCACCAGTTCTATCTGATACTTGCAGTTAAAAGTAAAAAAAATTCAAAGCAGAAGTGAGATGTAGATGACAATTCCTCAGGAAACCAAATGAAACAGCAAAACTGGGAACAAGACTTTGCTATTGCAAACCTCGTCATGCAAAGAGTGAATCATCTCATCTTGAATAGAGCCTATAAGAACAGTGGAGTTGCCTGTGTTTGATGACCTGGTTTCCAGTCAAACAGAACAGTGATGAGTTGGGTCACTTTTCTTGGTGAACAGACATATGTCTATTTTTTAAAAAAATGTATAGACCACCTAAATCTAAGCAGTTTACATAAGAACATACATAGTATTGACACAAACGACATACAGCTCGGACTTATCAACAACACTACTTCTTTACATTTCTCATGAACAGAGTTGCCATATCAATATCAATGTCCTCCCATCAGATATTACATTAAAGCATCCACAAATAGCTGAGTTTTCAACAATCTCTTGAAGGTTATTCCATCTATACAAAGGCGCAAGGTTCCAGGTTCCGGCTGCAGTATGTATGAGTACCTCCCCTCGGGGACTATGGCATACATTTGCAGCCGGTGCAGGGAGCTGGAAAGCCTGAAACAGCAAGTCTGGCTGCTGGAAGGAACGGTGAAGGAATTAGAAGAACTACTCATATCTAAAGAGGCAAATTGCACACAGGGGAGGTTGATTGTGGAGTCCAGCACTAGTGAGGTGATCGAGGAATTGGAGAGATACATCGAAGATGCCCACCAACAGATTGTGGAGACCCCAGAGTAGGGTTATGGCTATGAAGCATGCCAGTGGTTCTTAAACGTGTCCTGGGGATCCCCAGCCAGTCAGGTTTTCAAGATATCCCTAATGAATATGGATGAGTGAGATTTCCATATAAAGAAGGTATTAAATTTAGGAATAGCTTGAAAATCCAACTGGTTGAGGGTCCCAAGGACAGGTTGAAGAACCGCTGAAGTATGCAATCCCCCTCTGCACCAAATGTTCCAGTCTTCCGATCCAAACTGCATCTTGCTGTCAAATGTAATTAGACTTTAATGATGAGAACTTTCCACATTCCATCAAGAATGGAGCAAACCTATTTGAAGTTACTATTACACAACCAGTTTAATGAAATCATGATCACAGTGTAAGTGTAAGATGGGGGATATGTTTGCTGATGAGCAGAGCGAGGAAAATCATTAACCTTTCAAAGTCTGCCTTCTTCTGATTAGTGGGACATTAGTGATAATATCCCAGACAGCATGCCGGCATCTGCTCTTACAAGAGAATGGGCAGGATTCACTAAAGTCCCAAAATCTATCCGATTCGTGTCCTATCCGTTTCCGAGTTATTGTAGGCGATCAATTCAGTATAGCTTGTCCATATAAATGATCCAATCATAAACATGCCGCTATTAGCTCTGAAACATCGATTGACGTGCGTGCGCACTGTATTTTTGTTGGTTTTGAAACTCATAACGCATGCGCTAGCTCTTTAGGACTTCACTGCGTAGAAATGGGGCGTGGTTTAATCGTGGACATCATTAGTGGGCTCCAAATGCGCATTGTTGCTAGAAAGCACAACAGTTAACAGCTGTTGAATGCGCTGGGATCACGTGCTGTTATATACAGCCTATGAATCCCAGGAGGCTGTGCGGCTCTATCTGCCGTGAAGCATGTAGCAACCACTAGTGACACCCTGACGTCACATGCGCACGACAATCCAGCTGGAAGGAAGGGGGGAGGGATAGCTGGCCCATAAAAGTTATATTGGATTTTTTTTCTTATTTGGCATTGATATTTGAAATGTACAATGCGCAAGGAGAGCACGGGGTTAATCTGCGATTTTCTCGCCATGCGCATTACAAATCCGAGATTCACTCCCACGCTTGCTATGCGCATTCCAAAAAAATTAAAAAAACATTTCTAACACTTATGTACATGAACGTTTACATATATTTAAAAGTTTTGATATATTTTGGATTTTTGGAGGGGTAAATATATATTTTTAATGGGGTTCTTAACATGCATGCGTCAGTTGCTAGGCAGAAATAGTCGGCGAGGATGTAAATGACTGGTTCTCAGCAGTTGTAACTTATTGGACAGGAAAGGCCAGTCGTTTTGGATGAAATGGTTTCATGAATCGACAAGTTAAGAAATTTACATGCCTTTTTACTCATTTGCATGCGCAAGTTGGATCGGGTGCGGATGGGGTCTGGAGGAAGGTTAGTGAATCGGGCCCAAGGTGGCTAACTCTCATGCCTAATTCTAAGGCCCAACAAAGTACTGGCAGAGCTGCTAATTCCAGAACTCAGTTTCCCATACATTTTTAGTGTATTTTTGGTGACGGGACAATCGCACGCCAGACACCAGCGCGCCGACAATTGAGTGCTGACAATTCGGCACAAGACACAAGCGTGCTGCAGGAAAACTTAGTTTTAAAGAGCTCCGACGGGTGGTGTGGGGGGATAGTGTTCGCGCTACCATTGGGAGGGTGTGGGGGGGTGCAATCCCCCACATTATAGAGAAAATGGAACTTTTCCCCTCACAAATTGGAAAAAGTTCCATTTTCTCTATAATGGAGGGTTCCAACCCTCAGCAGCGCGAACACTATGCAGTAAAGTGGGGGATTCCCCACTCACACCCCACTTCAGAGCTCTTTAAAACTAAGTTTTTCCGCAGCATGCTGGTGTCTTGTGCCAGCGCTCGATTGTCGGCGCGCTGGTGTCTCACGCGCGATTGACTATGAACCATATTTTTACATGATGCTGTAAGATGCACCGAGGCCTTTTCTTGGAAAATGACAGGATAATGAAGGATGCAATACAATCTGCTGGAGCTCTGTGCGACTCCGTGTGTGATCAGCTCTTTTTAATTGTGGTTAATTGCATTTTTTAGAGGATTAGGGATGACAATGCCAGTAAGTAGCTGTTAAGAATCATTAAAATCTGATCCCTTGTTCAAACACTACATCCTACCTCCAATTCCTCTGTTCAGCCTTATGAGATCCGACAAATCAGCAGTTCAGCTTTATATGAGAATGCACAAGGGGATGTTTCAAAACCAATTTGTTTAAATTCTTATTCTTTGAACAGAAATCCATGAAAGGATGATAGTCTGGAAAGTACCTCCTGAGGAAATTAGAAAGTCATGGGATGGGAATCAGTGTAATATTGTGGATTAAGAACTGGTTAAAAGACAAAACCGAGAGCAGGATTAAAAGGTCAGTATTCTCCATGAAGAAGGGTAGATACGAGGGGATGCTGAAAATTTCTCAGCCCATCCAAGAAGAGAATGAGGTGGAGCCATGAAACTTACCAGTTATTCCACATATTAACCTCTAAGTTCAACACATTTAGCACATCATGTCTGAAGTTTCTGTAACCCTTCAATAAATACTCTGATGTTTACTACTTCGCTGCTGCAATTACATTACATTACATTAGTGATTTTTATTCCGGCATTACCTTGCGGTTCAAGGCAGATTACAGAAGAGGATTTCTGGACATGTCCAGAGGTGTTACAGAGTAGAGCGGGTTGCTTCAGAGAATTGAAATGGCTCTGAATCACTCAAAGATTGTCATCCTGTCAAACTCTTTTTATGGTTTGGAAACAGAAAATAGTCAGATGGAGCGAGATCTGGTCTATGCACTGAAATCCCAATTGCATGAAAACATCCATTGTTTTTCCAGCCTTGTCAGTTCCTTTCTGCAGCTTCCCTCCCTTTTTTTCTTTCATTAGCATAGCAAATTACAGTACTATTCTCTATTAACTCTTTGGCCCCTTAGAAGATAGTCCGTTATTACAACCCTTTTCCTGATCTCAAAACACTGTGGCCATGACCTTTCCTGCTGACCTTTGGGTCTTGAATTTCCTTGGGTTTGGGAAACTTGAGTGCCATCATTGCATGGACTGTTTTGTCTCAGGATCATAGTGGAATAACCATGTTTCATCAACAGTAACTAGTCATTCCAAAAAGCTGGCACCAGCATGCTGAAAATGCAGCACAATCAAATTGGAAGTGTCCACTTGACATCGTTTCTCATCATCATTCAAACATTTTGGGCACCCACTTGGCTGACAGCTTCTGCATACCCAGCTGCTCATGGATTATACCCCCAACACGTTCCCTGGATATCTGTAGTAGCTCAGCAATCTGGATATCTGTAGTATCTCAGCAATTGTTTTAGCTTATATTTGCCGATCTGCCAAAAATCAGTCATGGACATGGTCAACAATTTCAGGAGTTGACACCATTTGAGGCCTCTCAGACCTTACTGCATCTTCGGTCTTGAAATCTCTATGATGAAAGTTTGCACACCACTTCTTCACTATGGAGTATGAAGGGCATTTGTCACTCAATATTTGCATCATACATTAATGGATTTCCTTTGGAGTTTTCATCTGCAGGAATAGAAACTTCGCAAAACCTCGAAATTCCACACTTCCTGTTGACATGGTTCAATCAATGATCTGAAACAATGTCAAAACATAGCATTACAATTCTGCAAACTGGCACTTTGCAAAATAAAATAACACTCTTTTCAGCTACAGTGGCAAAATAACACTCAGAATTTAGGAAGTTGGTTCGACTGAGAAGTTTTCAGTACCCCCTCGTATTAAATTTCCCAGGGGTCTGTGCTGGGACCTCTGCTTTATAACATATTTATCAATGATCTGAAAATAGGAATAATGAGTAACATGATCAAATCTGCTGACAACACAAAGTTATTCAAAGTTGTTAGATCATAAGAGTACTGTGAAACATTGCAAGAGGACTTTTTGAGGCTTCCTGGGCATCCAAATGGCAGATGACATTTAATGTGAGGAAGTGCAAAGTTTCGAGTTTATTTAAAAATTCATATATCGCTCAATCAGACTTCTAAGTAGTGTACAATAATAAACTAAAGCTTAACTTTATATACCGGGTCATCAACCTAAGGAAGCTCGACTCGGTTTACAACAATTAAATAAAAACTGAAGAAAGTAAAAACAAAGTTTTAAAAGAAATTAATTTTCAAAATGTTTGGCAAATAGAAAAGTTTTTAGAAGTTTGCGGAAAGATTGGAAAGAACTAGGGCTCCTCAGAATTAAGGGGAGTTCATTCCATAGTTGAGAAAGTTTAAAAGCCAAAGATTGACTGAAGATCTTAACTTCTTTAATTCCTTTTCTAGAAGGAAGGGAGAGTTTGAATTGTTGGATGCCTCTTGCAGAGGAAAATCTGTAAACATTCCATAATAAGGGAACGAGGGGAATAAAAATGCAATATAAAATTTTGAAAGAGATGCAGGCACATTTGAATTGAATTCTAAGATAAACCGGGAGCCAATGAAGACTCAGGAGCAAAGGGGGTCACATGGTCAAATTTACTTTTCCAAAAATCAGCTTTGCAGCAGTATTCTGGATTAATTGTAATCGTTGGAGACAGATCTTTGTGATGCCAAGATAGATAGCATTGTAATAATCTAGTCGAGATAATATGATTGATTGGACCAAGACAGAGAAATGTCAATGATGAAAAAGATGTCTAACCTTCTTCAACATTCGTAAGCTAAAAAAAGCATTTCTTGACCAGGGAATTTATTTGGTCCTTAAAGGTAAGAGAGGAATAAAAAAGGACTCCCAATATCTTAGAAGAGAACTCGATCTGCAAAGAGGCCCCAGATTCCAAAGCTACAGTAGGAGGAAGAATTATAAGCAGCATACATCAACAATAAATCAAAGTTAAAACTTAATAATGCATGACATCAAGGGAAATTAGTAAAACGTAAAACTTAAATCAAAGACAAACGGAAGGGGGAAAAGGTAAGAATTACAATATTCTGAGAAAAGAGAACAAATAAGGGACAAACAATAGGTGTGGAAGTACGTTTTGAAGAAAAAATTATGCGAGTTTAGCCCTTACAAGGGCAGTTAAGGTTCAAAAGCATCTTGGACTAGAAATGTTTTTAGCTTTGTTTTGAAGTGAGGTAGGGATGATTCTTCACATAGGTAGTTGGGTATGGAATTCCAGAGGGATGGTGAGTGACTGTAAAATTGTTTGATCTCATTGTGTTAATATGCTTTAAGAATGAAATTGTAAGAAGGTTCTGAGTCATAGAACGAAAGGCTTTGGATGGACAGTAAGGAATGAGAAGGCTGTTGATAAATTTGGGTTGGTTACTTAAATGGATTTTGAATGGGAGTAGAAGGATTTTATAGATAATTCTATGTTCTACTGATAACCAATGTGCTTTGCGCAAAAGGGGGGAAACATGGTTGTATTTTTTTGCATTGAATATGATTTTTATTGCAATGTTCTGCACTATCTGAAGGGGCCTTATTTCTTTTTTTGTTATGCCTTTTTAGAGGGCGTTGCAATAGTCTATGCAGGAGAGCACAAGAGAGTAGATTAGAGTATTCAGAGAGGAAGGTTCCAGCAATTTGGAAAAAGATCTATTCTTAGACAGTGAAAGCAACACTGAACTATGGTACTGATGTGAATATGATAGGTGAATTTGCTATCAAAGATGACTCCTAGCAATTTTAATAAGGATAGGATTTTAAGTGATGAAACAAGATTCCATATTGCATAGAAACAAAGAAAATGGAATGCAGATAAACACCATATGGCCTATCCAGTATGTTCATCTATGCCATCTACTATCCCTCCTCATTTTAGGACCTCTTTCTTGAATTTAGGTGCAGTCTTTGTCTCCAACACTTCCACCAGGAGGCTGTTGCTTGAATTACATACCCTTTCTGTGAAGAATTATTTCCTCATTTTACTCCTGAGTCTATCCCTTTTCACCATCACCTTATGCCCCCTCCTACCTCTGTATTTATGCCATGGAGGGAATCATATCTTCCCACTCCTACCTTTCTTCCAAAGAATGCATATTGAGATTTTATTTATTTATTTAAAACAGTTTTAATCCGCCTTTATCCAAGGCGGCTCACAAAGTTTCATACACAATGAAATGAACATTTTAAAAGGAGACATACATCAGGTATCAGAGGAAAAATGTATCAGAGGAAAAATTCAAGGTCACAATATTATATCGTCACATCTTCAACAGGACTACATCTAGTTAATCATGACCTCATGAAATACCTAGAGAAGTTCAACCTTCTTCATGATTCCCAGTCTGGCTTTCGTACAAATCATAGCACAGAAACTGTTTTAGCTTCACTGACCAATTACCTCTTCCACTTGTTCTCACTGGGAAAAAGCGCCCTAGTACTTCAGTTCGACTTGAGCAGTGCCTTTGACCTGGTTGACCATGACATTTTGCTCAGTTGCCTCGATTCCATTGGCATCACTGGACAGGTACTAAACTGGTTCACAGGATTCTTAAAAAAACGCACTTACCAGGTCCATTGTAATGGAACCTTCTCCCAATCCTGGTGCAATCCCTGTGGAGTTCAACAAGGCCCCTCCTATCCCCCTCTCTATTCAACGTCTACATGGCTTCGCTGGGACATATGTTATCTGATTTAAATCTGAAATCATTTATATACGCAGATGACATCACTATTATCATTCCCTTAACCTCGCTGACACAAGAGACGGAACTGTTCACCTTTTCCGTCCTCACCAAGATAGAACAATGGACCACACAATTCAAATTAAAACTGAACCCTGAAAAAAACCAAAATTTTCCTGGCAAGCCCTACCTATAAGCTAACAAATACATCCCTGAAATTAAATGGGTTAGACTACCCAATCAATCCCACTATCCTTGGAGTCATTCTGGACCGATGCCTGACCTTCGAAGACCATACTAGTGCTCAGGTTAAAAAAGGCTTTTGTACCCTCTGGAAACTTCGCACCATCAAACGCTACTTCGACTTCCTCTCCTTTCGACTGTTGGTTCAATCACTAATCTTAAGCATCTTGGACTACTGCAACATTATATACCTGGGATCCTTTAAGAAAACCATCAAATGCTTGAGAATCGTACAAAATGCTGCCATTCCCCTCATTTACAATCTCAAAAAATCTGATCAAAATGCTGCCATTCCCCTCATTTATGATCTCAAAAAATCTGATCATGTAAGCCCTTAACTTGCTCTGGCTGCCGATGGAGTCAAAGATCATCTTCAAATTTGCTTGCCTCTGCTTCAAAACCTTAATAGGCTCTTCCCCAACCTTCCTGTCGGAACACTTTGAATTTTCAGGCCCCACTCGCACACGAAATGCCTACCTGTTTGCCTTCCCGTCCCTAAAGGGCTGTATCTACAAGAGATTCCTTGATAGATCTCTAGCATTCCAAGCAGGCAAATGGAATAAATGCCTAACCACCCTCATCTCTAATTCACCCTCCTACCAAACTTTCAGGAAATCAATCAAAACCTATCTCTGTGATAAATTTCTCTGACTCCCCCCTACCTTGTATCCCTGCCTTGATCTCTGATATGCCTCCGGATTTACCTGACTTCTCCCGACTTGTTAAGTTAAACTGAATATCTAAGTTAAACTGAACGCTAAGTTTAACTGAATGTCTTGTTTGTAACACTATTATCTTGTACGCAACATAGCTGTCTTGTATGTAACATCGCTGTAAATGTACAGTCTCTTCCTCTGTTAACCGCTCTGAACTGCCATGGTACTGCTGTATACAAAAATAAAGTTATTATTATCTAAGCAATTCTTCAATTTTAATACATAGCTGTCCTTTAACAACATAACCAGGTTTGCGGCTGACGAAGCTTCTGTTGATACATCCCATCATTTGCCTTGCCTTAGAAGGCCTCATCTAAGGCAAGGCAAATGATGGGATGTATCAATAGAAGCTTCGTCAGCCGCAAACCTGAAGTCATAATGCCACTCTACAGAACCATGGTGAGACCTTATCTGGAATACTGTGTGCAATTCTGGAGGCCACATTACCGGAAAGATGTGCTTCGAGCTGAATCGGTCCAGCGGATGGCCACTAGGATGGTCGCAGGACTCAAGGGTCTCTCATACGAAGAAAGACTGGGCAAACTGCAGCTCCATACCCTGGAGGAGCGCAGAGAAAGGGGTGACATGATTGAGACATTTAAGTACGTCACTGGTCGTGTCGAGGTGGAAAACGATATATTCTTTCCCAAGGGACCCTCGGTCACAAGGGGGCACCCGCTCAAACTCAGAGGGGGGAAATTTAGTGGTAACACCAGGAAGTATTTCTTCACGGAAAGGGTGGTAGATCACTGGAACAAACTTCCGGTGCAGGTGATCAAGGCCACCAGCGTGCTCGATTTTAAGAATAAATGGGACATCCACGTGGGATCCCTACGAGGGTCAAGTTAAGGGACTAGGTCACTAGCACTCAGACTCAATGGGGTGGGTCAATAGAGTGGGCAGACTTGATGGGCTGTGGCCCTTTTCTGCCGTCATCTTTCTATGTTTCTATAACAATGCCTCGGAAAACTGGGCTTGTTCACCCAGGGGAAGAGAAGACTGCGAGGCGATATGATAGAGACTTTTAAAATAATAAAAGGATTCAACAAAATAGAGCAAGAATCACCGTTATTCACGTTGTCAAATGTGACTCAGACAAGAGGTCATGGACTGAAATTGAAGGGCAACAGGCCCAGGACAAATGTCCGGAAGTTCTGTTTCACACAACGAGTGGTGGATGCTTGGAATGCTCTCCCGGAGGAGGTTGTGACGAAGACCACCATTCTGGGATTCAAGGGCAAGTTGGATGCACACCTTCTTGCAAATCACATTGAGGGGTACGGGTAGACAGGGTCTTCATCACCTAGCTTAGCCTCCGCGTGTGCGGGTCGCCAGACTAGATGGACCTAAGGTCTGATTCGGTGAAGGCATTTCTTATGTTCTTAACTCATCAGAGGTTTTATATTCAATTAAAGAAAGCCTGGACGAATGTGTTTTAATCAACTTCCTGAATTACAAAAGATTTCCACACAGACAAAGCATTCCACCTCGATGGTCCAGTGATGGAGAAACTAGAACTCTTTCTTCATACATAATGAACATCATTCTCTCTTTTTGGGCTCCTTTTACGAAGGTGCGCTACGGGTTTTACCGTACGCACCGGATTAGCGTGCGCTAGCCAAAAATCTACCGCCTGCTCAAAAGGAGGCGGTAGTGGCTAGCGCACACGGCATTTTAGCGCGCGCTATTCCGCGTCTTAAGGTCCTAGTGCGCCTTTGTAAAAGGAGCCGATTGTGTCTCTGTCTTTGTCTGTATCCATTTGCTTTATGAAGACCACTGACCACTGAAGCATCCACCCTCTAAACCAAATCCATCTTACTACTACTATTTATTATATCTCTAGCGCTATCTGTTTATATACAATATTTTAAATGAGGCCTTAATAGAATTATTACCTCCTGCTGGACATTGCTTTCCCTATGCAGCCAAGCATACTTCAGCTTTTGCTCTCACCACCTTAAGATCATCCCATATGATCACAGCAATGTCCCACTTCCCTTTTCTGCACAAAAATACTTCACCTCCATACTGTAATGCTCTCTCGAATCTAATCTTCCATTTGTGAGTCGCACATGCCTATACAGGCTTTGTTTGTAACCCAAATGCATGACCCTGCATTTTTTAGCATTAAATCTTAGCTGCCAAATTCTAGGCCACACGTCAAGCTTTTTTTTATTTTTCATGTTATCCGCACAGATTTTGATATCATCTGCAAAGAGGCAAACCTTACCAGATAACGCTTTGGCAATATCACTTTCACAAATGTTTAAAAAAAGAACTGGTCCAAGAACCAAACCTTGAGGCACATCACTGGCAACATTCCTTTCCTCAGGCTAAACTCCATTTCTACTACCCTCACTCACCTTCCACTCAACTAGTTCCTAACCCAGTCAGTCACTTTAGTGTCCATAAGGGCACTCAGTTTATTTTTAAGAAGTCCACCAAGTCTCTGTCCCCCTGCCTCTTCCCATTCCTCCCCTCCACATGCACACCTCTCTTCCCTTCCCCCAACCCCGTTGGCTCTCCCACTGACATCACTTCCAGGTGCCACACATAGGAAGTGACATCAAAGGGAGAGCCAACGGGGTTGTGAGGAGCACATTGACCTCCGCAAGCAACAACTTCAACTAGAGGTACGGGAAAATGAAGGGGTCACACATGGGATCGGAGAAGGAGTAGAGGGCGGAGATAAGGGGAGGGGAGGTGGTGCCACTGCCCTGGGCACCTCTCACCCTAACTATGCCACTGTTTATGTCATCTATTTGGAAAGTTGCTAAAATTGAGTCCTTTGGTCACAGTTAAAGAAATTAATCAGGTTTATCTGACAAGACCTGCCTCTAGTGCAGCGATGGCGAACCTATGGCACACGTGCCAACTGTGGCACTCGAAGGCCTTGCAGCTGGCACGCGCAGGGCAGCCATCAGGGCAGTACTACCAGGGGGTGCACAGGAGAGAGAGCTGAACGGGGATGATGGGGGACCTGCGGGGTTAAATATAACTCAAGCCGCGAGGCTCGTCTTCTACTCCGACTGCCCTGCCGCTCACACAGCCGATCGGAAATCTTCCCCAATGTCAGCGCTGACGTCGGAGGAAGGGCTTAAGCAAACCCCGCCCTCGGACATCAGCGCTGAAGTCGGGGAAGACTTCTGGTTGGCTATGTGTGCGCGGTGGGACAGGCAGGAAATAGAAGACAAGCCTACGCGGCTCGAGCTACATTTTGCTGAGAAAGTTGCTAAGATGGGCTGGGAGGCAAACGTGGAACACAAAAGGGAAAGGGAGTGCGTTTTGGACACAAGGCATGAACTTGGGAGAGAGGAAGGGAGGGAAAGAGTTGCTGAGGTGGGGGATGGAATGGGTTTTTGGACACAGAAGGCATAGACTTGGGAGAGAGGAAGGGAGGGAAAGAGATGCTGAGGTGGGGGATGGAATGGGTTTTTGGACACAGAAAGCATGAACTTGGGAGAGAGGAAAGGAGGGAAAGAGATGCTGAGGTGGGGGAGGGAATGGGTTTTTGCACACAGAATTCATGGACTTGGGAGAGAGGAAGGGAGGGAAAGAGATGCTGAGGTGGGGAGGGAATGGGTTTTTAGACACAGAAGGCATGAACTTGGGAGAGAGGAAGGGAGGGAAAGAGATGCTGAGGTGGGGGAGGGAATGGGTTTTTGGACACAGAAGTCATGGACTTGGGAGAGAGGAAGGGAGGGAAATAGATGCTAAGGTGGGGGAGGGAATGGGTTTTTGGACACAAGGCATGAACTTGGGAGAGAGGAAGGGAGGGAAAGAGATGCTGAGGGGGGGGAGGGAATGGGTTTTTGGACACAAGGCATGGACTTGGGAGAGAGGAAGAGAGGGAAATAGATGCTGAGGTGGGGGAGGTAATGTGTTTTTGGACACAGAAGGCATGGACTTGGGAGAGAGGAAGGGAGGGAAAGAGATGCTGAGGTGGGGGAGGGAATGTGTTTTTGGACACAGAAGGCATGGACTTGGGAGAGAGGAAGGGAGGGAAAGAGATGCTGAGGTGGGGGAGGGAATGTGTTTTTGGACACAGAAGGCAAGGACTTGGGAGAGAGGAAGGGAGGGAAAGAGATGGTTGTGTACACGGGAAATAGAAGAAAGGAGAATTTTTGGTCATAGGGAGGGAGTGAGGTACAGACAGTGGCATACCAAGGTGGGGGTGTTGGGCGGTCTGCCCCGGTTTTACGCCCCAAGGGGGTGCACAGCTGGTCACCCTCCAGTGTTCTCCCTAGGCTGGCAAACTGCGTCTCTTTAGCCACTTGAGTGCCACCGCCGCCATTGGGAACAGGCCGGTGCCAAGTTCTCCCTGCTTTTCCCTGTGGGGCCGACCAACTCTTGCCACCCGCGTCAATTCTGATGTCGGAGAGGACGTTCTGGGCCAGCCAATCGCTGCCTGGCTGGCCCAGAACGTCTTCTCCGATGTTAGAATTGACGTCGAGTGGCGAGAGTTGGTCGGCCCCATAGGGAAGAGAAGCAGGGCGAACTCGGCGCCGGCCTGTTCCCGATAGCGGCAGTGGCAGCCTATTCCCCAGTGGCGGTGGCAGCATTTTCCCAATGGTGGTGGCATAGGGGAGGGCAAGGAGAAAGAAAGAAAGGGGGGTACAGGGAGCCAAAAAAAAAAAAAGAAAGAAGGCTGGGTGAAACAAAGAAAAATGGGGCACGGAGAGAGAAAGACAGGCATACAGAATGAAAGGGGGTATGGAGAGAGAGAAAAAGAAAGAAGGGGGCAGGGTGAAACAAAGAAAAAGTTTGGGGAGGGAATGAGGTCTGGAGGAGAGAAAGCATACAGGAGGCTGAAAAAATGGAAGAAATATTGGATGCACAGACAGAAGAGTGAAGTGCAACCAGAGACTGATGAAATTACCAAAGGTAGGAAAATGATTTTATTTTCAATTTAGTGATCAAAATGTGTCAGTTTTGAGAATTTATATATGCTGTCTATATTTTGCACTATGGCCCCCTTTTACTAAACCGCAATAGCGTTTTTTAGCGCAGGGAGCCTATGAGCTTCAAGAGCAGCGTGGGGCATTCAGCACAGGTCCCTGCACTAAAAACCGCTATCGTGGTTTAGTAAAAAGGGAGGGGGAATATTTGTCTATTTTTGTATAGTTGTTACTGAGGTGACATTGCATAAAGTCATCTGCCTTGACCTGTTTGAAAACCCGCGGAATATAAATAATAATTAACATTTTCTCTGCGTACAGCGTGCTTTGTGTTTTTAAAATTTTATTGTTGGTAGATCATTTTGACTTGGCCACAAAGGTAAGGGGGAGGGAGGGGAGCTGCTGAAAGAGTCTACCTTGACATGGTTGCAGGTTTACAAATCTTTTGGTCAAAGAGTGCGGCGACAGAGAAAAGTATGTGTGTATTCGGCCCATGAATGAAATCATTAAAACATTATAAATTGCCAATAAATTGAAATGAAAACCAAAGGATTGTGAATCAAATTGATTCTCTGACAATACAAAGATTCCAACCTTTAAAAATGATGTTACATAGTTCAGGCAACTTTATAAAGAGTTTTTAGATACTAAAATCTTGTTATTAAGGTTTAATTGACGTGCTGGCACTTTGAGGAAATTCTTTGGTTTTGTGCGGCAGTTTGGGCACTCGGGCTCAAAAAGGTTAGCCATCACTGCTCTAATGGAACCGCTGCCCCTGCTCTGGAAATCCATTGGATTCTGGAAGCCTCACTGTTTTCTCTTTTAGAACCCTTTCCATTAATTTATTGCCACAGAGGTCAGACTAACAAGTCTTTAGTTCCTAACCTCCTCTTTATTTTCACCTATATCCAATCCTCTGAGATAAGTCCCAAAGGTCAGACAGTGCTTTCCTAACTTCTCTCAGTGCCCTTGACCCCATCGATTTGTCCACATGTAGTTTAAAAGTGCTGTCATGTTTTTATGTTTCTACTAGCTTCACTGCATGCATTTTTTTCCTAGTATTTTTGGAAAGTGTAAACGAGTGATTCATATCGACCCATTCCATTCCACTCCACTCGGTATTTTAAAGGCCTCCATCATATCCGCCCTGAACTGTCTCTGCCAGGCTCACTTTAGCCTTTTCTCATAAGGAAGTCATCCCATCTCCTTTAACATTTTTGTCGCCCTTCTCTGTACCTATTCTAATTCCATTTTCTGTGGTTCTACTTCTGGCCCATCACCTGTAACACTAAACAGATATATTTGTTGAATAATTCCACCTTATCTTTATCAGCTTCTATGTATTCATCCCTTTCAGCCATGGGTCTTATATTATAAAAGTCATGTAAACCACTGAGAACTCTGTAAGATTCAGTGGTATATCAAATTTGAATGAAATTTGAATATGCATTATTTGAATTTTGGCATTTGTATCTGCACTTAAATATAAACATTTCAAGTGGTTAAACCAATTTTGAAAATATTCTATTTTAAGGGACAAAAGAACAATGCCACTGTGTGCTTCACTTCCTGGTTTGTCTGGACATGCGCACAAGAAAACCTCAAAACTCTTCTGTGCATGAGGCAAGCATGTTCCTCCCCTTTAATTCCCCAATGTTCAGTGTTAATAGCATGCATAAAATTTGCATATTATTAGTTATGAGCACTGGGAAGATTTTATCTGTGTTGTTCGGTGTCTGTGTTTGGTTTTGAGTATCAGCCTTCACTCCTTTCATGTGGGATTCAAGCTACAAAGATCTTTCACATGGAACCAGCCCCTCTCTTTGCATCACGCTTTCCATCTGGACAGAGGCAGAAGCTATAACTGGGGCAACAGCTTGGGTGATAGAGTATTTCTCAGCCATACTTTGGTTGCAGAAGTTTTTGCACTTTTTGAAGGAAAGGAGAAAAACCAATCTGAAGCCCCAACTTTTCCTCAGCTGCTCTGTGGGTCAAAACACACAACCTGCCTCTGTTGTGTAAGATTTATCCCTCAGAAATTTGGGGACTTTAATTAAGTCAACTCTGCATTTGAAATGGACATGCAAAAGAAATCCCAAGATCGTGCAAGCAAACAAGCTCTTTAAAATTAAAATGCAAAAAAACAAACCCTTCTTGAACATTAATTAGGCAGAAGACTTGATGCAAGAAAGCCATTTTAAAAATTACCTCAATCTCCAAAGTTCTCAGCCTCCAGAGCTTTTGAAGCTGGCATGCCAATTCAGTGTGCTGTTTCTAGTCCCAGATTCTACCCATTAAAATCAGCACTATACGTCGCATTATGCACCAAGATGGAATTGTCAGGAATCCAGGACTGGCCTATAATCTGTCTCCTGGGACTGGATAATTTGGCAACTCTCCAGCTCTAATTAGTAAGTCACTTCCTTCTAAGTACGTATCCTTTGCCTAGTTCCCAAACTTATTCACAAACTGTTTCTGCTGCTACAGGGTTACCATTGGTGAAGACAAAAAGGAGGAAACATGGCCCCGCCCATGTTTCACCCACAACCCTGCCAATGCTCCACCCATTTCCTTGGTCCCCCTTCCCATCCTCTGAACCCTTTTAGTGCTTCTCTCTCTCCCTTCCTCCAACCCTTCTCCCTCACGGGTGCTTTATCTCTTTCTCTCTCTGTCCTTCCAGCCCTTTTCTTCTGTGAGTGCTTCTTTCTTTTGCTCTCTCCTTCCAAACCCCCCACCTCCCAGGCAGATGCCCCTGTCTCTCCTTCTAACCTACTCTCCTGTTGTTTTTGTCTCTTACCTCCCATTCAACACTATCCTGTCCCGGAAGCCACCTCTCAGCAAGTTCCACCTATGCAGGAACAGGAAGTTGCTGCAGAGAGGCGGCTTCCAGAGCAGGCCGGCAGCAACAGGCTTAACTCATTGTTGCTGCCGGTGCCCGATGATTAATTATAGAGGCCGGGCCTGAGAAGGAGGTAGGTGGAGCTGGCTAAACCCAGACATCTGGTAACCCTATGCCATACCCACAGCTCTGCGCCCTTCCCTTTAATTTCTGAAGAAAGATCTGGAGCAGAAAGATCTGGAACAGAAAGTGTGAATATGACTCAAGCAGAAGTTTTCCATACCTTTTATCAATCGTGTCGCTCTTTTCTGGACCCTCTCGAGTATCACCATATCCTTCTTAAGGTATGGCGACCAATATTGGACGCAGTACTCCAGATGCAGGCGCACCATCGCCCGATACAACGGCAGGATAACTTCTTTCGTTTTGGTTGTAATACCTTTCTTGATAATACCTAGCATCCTGTTTGCCTTCTTAGAAGCCGCTGCGTACTGTGCCGACGGCTTCATTGTCTTGTCCACTAGTACCCCCCAAGTCATTTTCTAGGCTACTTTCACCCATTACCAGCCCTCCCATTGTATAGCTGTATATCGGGTTTCTGTTTCCTTGCATGTAGGAAACAGAAACCTGATGTACAGCTATATGATGGGAGGGCTGGTAATGGATGAAAGTAGCCTAGACAAGGACTTGGGGTACTGGTGGACAAGACAATGAAGCCGTTGGCACAGTACGCAGCGGCTTCTAAGAAGGCAAACAGGATGCTAGTTATTATCAAGAAAGGTATTACAACCAGGAAGAAAGAAGTTATCCTGCCGTTGTATTGGGCGATGGTGCGCCCGCATCTTGAGTACTGCGTCTAATATTGGTCGCCATACCTTAAGAAGGATATGGCGATACTCGAGAGGGTCCAGAAAAGAGCGACACGATTGATAAAAGGTATGGAAAACCTTTCATATGCTGAAAAATTAGAGAAACTGGGGCTGTTTTCCCTGAAAAAGCGGAGACTTAGAGGAGACTAAAACTAAAAACATTCTTATTTGAAGATGCTTTTGGATAAAACTGTCCTTTTCAGGACTAAAACCTTTCAGCTCCTAACCTTACCTACTTTTTTATCCCTAAATGTGCTTTTTCTCAAAGATTGTAGTTCTACCCTTCTTTCCTATTTGTGTGCAGTCAGTATATATGTTTTTGTATGTGTCTGCTAATCTAACACGGTTTTGTATCATATTTTAACTCCAACTGTTTTGTTCCTTTTAAGATTTTTTTTTTATTATTATTATTATTACTGTACACCGCCTAGAAATTTGAATAAGCAGTATAAAAAAATCTCTTAATAAACTTGAAACTTGACATGATAGAGACTTACAAGATCATGAAGGGCATAGAGAAAGTGGAGAGGGTCATATTCTTCAAACTTTCAAAAACTACAAGAACGAGAGGGCATTCGGAAAAATTAAAAGGGGACAGGTTCAGAACCAATGCTAGGAAGTTCTTCACCCAAAGGGTGGTGGACACCTGGAATGCGCTTCCAGAGGATGTGATAGGACAGAGTACGGTATTGGGGTTCAAGAAGGGATTAGATAATTTCTTGAAGGAAAAGGGGATTGAAGGGTATAGATAGAGGATTACTATACAGGTCCTGGACCACGATGGACCTCTGGTCTGACCCAGCAGAGGCACTGCTTATGTTCTTAAGTGGGGAGCTTCACGGTAGGGAATGAACTGGGGGCAGTTTTCTGAACACACCCTCTTTTACACCTTCTTCAGAGGAAGTGTAAATTTGTGAGAGAACTTTTACAAGCCACTGGGGTCATGGTAGGGAAGCTCTTTTAAAAAACACACATGAGCTTATGCTCCCAACTTTGAACTTAGGTACCTGGCTGTAAAATTTCCTTTTGCATTCTGGATCACATAATGTTGAAGACAAATTGATATTCTCCCCAGTCTACAGAGTCAGATGGAGATTGACATTTCTTTAATGCTGCCATCGATTGCTTATCTTTCCTCACAACGAACATCAAAGTGTAACCTCTTAGTCCACCGAATTAAATCCAGTCCATTTGAGGTTATTGACTTCTTAATAACAATTAACACCACCTTTTGACTCCGTTTCTCATGAAGGACAGTTATGAAAAGATTGACTGTACTGTTAAACTGAAATGGAAAATACATTCTGTGCGTCATTTCGAGGCCTCTTCTTTTAACAGACAACAAAGACTATGATGCCTATTTGTCATATACCAAAGTGGATCCTGACCAGTGGAATCAGGAAGCAGCTGAGGAAGAACGATTTGGCCTTCAGGTCCTGCCAGACATGCTTGAAAAGCATTATGGGTACAAGTTGTTTATACCAGACCGAGATTTGATTCCAACCGGAAGTGAGTAATAGAAATGGTGAAATGGTGCTACATTTTTCATTCCTCTGTTTCTGTAGAATGCCTAGTTTCATTTCAAAGTTTGGTTTGCCTAAGTCCTAAAATATTGTCTGGGAAGGGAATACCATCCATTTCTCCAAGGACAAGCAGTTTGAGTATTTTCTGCTGTTTGTGTATTTTAACTATGTATGTTTGACTGTTACCCGTTGAGGTGGGATATAAATGTCTTACATATAGTAAATAATAAAGAGTTGACATTTAGGCCGGATTCTTTAGACAGAGCTGGTATCGATGGCTGCTGAAAACGGCCGCTGATCGCACGTCAATCGCACATCAGTGCCGTTTACAGAATCACCAAGGTTAACAAAACCCGAGTTAGTATAGAACAACATTAAATACTAAAGCAAAAAAGTTCTATAACATAAATGTTAGATAGACTATATGCAGCGCAACATTGAGAAGTCTAAATGATAAAGGATTTCAGTCAAGTTTTTAAATTTATAAATAGATAAATTTTAAGTGATAGGAGACCTCAGTGCAGGATTGTATAGTCAAGTGAACGAATGAACGTTCAATAGTGCAATCCGTGTGTCACCACACACCTCACCATCATAATGTCTTCCATGTGAGATATAAATTAGTACATGAACTTAATAAAGTGAAAAAACACTAAAACAGTGTAAACCAGAACAGCATTGCACTAACATAGTATAGAAAACATAAGAAGACTGCACAGGCTGAGAAACTGTAAAGAGAGCAAAACTGATCTCAGTGGGAGGTCCAAGGACCCCCGCGGCTGCCAGACAGTTTCAGGACAGAAATCCAAAGACGTGGTTGTATCAGTTGCTTGAAAGTACAATTAACAAAGATTCAACTTTACACACTGTTACACGCTGCTATTCAGCAAATTTCTTGGAAGAATTTTTGGAAGGATGTTGTCCGAAATTGAGTTCAGTTGAACCTTTGTTTATTCTACTTTCAAGCAGCCGATACAACCACGTCTTTGGATTTCTGTCCTGAAACTGTCTGGGAGCCGCGGGGATCCTTGGACCTCCCATTGAGATCAGTTTTGCTCTCTTTACAGTTTCTCAGCCTGTGCAGTCTTCTTATGTTTTCTATACTATGTTAGTGCAATGCTGTTCTGGTTTACACTGTTTTAGTGTTTTTTCACTTTATTAAGTTCATGCACTAATTTATATCTCACATGGAAGACATTATGATGGTGAGGTGTGTGGTGACACACGGATTGCACTATTGAACGTTCATTCGTTCACTTGACTATACAATCCTGCACTGAGGTCTCCTATCACTTAAAATGTATCTATTTATAAATTTAAAAACTTGACTGAAATCCTTTATCATTTAGACTTCTCGATGTTGTGCTGCATATAGTCTATCTAACATTTATGTTATAGAACTTTTTTGCTTTAGTTTACAGAATCACGGCTGTTTTTTAAAACAGGCGCCTTAAATGTAGGCCACCATTTTACAGGCTTCATTTAAGGCACCTGTCTTGTACCTACGGAAGTGCCTAGAGTCGCCTAAGGATACCTAAGGCCATTTCCCACGTAAACCGTTCCCACACCAGCCTTGCCTAGATGCTTCGGGAGGTGCGCAAACAGCGCCTTCAATGTAGGCGTGGGTTTTTAAAAAAACGGGCATGCCATTACTAGGATCCAGGCCTTAGTGTAGTTTAAGGGGGTAGGAGAAACTCCTCTCCACTAATACTCATTAAGCTGGCCAATTGCCATTATGTGGTGGCACTTAATTGAGTGGTCCTACAGCATATGTTTATGTTTATTTAAGATTTGACAAATACTGACCTAAGCAGTTTATAATGTATCAAACTAAAATGAATTTAGGTACTTGAGAAAAACTCTCCTATCTGTCCCGAAGGCTCACAATCTAGCTAAAATACCTGATAAACTAAAAATAAGCAATAACAACATAGAATACATGCATATTGGCTCTGACTCCTCTGACACTGCTCAGGTACCACTGGGTTGATCTGGGGCTGGAGATGGCAGTTATGTGGGCACGAAGCATATTCAGATAGCACCACACAAAGGCAGCCCCATCTATGCCCACTTAGCTATGGGAGTGCTGGCACCCGCATAACTTCCAGGTCTGAGCCCAGATATTTATTTATTTAATTAAAAAGCTTATATCCTGCTTATACCTAAGCAGATTATAAAAAAGCAAACATAATTATAAGGCACAACTATCAAAAAACATAACATAATAAAACAAAACAATATGCAGATAACATATCCATTATTCACTTCATTCCTTTAGTCACTTCTTCTTAACCACTTAAAAAGCTTCTATAAAGAGATGTTTTGAATCATTTTTTAAAACTCTGAATGTTATTATTCATTCTCAGTTGTCCAAGCCTCACTTCTTCCACCGAAATTGCCAGAGTTCTGGTGCTAGCATGCCTCACATGTTATAACTCATCAACAGATAAACGCATCGTGTTCTTCGATCTTAATAATTGACGGGGCTGTTGTAATGTTACAGTATGTGAAGATGCCACGGTATCCCTCAGTGGATTTCTTGAAAATTCAATACCAACACTTTAAACACTACTCAAGATTTAAAAGGTAGCCAATGCAATTTTTGTAGTAAAGATGTCACGTGCTCAGCGTTCTGAGCCACTTGCAAAAATCTTTGGCTGATGACATGCCAAAATACAGTGTATTACAATAAATAATCCAACCTTTGTAATACAAGATGAAAATCCTATAAGAACAGCATTGGTTTTAATCTACGACAGATAAAACCTGATCCTTCATGGATAAAAGAGAATCTCTCCAAACACCTCAAAGTTTCATTTTTTTTCACACTGTAAGCACCGTACTATCTACCTCAACAACTTCTGGCCATAATGGATCTTCAACCCTTCCTACCAACATCAACTCCATTTCTGCAAGATTTCAAACTAGTCTATGACACATCATCCAATCATTAATTGCACGCAAATATGTCAGTTTATCCTTCAGCTCACTTTGCCATAGGATTGCCTATGTTTGCTTTCAAACTTGTAGAAACTTGGAACAGACTCCCTGACTCTGTTAGACTGATAGGTCAGCTTCAACAATTTCGTAAAGTCCTAAAAACACTGCTGTTTACACAATATCTAAATGGCTTACCTACTGAACTAATGAACTGATAGCACTTAACACTCTCTTTTTTTATGTTTTAATTTTTATGTATTCTGGTCTTTAATTATTTGTGAACTGAGTCAAGCTCTGTTAGGAGATGATCCGGTATATAAACCAAAGACTAGACTAGACTAGATATGTCACTTGCCCTATGTCACTTCTGACATAGGAAAGAAAAATTATACATCATCTGCATACAGACAATAACTAATACCTAACATACGAAATACATTACCCAACAATGCCAGATAAAGATTGAACAAAAGCTCAGACAGTGCAGAACCTCATGGTACCCTCTATCTATAGTCAGCTTTGTAGAAGTACATATATTGCTTTTCACTTGCATAGATCTTTGAAAGTAGGAACCAAACCAAACAATGATAGATCCTCCTAGCCCAGGGGTGTCAAACTCAGGCCCATGGGCCAAATTTGACCTGCAGGGTAATTAAATTTGGCCCGCCATTTCTTCCCTCCTTCCATCCCAGGCTGGTCTCATCTTCAAAGCAGTCTGCAAGAGGATCGCCGGTCAGCTGTAGTGAAACTAGCAGGTTGCCTCGGCCTCCGCAGCACGTTCCCTCTGCTGCATTCCTGTACGTCAGAGGAAGGGGTGGGACTGCAGCAGAGGGAACATGCTGTGGAGGCCAAGGCAACCTGCTAGGTACTCTACAGCCGACTGGCGATCTTCTTGCAGGCTGCTTTGAAGATGAGACTGGGAAGCTGGGATGGAGGGAGGGAAGGAACGGCAGGCCACATCTCGAAGGTGAGACCGGGAAGAAAAAGGGGGAAAACATGCAGGCCTTCAGGGCATGGGGCGGGCCCTGATGTAGAAGTACATGGAGGGAGGGAAGGAGGGGTCCAAACAGACATGCATATGCCTGACTGAGGGTGTGGGGGAGGGGAAGAAATAATGGGTCTAAAAACAGAGGAGAGGAAGAGAGATGGTGGACAATGGGATGGAGGGAGGGAAGGAACAGAAAGGGAGAGAAGTTGGACACAAGGGATGGTGTGGAGGGGGGATAGAGATACTGGATAGGAGGGTAGTTGGGAAGAGAAAGGGAGAAATGGACCCTGGAGTGGTAGGGAAGAAGGGAGAGATGCTGGAGGAAAGGGTAGTTGAGAAAAAGAGAGATGGTGGATCTGGGGATGGTGGGGTCCATTGCTTCAGCTGCAGAGATGGAGACAATAAAAAGGAAAGATGCCAGACCTCCGGGGGAGGGAAGGGAAACTGAAGGGGAGGACAGAGATGGAAGATGGATGGTTAACACGGAGAAAGAAGGAAACGACAAATGGGCAGTAGACCCTGGCAAGTGAGTTATCAGAAGACAACCACAGCCAGGGACCAACATGATTTGAATAATGACCAGACAACAAAAAGAAGAAAACATAATTTTATTTTCTGTTTTGTGATTACAATATGTCAGATTTGAAATGTGTATCCTGCCAGAGCTGGTGTTAGACAGCAGGCGTGAACTAGGACCTAAAAGAGAGAGGTAAAGTCTTTTTTATTTATTTTGTTTACATCACAGAGCTGGCATGGGGGTTGGAGAGGTTGTAACACTATACCTCTACTAAGACTAGGGGTCCTTTTATTAAGGTGAGCATTTAGCATACTTTAATAAAAGGACCCCTAAGTATCTTAATAAAAAATTTGGCCCACGACTTAGCCTATGTTTTAGATTTCAGCCCCTATGTGATTGAGTTTGACACCCCTGTCCTAGCCCCATATTAGACAAAATACCTAATAAAACCTTCGTATCAACCATATCAACAGCAGATCCAAGTTTATTTAATCTTTGATATACTGTTTATGACCCATCCACCTTCTCAATAATTTTCCTCACAAAAGGCAGCACAGCAATTGGTCTGTAATTGCCCAAAATGGACACATCTAAATTATCATTCTTCAATAATGGTTTAACTGTAGCAGTTTTCAATAACTTGGGCATAATAGTGGTCTCCAAAAATTGATTAACAATTAATGTCAGTGAAGGCACAACTCCTTCACCTAATTGCTTGATTATAGACACAACACTCCTGTGCCTCTGACAACCCCTGCCCTTTCCCCCTTACCTTACTTTAGATGGCTGGCCAGAGGAATGGCTATCCCTCCCTGATGCATCCTCCTATGGGGCCTTAAACAACCTGGACCGATCAGAACCTCAAGCCCTTTCCTGGATACCTAAGGCTCTGACTGGCCCAGATGCATAAGGCCCATCCCTTAGGAGGAGCCTTAAACAACCTGGCCAATCAGAGTCTCGAACCCCTCCCTGGATGCACTGGGAAGGGGCCTAAAGTTCTGATTGCTACTATAATGGCTGCAACAGCAGCCCATAGGTTTTTTACGTGGTTTTGAAGAATCTAGGCCTTAAAATCCATTGACTCTGTCTCTATGGCAGAGGCGTTTTTCAGGAGAGTCACACAAGCTTACTTATAAAAGTGTATATTGTATATACAGAGGTGAACACATGCGTTATATACTTAACACAGAAAACATACGCATTCCTGCAAAATAGTGTAACTATGTGGAAGCTGTCAGGGAGGTAATCCTGTAAAGGCCCATAGAGGGTTTATGTTGTCTTTATAACACAGGGGCAACATACGGGCTTTTATGGTCTAGTCCAGGGGTCTGCAACCTTTAAGACATAAAGAGCCACTTGGACCCGTTTTCGAAAAGAAAAAAAAACTTGGAACCGCAAAACCATTATAAAACAAATCTAACACTGCATATATTGTTTCTTATCTTAATGCTATATACAGGATCACTAAATTGAAAATAAAATCATTTTTCCTACCTTTGCTATTTGGTGATTTCATGAGTCTCTGGTTGCACTTTCTTCTTCTGACTGTGCATCCAATCTTTCTTCCTTTCTTTCAGCCTCCTGTATGTTTCCTCTCCTCCAGACCTCATTCTCTCCCCCAACTTTTTCTTTCTGTCTCCCTGTTCCCCCTTCTTTCTGTCTCCGTGCCCTCCCCCAAGCCACTCGGTTTGCTGCCACCGCAATCGGGGAACAGCCCCCAAGCCACCGCCGTCCCAAGCTTTCCCTGCAGAAGTGTTGCGCTGACCAGCATTCCGCTCCCTGACGTCAATTCTGACGTAGGAGAGGAAGTTCCGGGCCAACAAGGCATTTCTCCTCATTCCATCCAGCCTGAGCCCCATCTCTCCTTGATCCAGCATTTCCCTTCTGTGTCTGTCAGAATTACCATTCCACCTATTTTCCAGCATCACCCTTCTTTGTGTCCATCTCACCTATATCCCTATCTCACCACTTTTTCAGAATCTTCATTTGTCTCTGTCCTTATCTTTACACCATGTTCACCATTTGCCCTTTCAATGTCTTTATCTCCCCCCACACACTTTTTCAGCATTACTTCTGTCTCTATTTCACCTCCTCTTCATGTCCCCTCTGTATCTCTATCCTTATTCAGTAGGTCCTGCTTACCCTTTCTCTTCTTTGTGTCACTATCTCCATTTTCAGCTTTCCCCCCTTTTCCTTTGTTAATGCACCCTGTAGCCAGAATCTTTCTACCCTCCCTCCACTCCGGCCCAGCCCAGTATGAAATATTTCCTTTTGTTTCCCTCCCCTCTCTCTTCTCCTCCCTCACCCACGAGTCCTGCATCTGGCCCTCTCCCTTCTACCTGCACCTGGCAACACCCCCCTGCTCCGCGGCTCTCTTCAGCAACTCGTCAGCAGCAGTGATCAAGACAAGCTGCCGACATCGAGGCCTTCCCTCTACGAGTCCCGCCTTTGTGGAAAAAGGAAGTTGAAACAAGCGGGACTCGCAGAGGGTAGGCCCCGACGTCAGAAGCTTGTGTCGATCGCTGCTGCTGAGTTGCCGAAGAGAGCCGCGGAGCAGGGGATGTGGCCGGAAGCAGGTAGAAGGGAGAGGGAGATAGGAAGGCTGTAGATCTCCGGAGCATGACACCGACCCCGGCCAGGATGATTTCTTTTTCAGGCGTGCATCTTACAAGTCCGGCGTCGCAGCGGGAAATAGCCATGCTGAGTGAGCTCAGCACGTACACAGATGAAAGCCTTGCTTGCTGATTGGTCCGGCGGCACGGCGGGACGGGGCCGCCGGACCAATCAGCAAGCAAGGCTTTCATCTATGTAGTGCTGAGCTCACTCAGCGTGGCTATTTCCTGCCGCGACGCCGGACTTGTAACTGCATGCCTGCGTGACACACTACCGGAGCCGCAGCAAAGGTGGAAAAGAGCCGCATGCGGCTCTGGAGCCGCAGGTTGCCGACCCCCGGTCTAGTCTAAGAAGTCCAGAGAGGATCCTATTGTAATGCTGTTGTATTTAGCCAACTTAGATAGTAGCTTTATGAAATAGGCTCCTGACCACACACAAATGCTGATGGACAAAATTACTCCTCTTCTGAGGAAGTTATAAATTGTGTGTACCCTGCATACATTTGTGTATTTTATAAAACACCCAAGGATGTCATAACTCTGTCGTCATTCACCCAAACTACGACTCTTGTTCGTACTTCCCAAATCAGCCACACACTGGCACCAGTATCCAAAGTAAATTCACCTTTATTTTTATTTAAAACCTGCAGACAGTACAGTTTCACTAATCTCCACCTTGGTGCATTTGATATTGCTAAAGTTCTTGCAGAATAAGGACTCTTGTTGTATCGGACCTCGATTCTCCCACTTCAAATGTGTTTCCTTCACTCTCGCAAAAGGCCACTGCCTTCTTTCCTTTCTTAATTATTTATCAAATGATAATGTGATAATATCTATCAGATTTGGGAAATGCCTAGGAAGCTTGTTATATTAATAATAATTATTATACCAGGGAGATTCTAAGTGGCTCACAACACAAGAAATAATATATACAATTCCATAAAAATATCCTGGTAAAATACAGCAAGGAAACTATACATACATTTCAATAAGAATAAAAACAGACCATAAATAAAAATGCAAGTGATAATAACATAAATGAAGTTAAGAGAGAAGCGTTAAGATATCAACTTATTAAATAATTGACTCTTTAGCGATTTCCTAAAATCTAAATAAGAAGAAGCTTCTAACATCATTTTACCAAGCCATGTGGCAGCCTGAAAAGACCAAATGAGGTGGAGGATGTCAGGATGAAGGATTGTGATCAAGGGATGGGGTGGTGTTTCTGAAAAGAGGTTTTTGGGGGTGTAGGATGATGAGGGAAGGGGTGTGTGATATGGAGCTGGCCCTTTAAAAGATAGTGGACCTGACCTGGCGTCCCCCTGTCTTTGCATTGCTGTAATTCAATGTAGTGCTTGAGTCACCAACCTGCAGTTTTAAGGTATATCAGGTTAGTGGTTCACATAGGGTTACCATATGGCTCCAGAAAAAGAAGGACGGATTGAGATATCCAGGTTTTTCCTCCATTACTTTCAGTGAAAGTAAAACCCAGATGTCTCAATCCATCCTTTTTTTTTTCCGGAGCCATATGGTAACCCTTTTTCTCTGGTAAGTAGCTTAACAATTATTCTGGAATGATTAGTTCTACTGGTTTGACTCCATTCTTTTATTTTGTAGCATACATCGAAGATGTAGCCAGATGTGTGGACCAGAGCAAGCGATTAATTATTGTAATGACCCCCAACTATGTTGTAAGAAGAGGCTGGAGCATCTTTGAGCTGGAAAGCAGACTTCGAAACATGCTGGTGACTGGAGAGATTAAAGTGATCCTGATCGAATGCAGCGAACTCCGTGGAATTATGAACTATCAGGAGGTGCAAACCCTGAAACACACCATCAAGTTCCTGACCGTTATTAAATGGCAGGGACCAAAATGCAACAAGATAAATTCCAAATTCTGGAAACGTTTACAGTACGAAATGCCTTTTAGGAGGATAGAGCCCATAAGCCACGAGCAGGTTCTAGACGTCAGCGAGCAGGGGCCTTTTGGGGAACTGCAGACCGTGTCAGCCATCTCCATGGCTGCTGCGGCCTCCACAGCTCTGGCCACTGCCCACCCAGACCTGCGCTCCACCTTTCATAACACTTACCATTCCCAGATGCACCAGAAAAACTATTATCGGAGCTATGAATACGATGTACCTCCTGCTGGCACCCTGCCTCTGACCTCCTTAGGTCATCAGCCTACCTATTGCAACATCCCTATGACATTAATTAACGGGCAGCGGCCACAGACAAAAACGAACCGGGATCAGCATCCCGATGAGACTCATACAAACAGTGCCATACTGCCGCTTCTGCCGAGGGAGACCAGTATATCGAGTGTCATTTGGTGACAGAAACCCAAGGGGCCTTGCCGCCCCTTTGAGTAGGAGCTAACCCAGCGGTCTGGTGCCTGGAACTCCATCCTTGGCTGCTGTTGCAAACATGCATTACAATCTCTAAAATACCAGGAAAAACAGGGTCTTGTACATATTCTTTGCAATTTATTTGTAGCATCAGTGTCTTCCTGTTTTACTCATGTCTCTTGCCATTACATTTTGACTTTGTTTTATATGTTACTGGAATTTGTAGATTTAAATTTTTTAATGAAGAAACTGATCTGTAGCTGGGAACGTTCCTCCTTTTGGACTCAGTTAGTGTAGTTTCGGAACACTTTTGATATGGTTTTCTTTAATTTTTTGGTAATTTTTTGTTCTTTTGCGATGCTTGGACACTGAAGAACATCCCTTGTGTTGGCCTGCCTGGTGAACCTCACATGGCCTGCAGCGCAGGAGAAATAATTTTCACTTTAGCTTATCCTTAAGAGGAGCCAGACAAGAAAGTGGAGCTCAGTTTGTATTCCTGGACCCCTCCCTATAACAGCAGCATGCTTGGTGACACTGCAAGGTGGTCTGATCATTAATCCAGAACTAACACACCTTTCTCAGTTGCTATGTATTGCTTTGCAGTGACTGCTACACAATTTTTAGCAAATATTTTCAAGGAGATTTTTTTTATTGCAAAAAAGTTGATGTACCCTCTCTAAAAAATAAGTTTTATTTTATCACCTCTGGGAGGGGCAGGAAAGTCTTTTTTTTGTTGTTTTTCTTCCTTTTAATCTGTTTTTGGGGGGCTCTGCGTAGTTTCTCTTCTTTATTTCAGTTCTGCAAATGAGGTTTGCAATTCTTAGGGACGTTTAGGCAGTAGGAGCTGAATTTTGGCTTCCAGACAAAAGGGAAGTAATAGACTCTTATTCAAGCATGTTTTGCCACTCTGTGTTTTTACAAAATGTTACAGAAAATCAGAGAGCAAAAGTGCTGACGGCAGTTTGAGTGAGAGCAATCTGGAGGCCTCGGTGAGATTAGGAAAATGCTTTTTGCAGTTCAGTACTTTGGGTTCTTTTCTTTCCACTGGTAACAAGAAGTTAAGCATTTCTTAGCCTTGAGGTGATTTAAATGAGAACTCAGGAGGTTTCTAAACAACAACAAACACCAATGGCTTAAGCTTAGACCTTATTTATACATTTTTAATATTTCAGTCCAATCTGAAGATGTTCATATGAATTTTACCAAATAAAGAAATTAGTTTATTTTGAAGGAATGCTTCTGTCTTTTCAGCCTGCAGAGTGGGAGTTCGTGGTCCTGCGTACATATGCAAATGGTTTTCTGTCAACAGACAGTCACGATGTAGATGCGAATGTTCAATATTGACCAAAGCTCTTTCCATCTATTTCATTCTGCAGGAATTTGTAATCATTGCCAAGACGTACCAGGGCTATTAGTTTGGGGTCCTTTTACTAAGCCCTGGGAAGTACAGCTTAAAATGCACTACGATGGGGAGGGTAGATTTTGCATAGTGGGTCTGGGGCGTGTTCTGTGCAGGCCACCTTTCAGTTCTTTTTAAATTAAAAGGAGCCCTTAGAGAATTACTGTACTGCACGGTGTCACAAATGTTTTTATAATGAGCCAGTGTCAGCTATACAAAGAAGGTTGGGCCTAATATTTATTTAAAAATGTATATACCATATATTACCTATACGGTTTACATAATAACAAGCATAAAATGTTAAACAAAACATACATATTTCCATTGTTACAATATTCAGAATGATTCACCCTATCAGTTAAATTATGCCAACCACTGAATCTTAGCTCCGACAGCCGTGGCATTCTCCGGTTAGTGCAGAGATGGAGTCTGGGCCCTGTCGATATTGGCCATTGGTCATACTGGATGCTTGCTGCTGGTGTTTGTATAAGTGAAGGCTCTGAATATCTGGACCTAATTCGGTCTGTAGCATTCAGCATTGTCAAGAATGCCGACCGCTACAGGCTGGATATTGGCTGAACTATATTTATATATGGTTTTCGTTACTCAGGACTAGCCAAACCATTAGGTACCGGCAGAAGCCTCTAGTTAGTTACACTAGGGGGCAGCAAAGTGCACTTTGGTCAGAGCAAAAACAAGAGCCAGAGAAACTGACAGGATGATCATAGCATACGAGGCTGAACAATTGTCATATAGATCAATCATTGTGATACACACACATATAGTATACCACAAGCATGATGTCATGGGGAAGGAAAATTAGGCTCTGAAAGTTAATTAGGCAGGGGAATGGCAAGGCTCAATGTTTGCAAATCCGTATTTTAAAAAGCTGCAGATGAGAGCGTGACTCACTTAAAATCTTTGATACAATTTAAATAGAAAGTATTCCATAGAAATGTCCCACATCAATATCTTATTTAAGAGACTGCATCTATTTCCTTGATAGAATTTAAAAACAAAAAAAAGAGTCAGCATGGCTTCAGCCAAGAAAGATCTTGCCTCACCAATATGCTTAACTTCTTTGAAGGTGTGGATAAAGGTGAGCTGGTTGATGTTGTGTATCTAGATTTTCAGAAAACTTTTGACAAACTTCCTCACGAGAGGCGCCTGAGAAAATTAAAGAGTCATGGGACAGGTGGCAAAGTTCAATTGGGGATTAGGAATTGGTTATCGGATAGAAAACAGAGGGTAGGGTTAAATGGCCATTTTTCTGAATGGAGGAGAGTAAACAGTGGAGTGCCGCAGGGGTCTGTACTGGGACCGGTGCTATTTAACTTATTTATAAATGATCTGGAAATTGGAACATAGAGGGAGGTGATTACATGTTCAGATGACACTAAACTGTTGAAAGTTGTTAAAATGCATGCGGATTGTGAAAAATTGCAGGCAGATCTTAGGAAATTGGAAGACTGGGCATCTCAATGGCAGATGAAATTTAATGTGGACAAATGCAAAGTGATGCACATTGGGAAGAATAATGCAAATCATAGTTACCAGATGCTAGGGTTCACCTTGGGGGTTAACGCCCAAGAAAAGGATCTGGGTGTCATCGTAGACAATACAATGAAAGCTTCCGCCCAATGTGCAGGGGCAGCCAAAAAAGCAAACAGGATGCTAGGAATTATTTTTAAAAAGGGATGGTTAACAAGACTAAAAATGTTATAATGCCTCTGTATCACTCCATGGTGTCAACTCACCTGGAGTATTGCGCTTAATTTGTATGAGGAAAAACTAAAGAGGCTCTTCAGCTTGGAAAAGTGATGGCTGAGGGGAGCTATGATTGAAGTCTACAAAATCCTGAGTGGAGTAGAACGGATACAAGTGAATCAATTTTTCACTCCGTCAAAAATTACAAAGATTAGGGGACACAAAATGAAATTACATGGAAATACTTTTAAAACCAATAGGAGGAAATATTTTTTCACTCAGAGAATAGTTAAGCTCTGGAATTCATTGCAAGAGGATGTGATAATAGTGGTTAGCACACCAGGGTTTAAAAAAGTTTGGACAAGTTCCTGGAAGAAAAGTCCATAGTCTGCTATTGAGACACACACAGGGGAAACCACTGTTGCCCTGGGATCGGTAGCATGAAATGTTGATAGTATTTGGGGTTCTGCCAGGTACTTGTGACCTGGATTGGCCACCCTGAAGACAGGATACTGGGCTAGATGGAGCATTGGTCTGACCCAGTAAGGCTATTAAGTTCTTCTGTTCTTGCAAATGGAAAATGTGTTTCCTGCTGTGGCAACTGACATGAGCCTTTCTCCACAATCTGTTCTTTATTTGTGGTCCTAATATGAGTAAGCAGGAGTGATATTGCCCCTTTGCAATAAGCAGCTCAAGACTGTATTCAAAGAATATTAGACCTCACTTTGAGTATTACGTTTAATTCTGGTTTCTGTATCTCAAAAAAGATAAAGCAGAATTAGAAAAGGTTCAAAGAAGAGCAACCAAAATGATAAAGAGGATGGAACTCCTCTCATCAGAGGAAAAGAGACGGCTGAGGGAGGAAATAGTTGAAGTCTACAAAATCTTGAGTGGTGTAGAATGGATAAAAGTGAATTGATTTTGTACTTTTTCAAAAATTACAAAGATTAGGGGACACAAAATGAAATTACATGGAAATACTTTTAAAACCAATAGGAAGAAATATTTTTTTCACTCAATGAATAGTTAAGCTCTGGAACTTGTCAGAGGATGCTGTAACAGTGGTTATTGGAAAGGTTTTGGAAAGTTCCTGGAGGAAAAGTCCATACTCTGCTATTGAGACAGACATGGGGGAAGCCAGTGGCGTAGCAAAGAAGGGAGGCACCCAGGGCAGTGGCATCACCATTCCGTGCGCCCCCTCCCCCCCCCTTTTCTTCTCCCCGCATACCTCTTGAAATTTCTAAGCAGCGTCTTCCACCTACTACTAGCGCTGGCCTCAGCTCACTTCTGACAACATGACCAGAAAGTTTCATCATAAAGGAGCCGAGGCTGGCGCAAGCAGCATCTTCATTTCAAGAGTCATGTGAGGAGGCAGAGAGTAGAAGAGGCGCTGGCACCCCTGCCAAGATGATGCCAGATGTGGTCTGCCCCCCACTTACTATGCCACTGGGAAAGCCACTGCTTGCCCTGGATTGGTAGCATGGAATGTTGTTACAATTTGGGTTTCTGCCAAGTGCTTGTGACCTGCATTGGCCACTGTTAGAAACAAGATACTGGGCTAGATGACTATTCTTATGTTCTTATCTGCCAGAAATGGCCGGTATTGAACTTCCTGCACTGAAGTTCAAATTTTGGTTACAAAATGTGGTGTTGGTGAAGGCAATAACTCTAAATCTAGTCCTCAGGACATACCTAGCCAGTCAAGTTTTCAGGAGGGCCACAATGAATTTGAATGAGATAAATTTGCATACTATGGAGGCAGTGCCTGCTAATTTATACCCATATATTCTGTGTTCACAGCTGAAGCACCAGGAGCGGGACCACAGAAGTCAAACCCAAATAGGGATGGAGGTATAGTAGACCCTGGTCTATTTTCAGAGAGTTGTATTCATGAGGAGCTCACTAAACTAAAGGTGGATAAAGTGATGGAGTTGGATAGTGTATATCCAATGGTACGGAAGGAACTTAGGGAAGTTCAGGTGGCTCCACTAGGTGACCTTTTCAATGCTTCTCTAGAGTCAGGCGTGGTACTGGAGGACTGGAAAAGGGTGGGTAAGGTCCCTCTCCACAAAAGTAGAAGGAAGGAAGAAGTTGATGGTCTACATCATAAGGCGTACAGGACCATACTTAAAGATCTCAATATGTATACTTTAGAGCAGGGATCTCAAAGTCCCTCATTGAGGGCCGCAATCCAGTCGGGTTTTCAGGATTTCCCCAATTAATATGCATTGAAAGCAGTGCATGCACATAGATCTCATGCATATTCATTGGGGAAATCCTGAAAACCCGACTGGATTGCGGCCCTCAAGGAGGAACTTTGAGATCCCTGCTTTAGAGGAAAGGCAGGAGAGGTGAGATATGAGAGAGACATTTAAATCCAAACAATTGCAAAAAATGTCACTCACCAGCAGTGGGCTACCTCTCTAAGATCCAACATTGAAATTCAAAACAGGTGGCGAAAAAGCCTCAAAAACGTTTTAGCATGCAGCAATCATTGATGATTCACAGCTGGCATTCTTTTTCTTATCATGGGCAAAAAAACTAACACCCGCAGCACAATGCAAAAAGATCTAAAGGAGGGAACCCCCACTACTGTGCACAGTAATATTTTTTCATTCTTTTTTATATATTAAAATTTTAAAATTCATTCTTATAATACATTTTTTCTGGCGCCAGAGGACATAACTGGAAAGGATCCACCGGTACTAAACTTCTTCTTTTTTCATCGGCTGGTGAGTGACATTTTTTGCAATTTTTTGGTTTTACTGTCACTACTTTTTTTTATCTTGAGAGACATTTAAATATCTATTTAGTATAAATACTAAATAGAGACGAGTCTCTTTCAATTGAAAGGAAACTCCAGAGTAAGAGGACGTAGAATGAGGTTAAGAGATGATAGGCTCAGGTGTAATCTAAGGAAATACTTTTTTACAGAAAGGGTATTAGATATGTGGAATAGTCTCCTTGGAGAGGTGATAGAGACAAAGACTCTTAGGGAGAGGAGGAGATAGTGGATGCTGCAGATGGGCCATTTGTAGAATTACAGCCCCGCCTACACTCCACCCATTTCCTTGGTACCCTTTTAGTGCTTCTCTCTTTCCCTTCCTCCAGCCCTTCTCCCCCATGGGTGCTTCTCCTTCCATCCCACTCTCTTGTGGGTGCTTCTTTCTTTCTCTTTCGCTCTTTCCAATCCATGGGTGCCCCTCTCTCTCCTTCCAACCTCCTCTCCTTCTGTTAGTCTCTCCCCTCCCATCCAGCACTACCCTACTCCATGCTCTTTTCTCCAGCACTCTTTCTTTCCCATAATGGTTCTCCAGACCCCCCTCCCTCCCTCCATGCTGTTTCTCCAGCCCCCTCCATGCTACTTTGTAAATCTAAGTGCTTTGAAAATGATTCTGACTTAGAGAAGGACATCATGTTTGGGAAGATCGAAGGAACCAGATGAAGAGTGTGACCTGCAATCAGATGGCTGGACACATTGAAAACAACCATGAGGATGGCGCTGGAGGTCCATACCTGACTAGCACAAAACTGATTTCTTTTTAGTTCTGTAATTCATCAAGTCAGTAGGACTTGAACATGAGTCGATGGCACCTAACTAATATACTCTATATACTGTGTGTGTGTATATATATATATATACATATATATATTTATACACACATACACAATCAAACATACACACATATATCCAGATATATGAGTGTATAGACTCGTATATGTTCCAGAAATCATATATCTAATCAATGTTTGTTTTCCTTCCTATCAAATTTGGACAATGCTTACCGAATCATCTTCCTGAAAAAATCTTATCGAAAGGCTTATCCATTATAGAAATCATACCTCTAATCAATGTTATTCTCTTTTCTCTTTAAACCTAAGCTTTGGAAGTTGGCGAACAACATGAATCATCTCATCTCATATACCAGGAATGGACTGACCACTAGAACAATAGGGCAGTACCCAAGGCCCACAGCAGTAGGAGGCCCACTCTCCCCTAAGGTCCATCTAATTTAACCACCTTTGATAGGAGGTTAGTGGACCATGACACCTTTATTGCCTGGGGACCCACATCACCGTCAATCTGCCCTTGCTATATATGTAATGATTTAGGTTTGGTGTTATTCTTTTTTAACATACTTTTCCAAGTAGCACCACCTTGAACTGAGCCCTTTTTACTGAATACTAGGGACTTGATCAGTTTCTACCCTTTGGACAGGACAATATTCTCTGACCTTATGGCCCTGTCCTCTACCCCTGGCTGTTAATTTTTATTCTAAAAGTGCACTTCAAAACTTTTTAGCCTAAAACAGAGAAGCAAGTTTCCCACAGAGTAACACATTAAGGTAAGTACCTCTTCCTTTGTGTAGGGATCCGTGTCCCAGGATTTTTAACCTGATCCATCCATGTTCTGTGGCTACAGACAACATTCTTCTCCAGATATATTTTCTTCTCTGCTTCTTGGAGAGAGCTTTTGTGGGGTTTCTGGGACCAAACCCACCTTTCTAGGATACTCCACCTTCCAGATGGGGCCAGAATTTTCCTAGTTGGCCCCTTTTTCTTAAAAGGGAAACCTCTTCTTCTTGATGGGTTCCTCTACTTGTCATCCTTAAAAGGTCAAGAACATTTCCCATAGTTCTTGCACTCTAAGTTGTAATCAGGGAGTCTGAGCTCCCCCCTGTGGCGCCTCCAAGACAGGGCATGACCTATGCCTGTCATCATATACACATATAGATAATGATTCTGATTTGGGATCATTCATATAGATATACCCATATGCTATTAATTTGAGTTTACAGATTACACAAGCTGTAATGTTGTGAAAAACTTTCTTGGCAACATGAAGGCAGACAACTACACACAATCAGTAGAGGATATTCTCTTTCATTTCAACAGGCTTGGCTGTACCATGAGCGTTAAAGTCCATTATCTGCAGAGTCACTTAGATCGCTTTCCAGAGAACCTTAGTGACAAGCGAAGAGCAAGGTGAAAGATTTCACCAAGACATATAACCAATGGAAGTTAGATCCAAGGAAGATGGGATGCACACATGATGGAATCTTATGTGGGTTTGTCCTGGCACATCCCACTCTCGGAAGTCTTACAAAAGGAGCTTCTTGTGTGTCGAATGACTGGAAAGTTTGTATCATAAACTTGTGCTTTGGGTATGAAATATGTAGATTTTAATCTTTAATATATTTCCTTCATGCTTAAAAGATATTAATTTAAACACTACATTAAAATATCCAGATTTTTTAAATTGGCAAACAGAGTGAAGAGTGCTATATGGCACATGTTCAGTATCTCAAAAACTATAGCTGGTAGGAGAAAACTGGTGCCATTTTTGGAATCAGCAGGTCAAATATACTCAGAAACAGGTCTAACATTTGAGGCACCAAAATTAGTTTTGGCCAGTGTTATGGATAGGTATATAAACCCCATAGATCATATATACTGATTCTGATTTGGGTTTATATAGAATGAGGCAATAAAAAGTAACCCCCTAGCAGTAGTATAGCGAGGGTGCAAGGTGGTGGCATCCCGCCCCACCTTCCCCGCCCATGTCACTTCCCTTCCCATCGGCTCTTCCTCTGATATCACTTCCAAGGCACGGGTCCAGGAAGTGATGTCAGAGGAAGAGCCGGCACTGGTGCAACAGCAGGTTGGGGGGTTGCTGCTCGGAGGAAGGGAAGCGGTGCACACGCATGGCAGTGGGGGGGGGCAGGAAAGGAGCAGGGGCTGAGAGGGAGGATGGGTGCCTACGCCTGGGGCAGACTTCTCCCCATTTTCTCAGCAACCGTGTGGAATCTCAGTGTAAAATTGACAGCTTTTTGTTGTTGTTGCTGAGTGGAAGGAGATTATTTTTAAGCGTGGTAAAGTTACAAACTTTTTAGTGTGACCACCTACGATTTGCACTTGTTAAAAAATGTTTGCACTCTAAACTACTATTATTTTAAAAAAGGGTAGCAGCTTACTGTTAATGACATCACAGTGACATAGACTTGTATTTGATAATATAATAATTTACATATATTTTCATTAAAAGCATTTCTGATCAGAATGACAATCATGATCAAGGTGGCAGCAGATGATCTGGGACAGCCTGACATAGGGACCAGTCGACGAGGCTGTGAAGAACTTCCTGAAGCAACCTTTATAAAAGTCAGGGAGAGATACTTTACAATTTTACAGATACTTTATTAATTGTATCGTTTGAATGGTGTTATGTCACTGCGTACAAAAATTGCTAGGTAGCAACACTACAACGTCAGTAATATCAAGACAGCTTAAGATAATTGAATACTGCTTAAAAGTAATACGTAAGCATGATGACCAAATCACTACGTAAAATTTCTCCTTGACGGTCCAAGTAGTTGCTTGCTTATATTTTATTGCCCACTGGAACCTTCTAGAACAGGGGTGCCCAAATGGTCGATCACGATCGATCAGTAGATCGCAAGGGCAACGCCTTTGCAATCTTGTTCTTCCTGCCTCCCCGAGCCAGGCCAGGCACGTACAAGCACCGGACCCACAAGCCTTCATTGGAGAGGAAGTTCTGGGCCAGCCAATTGCTGCCTGGCTGGCCTGGAACTTCCTCTCCGATGTCAGAATTGATGGAGGTGAACGCTTGTGACCCAGTGCTTCTAAGCGCCAGGCCTGGCTCGGGGAAGTAGGGAGAAATTGGCGTGGTGGCTTGGGGGGGGGGGGGGGGGGGGCAGGAAGAAAGAATCAGAGAAGTAGAGAAATCGGCACGATGGCTTGGGGGGACAGGGGGAGAGAGAAAGACAGAAATAAAGAGGGGGGCAAGGAAAGAGAAAGAAAGAAAAGAGGAGGGGGCAGAAAGAAAGAAATATTGGATTTACAGAAGAAGGAAGTGCAACCAAAGACTCATGAAATCACCAGACAAAAAGGTAGGAAAAATGATTTTATTTTCAATTTAGTGATCAAAATGTGTCCATTTTGAGAATTCATATCTGCTGTTCTATATTTTGCACTATGGCCCCGTTTACTAAACCACGATAGTGGTTTTTAGCGCAGGGAGCCTATGAGTGTCAGGAGCTGCAAGGGGTATTCAGCGCAGCTCCCTGCGCTAAAAAACGCTATCGTGGTTTAGTAAATGGGGAGGGGCTATATTTGTCTATTTTTGTATAGTTGTTACTGAGGTGACATTGCATATTTTAAAGTCATCTGCCTTGACCTCTGGAAAAAACCCAAATACAAATGATAATTAACATTTTTTCTATGTACAGTGTGCTTTGTTTTTCAACATTTTATTGTTGGTAGATCATTTTGATTTGGTTATTTTAAAAGTAGCTCACAAGCCAAAAAAGTGTGGGCACCACTGTTTTAGTAGGTCGATGTTCAATGTCACAGTTCCTGAACTTTGCAACTAACTCCATTTATTTTGGGGTTGTGAGCTCTCTCGGTCTAATTTTAAGAAATTGCTTAAAATTCCATTTTTAAGGAAGCATTTTGTATGGATCCATGAATGATGGTTGCTTCTGAGTTAGCTCTGGCTTGATGGAGCTATAAGCGGGAGCATGAAGCCATGCTGAGCAAACAGTTTTTTCTCTTTCCTCTTCTGTCCATACATATTGGAGTTCTCTTTCTAATTTTTATGTTGTTATGTTTCTTTGTACTCCACCTTGAAAGTCTGACTCTAGGTGGTTAATCAAATTTAATAAACCTAAAACTGCAAAAAAACTGTAGGGGGTTATGTTTTTTGCCTCACTGTAAAGATGGATCGTTATAATGATTCTGATTTGAGTTTATAGATTATGGATAGGTATAAATCAGGGGTCTCAAAGTCCCTTCTTGAGGGCCGTAATCCAGTCGGGTTTTCAGGATTTCCCCAATGAATATGCATGAGATCTATGTGCATGCACTGCTTTCAATGCATATTCATTGGGGAAATCCTGAAAACCCGACTGGATTCTGGCTCTCAAGGAGGGACTTTGACCTCCCTGGTATAAATGGTGTGGTAGCCATGTTAGTCAACTTTGAAAGGTAATATATAGAAATGAAACAATGCATTTTTAAATTTGTCTTCAGAAATAAGCAAATATTGACATAAAGAGGGAAAGGGTAGGTAAGATAAGAGATGGGTGGGTAACAAAGCAGGATAATTTTATGGTTTGTAATGCAATAGAAAACCCAGATCTTTGTTGAATTCCTATATGGTCAGTGTCAAAATATTTTATCATTTTGATTTCAAAGGTCTAACCTTCCTGAACTGTCTTAAAACTTCTTTTTAAATCATTGATGTAATGGTCGGGTTCTCTGAAGTGTTGTCCAACAGAGGTTACATCCTGGTTCACATTGCAATGATTAATACTATATATCTGTAGAAATTGGTCCTTGTCTTTTGCTTCTGGCTTTTTTCTCCAGTGGGGCACCTTTATTTATACTTTTTCTGCATTGCAAGATATATAACCCATTTGAAAATGAGATGTGCAGGATCCCCTCCTTATGTGAGTGGCTGTGGGATCCCATGAAATATGCTGGCACAGTTTGCAGCTTGGTATATTGCAGGGATGTGTGCTGTCTCTACTTTTTGAGTGTCTAAGAGAATGGCACATGACCCTGGGGGAAGCAGGCCGCAGGTAGGATACAGAAATGAATTTGCAAAAAACATTGAGAATTCAAATTTCTCATGATATTAGAGAGATATTACAGATGTAATTACACTGTTTTTCTTAAGTTCAGAAATGTTTTATTCAATTTTTTCAAAACCACAAATAAGACAAAACAAATACCTGCGTATGCTAAGTGGTGATATAGAAAGCTTCCAAAAAATCCTGTATTCTTTCTTAAGGTATTTACAGATGTTAGTATATAGCAATGTATCTCTGTAATTCCAGCAACACTTTGGAACTCTTCCGCTATATTTGCAATCTGAAAAATCTCTTAAACCATTTAAGTCTCAATTGAAAACTTATTATTTTAAAATGGTGTTTAACCTAGTTCCTAATAGACTGACACTTAGTAACTCTCTCTCATTATTTGCAATTTGGTAAAAAAAATTTCTTAAACCCCTTAATTCTTTCTTTTTCCTTTTCTTTTGTCTGCTTTTTAACCCACATTCTTCTTGTTCTTATCCTATCTAGTTTTTCCTCAACAATCATTAACAAAGTAAGTAGCCAAACCCTTAACGACAACCCCTCTTCAATTGTATACAACGTGGCCCGCGGTGCCACTTGCATAATCCCAATTCCAAAACATATTCACCCCTCATGGTCTTTGGTGCCGCCAAGCCATGACCACACTTGTGGCAGTAACACTCACAAGAATGCATCGCCAACCATTTCTATCGCAAAACAAATCAACATTAGCCACACATCTCTTGAATTTACTTTCTCCACCACCTCCAAACGCCCAAAAGCTGTGACCACCTCCACCCCAATGCCACAGAAAAAACATCAAATGAACCCCATGCATCTAAACCGAACCCCAAGCCCAAGGAAAACATAAGAAGTTGCCTCCGCTGAGGCAGACCATAGGTCCATCCTGCCCAGCGGTCCGCTCCCGCGGCGGCCCATCAGGCCCATCGCCTGAGTAGTGGTCTATACCTATCTATACCCTTCAATCCCTTTTTCTTCTAGGAATCTATCCAAACTTTCTTTGAAACCATTTAATGTTTTCTTGTCTACAACAGCATCTGGAAGCACGTTCCATGTATCCACCACCCTCTGAGTGAAAAAGAACTTCCTAGCGTTTGTTCTAAACCTGTCCCCTTTCAATTTCTCCGAGTGCCCCCTTGTACATGTGGTGGTCCTTAATTTGAAAAATCTGTCCCTGTCTACTTTTTCTATGCCCTTCAGGATCTTGAAGGTTTCTATCATGTCTCCTCTAAGTCTCCGCTTTTCCAGTGAGAAAAGTCCCAACCGCTTCAACCTGTCGGTATATGGGAGATTTTCCATTCCCTTTATCAGTTTAGTTGCTCTTCTCTGTACTCCCTCAAGTACCGCCATGTCCTTCTTGAGGTACGGCGACCAGTACTGGACACAGTACTCCAGATGCGGCCGCACCATTGCACGATACAGGCAATCATCTCCACAGCTCACACACCTACAAGCCCTTTCTTCCCACCCTCCTCAAAATGCCTTCCCACCCAAACACCCTAACACTCCACCCACTCACCTCCCTCCCTGAAACCACTCGACCTAGCAACCATAACATTTCACATATATACCCCCCTTGCAAGCAAACTCACATTCCCATCATAATTGCTCACTGGAGGCCTGGCCGCTGTTTAGCCCATCCTCCCAAAAGAGCCCAGAACGGGTTACAGGTCAACATACATTATTACACAGTTTGACAGTACAGACAGATTTCTTACATAAGTGGTGTAATTTCCTTGGTAACAGTATTGTAGATACGTAGCGGCAAGGTAGGCTCAGTCTTCATACAATAGTGAGACATTTTTATATTCGGTAGAGGGTAGTCACTAGATTCACAGGTAGCCATGTAGTAGTGAGATAACACAGCATGAAAACTCAAATATATGCTTTGAGAGCACAAGATGATTGATAAGGCATCTTAACATAAGAACATAAGAAACGCCTTCACCGGATCAGACCGAGGTCCATCTAGTCCGGTGATCCGCACACGCGGAGGCCCATTTAGGTGCTCCTTTTTGGAGACCCGGATTTCCCATATCCTTCAATATGATCTGCAAGAAGGTGTGCATCCAACTTGTGTTTGAAACCCAGCACAGTATTTTCTGCCACCACCTCCTCCGGGAGAGCATTCCAAGCGCCCACCACTCTCTGTGTGAAACAGAACTTCCTGACATCTGTCCTGAACCTGCTGCCATTCAGTTTTAGGCTATGACCTCTTGTCCGCGTCACATCTGAAAATGTCAGTAATGCTGCTTCCTGATCAATTTGATCAAATCCCTTTAATATTTTAAAAGTCTCTATTAGATCCCCACGCAGTCTTCTCTTCTCAAGGGTGAACAGTCCCAGTTTTCCGAGGTGTTCCATGTAGCTTAAATTCTCCATGCCTTTGACTAATTTCGTGGCTCGCCTCTGTATCCTTTCCAAAAGAATTTTATCCTTCTTAAGGTATGGAGACCAGTGTTGGACACAGTATTCTAAGTGTGGTCTGACCATTGTTCTGTAAAGTGGCATTATAACATCTTTCGACCTACTCGTGATCCCCTTCTTAATCATGCCCAACATCCTATTTGCTTTCTTCGCTGCCGCCGCACATTGAGCCGATGGCTTTAGGGTTCTGTCTATCAGCACCCCCAAATCCCTTTCTTGTTCGCATTTGGCTAATGTCACCCCCGACATCTTGTATTCATGTTCTTTGTTTTTCTTTCCCAAATGCATCACCTTGCATTTGTCTATGTTAAAATTCATCTGCCACTTTATTGCCCACGTTTCCAGCTGATTTAGATCTTTCTGAAGATTCTCACAGTCCATTTGAGAGCCAACCGCCTGACATAGTTTTGTATCATCCGCAAACTTGATTATATTACAAGATGTTCCATCTTCCAGGTCATTTATAAAAATATTGAACAAAATGGGACCAAGAACCGAGCCCTGGGGCATGCCGCTGGTCACCTTTTCCCATTCTGAGAATTTCCCATTTATGGTTACCCTCTGCGTTCTGTTCTCTAACCAATTTCCGATCCATCCGTGCACTTCTCCTCCTATTCCATGACTTAATAGTTTACTCATAAGCCTTGCATGCGGAACTTTGTCAAACGCTTTTTGGAAGTCCAAGTAGATTATGTCCACTGGATCTCCACTATCTATTTGCTTGTTAACCTTCTCAAAAAATTGAAGTAAATTTGTCAAACATGACCTCCCTTTCCTGAAGCCGTGTTGACTAGCTTTCATTAGGTTGTGCTTTTCCAAGTGTTGTACAATGCGGTCTTTAATCAGTGCTTCGATTATCTTCCCAGGAACCAATGTGAGACTCACCGGTCTGTAGTTTCCTGGTTCACCTCTTGATCCTTTTTTGAAAATTGGGATGACATTTGCAATCTTCCAGTCATCTGGTACTTGCCCGGTTCTAATTGACATGTTAGCTAAAGATTGTAGTAGTTCCCCAATTTCTATCTTAAGTTCCTTTAAAACTCTCGGGTGAATCCCGTCCGGTCCAGGGGATTTATCACTTTTTAGTCTGTCAATCTGAAAGTAAATCTTGTCCAACTCCTCTATGCCTCCAGTGAATACCCTCCCAGTGTCTGGCATTGTTGTAGTGTCCTCGTTTGTGAAGACAGAGGCAAAGAATGAATTTAACCTATCAGCAACCTGTTTGTCTTCTTTGATTGACCCTATCATTCCTTGGTCGTTGAGAGGGCCCACGGTTTCTCTTGCTGGTTTCTTCCCTTTTATATATCTAAAAAAGGGCTTAAAGTTTTTGTTTTCTTGCGCTATCTTTACTTCATAGTCTTTTTTGGCTTGTATTACCACTTTATGACACTTTTTCTGGTCGATTTTGTGACAGTTCCAGGCCTCTGCCGTTTTTTCCCTTTTCCATTTTTTAAACGAGTTCCTCTTCTCCTTTACTGCAACCTTCACCTCTTTGGATAACCAAGCTGGTTCTCCTTTGTTCTTTTTCCGCCTTCCTTTGGATATCTTCGGTATGTAAAGATTCTGTGCTTCAATGATGGTGTTTTTCAGTAGAGACCACACTTGTTCAACTGAATGGATTTCTGCTTTGCCCTTCTTGAGCCGTTTTTTAACCATGGCTCTCATGCTGTCGTAATTTCCTTTTTTGAAGTTAAAGGTTGAGGCTTTAGTCTTGATTGGTTTCCCTTTTCCGATGCCAATGGTAAAATTGATCATATTGTGATCACTTGTCCCCAGCGGGGCTGTAACTTCTACATCTGCTGTCTTTCCAGTAATGCCATTTATAACCAAGTCCAGGATTACGTTTCCTCTATAACCAAGTGTTATTAACGATGTGTAATAATTCTGATGTAGGTTTAAAGATAAATATATACCCATATATGAATTGATTCTGATGTGGCATGAAATGTCCAGACCTAAGACCAGTACAACCTTAGCTTACAGGAAGGAAAAACTGAGTAATGGGAAAAGGAATGTTTTCAGATAACAAGAGCATGATCATCTGCTGATGCTTGCCCCAGGATTATTAATTTTTCGAAGTGTGATATGAGGGTTTTCCTTCAAGATGTTCAGGGTACAGGCATGATGTGTTTAACCCAGGTGCCAAATACGTGGTGTAATTGTGTCCTTTCTGAGTGTCTTTCAGAGAGTCAAAGACTTTGGGATGCCCAGTTTGGGACCCAGGAAGAAGAGAAGGATCAGATGCCACACTGAGGGTCCTGCAGCTAATTTGCCAACTGCGAGAGGAGCCAGAAGAGAGATTTGCTAGTTTAAAGAGAAGGTTACGAGGACTTTTATAGGCCCTTAGGTTTTTCCAGAAGAACCCCTTATTAGCTCCTATTGTCTAGAAACTGTGAATCACAAAAGCTGAACTTCTGCTGTCTTTAGTAGTGTAAGTGGCAGGAAGGAAATTGCCATCAGCGCTACAGTCGGTTACGTGACTGGGAAGTACAGAAAAAAATCAGAGTATTTTATTACGCTCTGCCAAATCTCTACCCCTCAACGATCACACCTTTGCCCAAAGCAGGGACTTATTTCACCACCTGTAATGGGGTTTTGATCGATAGAAATTAATCTTCACCGTTTTTCCTTCAGACACCAATAATTTTTATTCTTCTCTGGGCACACATTTAAAATGTGAGGATATCGCCTAAGTTATTGAGTTGTGATTTTTCATTTCATAGTATTTATTCTTTGTAAAATAGCTTTGATTAACACATATTAACTTTTTCATTTTTGTTACAGGGTAAGCAAGATCCCTGGTACCTGTGGAGGTAATTCTATAGGGAGCTGCATAGATTTAGGTGGTGGGTGGGTGTGTAGAACTGGTTTCCTGTGTAGAACTGGTTTCCTAGTCATTTATACATATGAACACGTATATATGTAAATGACAGCATGAATTTTGCAGAGTTCAAGCGGAGCATGGGTAGCCCATCCTCGCAGCCCAGTAGCCCGTCATTATGGTGGCCAATCCAGGTCACTAGTACCTAGCAAAAACACAAAGAGTAGCAACATTCCATGCCACCGACCCCCAGTAGCCCATCCTCATGGTGGCCAATCTAGGTCATTAGTACCTGGCAAAAACACAAGGAGTAAGGACATAAGCAGTGCCTCTACTGGGTAAGACTAGAGCTCCATCCTGCCCAGCAGTCTGCTCACGCGGCGGCCCATCAGGTCAAGAACCTGCATAGTAATCCTCTATCAGTACCCCTCAATCCCTTTTTCCTTCCGGAAATCATCCAATCCTCTATCTATACCCTTCAATCCCCTTATCCTTCAGGAATTCATCCAAACCCTTCTTGAAACCCAGTAGCGTACTCTGTCGTATCACACCCTCTGGAAGCGCATTCCAGGTGTCCACCACCCTCTGGGTGAAGAAGAACTTCCTAGCATTGGTCCTGAATCTGTCCTCTCTTAACTTTTCCGAATGTCCCCTCGTTCTTGTATTTTTCAAAATTTTGAAAAATCTGTCCCTCTCCACTTTCTCCATGACCTTTGTGATCTTGTAAGTCTCTATCATAAGAACATAAGAATTGCCGCTGCTGGGTCAGACCAGTGGTCCATCATGCTCAGCAGTCTGCTCCCGCGGCGGCCCTCTGGTCAAAGACCAGTGCCCTGACTGAGACTATCCCTATCAGGGTATGTCCTTGTTCATGTCCCCGCTAAACCTCCGCTTCTCCAACATTTCATACTACCGACCCTCAGTAGCCTGTCCTCACGGTGGCCAATCCAGGTTTCAAGTTTATTTAAAATTTGTTTAATTGCCCTATCATATATTCATGGCGATGTACAGTTCTAAAAATAATTTATAACAATACACAGGGGAACAAAGAGTTCATATAGCAAATACATGACTTTCAAAACAGACGGGACTATTGGGTAAATAGGATAGAAATACAATAATTGGAGACAGATGCAACAATCAAAGAGAATTACAAGAGGAGGAATTCTTGTTTTATTTTTTTATTTGTTTTTGGGGGCTTTTTTTTTTAAAAAGGATGGCTTTTACTTTAATTTGGTGTTTTTACGATGTCTGGCTGTCAAATGCATCTTTAAAAAAGAAAGCATTTTAACTGATTGTTAAATCTGTCAACGTTTCTTTCCTCCCTTAAGTAGATTGGCAAGGAATTCCACAATTGAGGGGCCACGACGGAAAAAATATATTGTCTTTATATATTAATGGTTTTAAGTGATGGAACCTTACAGGACATTGTAATGTCCTGTAAGGTAAACCTTATAGAGGTTTACCTTACAGGACATTGAGCGAATAGGGTATGGATATTTTAGGTTAGGTAGGGAACACTTTCAGGTCATGGACCTGGGGGGCCGCCGCGGGAGCGGACTGCCGGGCACGATGGACCCCTGGTCTGACCCGGCAGAGGCAACGCTTATGTTCTTATGAACGGTTAACAAATGTTGGTCATTAGATTGAAGAGTTCTAGAGGAGGCAAAGGGAATTATAATTTTGTCAATGAAAGCTGGAGACTTATAGAGTTGGGCCTTAAATGATAACATATATTTTGTAAATTATTCTATGCGATACTGGGAGCCAATGAGATTTTTTAAGAAGTGGCGAAACATGGTCAAACTTTTTTGCGTTCATGATCATTTTAATAGAGGTGTTTTGAATTAGCTGCAAACGCCTAATCTCTTTTTGAGTAATACATTACATTACATTAGGGATTTCTATTCCGCCATTACCTTGCAGTTCAAGGCGGATTACAAAAGAATTATCCAAGATGTATTACAACAAGAACTTACAAAAAAAAAAATTGGTCATTTTCAAAAAGAGTAAGAAATGGGTAAGGTTATTTGTTTGGGGTAGTTGGCTTTAGTGAGAGGTGGAGTTTGAGACTTGCGGTATTATTTCTTTTTTCAGAGTAATACCCTTTTTTCAGAGTAATACCCTTAAATAAAGCGTTACAGTAATTGATTTTAGAAATGATCAGTGAATGGATTAATATGTTTAAAGATTTTGGTTCTAACCATTTAGAAATTAAACGAATTTGCCGTAACCTGAAGAATGTTGATTTGACTATACTGGTAATATGATCATGATAGAACACCTTATCCAAAATAAGCTAAATAGCACCGGTCCCAGTACAGACCCCTATGGCACTCCACTATTTACTCCATTGAGAAAAATGACAATCTGTTTTCTCACATCAAGCAGCTTTATGGAGCAAAGATCTAGAACAACTGCTCTCGCCCACCACTTACGAGGTATTCAGGAAGCGCCTCAAAACTCACCTGTTCCTAAAGTATCTAGACAGCTGACCCGTTACTCTCTTTCCCCTCTACAACGGTTCCCTCGCCCTTTCCCCCTCTTGTTTTCCTATCCCTTAAGTTCTCTCAACTTGTACTTCATTATTCTTTTGTAAACCGCATAGAACTTAACGGTACTGCGGTATATAAACTGTTATTATTATTATTATCTGTTTTCTATCCGATAACCAGTTCCTAATCCACAACTGAACTTTGCTACCTATCTAATGACTCTTTAATTTTCTCAGGAGCCTCTCATGAACTTTTGTCAAAAGTTTTCTGGAAATCTAGATACAGTACATCAACTGGCTTCAAATGTTAGAGATCTCTTCCTATCTTGATTTTAGAAAATTGATAGGCTGGTATCTTAATGCATTCTACTTTATTTTTTCAATCAAGTTCCTTATATTCAACTTGATGAATTTTATCTGTTCTATTTATTACTTCTTTCCCTGCCATGCCGGTATTTTCTGCATTATATTGTAAATGCTTTCTGTTTTTAAGTCCATTATTCTAATTTGTATTTAATCTGTATCTCATTAGCTCACCTTATTGTGAACCGCCTAGAACTTTTTTGGTATGGCGATATATAAGAATAAAATTATTATTATTATTAATATCAACCAGCTCACCTTTATCCACATGTTTATTCACACCTTCAAAGAAGTCAAGCAGATTGGTGAGGTAAGATCTCACTCAGCTGATCCCATGCTGACTCCATCTCATTAAATCATGTTTGTCTACGTGTTCCACAATTTTATTTTTTATAATTGTTTCCACCATTTGGCCCGGCACTGAAGTCAGCCTTACCAGTCTGTAATTTCCCGGATCTCCGCCAGAACCCTTTTTAAAAATCGGCGTAACATTGGCCACCCTCCAAGCTTCAGGTACTACAGACAATTTTAGTGACAGGTTCCAGATCGCTAACAGCAGGTCAGCAATTTAATGTTTGAGTTCTTTTAGTACCCTGAGATTTATACCATCCGGTTCAGGTGATTTATCACTTTTTAACTTGTCAATTTGGCTTAGTACATCTTCTAGATTCACCGAGATTTCTTTCAGTTCCTCTGCATAATCATCCTTGAAAACCATTTCCTGTTCAGGTACATCTCTTACATCTTCTTCAGTAAAAACTGAAGCAAATAATTTATTCAGTCTCTCTGTTATGGCCTTATTCTCCCTGAGTACCCCTTTTTCTCCTTGATCATCCAACGGTCTCATGGATTCTCTCACAGGTTTTCTGCTTCTGACGTACCTAAAAAGATTGTTATGTGTTTTTGCCTCTTTTGCAAGTTTCTCTTCATGTTCTTTCTTAGCTGTCTTTATCAATTCTTTGCAAACCGGGAAAGTATTTCTGATGTTATAGTGGGTGATCATCTGGCATCCAGTGACCACTGCATGGTACGGTTTAATATTAAGATGTGTATAGAGAGGGCTCATTCAAAAGCAAAGGTTCTAAACTTTTAAAAAACTAACTTTGTTCAGTTGGGGGTTTACTTGTGACCTGGATTGGCCTCCGCGATGAGAGGATACTGAGCTTGATGGACCATTGGTCTGACCCAGTAAGGCTATTCTTACATTAAGGAATTGTTGTCTGGGTAGCAAATTTGACCACATCACCAATGCATACTTAGACTCTCACTGGCTACCGATAAAAGCAAGAACACAATTCAAATTCTACTGTCTACTATTTAAAGTAACCCATGGAGCTGCACCAAGTTATCTAAACAACCACCTATACCGCAACCTCACACACAGAATAAGGAAAACTCAAAGCCTATTCACCTACCCACCTCTCAATGGTACTCGACGCAAGAAACTTTATGACAACCTTCTGGCGACACAGGCAGCAAAAATTGACCCAACCGTCTCCAAACTGCTGACCAAAACAACAGACATTAAAGTGTTCCGAAAAGAAATCAAAACTCTTCTATTCAAAAAACACCTCCCATCATTCTAACCACCATCCTACTCGCACATGCATATTCCTTCATGAATACCACCCCTATAGTATCTCCTAGCCAATTCTTCAAACCATATCCCCAAAATTATATTCAGAACCTAAACAAGCAACCTCCATCTATAACCAGAATATTTCTTCCCTCAACGTTATGTAATAATCTTCTATAACCTGAATGTATTGTTATTCTTACCTGATATGTAAACTTGATATGTACTTGATATATAAACTTCCTGGAAATGTCCAGATTTCTTCTAATTTTGTAATCCGCTTAGAACTGCAAGGCACAGGCGGAATAGAAATCATTAATGTAATGTAATGTAATGTAGAAGCATCTGGAAGGAGTGGAAATGCAGTGGGCAAAACTGAAAGAAGTGATTGTAAGGGCGACAAACCTTTTTGTGAGGCAAGTAAGTAAAAGTAAGAGGAAAAGAAGACCGCTTTGGTTCTGAAAAGTAGTAGCTGAAAAGGTAAGGAATAAGAGGTTAGCTTTCATAAACTACAAAAGATCGCAAAAAGAGGAAGACAGGCAAAAATATCTGGAAAAGTTAAGAGAGGCTGGTCGTGTAGTTAGGAAAGCAAAGATGCAAATGGAAGTATAAAATAGCTGACACGGTAAAATGGGGAGACAAGACATATTTTAGATATATTAGTGACAGGAAGAAGTGCAAAAGTGGCATTGTGAGACTCAAAGGTGAAGGGGAGGAATATGTAAAAGCTGATAAAGAATATTTCTGTTCTGTGTTCACGGCTGAAGTGCCGGGAGCAGTACCACAGAAGACAAATGTGAATAGGGACGAAGGAGCAATAGACCCTGATCGATTTTCAGAGGTTTGTGTTCGTGAGGAGCTAGCTAAAATAAAGGTAGACAAAGTGATGGAACCGGATGATGTACATCCAAAGGTGCTGAAAGAACTTAGAGAAGTTCTGGTAGGCTTCGCTGACTGACCTTTTCAATGAGTCTGTAGAGTCAGAAGTGGTACCAGAGGACTGAAGAAGGGCGGATGTGGTCCCTCTCCATAAAAGTGGAAGTAAAGAAGAAGTAGGGAATTACAGGTCAATAAGTCTGACTTCTGTGGTAAGCAAATTAATGGAAATGCTTTTAAAACAGAGAATAGTGAAGTTTCTAGAATCCATTGGATTATAGGACCAGAGGCAACATGGATTCACTAGAGGTAGGTCTTGTCAGATAAATCTGATCAATTTCTTTGACTGGGTGACCAGAGAATTGGATAGTGGATGTGCGCTAGATGTGGTGTATTTAGATTTTAGCAAAGCCTTTGACAATGTTCCACACAGACATCTAATACATAAACTGAGTGCCCTTGGGATGGGTCCCAAAGTGACCGGCTGGGTGAGGAATTGGCTTGAGTGGAAGACGACAGAGGGTACTGATCGATGGAGATCGTTCTGAAGAAAGGGATGTTACCAGTGGTGTGCCTCAAGGTTATGCAATAGAGTAGGCATGCCGGATGGTGTGAATAACATGAAGAAAGACCTGGCGAAACTTGAAGAATGGTCTGAAATTTAGCAGCTAAAATTTAATGCTAAGAACATAAGAAGTTGCCGCTGCCGGGTCAGACCAGTGGTCCATCATGCCCAGCAGTCCACTCTCGTAGGTGGCCCCCAGGTCAAAGACCAGTGCCCTGAGACCAGCCCTACCTGCATACGTTCTGGTTCGCAGGAACTTGTCTAACTTTGTCATTGAATCCTTGGAGGGTGTTTTCCCCTATAACAACCTCCAGAAGAGCGTTCCAGTTTTCCACTACTCTCTGGGAGAAGAAGAACTTCCTTACGTTATGTACGGAATCTGTCCCTTTTTAACTTTAGAGAGTGCCCTCTTGTTCTCCCTACCTTGGAGAGGATGAACAACCTGTCTTTATCTACTAAGTCTATTCTCTTCGGTATCTTGAATGTTTCGATCTTGTCCCCTCTCAATCTCCTCTTTTCAAGGGAGAAAAGGCCCCGTTTCTCTAATCTCTCACTGTACGGCAACTCCTCCAGCCCCTTAACCATTTTAGTCGCTCTTCTCTGGACCCTTTCGAGTAGTACCGTGTCCAAATGGGATAGACACGTGGGATCTATTCACAGAGAAAGGTAGGAGAGGGTCATTGGGTGGGCAAACTAGATGGGCCGTGGCCCTTATCTGCTGTCTATTTCTATGTTTCTATGTTTCTCGGATTGATCCTTTACGCAGATTGTCTTGACCTTCTTCCCTGTACCATTTTGCCCTGATTGTACCTATTTTCGCTGACTGTACCATTTTTTCACCGATTGTACCACAGTTCACTGATTGTTCCTATTTTCTCTGTTTGTACCAATTTTCTCTGGCAACTATTTTCTCTGATTGTACCTTTGTATCATTTTCGCTGATTGTCCAGCCCTTCTTCGTTGTAAACCGCCTCGAACTACTATAGCTTTGGCGGTATATAAGAAATAAAATTATTATTATTTCTTCATGTATGGCAAGGTCATGCATTTGGGCTGCAAAAACTAGAGGGAACGTTACAGTTTAGGGAGTGAAAAACTTATGTGCACAATGGAAGAGCATGACTTGGGTGTGATTGTATGTAATGATCTTACGTTTACATGAAAACCTGTTAAAGGTTCATCTGTGCTTTACCAACATGTGAATATTGTTTGCCTATGGACACAACAACAACCTTTGTGATTTATTGAGCCTGAATGTCCTGAGACCAGAGGACTCTAGGACTGGACAGATGGAGCTGAGAGGTCATGTGAAATTTGATAAATGTATAATGGGCCCCATGATGCTGGAAATCTGGGATTTCATACACCCTGTTTCAGGATGGATATTTGAATTGAGGGGGCTTACATCATCTTTGACTGAAGGGGGTAATATATGTCATTTTATTCTCCTGTCCTCTCATTTATGTGGGGCAGACGTCTTGCAGAATGAAATCATGCCTGCTGGAAAACAAATCCTGTCTGGCTACTCGGAGGCTGGAGGATCCTCTGGTGTCACATTGCCTGGATTTTAAGCATGAATGTGGTGCTCTGTGCTGTGCTGTTCTTGAACATTGTGAGGTGAGGAGATTGGTGGTGAATTCTGAGACAAAAAGAACAGTGATGGATCTACCAATTACCAATCGGTCCAGCCCCATGGCTTGAATGCCCGGATTGTGTGGGCAGTCTTCTTTGAATAATGAGCAGCCGCCATTGACCAGAATGTTGCCAGGAGTGGAATTTGTTGCATTGTTAAGTAGTCTCACGACGGCATTTGGAACTGTCAGCACCATTTTTCCTTTCTTTAGAGTTGTGTGCTCAGCTTTGAACAGTTTCTTCAGTAATGATCAACCCCTGACACAGCCATCAGCGAAACGGGGATTTCTCTGTTGGGGTTGTGTTGACTGCAATGCCCATGGACAGCATTGTGAAGTTCTGGTGTCTTGTGGATTCCAGTGGAGCATAAATTTATTTATTTATTAATTTTTGGAGCCCGTCCTCCCAAAAGTGCAGCTAAGTGACTGTTTCTTACTGTTTTTGTGCTTATGGAAATTGGGCATGATGTTATTTGATCATTGAACTTTGTGCTACATTTAGCATAACTGTGTTCTTCCAATTGTAATTGTGCCCCATATAGCAAATAGTGCTGGATATAGGATAGAAGTCTTGGACTTTATGTGGAGTTTTTTTTTTACTTATGAATCTCGACTGAGGTTTTTCTCCACTTCATATATTTGTGTGTGCACTACTTTATTGCTTTGTTTGGCTTTTCTTAAAATAAACTTTTGGTGTGCCTGATAGGGTATGTACTTTTTGCATAATTGATTTTAACTACCCCAATGTTGACTGGTTAAATGTTACATCAGGGAGTGCTAGGGAGGTAAAATTCCTAGACGTCATAAATTACTGCTTCTTGGAGCAACTGGTCCAGGAACCAATAAGAGGGGAGCTATTTTAGATTTGTTCCTTAGTGGAATGCAGAACATAGTACAGGAGATAACTGTTTAGGGTCTACTGGGAAACAGTGATCATAACATGATCAAATTTGAGCTGATAACTGGAGTGACAGCGCTAATGAAATCTACTGTAGCAGCATTTAATTTTCACAAGGGCAACTATGATAAAATTAGTAAAATGGTTAAAAAGTGGCAAAGGTCAGAAGTGTAAACCAGGCATGAATGTTGTCTAAAAAATACCATTGTGGAAGCCCAGACCAGATATATTCTACATTTTTAAAAAGGTGGAAAGAAGAAAAACCCAGAACCAGCACGGTTAAAAAGCAAAGTGAAAGAGGTTATTACTGCCAAGAAAACATCCTTTAAAGAAAAAAAAAAAGATCCCAATGAAGAAAATAAGAAGAGACATAAGCACTGACAAGTTAGATGCAAAGCATTAATAAAGAAAGCTAAACAAGAATATGAAGAACAACTTGCCAAAGAGGCAAAAACTCATAGTAGCAATTTTTTAGGTACATCAAAAGCAGAAAACCTGTAAGGTAATCCATGGGACCGTTGGATGATCAAGGAGTAAAATTTATGCTCAGAGAGGATAAGGCCATAACGGAGAGACTGAATGAATTCTATGCTTTGGTCTTTATGGAAGATGATGTAAGAGATTGTCCTGAACTGGAAATGGTTTTCAAGGGTGATGAGATGGAGGAATTGAAAGAAATCTCTGTGAACCAGAAGACGTACAGTACTAAGCCAAATCAACAAGTTGAAGAGTAATAAATCACCTGGACCAGATGGTATACATCAGTGGTTCCCAACCCTGTTCTGGAGGACCACCAGTCCAATCGGGTTTTCAGGGTAGCCCTAATGAATATGCATGGAGCAGATTTGCATGCCTGTCACTTCCATTATATGCAAATCTCTCTCATGCATATTCATTAGGGCTAGCCTGAAAACCCAATTGGCCTGGTGGTCCTCCAGGACAGGGTTGGAACAGTGGTGTACCAAGGGGGGGGGGTCTGCCTCGGGTGCACGCTCCAAGGGGGTGCACAGCCGGCCGGGTCCAGAACCTCCCGTGCTGCTCAAAACAGCACCTCAGCGTGGCTGCCGACTCTACTCTGGAATAAGTACGGGAGCTGCACTGAAGTGCAGGAAGTTCCTGTGATGAATACCTCTGCTGCCTCTGCTCCGGAAGAGGTAAGTGACATCAGGGGGGGTGGACCAGCAGCCGCAGTCATCGCGGGACCATGACGCAACTCCCTGCAGTCTGCCGGCCCAGCCCCCCTCCGACGTCACTTACCTCATCCAGAGCAGAGGCAGCAGAATTAGTCATCGCAGGACCTTGCTGATTTGGATAGAGAGAGAAAGGAGCATTAGCAGGGTGGTGGAAGGAGAAAAATGAGATCAGGGTGGTAAGGAAGGGTGTGGAGGATTGAGAAAGGAGTTCAGAGGTGGTATGGAAGGGTGGTGGAGGAAGAGAAAGGTGCAGATACTGATGGAAATGGGGGAAGGGAGAGGAGAGAGTGAAATGCCAGACCATGGGGGTGTGGGACATGGAAGGAGAGGAGAGATATGCCAGACCATTGGAGGAGGGAAGGGAAGAAGAAGGATGCCAGACCAATGGGGGTGAAGGGAGAGATGGAAGGGGGAGGCATAAAGTTTCTGGAAGAGGAATAGAAGGAGAGAAGATGTCATATAGAAGGGGCAGAGAGAGGGTAGACAGTGGATGAAAGGAAGAGAGTGGCAAGAAGATGAGGAAAGCAGAAACCAGAGAAGACAAGGTAGAAAAAAATTCTATTTTTTATTTTTTTTTGCTTTAAGAGAGATGCATCGCTGTTTCTGTGGTGTTGCATTGTATGCAGAGTCCAGCTTCTTGGTGCTTCAGTTTAATCTTTGTATACGTATTTTTATTCTATCTCTCCATTTACAAAACTGTAGAGCGTTTTTTAGCGTTGGCATCTGAGTTGTTACCACCATGGCTAAAAACCACATTACAGTTTTGTAAAAGAGAGAGGGATTAGTTTGTGATTACATACTAGGCGAAGGTGTTTTCTGTGTTTGAAAAGACATGGTTTTCTGTTAGGATTGACTGTGTAGGATTGATCTGTACTAGTCTGGCTTGTTTAGTTTTACAATGAGTTTATTGACATACTGCTCACTGCAGTATGTAAGATGCTTCCTTTTCCTAGATACACTCTTGTGTGACATGTGGATTGTTACTAAAAATCATGTTTTTCATAAAGATGGGGGAGGGTGTCAAAAAATGATGGGCCCCGGATGTCACATATGTTAGGTACGCCAATGGGTTGGGAACCACTTTCAAGAGGCTCTGCTCAGACAAATGGTGACGGAACCCACAAGGGAAAAAGCGATATTGGATCTGGTCCTCACAAATGGAGAGAGTATCTCTAATGTTCAAGTGGGTGCTCACCTGGGTAGTAGCGATCATCAAACGGTTTGGTTTGATATAACGGCTAAAGTGGGGAGCGGCCGCACGATACTTAAAGTCCTAGATTTCAAACGTACGGACTTTAATGCAATGGGAAAGTACCTGAAGAAAGAGCTGTTAGGATGGTAGGACATAAGAGAAGTGGAAAGACAGTGGTCTAAGCTGAAAGGAGTGATAAAAATGGCTACGGACCTTTATGTGAAGAAAATCAATAAAAACAAGAGAAAAAAGAAGCCGATATGGTTCTCCAACCTAGTGGCTGAGAAAATAAAGGCGAAAGAGTTGGCGTTCATGAAATATAAAAAAACCCAAGAAGAGGAGAGCAGAAAGGACTACAGGGTGAAACTGAAAGAAGCCAAGAGAGAAATACGTTTGGCGAAGGCACAGGCGGAAGAACAAATGGCTAAAAATGTAAAAAAGGGAGATAAAAATTTTTTCTGATATATTAGTGAAAGGAGGAAGATAAAAAATGGAATTGCTAGGCTAAAAGATGCTGGGAACAAATATGTGGAGAGTGATGAGGAGAAAGCAAATGTGCTAAACAAATACTTCTGTTCTGTGTTCACAGAAGAAAATCCTGGAGAAGGACCGAGATTGTCCGGCAAAGTTACACGAGAAAATGGAGTAGATTCTGCGCCGTTCACGGAGGAGGGTGTTTATGAGGAACTTGAAAAACTGAAGGTGGACAAAGCGATGGGACCAGACGGGATCCATCCCAGGATACTAAGGGAACTCAGAGAGGTTCTGGCGAGTCCTATTAAAGACGTTCAACAAATCTCTGGAGACGGGAGTGATTCCTGGGGATTGGAGGAGAGCGGATGTGGTCTCTATTCATAAAAGTGGTCACAGGGATGAAGCAGGAAACTACAGGCCGGTGAGCCTCACTTCAGTTGTTGGAAAAATAATGGAAGTGTTGCTGAAAGAAAGGATAGTGTATTTCCTTGAATCTAATGGGTTACAGGATCCGAGGCAACATGGCTTTACAAAAGGTAAATCGTGCCAAACGAACCTGATTGAATTTTTTGATTGGGTGACCAGAGAGCTGGATCGAGGACATATGCTAGATGTAATTTACTTGGATTTCAGCAAAGCCTTTGATACAGTTCCTCATAGGAGGCTGTTGAACAAACTTGAAGGGCTGAAGTTAGGACCCAAAGTGGTGAACTGGGTCAGAAACTGGCTGTCGGACAGACACCAGAGGGTGGTGGTTAATGGAAGTCGCTCGAAGGAAGGAAAGGTGACTAGTGGAGTCCCTCAGGGTTCGGTGCTGGGGACAATCCTGTTCAATATGTATGTAAGTGACATTGCTGAAGGGTTAGAAGGAAAAGTGTGCCTTTTTGCGGATGATACCAAGATTTGTAACAGAGTAGACACCGAAGAGGGAGTGGAAAATATGAAAAAGGATCTGCAAAAGTTAGAGGAATGGTCTAATGCCTGGCAACTAAAATTCAATGCAAAGAAATGCAGAGTAATGCATTTGGGGATTAATAATAGGAAGGAACCGTATATGCTGGGAGGAGAGAAGCTGATATGCACGGACGGGGAGAGGGACCTTGGGGTGATAGTGTCCGAAGATCTAAAGGCGAAAAAACAGTGTGACAAGGCAGTGGCTGCTGCCAGAAGGATTCTGGGCTGTATAAAGAGAGGCGTAGTCAGTAGAAGGAAGAAGGTGTTGATGCCCCTGTACAGGTCATTGGTGAGGCCCCACTTGGAGTATTGTGTTCAGTTTTGGAGACCGTATCTGGCGAAAGACGTAAGAAGACTTGAGGAGGTCCAGAGGAGGGCGACGAAAATGATAGGAGGCTTGCGCCAGAAGACGTATGAGGAGAGACTGGAAGCCCTGAATATGTATACCCTAGAGGAAAGGAGAGACAGGGGAGATATGATTCAGACGTTCAAATACTTAAAGGGTATTAACGTAGAACAAAATCTTTTCCAGAGAAAGGAAAATGGTAAAACCAGAGGACATAATTTGAGGTTGAGGGGTGGTAGATTCAGGGGCAATGTTAGGAAATTCTACTTTACGGAGAGGGTGGTGGATGCCTGGAATGCGCTCCCGAGAGAGGTGGTGGAAAGTAAAACTGTGACTGAGTTCAAAGAAGCGTGGGATGAACACAGAAGATTTAGAATCAGAAAATAATATTAAAGATTGAACTAGGCCAGTTACTGGGCAGACTTGTACGGTCTGTGTCTGTGCATGGCCGTTTGGAGGAGGATGGGCAGGGTAGGGCTTCAATGGCTGGGAGGGTGTAGATGGGCTGGAGTAAGTCTTAACAGAGATTTCGGCAGTTGGAACCCAAGCACAGTACCGGGTAAAGCTTTGGATTCTCGCCCAGAAATAGCTAAGAAGAAAAAAAAAAAAAAAAAAATTTAAATTGAATCAGGTTGGGCAGACTGGATGGACCATTCGGGTCTTTATCTGCCGTCATCTACTATGTTACTATGTTACTATGATACATCCCAGGGTACTGAAAGAACTCAAATATGAAATTGCTGATCTGTTGTTAATGATCTGTAATCTATTGCTAAAATCATCTATAGTACCTGAAGATCAAAGGATGGCCAATATTAAGCCGATTTTTAAAAAAGGTTCCAGGGGAGATAAGCCTGACCTCAGTGCTGGGCAAAACAGTGGAAACAATTATTAAAAAAAAAAAAATTGTGAAACTTGTAGACAAACATGGGTTCAGCCAAGGGAGATCTTGCCTTTGAAGGCGTGAACAAACATGTGGATAAAGGTAAGCCGGTTGATATTAACTGGCATTTGAAGAAAAAAATCTGCTTAACTGTGTTTGCTATTTTATTCTTGTGATTTATCACTTGACATTTGCAGAGAAGAAATTATTTAATTATGTAGATTTCATGATATGGTTTGTTTTTATCTTATGTATGTTTTAATTGATGGGGGGGGGGTTGTAAACAGTATAAAAAAGTTTTTTAAATAAAACAATGTAGACAAATGGAAGGTGATGCACATTGGGAAGAATAATCCAAATCATAGTTACCGGATGCGAGGGTTTAATTTGGTGGTCAGCACTGAAGATAAAGATCTGGGTGTTGTCATAGACAAGACGTGGAAGTCTTCTGCCCAATGTGCAGCGGTGGCCAAGAAGGTAAATAAGATGCTAGGAATTATTATAAAAGAGATGGTTAACAAGACTAAGAATGTTATAATGCCCCTGTATCCCTCCATGGTGCGACCTCATCTGGCCTTCTTATCTCAAGAAAGATATAGAAAAGGTTCAAAGAAGAGCGACCAAGATGGTAAAGGGGATGGAACTCCTCTCGTAGGAGGAAAGACTAAAACGGTTAGGGCTCTTTATCTTGGAAAAGAGATGGCTGAGGGAAAATGTGATTGAAGTCTACAAAATCCTGAGTGGGGTAGAACGGGTACAAGTGGATCAATTTTTTTTACTGCATCAAGATTTACAAAGACTAGGGGACACTTAATGAAGTTTCGAGGAAATATTTTTCACTCAGAGAATAGTTAAGCTCTGGAACTCATTGCCAGAGGTTGTGGTAAGAGTGGTCAACGTCTGGAGAAGTTCCTGGAGGAAAAATCCATGGTCTGCTGTTGAGACACAAGGCAAAGAGTGGAAATGTCCTAATCACATTGGTGAACTCAATTTATTTCATAAAAGTCCTTTTATTCATCAAACAACTGAATAGGTCAAACTCAATGACTCGACATTATATACTACACTGTATGTTTCGGCCAAGACAGGCCTGCTTCAGGAATCTTAAGAGTCTTAAGGGAGATTAAAATGCTCACAAACGCATGAGCTTTCTGGTGGATAACATATAACGAATCTTCCAAATGGATGCATGCTGAAAACAAAACTTTCCTTAGCTACTATTTGGGTTTCTGCCAGATTCTTGTGACTTGGATTGACCTCCATGAAGACGGGTTACTAGAATAACCCAGGTGGTGTTCCTCAGGGTTCTCCACTTTCGCCTACACTATTCAATGTTTATCTTTTATCATTGGGCTCATGTTTGAGCAACCTGGATGTAGAACTGTTTAGTTACGCTGACGACATTTCTATTGTCATACCTTTTACTTCTGCCAGATTACCACTAAAGTTGAAATTGTATTGAAACAGATGGATTCCTGGATGCAAAAATTTAAACTCAAACGAAACTCTGGCAAAACAAAGTTTTTTGTGGCGATTGCTAGTAATATTTCTTTTGAACCTTCTATTAGTATAAATTCAACTCAGTATATAATTCATCCAACGATTAAAATTTTGGGAGTTATTTTAGACCAGCATCTTACAATGCATGCTCAGATTGATGCTGTAGTACGTAAATGCCACATAACATTATGGAAATTGCGAACAATTAGGTCTTATTTTGAATTTACTGCTTTTAGATTACTGGTTCAATCGTTACTACTGAGCCTTCTCGATTATTGTAATATTATCTATCTGACAGTCACCAAGAAAGAATTAGCAAGACTTACAATAATACAGAATACAGCGGTCAGAATGATTTTACGGCCTGAAGAAATTTGATCACGTTACACCCTTTTATCGCGAATTGCATTGGCTTCCAAAGTAGGCTGTTTCTGGTACAGCTCCTTCCTACTTAGTCAATAGATTTTTTTAGCATCATACAGACATAGTAGAAGAACTCGTCCTTTGTTTAATTTTCCATCTGTCCAGGGTTGCAGGAGTAAGAAATTTCTAAATCATATTTTGGCATCTCAGGCAGCTTCATGACAACGAATTCCGAATATTGTTGCTATGGCCATTTTAGAAAACAATTGAAAACCTATCTCTTTTCTAAATATTTGACTGTTTAACGAATCATCTTATTTCATGTAACATGTTTACTTTTATATCTTTTTGGTTACGCAGTCAATAAGCACAATGTTATATTATGTTAGATGGACCATTGGTCTGACCCAGTAAGGCTATTTTTATGTTCTTTTGTCATATAGAACAGAGTTTCTGGCACAAAGCTGTATAATTTTGCAGATCCAGACTTCTTTGTCTTATCAGGTGCTTTGCAAACGGTCATTAAGGGCCCCTTTTACAAAACCGCAGTAGCTCATTCAGTTCGTTTCGGTGCATTTACCGCGGCTTTGTAAAAAGGGTCCTAAGTTGAAAGAGTGGTACTTCGTTAAAACTGCATTTCTAGTATATAAATATGAATCTGCTGGACATTTATAGAAATTCTTGAACTGATGGTTACTATTCATAATCACAGTATGTAGATACTTTGAGCTCACAACGCAGAGTTACATAAACATAAGAACATAAGAAGCGCCATCTCCGGATCAGACCTTCGGTCCATCTAGTCCGGTGATCCGCACACGAGGAGGCCCTGCCAGGTGTACACCTGACGTAATTTTTAGACACCTATATCCTTCTATGCCTCATAAGAACATAAGACATAAGAAGTTGCCTCCGCTGGGTCAGACCAGAGGTTCATCGCACCCAGCAGCCCGAACCCGCGGCGGCCCAGCAGGTCCATGACCTGTCAGGTGTTCCTTGACTTAGCCCTATGATCCCCATTTTTTCTATCTATACTCTTCCTAACCTATATCTACTTTTATCTGTACCCCTCAATCCCCCTATCGTTCAGGAATTTGCTCTGCTGGATGGGGTTGAGGGAAACATGAATATCTTTTTAAAATGTGCTTTTCCTTACTTACTCTGGAACTAAAAATATTTCTTCCCAAAGCTAAAAAGGGAGCAGACAGGGCCTGCACAGAGTCTGGAGTTATTTGCTTTATTAAAATGCACACTTTCACTAATGCATCAATGGCAATTAAAATGTATATTAAAGAGCACTCAAGAAGACATTACAAATAATTAGCATCAAAACATCTTAACTAATGGCACATAAGTAAGATGTAAATGTGTTTCTTAAACTATAAAAAAACAGTAAATGAGAATTATGAAAACCAGGACAGTAATGCAATAGACTTAGCTATTAACATTGCCTTTCGTTACATGTGTTTACAAATGCACTGTTTTCTTTAAACTGCTTAATTCATTTCTACACAAACCTGAATTAAAATGCAAAAGCAACCTTGAAACCAAGATACCAAGAAAAAACAGCAACATGTGATTCATTTTCATTATTCACCGTATGCAACGACAGGAGTGGCAGGAAAGCAGGCTCATGCCAACAAATGCTCTTTCCCTGAACTGGACGTATCAGGGGTGTAAACCAAGACACAGTAACTTCAATGTAGAGCTCATTTTCAAAAAAGAAAAATATCCCAAAAGTGACATAAAATGACCCTTCCAATTCATGATTTGGAAACCTGTTTTCTAGAGAGATATCCATGCTGTTCCTGCGCAGTTTGTCTCAATCTCAAGAGGGCATTTTAGCAGTGTGGTGCGGGCAAGTCTAGGGCGGCTTTTGACTTGGATGGTTTTCTTTGAACGAGATCAATAGGAAATATTAATCTAATCACAAAAACCATCCAATAGCAAAATAAACCACGATGAGGACAAAATTCAAAATTAAATAAATTTTGTCATCATCGTGGTTTATGTATCTATTGGATAGTTTTTGTGATTGGGTGTTTTTTCTGCCATAATTGAACATTTAAGAATACATCCAGGGCACTGTTTGGACATCTAGGGCTAGACCTGTTTTAACAATAAATAAGTGCCAAAAATATGCCCGAACTGAGCAGATGATCACTGGAGGGATGTAAGCATGAACCCTTCCCCCACCCCACCCCACCCCCACACACACACGTTCTCCCTGAGTGATCACTGACTCCTCTCATCCTTATATTTGATACCTTTAAAAGAAGGAAACTTCAACGTCAAAGTGGATTGTAATCTCAATGCTTTTTTTTGCTTGGTTTTATATCCCATCATCTCAGGAGAGCTCAAAACGGGTTACAAGTTTACATGCATAATAAATCCTGGTAAAATATAACATGACAAACATGGCACAGTGTGACATAGCATGACGAACATTACACGACAACCATAGGATGGCAGCTTAGCATGGCAGACACGGAGGAGCATTTTGGATAGGAGGTCTAAGTCTAAGTTTAGATGTTTTGGGAAAGACGTCTAGAAATCCAATAGAAAAAATATCCATTCTCAAAACAGCAAGATGTCTATCTTTTTTAGCCATTTTCAGATATGAAGATGTCCACATGACAAATGCACAAAAGCAAGTTTTTCAGACATACCCAACTTCCTTGTCCAACAGGCTTGCCGAAGGCCTTCCATTTTGAGCCAATCAGGGCCTTAGGCCCCTTCCATTGCATGCCAAGATGCAATGGGAAGGGGAAGAATTGAGCACTTAAGAAGTGAGGGTTGATCTGGATGCGATGACGGTCCTTAATTGATCTCTATGCGGCTCTATTGCAGGAGACATGGGTACTGAGCACTTTCACAAATTTCACATACATTTATCCAATCATATAAGATTGGGGTTTTGTTTATTTGTCTAATTAACATTTAAGTTTTTCCTTGAATTTTGTTTGGCAATATAAACTGCGACAGTTCCTGGTACAGTGAGCAAAGCGCATCAGCATTTGAGATTTGTGACAGCAAAGGGATGGTGCTCTTCTTTGTAAGGTTTGGGACTTGGGTAGGTGCCCCCTCAGAGGGTCAAGGGAAGAGGTGGGTTTGTATTGCCTTCCTGACGGTCAGAACAACTCCTAATGATTTTATGTGGGTAAGTAGTTTGTTCCAGAGGTAGTGGGAGTATGATCTTTTGCCATATGGAATTTAAATAAGATCTGTAATGTCTTCAGGTGTCCCATCAGGTAATATCTGAAATATCAAGCAAGCTAGTTTATATGTAATCCAAGTCTGTATGGGGAGCCAATGGGTTCCAACCATCAATGGAATCACATGATTGAACTGTGATTTTTTTTTAATCATCATATTGCTGTATTTCACAAGAACTACAATTTTTTCACTAATTTAGCTGAAATGCTGAAACAAAGCAAGTTTTCACAGTCTAGTTGAGACAAAATCAAGGCCTAAATGAAAATGAAAATAATGAATAATTCATAGCTCTTTCATCCTAAAAACAACACTTTTTATTCAGTACATGTGATTTACAAGGGATAGGGTCACTAGGACTTGAATGAGCAGGTCAGTAGAGTGACAGTATAATTATTGTACTTTAGGGGTCAGTAGACTTAAGAGGGTGGGTAAATGGTGTGGGCAGACTTGATGGGCTATGGCCCTTATCTGCCGTCATCTTTCTATGTTTCTATGTTTCTACTTGCATTTCAAAGGACAAACTAGAGTCTTATGAAACCAAGAACCCTTGATGTGGTTACTGCTACTTATCACTTATATAGCATTGAAAGGCGTATGCAGCGCTGTACATTTTGACATTTATATGACATCCAAAATATCTCCTTCATAGAGGGGAGAGGAGGAGAAGTCCCAATCAAGCGATGAAAGACCATGAGAATAGTTTTACTGGGTCAGACCAATGGTCCATCTAGCCCAGTATCCCGTCTTCACAGAGGTCAATCCAATCACAAGTGCCTGGCAAAAGCCCAACTAGTAGCAACATTTATTCTATTAAGCTTAAGCCTATTCATTGTAGCCCATTATCTTTATACAAGATGTAATCCTGACTTACCACATCAGACTGGCAACATGAGTAATAAAAAATATATCGTCTTCATAAGAATACAGGTACTCCCCAATATCTAGCACAAGAGATCTAAATGAGCTCATAAAGATATTTAACAAAATGGGCAATAAAGGGGAGCCCTAAAGGACTTCACACAGTGGAGCCCAAAAATTTGATAACATAACATCCTTCTTCACCACATATGATGTAATCGTCAAAACATGTTGAAACCTACCTAATACTGCACCTCCAATTCCACATTCAGACATTCATAATTGGCCTATGACTGCTTTTGTAAAATCATAGTCCATAATGTCGAATGCAGCTGACAAGTCAAATATTAATTTTATGATTTGACTATCTTGGTTTAAGATTTTCTTCACTGATGTAATCATTAAAGGAGCAGGGTTTCAGTACTATGCCTACTTAAGATACCATAGAAACATGACAGCAGATAAAGGCCAAATGGCGAATCCAGTCTGCCCATCCGCAGCATCAACTGTCTCCTCCATACTGAAAAGGTTCTAAGAAAACATGTTTTCCAAAATATTCTTTTAATTCAGCATCAACTAACAACTCAACAGTCTTACCAAATAGTGAAATACTCACAACTGCACGGTATAAAGAAGGTTCAGATGTTATTAAATTAGATGCTTTTAGAATCAGAGTTAGAACAATCTTACTGAAGATGTGGTAGAGACCCCAATATGTAAAATGGAATTCATAAGAACATAAGAACATAAGCAATGCCTCTGCTGGGTCAGACCTGAGGTCCATCATGCCCAGCAGTCCGCTCACGCGGCGGCCCAACAGGTCCAGGACCTGTGCAGTAATCCTCTATTTATACCCCTCTATCCCCTTTTCCAGCAGGAAATTGTCCAATCCTTTCTTAAACCCCTGTACTGTACTCTGCCCTATTACTCCCTCTGGAAGCGCATTCCAGGTGTCCACCACTCGTTGGGTAAAGAAGAACTTCCTAGCATTCGTTTTAAATCTGTCCCCTTTCAACTTTTCCAAGTGTCCTCTTGTTCTTTTATTTTTCGAAAGTTTGAAGAATCTGTCCTTCTCTACTCTCTCTATGCCCTTCATGATCTTATAAGTCTCTATCATATCCCCTCTAAGTCTCCTCTTCTCCAGGGAAAAGAGACCCAGTTTCTCCAATCTCTCAGCGTATGAGAGGTTTTCCATCCCTTTTATCAAGCGTGTCGCTCTCCTCTGAACCCTCTCGAGTAACGCCATATCCTTCCTAAGGTACGGAGACCAATATTGGACGCAGTATTCCAGATGCGGGCGCACCATCGCCCGATACAATGGCAGGATAACTTCTTTTGTCCTTGTTGTAATACCCTTCTTGATTATGCCTAGCATTCTATTTGCTTTCTTAGCGGCTGTTGCGCACTGTGCCGTCGGCTTCATTGTCATGTCCACCATTACCCCCAAGTCCCTTTCTTGGTTGCTCTCATTCAATAATATCCCTCCCATCGTATAGTTGTACCTCGGGTTTCTGTTTCCAACATGCAATACTTTACATTTCTCAACGTTGAACTTCATCTGCCATCTCGCCGCCCATTCCCCCAATTTGTTCAAGTCCCTTTGCAATTCTTCGCATTCCTCTTTAGTCCCAGCTCCACTAAATAGTTTTGTATCGTCCGCAAATTTTATTATCTCACACTTCGTGCCTGTTTCTAGATCATTTATGAATATATTAAATAGCAGCGGCCCGAGCACTGAGCCCTGCGGAACACCACTCGTGACCCCCATCCAGTCCGAGTAGTGGCCCTTCACCCCTACCCTCTGTTTCCTACCCGCCAACCAGTTTCTGATCCATCTATGTACGTCTCCGTCCACTCCATGGTTCTTCAGGTTCCGGAGTAGACGTTCGTGAGGCACCTTGTCAAAGGCTTTTTGGAAATCAAGGTATATGATGTCTATGGGGTCTCCTCTGTCCATCCGTTTGTTAATTCCTTCGAAGAAGTGCAATAAGTTCGTTAGGCACGATCTCCCCCTGCAGAAACCATGTTGGGTTGTTTTCAAAAGTTCGTTTCTTTCCAGATGTTCATCGATGTGTTCTTTAATCAGTGCTTCCGTCAGTTTCCCCGGAACCGAAGTCAAACTCACTGGTCTGTAGTTTCCCGGGTCACCTCTTGATCCCTTTTTAAAGATGGGCGTGACATTGGCTATCTTCCAATCCTCCGGGATCATGCCTGTTTTCAAGGATAGGTTGCAAATTTGCTGCAGTAGTTCCGCTATCTCCTCCTTTAATTCCTTCAGAACCCTGGGATGGATTCCGTCCGGACCCGGGGATTTGTCAGTTTTAAGTTTTTCTATCTGCCTGTGTACATCATCAAGGCTCACTTCCATGGATGTTAATTTTTCTGCTTGATTTCCATTGAATATTTGTTCAGGTTCCGGTATGTTGGTTGTGTCTTCGTTTGTAAATACAGACGAGAAGAACATGTTGAGTCTTTCTGCGACTTCTTTCTCCTCCTTCACCGCTCCCTTCCTGTCTCCTTCGTCCAGCGGTCCTACCTCCTCCCTAGCTGGCTGTTTCCCTTTAACATATCTGAAGAACGGTTTGAAATTTCGTGCCTCCCTGGCTAGCCTCTCTTCATACTCTCTTTTGGCTTTTCGAACCACACGGTGACATTCTTTTTGATACTTCCTGTGCTCCTTCTGGTTCCCTTCAGTTTTGTCCTTTTTCCATTCCCTGAATGAATTTTTCTTATTGCCTATCGCTTCCTTCACTATTTTAGTCATCCATACTGGGTCTTTTGTTCGACCCTTTTTGCACCCCTTTCTGAATCTGGGGATGTGCAGATTTTGTGCCTCGCTCACTGTGTCTTTGAAAAAAGACCAGGCATGTTCTACTGTTTGCCATTTTTTGGAAGTGTTCCTAAGTTTCTTCCTTACCATTTCCCTCATTGCTTCATAGTTTCCTTTCCTGAAGTTGAAAGATGTCACTATGGTTCTCTTTCCGTTCGGTATGCCTACTTCAACCTTGAACTTGATCATATTATGATCACTGTTTCCCAACGGTCCCACTACTTCCACTTCCTTTGCAGGTCCCCTTAGTCCATTTAGGATTAAATCCAGAGTGGCATTTCCTCTCGTCGGTTCTCTAACAAGCTGCTCCATGAAGCAATCTTGTATAGCCTCCAGGAATTCTGTCTCCCTAGCGCATCTTGAGCTTCCAAGACTCCAGTCTATCCCAGGATAGTTGAAGTCTCCCATAACAACTGTGTAACCACTTTTGCATTCTCGCTTCATCTCGGCATCCATTTCTTTATCGCTATCTCCGGTTTGCCCGGGTGGACGATAGTATAGGCCCATCTTTATTTCATGCCCTTTCCTACCCGGTATTTTAACCCATAGCGATTCCAGTTTGTTGATCATCTCCGCTGTGTCCATTCTTGTCGATTGTATGCTTTCTTTTACGTATAGGGCTATTCCTCCTCCTTTCTGACCTGACCTATCCCGGCGATAGAGCTTGTACCCCGGCAGTGCTGTATCCCATTTGTTTTCCTCATTCCACCACGTTTCAGAGATTCCAATGATGTCTATGTCCTCTGCATTGGCCATGGCTTCTAGCTCCCCCATTTTGTTTCTTAAACTCCTTGCATTAGTATATATGCAGTTTAGATCCTGGCATTTTGTCGTCTTCATTTCTTTTCCCTGTGCTTCAGTCTTTGGTGTCTTCTCTTTTGCTACAATCTTTCTAACCTCCTCTTCTGGGTTAGTTGACTCCTGTAATTTGTCTCTTGTTTCTTCCCTGCCTTTTTTCCCCTTAGTATCTTCACGGGATACCTTCTTCCGAATCATCGACGCTAGGTCGACTGTCGGCTTTCCCCTTTCTCTTAGTTTAAAGCCTGTTCTATTCCTCTCTTGACGTTGTTTGCTAGAAGTCTTGTTCCCGCCACGCTCAGGTGCAGTCCATCTCTCCTGTAGAGCTTGCTCTTGCCCCAGAACGTTGTCCAGTTCCTCACGAAGTGGAACCCTTCTTCCTCACACCATCTCCTCATCCATGCATTTATTGATTGTAGTTCTTCCTGCCTTTTCACATCTGCCCTCGGTACCGGTAGGATCTCTGAGAATGCTATCTTCTGGGTCCTCATCTTCAGTTTCCTTCCTAGAATCTTGAACTGTTCTATCAGCGTGCCTCTTCTGTAGTCTCTCCTGCTGACATCATTCGTCCCGATGTGGATCATTACTGCGGTCTCTTCCGTCTCTGCTCCTTCCAAGACCTTCTCAATTTTGTCCACGATGTCCTTGGTTCTCGCTCCTGGGAGGCAGGTCACCAGTCGATCCTCTCTTCCTCCTGCTATGTGGCTGTCTACATGCCTCAATATCGAGTCTCCCACCAGGATCGCTGACTTTCCCTTCTTCAATTTTCTTATCGGTCTCAGGTCAAGGCAAGTGGTTGTTTCTTCAACTGGTCATCCACCTTCAGTTGGCTTTGTGTGGAAGACAGTTCTTCCCTTAGGATCACTACCCTACTAAGATTAAGTCTAAGCTCTATCTGATTTCAGCTCAGAGCCATACTCAGCCATACTTTCCTATTCTTAGCCATGAACCAGGGATCATAGAATATCTACCAATCTCCAAATAATCTGTCAGAAAGACAAGTGAAGGGTCCCAAAAAATCCCCTCCTGGGTTAATTGTGGTGATGAGTTTTCCCTGACCTCCTGTGACCTTTTAGATTGTTTACATTATGATGCATAACCTTATCCATCAGCTCTACCAAGTTTCCAAGTTCATTTAAAATTTGATAAAATCTCTTTTTCAGAATTTCAAAGTGATGTACATTTATTGGGGGAAACTCTGACTTACTTCAAACAGAGGAAAAAATGGGGAGAAACTACAATCAGTATTGGATAAAAAAGAATAACTATCCCTAAACTGTATAAAAGATCATTATTAGTGTATCTTTCCTTTACTGTATAGTGAAACCAGCAATCCGTATCTCCAGCCCTTTGCTGGTCAATTCCACCCCCCCCCCCCCCTAGTTCTTTACTGATGTATCAATCTCTAAACTGTAAATTTTCTATAATGCTCTCTTTCTCTCTCAAATAGTATACTTTAGCCAGAGGACTCTTCTGTTTTCCAAAACCCCTCTTTTTAAGGGGGATCACCAAAAGCCCTCCTTTGAGGAGGGTTTCATATAAGAATAATCTTCAGTACCTCAATCATCCATCAGCGAAACAAAATCAAATTTGATTAAATGAAACGTATGCTTTAACTGAATCCATTGAAAGTAGTGTAGAAGGATTTATGGTTCACTTAGCAGTATTATAAACACGTTACGTTTCTGTTAAGTGGTCTAGAGAAAACCATAACCTTTTATTCAAGTTCAAATATCATGGTCTAATTATACGACACAAACCCAGGCTAATGAGAAATATCTTTATTATGAAAATAGAAAAATATAATTCACAAGCCAGTTGCAGAATCTAAATATTGTTCAAAATATCTAATTACACAAATGAAACTCAGTACATGATTATCACAATCTAATGGTTAGACAACTAAGTAAAACTTCTTGTTAAACACACACACTATTCCTTATAATAATAATCCCTGATTAGCAAATGATTATATTATCACCCAGGTAACTTTTCAACCCTTTACCTTTATCAATGATTCCTATCTAATTCCCAAGCTAATAAAAGTAATTTCCGTATGCTCACCCTTAATTAGCCTCTCCGGCACAATTAGGTGGAAGAGAAAATTTTCTTGTCAGCTGGAAGACGTCAGGAATACCGTTGTAAAAGTTACACGTGTTGAAAATCCTTGATGAGGCTATAAATCATCAGCAATAAGTTCCGTTTATCTGTGCTAAGTTCAGAACAGTTTTTAAATGTCCGAATGTCTATCTCTTAGGCAGAGAATCACACGAGGTAACTTACAGGTCTAATTATTGAAAGAAAAAGTTTACAATTAGAACATCTGTGAGCAGATCTGAGCTTCCCCGGACCTTATCACAGACTAACTAATTATTAATTAATTAGCACCTTTCTTTTCTTGAATCTCATCAGATGACTTCCTCGGACCAATCCAGAAACAGAACTTGATGAATAGCCTTTCTGTATAAAGTATCATATATGCTGGAAGACCCAGGGCTGTTAGACAGATAAGAACAGAATAATTTCTTCAAGATTCACACTGTCCCATTATTAAAGCACAGATGAATGCCCTTGAATAGCAACATTCGGGTACATCCCCATAATGCATCATTCTTCTTACTTCTTGCAAAATTCATGCTGGAAAGTTGCTTGCAGAGAGAGATTCTTGAAACAATGGTTCAGGCTTGATGACATCATAGAGGCCTAACCTCAGGTGTGAATACGGAAATATCCCTACAGTCCCCCCTTTTGGAGGAGAAATAACTTCAATGGAGTCTATTTCACCTTCAACCTAACTAAGTAGGAAAGGATCGACAAGACCCAAGGTGATATAAAAATGCATAAACATAAGCAATACCATATAAATCAGCGATAAATCAAAGATATCAATAATCAATGGATAATAATCATTAAGGCAAGGGCAAAATATATGAACCCAGCCAAATAAATGATAATAAAATCACTGAATAATGGCAATATATGCTAAAATCAAAAAATCATAACTACTTAGCAAGGCACAAAAGGTATGCCAAAGCAAAAGTTAAGACAGATAGATCATAATCAAAAATACGGCTAGCAAAATTACTCTTTCATAGCCGCAATGAAATCATGCATTCTTAAGTCTGTATGTGATGGTTTCTGTTGAATAAGATGTCTAATCCGGATGGTCTCATAGAGTGCAAAAACAGAGAACCCAAATAAGAGAACCCACAGGATGGCAAAAATTGGAATAACAACAGTGATAAAAAGATCAATACTGCGGGTATCAACAACTTCATGTACATTGGAGGAGCCAATATGAAAGTCCTCAATATGAAGCTTATCATTATCAACTTTCAGTTCAATGGTGTGGGAAGGTTTTGTCATCAAATATTGTTCCACTTCAAGGGTAAAGTTGATGGGATGTCCACTGAAAACATCCAGGATTTTCAATTCAGTTTCAGTAGGAGTAGAGTCCAAATGGAAAAGAGAAACATCGAAAGAAGATATGCTGGAGCAAGATCTGGAACGGGAAGAACAAGAAACCAGGAGAATCTTGAAGGACAACACGGGACTGCGGACCAGGATCGATTACTTTGGTACCAACGCCAATCAGCAGGACAACCAGGAACAGCATCGGCAGAACTCGTTTCGCCATCTGAAAAACAGAAAAGAGAGAGAACAGCCTAGGCTGTTGCTAGGTTAATGTCTTCATCACAACAATGGTTTCATCCTGGGCAAATTTACTGGGATGACATGGTCTCAGTTGATTAATGTGGACCCATTTAAGGACATCTGCACCTGGAGAATTTGATTTGATGCGAATTTGATAGGCCACAGGTGAAGCTTTTTCCACTATAGGGAATGGACCATGCCAACTTGGCAAAAATTTACTTTCTTTGGTCTTGGTTTTGCCAAAATTGTAATAAAATACCTTGTCGCCAATTTGGTATTCCTTTGTGGTAGTCCTATGATCATAATAGGCTTTTCTACCTTTAGCAGCAATTTCCAGATTTTTCTGGGCAAAAGAAAATGCACCCTGTAAATGGTTACGTAAATGGGTGACATATTCATGAGCAGTAGTAGCGCTAGAAAGATTTACATCATTAGTTCTATACAACAAATGAATTGGTAATGTCATTTCTCTACCTGTCATCATTTCAAAAGGCGTCACCCCCGTAGAACGGTGAGGCGTGGCACGAATAGCCATCAGTACCAAAGGTAACTTCATGTCCCAATTCTTACCAGAGGTAGACACGTACTTCTTCAGGATTGTGATGATGGTACGATTCGCTCTTTCCACTTGTCCCGATGATTGAGGGTGGTAAGCTATGTGCAATTTACTTTTCACTCCGAGCATCTTCCACATGTGTCGCATCACATCCGCAGTGAAATGTGATCCTTGGTCTGAGTCCACTCTCATGGGCAAACCCCACCTACTGAACACATGATTCAGTAACAAGGTAGCGGTAGTCTCTGCCGTACAATTGGGTGCAGGCAAGCACTCAATCCACTTTGTAAACAAACAGGTGACAGTCAACATATACTTATTACCTCGGGAGGAACGGACCACTGGGCCAATCCAGTCAATCTGGATGTCGGACCAGGGCATGACCAAACCCTTCTTTCTCAAGGGTGCTCGGTGAAGTGGTGTAGAGGGTTGAAATTGACAACAAGTCAAGCAACCTCTCGTATATAACTGCACATCTTGCCGCATATGAGGCCAATAGGCCACTTGCTTCAGTGTCTCATAGGTAACTTCTTCACCTCTATGTCCTGCACAAGGTTCATCATGGGCATGTTGCAACATGATTCCTCGATATGCACGGGGTACAACCCACTGCACAATACCATGCTTACTCGTCCGAGTGAGCAGGTTCTGGTGAATCGAAAATTTCTCTCTGGAGGTGTAGAGTATCCTCAGTTCTTCATCCTTCTGGTCGTCTTCAGACAATGGATGATCCTGTGGATTCTGTATGAAGTTATAGAACTTTCCCAGGATAAGATCGGTCTTCTGAGCGGTTACAAGATCAAAGGAAGGGATATCATTACCCCACTGCACTACAGGTGTTTCAACTACCTGTTTCGCTTGGCGTCGAGTAATAGCATGTACCATCGAAAACAACTCTTCAGGGCATTGCCATAGTTCACCTGACAAAGCACCTTCTTTGGCCAGTTGATCCGCAAGGTCATTTCCGATCTTGTCAGAACTATTAACTTTAGCATGACCTTTCACTTTCTTCCAGTAGATGGTCATGTCATTGTCTCGTACCAATTGATCTAAGGCTAGAATCAAGTCACCATGATGGACAGGCTTTCCTTTGGAATTTAACATGTCCTTCTTTTTCCACACGGGTAAGTGAGACACAAAGTTTTGACGCACATAATCAGAATCTGTACAATCATGCAATTCTGCTATCCCTTGGGCTACTGTATTTCGATGTTTCTGGGCATACTTTACCTGTAAAGGCCATCCTTGGAGAGCCAAAGTCCATGAGACTATTCGGCTATTGGAGACACGACCAGTTTTGATCTTGTCACTGCCCAAGAAACTAATGGGTTGATGACAAGTCTCTACAATGAGTTTTTCTCCTTGGATATAACTCCGAAAATGTTGAAGAGCCCAAACAGTTGACAGTAGAGCTTTCTCACATTCAGAATACTTCTTCTCTACATCAGTGAAGCCTTTGCTTGCATAGGCCACCACACGCTTGTCAGAGTCGTATTTCTGGTACAGGACAGCACTCATAGAGTGTTTGGAGAATCCTAGGTCGATGAAGAATTCAAGACCACTCTCAGGGTAGGCCAAGCAAGGAAAGCTACTAAGCTGATCTTTCATCTCTTGCATAGCATCTTCCTGTTCAGGACCCCACGTCCAAGGTACATCCTTCTTTAGTAAGGCAACCAAGGGTCTAGAGATCTCTGCATACTGATCTATGAACTGTCGAGAATAGTTGCATATTCCTAAAAATGAACGAAGTTCCGTCAAATTGGTAGGTTTCCTCAACTGTTGTAGGGCCTGTATCCTTTTCTTCTGTGGTCGAAGACCTTCAGAGGAAATGTCATACCCTAAATAATTCAGAGATGTTCGGCACCATTGACCTTTGGCAAGGGTCAATTTAGCTCCTGCATTTTGCAATTGTTGGAACACATGTTCTACCTCTTCCAGGTGTTTCTGAAAGGTGAGACTCTTGATCAGGATGTCATCCACATAGACTAGAGTTCCTCGAGCTTCCGCATCTGGAAGGGCTTTATGGAGAAATATGTTGAACTCAGCTGGAGAGTTCAGAAAACCAAAAGGTGTTCTATTCCACGTGTACTGTTTCTTCCCAAAGGTAAATGCTAGTTTGTATTGATCCGGTGGATGTACAGGAACTGTCCAAAATCCAGAAGCTAAATCCAAACTGGTAAAATACTTAGCTCCTTTGATGGTAGTCAAGCTCTGGTCAAGATGGGCCATAGGCCACCTAGACAAGGGTACCCGCTTGTTTAGCTGTCGGTAGTCCAAGGCAATTCTCCAACTGTTATTCTTCTTCAGGATTGGCCACAAGGGTGAGTTGTATGTACTGTTGCAAAGCCTAATGATACCCCTAGTTTCCAGGGTATCAAGTATCTCTTGCACGGACTCATATGAGGCCAAAGGAATCTTATACTGACGTACGAAGACGGGCTTACTGTGGAGATCCGTAGGAATCTTGGTCACATGTAGATCGGTCAGACCAGTGTCATAAGAATCCACTGCAAAAAGGTCTCGATACTTGTACAACAACTGTGTGAACTGAGCCTTTTCTTCATCAGAAGAGCACGCATCAGCTAGATCCACTTGTTCCTTTACCATAGCATCAAACTGTTCTTGCAAAGATGAAGAATCAATGGCATTCACCGCTTTAGATTGGTCAGACAGAGCTAACTTCCTGGATAAAATCAAAAAATCATTCTCCACTGTTACATGGGAAGTCGTTGCATCATATGGCCACAGGAAGTCCAGTGAAATGAGTCCTTTAGGTGAGGTAAAAATATGGTCCAGTATATCCCCCCCTTGGCAGGGGTCAACAATGGAAGACAAGCTGCCAATGATAGGCAATGTTACCTCAACATCAGGAAAAGATTCACCCACTAGAAAACCCAAATGTTCTCCAGCGGAGAGAAAGACTTCCGTAGGTTGAGCATTGACAATCAATACATGGAAAGAAGAGGTAGGTACTTCAAGACATGGTAAAGCACCTAGAGAAAGACCATGCTCGAGAAAAGAGGTATTCGGGTTGAAAAAGCCAATATCATCGAGCATGCGTTGACCATGGGTCAAACGAAGAGGCAGAGCAAAATCCTGCACAAGGCCAGGAATCTTGACGTCTTCAGCACAAACCACTTCACAAACTTGAGGAAGAAGTTGTCCAGCCTTCAGACCATCCATCAGGTCCACATTTTCTACCGGGGTGCCTTGCAATCTGCTCCAAAGCACACCGTTCACCAAATCAACGTAGACTCCTAGACGAACAAGACATTCGGATCCCAAACACAAGGATGTGTGTAGGCCTTTCACCACAGAAAAGTGATGAGTGAAAGTCTTAGAACCCAGGGTCAGCGAAAGGCTACAAACCCCAACAAGAGGCTTGACCCCCTGACCTGGTATAGGTAGGTGAGTAGAGTGGCGCTGAACAAACGGAACTGATGTGGTTCGCTGAAGTTGACAGTAAAAAGATTCACTAATCATGGAGATGTCACTCTGGAGTAGCAGTTGAGCTTGAACTGGGACAGAACCGTGCAGGTGAACATCAACAAACAAGTCAGTATCATCCTGGTGAAGTACAGCCAGTAGACGAGGATGAGAGGTCAAAGAACTGGAAACAGATGAGGTCGGGTCTTGGACAGTCTCTTGAGGTGGATCTGGCACGGGGAACGTAGACTTCAGAACAATCTCCAAATGGTCAGCCTGGAGAACAATGTCAGATATTTGTTCCTTGGGAACGCTGACAATCTCGCGGTCTGTGGGACCCCCTTCTGGAACATTGGCATACCGTAGCTCCAAAATGTGTGGATCCGCTGAACGCAGGAAATTTATTCGAATTGAAGTATCGTTTCGTTCCACAGTACTGGTAACCTGGGGAAGGCGTGTAGTTGGTACCTTTCCAAAAGGAAGGGGACGAGTCACTTGAGCCCAGACCACTTCTTGGACGTAATCCAAAATAGGCCGCAATCTCTTCAAAAGATCGTTTCCAATCAAAAACTCCTCTCCTGGACTAGTGGTAATAATCACTGGGTGTTTAACATTCATTTTGCCTAACTGCAAGGTCAGCCAAGTTTGACCAACTGTCTCAATGTTCTGATGTCCATATGCAACCAAAGACAAATCACTGGGAATAATCGACAGTGGATTCTGGGTACCCAGGGTAGTCTGCAAACGTTGGAATAGTCCCTGAGTGATCAAAGTCACTTCTGAAGCCGTATCAAGTAAACCGGGACAAGACAAAACCTGTTGGAGAAACAAAGGTATAGTGTACCGTTGACCCATAGGCGTTAACCTACCCAAGAAATACTTGTGTGACTTAATGGAATCCCATGAAGGAAGCCACTCGGTGTTCTCAGATAATTCACTGGATTGTACCAGATCTATGTCTTGTGTAGCATCAGGAGATGTTGTTTGGACAGAAGATACAATAGTGGGTGGAGAAATTGGTTCTCGGACTAGTCATGCGGTATCATTCTCTAACAATTCGGGTGTGTCATCCAGGTCGTCTACTATGGAAGCCTGGGTGTCAGTTACTACAGACTTGACCACTCGAGTTCCAGAAGGCCTGTAACCGATATTGTTATCCATTCTCCTTGAGGTCTGTTCCTTTCTCGCGGGGACAGATGCTGCCAATTGTTTAGAAGTCAATTCCAGAGCAGAAATACGATTCACCACCTGAGCCAATTGTTCCATTATCACACTGAGGTCACTCTGCTTCTGTTGCTTATTGGGCCGTCTCTTCTTCTGTGTCTTGGGTCCATCCCTATTGGGTGGTGCATCAGAAGAGGAAGTCTGGTCTGCTGGACGAGATGAAACAGGTCCTGGAGTGGAAACTACAGAGCTACTAGGTTCCAAAGCAAGTGAAGTCTGAACTGCGCATACACTCAGCTTAGATTCCTTAGATCGTGCTTTGGGCACCGGTTTCTCAGATTGGCCTGCAGGAACCCTGACTTTATGATCATAGAAATCCTCAGCTACGGCTAGGATCGATGAGTAAGAGGCCTTTTTCATACCAGCCACAACCACACTCATATATTCAGGCAAGGCTTTTGCAAAGAGAGATCGGAATTCTCCATACTCCAGTTCGTCCTCAGAAGGAGTCCTGTCTGGAAAGAAATGTCGTTTCAGACGGAAAGCAAATTCACGGGGATTTTCTTGGAGTCCACAACGCAAATGGAATGCAGCTTTGCGAGATTCAATGGAATCAGCGTATGTACCATAACGTCTTTTGAGTTGTTGTTCCACCTCTAACACATCCGAAGTACCAGTGATGATGGATCGCAATGTCTCAGAACACTCAGAAGCAAAGGACCAACGGAGTAAACGAAGCTTATCACTGTCCTCTGTCACTGCATAAGTCTCAAAGAACTCATGTATTGAGGCCAAATGTGCTTCAATAGTTAGCTTAGTTCCCTCTCTAAAAGGTTCTATCATTTGTTTAAACATCTTCATTATCTGGACGTGATAGGGTGGTATAGTATAACTACCTCCTTTCTTTTGAGTTTCTTTCCCTGTTTCATTATTGTGCTGTGACCTTTGTGGAGTATGTTGTGAAATGTCTGGTGCTTTGGTGCCATCTGGTGGTTGTTTAGGCTCACTGTAAACTAACCTTACCGGGCGTGGTTTAGAGTCAGAAGGTTCAGTGACGTCACAGGAATTTGAGATAGACCTTACAGGGCGTGGTTGCTGCACTGGGCGGTCAGCTAGTGTCACTAATTTCTCAGGGCAGGGTTCGTTACTAGGCAACAAGTCATCTGCAGTAGAATCAGACCACTCCTGCGAATTCCTGTTCCCACCTTCCCCACTAGAGCTATAAAAAGAACGAAAGACGGTCCTTGGAGCTGGCGTAGGAAAATGAAGAGGCGACATAGGAAGAAAGGGAGCTGGAATATCCCTCTCACTACAAAAAGTAGCAACCTTGTCTTGTAAAACTTTCACATCAGAAGCTAACGCAGTTCTCTGGAAAGATATATCTTGAACATTCTGGCGCAGAGCCAAATTATCGGCATCTGCCTGACATAACGAGTTAGTTAACTTTGTGACCTGTAACTCGCTTTCGGAAAGTCGTTTCTGAGACTCAACAAAGTCCGCTTGTAAGGCACATAATTGTCTGTCAGCACGGGCTGCCTTATCATTAGACAGACGTTCGGTAGCGTCTAACTTTTCACCCAAACAAACATAAGCAGAAGTTACGTCTGCAAGTTCCATCTGCAACCTAGATAAAACCTCAGCATGATTTTTCTGACAAGTAGATAAAGAAAGCTGTAAATCTGCCTTCTGAGCCCGGACATTATTAAGTTGCGTCACTAAAGATGGACACTTAACACAAGAAATATCCACTGTACTTTTTTTCTGACTTTCAAGTTCAGCATTCAACTCAGAACATTGATGTCGTAACTCAGACATCACCTGATCAAAATCGGAATGTTGATCTTCACAATTAGAAGCTAACAGTTCAAGAGAATCATTACGAGTCCGTTCTGCTTGCAAAGAATTTTTACAATCCTCTAATTGCTCATATAAATCACTCTGAAGCTGACGTTGTTGAGATAAACCAGAAGAGATAGAAGTTTTAAAAGCCAACAACGCACAGATAAGCTCTGAATAATTTTCTCCTGTAGGTTTAGTACGAGCATGTAGGAGACGCTGCAATACTGAACAGTACGCCTGATTAGAGTCCTCTATATCTGCATGTAATAAACGTACAAGGTCAGAAAAATACACATCAGAATCTGTCTGTTTTAAAACTTGCACAGCCAATTTCTGAAAAACATCCTTTTCAAGAGCATGCCACGAAATCTGAGTTTCAGTGTCAACAGACATGGCTACGGTCGCAAATTAGAAACCTAGATATCCCGGCAAACGAGCCCCCAAAATCTGTAGAAGGATTTATGGTTCACTTAGCAGTATTATAAACACGTTACGTTTCTGTTAAGTGGTCTAGAGAAAACCATAACCTTTTATTCAAGTTCAAATATCATGGTCTAATTATACGACACAAACCCAGGCTAATGAGAAATATCTTTATTATGAAAATAGAAAAATATAATTCACAAGCCAGTTGCAGAATCTAAATATTGTTCAAAATATCTAATTACACAAATGAAACTCAGTACATGATTATCACAATCTAATGGTTAGACAACTAAGTAAAACTTCTTGTTAAACACACACACTATTCCTTATAATAATAATCCCTGATTAGCAAATGATTATATTATCACCCAGGTAACTTTTCAACCCTTTACCTTTATCAATGATTCCTATCTAATTCCCAAGCTAATAAAAGTAATTTCCGTATGCTCACCCTTAATTAGCCTCTCCGGCACAATTAGGTGGAAGAGAAAATTTTCTTGTCAGCTGGAAGACGTCAGGAATACCGTTGTAAAAGTTACACGTGTTGAAAATCCTTGATGAGGCTATAAATCATCAGCAATAAGTTCCGTTTATCTGTGCTAAGTTCAGAACAGTTTTTAAATGTCCGAATGTCTATCTCTTAGGCAGAGAATCACACGAGGTAACTTACAGGTCTAATTATTGAAAGAAAAAGTTTACAATTAGAACATCTGTGAGCAGATCTGAGCTTCCCCGGACCTTATCACAGACTAACTAATTATTAATTAATTAGCACCTTTCTTTTCTTGAATCTCATCAGATGACTTCCTCGGACCAATCCAGAAACAGAACTTGATGAATAGCCTTTCTGTATAAAGTATCATATATGCTGGAAGACCCAGGGCTGTTAGACAGATAAGAACAGAATAATTTCTTCAAGATTCACACTGTCCCATTATTAAAGCACAGATGAATGCCCTTGAATAGCAACATTCGGGTACATCCCCATAATGCATCATTCTTCTTACTTCTTGCAAAATTCATGCTGGAAAGTTGCTTGCAGAGAGAGATTCTTGAAACAATGGTTCAGGCTTGATGACATCATAGAGGCCTAACCTCAGGTGTGAATACGGAAATATCCCTACAGTAGCAATGTGGCAAAAAAAACAACAACATAAAAACTGTTGCAGCTCTGGCAAAAAATTTAACCTATTTACAGTGAGGATATGAGCAAAATTCCATGACCCTTTCGAGAAGTGAGTCTTCCAATTAAATTCTATATGAAAGCAGAAAAAGGCCATATGGTCTCTCTAGTCTGCCCAACTTCTCCCTTAGATATTCAACGTACTTGTCCCAATCTTTCTCTACCACCTCTACTGTGAAATCGTTCCACACATTCACCTCTTTCTTTGGAAAAGTATTTTCTGAGGTTACTTCTGAATCTATTCCTTTTCACCTTCATCCTATGACCTCTCATTCCAGAGCTTCCTTTCAATTGATAGAGACTCGCCTCATGCGTATTCATGCTATGTAGGTATCTCTCCTCTCCCACTTTTCCGCCAAAGTACACATACTGAGCTCTTTAAGTCTCTCCTATACGCCTTATGACAAAGACCACCATTTAAGTAGCCTTCTTTTGGATCAACTCCATCCTGTTTATATCCTGTTCACCTCATTCAATGTCTAGATTGCAGAATGACTTTCATTTATGCATGGATTATTGGTCGAAGATGTCATATTACACAATTGATGGCTCTTATTTTGCTCTGAGAAAGGGCTGCCTGCTGTGTTATTGCTAAAATGTAGCCTTGAACACCAGTACCTGGAATTTAATTAAAAGTAATATTTTGGATTTAAATTGAGAAATTCTATTCTTATGATCATAAAACTGATGATAAAACCTATGGAAAATGCTGAACAGCTAGTGGACGAGGCCATTTATTTTATGGTACAAGAAAGCAATAACTCATGTGCACCTTGTTCCTCTTAGCTTCTGATTTACTGTACAGTAATTCACTTCCTCTCTGCCACTAAAATCAGCTCAGAGAATATCTTAATAGGTACAGAATACTGAAAGTCTATCAATCTCTCAGATCTCTTGGGGGAATAACTTTGCTCTGGGTTTGCAGCCTTTGCTTGCTCCTTCATTAGCTCTCTCTAAAAGAACATGGGTGAAATGGAATTTGTCATAGTTTAGTTCTTTCATTATAGTAAGGCCGAATAGCAGAGTGTCACATTGTCTGTACAAAATTCCACATAATAATAATTTTATTCTTTTATACTGCCGTCACCAGCAGTTCTAGGCGGTTTACATAGAAGAGTACTGAACATTCAGTGAAGAGTACAACAGTATAAAATATATGATTACTTCCTCGAAGGGGAGTTTACATTAAGATGATTAAAAACAATCATTTAAAACACAGCAATAAAAATGCATAGTCTTTGGAGGTTCAATACTTTTCAGTGATTTAATCAGACGTCTTTAGATTTGTAGCACTCACTTAATGAAAATGAGATGTGATAAACGATGGCATGAAAAGGTTTCCAATGTCAATTAAAGAACCCAATACATTGAGAACATGCAATTCTGAAATGTTAAACAGATGAACCACGGGAAGTTTGGTTATTTCAGGAAGTATGACCCTCTCCTGTTTGTAAACATGTTTTCAGAGCACTGCTGATCTAGCACTAGGGTTGAGAAACGTCCCGTGGACATTTATGTTCTTAATTGGGGGAAGCCTCACACCCATAACAGTAAAACTATATTACCAAGAAGAAGGACACAAAAAGGCTTGAAGCAATCCAGAGGAAGGCGATGAAAATGATAGGAGGTTTGCGCCAAAAGACGTATGAGGAGAGACTAGAAGCCCTGAATATGTATACCTTAGAGGAAAGGAGGGACAGGGGAGAGATGATTCAGACGTTCAAATACTTGAAAGGTATTAACATAGAACAAAATCTTTTACAGAGAAAGGAAAATGGTAAAACCAGAAGGTTGAGGGGTGGTAGACTCAAGAGCAATGTAAGGAAATTCTTTTTTACAGAGAGGGTGGTGAATGCCTGGAATGTGTTCCCGAAAGAGGTGGTGGAGATGAAAACGGTGATGGAGTCCAAAAAAGCTTGGGATGAACACAGAGGTTCTAGAATCAGAAACTAATAGTAAATATTGAAGAACTAAGGCCAGTACTGGACAGACAAGCACGATCTGTATCTGTATATGGTTGTTTGGTAGAGGATGGGCTGGGAAGGGCTTCAATGGCTGGGAGGGTGTAGATGGACTGGAGTGAGCTTTGACGGAGACTTCAGTAGTTGGAACCTAAGAATAATACCGGGCAGAGCTTTGGATTCTTGAACAGAAATAGCTAAGAAGAAAAAGTAAAAAAACCCCAACAAATTTTTAGATTGAATCAGGTTGGGCAAACTGGAGGGCCATTCGGGTCTTTATCTGCCGTCATCTACTATGTTCTTATGAATGCAGCAGTGATTAGCTAGTCTTCGATTAAAAGGTCCTATTTCCATAAATGAACATGTCAATGTGTATATTTTTACACCGGTCAGAGTTTCATAACAGGCCATTAACAAATGGCATTATAACTTTATCCTAGAATCAGCATTTCATATTCCACAGTCTAATATATCAATACAATTATTGTGACAGTTAGATTGAAACATTTCCTTTTCTTATTCCCTGCTGCGTATGAGGAATAACTCCCTACTCATCGAAAATAGGGCTGTGGAGACCTCAGGAAATCATCTGATGCACTTTTTATTGTGCTTCCAGGCCAGATCCAGTTCTCAAGGGCTCAATCAGCTCATTTTAAGGCTTCTGAAATGAATGTATATCCGCATAATTTTACTTAAGTTGTAAGTTTCTATGTAAATTAACCCAATAACATCCTGATACCGAGTCATAAGGAGTCTCCACATCTGCAGGAGAGCTCACATTTTCCCTTTCATTCAAAATACAATTTTCTTATGTTAAATATTCAATTCATAATCACATAAGTACTTTGCCAATATAAATAAATAATCATAAAGTGCTCAGAGCCACCACCAGGTCATTGCGAATGCAGTTCAGACCACGATAGTACCTTCCATAAAGCATAGTGTGCAATTGCTTTATCGGGGAAGGTTTCAGCCAAATGATAATTTCTCCTAGGCATTGGAGGGAAGTGAAAGATTAGACTTCATTGCAAGCATGACAGCACTTGATATGGATTAACTTTATACAGTCCATGATACATGATAGTTAAACGCTGGACAGGAGGGTAACAAGATAATTACAGTTCAGCATGTTTTTGATAGCATTTTATCAGTGATTTTTTTGCTTTATGGAAGGCAGAGAAGAATAAGGTACTGTCGTGGTCGGTGGCTCTGAGCACTTTATGATTATCTATTTAGCTATTATTATGTTAAGGCTTTAGATATATAGAGTCTCTATAGAAGGGTAGATTCTATAGTACAACAAAAGGGATGGTATAGTATAAACCTCCCTTAAATACCTCCTGTTTCAATGTGACTTATCAAGTGTATTTTCCAGGCCCTCAGAGGTGCCACCAACAGTTCAATAAACTTTCATAACTGTTGGATTTATGCCCCCAATCGTCATCGGGTCCCTGGTAAGTTCAAAAGTGCAATGCTTTTTAGTATATTTTTGGTATATTTTCAATAAATAAGTTAAATAGGTTAAATAGTAAAGTTTACTTAACTTGGGTGTTAGCCAAGAGGGACAGTCGCCAACATGTTTCACCCTGTTAAGGTTTCCTCAGGGCACAATCCCTCAAAACTATGTGCTTATCACAACGTGGCCACCCGAAATGTGATCATATAAATTGGGAGGGGGTTAACGTAAGAGTCTGCAGTCTTCTCCCTGAAGTATAGAAGACTTGGATATTATGATTTTTCTGAAGGCATAAATAAACATGGAGTCAGTTGATCTGCAGCACCATTTTAGGTAAGTCATAAGAATAGCCTTATTGGGTCAGACCAATGGTCCATCAAGCCCAGTAGCCCATTCTCACGGTCATGGATAAGAACATAAAAGTCATTCTGGGACAGACTGAAAGTCCATCAAGCCCAGTATCCTCTTTCCAAGAAGACACAGGGGGATTCTGCAACGTGACATAATCAAGCTCGAGAAATGGGCATTGACATGGCAAATGAGGTTCAACGTGGATAAGTGTAAAGTGATGCATGTTGGTAACAAAAATCTCATGCACGAATACAGGATGTCCGGGGCGGTACTTGGAGAGACCTCCCAGGAAAGGGGAGTTCTGATCGACAAGTCAATGAAGCCGTCCGCGCAATGCACAGCAGTGGTGAAAAGGGCAAACAGAATGCTAGGAATGATAAAGAAAGGGATCTTGAACAGATCGGAGAAGGTTATTATGTCGCTTTACCGGGCCACGGTGCGCCTTCACCTGGAGTACTGCATCCAGCACTGGTCGCCGTATATGAAGAAGGGCACGGTACTACTCGAAAGGTTCCAGAGAAGAGCGGCTAAAATGGTTAAGGGACTAGAGGAGTTGCCGTACAATGAGAGGCTAGAGAAACTGGGCCTCTTCTCCTTTGAAAAGAGGAGACTGAGAGGGGACATGATCGAAACATTCAAGATAATGAAGGGAATAGACTTAGTAGATAAAGACAGGTTGTTCACCCTCTCCAAGGTAGAGAGAACGAGAGGGCACTCTCTAAAGTTAAAAGGGTATAGATTCTGTACAAACGTAAGGAAGTTCTTCTTCACCCAGAGAGTGGTAGAGAACTGGAATGCTCTTCCAGAGTCTGTTATAAGGGAAAACACCCTCCAGGGATTCAAGACAAGGTTGGACAAGTTCCTGATGAAACAGAACGAACACAGGTAGGGCTGGTCTCAGTTAGGGCACTGGTCTTTGACCTGGGGGCCGTCGCGTGAGCAGACTGCTGGGTATGATGGACCACTGGTCTGACCCAGCAGCAGTAATTCTTATGTTCCTATATTCTTAACTCAGGCCGCAAGTACCTGCAAGATCCCAAGAAGTATAATAGCTTATGGACTTTTGTTTTAGGAAATTATCCAAACCTTTTTTAAACCCTGCTAAGCTAACTGCTTTCACTACATTCTCTGGCAACATTCCAGAGTTTAATTATACATGGATGTGAGAATATAGACATTTTTGTAAAAATGTGCTGAACCTGTAACATATTTTAGAATACCAGGGCTGTATGTATAAACATATGTATCTCTGCCCCCCCCCCACCCCCCACCCCAGAAAGCAAGGCAGGAAAAATATATAAGAGATAGCCTAAATGAAAATCCAATATTAATCATATATAACACTTTCACATGGACAGTGCAAAGGTAAAGAGAAAAACACAAGCACAGGCCAAAAATAATAGACTCAGGGGAGGAAAAAGCCTCAGAAACAAACCCTCCTACTCCACAAAAGTGATTCAAGGTGTTCAGGCCAAAACCTCATTGGCATTAAAAAAAACCTTCCCTGGAATATGAAAAAGTTCTGTGTGGTGCAATAATTATGACAGATAAGGATAAATATCTTTATAAAGGCGGTCAATAAAGCCCAATAAAAAATATATATCCTGAAGACACTGGGAAGGTAAGGACAGACACCACCCACAAGCCCCCATGCCTAGCTAAGACCTCTCACTCTCAGGCTTGAGCTCCCGAACTGAGCTTTTCACTTCAGCTGCACCACTTTTCTGAATTAAGTTGTCCTCCATGGCAACCCCTTTATCTGGCTTTTGTCCTTCACTCACCGCCTATTCCATTCGTTCTGACTCCCCCAGGTGTGTCTCTTATTCCACCCTCTGAGTTAGAAGGGCCTGCCTCTAGTTCTAGATGGGCTCTTTCTAATCTGTGGAATGGCATAGTATATTACCGTGTTTCCCTGAAAATAAGCCCTAGCATGATTTTTAGAGATGCTCCTAATATAAGCCCTACCCCCAAAATAAGTCCTAGTTAAGATCGACCCCTGGGTCCATCCTGACACTCCCAGACTCAATCCATGAAACTAGTGCTGCCCGATTTGCCAATCATCTCTCTCTTCCTCTCCTCCACCCCAATTCTTTCTCTTTCCCCCTCCCACCCCACCCACTATTTCCAGCATCTTTCCTCACCTCTCACCCATCCCCTTGTGCAGCAGCTCCCGAGACCTCCAAAAACAATGGCAGTGCTCTGAACGGGGCTGGGCCTTCCCTCTGCAGCGTCTTTCTATCCCTCCTTCCACTCCCTCTGTGCAGCAGAACCCCTCCCACAGTGAGCCTGACATACCTCCACTCCGAAGTCTTCAAAACAGCAGCGGCAGCAGCACTCTGAATGGGTTGTTTCGCTGCCTACCCCGCCAGGGCCTTCATCAGTGACATGGCAGAGGGAATTCCCTGGTGGGGAAACACAGCAATTCTTCACCCAAAGGAACTGTGCTTCTTCCGTCTCTCATCGCTCCTGCCCCCTGGTGAGCAGGGGGATAGCCCTGAAGTGGAAAAAAAGGGATCCAGTCCTTAGAGCCAAGACTCCATGCCGGTTGGACTGGGGTTTTGTGGGAAGGATTGTGTTTCCCCCATTCTTGGCTCTAGAAATTCCATGAGTGAAGGGAAAAGGATAGTGATAAGAGTGTATTACTGTCTGCCTGGCCAAGATAAACAGATAGATACTGAAATGTTAACTAGGAAGTCTAACAAACTGGGTAACACAATAATAATGGAATGGGATATAGTTTATCTTCATTTAATATACCGCCCTTCCTTAGGCAATAACAGAGCAGTTTACAAAATTATAGTTAAAAGAGAAAGGAATTTCATATCCATAAAAGAAATAAGGGATAACAGAGTAGGAACAGAAAATTGAGAGAGAGAAAACCATTCTTCAGATTGCTTCATGACACCGTCATCATCTAAGTGAATAGAAATGGCTTCAAGAAAGTTCTACATTTCAAATAAGTAGGTCTGACAACCGCACTATCCCCCCTCCTGTACTAATGCGTAGCAGCAGCGGTAACTGCTCCGAAGCTCATAGGAATTCTAAGAGCGTCAGAGCAGTTACTGCTGCCGGTGGTGCTAAAACCCACGCTATACGTTAGTATGGGGGGGTATATTTGGAAAGGAATTCCAACGAGATGGTGAAATACTAAAAAAAAAGCTCTCGCTCGAGTTAATTCATAATGAATAGAGGGGATTTTAAGATGCTGATCATTCAAAGAGCGCAAGAGTCATGGTAGGCAATAAAAACTACCGTATTTTTCACTCCATAAGATGTACTTTTTTCACCAAAAAAGTGGGTGGAAAAAAGGGTGCGTCCTATGGAACGAATACTCAACCCCCCTCCCCCATTACCTTATTTAGACTGACGCTCGCTGCCGCTGCTCCTGGTCTCTCAATGCTACCATAAGTAGAGGAAGGGAAAGTCCAGGCGGGTGCAGCAATTGCATGCCCGCCGGCCCAGAAGCCTCAATGGCTAGCCCAGACCTTCAGTCCGACGTCAGAATTGACATCGGGAATAAGGCTTCTGGGCCAGTGGCGTGCAATCGCAGCACCCACCTGGCCCTTCCCAACGATGTGTTCTGTGCCAGCTCCCCACTTGAACCTTGACCTGCTGCTGAGCCAGGAGTCCCCCTCCTCTCCCCACTGCTGCTGCTTCATTGATGTGTCCTCACAGCAACAGCAGCAGGAGGTAATTAAATCCAGCAGGCGGGCAAGCTTGGGGGGGTGGAAGAGGACAAAGGCTGGAAGGCAGTGAGGGGAACATAAGAGGGAGGAAGGAAGGGACATATGTTGGTCATGAGGAAGGAAAGAAAGAAAAATCACCAGACAATAGGGGAAGAGGACAAAGGATGGAAGGCAGAGAGGGGAACATAGGAGGGAAGAAGGGACAATTGAGCCTGAGGAAGGAAAGAAAGAGAGAAAGAAAGAAATCACCAGACAACAGGGGGGGAGGAAGAGGACAAAGGCTGGAAGGCATTGGGGGGGTCATAGGAAGGAGGGAGAGAAGAAGGGACAATTGTTGGGCCTGAGGTAGGAAAAAAAGAACGAAATCACAGACAACCAAAGGTAGGAAAAATGATTTTATTTTCAATTTATATTATATTACATTAGAGATTTCTATTCCGCCCTTACCTTGCGGTTTAAGGCGGATTACAAAAAAGTTATAAATGGTGGGTTACAATGGAAGACCATTGGTGAATTCAAGGGAAGTTGAGAAGAACAGGTAGTATCTGTGGGGCGGGACAAAGGTGGGAGGAGGGAAGGTATTTGAGATGTTAAGTGTTTCAGTGATTTCTTGAAGAGCATCATTTTTATTTCTTTTCTGAATATCTTGTAGTCGGGGGTGGTTATCAGTAGGTTGGAGATTTGGTTATCTAGTTTTGCTGCTTGTGTTGCTATGAGGCCATCCTAGTGATCAAAATGTGTCAGTTTTGAGAATTTATATCTGCTGTCTATATTTTACACTATATTTGTCTATTTTTCTATAGTTGTTACTGAGGTGACATTGCACATTTTAAAAAGTCATCTGCCTTGACATCTGTGCCCTGTCCCTGCCTACCACTAGACCACCAGAGGGGGGACAGGGTACAAAGCCTGGCAGGAAGGGGGGAACAGGGTGCAGAGCCTGGCAAGGAGTGTGGGGTTGGGTGCAGAATGTTTTTTTTCTTGTTTTCCTCCTCGAAATCTAGTGTGTGTCTGCTGCAGTGTTTAAATAAAGAATAAAATAATAATAATAATAATAAATCTAGGGTGCGTCTTATGGTCAGGTATGTCTTATGGAGCTAAAAATACAGTAATCAGAGAAGAAAGATAAGCTGGACTGTTGCATTGAATTGATTTAAAAGTTAAAATAAAAATTTTAAATTGAATTCAATTACCCCAATACTGAATGTGTAAATGTAAGATCAGGGCATGCATGGGATGTAAAGTTCCTTGATGAAATCAAGGACTGCTTTATGAAATAGCTGATTCAGGAACCAACAAGAGGTGATGCAATTCTAGACATGGTCCTTAGTAGAATGCATGATTTGGTTCAGGAAGTAATGATGCTGGGACCACTTAATAAAACTGATCATAACATGATCAGATTTCATATAATCTCTGTAGTTAGTTCAAACAGGAATACAATAGTATTTACCTTTAAAAAAGAAGATATAAGGACATAAGAATTGCCGCTGCTGGGTCAGACCGGTGGTCCATCATGCCCAGCAGTCTGTTCACATGGCTGCCCTCTGGTCAAAGACTAGCGCCCTGACACCAGCCCTACCTACGTACGTCCTTGTTCAGCAGGAACTTGTCTGACTTTGTCTTGAATCCATGAAGGGTGTGTGCCCCTATGACAGACTCCGGAAGAGTGTTCCAGTTTTCTACCACTCTCTGGGTGAAGAAGAACTTCCTTATGTTTGTATGGAATCTATCCCCTTTCAACTTTAAAAAGTGCCCTCTCGTTCTCCCTACCTTGGAGAGGGTGAACAACCTATCATTATCTACTAAGTCTATCCCCTTCAGTACCTTAAATGTTTTGATCATGTCCCCCTCTCAGTCTCCTCAGTTTCTCTAATCTTTCGCTGTACGGCAGCTCCTCCAACCCCTTAACCATCTTAGTCACTCTTCTCTGGACTCTTTCAAGTAGTACCGTGTCCTTCTTCATGTACGCAGTACTCCATGTGAGGGCGCATCATAGCATGATAACCTTCTCCGATCTGTTCGTGACCCCCTTCTTTATTATTCCTAGCATAACATGAGGAGAATGGTAAAAAAGATACTTAGAGGAGCAGCTGCAAAAGTCAAAAATGTACATTAGATGTGAATGTTATTCAAAAAGACCATCCTGGAATCCCAGACCAGTTGTCTTCCATGTATTAAAAAAGGAGGAAGGAAGACCAAATGGCAACCGGTGTGGTTAACAAGTGAGATGAAGGAAGCGATTGGAGCGAAAAGAAAATCCTTCAGAAAGTGGAAGCAGCAGCCAAATGAAAATCATTGTAAACAACATAAATAATGACAAGTCAAATGTAAGGTGCTGATAACGAAGGCAAAGTACGACCTTGAGAAAAGAAGATTGAATTGGAGGCAAAAACACATAGTAAAAACTTTTTTTAAGTGTCTTAGAAGCAGGAAGCAGGGAAAAGAATCAGTTGGACCACATAAACATACAGTGAAAAGGCACAGATAGTGACAGGCAACAGGACACAACTCAGAGGCATAAGAACATAAGAAGTGCCTCTGCTGAGTCAGACCAGAGGTCCATTGTGCCCAGCAGTCCGCTCGTGCGGCAGCCCATCAAGTCCAGGACCTGTGTAGTAGTCCTCTATCTATACCCCTCTATCTCTTTTTCCAGCAGGAAATTGTCCAATCCCTTCTTGAACCCTAGTACCGTACTCTGTCCTATCACGCCCTCTGGAAGCACATTCCAGGTCTCCACCACCCGTTGGGTGAAGAAAAACTTCCTAGCATTGGTTTTGAATCTGTCCCCTTTCAGCTTTTCCGAATGCCCTCTCGTTCTTGTAGTTTTTGAAAGTTTGAAGAATCTGTCCCTCTCCACTTTCTCTATTCCCTTCATGATCTTGTAAGTCTCTATCATATCCCCTTTAATTCTCCTCTTCTCCAGAGAAAAGAGCCCCAGTTTCTCCAGTCTCTCAGTGTATAAAAGATTTTCCATACCCTTTATCAAGCGTGTCGCTCTCCTCTGAACCCTCTCGAGTATCGCCATATCCTTCTTAAGGTACGGCGACCAATATTGGATGCAGTACTCCAGATGCGGACGCACCATCGCCCGATACAACAGCAGGATAATTTCTTTCGATTCAATTCGATTCAGCCTGTTGAATCGATTTTTTGATTCGATTCGATTTTCCTGTCCAATTGGGTGTTTTTTTAAAAAACATCCTGGTGGGTTTATTTTATAACCTCTTCACCCTTTTTATAGCCTCTTCATCCCCTTTGCCTTCTTTTAACTACACTGGCACTTTGATGTAAACAAACACAAAAGACTTTTCCTCTCCCTGTTAAATCCTAGCTCACATTTGCAGTCTAACACCAGCTCTGGCAGGATACATGTTTCAAATCTGACATATTGTAATCACAAAACAGAAAATAAAATGATTTTTTTCTACCTTTTGTTGTCTGGTCCTTATTCAAATCTTGTTGGTCCCAGGCTCTGGTTGTCTTCTGATAACTTGCTTGCCAGGGTCTCCTTCTTTCTCCATGCTAACCATCCATCTTCCATCTCTGTCCTCCCCTTCCATTTCCTTTCCCTCCCCTGGAGGTCTGGCATCTTTATTTTTTTTTCGTCTCCATCCACAGATCCACCTTTTCTCAACTACCCTTTCATCCAGCATCTCTCCCTCCTTCCCTACCACCCCAGGGTCCACCATCTCTCCCTTTCTTTTCCCAACTACCCTCCTATCCAGTATCTCTATCCCCCCTCCACACCATCCCTTGTGTCCAACTTCTCTCCCTTTCTGTTCCTTCCCTCCCTAAATCCCATCATCTATCTCCCTCTCCTCTATTTTTAGACCCTCCCCCCAAAGTCCGGCATATGCACGTCTCTTTGACCCCCCCCTTCCCTCCCTCCGTGTACTTCTAGACCAGGGTCCATTCCCCCCTGAAGGCCTGCCTGCTCCTCTGAAAGCCTGCATCCAAGGCCTGCCTGTCCCCACTGAAGGCCTACATCCAAGGCCTGCCTGTCCCCACTGAAGACTTGCATCTAAGGCCTGCCTGTCCCCCCTGAAGGCCTGCATCCAAGGCCTGCCTGTCCCCACTGAAGGCCTGCATCCAATGCCTGCCTGTCCCCACTGAAGGCCTGCATCCAAGGCCTGCCTGTCCCTCCTGAAGACTTGTACAAGATGTCAGAGGAGGGGGGCAGGACCGCGATTGAGACAAGGCAGCTCGGAAGACCCGATGGCAGCTTGCAAAGATCGCTAACACTAGTGATGTTATGCAGGCTGATTAAATGAGGTAAATCGATGCTGGGAGGCCAGGGAGGAAGCCGGACAGAAGCAATGACACTCCCCACTCGCCCTCTTAAGCAGGAGCGGCAGTGGCCGGCCAGCAAGAGGCAGCGCTGCCGATCCTGCTTTAGGAGGCGAGGAGGGAAGGTCAGTGCCTAATCGGGAGGCCAATTTTTTTTGTTTTTGAATCGATTCAAACCTATTCACCTGAAATGAATCGGTGAATCGATTTGAATCGTGAATCGGGCAGCACTACTGGCCGCACCATTATTGAGATGGCTTGGGGAAATCCACTGCTTATTCCTAGGATAAGCAGCATAAAATCTGTTTTATTACTTGGGATCTAGCTAGGTACTTGGGACCTGGGTTGGCCACTGTTGGAATCAGGATACCCAGCTTGATAGACCTTATGTGAGCCAAGTACATGACAGTCGAGCCATTGTGACATCACTGATGAGGTTGTTCCTTAGGCATTGGTGGAATGAGACTTTATGACATCACAAGCTCAGCTCTGGAATGTTGCTACTCTTTGGGTTTCTGCCAGGGGAGGGAGGGAAGGAAGGATGTCAGGGGAGGGAGGGAGGGAAGAAGGAAAGGATGCAAAAGCAGGGAGGGGGGATGGATGGTTGGATACCAGAGGAGGGTGGGAGGGAAGGAAGGAAGGATGTCATAACTGGGAGGGTAGGAAGTAGGGATGCCAGAATAGGAAGGGAGGGAAGAAAGGAAGAATGCAAGGAAGGGGAGGGAAGGAAGAAAGAATGTGTTTTAACAAATTTGAACAGTTTAGTAGTGTCATTTGCAAATTTAATCACCTCACTCATCGTTCCAATTTCCAGATCATTTATAAATAAGTTAAATAACACCAGTCTCTGCGGCACTCCACTATTTACCCTCCTGCATTGAAAAAAATAGCCATTTAACCCTAATCTCTGTTTCTTTGTATTGTGTTCAACAGAAAAGGCCTGTGGGCTCAGGCCTACCCAAAATTAGCTGCCTGGCTACACCACTATGCTATCTGCAATATTTTGAGTTCCTAGGGGTGGGCGCCCCACCTGACTGTCACTGATTCTGCTAACATTGTTCAACAATGAGGCGGGTACAGGCAATCCCAGCTGGTTGTGCTTGAGCAGGTAAATAGGTACAAACTAAAGGGTTTTGTGAGGTGCAGCAGAAGGGAGATCGTACATAGTAGAGCCCTGGATTATTTGTATTTGAATTCCACCAAATATGAATAATTTATTCAAAGAACTAGATGGGGGTCGAATTGGTTCAAATATGATTATTGAGTGCAGCCATACACAATATATAATTCAGCTCTGGAACTCGTTGGAGGATGTGTAAAATCAGTTATGTAACTGGCCTTAAAACAAAAGTTTGGATAAATTCCTGGAAGAAAAGTTCATAAATTTTGGGAAAACAACTGCACCATTTTCAAATAAATCATATTGCAAGATCATCAGTTGCAAATTTTTTGCCTTCTGCTTTGCCTCTGATTTTGGTGGACATTTCTTGTGAAACTTCATTCTGACATGATTATGGAGTTCCTTTCTGCTTGTATCTATATTTTTATTATAAACCACCTTTCGTGACTTAGACACCTAACTTATCCTGGGTTTTACTAAGCAGCGTAATAGCATTTTACTGCGGGCCGGCAAGGTAAGTGCTCCGACACTCATAAGAATTCATTGAGCATTGGAGCATTTACCTCACCTGCCCGAAGAAAAATGCTCTTACGCTGCTTAATAAAAGGAGCCTTTAATTGGCAAAAATCTCCTTAATAGCTTCAATAATTGAAAAAAGAATTTTATTGGGCAATAGGCACCTACCCAGTTCTATAAAAGGTAGGCCCCCTAGCACATGGCGCTTAGCCTAAGTGGCCTTTTTTATGGGTGAAGCATGACTTAGGTGCCACTAAGCGCAATTCTTCAAAAATTCAGGCACTTGAAATGTAAGTCTTTAAAACCCTGACCTACATTTCCAGAAGCAAAGAAATTAGCGTTGTTGATTTGTGCCTTTTGAACAAGAAAATAAGATGGAATTTGATGGGGTTGATCAGAATTATTATTCCAAATTTTAGCACTCTGATAAGACCTCATGCAAACTTTCCTCATTGATTGAAAACCTAAATTTAATCTTTGAACGCTTTCATGGGAAATACTGCCACTAATTTCTTGTTAATTGGCTCATTCAATTAAGTTGTGTGTACAATTCAAAATTCAGAAGTATAGGCACATAGGGGGTAAATAGCACATAGCCCCCTTTCGGCAAAATTATCTGTCAGTATTTAAAGACACAACACATGGCTCATTGTCATTTTTATTCAAAATTGCTTGAAGTTTATTCCTGTATCTGAGTCTTTTTCCTCACCAAGAAACCTCTAAAGTGTATTCCCATAGACATAATGGAAAAAAAACCCATTTCATTACATCTTACCCAATGCCCTGAATTCAATACAATCTGCTCCTGAAAACAAGAAAAGGCTTAAAAAAACAAGATTAGCAATGCAAGAATACAGTATGTATTATTATCCTGAATACAAAAATATTTTTTATGTAGAAAGAATAAGTTAGGCTAAATTACAAACATTCACATTGTCTTGTCATTCAGTTTGTCTAATTAGAGGCGCATGCCTAGAATTTTGCAGAGACCATTTCCAGAAGCATGTCTTCCATATTTACAGAGCCAATGATGGGCTTAAAGAAGAGTTCTGCCACAGTATTAGCATTAATGGATCTAAGCAAGGAGAGAAGAACATTTAACTTGGCAAATCTGCTCTTGTCCCATCTGTGCGTCGTTCCAACGTGTTCGTTGAGGGCTTGCTTCGCTTCCCTCTGTAGTCCCTCAATGTACTGTGTGCAGAGCAGTCCTGCCAGCTCTGCTTAAGAGAAAAATAAAGGCCATTGAACTCATCTCGCACACATTTACCATTTTTCATTTAAGAAAAGCTATGGTGAGATACTAGTTAACACGTTTTTAGACAAAATATAGCTTTTGACACTGCAGAATTCCAGTATCTAGGAGAAAACACTTCTCTCAGTTGAGACAAAAATATTATTCAAGTTAGGTTGTACCTGTTACAAGACATCGGTTGGCCTTATGCCTGAATATATTATTGATCACTTTAAATTTACTGACAGAAAACATTTTTCTTTGCATTTTAGATTATTTATATTTCCTACTGTAAAAGGTTGTAGATTTTTCCATAGAATTTTATCTTTTCAAGCTGGATCATGGGATAAACCCTTTTCTGTCCTGATAACAAACTCCTATCTTTCCTATCTAACTCCTATCTTTCCTTTAGAAAAATGCTAAAGACCTAATTATGTGACAAATTATTCTGAATGTGATTTTAATACACTGTGCTTGTTGTTAACCGCGTTGAACTGAGAGGTTACTGCGGTATATAAGTGAATTTGTTGTTATGTTATTCAAGACCACAAATGTATCTTCATCATTTACAACAAAAGGTTGTGAGAATCTCAAAGTTCAGGTACATTTGTGAGTAATTATCTTGTATTCACATGGGAGAAGAAGGGTTGGTCCAGCTCAGGGGTAGACAACAACAGTCCTTGAGGGTCGTAACCAATGAGATTTTCAAGATTTCCCTAATGAATATGCATGATCTTGAATTGCATATTCATCGTGGAAATCTTGAAACCCCAACCGGGTTGTGGTCCTTGAGGACTGTGGTTGCACACTCCTGTTTTAACAACTTCCAACTTGAACTGACAAGGCTCACACAAGCCTTCATCCATAACTGTCCCTGGTTTATCCATTAATATCCTCATTTTATTCCAGCCTAGCTAGAGCGACAGTGCTCTGCTAAGAGCCATGCACCATGACTCCCTCCAGAATCTAGTATGCCTGCATTTTAAAATGGCCCACTAGGTGTCACCATTGTACAGTTGCAGAGATTCCTGCTGCCAGGAGCCCAGAGCATCCCAAACCTCGGCAACCCAGGGAGCCAAAGCCAAGCCTAGGCATACAATAAAAGACTCAGCCTCTTTGCCCCTGGCTTGAGCCTTTATTAATCTAATCAATTACTAGAATATCTTAAGATTTCATTAAACTCCTTTAAGGACACTAATTCTGGCAGAATTGAGAAAGATCACTACATAAGATGAGGAAATGGGTTTCTTTTTTATATCATTGTCATATCTATTTAGAGAAAGCCACTGAATACATGGGGGCTGATATTTAGCCAACAGCGGGCAGCACACTTACACCCACTGCCAGCAATGACCCTGGATATTCAATGCTGGACCATTTCCGGCAACTGGCAGCTAGTCAATAACCGTTTAGCCAATAGATCTTAGAACAAAAATATATAAATATGATTTAGGGGTGGTTATCAACATGGGCTACTGTTAGAACAAGGTCTCATGAAAACAGAACAAGAAGACCCAAATTTCCACAGGATAAAGAGCAAAGTAAAAACAAACAAAACTATGGAAATCTCACTATTCTGGACCTCTGTTTTATTTCTTCCAACAATCTTAAAACAGTCTTTGGAACTCTGTCCACATTTATACTTGGCAGACTCATAAAAGACTTTTAAGATTGTTGGAAGAAATAAAACAGAGGTCCAGAACATTGTGATTTCCGCAGAACAGGGTCTCATGACATAAAAAGAGGCCCTGTGTTAAATTAACCCAAGTGGTAGCAAAACAATTTACCTTTAAGAGTAGGCCATGTTGATAACTTCTCCCCTATATCATCAAGCAAGCGACACAGTTGATTGACCATTTCCACCATCAGAGGACAACTACATTATGAATGATATTAGAATAATATGATTATAGCTAATTTAATTTGATGATTAGAATACCTCTGCTAAATTGGACTTACCCATTTCCTTTCTTCAGCTGTTTTTAATCAGTCTTTCACCACCGATTTTCTTCTAATACAGCAACATGTAGGGGCCAGCCAGTGTGCACTTAAAGCCGGAAAATTGGCCTAACACAGAATGGGCTCGAGTGTTCTGTATTAGTTTGGCCTTCTGTACACAGTAACAGGTGGTATTTATCTTCTTGTATTTTTTTGGAAGGAGCATGTCGGGTGGAAGTGATAGTCAGCTAGCGGGTTGACATTAGTACACACTAAGGGCCAAATTCTATAAATGATGTCCTACCACTGTCTAACCAGCCAATCGGAATGCACATTTTAAAACAAAACCAACCCCAAACTGAGGCAGGCCATTTACACTGTCACGAGTGCAGGGAGGCGCCTAGAGACGCTTAAGCTTAAGCTTGCCCAAGGCTGGATGTGGGAGTGGTTTTGCCTAGAAGTGGTCTTAGGTGTGCTTAAGTGAAGCGGTGTAGGTTGGAGACAAGAGAGTCAGTCAGGTGGGTGGAGTAATCTCGTTTGGCAGTGAGAAAGCGGATTGGAAGGAGGTCAGGAAGAATTTGAAATGAATGAAGTCAGCATGAGGATGGGATTTGAGCCAGAGCCATTCAGCAGATTTGGCACAGGAGTGTAAGTAGTGGATTTAGAGTTTAGCCAGGGCTGGGGTTTGGGGCGCCTCACAAAGCGTGAGGTAGGGGGGAGTGAGTGTATTTAGAAGAGGAGAGAGTGGTGTTATAGGATGAGGCAGTCTTGGTAGAGAGGAGGGGTGAAACAGTGGTGGAGTGTTGAGGGGAAGGGTAATGGACTGCTTTTGAGAAATTTGTGTTACAGTAGTTGGAGAAGAGGACAAGATCACAGCAGTGGGTAGGGATGGTGGAGCACAGCTGAAGATCATATGAGGGTATTGGGGTTAGAAGCCTAGAAGCATAAGAGTCAGCAGGGTTGTTAGCAAGAATGTTGAATTCAGAAAGGATGAGGGAGGGAGATGAATGTTCAAGAAAGAGAAAATGCCATGAGTTGAAGTCAATGAGGAATGAATAGAGGACTTATGCAGATGAGTAGAGGTGCAAAAAGACAGATCAAGTGGACTTCAAAGAAAGATAAGAGATGAAACTGAGAACAATAACCCAATGCCATCTCCACGACCAACCAGGCGAAGAACAGATAGCCCTCCATGACTCAGGGCAGCAGCCGAATTAGAGTCATCCGAGCAGATGGAAAGAGTGAGAGAGGAAGAGGGTGTAGACGTAGACAAACTTAATGGAGACAGAGCGGACATTCCACAGGGCACATAAGAAGGGCAGGGAAGAGGGGAACAGAAATACGATTGGTGACATTGTGGTGTGATCCACATGAATAGGATGGGAGTTGGTTGGGAGGACCAGGATTAGGGCTGATATCCTTAGCAGAGAGCAGATGAAGGAGCAAGAAGATGCAGGTGAGAGAGGGGCAAGCAAGTGGGGGGGGGGGGGTCTGTTGCATTGCAAGGAAAATGGGGATGCCTGAATGAGCGGGAGAAAAGGTTGAAGTTTTAGGGCTGAGAAGAGGGTGATGGTCAAAACGTGAGCGATGTGGTGTTGAGGAGTTAAGTGGTTTGGGGTGAAGGGAGAGATTAGGGAAAGTCAGAATCAGAAGGAAGAAGAGTGCAGAAGGGGAAATGGGAAGAAGCAGATGATGAAGGTGAGAAGACTCATACGGAGGTAACTTACCAGGAAGGGTCATGTCAGGGTCATAGGAAATCTGCAGGCTTTAGATATGGGTAAAAATAAATCTGCATCCCCGCTACCAGGAAGAGAATGATTTAGGGAAGTGATTTGGGTTTTGTTTTTTTGTTGTTGTTTTTTTTAATCACCTTGTCATGTGATCACTTAAGCACAGTGCCCAGGAAAGGAGGAGAGTGAATCAAGTAATTCAGGTCAGTTGGCTTAGGGTTACCATATTTTTGAAGTCAAAAAAGAAGACACATGACCCTGCCACACCCAACCCCTAACCTCTCTCCAGCTCCACCCATAGCCTGCCTCCCACTAGTCTCACTCTGCCCCGCACCCCACCTTTCACCAGTCTCACCCCTGCCCTGCCCCACCTTTCACCCATTTCCTTAGTCCCCCTTTCCATCTTCTGTACCCCTTTATCGTTTCTCTCTCCCTCCCCCGCAGGTTCTTCACTCTCTCTCCCTCCCTCTCTCCAACTCCCTTCCTGTGGGTGCTTACTTCTCCCTCCCTCCAATATCCCCCCTTCCCCATCTCTCTCTTTCCCTCCTGTCCCCCATCTTCCTCCTTACTGAAATTGAATCTTTGGGCTAGCCTGCAGCAGCAATGAAGCAAGCTTGATTCCATCAGCCTGCCCCAGAAGCCTCTCTGGAGCATCCCACCTATGCAGGAACAGGAAATCGTTCCAGAGAGGTTTCCAGGGCAGCAAGCTTACCTCGCTGCTTCTGCAGGCTAGATTCCATTTCAGCTGAACCCCGAAGTAGATGGGGAACAGGGCAGACAAGGCTCTAAACACTATCTCTCTGGACACCCAGACAGTCCTCTAAAAAGACATCTGGTTGCTTAGGAGAGGGGACTAAGCCCTTCAGATCACGCAGCTTATAAAGTAGAGAACACAGAGTCCCTGCTACCAGGAAGAGAGTGATTTAGGGCATTGATGTGTTTCTTTTTAAATCACCTTGGCATGTGATCACTTAAGCACAGTGCCTAGGAAAGGAGGAGGAAGAATCAAGCAATTCACTCCCGGTCCCTTTCTTCCTACCCTGTCCATCCTGAATAGATTGTTGCCCCATATAACTATATCCCAGTCACAGTTTTCCATAGTCAGTCATCAGATCGATCATCAGAGATCTATATGACTCAACGCAATAAAGAACTTTTGTTATGTTGTGTTGCCTTCTTTTGCTCGGTCATTCTTCCTGTGTGTTGTTCTTTCTGTACTTGTGATTTATGGGATCTTTTTGCTGGTCTCTATGAACCACATCTTTGTGACCAGCACCAAATCTAGCAGAATACTGCACTAGATGGACCATCAGTCGCACCCAGTATGACAAATTCTTATGTTCATTTCATATCATGTATTTAGATTGTGAAAAAAGCTTTTGACATAGTCTGTCGTGTGAAACTCCAAAGGAAAATTAAAGGTAAAAGGAATAGGAGGCATTATTCTGTTATGGATTGGGATCTGGTTAAAACATATAAAAGAGAGGGCTGGGCATTTTCAAAAAAAGATACCCTTCTCCTCCACTGCCAACGCCAGACTCCGTCCCTTCTTTCTTGCTGAGCCATATGCCTGAAACAGGTCTGCCAGAGTCAATTTGTTGTGCTCCATCTCTAGAAGTATTCAAATCCAAGCTAAAAGTCCACTGTTTTAACTCCCACTCACTCTTAACCGAGTCAAGCTCCATTTTGGTTGAAGACCCGGTATACAAAGCTAAGTTTTAGTTTCGTTTAGTTTAGATCATTCCTCCTGCTAAAACCTCCCCAATCCCGAGATGTCGAGTCTGTCCAAATTAGATTGTAAGCTCTTCTGAGCAGGGACCATCTAATGAATGTTAAATATGCAGTACAGTGCTGTGTACGTCTTTCTGCGCTGTAGAAATGATAAATAGCAGTAAGATAATGTCCAAAAGACGGCATATACCAACACTATGACATCGTATTAGTGGGCATTTTTGAAAGTGACCTTTTAGAAAAGGACTTGGGGGTAATAGTGGACAAGACAATGAAGCCGTCGGCACAATGCGCAGCAGCCTCTAAGAAGGCGAATAGAATGCTAGGTATTATCAAGAAAGGTATTACAACCAGAACGAAAGAAGTTATCCTGCCGTTGTATCGGGCGATGGTACACCCGCATCTAGAGTACTGTGTCCAATATTGATCGCCATACCTTAAGAAGGATATGGCGATACTCGAGAAGGTACAGAAAAGAGCAACGTGATTGATAAAAGGTATGGAAAACCTTTCATATGCTTAAAGATTAGAGAAACTGGGGCTCTTTTCCCTGGAAAAGAGGAGACTTAGAAGGGACATGATAGAAACTTACAAGATCATGAAGGGCATGGAGAAAGTGGAGAGGGACAGATTCTTCAAACTTTCAAAAACTACAAGAACAAGAGGGCATTTGGAAAAATTGAGAGGGGACAGATTCGGAACCAATGCTAGGAAGTTTTTCTTCACCCAAAGGGTGGTAGACACCTGGAATGCGCTTCCAGAGGGTGTGATAGGACAGAGTATGGTATTGGGGTTCAAGAGGGGATTAGATGATTTCCTGAAGGAAAAGGGGATAAAAGGGTATAGATAGAGGATTACTATACAGGTCCTGGACCTGATGGACCGCCACGTGACCGGATTGCTGGGCATGATGGACCTCTGGTCTGACCCAGCAGAGGCACTGCTTATGTTCTTATGTAGAAATCTTTCTGTTCGTTTTGTTTCCAGTGCATCTAAATCTTAAGGGGACGTGTTTTGAGCTGGATTATGGCAGGTTTAGGACTTGAACGATTTACAGTAATAATCAAACATTTTATAGAATGTTCAGGGCACAATTTGAACATTTTGGGCTAGACCTGTTTTTAAAACGAATAAGGGCTAAAAAGGTAACCAAACTGACCAGATGACCACTGGAGGGATGAAAATACACTCCCCAATGGTCACATACCCCTCTGACCCCCAAATATCTGTATGAAACAATATAGTGTATATTTGTCTTTTGAAGCAGCAGATATTATGGCCAGTCCTAGGAGAGATACAAGTAGGTCTCTGGAGGAGTCTGGTGGGGAGAGCAGTGGACTGCAGAGAAGGGGACCCACAAAAATCTACCAAAACTCCACTGAACTGCCATATTGGTGGCACCTGCAGGCATGAGGGCAATTGGGGTGGTAGACAAGTGGGTACAGGAGGTTTTGGGGGAATTTTAGAGGACTCACTATATAATGCACAGAGGTTATGGTGAGATGTGAACCCGGCACTCTCAATGTGAAGTTCACAGCAGTGCCCCCTAGGGTTCCCCTCTTACATGCAAATGGCTTGTTTTTAGATTATTGTAATTTGAATGCTTTTTTTTCAATAATGGCAAAAAAAAAATTAGATGTCTAGCTGGGCCAATTTTTTTTTTTTTTTTTAAGATGTTTTGTGGGTCAAATATGGACATTTTCTACACCCAATTTTTAGACGTTTTAGATGTTTTTCTTAAAATGTCCAAAGTCAGGCTTCTGTCCAGTCAAAAATGCCCCTCCCTGTCAGCCTAGCATTACTAGCAGTCAGAAATTTCGGTTGGCTTAACCAATGTTGATGCTTCTACACAGAATTCACACAGATTAAGCATTAGGCCAGACTGGATTGTTTATCAAGAAGCCAGAGACTACGGTAATCCCATCTACCATTCCTGTAAGTGTTATACCTTCCTTATCAATTAAACTAACCATTATTTCAGTTTACAAATTATAAACAGAAAGATTCTGGGAAATACAATATTTTCTATTTTTAGAATATGATTCCAACCTAAAAAAGCCTCCTCTCTGCACCCCCCCCCCCCCCACCCCCGTCTTTTTCCTCTGGACTCTGTAATGCAGGTAAACTGTCATCAGCCTAGCATTGCTAGCAGTCACTCCCCAATTCTCTTAATTCAAGGAAATGAATAATGGCATGTCACAGGGATCTGTACAGGGGATAGTGTATTTTTAATATATACGACGGCAGCAGCAGACTTGTTTTTATGGGGCAGGGAGCAAAGCTGTTGTGTGGATTGGATTTTAATAAAGTTCTTGGTGAATGCTATAAAGATCGGTAGCAGCAACAGAGAACCCTTTAGTGCATCAGAAGCTCCCCTGCTGGCTCCGGAGCTGCCATCAGCTGGGTAGAAGAGGAGAATGGCGGCTACAGGCTTGATTTTAGGGGGGAGAGGGTGCATCTGTTGTGTAGCAGGGATCTGTACTGGGGCTAGTGTATTTTTAATATATTTATAAATGGGAATAACCAATGAAGTAATTTTGTAGATGACACAAAAATATTCTAAGTTGCCGATAGTGCAAAATTGCAGGAAGATCTTGGAAGGCTGGGCATTCAAATGGCAGATGAATTTTATTGCGAATAAGTGTAAAGTGATGCACCTTGGGTAGAATAACCCAAGTGCTGCAGGTCCTGACAAACGCTGGTGCAGGCTTGCATGTTCTTATTTCATACAGTGCTCTGCATTCTGTTGAGCTTTTTGTAAAATACAGGCAGAATTAAGTGTGGCCTAACCTGGACTTCGCAATGCCTTCCTTAACATCTTGTGCAAAATGGACTTCAGCAGTACCAGGCTGTGATACAGAACATCCCTCTACGATACTTCTGTTACTCACTGTGCTGCTCTCTGAGCCACCACACCTGTGTATAGAGGTGTATTGAGCAGGTGAGATTTCTAAGGTTTTTGTGCACCTTTCCTGTGATTCCTATTGTTTCTAGTATTTGTAGTAGGATGTTATGGTCTACCAGGTCAAATGCTGCAGTGAGATCTAATTATACAACTTGAGTTAATATGTCTTTGAGTTATTTTATTTTAATTCCCTTTTTTTAACTAAAATAATTCCTTGTACATCGCTTAGGATTTGGATAGGCGATTGATCATGGTAGACCATGATATCCTACTACAAATACTAGAAACAATAGGAATCACAGGAAAGGTGCACACATGGTTTCAAGGATTCCTACAATCCAGGACCTACAGAGTAAAGACAAACAAAGAAAAATCAGAACCATGGTCCAACTCCTGCGGCGTACCCCAAGGGTCGCCATTATCCCCAACACTCTTCAATCTCTCCATTGTATCCCTCGGCACCTGCCTAGACAAATTAAGTTTAACTTCTTATAGCTATGCAGATGACATCACCAACCTCCTTTCTTTTGATCAACCATGACAGACACATTACATAGAACACTAGAAACAGTGGCAACATGGATGAAAGAACACAAATTAAAGCTGAACCCAGATAAAAAAAAATTTATACTTCATGAAAAAAAACAAAACCCCAACCATAACAAACTTAGTAATAAACTCGATCACATACCCCATTCAACCCACCCTAAAACAACTAGGAGTAATGATAGACAGATGCTGTACCAATCAACAAACAATCCAGAAATCATTTGCGGTCATGCAAAATGTAAGGCAAATCCGAAAATTCTTCAACAGAAAACAATTCCAGCTCATGGTCCAATCCCTAGTCCTAGGACTTCTAGACTACTGCAACATCCTCTTTTTTCCCTGCCCTGCACTCCTGATAAAACAACTACAAACAGTAGAAAACACAGCTCTCAGACTGATCTATTTGCTGAATAAATTCGATCACATCACCGCCGCATACCTCAACTCACACTGGCTCCCAATACAAGCAAGAATTCTATTCAAATTTACTATCTACAATTCAAAACCATGAATGGAGACAGCCCAGCCTACTTGACCAATCACCTTATCCGAACTACCACAACCAGGCAAAAGAGAACCCAGATACCATTCACTCATCCCCAAATCAGAGGCATCAAACACAAAAAAAATGTCCGATGGCCTACTGACCACGCAGGCAGCAAAACTAGACCACCAGTTCTCCAATCTACTGATCACGACACCAGACTACAAAACTTTCAGAAGAGAAATAAAAACCCTGCTATTCAAGAAATCCATCAAGACAAACACCTCAGGAAGCATTTCAATCTTCCCCAGATCCTATAACTTTCTAACTACTCGTAAATTATCTATCTTGTAATGACCCTGATACAATGTTCAGATCTCCCCCGAAGTAATCCGCTCTACTTTGTAACTCTCCTGGAAATGTCCAGATAACCACTTGTTTAATCCACCTTGAACCGCAAGGTAATGGTGGAATAAAAGTCATTAATGTAATGCAATTTCTAAGAAATGGCATGAATACTACTGATTTGCTAAGATGATAGGGTGCAGTTTCTATGTCAGTGAAGTCATGTTCACAAGACATCTGAAAATTGAAGAATCAGTGATGCCCATAAGATTTTCTTCCAAGGAGAACCAGGCAACTACAGACCTGTGAGTCTTATGTCTATCCCTGGAAAGATGGTTGTAGCACTGATTAAAGATAGCATAGTCCGGCACTTGGATACACACGACCTGATGAGAGCCAGTTAACATGGCTTCAGGAAAGGGAAATCATGTTTGACGAATTTACTTCAATTTTTTGAGACTGTGAATAAACAAATTGATAGTGGAGAACCGGTGGACATAATATACTTGGACTTCCAGAAAGCGTTTGACAAGGTTCCACATGAAAGACTTCTCAGGAAACTACAAAACCATGGAATAGAGGGAGATATACTAAGATGGATAGGCAAATGGCTGGAGAACAGAAAGCAGAGAGTGGGCATAAATGGGAAGTTCTCAGACTGGGTTCATAGACAAAATCGCGTGAGACAACGGCGCGCAGACAACTGAACGCAAGGTTGACGGCGCACCGAAGAAAAGCACTATTTTAAAGGGTTCCGACGGGGGGTGTTGGTGGGGAACCCCCCTATTTTACTTAACAGTCATCGCGCTGGCGTTGTGGGGGGTTTGGGGGGTTGTAACCCCCTCATTATACTTGAAACCAAACTTTTTGCCTGTTTTTTAGGGAAAAAGTTCCGTTTTAAGTATAATGTGGGGGATTACAACCCCCCAAACCCCCCACAACGCCAGCGCAATGTCTGTTAAGTAAAGTGGGGGGGTTCCCCCCACACACACCCCGTCGGAGCCCTTTAAAATAGTGCTTTTCTTCGGCGCGCCGTTGTCTCGCGCAATTTAGTCCCGTCACCCTCAGACTGGGAGAAAGTGACTAGCGGTGTGCCCCAGGGCTCGGTACTTGGGCCCACCTTATTTAATATTTTCATCAATGACCTAAAAGAAGGAACATCCAGTGAGATCATCAAGTTTGCAGACGACACAAAGCTATGCCGGGCAATCAGATCACAGAAGGATAGCGAGGAACTCCAGAGTGACTTGTGTCAGTTAGAGAAATGGGCAGAGAAATGGCAGATGAAGTTTAATGTGGAAAGTGCAAAGTAATGCATTTAGGCAGAAAGAACAAGGAACACGAGTATAGAATGTCAGGTGCAACTCTGGGTAAGAGCGAACAAGAAAAGGACCTGGGTGTACTGATAGATAGGACCCTGAAACCGTTGGCACAATGCGCGGCAGCGGCAAAGAAAGCAAATAGAATGTTAGGCGTGATAAAGAAAGGAATCATGAGTAGATCGGAGAAAGTTATAATGCCGCTTTATAGAGCAATGGTCAGACCACACTTGAAATATTGTGTCCAACTTTGGTCTCCCAACCTAAAGAAGGATATAAAACTGCTGGAGAGGGTGCAGAGACGAGCAACGAAGCTAATAAAAGGTATGGAGAACTTGGAATACGAGGAACGACTTAAGAGACTGGGATTGTTCTCCCTTGAGAAAAGGAGACTGTGAGGGGATATGATCGAGACTTTCAAAATACTGAAAGGAATTGACAAAATAGAGCAGGAAAAAAAAAAGATTTACAATGTCCAATGTGACACGGACAAGAGGACATGGACTGCAGCTAAGGGGGGACAAGTCCAGGAGAAATATCAGGAAGTTCTGCTTCACGCAACAAGTGGTGGACACCTGGAATACTCTTCCAGAGGAGGTTATTGCGGAATCCACCGTTCTAGGATTTAAAAGCAAACTAGATGCACATCTCCTTACGAGAGGCATAGAGGGATATGGGTGACTAAAATTACACCAGGTGTACACCTGGCTGGGCCTCCGCGTGTGCGGATCGCCGGACTTGATGGACCGAAGGTCTGATCCGGAGATGGCAGTTCTTATGTTCGATCAATTGCCTATCTAAATCCTATGCAATGTACAAGGAATTATTTTAGTTTAAAAAATGGGAATTAAAATAAAATAACTCAGACATATTAACTCAAGACACAACTAACATGATCCGAAAGGTAAGGGGGAGGAAATAGAATTGGTTATAGGACAGGAGAAACATATAGGGGAAAAAAACAATGCGGTTTGGGAATAGAAGTACGAGTCTACAAAAAAGGCATTATCAGAAAAGACTAATGATTAAGAAAGATTAAAAGCACCTTTGAATAAAAAAAAACATTTTAATTTACTTTTGAAATGGTCTTCCATTTTTTCTTCTCTAATATGGGCAGGGAGAGCATTCCATATCTGAGATGCTGTTACTGAAAAGATGTCAAAACGTCTAGTACTAATGATCTTAAGAGATGGGATAGAAAGTAAGGATCGATCAGCAGATCTCAGCAGATGAATAGGGACATAGGAAGTTAGTAATTTATCAAGGAAAATTGGTACTTTAGTGAAAAGAATTTTAAATGACAGGAGAGCAATTTTATATGTAATTCTAAAGCTAACTGGCAGCCAGTGAGCTTTAATCAGCAGAGAAGTTACAAGATCAAAGTTTTACAGCAGCATTTTGGATTATCTGTAAGCGTCTGGTCTCCCGTTGAGTAGCGAGTTACAATTTTGCAATTACTAAAGAGTGGATTCATAAGTTCATTGATTTTGCTCTAGAAATTTTGACACTGATCAAATCATACGTAGTCTGTAGTGACAAGATTTACAAAGAGAGACCTCGGTCTGCTTTTAGGTTTTTGCCTAGCGAGGGAGGCTGGCACCCAAAATCGTTGTACCATGCGCCCCCCACTCTTCCCTGGTGCTTGAGCTCTCCATCCCCCGTCCCCCATGTACCTCTTGAAATGTTCATCAGTGTAAGCAGTATCTTCCCCCTTCAGACATCATGGCCTGATCCTCTGACCAGAAAGTGATGTCAGAAGGAGCCGATGCCAAAGGGAGCAGCTACCAGAAGATGCCACTCGTGCCAGCGAACATTTAATGAGGTATGCAGGGGTGGAGAGGAGAGGTGCCAGTGCCCCCACATGAAGTCAGCACAACCATAAAGCTCCAGAAAAAGAAGGATGGATTAAGACATCCAGGTTTTACTTCCATTGAAAGCTATGAAAGTAAAACCTGGATGTCTCAATTCGAGCTCCTTTTTCTAGAGCCATATGGTAACCCTACTTTTGCCTAAAGTAATTGGTTGCATGTTAATGCAGTTCAGTGCATCCTACAGTCCAAAAGATAGAAAAATCATCCAATTGGTCTCAGCAAACTATTTCCGGAGACATTCCAGGCCAGGGACAATTGTGACAGGCGTGCTTGGAAGACCATAACATTTCTTACAAAATCCACTGTTATCCTTTAGCAGCAGTGCTGTCCACAGGATCCAGGACATTGTAAACATTAAAACCCTTTAAAAACATATTGAAATCTGGGACTATTAGCTGTTTCATCCATGCTAAAGTGTAAGCAAGCCCTGCAGAACTCCTGCACTCAGAGATCTCATCCCTCCCTCTGCTTTTTCAATGTACCAGCAGGTCTCCTTGCCTCTCCTTACCTGGGTTGAAGAGGACAGTCCCCTTCAGATAGACGTACTCCTTGGTGCTAACGTCCAGACTCCAGCACATGATTAGGAAGCTTTTGATGCCCTGGATCTCAGAAGCTGAAGGGAGCTCATGTTGGAGAGTCTCCAGCTCAGATTGCTCTTGCCTGCTAGTTAAAATCCTCTGCAACATGCTGGGCTCAGGGGTTTCCACTGTCTCAAAATCCACCCTGTCTTGGGCCAGTCCCAGAACCAACAGAGGGGCCCAGCACTTCCGAACCAGCAGGAGCTGATCTTCCAGGGGAAGCTCCTGAAAGCAGGGCACATTTTTAACGAACCTCAGTGTCTTCACCAGCACCGCAGAGGCAGCCTTGCAGGCAACCTGCGGACTCTTCAGGGCTGCCTTCCTCTGGCAGCTGCAGGTGCAGCCCTGTGCGTGTCCACTGTCCTCTTCTTGGTGGTGGCTGCTAAGGGGTCCCTTCTGCTCCTCGCTCTTTAAAATCTTATATAAAATGCTGGTATGCTTTCTGTTGTTCACGCAGCAGTGACTTCTCTCCAGGCAAGCCATGCAGGCAGCCAGGAAGGGTTCGGTCTGCTTAATACGTGTCCTGTATGGTGCTTATCCTGAAGCATGTACAGTTCAAATGGAGCCAGACACGCATTACTGTCAGATATAGACACAGACAGGGCGATGAAGAAGCACACACCTCCTTCCCTTTCATGCAATTGAAAACTAGAGGGAGCTCGTGAACTGCAGTCAACATTAGTCAGCTTTTCTCTTTTGCTCTGCAAATCTAACAGGATAAAAGGACACCACAGTATACAGAAGGGTGTGCTAGCCGGACCAGCCTCTTTTGGAGTTCACTACGCACGTTTCCTGTATCTGGACTCTCTGCTTGTGGTTAGAAGCAGCTCCTAAGGGGACAGATGTTTAGTTATGTGGGTCCTGATGACTGAGAGAGCGAAAGATTACACTCATGACTCTTTCGTGGGAAGTCTGATATAAGCTTAAGACTGGCCCAGATGCACAAAGCTCCGCCAACCCGGTAAAAAATACCAGGTTGGAAAGATGTGGTAAGAGTGGTTAATGTAGCTGATTTTAAAAAAAGGTTTAGACAAGTTCCAGGAGGAAAAGTCCATAGTCTGCTGTTGAGACAGATATGGAAGAAGTCACTACTTGCCCTGGATCGGTGGCATGAAATGCTGCTTCTTTTTGTGTTTCTGCCAGGTACTTGTGACTTAGATGGGCCTCCGTGAAGACAGGATACTGAGCTAGATGGACCATTGGTCTGACCCAGTAATGCTACTCTTATGCTCACACAAATAGAGTTCAAATCATTAATGCATGCTATTTGCATGAAGAACTGTGCCTGGCGCCTTCTCCTCCTGCCTGCAATCACCGTTCTCCTCTGGCTCCAGAGCCACATCAGCTGAGAGCCGCGGCTGCTTGCTCAACTGCTGGTTCCGGAGCCCTAATCAGGTGGGTAGAGGGGGAGAACAGCGGCTGCAGGCTTGTTTTTAGGGGGAGAGGGCACAGCTGTAGTGCATGTGTTGTGTGAGTGCACAATACACACATTCAACAGCTACCGGCAGCTCCAGAGCTGCTGGAAAATCTTCCTTGTAAAAAGGGGGGAGGGGGTGTTCCCTTTCTGGCTCACAAGGAAAGCTCATTAGAATACTAATGAGCTCCTTGGAGGCTCAGGGCCAAGGCTGGAGAATATCTGCTCATGCATGGACGTCAACCTGATGACATCACACATGCATGTGACATCATCACACTGACGTCCTCGCATTTCCAGGTGCCTTCCAGCTGTGCCTCTAAGATTAGTGTGCCACACCTTAAAAAGTTTGCAACACCCTGCTTTAGTGCATCAAAAACTGAGCTTCTGTGCCAGCTTTAATGAGTCTTAGCAGCATGGAACGCATTTGAGCATTGGGGCCTCTGTGTTTAGAAATTAATAATAATAATAATAATTTATTTTTTTATATACTGCCAAAGCCATGATAGTTTGAGGCAGTTTACAATAAGAGGTGCTGGACAAACAGCGAGGTGGTACAATACAGTGAAGTGGTGCAATACAAAGTCATCGTATTTGGGATACAGTGATACATTATAAGATAATTAGGTTATAATCGATTGATCAAATTTGTTTTTATTGCTTTTCTAAAATTGAAGTGATGCAATATAAGATATTTAGGTTACAATTGATTGAACAAATTTGTTTTTATTGCTTTTCTAAAATTAAGGCCCAGATGCACTAAAATCATCATTAAAACTGTGTGGGCCAACAAATTGGACAACTTCAAAATGGCAATCGATGTTCAAACGACTTCCAATGCAAATGAGTTTCACGGCGGTCTGGTGTAATCCCACCCCATCAGTCGTTGGAAAGCGATTTTAACACATGTGCAGAGCTGGCAGGGGAAGCCCTGAAGCAGCCTCTGCCACTCAGCTGTTCGGGGCAGGAAGACTTTTTTTTTCTAATTGGCACAGATTAAAGGGTAGGTCCAGAAGGCACATGCCTAGGGCCCAGAATTGTCAGGGGGCCCCCAGGGCCGGTGTTAGGGAGGAGCAAACAGGGCAGCTGCCCTGGGCCCAACAGATCCAGGGGGCCCCGCGGTCCGAACCTCTTTGTTAAATTCCTAAATTGTCCTTTTCAGAGGGGCCCCGACAGGGCAGCTGTTCTCACAAGCTGCCGGTGGCTGTCCCGAAGCTTTCCCTCTGCCGCGATCTATCCTATCGGAAACGGGAAGTTGCGACAGAGGAAAAACTTTGGGGCAGCCTCCGGCAGCTTGTGAGAACAGCTGCCGTGTTGGGGCCCCTCTGAAAAGAACAATTTTGGCTTTGGGAGAGAAGTAATTTCTTGCCTTTCCTCCTCCCCCATATTTTTCAACTTTCCCTCCCCTGCTGGCCGGAACTCCTCATCTTTCACCCTTCTCAGCTGTATTAGTAGGCAGGGCCAGCGTTTGTGTGGAGCAAGGAGAGCAGTTGCCCTGGGCCCTTGATTGACTGCTTTCTCCCTGCTTCCCCGACGCAGCAGCCCACAAACCTTCCTCTCCCCCCTTCCCCTTCCCCCCCCCCCCCGACATCAGAATTGACGTTGTGCGGGAAGGCTTGTGGGCCATCGCATCGGGAAAGCAGGGAGAAATCATGGTGGTGGCTTGGCAAAATCAGCAGCAGCAGTGCTGGCTACGGGGGGAAGGGCGGAGAGAGAGAAAGAAAGTAAGGGGCAGGAAGAGAGAATGAAAGAAAGAAAAAGGGGGCAGGGAGAGAAAGAAAGAAAGAAACGGAGGGGGCAGGGAGAGAAAGAAAGAAAAAAAGGGAGGGGACAGGGAGAGAGGAAGAAAAAGTGATATGGCAGAGGGGCTCACAGGGAGAAGAAAGCCGCGAAGCAGCCTGTTTAGCGTGCTGCGACTGCCAACGCTGCTGGAGGGAGGTTTGTTGCTCAGTCATCTCGCTGGGAGGGTCGGCAGGGTTTGCATGGGAGGGAGAAGCGGTCTGCCTCGGGCGCACCAAGGCCTGGCGCCATTACCTTCTTCAGGCAGCAGCAGCGTTTACAATTTGCTGCTGTTGCTGGCTTCAGGCCTTCCTCTCTGCCGGATCCTGCCTACTTCCTGTTTTCATGAAGACAGGACCTGACAGAGAGGAAGGCCTGAAGCCGGCAACAGCAGTGAATTGTGAATGCTGCTGCTGCCCGATAAAGTTCAGGACACCAAGCCTTGGGTGACAGAAGGAGGAAAGGGAGCAGAGGGGAAGAGAATTGGGGAAAGTGTTGCTGTACCCAACTGGAGGGAGAAGGAAGATGAGGGAGGGAATGAAAGGAGATGCCAGGGCTTGGAGGGAAGAAGAGCTACAAGGGCATGGAGGTAAGGAGGAAGGAATGCCAGACCAAGGGAAAAGGAAGGGGGGAAGGAAGGAGGAGATGTCAGAGCATGGAGGGGGAGAGAGAGATGGAAGAAAAGGAAAGGAGAGAGATGCCAGGGAATCAGGGAAGGGATGATGCCAGACCGTGGGGTGGAAAGGAAAGAAAGGAGAAGAGAGAGATGTCAGAGCATAGGGGAGGGGGTGGTGACAGAGAGAGAGAGAAAAATGGAGAGGTGACAGAGCTGAAATCAATATGTACAAAAGAGAGAAGGGGCACAGGATAGATAGTTTATGGAGCATAGAAAGAGGGAAGATGCCATATGGAAGAGAGAGAGAGAGGGCGGACACTGGATGAAAAGAGCAGAGAGGGCAGTGAATGGAAGGGGCGAGACAGAGGGTGAACAATAGATGGAAGGGTAGAGAGAGGGAAACAGACACTGAATGGAAGTGTGGGGGAGAGGAGGGACAGCCATTGAATGGAAGTGTGAGGGACAGGGGTAGCAGACACTGGAAAGAAATGGGGAGGAGAAAGAAAAAAGGGCACATGCAGGATTGAGGGAAGAGGATAGAGTTAGTTACTGGAAGGGGTGAGGGAAAGAGGGGGCAAGCTATAGGTAGACACAGTGAAAGAGGGAAATTGAGGACTGAATAGTAAAAAAGAATTTAGACAGAGGCAGAAAATAAATTGAGAAGGAAGACTAGGAAAGAACAGGAGGTAGGGAGCGGAGAGAGAGATGCCAGAGCAGGGGGAAAGAGAGGAGACAGATACCATACCTGGGAGGAGGGAAAGAGGAAAGAGATAGATACTAGATCCGAGAGGAAAAAAGGAGGAGAGAGATATGCTAAAATCTGCTGGGAGGGAAGGAGGGAGGAAGGAAAGAAGGAGAGAAAGACAAAGGTAGGAAAAATGATTTTATTATCAATTTAGTGATCAAAATGTGTCTGTTTTGAGAATTTATATCTGCTGTCTATATTTTGCACTATATTTGTCTATTTTTCTATAGTTACTGAGGTGACATTGCATATTTTAAAGTAATCTGCCGTGACATCTTTGAAAAACCCCTGAAACTCGTAAATGATAATTAACATTTTCTCTGTGTACAGTGTGCTTTGTGGTTTTTTAAATATTTTATGTTTACCATTATGAATTAATAAGATATTATGCGTACATGAAAATGAATGGAAGAAATTGGGGGCTGGGGGTGGGGCTAGGGCGGGATTGAATATTAATAGATGTCCCATTTTGATGAAAAAAATAAATGGTCACATTAAGAAAGAGAGATGTTGGTTGGGATGAGGTCTGGAGGAGAGGAAGCATGCAGGAGGAAGAAAAAAAGGATACACAGTCAGAAGGAAATGCAACCAGAGACTCATGAAATCACCAGACAACAAAGGTAGGAAAAATGATTTTATTTTCAATAGTGATCAAAATGTGTCAGTTTCTTCAAATTTACATCTGCTATATATATTAGGGGGTTATGTGTCATTGTTTCTATGGTGTTTCACTGTATGCAGTTTGGCTTCTAGGTGGCTTAATTTCACCTTTATCTACATATTTCTATTTTTAGTTTGTGATTACTTGAGGGTGTATCTGTGTTTTGTGTGTATGAAAGACATGGTTTTCTATTGGCCTTGACTAGCCTTGTTTGGCAAAATGCATCGCTCATGGTTCTTGGGAGCACCTTGAATTAACCTGATTTGAATTTCCTTATTGTCTGCCGATCTTCTTTTGTTTCATGTTGGATTCTTTGGTGGATTGCTTGCCTTGTTGTTTCGTTGCAAGTTAAGAACATAAGAACATAAGAACTGCCTTCTCCGGATCAGACCTTCGGTCCATCAAGTCCGGCGATCCGCACACGCGGAGGCCCTGCCAGGTGTACACCTGGCGTAATTTATAGTCCATCAAATCCTTATATGCCTCTCTTAAGGAGATATGCATCTAGTTTGCTCTTGAAGCCTAGGATGGTCGATTCTGTCATAATCTCCTCTGGGAGGGCATTCCAGGTGTCAACCACTCTCTGAGTAAAGCAGAACTTCCTGACATTAGTCCTGAACCTGTCCCCCCTCAGCTTCATTACATGTCCTCTAGTCCGTGTCAAATTGGACAATGTAAATAATCTTCTCTGCTCTATTTTGTCGATTCCTTTCAGTATTTTGAAGGTCTCGATCATATCCCCACGCAGTCTCCTTTTCTCAAGGGAGAACAATCCTAGTGTTATAAGTCTGTCCTCGTATTCCAGTTTCTCCATACCCTTCACCAGTTTTGTTGCTCGTCTCTGCACCCTCTCCAGCAGCTTTATATCCTTCTTTAGGTAGGGGGACCAATGTTGGACACAGTATTCCAAGTGTGGTCTGACCATTGCCCTATAAAGCGGCATTATAACTTTCTCTGATCTACTCGAGATTCCTTTCTTTATCATGCCCAACATTCTATTTGCCTTCTTTGCCGCTGCCGCGCATTGTGCCGACGGCTTCAGGGTCCTATCTATCAGTACACCCAGGTCCTTTTCTTGTTCACTCTTCCCCAGAGTTAACATACATGGAGTGGAACGTACTAGAAGAGTTACAGATTTGGTTGTTTATACATATGGGTTACAGTTGGTTGACGTAGAGTGAGGCAATCGAGAGAGCTTGGTTATTAATATAGACATATTTTGGATAGTATTACTGCTTTACAATATATTTGAACATTTTTATATACATATGGAAAGGGTTCATAGTTAAAGTCCTGGATAAGTAGATGGGAAGGGAAGGGAAGGAAGGGAATTTGTTCAGAGATGTTTGGGGGTGGCATAGAAAAACAACTGTGCACTGGTATGCTAATCTTTGTTTTGAATTTAAAAAAAAGAAAGACATACAAGTGGAAATAAAGAAGTAAAGAAGAAAACAGATAAAAATAATAATAATGGGGGGGGGGGGCAAGGCCAGGGGGGCCCAGTGTACTTGTGTGCCTAGGGGCCCTCGAAGAAATAATCCTTCCCTGTACACATGCACAATATCTATCCCCATTTTTTTAAAAAAGTCATGCCGGTCCCCTCAACAATGGGTCTTGTACAGTTGCAGTACGGAGTGATAGTCTGATGATATGGCAGATAGTAGAGATGACAGTAGGAGAAATGATGATCAGTAGTTGGGATCAAAGGAACAGATAGTTTGTTTGGAGGAGGAGAGAAGATGTGCAGATTCCTCCTCCGTTATTCCTAATCCCTCTATCCTTCCTCGCCCCGACACCAACTACCACCAGATCTGCCCACAGACATAAACTATCCTTCCCCTCCCTACACGGCATCCTCCACGCAGGTAAACTGGGTAGATCCCTCCTCTCCAAAATCACCGGCCTCTGGAACGACCTCACTGTCCCGCTGCGGAACCTGAACTCCCTCCAACTATTCCGAAAACAACTGAAAACCTGGCTTTTCTCTAGCATATAATAATCTCTTCTCCTGATTACATCCCCTCTTTTTATGCTTTGTAAACTCTTTCTCTTCTCTCTTCCCATATTTTTTAAACTCTGTAAACCATGTCGAGCTCCACTTCAGTGGAGAAGATGCGGTATATAAACCTAAGATGCGGAATATAAACCTAAGTTTAGTTTAGTTTAGAAGGAAGAAAAGGCAGCAGGGGTCAGTGGAGGGTTGGCGGGGCAGACAGGAGGAGGAATAGGCGGTGGCGATTTGGTCGAGAACTCAAGGTTAATCTAATAAACTTTATCATGGAAGTCTGGGAAGAAAGCAAAGGAGGAGTCAAAAGTGAGAGCACTTCAGTAGAGCAATGAACATGGTAAAGAGATGGCGAGGGCTGGATCCAGGAGAATCAGTCCAGGATGGATTGGAAGGAGGTCAACAGAAATAGGAAGTGAACAAAGTCAGCATCAGTGTGGGATTTCAACCAGTGACGTTCTGCAATTCATACACAGGAGCATATGTAGCTGCCTTAGCGCCTTACAGGATGTATCATGGACAGAACAAGGGTGTCACAAGCAGAGGAGAGAATAGTATTATAAGAACAGACTGCTTCACTGACAGGTTTACATAGCATAGTATTGGAGAGGATGGGAGAGATCAAGGTGAAGAGAGCACATGGGGGTCAATAGCCTGAAGATTGCATAAGCACATACAATATGCCTCTGCCGAGTCAGACCATAGGTCCATCATGCCCAGCAGTCCGCTCCCACGGCGGCCCCCCAGGTCAATGACCTGTAGTGATTTATTACTCTAAAGCATTTTGTACTGTATAGTAACCTTCTAATTGTATCCCTTAATCCCCTTTTCCCTCAGGAACTTGTCCAATCCCATTTTGAATCCCAAAGTCGTACTCTGCTCTACCACCTCCTCTGGAAGTGCATTCCAGGTGTCCACCACCCTCTGAGTGAAGAAGAACTTCCTAGCATTTGTTCTGAACCTATCTCCCTTCAATTTTTTTGAGTGCCCTCTAGTTTTTGTTGCCCCTGCCAGTCTGAAGAATCTGTCCCTCTCTACCTTCTCTATACCCTTCATGATCTTATAAGTTTCAATCATATTCCCTCTAAGTCTCCGCTTTTCCAGGGAAAAGAGCCCCAGCTTCTCCAGCCTCTCAGCATATGAGAGGTTTTCCATGCCCCTTATCATTTTTGTTGCTCTTCTCTGACCCTCTCGAGTATCGCCATATCCTTCTTAAGATACGGCGACCAGTACTGAACGCAGTACTTTAGATGCGGTCACACCATCACCCTATACAGCGGGAGGATAACTTTCTTGGTTCTGGTAGTGATACCATTTTTGATAATGCCCAACATTCTGTTCGCCTTTTTTGAGGCCGCTGCGCATTGTGCCGCCGGTTTCGTTGTTTTATCTACCAAAAACCCCAAGTCCTTTTCTAGGTTGCCTTCCCCCAATATTATCCCTCCCATCATGTAACTGTACATCGGGTTCCCTTTCCCTCTGTGCATGAATGTATTGGTGAGGATCGGTCATGTCTGGAGGGGAGGGTGTTGAGTTGTGAAGGTTATCAGATGATGGTCAGAGAGCAGAACAATAGAGGTGGAAAAGTTGAAAATTGAGGAATTAGAGAAAAGGACAAGATCGTGTGTGGGGGTTGTAGAGCACAGCTGAAGATTTAATGAGAATATTAGAGCAAGACTCTTTGAGGTGTAGGAGTCAGATATGTCCTTGACATGAATGTTGACATCACCAATGATGAGGGAAGGAGAAAATTTTGTTATCCACCTAGAAATTATTTTGATCAGTGTGGAATATAAATCTGATTAATTAAATTAAATTAAAATCCAGATTCAGAGGCAATGTTCAGTTGTAGATTAAGAATTGGTTATCGGATAGAAAACAGAGGGTAAGATTAAATGGCCATTTTTCTCAATGGAGGAGGGTAAATAGTGAAGTTCCACAGGGATCTGTTCTGAAAATGGTGGAAACAATTTTAAAAAATAAAATTGTGGAACACCTAGACAAACATGATTTAATGGGACAGAGTCAACATGGGTTCAGCTGAGGGAGATCTTGCCTCACCAATTTGCTTGACTTTTTGAAGGCATGAATACACATGTAGATAAAGGTGAGCTGGTTGATATAGTATATCTAGAGTTTCAGAAAGCTTTTAACAAACTTCCTCTTGATGGTGTGAATAACATGAAGAAAGACCTGGCGAAGCTTGAAGAATGGTCTGAAATTTGGCAGCTAAAATTTAATGCTAAGAAATGCAAGGTCATGCATTTGGGCTGCAAAAACCTGAGGGAACAATACAGTTTAGGGGTAAAGAACTTATGTGCATGACGGAAGAGCGGGACTTGGGTGTGATTGTATGTGATGATCTTAAGGTGGCCAAACAGGTTGAAAGGGTGACAGCATAAGCTAGAAGAATGCTAGGTTGCATAGGGAGAGGTAAGGCCAGTAGGAAAAAGGAGGTATTGATGCCTCTGCATAAGACTCTGGTGAGACCTCATTTAGAATATTGGGTACAATTCTGGAGGCCACACCTTCAAAAAGATATAAAAAGGATGGAGTCGGTCCAGAGGAAGGCTACTAAAATGGTGTGTGGTCTTCTTGATAAGGCGTATGGGGACAGATTTAAAGATCTCAATCTGTATACTTTGCAGGAAAGGCGGGAGAGGGGAGATATGATAATGTGGTGTAAATGCGCATGAAGTGAGTCTCTTTCATTTGAAAGGAAACTCTTCAATGAGAGGGCATAGGATGAAGTTAAGAGGTGATAGGCTCCGGAGTAATCTAAGGATATACTTTTTTACAGAAAGGGTGGTAGATGCATGGAACAGTCTCCCAGAAGAGGTGGTGGAGACAGAAATTGTGTCTGAATTCAAAAGGGCCTGGGATATGCACGTGGGATCTCTCGGAGAAAGAGATAATGGTAACTGCGGATGGGCAGACTAGATGGGCCATTTGGCCTTTATCTGCCATCATGTTTCTATGTGGATTAGGAATTATTTATTGGACAGAAAACAGAGGGTAGGGTTAAATGGCCATTTTTCTCAATGAAGGAGGGTAAATAGTGGAGTGCCACAGGGAACTGTTCTGGAATCGGTGCTATTAATTTATTTATAAATAATCTGGAAATTGGAACAACGAGTAAGGTGATTAAATTTACAGGTTTCACTAAACTGTTCAAAATTAAAATACACGCAAACTGTGAAAAATTGCAGACAGACCTTAGGAAATTGGAAGGCTGGGTGTCCAAATAGCAGATGAAATTTAATTTGGACAAATGCAAAGTGATGTACATTGGGAAGAATAACCCAAATCATAGTTACCGGATGCTAGGGTCAGTACCCAAGAAAAAGACCTGGGAGTCATTGTAGACATTACACTTAAACCTTCAAGAAAGGATTGGACATTTTCCTACTAGAAAAGGGGATAGAAGGGTATAGATAGAAGAGTACTGTGCAGGTCCTGGACCTGTTGGGCTGCCGCGTGAGCGGACTGCTAGGCGCGATGGACCTCGGGTCTGACCCAGCGGAGGCAATGCTTATGTTCTTCCACCCAATTTGTGGTGGCAGCCAGAAAAGCAAACAAGATGCTAGGAATTATTAAAAAAGAGATGGTTAACAAGACTACGAATGTTATAATGCCTCTATATCAGTCCATGGTATGACCTCACCTTGAGTATTGCATTCATTCTGGCTGACATATCTCATAAGAATAGTCTTACTGGATCAGACCAATGGTCCATCTAGCCTAGTATCCCATCTTCACAGAGGCAATCCAAGTCACAAATACTTGTCAAAAACCCAAATAGTAGCAGCTTTCCATGCCACTGAACTAGCAGAAAGTTCAAAGAGCAACCAAAATGATAAAGTAGATGGAACTTCTCTTGTATGAGGAAAGATTAAAGAGATTAGGGCTCTTCAGCTTGGAAAAGAGTAGGCTGATTGAAGTCTACAAAATCCTGAGTGGTGTTTAGTTTGGTTTTTTTAACTTTATTTAGTTTTTAATGCCAAAAAAAAGTGCAAAACAATTTATATACAAATAATGATAATCAACCAAGCACTTATAATCAATCAGTATCTATAGAAAAGATAAAAATTCCCTCCCCCATCCATCATTACCATCAGGAATAATACCAAAACAAAAGATATACCCCCCCTCCCGCTCCCACCCACCCCTGGATCTTATCCTCAATGAGAAACACTTTATTTCAAATCTCCTTTAAAAGCTAATCAGCTGTGCATAAGAGCAATGCCGTATCTCCACTAAACAGCCCTGAGGCAGGCCATACGGCCGAAACACGTACGTGTCAGGTCTTGAATGAATAAAAAGATTAAGCACCAAGGTTGCCTCTTTTGCTATTATTGTCTGGCCACCATGAAGATGGGATACTGAACTAGAAGGATCATCCACAGCTCAGGTTTACCAGGCAAATTCTGCTTTTTTGCTAAAAATATACTGCCTGGATCTGACTCACTACAGCTTTTTTTTGCATTCGGTACTTACAGAATGAGGTCTGTGTTCATTTTGCATACTAATAACATATACCAACCCTTGGCAGCAGGCAGAGTCTGATAGCAAAACAATTAGGATCACGTGGATCAGGCAGGCGTTTAGCATAGTAAATTGGTAAATTAATTGAATGTTCAGTTATGTCCTAACTCAAGCATGATGAGTCACTTTCCTAATAAATTGAATCTACTCCGAGTTTGAAAGACTTCCACTTTAATGTCAGAATGCTGCAGAATGAAACCAGCCTTGGCTGGACTGAAAACAAACCCATTAACCTCTCTCCTAACTCAAGTAGTTCTTGTTGCTAGTTCTCACTTTTAAGGTGCTTGTCAGAAACACGGGATGAAAACTAGAAGTCCGACATGGGCTGAGCGCTGGAAGAGGATGTCTCTCTGGTCACAATAATATTGTGTACCCTTTGATTCCGGCTACGGTGCGTAATTTCACCAGCAGCTAATAATAGCCCAAGGTCAATTGATTTTGGCAAAGAAAAAGGAAGCAATTTCCAAAGCAGCAGATAAATATGGCAAGACAAAGTGACTTTGTTAAACTCTTCTGCAAATAAACATGCTAAAGGCCACAAAAGAGGATCTGCCTTTCTCTTTGCAGGTTATTTGCAAATAAATGGAGAAAAAATGGCAGCTAACTATTCATTACACATATTTCATGCAGAAGCATGAGCAGCTATTGCGGATCATTGGCCTGTCCGTCCGTTCGTCTGTCTATCTCTTTGTGCATTCAGCGGTCACCTCGGTCCACTGAAGAAGCAGCACAAGCTGTGCCACTGGGAGAGGAGGACCTGCCACCCCACTAGTGAGAAAGGAGGAGATGCTGCACCAAGCTACAGAAGAAGTAGTGCCCAGACTCTGGCAACAGAAAAGGAGGAGCTGCTGGCCTAAGCATGAGAGAAGCAGCAGAAAGTGGGAAGTTCAGACCCCACCCACATGGAAAAGAGGAACTTCTGATAGAGCTGCAAGGGAAAGATGAAAGAGCCATCAAGTGGTTTGAGGGATGGAAAGCGTTCAAAAGGGGAACAAATGTTCAAAGAGATTGACTGCAAGAGGCAAAAAGAAGGGGAACAGTACAAGAGAGCGTGTGTGTGTGTGGGGGGGGGGAGAGTGAGAAGAAAGCAGCCTCACCATTAACACATATATACATACAGAGTCACAATATTCTCTCTCTTACCCCTTCACTCCCCAAATAATCAACAACCCTCCCACCCACCACATATGAATGACCCTACTGGGGCAGACCAGTAGCCCATTCAGCCCAGTAGCCCATCTTCGTAGTGGACAATCCAGGTCACAAGTACCTGCCAAAACCTCAAACACTAGCAACATTACATGCTACCGATCCAGGGCAAACAGTGGCTTCTCCCATGTTTGTCTCCATAGCAGACTATGGACTTTTCCGCTAGGAACTTAAACTAATCTTTTTTAACCACTGTTACCACATCCTTTGGCAATGAGATCCTGAGCCTAACTATCTGTTTTAAAGGTATTTCCATTCATTCGGTGTCCTCTAGTATTTGTAATTTTTGAGAGAATAAAAAAGTGATTCATTTTTACCCATTCTACACCACTCAGGATTTTGCAGACCTCAGTCGTATCTTCCTTCAGCCATCTCTTTTCCAAGCTAAGAGCTCTAAACTCTTCAGCCTTTCCTCATATGAGAAGAATTTCATTCCCTTCATCATTTTAGAAACATAAACATAATTGCAGATAAAGGCCAAATGGTCCATCCAGTCTGCCCATCTGCAGTAACTATTATCGCTTCCTCTCTCTAAGAGATCACACGTACCTATCCCTGGCTTTCATGAATTTAGACACAGTCTCTCTCTCCACCACCTCTTCCAGGTAACTGTTCCACGCATCTACCACCCTCTCTGTAAAAAAGTATTTCCTTAGATTACTCCTGAGCCTATCACCACTTAACTTCATCCTATGCCCTCTCATTCCAGAACTTCCTTTCAAATGAAAGAGACTCAACTCATGTGCATTTACATCATATAGGTATTTAAATGTCTCTATCAAATCTCCCCTCTCCCGCCTTTCCTCCAAAGTATACAGATTGAGATCTTTAAGTCTGTCGCCATACGCTTTATGACAAAGACCATGCACCATTTTAGTAGCCTTCCTCTGAACCGACTCCATCCTTTTGATATCTTTTTGAAGGTGCGGCCTCCAGAATTGTACATGATATTCTAAATGAGGTTCTCACCAAAGTCTTATACAGGGGCATTAATACATCCTTTTTCCTATTGGCCATACCTCTCCCAATGCACCCTAGCATCCTTCTAGCTTTTGCTGTCAACTTTTCACAGTAGGAAGGAGGAGGGGCAGAAAGGGAAGAATGGGATAGAGATGCCAGACTGTGGGAAGGAGAGAGATACCAGACCCTGGAAAGGGAGGAAGGGAAAGAAAGAGATGTCACACCATGGGAGGGGGAAGGGGAGGGAAAGAGAGAGAAAGATGATAGACCAGAGAAGGAAGGGAGAGAGATGCCAGACCATGGTAGGGTGTAGGATGGAAGGGAAAGAAAGGAAGGGAGAGATGCAAAACTGTGGGAAGGAGAGGAGAGAGATTCCAGACCATAGGAGATGGGAAGGGGAAGACAGAGATGTCATATCATAGGAGGGGGAGAGAGTGAGATGATGCACAGGGATAGAGGGGAAGGGAAGAGAGATAGAAGAAATGCTGCTTAGGGAAAAAGAAAGAGGGAGGAGATGGTACATAGGGATGTGTGAAGGGTGTGAAAGGAAAGGGCAGAGAGAGGGAGGAGATGGTACACATGGATAGATGGGAAGGGAAGTCAAGGGAAAGTAGATAAATTTGAGAAGAAAGCAGAAAATGGAAGAAAACTGAATGTTAAAAGTTAATGCCAAAGATGGATACAGGACAGAAAGTGATGGCGAGAAAAACAGTAAATGGATAAGAAGGCCCTGGAAACACAGTTAAGAGCACAGACAGAAGGAAGTGCAACCAGAGACTGGGAAAAGATGAATAAAAAAATAAAATCACCAGACAACAAAGGTAGGAAAAATTATTTTATTTTCAGTTTAAACAAGACAGAGTGTCTGTATAGAAATTACTTTCCTTTTGCTCTCAGCCTTTTGTAAATAGTGGGGTTCCCCAGGGGTCTGTACTGGCACCATTGCTTTTTAACATATTTATCATTTATCTAGATATGGGAATAACTAGTGAGGTAATTTAAATTTGCTGATCACACAAAATTGGTCAAAGTTGTTAAATTGCAAGAGGATCGTGAAAAATTGAAGAAGGAGTTTATGAGACTGGACTTCAAAATGGCAGACGATGTTTAATGTGAGCAAGTGCAAAGGGATGCATGTAGGAAAGAGGAACTCAAACTACAGCTAAGTGATGCTGGATTCCAGTTAGGATTCACCACCCAGGAAAAGGATTTGGGTATAATCGTTGATATATTAAAACCCTCCACTCAGTGTGCTGCAGCAGCTAAGAAAGCAAATATGGTGTTAAGAATTACTAGGAAAGGAATGGATAACAAACCTGAGAATATTATCTTGCCTTTGTATCACTACAAGGTGCATCTATACCTTAAATATTGTGTGCCGTCTGGTTACCATATCTCAAAAAAGATATAGAGGAATTAGAAAAGGTACAGAGAAGGGCAAATAAATGATAAAAGGTTTGGGATGCCTTCCCTAGGAGTAAAGGCTAAAGCGGCTAGGGCTCTTCAGCTTGGAGAAGAGACGGCTTAGGGGTGATATGATATGATAGAAGTCTATAAAATACTGAGTGGAGTGGAATGGGTAGAACTGACTCACTTGTTTACTCTTTCCAAAAATATTAGGACTAGGGGACATGCAATGATGTCAAACCACACTACAGTTTTCTTCTATAACGAAAGTTTCCACTAGGATTCAATACGGTTTATAATAAGATTCCCGATCAGAGATCATAAACAATGAATGATAGATTAAAAAGATAGGGTGTTGAATTCATAAGAACATAAGAATTTGCCTCCGCCGGGTCAGACCAGAGGTCCATCCCGCCCAGCGGTCCGCTCCCGCGGTGGCCCTCCAGGTCTATCACTTGTGCTGTGGTCCCTGACTATTCCTATAACCTACCTCAACTCCTATCTGTACCCCTCGATCCCCTTATTGTCTAGGAACCTATCCAAACCTTCTTTGAAGCCCTGTAATGTGCTTTGTCCTAAAACGGCCTCCGGAAGCGCGTTCCACGTGTCCACCACCCTCTGGGTAAAAAAGAACTTCCTAGCATTTGTTTTAAACCTTCCCCCTTTTAATTTCTCCGAGTGCCCCCTTGTACTTGTTGTTCCCCACAGTGTGAAGAATCTGTCCCTGTCTACCTTTTCTATGCCCTTCAGGATTTTGAAGGTTTCTATCATGTCTCCTCTAAGTCTCCGCTTTTCCAGGGAGAATAGCCCCAGCTTTTTCAACCTGTCCGCATGTTACTGGTTCAAGGAGAAAAGGTGGGTTTTTAGCCTTTTCCTGAAGATACAGTACATGCGTATTTGGCGCAGGCGTAGTGGGAGTTTGTTCCATATTTTGGATCCCTGGAACGCAAAGGTGGCTTCATGCAATCTCTCAAGTACTTCTGAAGGGGAAGGGAAGGCCAGTTTGAATCATTCTTGCAGTCTGGTGTTGAGAAAGGCGTTTGTAATGGCAATGTCTGTGCTTAATCCTTTGGAGTTTTTGCCAAAAGAGACTACGAGGAAAAAATAGCCAAGGAGGTGAAAAACTTCAAGCCGTTCTTTCAATATATTAAAGGGAAACGACCCGCAAAGGAAGCGATGGGACTGTTGGATGACCAAGGAATAAAGGGAGCACTATAGGAGGACAAAGCAATCGCTGACAGACTGAACACGTTTTTTTGCATCTGTATTTACCGAAAAGGATATACACAGCATACCGGAACCCATTAATAATAATAATTTTAATAATAATAATTTTATTCTTGTATACCGCCATACCCGTAAAGTTCTAGGCAGTTCACATCCATTAATTAAGGTCCGTGATAACACACGGATTTACAAAATTTTGACAAAGTTACAGGCAATGAAGTGGGGGGGGAACTCTTTGAAGAGATTAGGTAGAGGTAACGGTAATACAGAAGGAAGGGTTATAAGGTATGATATAGCGAGAGAGAGATAAAATCGGGGGAGGGGGGAAGAGGGAAAGCCGGAGGAGCGGGGTAGTGTGGGAAAGGGGAGAAAATAGGGGGCAAGGGGGATTAAAAGGCCTGTTCACGGAAAAGGTGCGTTTTGAGAAGTTTTCTGAAACTAAGGTAAGAGGGGGCCTCGAGTATAGGCTATATGCTGGGAGTAAAATCGGAAAACTGACAGGGTTGACAGTCAGTCTAGAAGAGGTATGCAGGCAGATTGATAGGCTTAAGAGCGATAAATCCCCGGGACCAGATGGCATCCATCCGAGGGTCATCAAGGAGCTGAAAGGGACCATAGCTGAACTGCTTCAACTAATAGCCAATCTGTCGATCGTATCAGGAAAGATTCCAGACGACTGGAAGGTGGCGAATGTTACGCCGATCTTCACAAAAGGTTCGAGGGGAGACCCGGGGAACTACAGGCCAGTGAGTCTGACCTCGGTACCAGGAAAGATGGTAGAGGCGCTGATAAAGGACCGCATCATTGATCACCTTGACGGACACGGACTGATGAGGACCAGCCAGCACGTTTTCAGCAAAGGCAGATCTTGTTTGACAAACTTGCTGCACTTCTTCGAGGGAGTAAACAAGCAGATAGACAAGGGCGACCCAGTCGACATTGTATATCTAGACTTTCAGAAGGCATTCGACAAGGTTCCACACGAACGACTACTTCGGAAAATTGCGAGCCATGGAATCGAGGGTGAAATACTCACATGGATTAAAAACTGGATGGAGCATAGGAAACAGAGAGTGGGGGTAAATGGACAATACTCGGACTGGAAAAGTGCCACTAGTGGGGTGCCGCAGTGCTCAGTGGTTGAACCTGTGCTCTTCAACATCTTTATAAATGATCTGGACATAGGTACGATGAGCGAGGTGATTAAATTTGCGAACGACACAAAGTTATTCAGAGTAGTGAAGATGCAGGGGGATTGCGAAGATCTTCAATGTGACATAATCAGGCTCGAAGAATGGGCATCGACATGGCAGATGAGGTTCAACGTGGATAAGTATAAAGTGATGCATGTCAGTAACAAAAATCTCCTACACGAATACAGAATGTCCGGGGCGGTACTTGGAAAGGGAAAGGGATTTGGAGTTCTCATCGACAAGTCGTTGAAGCCGTCCGTGCAATGTGTGGTGGCGGTGGCGGCAAAAAGGGCGAACAGAATGCTAGGAATGATAAAGAAGGGGATCATAAACAGATCGGAGAAGATTATCATGCCGCTGTACTGGGCCATGGTGCACCCTCACCTGGAGTACTGCGTACAGCACTGGTCGCCGTACATGAAAAAGGACACGGTACTACTCGAAAAGGTCCAGAGAAGAGCGACTAAGATGGTTAAGGGGTTGAAGGAGCTGCCGTACAGTGAAAGATTAGAGAAACTGGGCCTCTTCTCCCTCGAACAGAGAAGATTGAGAGGGGACATGATCGAAACATTCAAGGTACTGAACGGGATAGACTTAGTAGATATGGACAGGTTGTTCACCCTCTCCAAGGTAGGGAGAACGAGAGGGCACTCTCTAAAGTTGATAGGGGATAGATTCTATACAAACATAAGGAAGTTCTTCTTCACCCAGAGAGTGGTAGAAAACTGGAACGCTCTTCCGGAATCTGTCATAGGGGAAAACACCCTCCAGGGATTCAAGACAAAGTTAGACAAGTTCCTGCTGAACAAGAACGTGCGCAGGTAGGGCTGGTCACAGTTAGGCCACTGGTCTTAGACCGGAGGGCCACTGTGTGAGCGGACTGCTGGGCATGATGGACCACTGGTCTGATCCAGCAGTGGCAGTTCTTATGTTCTTATTTGCTTATGGGGAGCCAGTGTAATTCTCTCAGGAGTGGGGAGACACTCAAATTTATTACGTCAGAAGATTAATCTAGAGCTGTGTTATGAAGCAGCAGCAATTTCATACAATCTTCAACAGTAATACCACTGTATAAGGAGTTACAGTAATCTAAGTAGGGGAGAAAGCTCACTTGCGCAATTATTCTGACTGGCAATATGCAAGGGTGAATCAAAAATTAAAGGCAATTTCTAACATAGTAACATAGTAAATGACAGCAGATAAAGACCTAAATGGTCCATCCAGTCTGCCCAATAGGTACATGCATTGCAAATCCATGATTACATTCGATTGTCTTTGTACACTAATATTTCTGGGTTATAGACCATAGAAGTCTGCCCAGTAATGTGCTTAGGTTCCAACTACTGGAGTTCCCATCAAAGCCCTCCACAGCCCATCCTAAGCTGAATAGCCATACAGTATACAGGACACAAACCAAGTCTACCCTTTATTTTCTGATTAGAGATCCTCATCCCATGCTCTTTTGAATTCTGTCACTGTTTTCTTCTCCATCACTTCCCCCATTCCAGGCATCCACCATCCTCTCAGTGAAAAAGAATTTCCTGATATTATTCCTAAGTCTACCATCCCGCAACCTCAGTTTATGACTTCTAGTTTTACCATACTCCTTTCTCCAGAAAAGATTTGGTTCTATATTAATACCTTTTAAGTATTTAAACCTCTGTATCATATCTCCCCTGTCCCTCCTGTCCTCTGGAGTAGACATATTCAGGTCTTCCAATCTCTCCTTGTACGTCTTTTGCCTCAAACCTCCTACTATTTTTGTCGCCTTTCACTGGACCACTTCAAGTCGTCTTATATCCTTTGCCATATACAGTCTCCAAAACTGAACACAATACTCCAAGTGGGGTCTCAGCAATGGCCTGTACAGGGGCATCAACTCCTCCTTTCTTCTACTGATTATGCCCCTCTCTATACAGCCTACCATCCATCTGTTTCTGCACCTTCAGATCCTCAGACACAATCACTTCAAGGTCTCGCTCCCCTTTTAATTTTTTCTTCTTAGTTATTTCTGGGTAAGAATCCAAAGCTTTACCCTGTACTGTGCTTTTACATTACATTAGTGATTTCTATTCCTCCATTACCTTGCGCATTACATAAGAGGTTATCTGGACATTTCCAGAAGTGTTACAGAATAGAGCGGGTTGCTTCAGGGGATTGAGATGCTTCCTGCGGTGTTAGTTTGTCTTTAAGGATTTCATGAATAGCAGGGTTTTTATATATTTTCTGAAAGTTTTGTAGTCTGGTGCAGATTAGCCTCTCATCTCCCAGCACATATGTCTTCCTCAGATTTCTACTCCCCAAATGCATCACTCTGCACTTCTTTGCATTGAATTTTAGTTGCCAGACCTTAGACCATTCTTCTAACTTTTTCAGATCCTTTTACATGTTTTCCACTCCCTCCGGGTTGTCCACCCTGTTACAAATCTTGGTATCATCTGCAAGAAAGGCAAACCTTACCTTCTAACCCTTCGGCAATGTCACTCACAAATATATTGAACAGAATCGGCTCCAGCACCAATCCCTGAGGCACTCCATTAATCATCCTTCCTTCCTCCAAGCAAATTCCATTAACCTCCACCCTCTGACGCCTGTCTGTCAACCAGTCTCTAATCTAGTTCACAACTTTGGGTCCTAAATTCAGCCTGTCAAGTTTATTCAGGAGCCTCTTATGAGGAACCGTGTCAAAGGCTTTGCTGAAATCTAAGGCACCCACGATTGCTCTATTTCTTTTCGACTCTGCTGACAGAACTTTCCAGTCTGCATCCAGCAGGTTGAAGTCACCCAACAACAGCACCTCCCCTTTCTTTCCCAACTCTTGTATATCTGCCACTCGATCTTTATCAGTTTGCTGTGATTGAGCTAGAGGTCTGTAGATAACACCCACATAGATAGAAGATCCATCTTCTCTTTTCAGAACGATCCATATTGTTTCTTCCTTTCCCCAGGCCTCCTGCATTTCAGTCGCTTGGATATTGGTCTTTACATAAAGAGCTACTCCTCCACCTTTTTGCCCATCTCTGTCTTTCCTAAAAAGATTATAGCCCAGTATATTTGCATCCTATCCATGGGAATCTCTGAACCATTTCTCTGTGATAGCAACATTATATGTACGATTTAAAGCTTGCTTGTATTTCTGAATTGATTGAATTTGTGCTCTATCCCTATTATAACAGGGACGATTAATGATGTTATTTAGACATGTCTAAGTTATATGTGATAATCGGAGGGAAACAAGATTTTTATGTATGTGATATGGAAATCGCATAGTTGTATGCGGTATATAAATTTTTAAATAAATAAATATCCAAGTCTGCCCCTAACATCAGGGTTTGCAGATCATGAACTTTGTTGCTTAGGCTGCGAGCGTTTGTGGTCATTGTTTTCCAGCTACCTTTCAACAGTAGTCTCATTTTTTCTATAGTTTTTTTATTAATTTCACTTCCTGTTACATTGCTACGTAGTAATTTGCTTTGATTGTTGCTAAATTATGCAATACCCAAAACAGAGCTAGTGAAATGCAACATATGTACTCGTACATTGACTGTTGGATAGTTCATCCACACACAGTACAAAGCTTGGCCTTTAGTTGTGTGGCAGTCATGATGTCAGAAACATTGTAAGATTGCACCATCGAAGAACAAAGTGCATTAGTGTGCTTTCTTGGGCGGAAGGGGTGAAACCTGTGGAAATTCACCGCCAAGATATTGAATCAGAATGGGCATAGCACCATAGAATCAATGAAAGATTTATGAGTGGGTAAAAAGGTTTACAGCGGGAAGAATAGGTGTAATCGACGAAGGTCATTCTGGTCACCCATGAACATCGCGCACACAAGAGCACACATGCCTTGATTAGATAAGACTGATGGATAATGGTGTCTCAAATGGCTGCAAATTTGGATATCAGCTATGGATTTGCATTTGCCTAAATGCACGATGACTTGGGATACAGGGAAGTCTGTGCACAATGGGTTCCAAAACAGCTTGCTGATCTGCACAAGCAACAGTGTGCTGAGGTTGCAACCTAATTCCTGAGATGGTATGAAGAAGATCCGAGTATTCTGGAAAGAATTGTCATCGGCGATGAGACACGGGTGCATCACAGCAACCTGGAGAACAAAAGACAAAGCATGATGAAGTAAAGGAAGCGGAGCTCACCTGGTTTCAAGAGCAACCGAAAAACTTCTCTGTAGGATCGAGACGTTCAAGTATCTTACGGGCCGCATCGAGGCGGAGGAAGATATCTTCTTTTTCAAGGGTCCCACGACAACAAGAGGGCATCCGTTGAAAATCAGGGGCGGGAAACTACGAGGTGACACCAGGAAATTCTTTTTCACTGAAAGAGTTGTTGATCGCTGGAATAGTCTTCCACTACAGGTGATTGAGGCCAGCAGCGTGCCTGATTTTAAGGCCAAATGGGATCGGCACATGGGATCTATTCACAGGGCAAAGGTAGGGGAGGGACATTAAGGTGGGCAGACTGGATGGGCCGTGGGCCCTTATCTGCCGTCTATTTCTATGTTTCTATGTAGGAATGCAGAGCTAGTTGAATGATACAATAAATGCGTCATCTTCCATGGGGAAAGTGATATGTTTAATTGCTCACTGTTACTTCTATTAAAGCCGTTAAATGTATTTTGCCTTTACTTTTTGATTTACTTTCATCTAAATAGCTTTCAAAATTTCACTAAAAAGCCACTTAAGTCTTGCATGTAAAGATCATCTCATATGTGGGGCCATAACTGATGGATCTGTTAGTGTTCAGCAAATTTGATTTCAGAGAGGTCACATATGAATGCAGGCTGGAGTACTCATTAATATTTTCATTTTGTTGAAAGCACAAAATTGCTTCTGGAAAAATAGGACCTGCTTGGTGTAATTGAAAATTCACTTAGTTCGACTTTCAGCATCTGAAATGTTTACAACTCTCCTCCCAAGGCTCTGCTATAGAGTTACTAGGGTAACTCACAGCCAGCAGCCGGTGATTGTCCCTTCCAAGGCCATTGCCTTTAGAAGATTTATTACAGAATGTCACATTAACCTCTAGGGCCTCCGCAGAAAAAACAAGGGCTTGACAGGTTTTGTATTTCTTTAATCAAAGCTTCAGCTTGCTACTGATTCTGTTTGAGTCACAAACACTAATTGAAAAAAAAACTAAAATCACTCATCTAATAGGAAGCCAGCGATGTTCATTTAAATTCCAGGCTGCCTTAACACAACTTTCTATGCCTCGACGTCTAGCATATTTCTTCCCCTTTACAAGAAATAGGGTTATTTTCAAAGTGAGTTACGCAGCTAGAGCTTTGCCTTTGTATATAAGATGGCTGGAAATCTGCCCATTATGGAACTTCAAGCAGCATTTAGGTCAGGCTATATTTCAAATATATACGTACTGTATACTTTTCAAGCAAAATTTAAAGTTATAGCTACTGTTTAAGCATCAGCACATGGAGAGAAAGAGCAGAAGAGCTTTGAAATGTCCAGAAAGTGCATATTTTATCACACACATTATCGCTGATGTGGAGAGGCATTTTCGATATGAGGTCTAAGATAGAATTCAGACGTTTTGCCAAAAGCGTCTAAAACCAATGTCTAGCACACAGCCATAATAGAACCAGAAATTAAAGAGTTAAAGTGGGAATTGAACCTGGGTTCGTTGCTCACTGTCCACTGCACTGACCAGTGCTGACTGTCCACCGCCGCTGCTTTTTTAGGAGTCCTCGGAAGCATGTCAGATCTCACGTGGGAAGAGTCGGTGGGAGTGTCACACAGGGGGATGGGAGGGAGGGATCGAAAGTTGCTACACAGGAGAATGGGTGAGAGGGGAGCAAAGATGCTGAACATGGAGGAGAGAAAATTGTTGGGGTGGAGGAGAGGAATGGAGAGAAGAAGGAGAAAGGGGTGAGAGGGATAAATCCTGCTTATGGTGGAAGGGGAGGGAGACATGCATAGAGAAAACAGAAGGAGAAATGTTGGACATAGTGTGGAGGGTAGGGAGAGATGGTACATGGAGAGAGAAAGAAATGTTGCACATGATAATGGAGGGGAGGAAGGGAGAGATGCTGCATGGGAGGAAGGGAGAGATGCTCCACTGCTATCAGATGCTGCCCCAGCCGTTTCCTGCTGCTACAGCCGCCAAGGAGGGAGTTGGAGCCGGCGTGGGAGACGAACTCCACCCCCAACAGCCCTTGCAGCTCTCCTCTTCGGGACTTCCATCTTCAGGGCAGCTCCACTTCTATCGGGAGCTACCCCAGCCGATTCCTGCCGCTACAGCCGCCAAAGAGGGAGTTGGAGCTGGCATGGGAGACGAACTCCGCCCCCAACAGCCCTTGCGGCTCTCCTCTTCGGGACTTCCATCTTCAGGGCAGCTCCACTGCTATCGGGAGCTGCCCCAGCCGATTCCTGCTGCTACAGACACCAAGGAGGGAGTTGGAGCCGGCGTGGGAGACGAACTCCGCCCCCAACAGCCCTTGTGGCTCTCCTCTTCGGGACTTCCATCTTCAGGGCAGCTCCTCTGCTATCGGGAGCTGCCCCAGCTGATTCCTGCCGCTACAGCCACCAAGGAGGGAGTTGGAGCCAGCGTGGGAGATGAACTCCGCCCCCAACAGCCCTTGCGGCGCTCTTCTTCGGGGACTTCCATTTTTAGGGCAACTCCACTGTTATCGGGAGTTGCTCCAACAGAAACCCTGTCTTTCCACTGCAGGGAAGGACATCGGGTAGGCGTTGGAGACCAGCTCCGCCTCCCGACGCCCCCTGTGACCCTGCTCAAACGCTCTCCAGCCTCTTCAGGGCAGCTCCACTGAAACCGGGAACTGCCCCAAACAGAAACCTTGCCTTTCCACCGCAGGGAAGGACATCGGGTCGGCGTGGGAGACCAGCTCTGCCTCTCGACGCCCCCTCCCCCTTCCAACGCTCAGTATCATCTAAATAATCCCAAAAATTGACCATCACTTAAAAAACTCAGGAATTAAGTCAGGCCAGGGAAATCAATATAGTTATTGCAATCGGAAGGTTGCACATTAATCGGCAATCATGAATTTACTACTGATTCTATTGATCTACTTTTATTTTTCTTCTTAGCTATTTCTGGGCAAGAATCCAAAGCTTTACCCGGTACTGTGCTTGGGTTCCAACTGCCAAAATCTCTGTTAAGACTTACTCCAGCCCATCTACACCCTCCCAGCCATTGAAGCCCTCCTCTGCCCATCCTCCACCAAACGGCCAGACACAGACCGTGCAAGTCTGCCCAGTAACTGGCCTAGTTCAATCTTTAATATTATTTTCTGATTCTAAATCTTCTGTGTTCATCCCACGCTTCTTTGAACTCAGTCACAGTTTTACTCTCCACCACCTCTCTCGGGAGCGCATTCCAGGCATCCACCACCCTCTCCGTAAAGTAGAATTTCCTAACATTGCCCCTGAATCTACCACCCCTCAACCTCAAATTATGTCCTCTGGTTTTACCATTTTCCTTTCTCTGGAAAAGATTTTGTTCTACGTTAATACCCTTCAAGTATTTGAACGTCTGAATCATATCTCCCCTGTCTCTCCTTTCCTCTAGGGTATACATATTCAGGGCTTCCAGTCTTTCCTCATACATCTTCTGGCGCAAGCCTCCTATCATTTTCGTCGCCCTCCTCTGGACCGCCTCAAGTCTTCTTACGTCTTTCGCCAGATACGGTCTCCAAAACTGAACACAATACTCCAAGTGGGGCCTCACCAATGACCTGTACAGGGGCATCAACACCTTCTTCCTTCTACTGACCACGCCTCTCTTTATACAGCCCAGCATCCTTCTGGCAGTAGAGGATTAATCCTTAATCCCACCAGTGGTCAGCTCGTCAGTTAGGGTACCTTTTTCTGACTTAGTACATAAAAATGTGCTTCTGTTCTGCCATGTTCCATTTATCATAGAAAATCATCCAGATTTAAAGCCCACCCAAGTTCTGCCCATATCCTATCATAAGAACATAAGAATGACCTTACTGGGTCAGACCAATGGTCCATCAAGCCTAGTAGCCTGTTCTCACAGTGGCCAATCCAGGTCCCTAGTATCTGGCCAAAACTAAGGAGTAACAATGTTCCATTATCTCAGAGTAAGCAAGATTCTGGAACCCCAAAGAATGCAACATTCCATGCGGAATCCCCAAAGAGTAGCAACATTCCATGCTACCGATCCAGGGCAAACAGTGGCTTCCCCCATGTCTTTCTCAATAACAGACTATGGACTTTTCCTCTAGGAACTTGTCCAAACCTTTTTTAAAACCAAGTACGCTATCTGCTCTTACCACAACTTCTGGCAATGCAATCCAGAGCTTAACCATTCTCTGAATGAAAAAATATTTCCTCCTATTGGTTTTAAAAGTATTTCCCTGTAACCATCCAAAACAAACCTCTAAAAACAGGACATGTCTGGTAATCCTACTGCCAGGTTTACTGCAGTTATCTTGTCTCTTGTCTCTTATGGTTTGCTATGACCAGCTGAATGGTCAAGCGCTCAGTAACTTTTCCAGGACTATTCCTCACATGACACAAGCTGTCCTCATGAAATGCTCACATAATGCCTCCAAGTATCCATAAAGCTTTGTGATTCCTTCAGCCTAAAAACACAGGCCCATAGCACTATATTATCACTCATCATAAAAATATCACCTCGAGAAAAGAGGCCACTGCCTGAATGGCTTCTCACAGCTGGTCCAAAATAACCAACATGTATAATAATATAAACATCACTCACAGAAACAATGAAAACATTAATTAGCGTCCAGCGCTCAATCCTAAAACAAAAAACTCAGTCCCCATATTTCATTATGCTAAATAGGTATCTTTTCAATAATAGTTTAAAATGGTATAAATTTCCCTGGGATAGAAAACAAATTAAATAAATCAATAAAACCAAAATTACTGAATATACAGACAAACATAATTTAATGGACAGAGTCAACATGGATTCAGCCAAGGAAAGTCTTGCCTCAATAGTTTGCTCCATTTTTGGAAGGTGTAATGTATCTAGAATTTCGGAAAGCTTTTGGCAAAGTCCCTCATGAAAGACTCCTGTGAGAAAAAAAAGCCATAGGATGAGAGACAATGCTCTGTTGTGGATTGGGAACCTTCCATCAATATACTTTCAACATCTTATACAATCCATCCAATGATTAAAATTTTAGAAATCGTATTAGATAAACATCTTACTATGAAAACCCAGATAGATGCTGTTGTACGTGAAAGTTATTTTACTTTATGGAGACCATGAACAATTAGACCCTATTTTGAATTTTCAGCTCCTCAAACTTGGAACTCCCTCCCTATTTATCTCAGAGAAGAAAATAACTTAGATAAATTTAAAAGTAAACTTAAGAGCTTTTTTTTCAAAGATGCTTATGATATTTAGGAGTCCCAGCCTATTTTCGCTTATTTTTATAAGGCTACTTCTTTTATTTCCCTCCTATTGTTTTTTTACCATAATCGTCCTTCTTTCTATCATTATCATTGTACTTCATTACCCTGCCTTTCTCTTTGTTTTCCTTTTCTGTTTATTTTCTTAGTCGTTAATTTAAAATGTTTTGTTCAGTGTTCAACTGTTTTTTATAACCTCTGTATTATCTCTAAATTGAAAAATTTGTTCATCGCTTAGATATTTAAGTAAGCGATTAATCAAATACTTAATAAACTTGAAACTTAAACTTGAACTTAACTAGAATTGTTGCAGAACGGGATCTGGGAGTAATCATTAGTGAAGATATGAAGACAGCCAATCAAGTGGAGAAAGCCTCATCCAAGGCTAGACAAATGCTGGGTTGCATCCGGAGAAGTTTTGTCAGCTGAAAGCCCGAAGTGGTAATCCGCTATACAGGTCTATGGTGAGACCACATCTGGAATACTGTGTACAATTTTGGAGGCCACATTATCAGAAGGATGTGCTGAGAATAGAATCAGTTCAACGGTTGGCCACCAGGATGGTCTCAGGACTCAAGGATATCCCATATGAAGAACGTCTAGGTAAGTTGCAGCTATACTCTCTCGAGGAACGCAGAGAGAGGAGTGACATGATAGAGACATTCAAATACGTTTCTGGCCGTATTGAGGTGGAAGAAGACATCTTTTTTTCTTACAGGACCTATGGCAACAAGAAGGCATCCGCTAAAAATCAGGGGCGGGAGATTTCATGGTGACACTAGGAAGTACTTATTCACTGAAAGGGTGGTTGACCGTTGGAATGATCTTCCACTTCAGGTAGTTGAGGCCAATAACGTGACTGACTTTAAGAACAAATGGGATCAACATGTGGGTTCACTTCAAATAAGAACTTTGGGGGGAGGGTTATTTGAGTGGGCAGACTTGTTGGGTCGAAGGCCCTTTTCTGCCGTCATATTCTATGTTTCTATGTCAATATTTTTATTTTTCACATTCATTCCATTTTCTGCTAATCATTGTGGAAACCTTTAACCATTGTGGAAACCTTTATCCATTGTTAATTGTCTTGAGCTGAACACTGGCATCTCTTCCTCCCCCTGATTTTCACTTTATTCACTTCTCTTAGTTTGATATTGTGATACACGATCTTCAGTAACTGTTTCATTTTTAAGTGCTGTGCATTCAAAGAAACTAAGTGAGATTTGATAGCAGAAAGTCTTCCGGAGGCCATTCAGTATTTAGAAATGTATCATGTTGTAGATAAGATATTACAGGCTCTAACCTTGGTTGAATCATTTGCACAGAATGTGAGTAAAGAAACTTAAACTGCTGCATCTTGTTTTGTGAATTACAGTAATACAGTCTGCATCAAAATCTTGAACACCTCAAGTTTAAAGATTTTCTGATGGTTCTTAACTTCCTCAATATATAAAAATAATTTTTGAGAACTGATGGAACATGACTATGCGAAGCACACATCAGACTAAAATTAGCCAAGTGCGTTGCCCACCAAAAACTTGAAAATGCTTCAGAGTATTTAAAGCCCTGGACTGCGGTAGAAACCTCTACCATGGCTTAGTAAAGGGGAGAGGAAGGTTTTTAACATTTTCCTATAATGATCATAGATGCTCATATTATAGGGCCTAGTTTTCGCTCCTACTACACTTCACCCTCTTAATACCAGTTCACCCAAAGTCTTTCAAATACTTTAGAAAGGCAGCATTAAGCACCTTTTTGTAGCCTTCTAATGCACAGATCCTCCTGCAGAAATTTGGACCTGCCTCTGACTGGAGTTGGTACCTCTTCTTATGCAGGGTTCAAAACAACCTAAGATGTTTGCACCACACACCTTTCAAAATGAGCCTGCACAGTTAGTGGTGTTTCAAAAGCGCCTTGCCCATGATCTAGACTCACAGCTCTTGTTACTGCCTTCTAGCTTCCATTTCGGTACACCTCGCACTCTCATCGGTCAGGAGAATTTAGCTGTAGAATTTTAGCCTTGATTTCACACATTTCCAAAGTCAGTCTCACATGGTTAGTGTCAAGGTACTGAAGGGGATAGACTTAGTAGATAAGGACAGGTTGTTCAGCCTCTCCAAGGTAGGGAGAACAAGAGGGCACTCTCTAAAGTTGAAAGGGGACAGATTCCGTACAAACGTAAGGAAGTTCTTCTTCACCCAGAGAGTGGTAGAAAGCTGGAACGCCCTTCCAGAGGCTGTTATAAGGGAAAACACCCTCCAAGGATTCAAGCCAAAGTTAGACAAGTTTCTGTTGAACAAGAACGTGTGCTGGTAGGGCTAGTCTCAGTTAGGGTGCTGGTCTTAGACCAGAGGGTCGCCGCGTGAGCGGACTGCTGGGCATGATGGACCACTGGTCTGACTCAGCAGTGGCAGTTCTTATGTTCTTATGTAAGAGCTGGCTCTGCTCTGCATGAAACACAGCTTTGTAAATCTAGCCCTTAATCTGAATCAGTAGGAGAAATTGGACTTAAACCCTGGTTCCGCAGATTTTCAACCTGCCTCTCTACTCCTCAATGACCTTCTTTCAGCTTTCAAGGCCTGCGACCTGCAAAGAGTTTCAGATTTGACAGGTGGCTGCTTCCCTACAAACTTTCTTGTTTACAAATAAAAATAGTTTTATATGCAAATAAAATGGTATAACTGAGCTATTTTTTATTAGGAAATGGACAAGGCTAAATTACTTATTAAAAGGAAATCAATTACTGGAACAGAATCCAATTGACAAAACCTTCAGAGTCCTTCAGTCTATTGTCAACGTAAACAATTTCAACACTTCAGTGCCTGTAAAACTAGTAACTGTTTAGCCTTGAGAAGGTATGAATGTTTTATGGTTATAGAAACCACATTTTCAGGGTTTAAGTTCTTCTCTGCATATTGAATCTAAATCCAGAGCATTTGGTCCGATCTTCTGCACAGTCTTAATGGTCCAGAAGTTCGACTCCAGTGGATTCCATGACTTCTGCTTTCAAGAACATAAGAACTGCCATCTCCGGATCAGACCCATGGTCCATCGAGTCCGGCGATCCGCACATGCGGAGGCCCAGTCAGGTATACACCTGATGTAGTTTTAGTCACCCATATCCCTCTATGCCTCTTGTAAGGAGATGTGCATCTAATTTGCCTTTGAATCCTAGCACAGTGGATTCCTTAATAACCTCCTCTGGGAGAGCATTCCAGGCGTCCACCACTCGCTGTGTAAAGCAGAACTTCCTGGCATTTGTCCTGGACTTGTCCCCCCTTAGCTTCAAACCATGTCCTCTTGTCCGTGTCGCGTTGGACAATGTAAATAATTTATTTTCCTGCTCTATTTTATCGATGCCTTTCATTACATTACATTACATTACATTAGGGATTTCTATTCCTCCATTACCTTGCGGTTCAAGGCGGATTACAAAAGGTTAATTAAAAAAGTAGAGTTACAATGATTAGCATTTAACGTGTTGTTGTGGGTGAGGTGGTTTGTAAAAGAATTAATAGGTGGTCACAGTGGAGGTTCTTTTGTTATTGTTAGTGCGGTAATGGGTAAATCTAATGTCAGTTTTAGAGTTACTAAGAGGTCGTGATGTTATTGCTGCTTCAGGAATTTCTTGAAAAGTATGGTTTTTATTTCTTTTCTGAACGTCCTATAGTCTGGGGTGGTCATCAGAAGGTTGGAGATCTGGTTGTCCAGTCTTGCGGCTCGAGTGGCTAGGAGGCCGTCGTGTAGTTTTGTTCTTTTGACTTCCTTGATTGGGGGGGGTATGAATGGGGAGTGCGTTTTTCTATGTCTGGTAGTGGGTGCTTGGATGAGGCGATTGTTCAAGTATGATGGGCTGTCTCCGTGTAGGGTTTTAAATAATATGCAGTAGAATTTGAATTGGATTCTTTCTTGGATTGGAAGCCAATGTGAGTTGATGAAGGCTTCAGTGATGTGATCATGTTTTCTCAATGAATAGATGAGTCTCAAAGCTGTATTTTGGATTGTTTGGAGTTGTCTAATCGTCGTTGCAGGGCAAGGAAGGAAGAGGATGTTGCAGTAGTCCAATATACCTAGTATTAGGGATTGCACTATAAGTTGGAATTGTGTTCTTTCAAAGAATTTTCGGACTTGTCTCAGATTTCTCATGATTGCGAATGATTTCTGAATTGTTTTATTTATTTGCGGTTGCATAGTGCCGCGTCTGTCTATGGTCATGCCAAGTAGTTTTATGGTGGTTTGGATGGGGTATTTGATTGAACGTCTCGATCATGTCCCCTCGCAGCCTCCTCTTCTCAAGGGAGAACAGTCCCAGTTTCTTGAGTCGTTCCTCATATTCCAAGCTCTCCATACCTCTTATTAGCTTCGTTGCTCGTCTCTGCACCCTCTCCAGCAGTTTTATATCCTTCTTTAGGTTGGGAGACCAATGTTGGACACAGTATTCCAAGTGTGGTCTGACCATTGCTCTATAAAGCGGCATTATGACTTTCTCCGATCTACTCGTGATTCCTTTTTTTATCATGCCTAACATTCTGTTTGCTTTCTTTGCCGCTGCCGCGCATTGTGCCGACGGCTTCAGGGTCCTATCTATCAGTACACCCAGGTCCTTTCCTTGTTCGCTCTTACCCAGAGTTGCGCCTGACATTCTATACTCGTGTTCCTTATTCTTACTACCTAAATGCATTACTTTGCATTTCTCCACGTTGAACTTCATCTGCCATTGCTCTGCCCATTTCTCTAACTGATACAAGTCGCTCTGGAGTTCCTCGCTATCCTCCTGCGATCTGATTGCCCGGCATAGCTTTGTGTCGTCTGCAAACTTAATGATCTCACTGGATACTCCTTCTTCCAGGTCATTGATGTAAATATTAAATAGGATCGGTCCAAGAACCGAGCCCTGGGGCACACCACTAGTCACTTTCTCCCAGTCTGAGAACTTCCCATTTATGCCCACTCTCTGCTTTCTGTTTTCCAGCCATTTGCCTATCCACCTGTGTATATCTCCCTCTATTCCATGGCTTTGTAGTTTCCTGAGAAGTCTTTCATGTGGAACTTTGTCAAACGCCTTCTGGAAGTCCAAATATATTATGTCCACCGGCATTCCACTATCAATTTGCTTGTTCACGGTCTCAAAAAACTGAAGTAAATTCGTTAAACATGATTTCCCTTTCCTGAACCCATGTTGACTGGGTTTCATCAAGTCGTGTGTATCTAAGTGCCGGACTATGCTATCCTTGATCAGTGCTTCAACCATCTTTCCAGGGACAGACGTAAGGCTCACAGGTCTGTAGTTGCCCGGTTCCCCTCTCGATCCTTTTTTGAAAATTGGCGTGACGTTCGCTATCTTCCAGTCTTCTGGTATCTGTCCAGTTCTGATTGTCAGATTGGCGAGTTTTTGCAATAGCTCTCCGATTTCAACCTTCAATTCCTTTAAGACTCTCGGATGAATTCCATCCGGTCCAGGGGATTTGTCACTTTTAAGTTTGTCGATCTGGTAGTATATCTGGTCCAACTCCACTTCAACTGTGGTGAGGCTGTCTTCTATTACTCCACTAAACTCTTTCACTGCTTCTGGTATTTTAGCGGTATCCTCCTCCGTAAAGACGGACGCAAAGAAAGAATTTAGTTTGTCTGCAATTTGTTTATCCTCTTTGATGTACCCTTTTCTTCCCTGGTCGTCCAGGGGTCCCACCGCCTCTTTTGTGGGTTTTTTCCCTTTCACGTATCTAAAGAAGGGTTTGAAGTTTTTGGCCTCTTGCGCTATTTTTTCCTCATAGTCCTTTTTGGCATCCCTCACCGCCTTGTGACATTTCTTCTGATCATCTTTATGTTTTTTCCATGCTTCGGTTGTTTTCATGTGTTTCCATTTTTTGAAAGAGTCCTTCTTTTCTTTTATGGCTTCCCTCACCTGTCTGGTAAGCCATGCCGGTTCTCCCTTACCTTTTGTTCTCCCCTCTTTGGAGATCCTCGGAATGTGGAGATTTTGTGCTTCTGTGATAGTATTTTTCAGTAGGGACCATGCCTGGTCTACCGTTTCAAGTTTGTCCACCTTTTTCTTGAGTCGTTTTTTCACCATGGCTCTCATGCAATCGTATTTGCCCTTTTTAAAGTTTAAGGTTTTGGTTAAGGTTTTGGCATGTTTTCTATTCCCGATGTCAAGCTTAAAGCTGATCACATTGTGATCGCTCGTCCCCAGCGGTACCGTAACTTCCACTTCTTTTGTCGGACCCGTGAGGCCATTTAGTACCAAGTCCAGGGTGGCGTTGCCTCTTGTCGGCTCTTTTACCATTTGTTCCAGGAAGCAATCCCCTAGCGCCTCCAGGAACTTGGCCTCCTTGCCGCAGTTGGAGGTTCCTAGTTTCCAGTCTATCCTCGGGAAATTGAAGTCTCCCAATATTATTACATTGCCCGTCTTGCATTCTTGTTTGATTTCCTCTATCATTTCTGAGTCAGTATTTGTCCCTTGCGGTCCTTTCCCAATCTTTTGTGACTGTGAACCCATGATCGTGGCCAAATAAAATTTTGTGACCCCCCCAGAAGTGAAAAAAAATGATGCACTTATGGAGAGCTCACCTAGGTCATGATCCCAAAGGCAGATTTTGTGGCCTGTCTTAGAACTATGCCCAGTAATTTCACGGTGCTTTAATATTAACATATTCATGACCCTGAAAAAGGAGAAAGCTGTCAAAGGCTGAAGCAGCAGCCACTTAGCTGGATAGCACAGAGGTAGCACAAGGGAAAGGAGAAAAAAAACCCAACAAGATGCTACGAGCATTTCTCACCTGCCAGTTCTCTGCCAATTCTCTAATGTAAGACCTGAATATGGTCTAAAAAAAAACATAAGAACATAAGCAATGCCTCTGCTGGGTCAGACCTGAAGTCCATCGTGCCCAGCAGTCCGCTCACGCGGCGGCCCAACAGGTCCAGGACCTGTGCAGTAATCCTCTATCTATACCCCTCTATCCCCTTTTCCAGCAGGAAATTGTCCAATCTTTCTTGAACCCCAGTATCGTACTCTGCCCTATTATACCCTCTGGAAGCGCATTCCAGGTGTCCACCACACGTTGGGTAAAGAAGAACTTCCTAGCATTCATTTTCAATCTGTCCCCTTTCAACTTTTCTGAATGCCCTCTTGTTCTTTTATTATTCGAAAGTTTGAAGAAGCTTGTTTGCATCGCTGTAAATGCACACCAAGGAGCAGCTGATTGGAGGATGCCCATTCATACACTGCGTTTTCTAATGCAGCCTCCATCATCACCATTTCATTCTTCTTTTGGGTAGGACCTGCAGCTTTTGATTAGTCTTTCTCATTCCTGTTCACTGGAGCCATTGGCTCCCAACCTCTTCCAAGTTCTATCACCATTTTCCTAACTTCCCATACTATGCTCGCTTGATCAGATTAAAAATTGGTCTTTTACTTTATATTTTCTTTGAAATAGAAAATCGTGGGGGGGGGGGGGGCAGGGGTGTTTCTGAGTCTGGGGAAGATAGTTACCTGACTTTCATGCTCCACCATTAGATTTCTAGAATTATGGTCTATTGCCTTCTTACTTAGAGCCATGTCCTAGAGAAGTTTGCATTTGAAATACTGTACTGCCCAACCCAATTCAATCTAAACATTTGTTGGGGTTTTTTGCTACTTCTTCTTAGCTATTTCTGTTCAAGAATCCAAAGCTCTGCCCGGTTCTATTCTTAGGTTCCAACTACTGAAGTCTCCGTCAAAGCTCACTCCAGTCCATCTACAGTACACCCTCCCAGACATTGAAGCCCTCCCCAGCCCATCCTCCACCAAACAGCCATATACAGACACAGACCATGCAAGTCTGCCAAGTACTGGCCTTAGTTCTTCAATAAAGGAAATCAACCATGAATGTAGAACAGGTAATGTAACGATCATGGGAGACTTCAACTTTCCGGGGATAAACTGGAACCTAGGAACCCCAAATTGCGGCAGGGAAACAAAGTTCCTAGAAATAATAGGTGATTGCTTCCTGGAAAAAATGGTGGGAGAACCGACAAGAGGAACTGCAACCTTTGACTTAGTCCTAAATGGCATAAATGGAAGGACAACAGACGTGGAAGTCACGGCCCCGCTAGGGACGAGCAATCACAACATGATCAATTTTAAGATTGGCATTGGGATGGGGAAACGAACCAAGACTCAAACCACAACCCTTAACTTCAGAAAGGGGAACTACGAAAGCATGAGAGCCATGGTTACAAAGCGACTCAAGAAAAAGACAGCCGAAATCAAAACGGTCGACCAAGCATGGTCCCTACTAAAAAATACCATCACTGAAGCGCAGAATCTCTACATTCCGCTAATATCCAAAGGAAGGAAAAATAAGAATAAAGGAGAACCAGCTTGGTTAACTAATGGGGTGAAAGATGCGATAAGGGATAAGAGGAACTCGTTTAAAAAATGGAAATGTGAACAAGCGAGGGAGGCCTGGAACAGTCACAGGGTCGACCACAAGAAGTGTCACAAGGTGATAAGAGATGCCAAAAAGGTCTACGAGGAAAGGATAGCGCAAGAAGCCAAAAACTTCAAGCCCTTTTTTAGATACATAAAAGGGAAAAAAACAGCAAAGGAGGGAGTGGGCCTCCTCGATGATCAAGGGAGAAAAGGGTGCATCAAAGAGGACAAACAGATTGCAGATAGGCTAAATTCATTCTTTGCGTCTGTATTTACCAAGGAGGACACTGCGTCAATGCCCAATCCAGGGAAAGTATTCAATGGAGAAGTTGAGGATAGTCTCACCACAGTGAAAGTGGACTTGGACAGGATATACTATCAGATCAGCAGACTAAAAAGTGACAAGTCCCCTGGACCGGATGGGATTCACCCAAGAGTGCTAAAGGAACTTAAAGTAGAAATCGGAGAACTACTGCAATCCCTAGCTAATTTGTCAATTAGAACCGGACAAATACCAGACGACTGGAAGAGAGCGAATGTCATTCCAATCTTCAAAAAAGGATCGAGAGGAGAACCAGGCAACTATAGACCTGTGAGTCTTACATCAGTTCCTGGGAAGATGGTTGAGGCATTAATCATGGATAGCATAGTGCAACACCTGGAAAACCACGACCTGATAAGAGCTAGTCAACACGGCTTCAGGAAGGGGAAGTCATGTCTGACGAATTTACTTCAATTCTTTGAAAAGGTGAACAAACAAATCGACAGCGGAGACCCGGTGGATATAATATACTTGGACTTCCAGAAGGCATTCGACAAGGTTCCACACGCTAGGCTTCTAAGGAAACTACAAAGCCATGGAATTGAAGGGGATATACTAAGATGGATCGACCATTGGCTGGAGAACAGATTGCAGAGGGTAGGCATAAATGGGAAGTTCTCAGACTGGGAAAAGGTGACAAGTGGTGTGCCCCAGGGCTCGGTTCTTGGGCCAATCTTATTCAATATATTCATAAATGACCTGGAAGAGGAAACGACGAGTAATATAATCAAGTTCGCAGATGACACAAAACTATGTCGGTCAGTGGGGTCACAAATGGACAGCGAAGAACTCCAAAGAGATTTGAACCAGCTAGAGAACTGGGCAGAAAAGTGGCAGATGAAGTTTAACATAGACAAATGTAAAGTGATGCACCTGGGCACAAAGAATAGGGAATATGAATATAAAATGTTAGGTGTGACGTTGGGCAAGAGCGAACAAGAAAGAGACCTGGAGGTACTGACAGACAGGACCCTGAAGCCGTCGGCACAATGTGCAGTGGCGGCAAAGAAAGCCAACAGGATGTTGGGCATGATAAAGAAGGGTCTCTTGAGTAGATCGGCGGATGTCATAATGCCGCTTTACAGAGCACTCCTGGAGTACTGTGTCCAACACTGGTCTCTTCACCTAAAGAAGGATATAACCCTGCTGGAGAGGGTGCAGAGGCGAGCCATGAAGCTAGTAAAAGGTATGGGAAATTTGAGCTACAAAGAACACCTCGGAAAACTAAGCTTGTTCACCCTTGAGAAGAGAAGACTGCAAGGGGATATGATAGAGTCTTTCAAAATACTAAAAGGACTCGACAAAATAGAGAAAGAAGCATCGTTATTCACGTTGTCAAATGAGACTCGGACAAGAGGGCATGGGCTGAAATTGAGGGGCGACAGGCCGAGGACGAATGTCAGGAAGTTCTGTTTCACACAGCGAGTGGTGGATGTTTGAAATGCTCTCCCGGAGGAGGTTGTGATGGAAATCTCCATTATGGGATTCAAGTGCAAGTTGGATGCACACCTCCTTGCAAATCACATTGAGGGATACGGCTAAATATGGTCATCATAAGGGAACACTTAGGTCTCCATCAAGGAACACCTAGATTGGCCTCCGCATGGTCTGATTCGGTGAGGGCATTTCTTATGTTCTTATGATTCTAGATCCTCTGTGTTCATCCCATGCTTTTTTGAACTCCGTCACCGTTTTTATCTCCCCACCTCTCTTGGGAGCGCATTCCAGGTATCCACCACCCTCTCCGTAAACAAGAATTTCCTTACATTGCTCATGAGTACCACCCCTCAACCTCAAATTATGTCCTCTGGTTTTACCATTTTCCTTTCTCTGGAAAAGATTTTGTTCTATGTTAATACCTTTCAAGTATATGAACGTCTGAATCATATCTCCATCATATCTCCCCTGTCCCTCCTTTCCTCTAAGGTATATATATTCAGGGCATCCAGTCTCTCCTCATACATCTTTTGGCGCAAACCTCCTATCATTTTCGTCACCCTCCTCTGGACCGCTTCAAGCTTTTTTGTGTCCTTCACCAGATACAGTCTCCAAAACTGAACACAATACTCCAAGTGGGGTCTCACCGACAACCTGTACAGGGGCATCAACACCTTCGTTCTTCTACTGACTACGCCTCTCTTTATACAGACCAGCATCCTTCTGGCAGCAGCCACTGCCTTATCACACTGTTTTTTCGCCTTTAGATCTTCGGACACTATCACCCCAAGGTCCCTCTCCATGTCCGTGCGTATCAGCATCTCTCCTCCCAGCATATACGGTTCCTTCCTATTATTAATCCCCAAATGCATTACTCTGCATTTCTTTGCATTGAATTTTAGTTGCCAGGCATTAGACCATTCCTCTAACTTTTGCAGATCTTTTTTCATATTTTCCACTCCCTCTTCGGTGTCTACTCTGTTACAAATCTTGGTATCATTTGCAAAAAGGCACACTTTTCCTTCTAACCCTTCAGCGATGTCACTTACATACATATTGAACAGGATTGGCCCCAGCACCGAACCCTGAGGGACTCCACTACTCACCTTTCCTTCCTTCGAGCGACTTCCATTAACCACCACCCTCTGGCGTCTGTCCGACAGCCGGTTTCTGACCCAGTTCACCACTTTGGGTCCTAACTTCAGCCCTTCAAGTTTGTTCAACAGCCTCCTATGAGGAACTGTATCAAAGGCTTTGCTGAAATCCAAGTAAATTACATCTAGCATATGTCCTCGATCCAGCTCTCTGGTCACCCAATCAAAAAATTCAATCAGGTTCGTTTGGCACGATTTACCTTTTGTAAAGCCATGTTGCCTCGGATCATGTAACCCAATAGATTCTGTGAAGTTCACTATCCTTTCTTTTGTAAGGTTAGTATCGCCCCCACAATATTAGGTTGTAGGGGTTATGTGAGGCGACCTTAGAAACTCCAGGTCCCGAGTTCAATACCTTCACAGAAGATCCACCAGGAGTAGAATCAAATAAGAAGCACAGCAAGAAGTGATGGCATAAAGAATATATTATAGAAATAGACTTACAGAAAAGTAATATTCATAAGCATTATAACTAAGGAGAGAGCAAAGCAGCTTCCCTGCCTTACAGGGTCCAGAGAGAAGCGTGAAGTTCCAGGGAGAGGCAGAGAGAGAGAGAGAGAGGAGGGGGGGGTGATGGTCTAAGCTTTGGGTCCCAGAGATAGACAAGAGAGCAAAAGGAGCAAGAGGAGCAAGAAAGGGGGGGGGGGGTGTTGTAGAGAGGAGCCTTTTATAGCTTGGAATCTTATTTTAAATATAGAAACTATTGTATTTCCCAGTATCTTTCTGTTTAGAATTTGTAAAATGTTTGAAACAATAGTTAGTTTCACTGACCACCTGGATCCATTGTATAACTTCAGACATTCTTAACACCTCTTAGAGCACCTTTTTACTGCCAGGTCCTCTAAGCACTGATTGAATTAGGGTTGTTTGAAACAGTCTGCCTGGATGCTTACTGTATGTGATCTATCTGCATCAACATCCCAGAGTCAGATTGATATAATTTCCCATAGGCCTTTGCTGACATTAATTATGCCAACTGAAAATGCTGATTGCTAGGCTGACATCTTTCAGCAACACTTCCATTATTTTTCCAACAACTGAAGTGAGGCTCACTGGCCTGTAGTTTCCCGCTTCATCCCTGTGACCACTTTTGTGAATAGGGACCACATCCACCTTCTCCAATCCCCAGGAACCACTCCTGTCTTCAGAGATTTGTTAAGCAAGTCTTTAATAGGACCCGCCCAGAACCTCTTTAAGCTCCCTCAGTATTATGGGATGGATCCCGTCTGATCACATCGCTTTGTTCACCTTCAGTTTTTCAAGTCTTCATAAACACTTTCCTCTGTGAACAGCGCAGAATTTACTCCATTTTCCTGTGTAACTATGCTAGACAATCTCAATCCTTCTCCAGGATATTCTTCCGTGAACACAGAGCAGAAGTATTTGTTTAGCATGTTTGCTTTTTCCTCATCACTCTCCACATAACAATTCCTAGCATCTTTTACTTTAGCAATTCCATTTTTCATCTTCCTCCTTTCACTGATATATCTGAAAAAAAAAATTTGTCTCCCTTTTTTTTTACTTTTTTAGCCATTTGCTCTTCCATCTGCACTTTCACCAGGCATATCTCACTCTTGGCTTCTTTCAGTTTCACTCGATAGTCCTTTCTATACTCTTCTTCTTGGTTTTTTTTTTAATATTTCAAGAACGCCAACTCTTTTGTCTTTCTCCACTACTAGTTTTGTCTTTCTCCACTACTAGTTTGGAGAACCATGTTGGTTTCCATTTTCTCTTGTTTTTATTTGTTTTCTTCACATAAAGTTCTGTAGCCATTTTTATCGCTTCTTTCATCTTAGACCACTGTTTTTCCACTTCTCTTATATCCTCCCATCCTAATAGATCTTTCTTCAGGTACTCTCCCATTTTATTAAAGTCCATATGTTTGAAATCTAGGACTTTAAGTATCGTGCTGCAGCTCTCTACTTTAGCTGTTATATCAAACCAAACCGTTTGACGATCGCTACTTCCCAGGTGAGCACCTACTTGTACGTTAAATATACTCTCTCCATTTGTGAGGACTAGATCCAATATTACTTTTTCCCTCGTGGGTTCCGTCACCATTTCTCTGAGCTGAACCTCTTGAAAGGCATCCACAATCTCCATACTTCTTTTAGATTCCGCAGACGGAACTTTCCAGTCCGCATCCAGCAAGTTGAAGTTTCCCAACAACAGCACCTCCTCTTTCTTTCCAAACTTTTGTATATCCACAATCAGATCTTTATCAATTTGCTGCGATTGAGTCGGAGGTCTGTAGACTTCACCCAAGTAGATAGAAGTTCCATCTTCTCTTTTCAGAACGATCCATATCGCTTCTTCCTCTCTTCAGTTCCCTCGCATTTCAGTCGCTTGAATATCGATCTTTACATAGAGAGCTACTCCTCCACCCTTTTGACCAACTCTGTCCTTTCTAAAAAGGTTATATCCCGGTATGTTTGCATCCCATCCATGGGATTCACTGAACCATGTCTCTGTGATAGCGACAATATCCAGGTCTCCCTCTAACATCAGGGCTTGCAGATCATGAACTTTGTTGCTTAGACTGCGAGCATTTGTGGTCATCGCTTTCCAGCTATTTTTCAGCGGTAATCTCCTTTTTTGTATAGCTTTTTGTTTCGTTTCACTTCCCGTTGCAATGCTAAGTGAGTTGCTAATATTATTTGTGTAGCAATCTGTACTACCATCACATCTTGTTTTTTGCTGGGGGTGGTCTCTATAATTGTCTTTCATACATTCACCACCCCCACCTTCTAGTTTAAATGCCTAGAAACATATTGTCTAAATTTCTCCGCAAGGATTCTTTTTCCTGGCCATCAGTACAAAATAGCTTCTTGTCCTTCCATGTATTTCCCCATCCTCCTATGTACCTAAAGTCTTCTTGATGACACCAGGCTTTGAGCTACCTATTGAAGTCCTCTTGTGTTTTTAACTCTTTGCTCTCCCTTTCCATATGCTGGCAGTACTTTGGAAAAAGCTACAGTCTTTACAAAATGTTTCAAGCCCTCACCAAGTTCCCGAAAGGCTTTTTGAGCTGCAAGTGTGGAGTTGTTGGCTAGGTCATTTGTTCCCAGATTTACATTAGTGATTTCTATTCCGCCATTACCTTGCGGTTCAAGCATTGTCATGATATTGCTAATATATAAGGCGGATTATATAAGAATTGTCAAGGTAGTTCAAGGCAGATTACATAAGAATTGTCATATTGCTAAATAAATAAGGCGGATAACATAAGAGTTGTCATGATATTTGGAAATACATAAGGAATAAATTGAACATTTTTTTTTGCTGAGATAATCTGGTTGCGTTATATAGGTTTTATGTATTTTTTGAAGAGTAGGATTTTTGTTTCTTTTTTGAAGGTTTTGTAGTCTGTGGTCAATGACAACAGATTGGTGAGTTGTCTGTCCAGTTTTGCTGCTCTGTGGCCAGTAGGTTGTCATACAGTTTTCTTCGTTTGACGTTTTTGGTTGGCGGGTGTGTGAATAGTGTGTGGGTTCTCCTGTGTCTGGTTGATGTGGATTGAGTTAGTCGGTTGTTCCAGTAGGTTGCATAACAACATCAGCTTTAGACTTCTTAGTTTCTTCCTTAATTATAGATAGTATTGGGTACTCCTAGTAGCCGAGGATCCTGGGAGACACTTCACTATTTTAGGCTCCTTGTCTTGTGTTTCAATGTTAATACCTCTGATGATAGAATCCCCTAAAAGCAATAATTTATTGGCTTGAGGTTTCTTACTCTTCCTTTATGAGTGCTTTTCTTCATAAGTTACCTTCACTGGTTCTAGTTCTTTCTTGAACACTGCAATGCTCTAATGGAGCAAAGGAATTTTGTAGGTGCAATTGTGAGGATGTATGTTTCTGTGTCACGTGTCGCAGTCTGCCTGACCCGACTGTGATCCATTTATTCCTTGATTGCATTACTCTTTGAGGCAGTGGTGGCAAATTGGTATGGTTCTGTGAAGTGATGGAAGTTGCTTTGATTGCATTCAATTCCTGCTTAAGATTTCTGAGCTCCTCCTTAATACTAGAAAGCTGAAGACAGAAAGGGCAAGCCCTAAGTGTTCAGCTGGTGCACCTTGGAACTAAAGCGCCACAGTGATTGCACTGAATAAAGGTCATCTTGATTGGATGGTATAGAAAGTGACTGATGTATAGACAAGAAAAATACTTATCAGTGATAATCCAGGGGTGGGTGGAACAATTTGTCATTAATTCAGCAGGGAACCAAGCAAATGAGAATTAGGTATTTGAGTAGTGTATGCACAGGGGTGGAAGGGCCTAGGCAACCAGAGATCTGTGAGCTGTGTTAGCAATGAAACCTGTCTTCAATGTACCGTAATTTTCTATTAAAACACCTTTCTATACACTGTAATAGAGCCTGCTTACAGTCAAGATGTGTGGGGGAAGAGGCTAACAGATGTATATATTCCAAGTTCCTGCCCAATAAACCAGCTGCAAGACTTGATCTGCTACCTAGCCAAGCTTTGGCAATGTAAAATAAACCTTACAGAGCTTATCTAGAACCCAAGATAGGAAAGTTTAGAAAAATTAGCAACGAAAGAAAGACTCTTGTACCAGGCTTAACCAGAAAAGGAAGGAAAGGTCTTTTTTTTTTGGTTTGGGTTTTTTTTTCCTCTTTTATTTGAGGAATAAAGAGGTCTAGGTTAGAAAGCAGAACAGTATACCACAATTAGATATATAGAGAGTACACCAGACAGATAATAATTATAATATCAGAGAGCACTTATCAGACTTGTGGTTCAGGTCTTCCAATGTCAGCACATGAGAGGTTCTTGAGAAAATGAATGAGTCATGGGATAGGAGGAAATGTTCAATTATGGATTAAGATTTGGTTATCAGACAGAAAACAAAAGGTAGGGTTAAATGGCCATTTTACTCATTGGAGGAGGGTAAATAGTGGTATGCCACAGGTATCTTTACTGGGACTGGTGCTATTTAACTTATTTATAAATGATCTGGAAATTGGAACTACGAGAAAGGTGATTAAATTTGCAGTTGACACTAAACTGTGAAAAACTTCAGGAAGACCTTAGGAAATTGAAAGACTGAATTTTAATGTGGACAAATGCAAAGTAAAATGCACATTGAGAAGAATAATCCAAATCACAGTTACCAGATGCTAAGGTCCACCTTGGGGGTCAGTGCTCAAGAGAAAGATCTGGGAGTCATTGTGAACAATAAGCTGAAACCTTCTGCCCAGGAAAACAAACAAGATCTTAGGAATTATTAGAAAAGGGATGGTAAACAAGACTAAGAATGTGATAATGCCTCTGTATTGCTCAATGGTGCGACCTCACCTTGAGGATTGTGTTCAGTTCTGGTCTCCTTATCTAAAAACAGATATAGTGGCACTAGAAAAGGTTCAAAGAAGAGTGACCAAGATGATAAATGGGATGGAACTCCTCTCATATGAGGAAAGACTAAAAAGACTACGGCTCTTCAGCTTGGAAAAGAGTCTGCTGAGGGGAGATATAATTAGAAATATAAAACATGACGGCATGTAAAGGCCAAATGGCCCATCTAGTCTGCCCATCCGCAGTAACCATTATCTCTTTCTTTCTCTGAGAGATCCCACGTGCCTATCCCAGGCCCTCTTGAATTCAGACACAATCTCTGTTTCCACCACCTCTTCCGGGAGACTGTTCCATGCATCTACAACCCTTTCTGTAAAAAAGTATTTCCTCAGATTACTCCGGAGCCTATCACCTCTTAACTTCATCCTATGCCCTTTAATTGCAGAGTTTCCTTTCAAATGAAAGAGACTCAACTCATGCACATTTATATTACGTAGGTATTAAAACGTCTCTATCATATCTCCCCTCTCTCACCTTTCCTCCAAAGTATACAGATTGAGATCTTTAAGTCTCTCCCCATATGCCTTATCTCGAAGACCACACATAAGAACATAAGAATAGCCTTACTGGGTCAGACCAATGGTCCATAAAGCCCAGTAGCCCGTTCTCACGGTAGCCAATTCAGGTCACTAGTACCTGGCCAAAACCCAAGGAGTAGCAATATTCCAAGCTACTGATACAGGGCAAGCAGTGGCTTCTTCCATGTCTTTCTCAATAACAGACTATGGACATTTCCTCCAGGAACTTGTCCAAACATTTCTTAAAACCAGCTACATTATCCACTCTTACCACATCCTCTGGCAATGTGTTCCAGAGCTTAACTATTCTCTGAGTGAAAAAAATTTCCTCCTATTGGTTTTAAAAGTATTTCCCTGTAACTTCGTCGAGTGTCCCCTAGTCTTTGTAATTTTTGACAGAGTAAAAAAATCGATACACTTGTACCTGTTCTACTCCACTCAGGACTTTTGTAGACTTCAATCATATTTCCCCTCAGCTGACTCTTTTCCACATTATGGCTGCAAACCACACTCAGGGAAGGCCAGTTCCCACCAGACCTCGGAGAAATTATAATTACGCCTATACTGAAGGACCCCAAAGGTCCAACAAATAACCCATCAAATTACAGACCAATCGCTTCTATCCCAACATACATCAAAATAATAGAAGGACTAGTCGCACAACAACTGTCCATGTACCTAGAAGCCCACAACATCCTACATCCATCCCAATCCGGATTCAGAACCAACCACAGTACAGAAACCCTTCTGGTATCTCTACTAGACATAGCTCAAAGTCACCTCAGCCAAGGAAACAGACTGCTAATCATCCAATTTGATCTCTCAGCTGCATTCGATCTGGTGGACCACTCCATACTTCTCCAAATACTAGACGCAATAGGAATCTCAGGTAAAGTTCATAACTGGTTCCAAGGCTTCCTTAAAACTAGAACATACAGAGTCAAATCAAAAGACATTCTATCTGAACCATGGTCCAATCCATGCGGAGTACCACAAGGTTCTTCCCTCTCTCCCACACTTTTCAACCTATTCATAGCTTCCCTAGGCACCACCCTGGATGCCCTAAATATTACTTCTTTCAGCTATGCGGACGACATAACCATCCTCCTCCCATTCGACATAAACAACCCAAACTCCTCAGGACGCCTGAAAACTACATTGGAAACAGTAGAAAAATGGATGACAGATCACAAGTTGAAGCTGAACTCTGACAAAACTAAATTCTTACTACTAGAGAAGGACAAAAAACCATCCCTAACAGAACTGGAAGTAAACTCAATCAAGTACCCTATACAGAGCGCCCTCAAAATCCTAGGTATACATCTAGACAGACGCTGCACAATGCAAACACAAATCCAAAAAATCACCCAAAAAGCATTCTTCACAATGCGAAATCTAAGAAAAATCAGAAAATTCTTCAACAAAGAACAATTCAGGATCATTGTCCAATCCCTTGTGCTAAGTATTGTAGACTATTGCAACAGCCTCTACTTACCTTGCCCGACCAACACGATAAAAAAACTGCAGTCCATCCAGAACACAGCCCTCAGACTCATATACTCACTCAGCAAACACGACCACATTACCAATGCATACCTTGAATCCCACTGGCTACCAATAAAAGCAAGAACACAATTCAAACTCTACTGTCTCATTTTCAAAGTAACCCACGGCATGGCACCCAGTTACCTAAATAACCGTTTTCACCACTACCTCCCACCAAGAAGAAGAAGAACACAGAACCTTTTCACCTACCCTCCACTCAACGGTACTCGTCGTAAGAAACTTTACGACAACCTCCTGGGGACACAGGCAGCTAAAATAGACTCTGACATCTCAAAATTACTGACCAAAACAACAGACATAAAAGAGTTCTGCAAAGAAATAAAAACATTACTGTTCAAAAAATATCTCCCATCACTCTAACCACCACCCAATGAGCTCCCAATCAACGACTTCGGAAATACCCTCCTATATCATCTTTTTATCTGTGATCTAGAATGTACTGTAATTTCTTCTACACTACACCCGATTTAACCGATCGAGTTGACATGTATTACCTCTGTAAAATGCATTATCTTCTATTATATGTAATATCTTCTGTAATAAGTATTATCGTCTGTGAAATTGTAGTATCATAACTCATTACTGTTCCTGTAACTTACTCTTATCCTGAAATGTAATTCTACTGGAATGTCCCAGATATTTTCTATATTGTAATCCGCCTAGAACCGCAAGGCACAGGCGGAATAGAAATCCCTAATGTAATGTAAGAGCCCTAACCGTTTTAGTCTTTCCTCATACGAGAGGAATTCCATCCCCTTTACCATCTTGTTTGCTCTTCTTTAAAACTTTTCTAGCGCCACTATATCTTTGTTGAGATAAGAAGACCAGAATTGAACGCAATACTCCAGATGATGTCGCACCATGGAGCAATACAGGGGCATTATAACATTCTTAGTCTTGTTAACCATCCCTTTTTTAATAATTCCTATCATCCTGCTTGCTTTTTTGGCTGCTGCCGCACATTGGATGGAAGGTTTCATGGTATTGACTACAATGATGGGCGCTAACCCCCAGGTGGATCCTAGCATCCGGTAACTGTGATTCACTAAAATAGTGAAGGAAGCGATAGGCAATATGAAAAATTCATTCAGGAAATAGAAATAGGACAAAACTGAGGGGAACTGGAAAGAGCACTGGAAGTATCAAAAAGAATGTCACCATTTGGTTCGAATAGCCAAAAGAGAGTATGAAGAGAGGCTAGCCAGGGAAGCACAAAATTTCAAACCGTTCTTTAGATATGTTAAAGGGAAGCAGCCGGCTAGGGAGGAGGTGTGACCGCTGGACGACAGAGACAGGAAGGGAGTGGTAAAGGAGGAGAAAGAAGTAGCAGAAAGACTTAACATGTTCTTTTCGTCTGTATTTACAAATAAAGACACATCCAACATACCGGAACCTGAGCAAATCTTCAATGGAGTTCAAGCAGAAAAATTAATATCCATGGAAGTGAGCCTTGAAGACGTACGCAGGCAGCTAGAAAAATTAAAAACTGACAAATCCCCAGGTCCGGACGCAATCCATCCAAGGGTTCTGAAGGAACTAAAGGAGGAAATAGCAGAACTACTGCAGCAAATTTGCAATCTATCCCTGAAAACAGGCGTGATCCCGGAGGATTGGAAGATAGCCAACGTTACACCCATCTTTAAAAATGGATCAAGAGGTGACCCGGGAAACTACAGACCGGTGAGTCTGACCTCAGTTCTGGGGAAAATGGCAGAAGCACTGATAAAAGACAACATCGATGAACATTTTGAAAGAAACAAACTTCTGATAACCAGTCAACATGGTTTCTGCAAGGGGAGATCATACCTAACGAACTTATTGCACTTGTTCGAAGGACTTAACAAACGGATGGACAGAGGAGATCCCCATAGACATCATATATCTAGATTTCCAAAAAGGTACCCCATGAACGCCTACTTTGACAAGATACCCCATGAACGCCTACTTCGGAAACTAAAGAACCATGGGGGTGGAAGGAGATGTACATAGATGGATCAGAAACTAGTTGGCAGGTAGGAAATAGAGGGAAGGAGTGAGGGGCTACTACTCGGACTGGAGGAGGGTCACAAGTGGTGTTCCACAGGGCTCGGTGCTTGGACCGCTGCTATTTAATATATTTATAAATGATCTAGAAACAGGGATGAAGTGCGAGATAATAAAATTCGCGGACGACACCAAACTATTTAGTGGAGCTCGGACTAAAGAGGACTGCGAAGACTTGCAAAAGGACATGAACAAACTAGGGGAATGGGCGACGAGATGGCAGATGAAGTTCAACGTTGAAAAATGTAAAGTGTTACATGTGGGAAGCAGAAACCCGAGGTACAACTATACGATGGGAGGGATGTTAGTGAATGAGAGTACCCAAGAAAGGGACTTGGGGGTAATGGTGGACATGACAATGAAGCCGACGGCACAGTTTGCAGCGGCCGCTAAGAAAGCAAATAGAATGCTAGGTATAATCAAGAAGTTATCCTGCCGTCGAATCGGGCGATAATGCGTCCGCATCTGGAGTACTGCGTCCAATATTGGTCGCCGTACATTAAGAAGGATATGGTGTTACTCGAGAGGATTCAGCGGAGAGCAATATGTCTGATAAAAGGTATGGAAAACCTTTCATACGCTGAGAGATTGGAGAAACTGGGACTCTTTTCCCTGGAGAAGAGGAGACTTAGAGGGGATATGATAGAGACTTACAAGATCATGAAGGGCATAGAGAGAGTAGAGAAGGACAGATTCTTCAAACTTTCGAAAAATAAAAGAACAAGAGGACACTTGGAAAAGTTGAAAGGGGACAGATTTAAAACGAATGCTAGGAAGTTCTTCTTTACCCAACGAGTGGTGGACACCTGGAATGCGCTTCCAGAGGGAGTAATAGGGCAGAGTACAGTACTGGGGTTTAAGAAAGGATTGGACAATTTCCTGCTGGAAAAGGGGATAGAGGGGTATAAATAGAGGATTACTGCACAGGTCCTGGACCTGTTGGGCTGCCGCATGAGCGGACTGCTGGGCACGATGGACCTCAAGTCTGACCCAGCAGAGGCATTGCATATGTTCTTCCCAATGTGCATCACTTTGCATTTGTCCACATTAAGGACTCCTTTTATCAAGGTGCGCTAGCGGGGTTAGCGTGTTGGACATTTCATCACGTACTAATCCCTGCGGCAAGCCAAAAAACTAACGCCTTGTCAATGGAGGCGTTAGCGACTTGCACAGCAGGCGGATTAACGCGGTATTCCGCGCGTTAAACCCCTACCGCAGCTTGATAAAAGGATCCCTAAATTTCATCTTCCATTTGGACGCCCAGTCTTCCAATTTTCTAAGGTCCACCTGCAATTTTTCACAATCCGCATGCGTTATCAACTTTGAACAGTTTAATAATAATAATAATAATAATCAATTTATATACCGCAAGGCCTTAAAGTTCTATGCGGTTTACAGTAGTTAAAAAAATAAAATAAAAGAAGTTGAATAGAACTAAAAAAGTTAAAAGCCAATAATTAGAGACACTAAAATGATCAAAATAGTGCATAATAAAATTTTTACGAATTAGCTGCCTAAATACTTCGAAAACAGATAAGTTTTTCGATGTCTCTTAAATTCCCCAAAAGTGTCAGTAAACAAAAGCAATTGTTCTAAATCCTTACCCCATAATGCTGTTTGATATGAAAAAAGATTTTGATGATGTTTTTTAAGTTTACATCCTCTAACAGGCGGAAAAACAAAATTCAGATGTGAGTTTCCCTTATGTCTGTCATCTGAGAGATTGGAGAAACTGGGTCTCTTTTCCCTGGAGAAGAGGAGACTTAGAGGGGATATGATAGAGACTTATAAGATCATGAAGGGCATAGAGAGAGTGGAGAGGGACAGAGAGAGACAGATAGAAAGACGGAGAGAGAGAGCTCGAAAGAAAGAGAGAGAGAAAGGGAGAGAGACAGAAATAGACAGAGAGAGAGAGAGAAAGGGAGAGAGAGAGAGAGAAAGATTGGAGAAACTGGGTCTCTTTTCCCTGGAGAAGAGGAGACTTAGAGGGGATATGATAGAGACTTATAAGATCATGAAGGGCATAGAGAGAGTGGAGAGGGACAGAGAGAGACAGATAGAAAAACGGAGAGAGAGAGCTCGAAAGAAAGAGAGAGAGAAAGGGAGAGAGACAGAAATAGACAGAGAGAGAGAGAGAAAGGGAGAGAGAGAGAGAGAAAGATTGGAGAAACTGGGTCTCTTTTCCTGGAGAAGAGGAGACTTAGAGGGGATATGATAGAGACTTATAAGATCATGAAGGGCATAGAGAGAGTAGAGAAGGACAGATTCTTCAAACTTTCGAAAAATAAAAGAACAAGAGGACTCTTGGAAAAGTTGAAAGGGGACAGATTCAAAACAAATGCTAGGAAGTTCTTCTTTACCCAACGTGTGGTGGACACTTGGAATGCGCTTCCAGAGGGCGTAATAGGGCAGAGTACAGTACAGGGGTTTAAGAAAGGATTGGACAATTTCCTGCTGGAAAAGGGGATAGAGGGGTATAAATAGAGGGTTACTGCACAGGTCCTGGACCTGTTGGGCCGCCGCGAGAGCGGACTGCTGGGCACGATGGACCTCAGGTCTGACCCAGCGGAGGCATTTCTTATGTTCTTATGTTCTTATCTGCAAATTTAATCACCTCACACACTATTTTAGTAGCCTTCCTCTGGACCAACTCCATTCTTTTTATATCTTTTTGAAGGTACGGCCTCCAGAATTGTACACAATATTCTAAATGAGGTCTCACCAGAGTCTTATACAGAGGCATCAATCCTGAGTGGTGTAGAATGGGTATAGGTCAGTGGTCTCAAACTCGCGGACCAGGGGCCACATGCAGTCCACCAGGTACTATTTTGAGGCCGTCGGTATGTTACATTGTTCTGAAACGTTGCCCGCCTCACTGCTGTAACCTCACGCAAGCGTTTTCCTGCATCTGTACACGATTGTGAGGTGGAGTGAAGAAGACAATCGCGTCTAAACGCAGGAAAGCGCTTGTGTGAGGTTACAGCAGTGAGGCGGGCAATGTTCCAGAACATAAGGTAAACTTTGGAGGCAGTACAGCTTGTGCGTGTGTACGTAATATCGTGAACTCTGACAAAATTCGGCACCTCTCCTGGCGGTGACTGCTTGATGTAAGATGGCGGTTGTGTGAGAGCTGAAGGTGGTTGTGGATGCGACCACCGGACACTTAAGGAACAAGTTTTCCAGGCACAAGTCAGATATTGATTCTCCCCTAGAGGACTACACCAAAATCTCGTCTCTTGCAGTTGATACTTTAGAATTTAAATCACAATTTTGCATGAGGTAAAACTCATTATAGTTTATAAATCTTGCCTTAATTGCTTCTGATAATTTCAGTTATACACAGCTGAAAGCAGTGCAAAAAGAGAAAAACTATAACGGGTTTTACCTCATGCAAAGTTGTCATTTCTTTGATAAGACATTAACTATTTTTTCTACGGCCCTTCAAGTACCTACAAATGCAAAATGTGGCCCTGCAAAGGGTTTGAGGTTCAGACCGCTGGTATAGGTGGATCGATTTTTTTACTGCATCAAGATTTACAAAGACAAGGGGACACTCGATGAAGTTACAAAGTATAACTTTTAAAACCAATAAGAGGAAAATTTTTTTTCAGTCAGAGAATAGTTAAACTCTAGAGAATGCGTTGCCAGAGGGTGTGGAAAGTGCAGTTAATGTAGTTGGTTTTAAGAAGGGTTTGGACATGTTCCTGGAGGAAAAGTCCATAAACTGCTTTTGAGACAGTGGTGTACCAAGGGTGGGTGGACCACCCCAGATGCACGCCCTAGGGGTGTGCACAGCCAGCCAGGTCCGGAACCTCCTGCGCTGCTCTACCACAGGACCTGCACCTCAGCCCGGCTACCGTACTTATTCCAGAGCAGAGTCGGCAGCTGCGCTGAAGTGCAGGAAGGTCCCGCAATGAGTGCGTCTGTTGCCTCTGCTCGTAAGTGACATCGGAGGGGATGGACCAGCAGTGACGTCAAAGGGGGTGGACCGGCAGACACAGTCATTGCAGGACCTTGCCGCAACTCCCTTCGTCTGCCGGTCCACCCCTCCAACGTCACTTACGTCTTCCGGAGCAGAGGTGGCAAACGCAGTCATCGCGGGACCTTGCTGGTTTGGAGGGAGACAGGAGCATAGAAGGGTGGTGGAGGGAGAGAAAGGGGGTCAGGGTGGTATGGAAGGGTGCTGGAGGGAGAGAAAGGAGGCAGATGCTGATGGAATTGGAGTGCAGGAAAGGGGAGAGAGACATAATGGTAAAGGATACTGGATGGAATTGGATTGGAGGGAAAGAAAGGGGGCAGATGCTGATAGAATTGGGGGGAAGGGAGAGGAGAGTGAAATGCCAGACCATGGGGTGTGGGAGAGGGAAGGGAAGAAGATGGATGCCAGACCAATGGGGGTGAAGGGAGAGATGGAAGGGGAGGCATACAGTTTCTGGAAGGGGCATAGAAGGAGAGAAGATGCCATATAGAAGGGGCAGACAGTGGATGAAAGGAAGAGAGTGACAAGATGAGGAAAGCAGAAACCAGAGAAGACAAGGTAGAAAAAAATTTTCTATTTATTTATTTTTTTGCTTTAGGGGAGATGCATCGCTGTTTCTGTGGTGGTTCAATTTAACCTTAAGAACATAAGAATTGCCGCTGCTGGGTCAGACCAGTGGTCCATCATGCCCAGCATGCTCCCGCGGCAGCCCTTAGGTCAAAGACCAGTGCCCTAACTGAGTCTAGCCTTACCAGTGTACGTTCTGATTCAGCAGGAAATTGTCTAACTTTGTCTTGAATCCCTTTGTCTACGTCAGGGTGTCCACCCTGAGGCCCTGTGAAGTATTTTATGTGGCCCTGGTCAAGGGTGATACATTGTTTTCTTCTGCTGCCCCCGAGTGTTTACCGTCTTGCTGGCTCCCTCCTCTGTCTTGCTGCAGCGTTTGCACGGCCCCAGAAACATTTTTTCGGCCAATGAGGCCCAGGGAAGCCAAAAGGTTGGACACCCCTGGTCTACGTATTTCTATTTTATTCCCCCTTTTACAAAGCCATAGAGCATTTTTTAGTGCTGGCCATGGTAGTAACAGCTCCAATGCTCAGAATTCTATGAGCGTCTGAGCTGTTACTGCCATGGCAAAAACCTCACTAGTTTTGTAAAAGAGGGAGGGGTTAGTTTGTGATTACATATTCCATACTAGGCGAAGGTGTTTTCTGTGTTTGAAAGACATGGTTTTCTGTTAGGATTGATCTGTACTAGTCTGGCTTGTTTAGTTTTACAAAGGGTGTATTGATGTACTGCAGTATGCAAGATGCTGCCTTTTCCTAGGTACAGTCTTGTGTGACATGTGGATTGTTATTAAAAATCATGGTTTTCATACAGATGGGGAGGTGTCAAAAAATGATGGGTCCCGGGTGTCACATATGCTAGGTACACCACTGATGGGAGAAGCTACTGTTTGCCCTGGATCAACGGCATGAAATGCTGCTACTATCTGGGGTTCTAGAATGTTTCTATTCTTTGAGATTCTGGATGCTGCTACTATTTGGGTTTATGCCAGGTTCTTGAGACTTGGATTGGCCTCCATGAAGAAGGATCATTGGTCTGATCCAGTAAGGCTATGCTGAGAAGCTGCGAGGGGGAGGAGAGAGTGGCAGGACCCTAACTTTTGATTTGTCCACGTTACCCGCGCAGCTCTTGACATTTGGATCTAGGCTGGTCATTCACTATCAGATGTATTTTGGTTTTTTTTGCTGGGTGAAGAGAAATTTGTTTTGAATTCAGCACTCCCAATCATTTTCAAAATTGGCTCCTATAATGTTGCACCACATGAATTAATAAGCTTCTGAGGACCAGAATAAAAGCACAGGGCGGGCCCGGCTCTGGCTCCAGGGCCATAGGTTAGACAAGCCTGTTCTATACTTTGACTATGTAAACTTCTTCAATATTTGTTTATTATTTGTGGTTTATCAATAAGGAATGAACCTACTTATCTTTCATTCCGGAAAAGATTAAAGACATATTTATTCCAGAATAGGAACTGAATGGCTGTGTCACATTTGCCGCACAGGACTCACTGCTATTGCTTTGTAAATAATTTCTGTAAATCAGTTCCAATTGTTAATCTGCTTTGAGCGTAATTGTAGGGAATTGGCGGATCACAAATAAAGGTGAAATGTGAAACAGGCGCATTCTTGGTGTTTAAAAATAGGTAATCTCTAAATGAGTTACCCTCTCAAGGCTCTTACAGTCTTCCCAGTGATTCTGCTATTCTTAGTAGCTAAGATGAGCTGTGGCTATCAGTCATAGAAACTCTGCTACTTATACGAAAACGTTCTGTCCCAGTCAGTCACTGGTTTTCTCCTCTTTGGTTGTCTACCATGGAAAGTGGAGAAGCATAACAGTGTCACACTTAATCCAGCACACAGTCCTCCTTCATCCAGAAGTCATGCACTTATATCCCTCAAATTCCTACGCACTCATTCATGATGTCGAGTTACCTTGTTTAAAGGTTACTTCATTTCTTAAGCAAACAGGCTGGAGAACCTTGATACTGCTGCAAAGTCCGATTTTTATCTAGTAGTTATTCTCAATATAAACATTCCCAGAATCGAAGGCCTCTCTATTCTTTGAGATTCAGAATGATTTCCTAAAATACTGCAGAGATAAGAACATAAGAACATAAGCAGTGCCTCCGCCGGGTCAGACCATAGGTCCATCCTGCCCGGCAGTCCGCTCCCGCGGCGGCCCAAACAGGTCACGACCTGTCTGAATCACCAGAAGAGGCTCCATTGCCACCTTGGTTTCTCATTTAAGTCCTATCTTCCCATCGTAGTCCTAACCCTCCGATCTTGCACATGCACGACCTGTTGGGTTTCTTTACTTATTTCCTGGTTAGCTTTCTATACCTGTGTTACATCCCAGTACTGTAAGTTTACACAGGACCGAACCACTGCAAGGCTCTTCGGCTGTGCTTTGCAAATGTTGCCAAAGGAAAAGAATAGAACAGAAATTATTAGAGCACAGTAGATGGAAGATAAAATTGCTTTTTTAAATGATATGTGGCTTTAATTCTATAATAATAGCTGTAATTGAGGGCTACTGGAAATTAATGTTGCTTCTGTATTGTGTAGCAGCTGGTATGTGTCAAAATGAATCTTGTTGATCTGGATTCAAGGTTTGCCTTTAAAAGCAAGGTCAAGCAGTAGCAGTACCAAGTCCTTGAAAATGTCATTGATTAGCAAGTGCAGGATATATTGTAGCAGTAATACTAATTATTTATCCGGAGCAAATATGGCTGTAGAACAGCTACAGAAGAGACGCGTCCCTGTGAACAGGCAGAAAGCCTAAGTGACGCTAGAGAGACTGAAGACTACTGGATGCAGGAAAAACAAGAGTGTGTGAATTTGCACCAGGGAATCAGAAAATGTTCCAAAAATTGTGACCAAAATGATAAAGGGGAGCTTAGGGCTACAGAATAGGTAAAACTGAATCGATTCTTCATTCTTTCAGAAAGTACAAAGACCAGGGGACACTCAATGAAATTACATGCTACTACTTTTAAAACCAATGGGAGGAAATATTTTTTCACTCAAAGAATAGTTAAGCTCTGCAACTTGTTGCCAGAGGATGTGAGTAACAGCGGTTGGTGGAGCTAGGTTTAAATAAGCTTTGGATACATAAGTTCCTGGAGAAAAAGTTCATAGTATGCTATTGATACAGACGTAGGGGAAGCCACTGCATGTGTAGGGATTAGTAATATGGAATCTTGCTTCTCTTTAGTGATCTAGATTTTCAGAAAGCTTTTGACAAAGTTCCTCATGAGAGGCTCCTGAAAAAATTAAAGAGTCATGGGATAGGTAGCAAAGTTCAGTTGTGGATTAGGAATTGGTTAGTGGATAGAGAAAAGAGGGTGGAGTTAAATGGTCATTTTTTTTCAATGGAGAAGAGTAAACAGTGGAGTGCCTCAGGGGTCTGTACTAGGACCGGTGCTATTTAACTTATTTATAAATGATCTGGAAATTGGAACGACAAGAAAGGTGATTAAACTTGCAGATAACACTAAACTGTTCAAAGCTGTTAAAACGTGTGTGAAGAAAATTGCAGGCAGACCTTAGGAAATTGGAAGACTGGGCGTCCAAGTGGTAGATGAAATTTAATGTGGACAAATGCAAAGTGATGCACATTGGGAAGAATAATCCAAACCACAGTTACCAGATGCTAGGGTACACCTTGGGGGTTAGCGCCCAAGAAAAGGATCTGGGTGTCAAACTTTTAACTGTTAAAGGAAAGTTTTATAAACTATAAAGAGTTTTACCTCATGCAAAATTGTCATTTCTTTAATAAGGCATTAACTATTTTTTCTGCGGCCCTCCAAGTACCGACAAATCCAAAATGTGGCCCCACAAAGGGTTTGATTTTGAGACCACTGTCGTAGACAATACCATGAAACCTTCTGCCCAATGTGTGACAGTGGCCAAAAAAGCAAACTGGATGCTAGGAATTATTAAAAAAGGAATGGTTAACAAGACTAAGAATGTTATAATGCCCCTGTATCGCTCCATGGTGCGACTTCATTTGGAGTATTACGTTCAATTCTGGTGGTCTCCTTATCTCAAGAAAGATGTAGCAGCACTAGAAAAAGTTTAAAGAAAAGTGACCAAAATGATAAAGGGGTTGGAATTTCTCTCATATGAGGAAAGACTAAAAAGGTTAGGGCTCTTCAGCTTAGGAAAGAGACGGCTGAGGGGAGATATGATTAAAGTCTACAAAATCCTGAGTGGAGTAGAACGGGTCAAATTTTCACTCCATCAAAAATTACAAAGACTAGGGGACACTCGTTGAAGTTACAGGGAAATACTCTTCAAAACAATAGGAGGAAAATTATTTTCACTCAGAGAATAGTTGAGCTCTGGAACGTGTTGCCAGAGGTTGTGGTAAGAGTGGATAGCGTAGCTGGTTTTAAGAAATGTTTGAACAAGTTCCTGGAGGAAAAGTCCATAGTCTGTTATTGAGAAAGACATGGGGGAAGCCACTGCTTGCCTTGGATCAGTAGCTTGGGATATTGCTACTCGTTGGGTTTTGGCCAGGTACTGGTGACCTGGATTGGCCACCGTGAGAACGGGCTACTGAGCTTGATGGACCATTGCTCTGACCCAGTAGGGCTGTTCTTATGACTGGCACCAATAATTGGTGCCATAAACACTAGACAAGTGCCCCGTAATTCCGGCACACTAACGCAGCAAATGTTTTTCTGTGGCACACGCACAAACCCCAGCCCTGCCCTGCTCCACCCCAGCCCCACTCCACACGAACCTCGTCTCATTTTCCCTGAGCTTGAGGCCATATCTGAAGGGCCTCCGAGCATGTGCAGTTGTCAATGCAATGACATTAAGCATGTGCTTAAATCCCATCGCATCCAACTGCTTGGGGACTTTTCTATGAGCAGAACATGGGCATGTGGTAGGTGTTTCAGCTAACAATGTGTAAAACGTATGGAAGACTGGTGTGCCCACTTGAACTCTTGGGAACGGTTGTGCCTTTGTTTTACTATGCTAATGCTGCCTTACACCTGTATTCTAGGCAGGGCTGGATTAACCATTAGGCCAAGTAGGCATGTGCCTAGGGCCCGAAGTTGTCAGGAGGGCCCGTTGAAACAAAGGACTCGGGGTTTATTTTTCCCCCTTGGAAACGTGGGCTACCGGGAAAGATAGGCAGTACTGGACCCCCCGGGAAAGATTGGCAGCGCTGTGCCCTCCCCCCCTGAAAGATCGGCAGCGCTGTTCCCCCCCCCCCGGGAGATCGACAACACCGCCTTCCCCCGGCATCGCCATCAACCAACCTGGATAAGTGACGTCGGAGGGGGTGGACCAGCAGATGCAAAGAGTTGCTGCAAGGTCCCGCGATGACTGCATCTGCCGGCTCTGCTCAGGGAAGAGTAAATGACGTCGGAGGGGTCGGATTGGCAGACGCAGTCATCGCAGGTCCTTGCAGCAACTCTTTGCATCTGCCGGTCCACCCCCTCCGACGTCACTTATTCAGGTTGGTAGATGGCGATGCCGGGGGAGGGTGGTGTTGTCGATCTCCGGGGGGGAGGGGGTGCCCAGCATTGCCAATCTTTCCAGGGGGGGGGGCCCAGCGCTGCCGATTTTTCCCAGGGGAGGGCCCAGCGCTGCCAAGGAAAAAAAACCCACCGAGTCCTCTGTTTCTTCAGCAGGCTCTCTCTGACCTAGAAGGGTGGTGGAGGGAGAGAAAGAGGCAGATGCTGATGGAATTTGTGTGCAGGGAAAGGGGAGAGATGTAAGGGGAAGGATACTGGATGGAATTGGGTTGGAGGGAAAGAAAGGGGGCTGATGCTGATGGAAGTGGGGGGAAAGGAGAGGAGAGAGTGAAACTCCAGACCATGGGGGTGTGGGTGTGGGAGAGGGAAGGGAAGAAGAGGAGAGGAGATAAGATGCCAGACCATTGGAGGAGGGAATGGAAGAAGATGTATTCCAGACCAATGGGAGTGAAGGGGAAGATGGTAGGGGGAGGCATAAAGTTTCTGGAAGGGGAATAGAAGGAGAGAAGATGCCATATAGAAGGGGCAGAGAGAGGGTAGATAATGGATGAAAGGAAGAGAGTGACAAGAAGATGAGGAAAGCAGAAACCAGAGAAGACAAGGTAGAAAAAAATTTCTATTTATTTAATTTTTTGCTTTAGGGTGAAAGGTCACTTGGACACACAAAGTCAGAGGCGTGAAGAAAGTACAAGAGATTTATTACAGCATACCGGAATCTAGTGCAGTTAATAGCCTGCCTACTAGAGTGTTAGAATCAGGAAATGCATGTACTTTATGCCCTTTTCGCTAACTAATATATGCAAAAACTACAATTTTCATTTGTTACTTCTATAACTTTTCTACAATTATTATTGGTCCTAAGCCAGCACTTATGATAGGTTCAGGGATACAACTTATAGTCCTATAGGAAACTAGCTCATTTCTCTGCTTATCTAAATCTTACAGGTCTAAATGTTACATGTACAGAAGGGCAGAGTACATTATGGCTCAAACTGTGGTAAGGTAGGACATACATTTTAGGAAGATGAGGTCAATAGATTGTACACTGTTTTCAGCTATGTAGGCCAGAGCAATATTTTAAACAACAGTTAACCATTTCATGAGCCTACAAGGGGACATGCATTGCTGTTTCTGTGGTGTTGCATTGTATGCAGAGTCCAGCTTATTGGTGGTTTTATTTAACCTTTGTCTTCGTATTTCTATTTTATCCCCCCTTTTACAAAACTGTAGAGTATTTTTTTAGCGCTGGCTGTGGCTAAAAACCATACTACAGTTTTGTACAAGGGGGGAGAGATTAGTTTGTGATTACATATTGCATACTAGGCGAAGGTGTTTTCTGTGTTCTGTTTGTATGAAAGACATGGTTTTTTGTTAGCGTTGACTAGCCTTGTTTGGCAAAATGTATCAGGCATGGTTTTTGGGAGCACCTTGAATTAACCTGATTTGAATCTCCTTATTTCCTGCCGATCTTCTTTTGTTTCATGTTGGATTCTTTGGTGGACTGCTTGCCTTGTTGTTTCGTTGCAAGTTAACATACATGGAGTGGAACGTACTAGAGGAGTTACAGATTTGGTTGTTTATACATACATATGGGTTACAGTTGGTTGATGTAGAATGAGGCAGTTGAGAGGCGTTGTAAACTTGGTTATTAATATAGACATATTTTGGATAGTATTACTGCTTTACAAATATTTGAACACTTTCATATATGCATGGAAAGGGTTCAGAGTTAAATTCCTGGGTAAGTAGGTGGGAAGGGAAGGAAGGGGGATTTGTTCAGAGATTTTTGGGGGTTGCATAGAAGAAAAACTGTGCACAGGTATGCTAATCTTTTTTGTTTTGAATTAAAAGAAATACAAGTGGAAATAAAGAAGTAAAGAAGAAAACAGATAAATGGGGGCGGGACATGGGCGGGGTGGGGGCAGGGCAGGGCCAGGTGGGATGAGTGACCACTGTCCTACCACCTACTATATTTTTGCAGTGATTTGTGTTGAGATTGGGCACTGAAGAACTCACAACACTTCACAGTTTGTGCAATGTATTTTGTTCATTTTTTTTAAAAGGAAATAGGATAGTGTGTTAGATGAACCACTGCTCTGACCCAGTATTGCTATTCTTATGCTCTTTGCAGGGTTTTGTATTACTTCTTTGGCACTGAAGGGGAGTTTTCTGTAGCAGTTACTGAGGTATCATTGCATCTGCCTTCACCTCTCTGAAAAAAAGCAGAATATAAATGATGATTAAATTTTGCTCTGTATACAGTGTGTTTTGTGTAGTTTAATTATGTGGTTACCATTATGTATTGTTAATAAGATTATATTGTGTATATATTTATATACCACTTATCGCCTAAATGGTTTATATTCAGCTACTCAAGCATTTTCCCTATCTGTCCTGGCAGGCTCACAGTCTATCGAATGTACCTGTGGCAGTGGAGAATTGAGAGACTTGTCCAGGGTCACAAGGAGCAGCAGAGGGACCAAGGCTGTAGTTGTAACCACTGCACCACACTCTCCTCAGGATATGAAGAATGAATGGAAGAGATGGCATTACAATTAGTACCATTATTATGGGGCGGGGTCTGGAGCAGGGCTTGGGTGTGTTCTAGGGTGGAGCTTTCGGACCCCCCTCCCCCCGCTGCCTATGATCCTTGGAATGTAGTGTGGGTCATTTTAGGGTCCTAGCCCAGTATATGGCAAACTGTGTGCCTCCGAGATTTCAGGTGTGCCGCGAGATGCCAGGGAGGAGAGGCACAGGCACTGGCTGACTGCCTATAGGATGTGCCTCTCGCGCGTCTTCCCTTCCGGCACCCCCCACTGGCGGCTTAGGGCCTTCACGCATGTGTGCATAGTATCATAGTAGATGACAGCAGATAAAGACCCGGATGGTCCATCCAGTCTGCCCAACCTAATTCAATTTAAATTTTTTAATTTTTTCTTCTTAGCTATTTCTGGGCAAGAATCCAAAGCTTTACCCGGTACTGTGCTTGGGTTCCAACTGCCGAAATCTCTGTTAAGACTTACTCCAGCCCATCTATATCCTCCCAGCCATTGAAGCCCTCCCCAGCCCATCCTCCACCAAACGGCCATATACAGACACAGACCGTGCAAGTCTGCCCAGTACTGGCCTTAGTTCAATATTTAATATTATTTTCTGATTCTAAATCTTCTGTGTTCATCCCACGCTTCTTTGAACTCAGTCACAATTTTACTCTCCACCACCTCTCTCGGGAGCGCATTCCAGGCATCCACTACCCTCTCCGTAAAGTACAATTTCCTAACATTGCCCCTGAATCTACCACCCCTCAACCTCAAATTATGTCCTCTGGTTTTACCATTTTCCTTTCTCTGGAAAAGATTTTGTTCTACGTTGATACCCTTCAAGTATTTGAACGTCTGAATCATATCTCCCCTGTCTATCCTTTCCTCTAGGGTATACATATTCAGGGCTTCCAGTCTCTCCTCATACGTTTTCTGGCGCAAGCCTCCTATCATTTTCGTCGCCCTCCTCTGGACCACCTCAAGTCTTCTTACGTCCTTCGCCAGGTACAATCTCCAAAACTGAACACAATACTCCAAGTGGGGCCTTACCAATGACCTGTACAGGGGCATCAACACCTTCTTCCTTCTACTGACTACGCCTCTCTTTATACAGCCCAGCATCCTTCTGGCAGCAGCCACTGCCTTGTCACACTGTTTTTTTGCCTTTAGATCTTCGGACACTATCACCCCAAGGTCCCTCTCCCCTCCCGTGCATATCAGCTTCTCTCCTCCCAGCATATATGGCTCCTTCCTATTATTAATCCCCAAATGCATTACTCTGCATTTCTTTGCATTGAATTTTAGTTGCCAGGCATTAGACCATTCCTCTAACTTTTGCAGATCCTTTTTCATATTTTCTACTCCCTCTTCGGTGTCTACTCTGTTACAAATCTTGGTATCATCTGCAAAAAGGCACACTTTTCCTTCTAACCCTTCAGCAATGTCACTCACAAACATATTGAACAGGATTGGCCCCAGCACCGAACCCTGAGGGACTCCACTAGTCACCTTTCCTTCCTTCGAGCGACTTCCATTAACCACCACCCTCTGGCATCTGTCCAACAGCCAGTTTCTGACCCAGTTTACTACTTTGGGTCCTAACTTCAGCCCTTCAAGTTTGTTCAACAGCCTCCTATGAGGAACTGTATCAAAGGCTTTGCTGAAATCCAAGTAAATTACATCTAGCATATGTCCTCGATCCAGCTCTCTGGTCACTCAATCAAAAAATTCAATCAGGTTCGTTTGGCACGATTTACCTTTTGTAAAGCCATGTTGCCTCGAATCCTGTAACCCATTAGATTCAAGGAAGTACACTATCCTTTCTTTCAGCAACACTTCCATTATTTTTCCAACAACTGAAGTGAGGCTCACCGGCCTGTAGTTTCCTGCTTCATCCCTGTGACCACTTTTATGAATAGGGACCACATCCGCTCTCCTCCAATCCCCAGGAATCACTCCCGTCTCCAGAACCTCTCTGAGCTCCTTTAGTATCCTGGGATGGATCTCGTCTGGTCCCATCGCTTTGTCCACCTTCAGTTTTTCAAGTTGCTCATAAACAACCTCCTCCATGAACGGCGCAGAATCTACTCCATTTTCTCATGTAACTTTTCCAGACAATCTGCACCAGATCAGTGATTTCTCCAGGATTTTCTTCTGTGAACACAGAACAGAAGTATTTGTTTAGCACATTTGCTTTCTCCTCATCACTCTCCACATATTTGTTCCCAGCATCTTTTAGCCTAGCAATTCCATTTTTCATCTTCCTCCTTTCACTAATATATCTGAAAAAATTTTTGTCTCCCTTTTTTTACATTTTTAGCCATTTGTTCTTCCGCCTTTGCTTTCGCCAAATGTATCTCTCTCTTGGCTTCTTTCAGTTTCACCCTGTAGTCCTTTCTGCTCTCCTCGGGTTTTTTTATATTTCAAGAATGATAACTCTTTTGCCTTTATTTTCTCAGCCACTAAGTTGGAGAACCATATCGGCTTCCTTTTTCTCTTGTTTTTATTGATTTTCTTCACATAAAGGTCCGAAGCCATTTTTATCGCTCCTTTCAGCTTAGACCACTGTCTTTCCACTTCTCTTATGTCCTCCCATCCTAACAGCTCTTTCTTCAGGTACTTTCCCATTGCATTAAAGTCCGTACGTTTGAAATCTAGGACTTTAAGTATCGTGCGGCCGCTCTCCACTTTAGCCGTTATATCAAACCAAACCGTTTGATGATCGCTACTACCCAGGTGAGCACCCACTCGAACATTAGAGATACTCTCTCCATTTGTGAGGACCAGATCCAATATCGCTTTTTCCCTTGTGGGTTCCATCACCATTTGTCTGAGCAGAGCCTCTTGAAAGGCATCCACAATCTCCCTACTTCTTTCCGATTCCGCAGACGGAACATTCCAGTCCGCATCCGGCAGGTTGAAATCTCCCAACAGCAGAACCTCCTCTTTCCTTCCAAACTTTTGGATATCCACAATCAGATCCTTATCAATTTGCTGCGATTGAATCGGAGGTCTATAGACTACACCCACGTAGATAGAAGTTCCATCTTCTCTTTTCAGAGCAATCCATATCGCTTCTTCCTCTCCCCAGGTCCCTTGCATTTCGGTCGCTTGGATATTGATCTTTACATAGAGAGCTACTCCTCCACCTTTATGACCATCTCTGTCCTTCCTAAAAAAGATTATATCCCGGTATGTTTGCATCCCATCCATGTGATTCACTGAACCATGTCTCTGTGATAGCAACAATATCTAGATCTGCCTCTAATATCAGGGCTTGCAGATCATGAACTTTGTTGCTTAGACTGCGAGCATTTGTGGTCATCGCTTTCCAGCTATTTTTCAGCGATAATCTCCTTTTTCGTATGGATTTTTGTGTCGTTTCACTTTCCGTTGCAATACTAAGAAATGAGTTGCTGATATTGCTTATGTTGCAGCCTTTACTACTATCACATCTTTTCTTTTGCCGGGGGTGGTCTCTATAATTGTCCTTCGTACATACACCACCCCCACCTTCTAGTTTAAATGCCTAGAAAAATGTTGTCTAAATTTCTCTGCAAGGTTTCTTTTTCCTGCTGTAGTAATATGTAGCCCATCAGTGCAATATAGCTTCTTGTCCTTCCATGTATTTCCCCATCCTCCTATGTACCCGAAGCCTTCTTGATGACACCATGCTTTGAGCCATCTATTACACGGTTCTTCAACCGCCGGTCCACGGACCAGTGTCGGTCCGCAAAAAAATCTTGCCGGTCCGTGAAGGATTCAGAACTCTGCCGCAGCAAAAGGTGCCGGCGTCAGCTGACGTGCAACTTCCTGTTGCCGTCACTATGCCGGTACTCCTGCCTGCCACCACCGACTCCTGCCACGTATGTCTCCACACCCCCGGAAAAGCAGCGGCAGGTCTGTGTGCTTTTAACTTCGGCACACAGCTGCCCCTAAGCAGTATTTTAGCGCGGTTTCATGAGGCAGCCTCGGGGTCTTTGGTAGGCCGGCCCACATTGCATAATTGAAGCGGGCTGGCCTACCAAAGGCCCCGAGGCTGTCTCATGAAACCGCGCTAAAATACTGCTTAGGGGCAGCTGTGTGCCGAAGTTAAAAGCATACAGCTCTGCCGCTAGCCTACATAGAGGAAACATTTGCTGGAGAGGGAAGGGAGAAGGAGTACTCCTGGACAAGGGAGGGGAAGGGGCTGCTGCTGACAGGGGAGAAGGGAAAGGGAAGGGACAAGAATTACTGTTGGATAAGGGGAGGAGGAAAGGGAGAAAGGGTACTCCTGGACAAGGGAGGGGAAGGGGATACTGTGACAGGGGAGAAGGGAAAGGGAAGGGACGAGAATTACTGTTGGATAAGGGGAGGAGGAAAGGGAGAAGGGGTACTCCTGGACAAGGGAGGGGAAGGGGATACTGCTGACAGGGGAGAAGGGGAAGGGAAGAGAGTTACTATTGGATAAGGGGAGGAAGAAAGAGAGAAGGTACTGCTGGACAGGGGAGGAGGAACATTGGAAGGAAACAGCTGGCAGGGAGATTAGAGGAGGGGAAGGAGTCAGGATGGAATGGAGAGATCAGATGAGGGAAAGGGGAGAGACAGAGGTATGACAAGGTAGAGAGAGATTGATGCTGGGAAGGGGGGTCAGATGTAAAATAAGGAAAGAGGGACAAAGATGCTAGATCTGGTGTAGGAGAGAGGGGCATAGAAAGAACGCAGATACCATATGGGAGGGGGAGGGGTAGAGGGCAGATGGAAGAGGCAGATGCTGGATTGAAGAGACAGAGGGCAGACGCTGGATGGAAGAGAGTGAAAAGACGATGAAAGCAGAAACCAGAGACGATAAAAGGTAGAAAAAAATAATTTTATTTCTATCTTGTGATTAGAATATATCAGATTTAAAATATGTACCCTGCTAGAGCTGATGTTAGACATAACTGGGGAGTGCAAAGCCCAGGCAGTGCGTCTTTAGCTTCCAGCTGGCTTAGGGCTCTCTCTGACCAGGAGGCAGTTGCCATATTTGCACTCCCCCTAACACCATTCCTGCCATGTGTGACTGCGGTATTCTGTTAGCATGATATTTGTGTAGTATTCTGTAATAATTTGGCTTATTCAGTTTTCTTGATAGTAGAGGGGATATATGTGAAGGGGAGGGGAGACGGGGTTTTGTTGATCCTTGCCCTGTATTATTTATATTTATAAAATGACAATTGTACAGAATATTGTTTCTTTTTATACTTTAATAAAGTATGTTCAATATAAAATCATAACTATTTGAGGCTTGTGCGGATGGGATCAGATGGTTAACGGGACCGAGCTTGCGGGGACAGGGTGGCAATAGGGTTTTTAAAAATTTCAGTCTTATTAGTTTGCCGGTCCACGAAATAATTATTTTATTTCCGCCGGTCCATAGGTGTAAAAAGGTTGAAGAACACTGATCTATTAAAGTCCTCTATGTTTTTCACTCTTTGCTCTCCCTTTCCATGTGCAGGCAGTATTTCAGAAAAAGCTAAAGTCTTTACAAAAGGTTTCACGCCCTCACCAAGCTCCCGAAAAGCTTTCTGTGCTGCAAGTGTGGAGTTGTTGGCCAGGTCATTTGTTCCCAGATGGATGACAACATCAGTGTTAAAATCCTTAGTTTCTTCCTTAATTATAGTCTGTATTTGCCTGGAACTCCTGGTAGCTGAGGATCCTGGAAGACATTTCACTATTTTGGTCTCCTCGCCTTGTGTTCCAAGGTTAATGCCTCTGATGATGGAATCCCCCAACAGTAATAGTTTTCTGGTTTTGGCTTTTTTATTTGTGCTTAGGGTGCGCTTGTTCTCTTGAGTTACCTTCATTGGTTCCAATCCCACCTCCCTTCTGTTTTCTTGAGTATTGCAGTGCACTAGTGGAGTGAAGGAATTCTGTAGAGGTAATATTAGTGAAGGTGGATGTTTCTGTGTTACATGTCGCAGTCTTCCTGAGCCTACTGTGACCCATTTATTCCTGGGCTGTTTTATTCTTTGAGGTAGAGGTGGTAAGTTGGTATGATTTTGTGTAGTAATGGAAGCTGCTTTAATTGTATTCAATTCCTGTTTAAGTTTGCAGAGCTCCTCCTTAATACTGGCAAGTTGAAGACAGATGGGGCAAGCCTTAAGCCTCCAAATAGTATGTCTTGGAATTAAAGCACCACAGTGATTGCATAGAATAAAGGTCATCTTGATTGGTTGTGAAGTGACTTGATTTGAGTAGTCCTGATTATTTGGGGCTCTATATATGAACAGTGGTCCCTGGGGTGGGTGGGACTATAAGTTTTACCCTTAGTCCTATGAAGGGAAAGGGAAAGAGGAAATACGATGTAACAAAGGAAAGAGAAGGGTTTATATTTTTGTGTTTTTTTGATTTTTAAGTAAGAAACAGGAAGGAGAAGAGAAATTAAGCAGATATAATGCTGAAAACCAGTGAAAAGAGCAGAATATGAAATGCTAAGTAACTTAGCTTTTTGAAGTTCACAGGGCAGACTTGTTCACAGCACTGTCCCAAAGATAATGCAGTTAACCTTAGTAGTAAATCAGAGCCCCTCCCTGCTCCACCTAATCAGCAGACACAATGGCTGAAAACTAGTAGGTCAGAAATGCAGGCTCTGTACCAGATCAGTGGCTACCCCAAAACACAGGATTTTAAACAGAAATGCAGGCTCTGTACCAGATCAGTGGCTACTCTAAAACACAGGATTTATAACAGGATTTTCCCTACTTTAGTCACCCTGTGCCACAGGCACCAGGATTTAATTAGAGTTAATAAAGTCTTACCCTTATTCCTATGAAGAGGAAAAGGAAATAAAATTTAACAGAGGAAAGAGAAGGGTTTATTTTTTTGTGCTTTTTTGTTTTTTTTTAATGTAAGAAACAGGGAGGAGAAGAGCAATTAAGCAGATATAATGCTGAAAAAGAGTGAAAAGAGCATAATATGAAATGCTGAGTAACTTAGCTTTTTGAAGTTCACAGGGCAGACTTGTTCACAGCACTGTCCCAAAGATAAATGCAGTTAACCTTAGTAGTAAATCAGAGCCCCTCCCTGCTCCACCTAATCAGCAGACACAATGGCTGAAAACTAGTAGGTCAGAAATACAGGCTCTGCACCAGATCAGTGGCTACCCCCAAACACAGGATTTTAAACAGAAATGCAGGCTCTGCACCAGATCAGTGGCTACCCCAAAACACAGGATTTTAAACAGAAATGCAGGCTCTGTACCAGATCAGTGGCTACTCTAAAACACAGGATTTATAACAGGATTTTCCCTACTTTAGTCACTCTGTGCCACAGGCACCAGGATTTAATTAGAGTTAATAAAGTCTTACCCTTATTCCTATGAAGAGGAAGAGGAAATAAGATTTAACAGAGGAAAGAGAAGGGTTTATTTTTTTGTGCTTTTTTAAGTAAGAAACAGGGAAGAGAAGAGAAATTAAGCAGATATAATACTGAAAACCAGTGAAAAGAGCAGAAAATGAAATGCTGAGTAACTTAGCTTTTTGAAGTTCACAGGGCAGGCTTGTTCACAGCACGTGACATCATCGCGTTGACGGGCACACACTTCCAGATGCCTCAAGCCATGGCTACTACGTTTAGTGTGCCACGGCTTGATAAAGTTTGCGAGACCAAAGGAATTTGGTCTTGTTCTTATTTAGTTTTCTATGATGTGGACACATTTTGTGGCACTGCTGAAGGTGTTGGCTAATACATCCAGTACAGTGTTTGTGAAATAAATCTTGTAAACAGTGTAATGAGCTTTAGTAAGCAGGCTCCTAAGTGTATAAGGCGTGACTAGCCTCTGTGGCACTTCCAAGACTTTAACTTTTGAACAGATTCTAATCTCTCTGCTGCCTCTGCTCCGCTGAGAGTTATGCTGTCACGAGTGGGGTTAAACTTGTTCTTGCTTCATGTACATTGTCTAGGTGCTCCCCTGCACCACCTGAACAGCTTAAGACCCAAACCCTTGTGACTCAGCAGTGAGCAAAGGAGAGGGCTGCTGCCTGTCCCTTGAACTCTGGTGATCTTCAACCGTCTGTGGCAGGAAATCTGATGTAACAGTAAGAATAAAACCGTAGCCGATGGGCAGGAAATCTCTACAGAACAGGGAAGTTTATTTCAAGAATGGGTAAAAAATCATTAAGTTAGTAGAAAGGAAGTTTCTCTTGGAATATTAGTGCAAAGTACCTATATGTTTCCCATTGCTGGAATATCATATTGGAATAGGGCAACCGAGTCTAACCCCCTGTTTTACTAAGGTGCACTAAGCGTTTTAGCGCATGTGTAGCGTGCACTAAATCTACGTGTGTGCTAAACGCTAACGTGTCCATGCACGCATTAGTGTTTATTGCGTGATTAGCGCACCTTAGTAAAAGAATCCCTATGCATAGATCTCTACAGCTTTAAGAAGTTGAAAGCCAAGCTGTTTCTTTTGATCTGTTTTTCCTAACATTGTTTGGGCATTTTTGTAACATTTTTCATTTCTTTTCTTTTTTAATACGATATTGAAGAATATGTAGGTCTTGCTTTCATATGTGTTGATATTATTTTGAAGAATGATTTGTACTGGTTTTGTTTTTGATTTATGTATGTTCATTTGGAAACTGCTGTAACTCCAGGTGGTATATTAAATATTAAACACTTCCTTATAGCAGGACAGAGGCTGCAAATTATAGACCTGTAAGTCTCACATCAATAGTGAGTAAAATTATGGAAACACTAATCAAATGCCAATTAGATACAATCCTGAACGAGGAGAATCTACGAGATCCCCATCAACATGGTTTTACAAAGGGAAGGTCCTGCCAATCAAATCTGATTGGCTTCTTTGACTGGGTAACAAAAAAGCTGGATATAGGGGAGTCCCTGGATGTCGTGTATCTAGACTTCAGCAAAGCGTTTGATAGCGTCCCGCACCGCAGGTTATTGAGTAAGATGGGTTTGATGGGATTGGGTGAAACATTAACTGCATGGGTTAGGGACTGGTTTACAGGAAGACTTCAGAGGGTGGTGGTGAACTGTACCCCCTCCGATACGACGGAGGTGATCAGCGGAGTACCACAGGGCTTAGTCTTGGGCCTGATCCTCTTCAACATCTTTGTAAGAGACTTGGCTGAGGGGCTTCGAGGTAAAATTACATTATTCGCCGATGACGCCAAACTATGCAACATAGTAGGCGGAAGCACAACAAACAAAAGCACAGTGCCCAACAGAATGACGCAGGACCTACTCCTGCTAGAACATTGGTCAGAGACTTGGCAACTAAGTTTCAATGTCAAAAAATGCAAGATCATGCACCTTGGCGGGAAAAATCCATGCAGGATCTACACCCTAAATGGTGAGATCCTAGCAAGGACAGTGGCAGAACGCGACTTGGGGGTGATCATTAGCGAAGACATGAAGTCTGCCAATCAAGTGGAGAAAGCTTCATCCAGGGCCAGACAAATCATGGGCTGTATCCGTAGAAGTTTCGTCAGCTGTAAGCCCGAGGTTATAATGCCGCTGTACAGATCTATGGTAAGACCCCATCTAGAATACTGTGTACAATTCTGGAGACCACATTACCAAAAGGATGTGATGAGAGTTGAGTCGGTTCAGCGTATGGCCACCAGGATGGTCGTAGGACTCAAGGACCTTCCGTATGAGGAACGGCTGGTCAAGTTACAGCTATACTCACTTGAGGAACGCAGAGAGAGAGGAGACATGATTGAGACGTTCAAATATGTCACGGGCCGAATCAAAGCAGAAGAAGATCTCTTTTTTCTTAAAGGACCCATGGTAACCAGAGGGCATCCGTTGAAAATCAGGGGAGGGAAATTCCATGGCGACACCAGAAAATATTTCTTCACCGAAAGGGTGGTTGATCGCTGAAATAATCTTCCACAACAGGTAATTGAGGCTAGCAGCGTGCCAGACTTTAAGAAAAGATGGGATTGGCATGTGGGATCACTTCATGGGCGTAGTTAGAGGGTGGGTCATTGGTGTGGGCAGACTAGATGGGCCGTGGCCCTTTTCTGCCGTCATTTTCTATGTTTCTATGAGAGAGAGCCAAGGAGCAGAATCACGAGCTCGTTAATTTTCAAAGCAATTATAACCGAGCTGCAGAGTCCCCAGTGGCCTTAGTTTACGATAATAATAAGACTGATAATAACAGTAAAATGCACACAAAAATACATAACCCTATACCAAAAATAATTTGTTAAACAAATAAGTTTTCAAAGATCGCCTGAAATGCATAGAAGAAATAGCAACAAAAATCAGAAGAACAAGGTCAGGTCCCAAATGCAACATCAGGTGCTCCATAACTAGGGAGTGCTGTGCTGCCACAGGGAGGTCCTCCAGGGGTGGAGTGAAGGTGGATTTAAGAACAGAAGAATAGCCTTACTGGATCAGACCAATGGCCCATCTTGCCCAGTATGAAATTTTCACGGAGGCCAATCCAAGCCTCAAGTACCTGGCAAAAACCCAAATAGTAGCAGTATTTCATGCCACTGATCCAGGGCAAGCAGTGGCTTCTTCCATGTCTTTCTCAATAACAGACTATGGACTTTTCCTCCAAGAATTTGTCCAAACCTTTCTTAAAACTAGCTACACTATCCGCTCTTACCACAACCTCTGGCAATGCGTTTCTTCCTATTGGTTTTAAAAGTATTTCCCTGTAACTTCATTTGATTGCTGCAAGTTCTCACGGCAGCCAATTAGCTAGTGGTTCTTAATGGGCAGGAGCAAAGGAAGGTTGCTCCTGCTGCGATACTTAAAGTACACGGGAGAGACAGGTGGGAGATAAAAATAATTAGAATTGATCTGGGACAGGAAGCCGGAGGGATCCCTCCTGTCCTGGCCACCGCTTGACCACCAGGTCTCATGGCAGGCCTGGCAATGGCCTGCAAATAGGTTCAGGAGGGGGGCAGGTCAGTGCTGACCCAAATATAAACTGAGAACCCCATTTCTGCCCAAAATCTCAATCTATATGTAAGAATATATGACACTCGGCATGAGATGGATCTGTTTAATTTTTGAAGTGCAATAGGAAGAATTTAGTTTTTTAACCTCTGATACAGGAAGAGTTAGGCCTGAAACAATTCTGTTTAGAGATTTAAAATGTATTTATTGCTTACCAAACTATGCTCAAGTGTGATGTACATAATACAACATTAAAATATAATAAGCAAAGGCTGTAGTTCACAGGTTGTTTTCCTCACTTGTATTGTTCAAGAAATAATTAGGAACCGATTTCTGATGAAATATCATTTTGCAAAAAACCACTACAATATTGCCAAAAGTAAAAAGTTCAAATCCAATTACTGAATTACGTTCAGGGATATTATTTGACAAACACTAGGTCAGAAAGAGTCAAAATCCAAAAGACATATAACTGACCATGTAAATAAGACAAGCCTTTGAAGGGTGATCAAGAAATATTGTATAAAATTACTCAGAGATATGAAACTGTGAAAGGAAGGCTACAAAACCTCCCTTGGGTAAAGAGTTTACCTTCCAGTCATTGTTATTCTATAAAAATCTTTTTTGATCACGACCTGGAAAGGCTAAAAAGTTCAAACTGTTTCAAAGGTGACGGGACTACATCGCGCGAGACAACGGCACGCCGACAACTGAGCGCAAGGTTGACGGCGCGCCGAAGAAAAGCACTATTTTAAAGGGCTCCGATGGGAGTGTGGGGGGGAACCCCCCCTCACTTTACTTAACAGACATTGCGCTGGCGTTGTGGGGGGTTTGGGGGGTTGTAACCCCCCACATTATACTTAAAACTGAACTTTTTCCCTAAAAAACAGGCAAAAAGTTTGGTTTCAAGTATAATGAGGGGGGTTACAATCCCCCAAACCCCCCACAACGCCAGCGCAATGTCTGTTAAGTAAAATAGGGGGTTCCCCACCAACACCCCCCGTCGGAGCTCTTTAAAATAGTGCTTTTCTTCGGCGCGCCGTCAACCTTGCGCTCAGTTGTCGGTGCGCCGTTGTCTCGCGCGATTTTGTCTATGAACCGTTTCAAAAGTTCAAAATAACTGGTTTGTTCTTGTTGTTAATATCATGCAAACGTCACTGCATACTTGATGAGAAAAATCCATTTAGCTGTTAAACAGGAGTGAGGGGGTCCCAACGTGGCCCCGTTTCGTTCCCTGCTTCAGGGGACCCGATGTAAGCTGGTTCAAGATTGAATCCTAGTCAATATTAGTGCTGGAATGGCATAACTGCGTGACTTGCAAACAAACGCATCATAGCTGGGGAATCAAAAAGATAACTTCTTGCGACCTGGTGGTCTGAATCGTAAGAAGTTATCTTTTTGACTCCCCAGCTATGATGCCATTCCAGCACTAGTATCGACTAGGATTCAATCTGAACCAGCTTACATCGGGTCCCCTGATCTTGATCACCCTTCAAAGTTTTGTATTATTTACACGGTCAGTTATATGTCTTTTGGAAAAGTAAAAAGTTAGCAGGTTATTTTATAATGTGACATCCCACAGAAATTTGTTTTGAAGAAATGAATTGCGCTTTGGTTCAGTCTGTCCCTTTTTACATGGAGCTGTAATGATACGTCTTGACAAGAGCAGATGTAACCGGGATCCAGGAGGAGCACTGAAGGGCTTCTATCCAGTGGGAATTAGAACTTCTACCACACTGTTGGCATTTTAGCGTTAGCTAAAAATGTGGCAATATATTTGTTTAATCTACTCTATAATATATTTGTATAGGAAATATATAAACATCTCTGAAATGATCTTATGGTTCATTCAACTTTAAATGCAGTTTGGCTTTCAGTTTCAGAGGATATCTGCAAATGAGGAGTGCTGATTTCTGTGGACATTTTTTCACTGGCAAGTCTTCGTAGACAGTTGATGACCATGTCTTTGGCCTTGGTAGTTGCCATATTTTGCTCTCGTGAGATCCACAAACTGATTTGGTCTACATTATTCATGATGAACTCAGAAGTCATAATCTGTGTTGGGGATGCATTGTTGACCATGTTATCCATGATATACTGATTATATAATTCTACAACCTTCTGTTCAAGATATTCATTCAGACCTGAATTAGAAAGAGAATGTTGTATGATACTTTTATCCTTTATGCTGCCTGCTCGCCAAGACAGTGAGTCCTTCCTGACTGGCTTATGGACTAAATCGCTAGACACTGCTAACATTGATTCCATAGTTGGAGGAATTTCTGATGACTCCAGAAAAGGGCCATCACAAAACTCGAAGCTGCTGTCACTGGTAAAATCAGTCATGCCTGAGTGTAGAGGTATAACCTGGTCACCAGCAATGTAGAAATCATTGTAGTTCCTAAACATGCTTTTACAGGAAGAAGGGACTATGTAAGTTTCTCGGTTTATATTGGAATCCCCTGTAATATTGACAACAGGAGATGTTTGCCTTTCACATACTTTGTGCGTGCTTTGCTGCAATTTACTCTTCTGATACCTATTGCTTAAGGTTTCTCTGCCTTGAATGGTAGAAATTAACTTGTTGACAGACTTGCAGTTGTGAAAAAGAGCCTCTCTTTGTGTGTCTTCAAGAGAGGAACGTGTGAAGTCACAAATGGAGCCCATCTCTCGGGGCATTTCATCAACTGCTTCACCATCCGAGAAACCATCATTGTCATCATCAAACCAGTAGGAAATTCCACTAAGATATCCTTCAGAAAGCATTCCTGGCAGTAGAAGAAGAACACAATCAGGCAATATCTTATAAAAGAAGAGATGTATGAAGTATTTTTATTGCTAACTCACTTAAACACAGATTCTTGACATTTGCAAAGATAAAGAATCTAGGAAGTGTGTTATTAAAGATCTGGAGCAACAATTATCATAAACCCCCAAGCTTTAAATATCAAATATATCCATTTAAGCCATAACCACTTAAGAACCTCAAAGACACAACTCTCTGGGCTCATTAAATTCATAGCCCTAAGCTCCTCACTGGTTCTACTTAATACTTATTCATGAAAATTTTCAAACATGATTTATATATAAATAACACTTAAAGGGAGATGGAAATTTGGTACGAGTAGGTAGCTGAAAAGTAAAAAAGAAGAAGGGTATAATTTGAGTGGAAGGAAAGGCAGAAAATAAAAGAGGGTGGGAAGAGATAAAAAGGAAAGATCAATATATCAAAGAGAATGGTTTACATGCATTTATTCAGGTACTCAAGCTGTTTTCTCTCTCTGTCCCAGTGGGCTCACAATCTATCTATCGTACCTAGGGCAATAGGGGGATTAAGTGACTTGCCCAGGTCACAAGGAGCAGCGTGGGTTTGAACCCACAACCTCAGGGTGCTGAGGCTGTAGCTTTAACCACTGTGCCACACTCTCAAAGTTGTTAAAATGCATGCAGATTGTGAAAAATTGAAGCAGACCTTAGAAAATTGGAAGACTGGGTGTCCAAGTGGTAGATGAAATTTAATGTGGACAAATGCAAAGTGATGCACATTGGGAAGAATAACCTGAATCACAGTTACCGGATGCTAGGGTCCACCTTGGGGGTTAGCGCCCAAGAAAAGGATCTTGGTATAATTGTAGACAATACGATGAAACCAATGTGCGGTGGCGGCCAAAAAAGCAAACAGGATGCTGGGAATTATTAAAAAAGGGATGATTAACAAGACTAAAAATGTCATAATGCCCCTGTATGGCTCCATGGTGTGACCTCATTTGGAGTATTGCGTTCATTTCTGGTCTCCTTATCTCAAGAAAGATAGGTTAGATAGCGCTAGAAAAGGTTCAAAGAAGAGTGACCAAGATGGTAAAGGGGATGGAACTCTTCTCATATAAGGAAAGACTAAAAAGGACATAAGAACATAAGCAATGCCTCCGCGGGGTCAGACCTGAGGTCCATCATGCCCAGCAGTCAGCTCACGCGGTGGCCCAACAGGTCCAGGACCTGTGCAGTAATCCTCTATCTATCCCTCTCTAATCCTCTATCTATACCCCTCTATCCCCTTTTCCAGCAGGAAATTGTCCAATCTTTTCTTGAACCCCAGTACCGTACCCCAGGTTAGGGCTCTTCAGCTTGGAAAAGAGATGACTGAGGGGACTTATGATTGAAGTATACAAAATTCTGAATGGAGTAGAACGGGTACAAGTGGATCGATTTTTCACTTCGTCAAAAGTTACAAAAACGAGGGGACACTCGATGAAGTTACAGGGAAATACTCGTAAAACCAATAGGAGGAAATTTTTTTTCACTCAGAAAATAGTTAAGCTCTGGAATGGGTTGCCAGAGGATGTGTTAAGAGTGGATAGCCTAGCTGGTTTTAAGAAAGGTTTGGACAAGTTCCTGGAGAAAAGTCCATAGTCTGCTATTGAGACAGACATGAGGGAAGCCATTGTTTGCCCTGGATCAGTAGCATGGAAAGTTGCCACTATTTGAGTTTCTGCAGGGTGTTTGTGGCCTGGTTTGGCCAGTGTTGGAAACAGGATAATGGGCTAAATGGACCATTGGTCTGACCCAGTAAGGCTATTCTTATGTTCATATAGATCAGTGGCTCCCAACCCTGTCCTAGAGGACCACCAGGCCATTCGGGTTTTCGGGAAAGCCCTAATGAATATGCATGGAGCAGATTTGCATGCCTGTCACTTCAATTATATGCAAATCTCTCTCGTGCATATTCATTAGGGCTAGCCTGAAAACCTGATTGGCCTGGTGGTCCTCCAGGACAGGGTTGGGAACCACTGATATAGATTACGTGGGAGAAGCCACTATTTGCTTGGAATCAGTAGCTCTTGAGATTCTACTTGAAATCTTGTTATAGTTTGAGATTCTGCCTGGAATCTTGCTAGTTTTTGGGGATTCCGCATGGAATAGTGCTTCTGTTTGGGGTTCCGGAATCTTGCTACTGTTTGAGATTCTGGAATGTTGCTTCTATTTGGGTTTCTGCCAGGTATCTGTCACCTGGATTGGCCAGTGTTGGAAGCAGGATACTGGACTAAATGGACCATTGGTCTGACCCAGTATGGCGGTTCTTATATTTTCAATGTTCAGTCTGCTTTCTACCTAAAGCTACTAGCTTACCTTTGCTTTGTTGAAGTCACTCTATTGGGATGCCAATCATATCATCATATGCATATCATCCCTATTTTGATACTATCCTCTTCTGCTGCTACCTAAGGGTTCTGTCGTAGGACCTCTTTCTCTACACCTCTTCCCTCGATGCCCTGATGTCCTCCCATGGCTTCCAGTATCACCTATATGCTGATGACTCCCAGATCTACCTTGCTACACCTGAAATTTCAGCTAAAGTCCAAGAAGAAATCTCTGCCTGAATGTCTCACCACCATCTGAAACTAAACATATCCAAGACTGAGCTGCTCCTCTTCCTCCATTATCCATCTCTGTAAATAATACTGTCATCGTTCCATTCTCCTCTGCTCACAACCTTGGAATCATCTTCGATTCCAACCTCTCATTTTCTATGCAGATCCAACAAACTGCTAAGGCCTCTCGCTTCCATCTCTACAACATCACCAAAATTCCTTCCTTCTTCTCTGAGCACACTACCTGTTCTCTTAGATTACTGCAATCTACTTCTAACTGGTCTCCCGCAGTGACACTTCTCCCCCCTGCAATCTGTGCAAAAATCTGCTGCACAAGACATCTTCTTCCAACCTCGCTACACTCATGTCACCCCTCTCCACCTTGCATACAGTTCAAGCTTTTATTGCTGACCTACAATTGTGTTCATTCTGCTGCCCCTCAATATCTCTCCTCTCTCTCCTTATATACCTCCCAGAGAACTCCATTCCTCAGATAATCTGCTCTTAGATGCACCCTTCTCCTCCACTGCCAATTTCAGGCTTCGTTCCTTTCATCTAGCTGCTCCCTGTGCCTGGAATAAATTACCTGAGTTTGTCTGCTAAGCCCCTTCCCTTACCTTGTTTAAAAGCAGACTGAAAACCCACATTTTTGATATAGCATTCAATCCATAATCCTATTCCTCTGACCACCAACCCAGCCAGCAGATTACCCATTCCCCTTAACTATATCCATGACATCCTGTTTGTCTATCTTGTCTGTTTAGATTGTAAGCTCTTTGGAGCAGGGACTGTCTTCTTCGTGACCCTGTAGAGCTCTGCATATGTCTGGTAGCACTATAGAAATAATAGTAGTAATATTTCAATATCACTGGTTGGCAGTGAAAACTTTTGTCATCCACTGAGTATAAATATTAGCTGAAATGGTGTGGTGGCCTTGTCAGTCCACTTTTCAAGGTAAAATACAGAAATAGAACAAAAACATGAAGGAAATAAAGTGATACCTTTTTTATTGGCCTAAAAATGCATTTTATGATAAACTTTCGAAGGTAACCCCTTCTTCAGATCAGAAATATTGACTGGATTGTTTCTTTTGTAATGCACTTTTCATCTGATCCCTTTGGTATGTTTAACCCTTTAATTGGCAGATGTTGAACGAGAGCAAGAGTGCATTTGGAGATGCAGATCTCCCATAAGAGCCATAGAAGACATGTGTTGCTTCTGAGCAACAAGGCCAATTAAAGGGTTAATGCAAATGTTTGTTGAAGGAAAGACCGTTCCCGGGGCGGACCCACCCCCACCTCACCCCCTCCTTACTATGCCAGTGCATGTAAGTTATCTTCCTTCATACAATATTTCAGTAGGTAAAGCCTGGAACACTCAGCATCGCAGAGAATTCAGTTTCTGCAAGCCTGTAGGGAAGTCACGTTCCTTTCACTTCTGTGACGTGTAAACAATTAAGGAAGGTTTGACTTATCTGGTTATCTTTCAAAGAGATCCCCCCCCCCCCTTCCCCATGGGGGTGGATTTCTGAAAGCTTAATAAGAAGCGTTTGTGAACAGTGGATTTAAAACCAGCAGTTATCTGTCTGTGTTAAACCTGAAAAGGGGTTTCTGTCTGCCATGGCAGGAAAGTTTGTGAACGTCACATGACTGAGTGTGCAGAGCGGTTTCATTAATACCCTATGCAAATTCTATACTAAGGGTTTGTTATGCATTTTAAGAGATTATTTCATGAGTGGGGGGAAAACCTTTGATGGCTCAAATGGATGTAGGAATATGAAGTAACCAGAGCTGAATCAAAATAGGGGAAGTGGAAATCCACTGCCCATGAGTTCAAAGCAGGGAGGCAAGTCCCGGCACTTTGTAACACAGGAGAAACTTTGAGTGAAAAGATGGGTCATAAAAAAGAGAAGCAAGAGCTTTATTGTGATAAGTTAAGGCTCTTACCACTTGCATTGTGAGGTCATAAAGCTTTATGGTTATAGAAACATAGGGCTGCATTGCCCTGCGCGCTAACTCCACGTAGAAACATGATGGCACATAAAGGCCATATGGCCCATCCAGTCTGCCCATGTGCAACATCCACTGTCTCCTCCTCTCCCTATTGGCTAAAGGGCTCATAATTTTAAAATAGTCCAAAAAGTGGCCTAAATCGGTACTTGGATGATCGTCCAAGTACCGATAATAAAACTGGCCTTTCCCCTGCCTAGAGCGAAAAGAGGTGTTTTTAGAGGAGGGGAAAGGGCGGGAGATGGGCTGACCTAGACTTAGTCATACAGCAAGTATAACCAAAAACTTGAGCAGGTTGCCCAGTCGGAACTTATACATTTTGACTTAAACCAAGTCAAAACAGGTATAAGTTCCGAATTGGGGCTGATCCTCATCGCATGAGCGCAGAAAGCGCCCTACAAGGTTTTACCCACAAACATCAACTTCCGTCACCCTGGAAAACTTTTAAGTGCAAAAGTGCCTTTTTTATATAAAAGAACATAAATAATAAAGTGCCATGTGCAAATTTAGAGTCAAAGAAATCATCACTGTATCAATAAAAACGTTTGAATCAAACAGTTCTTGATAATAGTAGTTTTCTCCACTGAATCAAATATGAAGAAAAACTTAGTTTTCATGAGTCCACAAGAACATAAGCCGTGCCTCTGCTGGGTCAGACCTAAGGCCCATCATGTCCACAGGTCTGCTCACGCAGCAGCCCATCAGATCCAGGACCTGTATAGTAGCTCTGTATCTATACCCAAACTCTTTCTTTTAGGGGGTGCCTAAGTCGAATGCCCTACAGAGTCCCCTGTTTTGTTCTCTTCCTCAGGGGCATCCACTCTGCCCATCCGCAGTACTGTAATCGTTATCTCTTCCTCTCTCTAAGACAGGGGTGTCCAATGTCGGTCCTCGAGGGCCGCAATCCAGTCGGGTTTTCAGGATTTCCCCAATGAATATGCATGAGATCTATTTGCATGCACTGCTTTCAATGCATATTCATTGGGAAAATCCTGAAAACCCGACTGGATTGCGGCCCTTGAGGACCGACATTGGACACCCCTGCTCTAAGAGATCCCACGTGCCTATCCCACATTTTCTTGAACTCAGACACAGTCTTTGTCTCTCTTCCAGGAGACTTTTCCACGTATCTACCACTCTTTCTGTAAGAAAGTGTTTCCTTATATTACTCCTTAGGGACAGGAAGAGATAGTGAATGCCGCAAATGGGCAGGCTGTATGGGCCATTTGGCCTTTATGCCCATCTGCAGCATCCACTATCTCCTCCTGTCCCTAAGAGTACCAGTTAGAGCGGTATTTGGGCCTAGACCCACTGCACTGACCACTAAACTACTCCAGAGTTACCAGATTTTCCCAAAGGAAAATCCGGAGCCATGGCCACGCCCCCAGGCCTGCCCAGTTCTGCCTGTGTCACGCCCCCAAACAGTATCCATGCATACGTGGACGCTACACAATGACATCACATGCACGTTGTATCCGCGCATGAGCGAAAAGGAGGACGTCTGAGGAAATCCGGACATCTCGTAACTCTATGCTTGATGCTCTAAGTTTGGAATGGCCATTGTATCTGCAACTGTCTGCGTTGTCACTTTCACCTCTTAGGGTGCTGGGAGGGGGACAATGCTTTTATCCCTCCAGTTGTCATCTGGTCAGTTTGGGCACCTTTTTGGCACTTAGTCATTACTGAAACAGGTATAACCAAAAAGATCCTGTTTTATGCCTGGATGTTTTCACAGAAAAATGTCCAAATTCTAAGCTTGCTCTAGTCCTCCCAAAATACACCTCTGACCTGCCCCCTTGAGATTTACATGAACTGCATAGAAAAACAGCTTAAAAATTGGTTTTGAGAAAAGGTCCATCTGCCACTTTGTGCCTTTTGGGGGTGTAATTGGGCAGAGTACGGTACTGGGGTTCAAGAAAGGATTAGACAAATTCCTACTGGAAAAGGGGATAGAGGGGTATAGATAGAAGATTACTGCACAGGTCCTGGATCTGTTGGGCCACCACGTGAGCGGACTGCTGGGCACAATGGACCTCGGGTCTGACCCAGCAGAGGCATTTCTTATGTTCTTATGTAAAGATCAGCCTCTCCAGCAGGGGGTGAGGACGGCTCACTTCTTTTGTGGAAGTTACCTTTATGTAGGGCGGTAATTGCCACTCTGTACAGAGTTTACATAAGCCATACTGGGACAGACTGATGGTCAGTCAAGCCCAGGATCCAGTTTCCAACAGTGGCCAGTTCAGGTCACAAATACCTGGCAAGATCCCAAGGAGTAAAGAACAGATTGTAAGGTGTGAAAAAACATCACTCCTTAAGGGCTCTGAATTATGGAATGATTTACTGTCTTTTATATTAGGGAGAAGTGAATTTGATGCAGTTTAGACAGCACAAATTGTGAATGGAATATGTGTTAAACTAGCTTTTAAACTATTTCTTTTCAAGTTTTGATTTCATTTATTCTTCATCTTATAATTTTCTTCTATTTTTAAAAAATATCTTAGCTGCTGTGAACGTGATATTAAGCAGACTATCAGTACCAGCATTAAATTAAACCACTGTAAATTAAATTGTCATTTCCACTCTCCATCTTTGCTTCTCTGCCCAGAATAAAAGTCACTTAAGTTTTCCTTTGATTCCATTCTCTTGCCACTTAGGGAATCTTCTGAGTTTATCTTGCACCTTATTAAATTTCATCGCTGTTTTTGTCCCTCCAGCCTTTCCATTTTTAAATAAATAAATTTAGGGAACTATGATCCCTGATTTTCAGCCCATTTTTAAAGCCGCTGACACCATGGACTGAATCTTATTCAAATATTCCAATTCCAGTAGCCACTAAGTGTCCTGGACAAAGACTGAGCTGACTTTTGCCTGGTCAGCTTTGCAGGGAACCAGCACAGAAGGTGGCCAGAGTGGGCATAACTGCTGGCTCATACACAGCTCTGCCAAGGACCACCCTGGCACTAATCTCACAGTGTTGCAGCAGTCAGAAGAGATGGTCAGGGACACAGTAAGGTTAAGTGCTACTGGTAGGGTTTAAGTGGACAGGAGTATCTCCTGCCCATTTAAACTCTATTAAATATTTACCCCATAGCCTTGGTTTGGCTCAAGACATATTTAACAATTTCCCACAGAAATTTACTCCTGAGAACAAGTGACTTTTGAAGTGAATAGCAATTACATTGTTTCATGCCGTCTCTTCCTCTTGGTGTCTGGGTGACCTCAGCATTGCTGGCAGCTTATACCCATGAGATGCCAAGATGCAAAACATTCTGCAGTCAAGTTTTATGCTCATGTTTATTTAGATTTTCAGACTCCAATTTTATAGGAACTCTAGTAGCAGAGCTTTGGGGGAAATAACAAACCCTATCACCGGGACACAATAAACCCTGTTTAGAAGTAAAAGGTTGACTCACTGAGATCCTGGAACTGCCTATAAATATTTTCATGGAAAATACCTGGCCGTAACCTCAAGAAACTTACTTATAGGAGCAAAAGGACCAAGATATCTAGAAGAGAGACAGGACAGAAATCTACACAGACGTTGTTTTGGGCAAGGTGGAGTTAGGATCTTACCTTCCAGCAGGAGCAAATTACAGTATCCTGTTCTGTCAGTCAGACAAATTAGTCTTGCTAAAATGAATAAACAAGCTGCAACATTTATTTCTAGATGGCGGAGTGTCGCTTGCAAAAGCCAGAGGGAAGTCCCTTCAGTGTGTATTTGTGAATGTGTAACTAATACTCCTTCTGTTGCTTTCAAACCACACGTGGCTCTTTGTTCCTCTTTCTTCCACTGAGTGAAACTAAAATGGTCATTTTCAGTCCAAAAACATATTTCCAGTTAAACTTTTGCAAATGAAATGTTAATTGAGATCTTAAATAGAGATTGGTTTACGTAGACAAGGAGTTATGTTCAGGACTGGCTTAACGCTATATTAAAAATAAAAAAACAAAAATTTCATAAAAAGAGGGTTAATAAAAAGGCAATTACGACCAATGATAGTTCACAACAGGCTGGGTAGGATTATTTCCAAGTCCAGATAGCCATGAACACTTGAAGCCTTTCAACCTTTAAAAAAACCACAAACCCTACTATATATATACACACACAGCTGTATATATATATATATATATTTATAAGAATTAGCGGGTTTGGTGATTAAGAACGCTTTCACATATATCAATACTTTAGGGTTATTTGTCATAGAATTAGTACACGAAGGATTAGTTAACACTGTATTAGACACCCCCACGCAGTGGCGTACCTAGCATATGTGACACCAGGGACCCATCATTTTTTGACACCCCCCATCTGTACGAAAAACATGATTTTTAGTAACAAGCCACATATCACACATGAGTACTTAGGAAAAGGCAGCAGCTTACATACTGTAGTGAGCAATACAACAACAATACACAAGAGGACATCCGCTGAAAATCAGGGGTGGGAAATTTCATGGCGACACCAGGAAGTTCTTCTTCACCGAAAGGGTGGTCGATCGTTGGAATGAACTTCCACTTCAAGTGATTCAGGCCAGCAGCGTGCTGGATTTTAAAAGGAAATGGGATACACATGTGGGATCTCTAGGGGGGTAAATTCAAGGGGGTAGGGTTGTTGGAGTGGGAAGACTTGATGGGCTGTGGCCCTTTTCTGCCATCATCTTCTATGTTTCTATGTTTCTATATTGTAAAACTAAACAAGCCAGACTAGTACAGATCAATCCTGCAGTCAATCCTAACAAAAAAACATGTCTTTCAAACACACAGAACACAAAAAACACCTTCGCCTAGTATGGAATATGTCATCACAAACAACCCCTCTCCCTTTTACAAAACTGTAATGTGGATTTTAGCCACGGTGGTAACAGCTCTGATGCTCATAGAATTCTGAGCATCAGAGCTGCTACTACCATGGCTGGCGTTAAAAAATGCTCCACAGTTTTGTAAAAGGGGGGATAAAATAGAAATACATAGACAAAGGTTATATTGAACCAACAAGAAGCTGGACTTTGCATACAGTGCACCACAGAAACAGTGACACATGTCTCCTAAAGCAATAAATAAATAGAAATTTTTTTTTCTACCTTTGTCTTTTGTGGTTTCTGCTTTCCTCATCTTCTTGTAACTCTCTTCCTTCCATCCACTGTCTGCCATCTCTCTTCACCTATATGGCATCTTCTATCCTTCTATGCCCCTTCCAGAAACTGTATGCCTCCCCCTTCCATCTCTCCTTTCACCCCCATTGGTCTGGCATCTCTCTCCTCTCCTTCCCTTTCCCACACCTCTCCTCTGCAATCCCTTTCCCTTTTATCCCTCATTTTCCTTTTCAATTTATTTTCTGCATCTGTCTAGATTACATTCTTACTACCCTCTCATCTATGTCCTTTTTTACTGTCTACCTAAAGCTTGCCACCTCTTTCCATTACCCCTCCAGTGTTTCCCTAACTCAGTCCTTTTCTCCCCATCATGTGCCCTCCTTTTATTTATCCCCTCCTTCCATCATGTACCCTCTTTCTCCAACCCTTCCATCTAGTACCTTCTCCTCTGTCCATTTCCATCCAGCGTCTGCTCCCCTCTTTCTCTCCTCCCATTTCCTTTCTGCATTTGCTCCCTTATCTCTCCCATCTGTACTTATATCCAGCATAGGCTCCCCACTACCATCCATTATCTGCCCTTTGTCTCACCATCCACCCCTCTTCAATCAGCATCTGCCCCCTTTCATTCCCTCCAATATCCTTCCCCCTTATGTCTCTCCCCTCTCTCTGTTCATCAATTCCATCAGCACCACCCTTCCATATCACCCTCCCCCCTTTCTTTCCCTCCACCACTCTTTCATTCCAGAAGTCCTGCTCCTTTCTCTCCCTTCATGCAGCAAGGTCCCACGATGACTGTAGCTGCCGGCTGCCAGTCCACCCCACTCCGACATACTTGCTCTGGAGCGGACTCAGCAGCTGGAAGGTCCCACGATGACTCGTTTGCTGGCTTTGCTCCAGCAGATGCAGGGAGTTGTGGCAAAGTCTCGCAATGACTGCGTCTGCCGGGTCCACCTCCTCTGACGTAACTTACTTCTTCCAGAGCAGAGCCGGCAGACGAGTCATCGCGGGACTTTCCTGCACCTCAGCACGGCTGCAGACTCTGCTGTAGAGAAAGTAAGTCAGAAGTAACGTGACCATTTATTTTTTTCATCAAAAGGGGACATCTATTAATTGACTGTGTATCCTTTCTTTCATTTCTTTCTTTCTGCACTCAGGCCCAACAATTGTCTCTTTCTATTCCCTCCCTCCTTCCTTCCCATGTCCTTAGTGCCCCCAGTACCTCCGTCCTGTGTCCATGGTGCCCCCAGTGCCTCCTTCCCGTGTCCATGGTGCCCCCGTGCCCCCAGTGCCTCCTTATGTCCCCCCTACTGCCTTCTAGATTTTATCCACCCCCAAAGCCAGCCTGCCTGTCTGCCTACCTATCTCCCTCCCTCCCTGCTGTGCTAAAGCCAGCCAGCTTGCCTGCCTACATCCTGCCCTCCCTGCCACGGGAAAAAAAAAGCACCTCTCCCCTTCCTTTCCCCCAGTCCGCGCCTGCAATCTTACCTTCTCCCGCCGACAAGAAGTCTTTCCGACGTCAATTCTGACATCGGAGAGGACGTTCCAGGCCAGCCAGGCAGTGATTGGCTGGCCCGGAACGTCCTCTCCGATGTCAGAATTGACGTCGGAAAGACTTCTTGTTGGCGGGGGGAGGTAAGATTGCAGCGGCGCAGGCCGGGGGAAAGGAAAGGCAGGAGGACCCGGACCTGGCCGGCTGTGCACCCCCCAAGCCATGCACCCGGGGCGGACTGCCCCCCCCCCGTCCCCCCCTTGGTACGCCACTGCCCCCACGGTCTCTAATTTGCTTGGTTTCCCCAAACACCCTCACCACCACCTCCACCAAGTCATACTGACTTTCCATGCTCTCCTCCCCATATGTTTTCATTCATGGTCTCCCCCCCCATCCCCCATTTCACCTCTCTGTAAGTAGCAGGGAAAAGGGCAGAGCCTAGCTGTGGGCATGGAGGCAGCAATAGTTTGTGACGAAATAAGTAACTAAATCTTAGCTGAAAGGTCCGGTGGAGTCATTTCCATTCTGTGAGATGTCAGAGAGTAATCAGTTGTAGGCTTCTCCTTCTGATGAAGACAAATGGTAATTGGGGAGAGCCATTATAAGTAATCAGAACTGGATGGAAGTATCAAGTAACTGTTAAGTTTATATAAGGATTGTTAGTGTGGACTAAAGGATTAGGGCATGGACATTTATCACTTCACCACCTGATTGTATTTTAGTATTAGGTTGGTGGTGGAGAACAATTGAAGTACGATGATGCTTCCTAATATCCTTTCCTCCCAGTAGGAGTAACATAAGGCACTGAGCAATTTTTCACTAATAATATGGAGGTGTTTAAGCACCATGGTTGAGTTTAGTTATTTATCTATTCATATTGTGATAAACCTAGCACCCATACTAGTTTTGCACCTAACAGGATCCTGTGCAGAAGAGCTGACCAGGTTAATTCTGGTGACCAACTTGAGGCTGACCTCTCTTGCCCATATGATCAGAGCAGTAGTGATCTAGATCAGGGGCAGGCAGACTTGCAACACTGGCATCCTGGCTATAAGTCAGCTAGGGCAGGCAAAGAGAAACTATCTGAGCCTAGAAAACCCAGGCAGAACAAGCAAGGAAAGCCTGCAGTAGCACCAAAGACCATCCCCCTCTACAGGCTGAAGGGGATTGGCTGTGAGCTGATTAAAAGCAGGCTGAAGCAAACAGCAGGGGGAGGAGAGAGTGATGAGAGTGAGTCACTCCAGCAGCTCAGAGCAGTGCCAGAGCCTTGGGACAAGGAAGCAGTGGCTGATGTCCCAGATTGGCCCATGCAGGAGGTAGAAGAAAGCCTTCCCACTTCTACCTGTCTTTTTCCAGAGTTGTTGTGAAAGGTCACTCAGACACAATAATCAGAGACTTGAAAGCACCAGGGTTTATTCAGCATATATGCGATTCCCGAGCACCAAGTTGGCAGCTTCAGAAGTCTTGAAACCAGGAAGTTACAGAGATATTTATTCATATTTCTGGCTATACAACTGAATTCTAGAAAAAACTTCACGTGTTACTTTTCTTAACAATCATTGGTCCTAAGCTCACACTAGCAGGTCACTTATCTAAGCCCTGCAGTCTTTCTGTTACATGGCCAGGAGGGCGGAATACAATATTGTGTATGCTGAGATAACCATAAGAAGCTAAAATGCCCAAGCTAAAACACCCAGTGCAGGCAGGCTAGAACATGAGATAAGTTAGGTCTGCAGCTAAACATAATTCAGTATTTTATTAAAAAAGAAAACCAATCCCAGACTCCTTCAGTCCCCCCTTTCAGGCTAGTCGAATGAAGGAGGAAGGAGACGAGCCTGATAAAGTTCAAGAAGGAGGAAGGTTAGGATCAGTTGTAGGGATTGGTCGATACTGGGGGAGTGCAAGGGCAATAGCAGTAGTGGAATGGTCAACAGCAGAGTCAACAGTTCGGTGGAGCAGCTTTATGGCTATGGGGACACATAGGGCAGGCAGCAAAGGAGCAGAGAAGACAGGAAGGCAACCAGCAAGATGGTCTTCATTGCTGAGCCAGAGGGCAACCAGGAGCCGAAGGTGCCAGAGAGCCAGTCTGCAGTGAGGCCATGCCAGGTCTGGACAGTAACATGAGCCAGTTTGGTGATACGATCCACAACTTCCTCGATCACTTTACCATTGTCATCAAGTTCAAAGCAACAGTTGGCGAGGTTGAATTTGCCACAGACACCCTTTTCTGCCGCCAGAAAGTAGTCTAGACCTAGGCAGTTCTGATAGATAGCAGTGCGCATTTTAGCATTGGCCTTGCCAATAGTAGCCAATGCCCGAGCTGTTTCATTGGTAATGAGTTCATGAACAGCCTGCAAGCAAATGATGTGGTTAAGCATATAGATAGGGGTCTGATAACCAAAGCAACCATCTTCGGCCCAAGTAGCAGATCCATAAGCAGCGATAGAAACGTAGAAACATAGAAAGATGATCCATTCTGCAGGCCAGTCATCACCCCCATTCACCTATTTTAAGGGAATTAGTGGAAGTAGACCGCTTTTTGCGACCCCTGGTGTCGAATACAGGGGCTCTCAGGTGTTCACCATTGGCCAGCGGTAACAGGAAGAAGCTGGGACGGATCATGCCAAGTACACATGCACCAGTTCAGTTAGCAGGCAATCAAGAGTAAGCAGATCACAGAGCCAATATCAACCATCAGGAGCTGACCATCGTTCATACGAAGTTCCATTAAGCAGTGTCTGAAGGGGTTGACTTGGCAAATTGGAGGTGTTCTTGGCAGGCCAGGGGTCCCAGGCAACAATGGAGGTGTTAAAAGAACAGAGGGAGAAATTGAAAATGAAGTAACAATGATTAAACAAGTTCAATCTACAATAATAAAAGATAATCAAATTATTAGAAGAAAATTGGAAACTATGGAAAATAATTATCGGACTAATAACCTGCGATTACTGAACTTTCCAAAAATTTCATCTATAAACCCGAGGGAGATGATAAAAAGGTACTTTATTGAGATACTAAATATTCCTGAGGAATCATTGCCCCCCTCTCACTCGAGTATATTATTTGCCTATCAAAGTAAGGAATCAGCAACCGGAGGATCAGAAACAGGAAACACAAGACCTTCAACAAGATTTGACAGCAATTCTGGAAACATCAGATAAAGATTTGGCTAAACCAGCAACTCTTTTACTATCTGTGGCGTTGCTGCCAGATAAAGATTGGATATTAAAAATGTTTTTTAAGAATAAGAATAAAGAATTTCTGGGTTTGAAAATTCAAATGTTTCCAGATGTCAGTAGAGAAACTCAGAACCGTAGGCATCAATTTCTTCTGATGAAAGCAGGAGTTACACAGCTGGGTGGTATTTTCTTTTTACGTTTCCCATGTAAATGTATAATAAGGTATCGAGATAATAAATATGTGTTTTTTGAACCGGCTCAACTTACAGCTTTCTTGAAGCTGAAACGTTTGGAAAAGGAAGGAACAACATAATAGTAACAACAAATGGACTTGATTAAATAGAATAAGCTCCTTAATCCAGTCATTAGATACTTTTTTCTTGTATAGAATTTATTAATTGATTTCCTTAAAGTTCACTCATAATATTCTTGGATCATTTCATTGAGGACTTGAGATTGTATGATTAGAGATTTTCAGTATTATGGAAATTATTTTTCTTCTTATTTTGTGTATGATCTGACAATCTTTCTGTACAAAATGTTTGATTTTGTTAAAAATTTAAAAATGATAAATAAAGAATTTAAAAAAAAAAGAACAGAGAGATGAACACTTGAGGTATCCAGCCTGGACGTTGAAGAGGGGGTCCAATACGCTGAAGACAGTGGGAAGCAACAATGGAGGTTCGCAAGGCCCATCGTGAAGGTCATGGCCCTGACGTGAAAGTGAGGTTCTGTGAAGTCAGGTTTAACATGTCCAGTTGCTTTGCCTCCCATGGCCATTGTTCTCCCATACCAGTCCCTCCACATACAAAACATTTGCTAACGTTAAAAGTCTGACCTATAGTTTCAGCAAACTGTATAAACAAATTTCTAGTGATTACAGGAATATCAAAATCTACTTTCATATTTTCATAAAACTGGGAAAACACCACAGAGTGATGGACAGGAGCACGTGGGCGGGATACAATATGGACATATACAACAGTACCCAGGTCTCGCCTTTTACCATCAATATACAATGCCATGCGGCCTCTGGCCTTCTGGACTTGGACATTGGCATTCCAGTTATGTGGGTCAGTGATAATAAAAACCATGGGATTACAGTGGCTTGCAGTACACGTGGGACTGGGGTTAGGGCCTACTGCAAGAGTGGCAGAGGGGGTATTGGCTGGGTATTTATGAGGGTTCTTGGAGGTGGCCCATGAGACACATTCCCACTCAGGACAAGCTCCACCATTAGTGAAGGTTTCCTCATAGGGGCATTTTTTAAAAGGCATCAGGTTATACAGACATATATACTTAGCACATTTGGTATAATAACGCTGCCAATCTAGGGAGCCACACAAAACTGTATTAGGGGAGTACCATGACCTTGAGCAACATCAAATAACACATATGTATCAAAATACAAAGACACCAGGCGAGTGGGGTCTACAATAAGAGTCTGGTTGATAAGTGGACCCTCAACATTATCAATGCGGATCTCCACCCACTTTTCAACTTCATCACCAGTAGATTGGAAACAGATGTTTGACACTTTCTGTACTTAACTCCATCATGCAAACAAACATCAGGCAAAGGGGCCGAGGGGCTCTTAAATTGGGTACGATATAGGAGGGCCATTTCTTCCTTATCTCCATTACAGACCTGAGAAAGACACGGTTTACAGGGAGTAAGGGATTGTGACTGATCCCCTAGTACAATAGGGAAGAAATACAGAAGAAATAAACATAAGGCAGTGAGGGCAACACAAATATCAGATATATAAGACAAAAGGCGCCTACAATGCTAACATAGGAAGCTCATTTTTCTTTCAGGCACAACTTAGAAAATCTCAAACAGTTATACTCAAGACACTTGCTAAAGGCATTAGTTGGAGGTAGCGATAAACCACAGGCTGTCAGTTATACTCAAACACTCGTAAAGAGTTATATTCAGAACAGCTGCTAAGTACATTGGTAAATATTCAGAACATTTTGAGGTTTTAGAAAGCTTCAGCTGAAGATTCGTGTTGTACTGGAACCAAGTTTCATGTCCGGACACCTTGACAACTGTAAGAGAAGAAAGTAGGACAGTAAAAGGACCTATCCATCTAGGTTTCAGGGGGTCTGACTTCCAAGTTTTAGCCATACTGTATTTCTAGGGACATACCCATGAACGTGCGTGGCTATCGGTAGTGGGGCCCTTTCCAGGACCCATTTGTGGAGCTCTTGAAGGGCTTTAGCTAAGGATTGGATCTGACTCTAGAGGATATCCGATCCCAGAGTAGCAAAGGAACCAGGGTCTGAGTTCACTATGGGTGGTGGCCGGCCAAACATGAGCTGAAACGGGGACAGTGCAGTGGGTTTTGACGGGGTACACCTGATCTGAAAAAGAACGGAAAGCAACAGGACAGGACAGGTTTCTTCAATTCGTTTGGTGAGAAGGGTCTTAAAGCTTCTGTTCATCCTTTCAGCTCTGGGGGTGGTAAGCAGCATATAATTTCCATTCAATTTGGAGGGCCTGAGCAGTTTGTTGGACGACATCAGCAATGAAGATGAGGCCGTTGTTGCTGCCTATGGAAACAGGGAGAATTATATCATTCAGGAGTTGGTTGGTTACGTCCCTGGCGCATTCAGTGCGAGTAGGAAGGTTTTGACCCATCTAGTTAGGGTGTCTGTGAAGACTAGGAGGTGACTGAGGGAATGGGAAGTGGGCATGTGGGTAAAATCTACAGACAGGACCTGCATCAAATGTGTTCCAATGGGTTGGTGTCCAGGAGGTGGCAGTCGTCTGATTGGGGGATTTGTTCTAGAACAGACAACACACTGTCGGACCGTATTCCGGACTAGCTGGTCAAGGTGATTGATAAAGAAATGTCTCTTGAGGGTCATTTTCATAGCAGGGTCTCCAGAGTGTACCAGGTCATGGCACCTTTTGACAATCGTGAGGGCCAGGTGTTGAGGAATGAATATGAGGGTATCCGCTGTGCTCGCGTTTGATGTATCAGTGTGTGGGTCTGGATTGGCACTTGAATTGGCACATATTTGTATCCACCCCCCTTTCAGGACAGACTGGCCCAAAAGAGTGTGGGCCCAAGTCTGTTCCTGAGAAGTGTACTAGGGTGTAAGGGTGTCCAGAAAAGGAACGATTGTGTACAGAGGAGCTGAAGGAGGGGGGCAGAGGCTTATCAGCTGGGCTGTGCGATCAGCAAGGGCATTGCCGTGGGAGACGAGATCAGTGACACGGCAGTGGGCTCGACAGGGCATAATTGCGACACGGGAGGGCAATTTGACGGCCTCGAGGAGGTCAAGAATGAGGGGAGCATGATGGATCAGGCGGCCGGAAGCTGTAACGAAACCTTGATGTTTCCAGATGGCCCTATGGGCATGCAAGGTAAGAAAAGCATAGTTGGAGTCAGTGTAGATGTTGCAAGACTAAGAGGCAGAGGGGCGCAGGGCAGAAGTGAGGGCTACAGCTCAGCTTCTTGGGCAGAAGTGCCAGAGGGCAGGGGGCCCATGAGTAAAGGGGAAATGGCAGAAACCACTGCGTAGCCAGTGATACGGGCATCAGAAGGGGTGACAGATGAACTGCCATCCGTGAAAAGAGTGAGATCAGGGTCCCGGAGTGGGATGTCAGTGAGACCAGGATGGGAAGAATAAACTAAGTCAACGGTGTCAAGGCAGTTGTGCACAACCGGCTGGGAGGAGACGGGAAGGAACCTGGAGGAGTGAAGAAACAACAAGAGAGACCTGAGGGTTTTTGCAAAGAAGGGCTTGGTATTTAAGGAGGCACTCATTCGTGAGCCACAGGGAGCCTTTATGTTCTAGAAGAGAGGTCACACAGTGTGGGACAAAGAGGTCAATATGCTGGCCAAAAGTGAGTTTGTTAGTGTACTGTAAGAGATCTGAGACGGCGGCAATGGCCCAAAGGCAGGGAGGCCACCTGGCAGCAACAGGATCCAATTATCGAGAAAGATAGGCAATGGGCCTATGCCAGGAGCCAAGAAACTGGACAAGGACCCCGGCTGCGATACCGGACCCTTCATGAACATAGAGCTGGAAAGGTTTGGAGGGGTCAGGAGCCCGAGTCAGAAGTTTTGCAGGCAGCGGATAGCCTGATCCTGGAGTTGGGTCCAGACAATAGGGGCTGAGTCCACGTCCCTAGTGAATTCACAGACGGGCGATGGCAGAGAAATCAGGAATCCAGATGCAATAGTATCCTGCGATACCGAGGAAGGTGTGCAGAGCCTTGCGGTTATCAGGGACAGGGAGGGTGTGGGGTGTGAGGAAGGGACCGAGTACCCTGGGAGATGTGAAAGCCAAGGTAGGTGACACGAGGAAGGCATACTTGGAAACAGTGTAAATATGGCCACAGGAAAATTTAAAAGGCAGACCCACTATCTAAAAGACTCAAGTAAACTGTCTACTAGCACATAAGAATTGTTCTCAATCCCTATTCTGTATCAGGTTCCTACCCCAAAGAGCTGACTTGTGAAGTTCAGCTCCGGGTCCACCCACTAAGCAGGGTAGTCTGACACAAGCACGCTCTAAAAGCGACAGTCCCTTCACTATCATCTGACTTGAAAAAATATTTGCTTCCATATAAGGCTTGCTTCTATACCTTCATATGGGCGTGTCACAAAAACATTCCTAAAAATTACATTCTTATACTAAGCTTACATGATTTATAAAAAGAAATACCAAAGATTGGAATATACTCACAAAACATAATCCATACACACAGCTTTAAACCCTTTCTGTTAGTCAGCCTGCATCTCAGTGCTAATAAGTTCGTATCCCTGTGGTAAAAGTGAAGCAAGAGAGACCTACTCCCACTCCTTTCAGAATTTCACAGGAGAGAGAGTTGCTTAAAGATCAAAAAGGTCAAATTACAGATGTACTACTTTTCAGAATTTCCTTAGGTTTAAAATATATAAATATGTTTAATATATAAAATGTTTAATATACATTCATACACATACCTTCTCTAAAACACTTTCAACATAGGTATACATTCTTGATTCCACTGCCTGCTCTGAGCAGCTAGAAACACATAAACTGTCCAGCTGTTCAAATGTCCTTTAACTCATTTACTTCCACCTCATTTCAAACTCTGGTTCCTTACATACTGAAAGCACCATTCTGGTCTCCTTCTTAAAGCACTTCCTGTCTCTCTCTTCAAATTACATGCTCTAATCTTTCATGAAGCCTAGCAGCACCAGTCATTAACGAGCCTAGCAGGCAAAAATCCAACAGATATTTATTACCCCTCCTCCATCTTCCTTTACAAATACAGCACAATAGAAATATAGCCAGTTCTAACCAATTCCCTGACTCCTGAAATGTTCAACCTACACCGTTTGTTTTTTAGGATGCATCCGAATCATGCTGAGCCTTGTAAATACAAACAGCTTATGTCTATTATCTAACTTCAGATCTACAGATTAGTTCAGTTTTGTTTCCCAAACATACAGGCACAGTTCCTAGAATCCCTCCCCGCTATTTCAATGATGGATCAAGTCATTTACTAAAGCAAGGGAAAAGAAACAGAAGAGGAATGATCAATTCCTCTACTTACCAGTTTGGTGGCCAACCCCAGACAGATACCTGCACTTTAACCCAGGACTCGATTAATCAGTTGAGCCGGCCAGAACCACAAGTTCTACCAATCCCAAGAGGAATTCAGCCGGCTTGGCAGACAGGTCGGTTCTCAGACCAGACACAAGTGACCAATCGAGTAGCCGGTGGTCAAAAGACCTTCAAGTCCCTGTTCGTATGCCAAATGAAAGGTCACTCAGACACAATAAACCGTGCTGAGCTCTACGATTGTGGAGAGGATGCGGTATACAAACCTAAGGTTTAGTTTAGTTTAGTTTAGTTTAGACTTGAAGAAAGCACCAGGGTTTATTCAGCATATATGCAACTCCCAAGCACCAAGTTGGCAGCTTCAGAAGTCCCAAAACCAGGAAGTTACAGAGATATTTATTCATTTTTCTGGCTATACAACTGAATTCTAGAAAAAACTTTTCACGTGTTACTTTTCTTAACAATCATTGGTCCTAAGCTCACACTAGCATGTCACTAGCAGGTCACTTATCTAAGCCCTGCAGTCTTTCTGTTACATGTCCAGGAGGGCGGAATACAGTATTGTGTATGCTGAAATAACCGTAAGAAGCTAAAATGCCCAAGCTAAAACACCCATTGCAGGCAGGCTAGAACATGAGATAAGTTAGGTCTGCAGCTAAACATAATTCAGTATTTTATTAAAGAGAAAACTTAGTTCAACACTCAGGAAAACCAGTCCCAGAATCCTTCAGTTGGAAGGAATGGAGGTGCAAGAAGCTGGCTCCATTACTGAGAGTCAGACACAGCCCATGGATATTAATTGAAAAGTGAGTAGCTGGAGAAACAGCCAGTGGTTTATTTGGGGTTTTTTGGTTTCTCATTCTCTGTAGCAGGGAGTGCTTGGTGTGTTCTGCTCTTGTGACAAGGAAGCTAACTGTAGATTTTCTGAGGAGAATACTTACCTGAAAGACTTACTATTATGACCATAGAACATTTTGAGCTAAAGTATATGGAACTGTTTGAATGCTCTACTATGCTAATCCTCCCTGTGTGTGCCATGGCTGAGCAGAGCAATTACAGAATTTCTCTCAGCTGTGCTGCCTGAGACCTTAGCTCAGGCACTCAGCAGCCTTAGCAAAAACGGTTTTATGACAAGCTAAGGAGAATATGAACTGTCTGCTGTTCTAAGATATGATAGGAAGTCATGTGCTTGCTGTAAAAATATCCTGCATGTCTTGAACCTGTTACAAGAGAACAGTTTTGTTTTGTTTTTTGTTTCTTTCTGAAATGCCAAGCTGGTCTCTGTGCTGAGCCAGTGTAGTCTCAGGTGAGTCAGATCAGTTTATTTGTTCTTTTGAGAAACTTTGAATCTTTATTTTTCCTACACTTTTTAAAACTGGATTCTATGAAGTGCTGCATGTGAGACCTGTATGCTTTATTCTTTATGACCATCAAGAGTGGAATAAACTATTATCAGGTTTTTGAAAGAATTCTGACCAGACTTTGTCTTGTGTTGATTGGTGAAAGCTCATACTTACCCTTTGCTCCCAGGCCTAGGCTGTTGCCTAGGGCGCAGTTAAAGACCTGAGGATATCCCCGGTGGTACAGAACATGCCAGAGCCTAATTTTATTATAAGTCCACTCCACTCTAAGGGGTGCTTGTGACAAGTTTGAAAGTTGAAGCTCTAAAATATTAGAAAATTTTTTTGTAAGCCACCTAGGGTTTAGGTGGATAATATGTATATATATAATAAATAAACATATATAAAAAGGACTCATTCAAAAATCAAGGTTCTAGACTTTTAAAAAAACTAACTTTGCTCAGATGAGAGATTACATCAAGGAGTTATCTGGATGGGAACATCTGTGGGCAAAACTGAAAGGAGCGATTGTAAGGACAACAAACCATTTTGTAAGGAAAGTAAGTAAAAGCAAGAGGAAAAGAAGGCCACTTTAGTTCTCGAAAGTAGAAGCTGAGAAGGTAAGGAATAAGAGGTTAGCTTTCATAAACTGCAAAAGATCAGAGAAAGAGTTAGACAGGCAAAAATATCTGGAAAAGTTAACAGAGGCTGATCGTGTAGTCAGGAAAGCAAAGATGCAAATGGAAGAAAAAAATAGCTGAAACGGTAAAACAGGGAGACAAGACTTTTTTTAGATATATTAATGATAGGAAGAAGTGCAAAAGTGGCATTGTGAGACTCAAAGGTGAAGGGGAGGAATATGTAGAAGCTGATAAAGAAAAGGCTGAATTGTTTAATAATATTTCTGTTCTGTGTTCACAGCTGAAGCGCTGGGAGCAACACTTCAGAAGACAAATGAAAATAGGGATGGAGGTGTGCTACACCCTGTAGACAAAGCAATGGGGCCGGATGGTGTACATCCGAGGGTACTGAGAGAATATAGGGAAGATCTGGCAGCTCCCTAGGCTGACCTTTTCAATGCTTCTCTAGAGTCAAGATTGATACCAGAGGACTGGAGAAGGGCGAATGTGGTCCTTCTCCACAAAAGTGGAAGTAAGGAAGAAGTAGGGAATTACAGGCTGCTAAGTTTGACTTCTGTGGTAAGCAAATTCATGAAAACGCTTTTAAAACAGAGAATGGTGAAGTTTCTGGAATCCTGTGGATTACAGGACACGAGGCAACTTGGATTCACTAGAGGCAGGTCTTGTCAGACAAATCTGGTCAATTTATTTAACTGGGTGACCAGAGAATTGGATAGAGGATGTGCGGCCAAGTTGATCTTCGCAAAACGCAAATCTGATCATGTCTCCCCACTTCTGTCCAAACTTCACTGGCTCCCAGTGATTTCCAGAGTTCATTTCAAATGTACCTGCCTGGCTTTTAAGATCTTTCACGGCATCCTCCCCCCCCTAATCCCACTATCTTATAACTCCTCGAGTCCTGACTCCACCAGGCCCACCCAAAAACATAAACTATCCTTCCCCTTTCTACATGGTATTATCTATGCGGGTAAACTGGGAAAATCCCTCCTTTTCAAAATCACAGGGCTTTGGAACAATCTTACTGTCCCACTACGGAACCTGAACTCCCTCCAATTATTCCGTAAGCACCTGAAAACTTGGCTTTTCACAAAAATGTAATTTTCTATTCCCCCCTTTACGCAACCCCAACCCTTTCTCTTCCCCCCTTTTCACAACCCCAACCCTTTATTCTGCTCTTCCTATATTTAAGTTCTTGTAAACCGTGCCGAGCTCTACATCTGTGGAGAAGATGCGGTATATAAACTTAAAGTTTAGTTTAGATTTTAGCAAAGCCTTTGACAGTGTTCCACACAGACATCTAATAAATAAACTGAGTGCCCTTGGGATGGGTCCCAAAGTGACGGGCTGAATGAAAAACTGGTTGAGTGGAAGGCGTCAGAGAGTAGTGATCAATGGAGATCACTCTGAAGAAAGGGATGTTACCTCAAGTGTGCCTCAAGGTTCGATAATTGGGTCTTATTTTTCTTTAATATTTTTGTAAGCGATATTGCTGAAGGGCTGTCAGGTAAGATTTGCATCTTTGCGGATACCAAAATCTACAATAGTGTACACACCCCTAATGGTGTGAATAACATGGGGAAAGGACCTAGCGAAGCTTGAAGAATGGTCTGAAATTTGGCAGCTAAGATTTAATGCTAAGAAATGGAAGGCCATGCATTTGGACTGCAAAAACCTGAAGGAACAGCACAGTTTAGGGGGTGAAGAATTTAAGTGCATGACAGAAGGGCAAGACTTGAGTGTAATTATATGTGATGATCTTAAGGTGGCCACACCTGTTGTAAAGGTAACGGCAAAAGATCAAAGGATGCTAGTGTTCATAGGGAGAGGTATGGCCAGTAGGCTCCTCACCAATAACTTTAGAAATCTTCAGTCTATTGACCTGTATACTCTCTCTGCCATGGACTCACTTCGCATCTCAAACACTACGTTATATAAATCTGTCAGTGAAACACATGTAAGGTTTGGTAGTGTCAGGTTCCCCACAAGGTGAGGTGGTAGGGGGTTACGTGAAAGGCGCCCTTACAAACGCCAGGTCCCAGTGATTGCTAGCAATAGCTGTGATGACAACACTCTCTTCCTATAATACTATTCTCTTCTCCTCTCTGGACACCCTCGCTCCTCCTGTGTCACACTCTATAAGGCACGCCAAACCCCAGCTCTGACTGACCTCCAAGATCCGCCACTTGTGTTCCTGTGCCCGGTCTGTGGAATGCCACTGGCTGAAATCCTGCATACTGACTTTATACTTCAAATTGTCTCTCATAATTAGATTGTAAACTCTTCGGAGCATGTACAATGTACAGCGCTGCATATGCCTGGTGAAGCTATAGAAATAATTTGTTGTTGTTGAGGTATTAATGCCCCTGTATAAGACTCTGGTGAAACCTCATTTTGAATACTGTGTACAATTCTGGAGGCCACACTTTCAAAAAGATATATAAAGGATGGAGTCGGTCCAGAGGAAGGCTACTGAAATGGTGCGTGGTCTTCGTGATAAGGCATATGGAGACAGACTTAAAGATCTCAATCTGTATACTTTGGAGGAAAGGCGGGAGATGGGAGATGTGATAGAGAAGTTTTAATACCTATGTGGCATAAATACACATGAGGCGAGTCTCTTTCATTTGAAAGGAAGCTCCAGGGCATAGGATTGCAACGCCCCCTTCAGGTCAGCTCTGGGTCTGGGCCCCGAGCTGGCTGGAGTCCTCCAAAGACAGTGTCTGTCAGTCTCTCACTCGGTTAGCGCTTGGTGCCTCCACCTGTGGAAAAGAAGTGTTAACAGGTGGGTTCACCCTCTTCTCCCCCCCCCAGGAAAAATCCCAAAAAGCTTATGGTGAACAAGGTTGGCTAATAAACTGATTTAGTTGAACTATGTACATAGGCCTCATCCTAAAACAATTTGTCAGGAATAGCTTTCAACAGCCTGCCCCCTATGAACCCCCCTCCCCAATCTCGAAGGCTGCATTTGTGTGGACATTGATGCAATCATATCATATGCATGCGTGTGTGCATATGATGTCATCAAAGTGACGGCCACGTATGCGAAAAGTCTTCCAGATGCGGCTTCCAAACTCAGGTTTCCTAAAACCCGGACAAACTGCTGGATTTTGGAAATCCCTCCGGGCACCTGGACAGTCCTCTAAGAAGAAGACATGTCCAGGTTTTCCCAGATGTATGATAACCCTAGTCAAAAGGATGCCCACTTCCTCCAGCCTAAGGGAGTAGATATCCACTTCTGTTATTCTGATTCAGCTCTGCTCAGCTCACATCCCTACATTCGCTTCAGCCCACAAGCGTTATTCCTATTTATTAGATAACCTCTTAAAATATATAACATTTCACCCAAGTGTTTGAGTGTTTATATCTTTCATAAATCGTATACAATCTTCTTGAAGTCAGATAAGTGACTTTTCAGTTTTTAACACAAACAGATAATTGCTGGTTTCAAACTCATTGTTCACAAACACCTCTTCTTTCTAAGCTCTGACAAAAACCCACTCCCATGAGGAGTTTCATCATAAAATTAAGTGATAGACTCAGGAGTCATCTAAGGAAATACTTTTATACAGAAAGGGTAGTAGATGCATGGAATAGTCTCCTGGCAGAGGTGGTGAAGACAAAGACTGTGTCTGAGTTTAGGAAAGCGTGGGAGAGGAGGAGATAGTGGATGCTGCGGATGGGCAGATTGGATGAGCTGTTTGGACTTTATCTGCTATCATGTTTCTATCTATATATTTTTATCCTTCCAGGGACAGAAAATTACCTACAGTACCTGAATGTACATCACTTCAATAGCCTCAGGCTTGCAAGTAGCATAAATAGAAAAAAAATAAATTAAAAGGTGTGTACCTATGCCCTGTGACCACTAGATGGCACCAACTACCAGAGTGCTCCAGCAGTCAGTCTAAGAAATAAAGTGCGCTTCACATTTCTTTAACTTTGAAAAAGCAAACGTGGAAAGTTTTAATCATTAAGCAATGCAAACTTTTTAGATGCACGTTCATTTTGAGTTTTGTTTTAAAACCCTCAAGCTAAAATTATAATTCCATTATATATATTTTTTTAAATCACATTATTTTTTATATTATACAATAATTTGATATAACATAGTAAATGATGGCAGATAAAGAAAGACCTGAATGGTCCATCCAGTCTGCCCAATGGTTACATGCATTATAAATTCATGATTAAATTGTCTTATATTTCTGAGTCATACACTCTAGAAGTCTGCCCAGTACAGTTCTTAGGTTCTAACTACTGACCTTAGGAAATAGGAAATTTGAAGACTGGGCATCCAAGTGGCAGATGAAATTTAATGTGGACAAATGCAAAGTGATGCACATTGGGAAGAATAACCTGAAATATGGTCTGGAGGGGAATTTTGTTGGAGTGGTTTTGGTCTTGGTCTTTGTTTCTCTTGAGTTTTGCTGCAGTGAGAGAAACTTTGTTCCGCTGCTTCACAGACCTACCTAAGAGATCCCTGCCAGGAGAGTGACAGCTAACAGCTGACTATTCTTATCAGCAGTGTGTTTATTTTGGACAAAGACCAGAAAATATTAAGAACATAAGAATTGCTGCTGATAGGCCAGACCAGTGGTCCATCGTGCCCAGCAATCTGCTCAAAGACCAGTGTCCTAACTGAGACTAGCTTTACCTGTGTACGTTCTGGTTCAGCAGGAACTTGTCTAACTTTAGATTGAATCCCTGGAGGGTGTTTTCCCCTATAACAGCCTCCCTAAGAGCGATCCAGTTTTCCACCACTCTCTGGGTGAAGAAGAACTTCCTTACGTTTGTTTGGAATCGATCCACTTTTAACTTTAGAAAGTGCCCTCTCGTTCTCTCTACCTTGGAGAGGGTGAACAACCTGTCTTTATCTACTAAGTCTATTCCTTTCATTATCTTGAATGTTTCTATCATGTCCCCTCTCAGTCTCTTCTTTTCAAGGGAGAAGAGGCCCAGTTTCTCTAATTTCTCATTGTACGACAACTCCTCCAGCCCCTTAACCATTTTAGTCGCTCTTCTCTGGACTCTTTCAAGTAGTACTATGTCCTTCTTCATGTACAGCGACCAGTACTGGACGCAGTATTCCAGGTGAGGGCATACCATGGCCCGGTACAGCGGCATGATAACCTCCGATTTGTTCGTGATCCCCTTCTTAATCATTCCCAGCATTCTGTTTGCCACCACCGCACATTGCGCGGACGGCTTCATTGACTTGTCGACCAATACTTGGAGCAATGTCGGGAGGGCATCTGCGCAGATGTGACATAATAATGTGCGCATGCATGTGATGTCACCACGTTGCATCCAAGCATGTGCGGATGCCCTCCCAACATGGTCCCAAGCTGGAAGCTGGGTTCTGAAAAGCTGTCTGGATGCCTGGACAGTACTTTAAAAAGAGGACATGCCCAGGTAAATCCGGATGTCTGGTAACCTTAGGTTAGGGTTACCAGATTTTACGTACATAAAGTCCAGACCCATAGCCCTGCCCCCAGTTCCACCCATCCCCGCCTTATTACGCCCCTTGCTCCAGCCTCGCCCCCTCAGCTGCTCGTCAGTCTGGAGGGCATCCACACATGTGTGGATGCCCCTCCCGAAGCGATGTGCTTTCCAAGACCCGGACAAAGTGCCAGATTTTGAAAAGCTATCCGGACATCTGGTAACTGAAACGGACCTGGTCTGGTTCTGGTCCCAAAACCGCCTTGCCCACACTCTGCTGTCTCTCAGACATCTGGAGACAGTCTCTTTAGAAAGGAAGGACGCATATGCAAAAGCTTATTACATTACATTACATTAGTGATTTCTATTCCGCTTGTGCCTTGCGGTTCTAAGCAGATTACAAGTTAGAAGACTGGACATTTCCAGGAACGTTACAGTACATAGAATCAAGAATGCATCAAGTTACAATTGTTAGTCTGGACATTTCCAGGAGAATTGAAAGTGAAGAGTAAATATATAATAGGTTATTGTGATGAATAGTGACAATACAGTCTGGATACAGAAGAGAGAGAGATGTCCATTTATTATGAGTCCTGCATACATATTTATAGCATTAGAAACATAGAAACATAGAAAATAACAGCAGAAAAGGGCCACGGCCCATCAAGTCTGCCCACTCTAATGACCCACCCCCCTAACTTCTTTCCCTAAGAAATCCCACATGCATATCCCATTTTCTCTTAAAATCTGGCACGCTGCTGGCCTCAATTACCTGCAGTGGAAGTTCATTCCAATGATCAACCACCCTTTCGGTGAAGAAATACTTCCTGGTGTCGCCATGAAATCTCCAGCCCCTGATTTTCAGCGGATGCCAACTTGTGGCCGTGGGTACTTTAAGAAAAAAGATATCATCTTCCACCTCGATACAGCACTCAGAGAAATTGAAAAGGGGACAAGTTTAGAACAAATGCTAGGAAGTTCTTCTTTTCCCAGAGGGTGGTGGACACATGGAATGCGCTCCCAGAGATTGTGATAGGGCAGGGCACGCTACGGGGGTTCAAGGAAGGTTTAGATAAATTCCTGAAGGATAAGGGGATTGAGGGGTACAGATATATTTAGAGATAGGTTATAGGAAAAGGTGGGAACCACTTAACAGGTCGAGGACCTGATGAGCCGCCGCGGGTGTGGACTGCTGGGCGCGATGGACCTCTGGTCTGACCCAGCGGAGGCAACTCTTATGTTCTTATGTCTCAATCATATCTCCCATCTCTCTACATTCCTCGAGTGAGTATAGCTGCAATTTACTCAGCCTTTCCTCATACGGGAGATCCTTGAGTCCTGAGACCATCCTGGTGGCTATTCGCTGAACCGATTCAGCTCTCAGCACATCTTTTTGGTAATGTGGCCTCCCAAATTGTACACAATATTCTAGATGAGGTCTCACTATGGATCTGTACAACGGCATTATGACTTCGGGCTTCCGGCTGACAAAACTTCTACGGATACAACCCATCATTTGTCTAGCCTTGGATGAAGCTTTCTCCACTTGATTGGCAGTTTTCATGTCTTCACTAATGATCACTCCTAAGTCACATTCTGCTGCAGTCCTAGCTAAGTTCTCACCATTTAGGGTGTAAGTTCTGCACGGATTTCTGCTGCCAAGGTGCATGACCTTACACTTTTTGGCATTGAAGCTTAGTTGCCAAGTCGAGGACCAATGTTCCAGTAAGAGTAGGTCCCGCATGATACTGTCGGGCAATGTGCTCTTGCCTACTATGTTGCATAGTTTGGCGTCATCGGCGAATAATGTTATTTTACCTTGAAGCCCCTGAGTCAGGTACCTAACGAATATGTTAAATAGGATCGGACCCAAGACCGAGCCCTGTGGCACTCCACTGATCACTTCCGATGTTTTGGAGAGGGTACCGTTAACCACCACCCTCTGAAGTCGACCACTTAGCCAGTCTTTGACCCATGCAGTTGATGTTTCTCCTAATCCCATCAAACTCATCTTGCTCAATATCCTGCGGTGTGGGACGCTATCAAAAGCTTTACTGAAGTCCAAATACATGACGTCCAGGGACTCTCCCATATCCAGATTTCTTGTTACCCAATCAAAGAAGCTGATTAGATTGGATTGGCAGGACCTTTCCTTTGTAAATCCATGTTGATGGGGATCACGTAGATTCTCCTCGTTCAGGGTCGTATCTAATTTATGTTTAATTAGTGTTTCCATAAGTTTACTCACTATTGATGTGAGACTCATTGGTCTGTAATTCGCAGCCTCCGTCCTGCATCCCTTTTTGTGGAGTGGAATGACAATAGCTGTTTTCCAGTCCAACGGGACTCTTCCTGTATTTAGGGAAAGATTGAAGAGCGTGGATAATGGTTCCGCCAGGATATCACTCAACTCTCTAAGTACCCTGGGGTGTAGATTGTCTGGTCCCATGGCTTTGTTCACTTTGAGTCAGTAGATGCTGCCGGGCGTAAACTCAAAATTCTGAAACGTGTCTTTCAAGATTTCCCTTGTCTGCAACTGTGGACCGGACCCTGGCGCCTCGCAGGTAAAGACGGAGCAGAAGTATTCATTTAGTAGTTCGGCTTTATCGGAATCCAATTCTACATAATTCCCGTCTGGTTTCCTAAGGCGTACTATCCCATCTGTGTTTCTTTTTCTATCACTAATATACCTGAAGGATTTATCCCCCTTCTTAATGTTCTTTGCTAGATTCTCTTCTATTCGGAGTTTGGCCTTTCTGACTGCTGTTTTGACAGCTTTAGACTTGGCCAGATAGTCTTCTTTTGTCTCCCTTTTTTCTGATTATACATGCATCTCCCATTCTTTCCTTGTTTTGGACCTTCTATCTGCCTTACTCCTGCCTGCTGCAGTTGCTATAATTCATTGTCATGCACACACTGGTCTCCAGATTGAAGTTGCCAGAGATAATGCTCTGGCCGACCGCACTGCTAAACAAGCTGCTTTGGACCCCTCTCCCTCCTCTGTTCTCCTTCCTCTTCTTTCTCCTCCTGCTTTTCCCCCTTCCTCTCTTTTTTCTCAGCTTCAATCCTTTGTTACCCCCTCTGAACTTGATGCCTGGCGACTGGCCGGTGCCCAAAGCCGCCCTTTGGACAGACTTTAGTGCAAAGAGGGGAAACTCTGTCTACCAGCCGCTAGCTCCCCCTTATTCATTGCCCAGTATCATGGCATTGGTCATCGCAGTGCTTGCTCGACATTTCAACTTCTTGCCAGTGATTTTTCATTCTTGACCTTCGCTTCCTGATACAGACATATATAGCTCAATGTCTAACCTGTCTCTGCGCTAATCCTAACATACCCCATAAAGCACCACACCAGCACCTTACTTACCCCACTTCTCCTTTTACACACTTACAGATTGATTTTACTCATATTCCTCAAGCCACCGGGACCTGACAGGATTATGCCCTTGTTATTGTTGACATGTTCTCCCGATGGCCTGAAGTTTTTCCCACCACAAATGAAACTGCTCAGACTGTGGTGAACATTTTACTTCGTGAAATCATCCCTAGGTGGGGATACCCCACCCACATTAACTCAGACAATGGTCCTGCTTTCACTGCCAGAGTATGCAAAGATTTAGCTACCGCACTCTGCATTGAGTGGAAATTTCATCTCCCATATCACCCACAGAGTTCCGGTATTGTCGAACAAATGAACAGAACTATCAAGGACAAAATCAGGAAAGCCACAGCTGGCACATTTGTGAATTGGAAGAAATTCCTCCCTATTGTTTTAGCTGAAATTAGGATGCAGCCTCACTGCACCACTGGCTACTCTCCCTTCGAAATTCTCATGGAACGACCTTTCCCCACCCCGTGGGTAGACAAACCCCCAATAGTTGAGAGTAGTGATCTCCCCTTAATACAGGAAGAATACGTCCGAAAGCTCATTGAAACATTAGGGCATGTTGAAAGAAACGTGTCTTGCACCTCTCCTTTCTCTCCACAGATTCCTACCCATTCCTTCCAGCCTGGCGACGTAGTCATCGTCCAGAAGCTTTCCAAGGATAGGAAGCAGAGAGATTTCCCCTTTGACCCTCCCATCACTGTGATAGCTGCGACCAGGACCGCTGTACTCACTGAGGTGTCTCCTGTTTGGATCCACGCAAGTCGCTTGAAGAGGGTTAACCTAAAACCCCAGAAGCAAGCCGTCCCTGCGCAGACCTCACACCCTCCAGTGGAACAGCATGATGATCTCGCCGCAGAATTCCACCAACTTTATCATTCTCCTCCTAGCAGCATTGCTGCTAGTTTTTCTTCCTGTATGGATCATTTCCAACTGTGTCTACAGGGATGATATGTCCTGGGTCCACGATACTTTCTGCCCGTACTCATCTGTAAACGACATCCCAGGCACCCCTGCTGTAAACAGCACCCCAGGGGCCTCTTTGCGAACACGATGTCAAGCTCCTCCCAAAGGTTGCCCCTCAATAGGAATCCAGAAAGATAGACAGCATACTACCTTTTGGTATAATTCCAGCAGTGTACACGTGGCCACCTTCTCCTTTGACTACTGTGACATTTGGGACTGCTCATCAATTGATGCCACATGGCTGTGCCACTGGTTCCATGATATTCCTAAAACTAAAGACATATACATATGTGTTACTGACTCACATTGGGGGGATAAGTGCGCATCCTGGGGAGCGGTAGGGTGGAACACTGGCACTGACTGGGCCTATAAACCGGAAAGTGCTCAGAAAAGAGTGGACCAAAATGGTAAATCTCTGCTTAGCCGTATGACTCTTCGTAAGATTGGAAACTGTTATGGGAAAGGTGTTGCTGGACTTATTATGAAGCTCTTTCTCTTACAATTGAAAACCCTAGACCTACTGATGAGGGCATGTACGTTATGGGCATGTGGTTTAAGGGATGCCTTGCAAGCTATTGCTGATCAGTTAGGCCCCACTTCTCAGATGACTTTCCAAAACTGCATGGCCCTAGATATGATCCTTTCTGAGAAGGGGGGTATCTGTAAAATTCTCCCCAGTACTTTATCCTGTTGCACCTTTATTCCTGACAATACAGGTCCCATGGGTAAGGTTACTATGGCCATTCAGAAATTGGAGCACCTCTCTGCTGAGCTCAAACGTAACTCTGATTTATCTAATCCTTGGGATCAGTACTTTAGTTGGATGCAGGGATGGGTAAAAGACCTTCTTATTGTTATCATCTCTATTATTATCTGCATCCTTGTTGCTTATGTCATTTTTAGACTGTGTTGTATTGCTCGTATTACTGTTCCTAAACCCCCTCCTCGAGAAACATATCTGGAATATTTCTCCCTCCAAGCTCATGCTGTTCGCTTATGATGTCATTTTCATGACGTAAGAGAGGATTGAAGGGACACATACATTTCTTGTAAGTTTTTCTATTCCTGCTTGTGTAGCATATAAAAGAAGAACTGCTGAAACAGTTTTAATTTTGCTAAGAAGTTACAAGATCTTTTCTCTTTGTGTTCTGAGCTCTGTGTCCTCATTTTGTTCTGTAAGCGAATTAGTTTTGCCAAGGTTTGCTAAGAAACATTTGCTCGAACTTAGACAAAAGACAATATTATATGACATAGTTATGGAAACTTCCCACTAACCCCCCCCCCCTTATGTTTGCTACCTCTTTCTAGCTGCTTTTATGTATCCTGTTACCAAATATGGTCTTTCCTACAGTCATATGCTGAAAAAACTGACCCATGTATAATGCTATAAATATGTATGCAGGACTCATAATAAATGGACATCTCTTTGGAATAAGCCTTTGCATGAGCGTCCTTCCTTTCTAAAGAGACTGTCTCCAGATATCTGAGAGACGGCAGAGTGTGGGCAAGGCAGTTTTGGGAGCAGAACTGGACCAGGTCCGTTTCAGTAACCCTACCCAGGTTGGAGTTAAAGAGGTAGGGGGAAGGGAGGGGGCAGGATTAATGCATAGGCAAACTAGGCATTTGCCTAGGGCCCACACGTTTAGGAGGGGGCCCTCTCAATTTCTACCAAGGTCCTGGTAAGAAAGTTGCAAACAGAAAGAATGGTTGGCTGGGGCGAGGCCATTCTCTAGGGCCTGGCGGAAGGGACTCAGCAAGCAGCAGTTCTTTATAAGAAATGGCTTTAGGTCCATCCTGTCCGCACACGCGGAGGCCAATCCCGGTGTTCCCTGATGCTGGTTTTCCTCTGCAGCGAGGACCAAGGGGACCCCATTCTGAAACTTTTGTAATGCAATGGGCTTGTTTGCCTCCTAATCCTGTGGTGCAATGAGGGATGTTAGGGACTGTCAGCGTGAAGAGAAGAATCCCCCTCCCCCTCTCGAGGAGGAGCAACCGTAGGCGTCTCGCGCGCCTCTTCTCTTCAGCCGGCACGGAGGGAGGAGCTGTGTCCAGTGACGTTGGCGAGGTGTTTTACCTGACGCCTCTCGCGCCCTCCCGCCCCGCGAGGAGGGGGCGTGTCCGGACTTGGCGGGTGCGGACTCGCGGCGCTCCCATTGGCCGCTAGCGGCAGCGCCCTCTGACGTAGGCGGATCCTCGGCCGAGACAAGGTCGCGTGCCGGTGGGCGCAGGGCGAGCGCGGCGATGGCAGCGTCGGATCGAGTCCGTCTCGGAGCCCTCGTCGGGGCTATTGACCAAGGCACCGGCTCCACCCGCTTCCTGGTGAGTCCGGGGGCACCGACCCGTTCCCTGTGCGCTGTGCGCGGGACGGGGCGAACTCCCTCCTGGGCTAGAGAAAAAGGCGCGCGGGGGCGGGGGAGGACAACGAGGCAGCCGGGGATCTGTCCCCCTCCGTCTGCCTTTGACAACCAACTCCTCGGGGTCCTGGAGTCAGGTTTTCAGGATATCCACGTTGAATTTGCATAAACTTCATTTGCATACACTGCCTCCATTATATGCAAATTTCTTTCATGTAGATTAGTTGTGGGTATCTTGAAAACCTGACTAGCAAGGGGCTACTCCAGGACCGAGTTGAGAAAGTTAAATTGTAAGCTCTTCTGAGCAGGGACCGTCTATAAATGTCAAAATGTAAGTGATAAATAATAGTACCTGCCCCCAAGGGAGAAGGCAAAACGCAGCCGGGGAGCCTCTCCCCTGAGAGAAGAAGGAGAAGACCCTGAAAGGAGAGAAAAAACCCACACATGGGGATTTCTGTGTTCTCTGAATCTTTCAAAGTGCTGAATTTTGAAAGATTCAGTGACACTACTGCTACTATTTTTCATTTCTGTAGTGCTGAAAGGCATACACAGCGCTGTATTTAACATTTAACATACAATAGACAGTCCCTGCTCAGATGAGCTAACAATCTAATTTGACAGACAGGACATCTCAGGGGTTGGGAAGATTATGATAGAGGAAATGACAGCAGTGAGTGGCAGTTAAGAGTTGAAAGCATGTATTTTACCTTCCTGGGAGAGAAACACCTGTGTATCTTCTCTCCTGGGAGGAGTGAAGCACTATTCTAATTCACACACAACCCCATATGAACCAAAAGTACACCCTCTACAACACATACTCATACAGCAAAAGAGTTAAACCAGCAGGAGAAAAAGAAGACCAACAGAAAAATAGAAAAGAAAAAAAGAAGTGGAGAAAAAGCCTCAGTTCTGCTTCATTTGGCAAAAAACTCCACTTCTCCAAACACTCCTGCATCCACACAAAAACTGTAAGGCAAAAAGCACTGTAGTAGCCTGCAGAGAAAATGTCCACTAGCACCCGGAGTACATAACCACAAACGTGAAACTGTGGATAAGGGGCACAAAAGCACAACAGTCCAGACCCAAGCATAGAGGCCAATGAAAAGAAAACCACTTAGCTGCTGCCGTTCTCCAGGCACTTCTTAATTCACGATCCTGGGCAAAGCAGCTAGGAAACCCAACGGGGAACCTCCCGTTTCGCGTTATCGTGCTGCGTCAGGGGTATCACATTCACAGCTTCATAAGCATATAGTCGGACACATCAGTGCTCCTCTGGCTCACCCTCCACTTCAAAAATCACTTCTGTCAGACTATATGCTTATGAAGCTGTGAATTTGATACCCCTGACGCAGCACGACAACGCGAATCGGGAGGTCGCCAGGCCCCCGCACGACTGGGTCCATCAAGCCCTCGGACTTAGTCCTGTCTGACCTTCGTCTTCGCCGTTCTCCCGTGCCCTCTCGGTCTCCGCACCGAGGGGCCTCGAGGTCGAAGACACCAGCCTCTTCTTCCCGGGGCTCGCCGAGGTGGGCTTCCCGGACCTCCGTTCCTCGGACCCCTGGGTCCTTGCCTTCCCGGCTCTATAGGCGCAAGCTGTCATCGACTCCCCCTCATTCTCAGCGGGACCTCCTCGACGTCCATGCTTGTGGATACTGACCTGCCGGCGCAGTACTCGAAGGAGGCTTCTCCCTCATTTTCTGCTGCCCCGAAGTCCCGCTCGGCTTCCCCCCTTGAGGGGCATTCTGCGGGCAGGCCGTCCTCCTTCACCAGGTTCGTGATGGACATGGGCAAAGCGCTGCAACTGTACCTCCAATCGGGGTCCAAATATACCCGGGAATATTTGGAGGAGATGGAGCTTCCTTATCCTCCGAAGGAATCCCTTCGCCTCCCCTTGAACCCGGTTTTGCAGCAGACTTTCTTTTGGAATTTGGAGACGCCTTACTCTATTCCGTCCAAGATGGAGTCTAGGTACCGGACGGTCCCCTGCAAAGGATTTGAGAAGGCTCAGCCCTCCCACCAATCTTTGGTAGTGGAGTCTTGCTTGAAGAAGTCTAATCCTTCCAAGGTCTGCGCGGCTATCCAACCGGGCTGGGAAGACTGGACTATGGACAAGTTTGGTAGGCGCCTGTACCAGAATTCAATGATAGCAAACAAGGTTCTCAACTATAATTTTACTTTTACATCATATCTGAAACAGTGCATCAAATCCATGCCCTCTTTTCAGGAGGACTTGCCTGTTCCTCGCCGGCCGGAATTTCGCCGGCTTCTAGATACGCTGTCGCAGATTCAACTTTATATGTTTCAGGCGACCTATGATGCCTTTGAACTCTCCTCGAGGGTCTCCGCCTTTGCGGTAGCCATGCGCTGTCTAGCCTGGCTCCACATAGTTGACATGGACCCGAATCTGCAGGATTGGCTGGCGAATCTCCCGTGTTTGGGCAACGAACTCTTTGACGACTCCATCGAGGCAGCCACCAAGTTCCTCTCCGAACATGAGCGCTCCTTTGCCTCCTTGGTCAGGCCCAAGGTGAAGCCTGCTCCTCCTAAATCGTACAAGTTGCCTCCCCGGCGTTATCCCCAAAAGTCCATGCTGGCTTTTTCCCGGCCGCCTCCTAGGCATCCGCAGCAACAGAGGGCCCCTCAGAAACCTCAGACCTCTTTGGCAGCAAAACCTGCGCCGATCTTTTGACTGCCCCGGTTGGGGCGGGCCGGGCCCCTTCAGCCCCGAGCCTCCCCAACTCCCTATAGGGGGCCGACTTCATGCATTTTCTCACCGATGGGAACTGATCACTTCGGACAACTGGGTCCTCTCGGTCATCAGGGAGGGGTATTCCCTACACTTCTGGGCTCCTCCTCCGGACTTGCCCCCAAGAGAGTGTCCTTCAAACAGAGTGTTACTCCCCCTTCTTCTCCAGGAGGCTCATGCCCTCCTTTGCCTCCGACAGTGGAGGAGGTCCCTTTGTGTCAGCAGGGCACCGGATTCTACTCCCGATACTTTCTGGTCCCCAAGAAAACCAGGGACCTGCGCCCTATCCTGGATCTCCGAGTGCTGAACAAGTTCCTGGTCAAGGAGAAGCTCCATATGCTCTCTCTTCCCACATTGTATCCCCTGATGGACGAGGGAGACTGGTTATGTTCCCTGGATCTGAAGGAGGCCTACACTCACATCCCGATCCATCCGGCCTGTCGCAGGTTCCTTCATTTTCAGGGGGGAGACCTTCACCTGCAGTATCGAGTCCTCCCATTCGGGCTTGCTTCGTCCTTCACGAAGTGCCTCGTGGTGGTGGTGGCGGCCCTGCGGTCGCAGGGTCTTCAAGTGTTCCCGTACTTTGACGACTGGCTTATCAAGGCACCGTCACGGAGGGAGGTTATTTCAGCGACCCAACGGACTATTACGTTCCTTCAGCGTCTGGGCTTTGAGGTCAACTTCCTCAAGTCCCAGTTGTGTCCCTCTCAGTCCCTGCAGTTCATCGGAGCGGTGCTGGACACGGTTCGCCTCCGCTCTTTTCTGCCTCAGCCTTGATGCTCTCGTTCATCTCTGCCAGAGGGTCTCCCTTCGGTCGACGGTTTCGTCCAACACATGATGATTTTGCTGGGGCACATGGCCTCCACCGTTCATGCGACTCCTTTTGCCAGGCTTCACCACCGAGTTCCTCAATGGACCCTGGCGTCCCAGTGGAGACAGGACCGGGATTCTGCCTCAACACATTGCGGTGACTCCCTCCTTAAAGCAATCGCTCCGCTGGTGGATGCTCTCTTCCAATCTTTCCAGAGATTTTCTCTTTCATGTGCCCCCGACGCAGAAGGTCCTAACAACGGACTCCTCCACATATGCCTGGGGGGGCTCACCTCGACGGCCTCCGCACTTAGGGCCCAGACAGCCGTAGTTCTCCCTTCTACTTCGACTCATTGTCAGGGAGCCTCTGCTTCTGCCTGTTTTTCCTTCTCCGCTGTCTCAGAGTCGAGGTTCGTTGCTGCATCCCAATCTGCAGTCTCTACACTTAACAGCTTGGTTCCTCTCCACATGACTCCCTCTTTTGTTTTTTCTCAGTCGGTGAGGGATGTTCTCGAGGCCTCTCGGAAGTGTTCCTCTCGACAATGCTACTCTCAGAAATGGACTAGATTTGCTGTGTGGTGTGCTACGCAGCGCATGGAGCCACTGTCTGCCTCCTTGCGTTCCGTGATGGATTATCTGTTGCACTTGTCTCAGTCTGGTCTCAAATCAACATCTATTCGAGTCCATCTCAGTGCGATTGCTGCCTTTCAACAGCCGCTTGATGGGAAACCGATCTCTGTCCATCCGATGTTTTCCCGCTTTATGAAGGGCCTCTTCAATGTTTATCCTCCACTCAGACCTCCTCCGGTGGTTTGGGATCTTAATGTAGTTCTGGCTCAATTGATGAAACCTCCATTTGAACCCATTGATAAGGCTCATCTGAAGTATCTCACTTGGAAGGTCTTGTTCCTGATTGCTCTCACGTCTGCTCGCAGAGTCAGTGAGCTGTAGGTACTGGATGCGGACCCACCTTTTACTGTTTTTCATCATGACAAGGTGGTCCTTCGTACTCATTCGAAGTTTTTGTCTAAGGTGGTTTCGGATTTCCATCTTAACCAGTCCATTGTTCTTCCGGTGTTTTTTCCTAAGCCCCACTCTCATCCTGGGTAGGTGGCGCTTCATACTCTTGACTGTAAGAGGACGTTGGCTTTTTACCTCCAACGCACCCAATCTCATTGGACGGCTCCTCAACTCTTCATATCTTTTGATCCAAATCGGTTGGGGCGTCCTGTTTCCATGCGCACCTTGTCCAACTGGTTGGCTGCTTGTATTTCCTTCTGCTATGCTCAGGCTGGTCTCCCGCCGCAGGGTCGGGTCACGGGGCATAAAGTCAGAGCGATGGCGGCATCTGTCGCTTTCCTCAGTTCCACGCCTATTGAGGAAATCTGCAAGGCCGCCAATTGGTCCTCGGTTCATACATTCACCTCTCACTACTGTCTGGATACTTTGTCCAGACGCGGCGGCCTGTTCGGCTAGTCGGTTTTGCGTAATCTGTTCTCTTAAATTGCCAATTCTCCCACCGTCCCTTCTTGGTTAGCTTGGAGGTCACCCACATGTAGAGAATATGCTGCCTGCTTGTCCAGAGATAAAGCACAGTTACTTACCCTAACAGGTGTTATCCAGGGACAGCAGGCAGATATTCTCGCAACCCTCCCTCCTCCCCGGGTTGGCTTCTTTGCTAGCTATCTGAACTGAGGACCACGTTCAGGAGACGCGCCCTCTAGTGGGATGGGAAGGCACGCGCATGCGTGGTGCAGCACTAGCAAATTTTAAGATCTTCAATCAAGTTTTCTTGAAAAGCTGTCTGCGATGGGGCTCCATGGATGACATCACCCACATGTAGAGAATATCTGCCTGCTGTCCCTGGATAACACCTGTTACGTTAAGTAACTGTGCTTTAGGTACGATCTTCCCTTGCAGAAGCCATGTTGGCTTGTTTTCATCAGTTTAGGCACACTGTAAAGTCGTCAAATACATGTAAGCAGAGTACTGAGAAGGCTTGAGAGTTCGTGGTTACAAATCGGTTAGAGTATAAAGAGAAGGGCTTTGAGTTCTTAGGTTACAAATTTGTAACCCAAGAACCATGTCTGCTTTATCATTACCTCCATGTGAATTCCCTAACCCCAATTTGTGCATGTTAATTAGAGATTGTAAGCTCTATTGAGTGGGGATTTTCTCATATTTTTAATATACAGCGCTCTGTACAAGCAGCTCCATAGAAATAAGTAGTCATATTTACCCTGAAGGAGGTAGGAAAGAAGGAAATGCTTCCTCACAAATTGCCTTGTATATTAAATAATCAAATCAACCTGTATCTGCTCTTCTGGGAGAGGAGTAAAAGAGAGCAGCCTAGTGCAGTGGTTCCCAACCCTGTCCTGGAGGACCACCAGGCCAATCGGGTTTTCAGGCTAGCCCTAATGAATATGCATGAGAGAGATTTGCATATAATGGAAGTGACAGGCATGCAAATCTGCTTCATGCATATTCATTAGGGCTAGCCTGAAAACCCGATTGGCCTGGTGGTCTTCCAGGACAGGGTTGGGAACCACTGGCCTAGTGGTTAATACACTGACCTGAGAACCAGATTTTATATTTCCACTGCCTTCATTGGCCCAAGAACAAAATAAGTAGCTGTATTATACTGTAATATGTAAAGTACTTTTCTTTTTCCTTTTCTCCTGGGAGAAGGGGGTAAGGAGACAGAGACCCCTGTATCTGCCTTCCAGGAGCAAAGAGAGACCAGTGTATCTGACAAAAATTTTCCCTAAACAGTGTAGCTAGCTTACCTTTCTCTAATTTTCAAACACAGAAAATACAAGTAGTTTATTTTTGGAGACTGTGTAAAAGTATTGGGGCAAAACATAGCATGTGTACTTTGCCCCTGTATTTGTGTGTGCAGTTAGAACCTAGGGGACAATGTTCAATTACAGTATATAAACTTTTTCCTATAGGCCTTTTGAAAAATTAAGGTATTGAGTTGAGGCCAACAGTAGGTTGCATATGCACTCCACCTTCACAAAGGAGAAAGAAACAAGTTCAATAAAGTGTGGGGGTTAGTGACTTGAGGGATAAAACCAGCGACTTTTTTTCCCTCCCAAGCCAGACATGTCTCTGGAAATACCTACTTGTAAAGTGGTAAAATATAGTCATGCTGAAGGTAATTTTGTTGCTGGGCAAAATGGTAAAAACGATTATAAAAAATAAAATCATGGAACGCGTGGACAAACATGATTTAATGAGACGGAGTCAGCATGGATTCAGCTGAGGGAGATCTTGCCTCACAAATTTGCTTGACTTCTTTGAAGGTGTGAATAAAGGTGAGCCGGTTGATATAGTGTATCTAGATTTTCAGAAAGCTTTTGATAGAGTTCCTCATGAGAGGCTCCTGAAAAAATAAGAGTCATGGGATAGGTGGCAAAGTTCAGTTGTGGATAAGGAATTGGTTATCGGATAGAAAACAGAGGGTAGGGTTAAATGGTCATTTTTCTCAATGGAGGAGAGTAAACAGTGGAGTGCCGCAGGGATCTGTACTCGGACCGGGGGATTTGTGACCTATCCTGGACCTCAGAGCTCTCAACAAATTTCTTGTCAAAGAAAAGTTTCGGATGCTGACCGTATCTGGCGAAAGACGTAAGAAGACTTGAGGCGGTCCAGAGGAGGGCGGCGAAAATGATAGGAGGCTTGCGCCAGAAGACGTATGAGGAGAGACTGGAAGCCCTGAATATGTATACCCTAGAGGAAAGGAGAGACAGGGGAGATATGATTCAGACGTTCAAATACTTGAAGGGTATTAACGTAGAACAAAATCTTTTCCAGAGAAAGGAAAATGGTAAAACCAGAGGACATAATTTGAGGATGAGGGTGGTAGATTCAGGGGCAATGTTAGGAAATTCTACTTTACGGAGAGGGTAGTGGATGCCTGGAATGCGCTCCCGAGAGAGGTGGTGGAGAGTAAAACTGTGACTGAGTTCAAAGAAGCGTGGGATGAACACAGAAGATTTAGAATCAGAAAATAATATTAAATATTGAACTAGGCCAGTTACTGGGCAGACTTGCACGGTCTGTGTCGGTGTATGGCCGTTTGGTGAAGGATGGGCAGGGGAGGGCTTCAATGGCTGGGAGGGTGTAGATGGGCTGGAGTAAGTCTTAACAGAGATTTTGGCAGTTGGAACCCAAGCACAGTACCGGGGAAAGCTTTGGATTCTTGCCCAGAAATAGCTAAGAAGAAAAATTAAAAAAAATAAAATAAAATAAAAATTTTTTTTAAATTGAATCAGGTTGGGCAGACTGGATGGACCATTCGGGTCGTTATCTGCCGTCATCTACTATGTTACTATGCTACTATGCTCTCTCTTCCAACACTGTATCCCCTGATGGATGAAGGTGATTGGTTATGCTCCCTAGATCTCAGAGGCTTATACTCGTATTCCAATTCATCCAGCCTCTTGCAGATTCCTAAGATTTTGGGAATCTACATCTTCAGTACCGGGTCCTTCTTTTCGGCCTTGCCTCATCTCCCAGAGTCTTCACGAAGTGCCAGGTGGTGGTGGCTGCAGCCCTGCGGATGCAGGGTCTTCAAGTCTTTCCATATCTCGACAACTGGCTCATCTCGACGACTGGCTCATCAAAGCATTGTCTCAACAGGAGGTTATTTTAGCGGCCCAATGGATTATAGCGTTTCTCCAAAGTCTAGGGTTCGAAATCAATTTTACAAAGTCCCAGTTACGGCCCTCCCAAACTCTACAGTTTATTGGAGCCGTACTAGACACTGTTCAACCCAGAGCATTCCTCCCTCAGCCTCGTCAAGATGCTCTTATTCACCTTTGTCAACGAGTGTCTTCCTTCACCTCAGTCTCAGCAAGACAATGATGGTTCTTCTTGGTCACATGGCCTCCACAGTTCACGTGACTCCTTTTGCCAGACTTCACCTCAGAATTCCTCAGTGGACCCTGGCATCCCAGTGGCAGCAAGCTTCTGACCCACTCTCTCAACACATTACAGTGACTCCTTCATTGAGACAGTCTCTCCACTGGTGGATGCTATCTTCTAATCTTTCCAGAGGTTTGCTTTTTCACACGCTCCCTCATCAGAAGATTCTCACAACAGATTTTTCAACCTATGCTTGGGGGGCTCATCTTGACAGTCTCCGTACTCAAGGCCATTGGTCCATCACGGACTGTCAATGTCACATCAAATCTGTTGGAACTCAGAGCGATCTTCAATGCTCTCAAAGCTTTTCAGCATCTTCTTCACGACCAGGTAGTCCTCGTTCAGACAGATAACCATGTCGTCATGTACTATGTCAACAAGCAGGAAGGAACAGGATCTTTCCCTCTTTGTCAGGAAGCTCTGAAGCTTTGGAATTGGGCAATCCTTCATAACACCTTCCTGCAAGCTGTCTACATCCAAGGTCAGCAAAATTGGCTGGCAGACAAATTGAGTCGTCTTCTACAACCTCACAAATGGACACTCAATTCCTTGCTTCTCCATCACATTTTTGCTCAGTGGGGAACTCCTCAGATAGATCTCTTTGCATCTCCCCACAACAACAAACTGCCTCAGTTCTGCTCCAGGATATACTCGCCTCATCGCCTCGAGGCAGATGCTTTCCTTCTGGAAAGGACGAATCAGTTTCTCTATGCGTTCCCTCCATTCCCTCTGATTCTCAAGACTCTTGTCAAATTCAAGAAGGAACGTGCCACCATGATTCTGATAGCTCCTTAGTGGCCCAGACAACCTTGGTTTTCCCTTCTACTTCAGATCAGCAGCAGGCAGCCTCTACTTCTACCAGTATTATCCTTTCTGCTTACACAGGGTCTCTGCTTCATCCCAACCTGCAGTCTTTACACCTAACAGCCTGGTACCTCTCAACCTAACTGCCACTCTACAGTTCTCTCAATCTGTACAGGACATTCTAGAAACTTCCATGAAGCCGTCCACTAGGCAGTGTTACTTCCAGAAACGGACTAGATTTTCTACTTGGTGTACTACTCATCACAAGGAGCCGCAATCTACCTCCTTGTCTTCCGTTTTGGATTACCTGCTGCACTTATCTCACTCTGGCCTTAAATCCACATCTGTTAGAGTCCACCTAAGTGCCATTGCTGCTTTCCATCAGCCTACTGAAGGAAAACCCCTCTCTGCTCATCCTGTGGTTTCCAGATTTATGAAAGGATTTTTCAATGTCAACCCACCTCTCAAGCCGCCTCCGGTGGTTTTGGATCTCAACCTTGTTCTTACTCAATTGATGAAGCCTCCTTTTGAACCAATAGATTTGGCTCATCTTCAATATCTCACTTGGAAAATGTTTTTTCTCATCACATTCACCTCTGCTAGACGAGTCAGTGAGCTCCAAGCTCTAATGGCAAATCCACCTTTCACAGTTTTACATCATGACAAGGTGGTCCTCCATACTCATCCAAAATTCTTACCTAAAGTGGTTTCGGAATTTCATCTCAATCAGTCCATTGTCCTTCCAGTGTTTTTTTTTCCAAAGCCTCATTCTCATCCTGGGAAATAGCGCTTCATACTCTGGTGTGTAAACGTGCTTTAGCTTTCTTCTTGCAACGCACTCAACCTCACAGAACTGCTCCTCAACTTTTCATCTCCTTCGATCCAAACAAGTTGGGGCATCCTGTTTCCAAGCGAACTATCTCAACTTGAAGGCTGCTTGCATCTCTTTCTGCTAAGCTCAGGCTGGTCTCCCTCTGTAGGGTCAAGTCACGAGCCATAAAGTTAGAGTTATTGAAGAAATCTGCAAGGCTGCCACTTGATCCTCGGTTCATACATTCACCTCTCATTACTGTCTGGATACTTTCTCCAGACGGAACGGCCATTATCCCAGGACAAGCAGGCAGCATATTCTTGACTGATGGGTGACGGCACCGACGGAGCCCCGGTACGGACAATTTTAGAGTGATTGCACTCTAAGAACTTAGAAAGTTCTAGTTAGGCCGCACCGCGCGTGCGCGAGTGCCTTCCCGCCCGACGAAGGCGCGCGGTCCCCAGTTTCTTAGTTTCCGCGGAGCTAAGAAGACGTGTGTTTCCAACGGCTGTTGAAAAATTTTTTCTCGCCTTCCCGCTCGCGCGTTTTTTCTTGTCGTGAAGTGTTCACGTTCTTGTTTTCTCTCTTTTCTAAAAAAAAAAAATATATATAATTTTTTCCGATTTTTTTCCGGTCGGCCCCGGCGGGGCCTGTTGGCTCGATTTTGCTACGGCCGTTTTTCCCTTCATGCCCCCTTCACCGGGTTTTAAGAAGTGTCAGCGGTGTGCACGTCCTATTTCCCTTTCCGACCCACACAAGTGGTGCCTTCAGTGTCTGGGTCCGGACCATAGGGCTGAAACGTGCACCCGCTGCAGTTCTCTCCAAAAGAGAACTCTAAAGAACCGCCAAATTCAACAGTGGATTCTTTTCGGGGCCACCATGGAAGTTCCCCCGACATCGACACCGACAACTTCCTCCAAATCGGCACCGGTGACTTCGACACCGCAAGATCCATCCTTGGTGTCGCACCCTGTAGGTAAGCTGGCTAAGAAGCCATCCCCTACTGTCCTTGGCCCGCCAGTCGAACAAGCAGTGAGTCAAGTCCTGCAGACTGCGCGCCGGCCCCGCAAACGCTCCGCTCCCATTGAAGTCACTGCCTCTTCATCGGCATCGACTTCGCCTGAGCGTCGAGCTGCACCGCAGGTACCGAGCAAGAAAAAACCGGTACCGGTGCCTTCGGGCCCGTCTTTGGATGAGAGAATAGCATCCATCCTTCAGACCCAACTTAAGGAGCAATTACAACACTTGCTCCCGGCTCTCTTAACTCCACACCTTCCAGTGTCGGTACCTACTGAGCCTTCGGTGCCGATGGTCGAACAGCCTATTCTGTCGGCATCGACGTTATCGGCACCGCAAAAATCTGTCTCTATGCCGGTTCTCTCGGCAGAACCAAAGTCTCTTCGACGCACCGCTTACTCAACTTCTGAGCCGGTGCCGTTCTCTGACACCCGTACCGCTGTACAGTCACCCGGTACGGTGTCCATGCGATCAGGTAAATCGGTGCGCAAGACCAAGCATACTGAGCCTTCTACTCCCCTTTCTCAGGGCCGTCTTTCATCGGTACGGGACCCTGATTTGTGGGATGATTCTGACGACCCTCTCGGTACCGAGGCAGATTATTCTTCAGATGAGGATGATCCATCGGTGCAGGATCCTGCTAGCAAGCCAGAGCACTCGTCCTTCACCAAATTTCTTAAGGAAATGTCAGACACCCTTTCCATCCCTCTAGAGTCTGACTCTAAAAAATCCAAGGCATTTCTTGATGCTTTGGATTTCGACCAGCCTCCTAAAGAATTTTTGAAGTTACCCCTCCATGACATCTTGAGGGAAACTTTTTATAAAAATTTGGAAACCCTTCTAACCGTTCCAGGAGCCCCTAGGAAGCTGGAATCTCTTTATAAAGTGATTCCCATACCAGGGTTTGACAAACCCCAGCTACCCCATGAATCTCTGCTGGTGGAGTCAACCCTCAAAAAATCGGCAGGCTCTAGTGTGTATGCCTCTGTCCCTCCTGGTAGAGAGGGCAAGGCCATGGATAAATTTGGAAAAAGGCTTTACCAAAATGCAATGTTGGCCAACCGTTCAGGTAATTATGCATTTCACTTCTCTTTTTACCTGAAACATCTGATTCAACAAGTGGCCTCTTTTCAAAAGTATCTTCCTGACCGTAAACTTCCTGCATTTCAGCAATGCACTTCCAGTCTTCTGCAACTCAGGAAGTTTATGGTCCGTTCCATCTATGATACTTACATCCCGTGCCACGGCTATGTCTGTGGCGATGAGACGATTAGCATGGCTACGAGTCTCAGACCTTGATGTGAACCACCAGGACCGCCTTGCCAATGCCCCCTGCCTGGGTGATGAACTATTTGGAGAGTCTATGGATACCACCACTCAAAAACTCTCTGCCCATGAGACGAGGTGGGATACCTTGTTGAAAAATAAAAAGAAGCCTCCTCCTCCTCGTCCTTTTAGACAACAACCTTCATATCAGAGGCGGTTTTCTGCTCGGCCGGTTCAGCCTCATCCTCCTCAACAACATCAACAGGCTCGTCAGCAACAGCAGCCTGCTATCAAGCCTGTCACTCAGACTAAGCCGACTCAGCCCTTTTGATTCCCTTCTCCAGGGCATTGCCAGTCTTCCTCCCTCCCGTCCTCTTCCACAGCCCATAGGAGGTCGACTAAACATTTTTCACTCTCGATGGGAAGTAATCACCACCGACCAGTGGGTGCTCTCGATCATAGCCCACGGCTACTCCCTCAATTTTCAGACTCCTCCGCCGTTAGGCCTGCCAAAAGAGTCTGCTTCCAACAAGTCTCAGTTCCTCCTTCTCGCTCAAGAGGTTCAATCCCTCCTTCTTCTCAATGCCATCAAAGAAGTTCCTCCAGATCAGAGAGGTCAGGGATTTTACTCCAGGTACTTTCTAGTTCCCAAAAAGACCGGAGACCTCCGACCTATCTTAGATCTCAGAGATCTCAACAAATGTTTGGTCAAGGAGAAGTTCTTGCCACCCTCTACCCTCTTCTCTCTCAGGACGACTGGCTATGCTCCCTCGATCTCAAAGAGGCTTACACACACATTCCTATCCATTTGACGTCCAGGCAATTCCTACGATTTCTTATCAACCAACATCATTATCAGTACAAGGTGTTACCCTTCGGTCTGGCCTCCTCTCCCAGGGTGTTCACCAAATGCCTAATTGTGGTAGCGGCCTATCTTCGCTCTCACAACTTTCAAGTCTTCCCTTATCTGGACGACTGGCTGATCAAAGCTCATACACCTCAGGCTGTTCTGCTTGCCACCAATCAGACCATTCACTTCCTTCGCCTGTTGGGGTTCGAAATCAATCTGCCCAAGTCGCACCTCATTCCAACTCAGCGACTTCAGTTCATTGGAGCCATTCTGGACACTGTTCTGATGAGGGCGTTTCTTCCATCAAACCACCTTCAAACCATCCTTCATCTCTGTCAGCAGGTGTTTCAGCAGACTACCATCTCTGCAACTCACATGATGGTGCTCTTGGGGCACATGGCCTCCACAGTACATGTCACCCCCTTCGCACGTCTCCACCTGCGTACTCCTCAATAGTCCCTAGCGACTCAGTGGTCACAAGCGACAGATCCTTGTTCACAACACACATCTGTGACCTCGTCTCTTCGACAGTCGCTTCTTTGGTAGTTGACATCTTCAAATCTTTCCAGAGGTCTACTGTTCCATCTACCGCCTCATCATTTTGTGATCACCACAGACGCATCCCCTTATGCCTGGGGAGCTCACCTGAACGAATTCCAAAATCAGGGGTTTTGGACTGCCCAGGAAAAGAAACACCACATCAATTTCCTGGAACTCCGAGCAATGTTTTATGCCCTCAAGGCTTTTCAACATCTTCTCTCTCCTCAAGTACTTCTCATTTGCACAGACAATCAAGTTGCAATGTACTACATCAACAAACAGGGAGGGACGGGCTCCCGCCTGTTGTGTCAGGAAGCCCAAAGGATCTGGTCTTGGGCAACAGCTCGTCACTTATTCCTGAAGGCTGTCTACATTCAAGGAGAAAAGAATTCCTTAGCAGACAATCTCAGCAGAATTCTCCAACCTCACGAATGGACTCTCGACCCTTTGACTCTCCAGTCCATTTTCACTCAATGGGGCACTCCTCAAGTGGACCTTTTTGCAGCTCCTTGCAATCATCAGCTGCCCCTGTTTTGCTCCAGACTCTACTCTCCTCACCGTCTGGCAGCGGATGCATTTCTCCTGGATTGGACCAATCTCTTCCTATATGCATTTCCTCCTCTACCGCTCATGCTGCGGACATTGTTCAAGCTCAGGAGAGAACGAGCCACCATGATTCTCATCGCTCCACGGTGGCCCAGGCAGCATTGGTTCTCCCTTCTACTTCAACTCAGTTCCAGGGAACCCATACTTCTTCCACTGTTTCCTTCTCTGCTTACTCAGCATCAGCAGACACTACTGCACCCCAACTTGCAGTCTCTGCACCTGACAGCTTGGTATCTCTCGGGCTGACTTCGGCTCACTCACTCCTTTCCCAACCTGTCCGTTCTATCATTGATGCTTCCAGGAAATCGACCACGCTTCAGTGTTATCAACAGAAGTGGTCTCGATTTTCCTCTTGGTGCCTCTGCCATCACCATAATCCCTTATCTCTGGCAGTGGAAATGGTGTTGGACTATCTTCTTTCCTTGTCTGACTCTGGTCTCAAATCTACTTCCATCAGAGTTCATCTTAGTGCCATTTCTGCCTTTCATGAGCCAATTCATGGAAAACCCCTCTCGGCTCATCCTTTGGTTTCTAGGTTCATGAGGGGCCTTTTCAATGTGAAACCACCTCTTAAGCCCCCTCCTGTAGTCTGGGATCTCAATGTGGTTCTTTCTGCTTTAATGAAGCCACCTTTTGAACCTTTGGCCACAGCGCATTTTAAATTTCTTACTTGGAAAGTGGTCTTCCTTATAGCTCTCACTTCTGCCAGGAGGGTCAGTGAGCTGCATGCACTAGTGGCCGATCCACCTTTCACTGTTTTTCACCATGATAAGGTGGTCCTCCGTACACATCCAAAGTTTCTCCCTAAGGTTGTGTCTGACTTTCATCTTAATCAGTCCATTGTCCTACCTGTATTTTTTCCAAAGCCTCATACTCATCCAGGTGAACAGGCTTTGCATACCTTGGACTGTAAACGTGCTCTGGCTTACTATCTAGAACGCACCAAACCTCACAGATCATCTCCTCAACTGTTTTTGTCCTTTGATCCTAACAAGTTGGGTCATCCTGTATCTAAACGCACCCTATCCAATTGGCTTGCTGCTTGCGTTTCATTCTGTTATGCTCAGTCGGGCCTGACACTGGAAGGTTCTGTCACGGGCCACAAGGTTAGAGCTATGGCAGCGTCTGTAGCTTTCCTCCGTTCCACTTCCATTGAGGAAATCTGCAAGGCTGCTACTTGGTCCTCAGTTCATACTTTTACATCTCACTATTGTCTGGATGCATTCTCCAGACGGGATGGACACTTCGGCCAATCTGTTTTACAACATTTGTTTTCCTACTGGCCAACCTTCCCTCCATCCCTCTTTTTGTTAGCTTGGAGGTCACCCATCAGTCAAGAATATGCTGCCTGCTTGTCCTGGAATAAAGCACAGTTACTTACCGTAACAGGTGTTATCCAGGGACAGCAGGCAGATATTCTTGCGTCCCTCCCACCTCCCCGGGTTGGCTTCTTAGCTGGCTTATCCTAACTGGGGACCGCGCGCCTTCGTCGGGCGGGAAGGCACTCGTGCACGCGTGGTGCGGCCTAACTAGAACTTTCTAAGTTCTTAGAGTGCAATCACTCTAAAATTGTCCGTACCGGGGCTCCGTCGGTGCCGTCACCCATCAGTCAAGAATATCTGCCTGCTGTCCCTGGATAACACCTGTTACGGTAAGTAACTGTGCTTTTTGGCCAGTCAGTTTTACAACATTTATTCTCCTAAATTGCCAACACTCCCACCATCCCATTCTGGTTAGCTTGGAGGTCACCAACATGTTGAGAATATGCTGCCTGCTTGTCCTGGGATAAAGCACAGTTACTTACTGTAACAGTTGTTATCCAGGGACAGCAGGCAGATATTCTCACAACCCACCCACCTCCCCTGGTTGGGTTCTTAGCTAACTATCTGAACTGAGGTACCTCACAGGAGAGACACGCCCTACGTTCAGCGGGAAGACACTCGTGCATGCGCGGTTCAGCACTCGTGAACTCTTTTAAAGTTCTACAAGCAAGTCTGCTTGTGAGGCTGTCTGCTGACGCAGTCTTTGTCCCCATTGCCTCTACTGGGAGACTATTCCACGCATCTGTCACTCTTTCTGTAAAAAAGAATTTCCTTAGATTTCCTCAGCCTATCACCTCTTAACTTAATCCTATGCCCTCTCATTTCAAAGTTTTCCTTCATTTGAAAAAGGTTCATCTTCTCTATATTAATTCAGTAGTGAATAAACGTTCCTTGTCATCTAAGCAAATTGGTTCAGAAATTGTAGGTTATGCCCATCTATCAGTAGGTAAAGATAGAGAAAATAGATTTGATTTCCATATATAGCATGGTGTACAGCTGTCTTAATTAGTATTTTGCTGTCTTCAGCAGGTGTTCTTCAACTTTTGAACTGATTTGAAGATGTTTGCTTTTGTTCAAGTTCAGTTGATCTAGTCTAGGGTAATATTTCAACTTCCTGCCTTTTTAGGGATACACCTGGTGGTGCCAGGTCTCAACTCCACCCCCTCTTCTTCGCTGCTAGCTGCTGCTTTCTTGTACAAAAACCCCCACCTAATTAGTGTGGCTTCCTAAGTTTGTTGAGCAATATTCTGTAGCAGTCTAGTAGCTGCTTGCTGGAAAGCATCTGTTTCAGCTGCAGGCCTTTGCCCTTTTAATAAGGGTTTAGGTTTCTCCCATCTTCAAGGGGAACATAGCAATGAAGCTGTTTCAGGACTGTGAGTATGTTCATTTCTTATTTGGAAGACCTTGCTTTTTGCAGTCTCTTTATTTTATTTTTTTCTCTTAGCCAATCCACCCTCACCCCTTTAACATCCTCAGCGAACACCAATCGGGATTCAGAAAAGGTTTTAGCACTGAGACAGTCCTAGCCTCGATTCTCAACCACCTATACGGCTTATTCAGCAAAGGAACAAGTGCTCTGATTTTACAACTAGACTTCAGCAGCGCTTTCGATCTGGTTGATCACGAAATAATGCTACACTGCCTAGACGGAATAGGAATCACAGGAAGAGTATAAAACTGGTTACAGGGTTTCCTAACACGAATAATCTTCAAGTTCTCTTGCATATGTTTCAAGCTGGTTTGGGGACTAGCTCCTACATACCTGCTACCTCACTTCACTCTATACAGCCCTACAAGACAAACCAGAAACAGCAACCTATTTGCATACCCAAGCATTACCGGCTGCAGATACAAAACCTTCCTGGATATAGAACCTTTATGTACCAAGCTAACAAACAACAACACTGGTTAGACAGCTACATAAATGGAGCAAGACTGACATATAATGCCTTTAGAAAAGCCATAAAAACGGCCTTATTCAACAAAATCATCACATTAAAAAAAAAAAGTATATATACCTAACACTACATATGTCCACTCCTGCTTTTAAGTCTGAAATGTCTAACATTAAACATTTAATTTTTGCTGCCTATTTAAGATTATGTTTGCTGTATTTCACTGCCTTTTGTAAGACTCTATATGCTGTATCTCACTACCTTAGTAAGACTCTGTATGCTATAAGTAAGATTCTAGATGCTGTACCCCGGACCTTTTTGTAAGATTCTATATGCTTTTTTTTTTTTTTTTTGTAAATTTCTATATACTGTAAATTTCTATATACTGTATTCCCTATTGTAACTCGCTGACTGTCCAGCTCTCTTTAGTGTGAACTGCCTAGAAGTCTCACGACTATGGCGGTATAGAAGAATAAAGTTATTATTATTATTTTTTGACTGCTCAACTTTTGTTGGTAAAGTTTTAGAAAAAATTATTCTATCTCGGATAATTTTGTACAGAAGACTGATTGCCTGGATTGTAATCAATTTGGCTTTTATAAAGCACATAGTGTAAAATTATTATTGATATCCTTATTGGATACTTTGCGATTAGGGATGGATCAACATGTGACATTTTGTCTTGTATCACTGGATATATCGAGAGCGTTTGACTCAGTGAACCTTCATAGACTGTTGCTGAGATTGATGAACCTTGGAATGAAAGATGTTTTCAAATGGTTCAATACGTATTTGACAGGACGTTCTTTTCAAGTGAGGAACGGATGTAAGATATCAGGTGAATACTTAGTAAAAACTGGAGTTCCTCAGGGCTCAGCGCTTTCAGCGCTTTTATTTAATATCTGCATGGCTGCTATAGGTCAATTGTTTCAATCCCTGGGAGTTGAGTATATGCGGATGACATTTATTTTTTCCGGTGTGTGGATGGTGAGAAGATTCGGAAAAGCTATTGAGCAATTATATGAGTAAAATCATTGAATGGATGGGAGAGCAGGGTCTTTTATTTTCCTACTGCTGATTTTTTGCAGATTGTTTGTTTATGTTTGTCTTTTTTAAAATTTGCTTTATAAATTTATGTATGTAACACTATGTAAACCGTTTAGGTTTTAAATGGTATAGAAATTTTTTAAATAAAATCAATCAATCAATCAATTATAAAAGTGCAGTTTGCCCTGAGGGGCACATCAAACAGTGTCAGGGCACTGCTCAGTCTGCCTTCTAGTTGATGAAGGGAAATTGGTGGGCTTCCTTTCCTCAAGAAGGGGAAACTTTGCAGCTGGTACAGGGCACTTGCTCCCTAAGAGTGCAGGAGCAGGAGCTTTCTTTAACACCTGCTCCCTGCTTCCTACTTCAGGCAGCATGGTTCCTGAGCTCTATTTCCCATTTACATTCATTCTCCTCTTGTTTCTTGAGCTGTTTCTCTGACACTCTGCCTCAGTCTGATTCCTGGGCTTCCATTTTTACTGGATTTTGTGTTGCTTATGTATCTGGGCTTTTTCTTTTTTTAAATTAAAGAAAGCTTTGGTCATAGGATAGGAGGTAGTGTTCTGTTGTAGATTAGGAATTGGTTATTGGACAGAAAACAGGGAGAGGAAGGGATAGTAGATGGTATGGATAGGCAGACTGTATAAGACCATGAACCCAAGCACAGTACAGGGTAAAGCTTTGGATTCTTGCCCAGAAATAGCTAAGAAGAAAAAAATTAAAAAATTTAAATTGAATCAGGTTGGGCAGACTGGATGGACCATTCGGGTCTTTATCTGCCGTCATCTATTATGTTACTATGTTGCTATTTTTCTCTGTTTATATGAAACAGAGCTTCTCTTTTAGAGAGTGGAGTCTTACGTCCCTCTTATTTCAGTGACTCACCAGCCGGGGGAGCCTCGTGGTGCAGAGAGGCGAGTGAGGAACCAGCGGCGGCGGTGGAGAGAGCAGGAACCCTAGGGGTAGCGGTGAGAGTTAGCTCCGCCCACCCCTCAGCATCATCGGCCGGACTCCCCCTTAAAAGGGAGGGGAGCTGCGGCGCAAGGCCCAAAGCTCACTCACCAGCCAGGGGAGCCTCGTGGAGCAGAGAGGTGAGTGAGGAACCAGTGGGAGGAGGAGGAGGAAGTCAGTGGTGGCGGCGGAGAGAGCAGGAAGCCTAGGGGTAACGGAACTTGAGAAATTCATTGAGGAAGCCCACCAGCAACATGTGGAGGTCCCAGGGCTGGAGAACTGTACCTGAATAATCCAGGAAGAAGGCCTAGGCGAGATGGGTGGGGATACCACTACAATTGACAAAGAGACGGAAGCGGAGGTTGAAGACAACTGCTCACCTAACGGAACTGCAAGACTACATGGGGATGTGTCACAGAAGAAAGAAGACAGGACCTACACTATGGACATGGACTTACGACCCCCAAGAAACCCTCGAATAGAGAAGATAGGGATCATCGTTGGGGATTCCATTATATGCAATGTTGACAGCCACACCGCAGGAGGAAAAGAAGATAGACTGGTCACCTGTCTGCCCGGAGCAAGAGTGAAGGATATGGCCAGCAAGATCATAGACAGCGCAGGAGGGGATGACACTGCTGTACTTATCCACGTGGGAACCAACGATGTGAGCGGATGGAAGTATGATAGTGGAGCTGGTTCTTTATGTCCTCCCTCACTCAGAAGAAAACTGAAGGTCAGGGAGGTGAAAGTGGCATTCTCTGAGATCCTCCCGGTACCGAGAGCAGATGCAAAGAGGCCAGATGAACTGCGAGCAATCAACGCCTGGATGAGACGATGGTGCAAGGAAGAAGGCTTTGACTTCGTGCGCAACTGGACGGTGTTCTGGGGAAGAAGCAGGTACTATAGAAAGGACGGATTACACCTCACCAAAGAAGGGGCGAGAATATTGGCTGGAAACATGAAGAAGGCCATTGAGAAGGCTTTAAACTGAAGATCAGGGGAGAGCGGACAGTCGACAACCAGTCGATGGCCCGGGCGGCAGGAGACCCCAATGAAAGCACTAAGGACATCCGCTCAGATAAAGGGGAGGAACTTGAAGCAAATGAGGGAGACAGAAAAGGAATGCAAATAGATGCCGTGAAAGACACAATAAGGACTGTGAAGCCCAGAAAGTCCAAGAAGGCAGCACAAAGGGAGCTTAAATGTATGTACAGGAATGCCAGAAGCCTGAGAAATAAAATGGGGGAGTTAGAGACACTAGCAAGACGCGAAGAAATAGATATCATTGGCATAACAGAAACATGGTGGAATGAGGAAAATGAATGGGACACAGTACTGCAGGGATACAAGCTTTACAGAAGAGAGAATAGGGCAGAAAGGGGAGGTATTGCCCTACATGTCCAGGAAGGAGTAGAATCTACCGGAGAAGGGAAGGTGGTGGGGAAAAAGAAACTGGAGTCCCTCTGGGTAAAGATCCCCAGACAGAATGGAGCAGTCACAAAAATAGGTCTCTACTATCGACCCCCAGGACAGACGGAGGAAACAGACTCTGAAATGATAGAAGAAATAAGGCATGAATGTAGGACGGGTAATGTAACGATCATGGGAGACTTCAACTTCCCAGGGATAGACTGGAACCTAGTAACCTCAAGCTGTGGCAAAGAAATAAAGTTCCTGGAAATGATGGGAGACTGCTTCCTAGATCAAATGGTAGGAGAACCGACAAGAGCAAATGCACCTAAATGGCATAACTGGGCAAACAGAAGAAGTAGAAGTCATGGTCCCGCTAGGGACGAGCGATCACAGCATGATCAACTTTAAACTCAACATCGGGAAGGGGAAGCGAACCAAGACCCTAACCACGACCTTTAACTTTAAAAAGGAAGATACGATAATATGAGAGCCATGGTGAGAAAATGGATCAAGAAAAAGATACCCGAAATCAAAACGGTAGAGCAAGCATGGTCCCTACTAAAAAACACTATCACCGAA